>NC_088794.1:136251345-137501345 GCF_011386835.1 Chrysemys picta bellii | reverse complement strand
GGCCGGGGCAAGGGAAGCAGAGCGGGCTGCTCCCGGCCCCCCACTAATCCCCAGGGCCCACTCTGAGACTGCGGGGCCCCCGAAAGTGCCCCCCCACAGCTCCTGCCTCCCAGAGCCTGTGGGGTGGGGGGAACCCCTGACCGCTCCCAAGACCCTCTGCCCCTTATCCAACCCCTCGGCCCCGGCCTGGCCCGGCACCCTTAACACGCTGCTTAGAGCAGCGTGTCAGAGCTTTACCGCCTTGTATGTGAACCCGCCTTATATTGGATCGCGTTATATCGGGGTAGAGGTGTATCTCCATAACCCTCTCTGTGGTAAGCTACCCTGTCCTTAGTAATGGCACAGGAATGTTAGTCGTGTCTCTTAAGCGTTAAGCCAGGTCAGACTGAGTCAGTACTTTTAAGAGAGTTCCAGGGAAAAGCTATAGGGTGTGGCAGGAAGTAATCTTGGTGTTTCAGTAGATGGTAAGGTCTTCTCTCTGACTGAGCACTGAGCCAATGCCTCAGCAATCAGGGCCAGCCATGGTTCGAGAGGGGCTATTTAAATTAAGTGCCCTCTCTCCAATGGTTTATGGAGAGGAAACTGAGCAGGTACAACTCCTGCTACCTGCAAAGAAGGGAAGGAAAGTGGCACCTATGGCACACGTGCCGAAGGCGGCACGCGAGCTGATTTTCAGTGGCACTCACACTACCCGGGTCCTGGCCATCAGTCCGGGGGGCTGTGCATTTTAATTTAATTTTAAATGAAGCTTCTTAAACATTTAAAAAAACCTTATTTACTTTACATACAACAATAGTTTTGTTATATATTATAGACTTATAGAAAGAGACCTTCTAAAAACGTTAAAATGTATTACTGACATGCGAAACCTTAAATTACAGTGAATTAATGAAGACTCGGCACACCACTTCTGAAAGGTTGCTGACCCCGGCCTAGTTGGTTGGGTAACAGATGGGAAATGGCCTATGAGGCAATAGTGAAGATGAGGTATTTTCTAGGTTTGATATCTGGCTATCTAACATCAGTCTGGTTTGTTTCTTCATTTATGAACAATGCATAAGGCTATGATTTTGTCATGGATATTTTTTAGTAGAAGTCAGGGATAGGTCACGGGCAATAAACAAAAATTTACGGATGCCGTGACCTGTCTCAGACTTTTACTAAAAACATCCCTGACAAAATGGGGTCCAGCACCCTGCCCCGCTGCGTGCGGCTGGGAGCTACAACCCCATCCCCTAGCCCCGTGGTTGGGACCTGGGGCGATCACCCCATGCCCACGGGGGTGGGGGATCTGGAGGGGAGCCTGCCGCTCACAGCGGCTGGGGAGCTCCAGGGTCCCACCGTGGCAGCTGGGAGATGCGGGGGATGGGGGTGGAGAGGGCCTGCCGCCCGTGGTGACTGGAAAGCTCTTGGATCCCCTGGGAGCTGGGGGAGGATCTGGTGGCTGGACTGCTGCAGGGCCCGAATGTCACGGAGGTCTCTGGAAGTCACGAATTCCGTGACTTCTGCAACCTCCATGACATAACCGTAGCCTTAACAATGTACTCTGAACATGTGAGGAATAGGAAGCCTCAAGGAGGAAAACATAGGGCCGTAAAGCCAATTCTTCTCTGTGCCACCTCCTGAATCCCTCTACCTACTTTCACTTCCCTAGTTCCCTTGGAGATGGAAAGCAAGGAGATTCTGACCTCTGTATATGTTTGTACCTTGGTAACACTACAGCCCTCTCCTCCTCACAACTATTTCTCCTACCACCTTTGGGTAAAATATACTCTGTATGTATGGAACGTTATAGGAACAAATTGGGAAAATTCTTTATCTGATGGATAATTAGGACTAGCTGCAGTGGCTTTACTGCTGCCAGAACGTGCATGCTTCTTGGCAGTGGTTATCTATTTAACGTCTGCTTTAAATGTGATACTTCGTTAAAAATATCAGCATTTTTTTTAACCAGGAAAATATTGTGAGATAAAACATCCTGTTTTCGGGAGGGTACATGCAGCTGCACAGAAGGATCTTCTGCTTCAGCGCGACACTTTGGGCTTTGTTCAGCTTGGAATGGAGATTACAAAAGTATCCAGAAAAAACAGCATCAGTGGTTACATATTGAGTGATGGACACAGCCATACTAATGCAGATGGAAAACATTTACAAATTATTTTCAAAAAGATGTGCTCATGCCAACTACTAATGCCTAATGTTCAAAAAAGAGTTCCCACTGACTTCAGTTGCAGTTGGGAGGACTCAGCACTTCTGTACATCAGACCTCTGGAGTCTCAAGTTAGGTACTCAGGAAATGAAGAACGCACCGTTAGTGGCTACCTGTGAAAAGTTTGGTTCAAGTGAGCTGCCCAGCATTACACAGGAGTGGCTGAGGTAGTGATAAAATCTATTTCTGCAGGGCAGCATTCAACTGCTTAAATAAACCATGAGACCATCCTCTTTTCTGTTCTTTCAGTCCCCTTTCTCACTCACTACACACTGTCCAACTACTGCAAGAAATGAGGCAGGGGTCCTACAGTCCACAGCCTCCTTCACAGCACAATCCTGATTCATCCCCAGGCATGTCCATCCTGTGCACTGAATGAGGCAGGGGTCCTCTGGAAAAATGGTATGTGATCATGTAATTAAAGACTGCATCACAATGAACAAGCAACCTTAATTCTGTCATTTCACAGGCATGTGCTGACAGCAGAGGAACCGTTGAGCTCAGCACTCTTGGGTTCTATTCCAGGTTCTGGAAGAGATTATTCTCTTGTGGTCACAGATCCTTTTGCCCCTGCCACCTCTGGCCTATCCCTGCCCTACTCCTGTCTCTTCCCCGATCCCTGGGCTCCTTGTCCCAGTCTCCTTGCCTAGCCAATCTGTCTCCCACTCTGGGCTGCCCATTTGAGTCCCAGTCTTCCTCTTACCCAGTGCCCAGTCCTACTGTCCATCTCCGGGTAACTCACACCAGTCTGTCCTCTAACTCCTTGTCCCAGTCTCCTCGCCCACTAGTCAGTTCAAGTCCCTTCCTCCAGGTTCCTCCTCAGATCTCAGTCCCATCCACCCTCAACTCCGAGTTCCAGTCTCCATGTCCAGCCAGTTCCAGTCTTTCCCTATCTCAGTTCCTTATCTGATCTTAGCTTCTCATCAATCCCCATGGTCGAGGCCTTTTCCCTCTGCATCTGAATCATGCTATTCTTCCTCCACCACATAGTCTGGGCCCAGCATGGGAGTTATTGTGAGCACAGGAAAAGCAGTCTCCCTGCTTACAGTTCTAGTGCCCAACACCACAGCAGCTGGGAGGAGCAAATTGCAAGGGAAGTCCTGCTTGGCTCCTGCAGCCCTAGGTTGGCGGATGCTCAGTGCAGACTGAGTCTCCAGAGATCTTAGCTTCAAAGCTCTAACTAGTCTCTAATGAGTGTGTGAGATCTGAGATTTTCAAAGGCTTATAGCTTGACCAAATTTGGTCCCTTTTCCCTGGGATCTATAAAAGGAACATGCTTGGCACCAAGCAATAGTCCTTCCAAATTTCAAGACTCTGCTCAAAACCATAAAGGGCTAAAGCTTCTCAAAGAAACAGCTATACAATTTTTTTAACATGGGCAAAACAATGGATTTCCCCCTAATCTTGGAAGCAACTGGATCACTTTTACTGAACCTTAAAAAAAATACAGCCTGAGGCAGACTCCTGGCATGGAAAATTTCAGCCGGAATAGTTGAAGTTTTGCAAAGTTATAAACAACTGAAAACTGGGTCTTATAACTGAAAGTATCAGGCAAGCTTAACTTTAGATGGAGCTACTGGCTCCTTCTATAAGGAGAGAAAGAGAGAGCTGGTCAAAACAGCATAAAAACAATTATGAAGACTTCTACAATGATTTTTCCTCTCTATTTCAGCAAAAATAAACTAAAATGTCAGTGAAAAATTTAATGAATATATTAAGAAATTTCAACCACCTTCTATTATACATAAATAATGAGATTTTTGAGTCATCAAGCTGTACATACTACTTGCCTAATTAACCCTTTAATCGTATTTCCCCGGATTCTCCTTCCCTTTTTTAAAGATGGGCACTATATTTGCCTTTTTCCGGGACCTCCCCCGATCGCCATGAGTTTTCAAAGATAATGGCCAATGGCTCTGCAATCACATCAGCCCAGGGCCGGCTCTAGGCACCAGCAAACCAAGGACGTGCTTGGGGCAGCACATTTTCAAGGGTGGCATTCTGGCCATCTTTCCCCCCCCTCCTTTTTTTGCTTTGGGCAGCAAAAGTCTAGAGCCGGCCCTGGCAGCAGCAGTGCGTCACCCTGGGGCCGCTGCGGTTCGTGCCGCAGGGGAGCAGCGCCACATCTTGTGGCTGGGCCGGGCAGGCTCCTAGAGGGGGACACTCGGGCTGGGGGCCGCCCCTCAGGGCACACACAGCCGCCTGCAGATGCCGCAGGGCGGTCGCCCCCCAGCACCGCAGTTGGGGCTGGGCGAAGCGGCCTGAGCCGCCCAGGGACTGCGGCAGGGGGGCCAGAAGCAGCAGCAGCGGCGGGGCCATAGAGGGTGGGGTGCTGCCTTGCGGGGCCCGCGTCCCGCTCTCCGGAGCTCCGCTCCCTCTGGGGCTGCCCTGCCCCGGCTCCTCAGCCCCCTGCCGGGGCGGTCCCCCGGCTCTGCCCTCCCGGGTCCCGGCCGGTCCTGGAGGCGGGGGCCCTGGCTGAAGGGACCCTGGGCTGAGGCACGGCCCGGGAGCCCCGCTGCCTACCCTGACCCTGCCAGCGCCGGACCGGCTGGAGGTGAGGGGGGAGCAGGTGGAGTCAGCACTCGTGGCGGGGAGCCCAGCGCTGGGGCAGCAGGGGGTGCGGGTGGGGTGGAGGTGAGAGCCCAGGGGTGGGGTGGGAGGGCGGCCAAAAATATTTTTGCTTGGGGCGGCAAAAAACCTAGAGCCGGCCCTGCATCAGCCAACTCTCTCAGCACTCTTGGATGTATTGCATCCAGCCCCATGGACTTGTGCATGTCCAGCTTGTCTAAATAGTCCTTAACCCGTTCTTTCACCACTAAGGGCTGCTAACCTCCTCCCATACTGTGCTGCCCAGTGCAGCAGCCTGGGAGTTGACCTGTCTGTGAAGACCGAGGCAAAAAAAGCATTGAGTACTTCAGTTTTTTCCACATCATCTGTCACTAGGCTGCCTCCCCCATTCAGTAAGGGTCCCACACTTTCACTTTCTTGTCTTACTATGTGTTTATATAGCACCTAACAAAATGGGACCCTGATCCTGCTAGGGTATTCTGGGTGCTGCTGCAAAATGAACAATGAATAATAATGTCACTTTGGCTTAACAAAATGGGCTCTTCTATTAGAGCTGGCCAAATTATTTACTGTGAATAAATGATCCAAGGTATCCCTTCATAGTGTTTACAACTTGTTTGCAAGCCAATCCAGCGTTCTTGCTAACGTGTTCATGAGTATTCACCAAAGAGTCTGGTGGAAGAATTTTCAGGCTATGGGTTGTTTACAGACTGTTCACTTTGTTTTTCATACCATTTTTGGTGTGTGATTTGAAACCTAAACCACATGGTATTATTTCTGCCCCCTGACTGGAAGACTGAAATTTCTCAAACAAAGTGAATGGCAGGTGAAGGAAAAAAATATAAAGCTGATGTAAAATGAAATTTCTGTCTTGCAGGAAATTGTGATATTTTGACATTTGTTTTCATCCTGAATCTGGATGACAGGTCTAAATATCAAAACATTGTTCAGAAAAAAAATGATTCAGAAATATTGAAATGTTTCATTTTGAGGTAGGTTGACTAGGGTTACCATCCATCCGTATTTCCCCAGACATGTCCGGCTTTTGCGTCTTTAAATAGCCGTCCGGGAGGAATTGGTAACAAGGTTAAAAGGTCTGGGATTTTTCCTCCTCCCCTCCCTCCCTCCCTTCCTTCCATGCAGAGTGCGGCGTGGCTGATTGGCCTCCAGCAGCCAGAGCCCCTCCCCTGCTTCCACTCCCCCCACCCCCGTGTAACCACACAAACAGCCCCACCGGCAGCATGTTTTGCCTACAGGGTGGAGCCAGCATCTGACTGTCATGGGCATGGTAAGGGGAGTCCCGGGGGCAGTCAGGGAGCAGGGGGAGGGTTGGATGGGCCTGTCTGGGGATGGGGGGGTGAATATGGGGTGGGGGGGGCGGCGGGTTATATTCTTTTGTGTTTCCCAAGCTCCAGCAATATCCAGGGCCGGGGGCCCTGCTCCAGCAATATTTGGAGCTGGGTCTCTCCCCCGGCCCTGCCTGGAGCGGGCCCCGGCCTCCACCTGCCACCCACCTCCATGTTCCCCCCCCCCCCCGCGGGTCCCCCCGTCCCTGCCCGAAAGAAAGCAGCGCACCCCTCTCCCCCGCCTGCTTGTGCTGCCCAAGTAGCACATTCCTACGCCCTCCTGGCAGCAACTGCTGTCTGTTGCCCCAGGGTACTAGTGTCCCCCATCCACTAATGGCAAGGCAGGCTGCCCTTACCCTGCCCTTCCACCCTAGCCCTGAGCCTCTCCAACGCCCCCAACCCCTCATCCCTAGCCCCAGCCCTCATCCCCCCGCACCCTAATCCTCTGCCCCAGCCCTGAGCCCCCTCCTGCATCATGGACCCCTCATCCTCAGACCCAACCCTCATCCCCCTGCACCCTAATCCTCTGCTCCATCCATGAGCCCCCTCCTGCATCATGAACCCCTCATCCTCAGACCCACAGCCCTCACCCCTGCGTCCCCTCCTATCTCCAAACTCCCTCCACAACCCCCTCCCCCTTCCCACACCCCCCCTCCTGCCTTCAAACTCCCTCCCAAAGCCTGCACCCCCTCCCTTTACACCACCTCCCACCCCCAAACTCCATCCCAGAGCCTGCACCCCTCACCCCCTCCTGCACACCTACCCTCTGCCCCAGCCCGGAGCCTGCACCCAGCACCCAAACTCTATCCCAGTGCCTGCATCCCTCCTGCACCCTAATCCCCAGCCCAGGACCTGCACCCCAGACCTCCTCCCCACACCCAACCCCCCTCCCAGAGCCTTAGGCAGGTGGGGGGGGCGGGTTCAGGGCACTACCAAAATTTCTACAAACCTGCCACCCATAAGGGTCGGGGCAGTCAGGGGACAGGTAGGGTCCTAGGGGGGCAGTTAGGGTTGGGGGTTCTCAGGAGGGGGCAGTCAGGGGACAAGAAGCGGGGGGGGGAGGTTGGGGGTTCTGAGGGGGGCAGTCAGGGGGTGGGAAGTGGGAGGGAGTGGATGGGGGCGGGGCTAGGGCGCCCCCCCCCAGTGTCCTCTTTTTTGATTGTGGAAATATGGTAACCCTAAAGTTGACACTCATTTTTCTGTGTGCCTCAGCCCTCTTGGTGCCTTATGGGAGATGTAGTTCTAGGCCCCTCCTGTATCTCTTCTTCTCTATGGGCCCTACTCTTGGCTGGACTACATCTCGCATGATGCACCTAAGTTTCTCCCTGTGTCTGACCTGCTGCTATGCCTCATGGAAGACAGAGTTTCATTTTGATTTTCCCAACAGAAAATTCCACCAAAATTGATCCTTTCACGCAGAAAGGTTGGATGTTAACGAAACTGCATTTTTCAATGGAAAATGTTTAATTCAAAACTTTTGGACCAGTCCTACTCTTGTATGTGCACAAATACAAGATGGATATTCACACAAGAAGATGGACATTCATACAGAGAATAGCCACTCCCCAAACATATGTGTGAACAAAAAATATTTGTATGGATGTTCACAAATGAATGGGACAAAAGCAGGACTCAACCAAACAGCCTCTCACAATTTGAATGAATATTTGTGGACATTACATTGAACCAGGTCGGTTGGTTATCTTACACAGCAAGTGGCCTAATTGCACACACCCTCTATGTACGCACCCCCTGTTCAAACAAGACTAACCTTAGCTGCGATTTCCATGACACACCCACTCTTTGAAGTTACTGGATCCTTTCTCTCTTCCACACACTTTATTGCTTGCAGCAAGGTTGTAGCCGTGTTGGTCCCAGGATATTAGGGAGACAAGGTGGGTGAGGTAATATCTGTTATTGGACCAACTTCTGCTAGTGAAAGAGACAAGCTTTTGAGTTACACAGACCTGAAGAAGAGTTCTGTGTAAGCTCAAAAGCTTGTCTCTTTCACTAGCAGAAGTTGGTCCAATAAAAGTCATTACCTCCCCCACCTTACAATCGGTGGCTCTGCCTCTCTAATGCACTTTATTGGAAGCTTTGTTTGCATATGAACATTATGAGGAGTTGCTACTGAGCGTGCTCAGTCACTAATTTTAAAAGTTAAGCATCTGAGCTGTTTAAAATCATTTCTTGCATAAAGTAGAAAAGGGGCTTAGTGTGCTTTAGAAACTAATCCCCTCCAGAAATGCTTTTAAATTAATCCAATTACTTTCTCTAGAGCCATATAGAAAAGTTTGAAGCCAGTTTAAAAAACTTATTTATGTTGCAGTTCCGTAATTCTAAAACATCTTGGCCAATTTTAACCCTTCCATTGCTCTGCTCCAGAATTTGTACCAAAGGGGTATCAATTATTTCAGACGTCAGTTCTGGGGGCCTAGAATTGTGTTTCTCAAATCTTTCCTTTTCAAATCTATTCCAATGTCTTGTAATTGAAGTGGATTGAAAGCAAAGTGGTTTATGAGTAATTTTTATGTTCATGCTGGTAGCAAAATGCCTTTGCTATAAACATTGTTTAAAGTTATATACAGTGTGTTTCTATTAGTAGTAATAATGTCTTGCTCTTCCATAGTGCTTTCTATGCAAGGATCTCAAGAACTTTATAAACACCCTGGGCAACAACACCTGGGTTTCTGCATATAAAAGCCAGGGCCGGTGTTAAGGGGGAGCAAGCAGGGCAATTGCCTGGGGCCCCAGGCCACAGGGACCCCCACGAAGCTACATTGGTCAGGCTTCAGCTTCAGCCCCGGGTGACAGGGCTCAGGGCCCTGGGCTTCAGCCCCATGCGGTGGGGTTTTGGCTTTCTGCTCTGGGCCTCAGCGAGTCTAATGCTGGCCCTGCTTGGAGGGTCCCCTGAAACCTGGTCGCAGTCCCTAGGAGGCCCCAGACCCCTGGCTGAGAACCACTGTCTTAGGCAGAGGTGGGCAAACTGCAGCCTGTGGGCTATATTCGGCCTGCGGGAACGTCCTGCCTGGCCCTTGAACTCCCGGCCAGGGAGGCTAGCCCCCGGCCCTTCCCCTGCTGTCTCCCCACCCCCGCAGCCTCAGCTCGCAGTGCCGCCAGCTCTCTGGGTGGCGGGGCTGTGAGCTCCTGCCAGGCAGCGCAGGCCACCGGCCTGCCCCAGTTCTCTAGACTGCGTGTTTGGCTCAGGCCGGGCGGTGCGGCAGCCAGTCCTGGTGCTCTGAGCAGCATGGTAAGGGGGCGGGGAGCGGGGGGGGGGGAGTTGGATAAGGGGCAGGGAGTCCTGGGGGGCAGTCAGGGGACAGGGAGCAAGGGGTGGTTGGATAGGCATGGGAGTCCTAGGGGAACTGGGAGGGGGCGGATAGGGGGTGGGGGCCAGGCTGTTCGGAGAGGCACAGCCTTCCCTACCCGGCCCTCCATACAGTTTTGGAAACCCAATGTGGCCCTCAGGCCAAAAAGTTTGCCCACTCCTGGTCTTAGGGTAAGTCTGCACTGCAATTAGACACCCACAGCTGGCTGTGCCAGCTGACTCAGGCTAGTGGGGCTTGGGTTAAGGGGTTGTTTAATCGCTGGAGCCCAGGATCTAGGACCCTGCAAGGTGGGAGGATCCCAGAACCCAGACTGCAGCCCAAGCCCGACTATCTACACTACAATTAAGTAGCCTTGCAGCCCGAGTCAGCTAGCACTGGCCAGCCATGGGTGTCTAACTGCAGTTTCAACATACCATTATAGACCTTGTGGGGCACATTTAGCACTCAGTTACAGTAGTGTAAATCCAATGTGACTCCAATATCTAGATAGGAATAATAGTAACATTTGAGAAGAGTAGAATTGTCCCCAGGCTTTCAAAAGCAGTAAGTGCTCCTCAGAGGTAGATAAACACTAAACAGCTAACAAATACTGGACAATTTGTTCTGCAGTTTAGAGTCCGTGGTCCATTCTTGTATAAGCTTATGCTGAGAGCTAACTGCTGCTGATCAGTGGGACCAGGTTTTGGCCCTTAGGAAATCAATGTAATAGAGAGAAATTTAATAATTCAACCACACTACTTATAGAAACTGCAACTGAATGGGCTAAAAGCCACATTTCCCTGATTAAAATGGAGAGAAATTATTTAGCTATTTCTAGTCTATAACATTAGCTGTATTTATTCCTGCATTTCAGCCAAGGGGAAGGTTTGATTCAGTGCCCAGCAGCGCATTAACTCGCATGAACAAGGCAAGTCAATGTTTACTTCACAATATCTTAGTGTGAATCACTAATATCCTGTATAAATATTGCAATCTACTTTTCTTTCTCCCAACAAGCTTTTTATTCCCACTATGTCTACATTCTAGATATGGCTGACACTTAAACCGAAGATTTCCAAAGTTTTTAATGGCAGAAGTAGTTAATCTAATTGATGGAGTAACTAATTTTTGTAAATGGTCAGCCATTTTTGATCTAAGAATACACAAAAGGCGCAGATTGTAGAGCATTTGCAATGGCGACGAGCAATTACACAAACAAAAAGCCCTCTGGAAATCAATAGCACTACTTATGGATGTGCTCCGCAATATGAGCAAAATCTCCACAATCTGGCCCAGAAATCCCTGGATATTTTACGTAGCAGCTGTAATTTACGAACAGCGGGATGGACCTCAGTGCAGTTTTGGGCTGCAGCATTTTATCTTGGCTGAAAAACACAATCTGCATCTTCTAGATTGTAAACACTTTGAGGCAGAGACTGTCTTTTTGTTATCTTTATTCTGTCCCTAGCATAATGGGCTCCTGGCCATGACTAATCACTAAACTGTGTTAAATTTGATTTGTGGAGTTGTATTAGATATGTGGAAGTCTTATGGAGTTAGAAACCACCACAAAAACCTGCATTTTACAATAGAAACTGTGACAGACAATGGCAGGCACCTCTCTAGAAGACTCCATTAATTCAGGGAAGTCTTATGGCCTGTGTTATACAGGAGCTCAGATTAGATTATTACAGTGGTTGCTTATGGCTTTATAATCTATGAATGACTGCGTCACATTATGGAAGAAACATCAGAAAAGTACAGTTCCATTGACTGGCTCTTACACTGAGGTTTTGAATGAGAAACTAAAGTGGGGGTGGGAGTTGTTGGGTATGATTAAATAAACATGGTGGATACAGCCATTGGAGAACAGGAGAGCCATGCTTACAGGAGAGTAAGCTACTGACAACTGAAAGCAAAATAGCTTCTCATAATTTACTGTAGGGAAAAAAAAAACCCAAGTAGATAACAGTTCACATAGATTAAGTACTGATCTGGGAAGCAGATGCAAGGCAAAGTATCTGGGCGTATCCTGGCCTTCTGGAAAATAACATTTTGGTCTGGATCAGGTAGGGAAAGAGGCCTGATTCTCCAATGCCCTGCACCTTCTGTAGTCATTTACACCTGTGAAAAATGGGTGTAAAATATGACCCAATCAGGGCTTGTCTATACACAGTGGTGCACTGGTTCAACTTAAGGTATGATTTTAAATTAATTTAATTAAACCAGTGCAAAAGCTGTGTGGACACTGATTTTGCTGTAATCCAGAATTTTTTTGGTTTACCTTAAATTGATTATGAAGATGTTTAAACTGAACTGAAATAAGACACTCTTAATCTGAAATAAGAGTGTACCCACAAGGACTTGCACCAGTTTAACTAATCCAGGTTAATTAAACAAGGCCTCAGAATGGTAGCTTTTTACTGTCGCTGTGCACTGTTGTGCATGACCACACAAAGGCAATGGAAAATTAGGCCCGTGGGTGTTGAACTATAGAAGAAAATCTATTTACAAAAGTAAACTACCTTGTATTAGATAAGCCTGTGCTTCCATCTGGAGGCTCTAAGAATGGATGATGCAAACATCTTCTTGGAAAGAAAATACAACACATCCCTTTTTGGGCTGGATGTGCATGACTTAACAGAAGAGAATGCCATCCAAATGGATAAGCAGAAGACAGCTTGCAGATAGATAAAACCAATGTGGAATAAGAAGCACAGAGAGAGCTGCCTTGTTAAAAATAATTTAGTTTAATTGTCAGTGAATGGAGTGTAACAAAGTTACTTCCCAGCTATATCAAGACAAACAGACCCGGCTCAGCTAAGTTAAAAATGATGTCATCTTCATTCATTTTGTTGGACAGCTGTGAGGGTTGGGGCGTCTATGCGCAGCCTTGTGTTGGAAACGGTGCAGAGACACAGGCTGCACGTAGATGCAGGAGCTCAGGGAAGGAATGTGCTTCAAGCAGGCACGGGCTCGCCTTGGTGAACATCCTTTAGGAAGATGCCACTTGTTCTGCTAGTATGCTGGGAAGGCTAGCGCAAAGAGGGGGATATAATGGCCCCACCTCCTCCCTGGCCCCTTGGAAGTGGTGTATATTCCTGGGAGAACAGGAAGGGATTGGTTCCTATGCTGCTCTGGCCATAGATTCTACCAGGAAGGGAAGTCTACTTCCATCCCTTTTTACCTATTGTGACCTGTGCAAGGGCTGGGGACAGTCTTGCTCAGTATATCAAGCATACTGCGCATTGCACGGTATGGAGCTAGACTGCATTCTGCCCAACTCTCCTCTCGTGACTCCTATCCTTGGGCTTTGATGTCCTGGCTCACTTAAACGTGGTTCAACCTTCCAAGCCAGAGACACTAACGTGAGCAAAACCACTGTGGTGCTCGGATGCTTTGAGATACTTATTGTTGCCCCTTCTCCTGACTCCAGTCTCCTGATAACAGCATTGCCCCTCTGCCAAGCAGTAGCAGATGTCTAGGGCCTTTCAGGTTGGCTTCCCAGTGGAGGAGAAAATCAATGAAGTGATGTCTGGATATCTTCTAAGTGTAACTGTAATTGCTTTATTTACACATATATCAGACTTTCCCTTCTTATATTCCTCTCTTTCAGGAATCTCATCCCAACACCAATGCCCAGTTCTCAGGGAGTAATTCTACCTGAAGAACTGACTCGAGTCTAATCCAGGTTATTGGGCTCAGTACCCGGGTGAATGAGTGGGCATTAAGTGGCCTGTGATGTGCAGGAGGTCAGAGTAGGTGGTCTTGTGGTCCTTTCTGGCCTTAAACTCCATGGCCATGTCTACACCATGGGTGCGACAGCCGCACAGCTACAGTGCTGCAGCTATATCGCTGTAGCACCTTAGTGTAGACTCTTTCTACAGCAACAGAAGGAGTTTTTCAGTCGATGCAGGAACTCCACCTCCCTGAGCAGAAGTAGCTAGGTTGACAAAGGAATTCTTCCATAGACCTAACTGTGTCTCCACCAGGGAGTAGGTTGGTTTAATGACAGCACTCAGCGGTGTTAATTTATCACATCCCAAACCACCATACCTATCTCGACCTAACTTTTAAGTGTAGACCAGGCCTATGACTCTAATTGGACACCAAGGCAGAGAACAAACTCTCCGTCTCCTGGCACAGAACCTTATATATAAAACCCAGAACTGTATATATAAAACCCCAAAACTAACACCACCATGAGCATGTCTTCCAAGTCTAAAAATGTGCTCAAGTACTAAGAGGAAGAACTTGGGAGATGATGTTTAACAGCGCCACCTAGTGACACCTGCCATAACTATAACCATAGTGAGCAGAACCATACTTGGGACCCTTTCAACTCCAAAATCTGACAGATCTACAGCTGCTTGTTGTTAAACTAGATTATTCCTAGTCTAATGTCTCTTTTGAAGGCAGCTCTCACTTTTAAGGTGGTTTTAACATTTTGGGTGAAATCCTGAATCCACTGAAGTCAATGACAAAACTCCAGTTGACTTCAATCATCTGGGTCCAATTTCTGCCCAATGTAATTCCATTGACTTTGTTGTCAGGCCCTTTATTCATTCACAGCTTTCCTACGGTCATTTTAAATATATCATGAAATCTTATATTTTCATTTATTTCTGACTTCACTATTTTGAAGCATTTTGAAATGTCAGGTAAGGTGCCAGGCTGTTGGAAATAGCTGAACTTGAAAACAATATTGATCATTATGTCAAATGGAAAAGTTATTGTACTGCTAATCAACAAAGACCCCTCTGACTTTAAACTTTCTGTGGGAATAAAAGACTATGCTGACAAATCACAACCAATATTCAGCTGCCACATTATACAACTAGTTACTTTCAACTGCAATAACTCTTTATATGCATACACTATGACTCAACAGCAGATGAATACATACACCCTCTTTGTACTTATTTCCACATTCATTTCCATAGAAGTGGCTATCCATCCAAGCTGTCGACATCTGGAAGCAATTATCAAATTTGTCTGTTATACAGCAGTCACTTTCCCAGGGAAAACAGACAGTGCCCAGCCTCTGATTAGAAAGTTTAGTTGCTTGGCTAAGTCACAGAACTATTCGGTCCACTTCTTTTGCAAGATTCTTTTAATTGTTCCTTCCTTAGTATTCTTCCAGCACAGCTCCTAAACTGGAACAACTAGAACATTGCGTCAGAGCCCACGCCCAAATCCACAGCAGAACTAACAGAAACAATGCCAGCTAAATTAACTACAATCAAGGGCGATAGGCTAAATCTCAACCTTATTGAGTTGATCTAATCGTTTATGTAAGTATTTGTATGGCCCTTTACATGGTAGTATAGGAGGGCCTTCCAAGTATCTTAAAAAAATAAATGTTTGCAAAATCCATGTTGTACTTTGTGCTTTCAGTGTTCGTTTGTTCACCTTATAAGACAAAGTCAATGTTGGCAGCACAGCATTTATAAGCATCCCTATAATAATCTGTTGTACGTATGTGATTCCGTAAAACAGGTAAATAATGCTGAGTTCTAGTTCTAGCTGGGAATTAGAAACTCATAATAAAGTGTGCTGTGAAAATGACTAGGAAAATATTTTGATAATATTATGAGTTAAGTGGTGAGCCCCATGCCACGGCAAAGTCAGAATAGTGTTAAATCACGTTGTAAGACTACAGCTAGAATTTACAATATATTTAACATTTGTACTCCATCAGGTAAAAAGTAACAAGATCATAAATGTAAAAAAGCACGGATAATAACTAGGGCTCTGTGGTATGTCAATACTGCAATAAATCACCTGTGGCTGGCTCATGTCAGTTAACTTGGGCTGGCGGGGAGCGGGGGTTGGGCTGCAGGGCTATAAAATTGCAGTGTAGACATTTGGGCTCAGGCTGGAGGTTGGGCTCTGGGACTTTTCCCCCTAGCATGGTCCCAGAGGCCAGGGTTCAGTAGCTGGCAGCCTGTTCTGAATCCTTACTGATAAAATCCCCATAAACACTTTTTATGAGAACAGAGGTGTTAACCCTGGCAGTTGAACGGCAGCTCAGGCTACATCTACACTACAGGGGGGAGTCGATTTAAGATACGCAAATTCAGCTTCGTGAATAGCGTAGCTGAATTCGACGTATCGCAGCCGACTTACCCCGCTGTGAGGACGGCGGCAAAATCAACCTCTGCGGCTTCCTGTCGACGGCGCTTACTCCCACCTCCGCTGGTGGAGTAAGAGCGTCGATTCGGGGATCGATTGTCGCGTCCCGACGGGACACGATAAATCGATCCCCGAGAGGTCGATTTCTACCCGCTGATTCAGGCGGGTACTGTAGACCTAGCCTCAGATAATTACATTTTGCCTCCTAAAACATCAGGCCAACTTTAACTGGTTACATTGTTTATTCCTGATCTGAGCCATTGTGTAGTTATCAACAGCTCCCATCTTCTACATCAGAGAGGGTTCCATTATATAGCGGTGGGAGAAATCCTTCATCTATTATCCTATACACAATGGTCATGTGAGACTTTAAAATTAATGTTTGTAAAGTGAGATCCTTTGATGAGAGTCTGATAGAACTTTCATTTATTACAAGACAGAAATAACTTTTCAGATATCTTGATAAATTTCTGCATACCATGTTTCTAGGCCTTATTTGACAGCACCTACATTCCCTCTGCATAATGGAAAATCAAGTCAACTAGAATCAAATAGGGTTGAGTCTGACTATTGAGAAACAGAAGTTAAAGTCCAGGCAAATGCAGTAGGCTAAATTCATCCTTAGTGTAACTCCACTCACTTCAGTTCAGTTCCTTTACACCAGATTGAATTTGGCCAACAGTCTGACCCCCGAGTAGGGTGCAAGCTACACAATATTTTGTTTGATGTGCTTCTCAAATTGGGGTTTGCCCTCCCAGAGGAGTTGCTATGTCAGGCCATTTGGCATGTATGTATGCTGAGTCCAAGGAACCCATGGCAAGAGCCATGTGTCTCATAAAATGGGTACATTGCTGGGAATTAGAACCTCAGGCGGGATTTGGAGAGTTTCTCCTGCCTGAGAATATGGGTAGAATCATAGAATCATAGAATATCAGGGTTGGAAGGGACCTCAGGAGGTCATCTAGTCCAACCCCCTGCTCAAAGCAGGACCAATCCTCAGGTAGGATGTCAGGAGAGCTCCTGGATTTTCCTCGTGGCTCTGGAACTCATCTTAGGTTGTTGATGCACTGATGAGGTTTTCCCTTCACAGCATTGCTAGGATGTCAGCGAAAATGCTCTCTGGGAAGTGGCAGTGGATGTGTGCACCCACGTGCCCGCAGGAATGGGTGGGGCAAGATATGGGGAAACCTTGCTGAAAAATGCCAGACAGGATACTTTCCTGCAAAAGCAATTTTCAAAAGCATGTCGTTGATGTGGTATGTCACTAGATCTAGCATAGCGAGCAGAAGTAGAAACTTCCCCATACTCCACTACCAATGTGCCTCACCCTCATCCAGAAGAACCACATCTTTCAGAGAGAGCACATCGGTCAGTTTATATGTCAATGTAGCCGTTCAGCTAAGTAAATCATGATCAGATTTTCAAGCATGTAATTACACTGTAGCCCATCACAGCTAATGAAGGGGCAGATGCTGACATCTTAATCTGAAATCAATGGGACCCCAGCCCAGCAGAGTAATGCACACTGAGTAGGGTGTCAGAATTTTACAAAATATACTTACAAAAACACCCCTGGCCAGACACATTCAAGTCTAAAAATACTGGTTTTTCTTACCATATTTCTGCTAAATGGCAGCCTAGGACGGAAGGTACAGACTAGCCCTCAATCCGATTTTTTTTTTTGGCGCAACACCGTGAATTAAGGTGGATGTGCCAGCCCAGATTTTGTTACCCTCCACTCTGAAATTCTTTGCATAGCGGAGTCGGAGACAATCAGATCTTTCACAATTCTTTCAAAGGAAAAACAAATTCCTCCAGCTGAATCCAGCGGGGTTTACTGCAGGGAGCCCGGTTCTATCCCGAACGCATGCGGAGCTCCCCGGCCTCTGCCCAGAAATGATTCTGCAGCCCCGAGCTCTTGAGAAATCAAGTCACGGGTGACACTTTCTTGCCGCCCCCTGTCTCCCGCAGCAGCCCCCCGGGGTCAATGGGGAAGAGAGGATGGTCTTACCCAGCTCTCCCTGCGCTTGTTTTTCTCTCCTTCACCGGCTGCTGCTGCTAGCAGGGGCGGCAAAGATCATCCTCTCCCTGCTTCCAGTGCGGGGCAGCTCCGGACAGGCAACCACAGCCCAGCTGGTCCCAGGCGCGGTGCAGGCGGCGATCGGCTCCTGTCACTGCCCAGCGTCCCACGTGGAAGGAGCCGCACCCCGCCCCGCTCTCCCCCTGCCGGTCGGCCCCCGGGCCCCAAGCAGGGCGGGTCCTGCCAGCCCAGCGCCAGCTGCTCGCCGGGCAGCTCCGGAGAAGTGTGTGCAGGGAGCGCCGGGACCCAGGCACCGCCCAGCCAGGGCCGCGGCTCCCCAGCAGCCCCGGGGCAGCCGTTCCCTGCCCTGCGGCAAAACGACAGGGGCCCCGCAGCAGCAGGGGGAGGAGAAACCTCGTCCCCATCCCCCGGCCCCGCGCCTGGGAGGGGAAGGGAGATGGTGGAAGAGGAGCGGAGGGTGGGAGAGGATGAAGAGGAGGGGAAGGAGGGTGATGGGAAAGGGAGATAGTGGAAGAGGAGGGGAAGGTGGATGAAGGGCAAAGGAGATGGTGGATGGGGCGGGGAGGGTGGGTGAGGGTGAAGGGAGGATGGTGGAAGAGGAGGGGAGAGTGGGAGAGGGGGAAGGGAGGATGGTGGAAGTGGAGGGGAGGGTGTGAGAGGGGGAAGGAAGATGGTGGAAGGGGTGCGGAGACTGGATGAGGGGCAAAGGAGATGGTGGAAGAGGAGGGGAGGGTGGGTGAGGGCGATGGGAGGATGGTGGAAGAGGAGGGGAGGGTGGATGAGGGGGAAGGGAGATAGTGGAAGAGGAGGGGAGGTGGATGAAGAGCAAAGGAGATGGTGTATGAGGAGGGGAGGGAGGGGAGGATGGGAGAGGGGGAAGGAAGATGGTGGAAGAGGAGGGGAGACTGGATGAGGGGCAAAGGAGATGGTGGAAGAGGAGGGGAGGGTGGGTGAGGGGGAAGGTAAATGGTGGAAGAGGAGGGGAGGGTGGCTGAGGGGGAAGGGAGGATGGTGGAAGACGAGGGGAGGGTGGGTGATAGGGAAGGGAGATGGTGGAAGAGGAGGGGAGGGTGGCTGAGGGGGAAGGGAGGATGGTGGAAGACGAGGGGAGGGTGGGTGATAGGGAAGGGAGATGGTGGAAGAGGAGGGAAGGGTGGCTGAGGGGGAAGGGAGGATGGTGGAAGAGGAGGGGGGATGGCTGGGGGGAAGGGAGGATGGTGGAAGAGGAGGGGAGGGTGGGTGAGGGGGAAGGGAGATGAGGGGAGGGAGGGGAGGATGCATGAGGGTGAAGGGAAATGGTGGAAGAGGAGAGATGGGTGCATGAAGGTGAAGGGAGGACGGAGAAAGGATCTATAAAACCTGATCCACAGGTGGCAGAAAATTATGGGGAGCCTGTAGCATGCACAGGGTGCGAGCTGGGGAGCCAGTGTCTCTGCCTCCCTGGCCATAGTCATGATAATTCTGGCTGTTTGCTTCTCTTTAGAGATGTCACCTCGCTTACAACCCAACACGCCCAATGTTATATTAGCCAAACACAACATAAGAGCCAAAGCCGTGAGGATGGATTTCTTCTAGTCCTCCCTGCATGTCCTATACACTTGTCTAATGCACCTATGGCAGTGGTGTCTAGGATAAAGTCTCTCCTTTTCCCTGGTGCAGTTTTGTTACTGATCAGTGTACTGCCTCCGTTGGGAGAAATGGTCATTTCTTGCTTCTGAGCGGCAGGAGGGGAGACAACGAGCACAGCTTGACGCGCAGCAGAGAATTCCACTGAAGAGTAACTTGTCCCCTGCTCAGGAAGTTCATCTCTGTGTCATTGACATCTGTATTCTTGTTGATCACATAGAGCAGAGGGAGACATGATCCCCAGCAGTTGCTCCTGAGCTCATTGAGAGCCTTGAAGGCGAAGGACCTAAACTTGGGTCTAGTACTCAATGGGAGCCCAGTGACAGGGTGTCACCACTGCAGTGATTTGTTCTTCTCTGCCTGCTCAGTTCATCTTCCTTGCCCAGGGAGGAGCAGGCTTGCACCTGTGTGCTTACCCACTACCTTGGTACTGACTCTCTCTTCTATTGGTCTCCCTCTGACTGTGGGGCCTGGAGTGCAAGGCCTTTATTCTGTTGCTGGTGGGGGGTTATGGAGGAGAGGAAAAAGGAGGTGAGGGGAAGTTGTGGAAGATCGGAATAGGCTAAATAGATGGTGTGAAGCCCAATGAGTAGGGCAGTGGATTAGGATTCTGGCAACATGGGTTCTGTGCCCACTTCATACAACAGGCCAGTGGCAGGGATGATTTAGTTGGGGATTGGTCCTGCTTTGAGCAGGAGGTTGGACTCAATGACCTCCTGAGGTCCCTTCCAACCCTGATATTCTATGATTCTATGACCTTTGGCAAGTTACTTCAGTGCTTCAGTTTTTCCATCTGTAAAATAGGAATAAGGATTAATTTACCTTCTAAACATTATCATCATCGAAGGGGGGAGGATGGGGGAAAGAGAAGGAAAGGGGATGCATGTCCCTTTTCTGCTTGACATAGGGGATCTCCTTTCAGTGGTGGAGATATGGAGGGGCTGCCTCACTCAGTGAGTAGCATTGCTAGCCACAGACTAAGAGCTGATGAGCATCATGCGGGAGGTCAGATTAGATTATCATAATGGTCCCTTCTGACCTTAGAGTCTATGAGTCTATGAGCATTTCATTCTACTCAGCAAACCCACCAGTGACATCACCCGACAAACAGACTTTGGAGAGGGAGAAAAGTTGAACTGAAAGTTGGGATGAAGCTGTTTTGCAATGCCTGAACAGTAATACCATTGCTGTGGGCTGGGGATAGCCAAGCCTTTTGACGCTTGATTTAGGTCACACAATGATTACAGGATAAATACGCAACTTTGGGAAATCTGTAAAACTTGACTCGCAAAAGTGGTTCTGTGAGATGTTGATGTTACCATTTGCTTGTTAAAAACAAGGGTTTTTTGGGGGTGGAGGGGAGGACTTTAGTTCTTGTGGGGGGTAGGGGAGAAGGAGACTGCAGCTCTTAGGAACAGCTCTTAACCTTAACAGGTCTATTGTTGTTATTTTTGAAAAATTAATCCTTTTAATCGCTGTGGTTCTTCCCCAGCTAATACCCCGACACAATAAACCTAGACACCCCATCAAAACAAATTGATGGGCCCCCAAGAATAGTTTTCTGAAATGAATAGGTTTTAAGCTTGATTTTTAAAGGGCTAACTGTTACCCAGGAAATAGAAGTGCTTTATGTCCTCAGGTATTGGCTACTGAAGAAAGACAAATCCAAGATATTTTATACTTCAGTATGTTTATTCTCCTTTGTTTGATCTCTTATTCTTCTCTTCCAGGGGATTCTCCTGGGGTTTGGGAATTGCTGGGGTAGGGGGCAAAGAGAGGGCTGGCTCTTTCAGAACCCTTGAAGAAAGTGGTGTATCTGGAGCTTCTTTGAGCTGTAACAGGGGCTCACCTGGCTTCCTGCTCAGCTGCTCTTAGTTCACCCATCCTACTCTAAAGTTTATATTGGCAACACTGCTTCCCATCTGGGATTGGAGATGCACATTGCACACCAGCTCACTGCATCAGTTAGGAACGAGAGGAAAAGTGACACCATGCAGAAGAATTTCTGTGCTGTGAGAGGACCTCTGTCATCTGATGTAGAAATGAGGGGCAAGGCTTGGCAATAGCAGGAAATGGGGAAAAAGTTCAGGACTATGACAATTATGAAGTTGAACTGTGTCTCTTTGCAACAGCCTTAGCCATTACCCTACAAAAATCTGTCCCACTGAAGTGAAATAAAGGAGGAACTGGAAAGAACACAGGTTCCCATGTTAATTGGTTGGAATAAAGTACTATCTGTGTGTGCATGAGAAAGAGAGAGAGAGTGTGAGTGAATAGGATGGGGAAAAGCTGTTTCTTTTTTACCCACACATGTACCATTTGAGCTCTAGGCTCCACTGTAATTTTATTTAGCCTTTGCGTTTCTTATTATTATCCTACACCCAAAAAAAGTACAGGGTCATATTTTCATCCCCATCCATGCCTCTGATTAGTCTGCACAAGATTCTATAAAAGGGTGTAGATCCTGTGTGCATTTTTTTTTATTTTTCAACTCTGCATTTCATTGGCAAACACAATTCACTAGGTTTATGAAGCACACATAATCAGTTTACTTCCCTATACCTTTGTCATTGTTTTCTCAGGGCTGGTCCACACTAACCCCCCAGTTCAAACTAAGATACGCAACTTCAGCTACGTGAATAACGTAGCTGAAGTCGAAGTACCTTAGTTCAAACTACAAAGTACTTACCGCGGGTCCACACGCGGCAGGCAGGCTCCCCCATCGACTCTGCGTACTCCTCTCACAGAGCAGGAGTACCAGCGTCGACGGCGAGCACTTCTGGGATCGATTTATTGCGTCTAGACAAGACGCGATAAATCGATCCCAGAAGATCGATTGCTTACCGCCGAACCCAGAGGTAAGTATAGACGTACCCTTAGTGTTGATCAAATTAGAATGATTATGCAATTGACTTCCATCCTGCATTGTTCATTCAATAATAGCATAGAATCATAGAAATATAGAGTTGGAAGGGATCTCAAGAGGTCGAGTTCAGCCCCCTGTGTGGAGGTAGGACCAAGTAAACCTAAACCGCCCCAACAGGTGGTTTTCTAAGCTGTTCTTAGAAACCGCCAAGGATGGGGATTCCACAGCTTCCCTTGGAAGCCGATTCCAGAATTTAACTACCCTTCTAGTTAGAAAGTTTTTCCTAATGTATAATCTAAATCTTCATTGCTGCATATTAACCCCATTACTTCTTGTCCTTCCTTAAGTGGAGCTGGAGAACAGTTGATCACCATCATCTTTATAACAGCCTTAACATATCTGAAGACTTTTATCAGGTCCCCATCTCAGTCTTCTTTTCTCAAGACTAAATATGTCCATTTTTTTTAACTTTTCCTCCTAGGTCCAGTTTTCTAAACCTTTTATAATTATTGTTTTCTCCTCTGGACTCTCACTAATTTATCCACATCTTCCTTATGTGTGGCACCCAGAACTGGACACAGTAGTCCAGCTAAGGCCTCACCACTGCTGAGTAGAGTGGGACAATTACCTTCTGTGTTTTACATACGACACTCCTGCTAATACACCCCAGATTGATATTAGCCTTTTTTTGCAAGTGCTTCACATTATTGACTCATTCAGTTTATGAGCCACTATTACCCCAAGAGCCTTTTCATCAGCACTACCACCTAGCCCGTTATTCCCCATCTTGTAGTTGTGCATTTAATTTCTCCTATCTAAGTGTGGTACTTTGCACTCATCATTATTGAATTTCATCTTGTTGATTTCAAAGCAGTTCTCTAATGTGTCAAGGCTGTTTTGAATTCAAATCCTGTCCTCCAAAGTGCTTGCACCCCCTCCCAATTTGGTGTCATCCTCAAATTTTATAAGCCTATTCTCCACTCCATTATCCAATCATAATGAAAATAGTGAATAATACTGGACCCAGGTTGCAAGGTTGACAGCAAACCATAAATAACAACTCTTTGAGTATGGTCTTTCAACCAGTTGTGCACCCACCGTACACTAATTTCATCTAGACCATATTTCCCTGGTTTGCTAGCACAAAACACATCACTTCTGATTGCATCATATGTTTGCAAATGGAATGAAATGACATGGGCCAAATTCTCCCACACTTACACCTGGGCAACCCCCTGAAGACCCAACATGGGACCTGAAATCTTGTTCTCATAATATCGGTAGCCCAATTTTACAAACTAATAAGGTTTGAATAAGCACCAAGGCTCTGCTCCTGCTACAATGGAATCAATGGCAAAACTCCCAACGAGTTCAATAGGGGCAAGACTGGACTCTCCAAACTTTTGGCTGTTTATCTGAATGAAACCTGAACTCTGATCCTTTTGAAGTTCACCCATCACTGCTCATACATTGGTTCTCATGCTTTGCTGCCCACCAAGGTTCACTGTTCTCTTTTTCACTATTCGTTGTTTGAGATTTATGATTCAGTGAATCTTTGGCTTCAGATGACTAGTTTATCTGCACTTAAATGACCCTCCAAGAAAGCAGATCCTGTGTTTGAAACTAGGGGTGAAATACTGGCCTCATCGAATCAAATTGGAGTTTGCCCCATTATCTCGGGCCAGGATTTCACCCCAGAGGTTTATGAAAGCATAAGCCTAGTAATGAAAGACCCAGCCTACGCTGGGAAAAGCCATTGGTTTAGAGAATCCATTAACTAACACAATGTAAACATGATTTAGCACTTGGTATAGACCAGGACTGTTGTGTTTAAAATCATGTCAGTTGGTTACTCAGCTATTAATTTTAATGGGAATTAAGCATCCACATCTCCTAGGCAGCAATGAAAATTTCAGCCTGTGTGTTTTTATAGTGTGTTATTTAACAACGCATGTCAATTTAACATGTTTTCTAACATGATGCCCTTTCCCAGTATAGACAATGCCCACCTGGCTTTATCTCCGTTCAGTCCCACTCCTTCTGGTATGAAAAGAGCACAGGGCAAGAATTACAAGCACATATTTGCACTCAGTTTTGAAGCAATACTTATAGATTCATAGATTCATAGATTCTAGGACTGGAAGGGACCTCGAGAGGTCATCGAGTCCGGTCCCCTGCCCGTATGGCAGGACCAAATACTTAAAGCGCCTTGTGGTAGTGTTGGTGATACGCTCTGTGAAATGTGCCTGATGGAAAGTGATGTGTGCTGTATTTAAGCAAAGCTGACAAAAAGCTAATATTTACCTGGTTTGCCAGTTGTGATAGTCATCAGTCCTTGGGCTATATTGATGACCGCTGGCACAAGGAGATGAAAACTGTGATATTTTGTACTAGCAAAGGCCACTCCAGAGGGCAGGCAGCATTTCCAGTGTTGATCTTCCTGGGACAGGCATCTTTAGTTCCTGCATAAGAGCCCTGCTCGGTGCTTAATTTGTTCATAGCCCCGGCACCTCTGGGCTTGCTGCATCATTTATGAATGTAAAAAAATTGCTTGAGCCCAGCACTTAATTGCGTGGGCCCTGGCACCTCTTTCATTACAAATTAAGCACTGGCCCTGCTAATGAATGCAGCTAAGGGGATGCACCTCAGCCAGTCACCCTTTTTGGCCAGCACCGCCCATTTTTCTGGCTGCCCGTTCTTTTTCTGTGAGGCAACTTCCCCCCTATGGACATTTATTCCACAAGTTGGCATAAAGCAAGGCTGAATTTAGCCACTCAAGTTGACTTTTCTTCTGGACTGGGCCCTGCTGAAATGTTTGCTAAACATGTCAGTAAAACCTCTTCAAAATAAATAATGACTGGTCCTGGGTCACACAGTGCTCCCATTGAACAGGGGAATGTTGCTGCCAATAGGAATTTTTCCATCAATGTGACTAGACACTGGATTGGACAGGGGGAACTTTCTCAGAGGACCACACTGGGAAAAGAGAGAATGTTGTTCCCAGATGTTAGCTAGCCAGTGTTCCGTTTTTAGTATATATTAGTACACATATTTTGTTTGAATTGGAGTTTTTTCCCTTCCTACCCAGCTTATCCCTTTTTTTCTCCAGCAGTGAAATCTTGATTCTAACACATGTTTTTCAGAATTTCATTCTGCAGGAAATTTTGATTGTTTTGTGGTTGTTGTTTTTGTTTGGTTTTGAGTGGATTCTTTCAAAATCGCTGAATTTCCAGTTCCTGCAGAGCTCTGCTGTTGTCTTCAGAGGAGTAACAGCAGTGCAAGTAAGATCTGATGTAGGCCCAGAATATTTTACTTATAACTGAATTCTCTTAGCCTTATGACTTCAGGGCAGGATCAAAGGAGTCAAGGCATGTCTGTGTGAGAAATATCCCTTGTTTGAAACTCCTTGGTAATTAGCTTGTTTAGAAAGGGATCTGACATATACAGCATTTCATTACTGCACAGCTTTATGAATTGTAGTCCCGAGGTCTCATGGCATGAATCATATTTTATATTCTTCCCTATGGATTACTGAATTTTTTTTTCAAACAGAAGAGGTCTCTAGCACTGTTTCAGCATAAAAGTCATTTATTGTACAGAAACATTTATAAAATGTTCTCTCTTTGCTTAATCCACATGGAAATGATACTCAAAGTGAAGGTCAGGACATACAACAAAAGACTTTGTTTTGAGCTGCAAATTAATAAAAAATGTTTAATTTCCTGAAGCAGGAAACACAGTAAGGGATGTAGGCAATATGGTATTCCATAGAGCAAGCTATGCTTTTTTTGTGTTCCCTAAACCACAGGAGATAAAATAAGAATAGCTTTGCTAATAAAAGGAAGATGATGTCTGTCTGTATCTGTGCGAGTTTTTTCATTTTTTGTTAGTCTCTAAGGTGCCACAAGTACTCCTGTTCTTTTTGCTAATAAAGATTGCAGAGACGTATCTGAAGATCTGGATTTGGTGATCTCTCTCTCTCTCAAACACACACACATACACAGATTTAGATACAAGTTTACAATGTTAAAGCAGATGTTGAAATGGGTGGAAGATAAGAATTTAAACCATTTATAAAACATGGATTTAAAGAATTGGTCAAATGCCTAAAAATTCAGATAAACCCTTTTAAAACCCACTCATGCCTCTATTATATAACATAGCTCGATTAGAGGTGATAAGTAAAGATTTTTTTCAGTCATTTTCACCTCCCCATATTTTATTTTGATAGATCCTGACTTGCATGGCAAGAGAGTCTTCTGTTTCTTCAGTCTTCATCTGCCCCTACTGCTTAGCCCCCAGTTTTTGTGCACACCCACAATATTACATCTCAAACATGATTTCAAATGGGGTAAAAGCGGCAAGAGCCAGGTCTAGTTGATTTCAATGCAGTTACACTGCAGATTAATTTCACATATTGTATTTCAGAGATTTCCACATTATTTACACCACTGCAACGGAGACCAGAATTCAGCCTGATGGATCTCTAAAGAACTGCAGTTATTGCAATGCCAGGCTCTGCCTTCTGTTGGACACATCCAACCGAAGCATAGATTAACTGAAGGTAAAATCTTACAGATTCAGTTCTCTCACCTCCTTAAAATCCCTTCATAATCAATAGTGCTTCTCCTGCTGCTCTCACATGTTAGTTTTCCCAGCACACTGCAAAGCACATCTTCCTTTCTTTGTCCCCAGGCTGCCGAGGAAGGAATGAGCTAATGGTCGGGCTGGTCATATTCATGGGCAGTTCCATTGATATTATTTTGTGTGTATTATTTTAGATGCCTACAGGAGAGACATCTAAAATTCAAATTCACAGATGCAAGCCACGTTTACCTTTGAGCTAACTGTTTATTTTAGCACATGCAGTATAGCCTCATGCTTTTACATACAAAGTCCTGCATTTAGTCTCTTTGTCGACGACCCAGCTAGTAGCATTGTGTTACACAAAAATGTCTGTTCTCTAAGGTCCCAAAGAAAGGGTATTGCATACCTTGTCCTATATGTGATCTCTCTGGCTGATGACTTACATCTCATATCTCAAGCCATCTGAGTCTGGCTCACTGCCAGCTCAGCTTCTCCGCTTGTATCCTCTGTCCAGGGCCTTTTCATGCATTTTGAAAACTACAGTGAATTTTCACAGCATATTTGGGTTTCACAGCCCTCTATTGCAATAGCACCTATTTTGCAAGCACCAGTGCTTGCATGTTCTTTGTTTTCTTTTCCTGCACTGCGTAACTCTTTTTTAAACTACTCAGAAGTGTCCTAGTTTCCACTTTCTGTAGGACTCTTTTTTGAGTTTCAGATCATTGAAGATCTCCGGGTTAAACCAGTGTGGTCTCTTGTCATATTTTCCTACACAGTGAGATAGTTTGTTCTTGTGCCCTTAATAATGTTTCTTTGAAAAACTGCCAACTCTCTTGAACTATTTAGACTTGCTTCCCATGGGATCTTACCTACCAACTCCCTGAGTTTGCTAAAGTCTGACTTGGTGAAATCCATTATCTTTATTGTGCTGTTTTCCCTCCTACTATTCCTTAGGTAGGGGAGGGATAGCTCAGTGGTTTGAACATTGGCCTGCTAAACCCAGGGTTATGAGCTCAATCCTTGAGGGGGCCACTTAGGTATCTAGGGCAAAATTGGTACTTGGTTCTGCTAGTGAAGGCAGGGGGCTAGACTCAATGACCTTTCAAGGTCCCTTCCAGTTCTAGAAGATAGGATATCTCCATTAAGTAATTTATTTTTTATTTAGAATCATGAACTCTACCATTTCACGATCATTTTCACCTAAGCTGCCTTCCACTTTCAAATTTCAAATACATTTGAAACTGGATCTGTTTTTATAAAACATTCACACTAAAGCCCCAATCATATCCATGTAGCCAGACCCTTGATGTCACTAGGGCCATGTCTACAGTATCACTTTTGGTGGTATAATTTATGTCACTCAGGGGTGTGAAAAAAACAGGGTTACCGTCCAAATACCATATTTGTGACACAACCTTTCCAAAATGTCGGGGGATACAGAAATGGGCAAATGTAAACTGCATTATATTCCATGGAAAGTGTTTTGCAAGGGCTCAATCCTGCAAGTTTCTGAGCACTCCAGCCCTGATCCAGCAAAGCCCCTTTTTATTGAAAGTATAATTGGACTGTATAATTGCATCCACACCAAGAATTGTACCTCTTTAACTACACCAGAGTCGTTAAAGCAATTGGTGTATGGACATGGCCTTGGATACAAAGCTAGTGTTTTCAATGAAAAATCTGTGCCAGACTATGGTCGGCTTTAACCAGCTTAACCAAGATGATAGAAGAAGTAAGTATCATCTGAAATAAAGGAACAGCCTTCCCTTTTTTCAGATTGCTATCTGTTCCCAGCATCTCAGTTTGCTGAGACGAAGCAGAAGCAGCATGTTCTGCACTTTGAGCCATCAACATGTCACTGTATTTCTTGCCCAGTTTTGCTAAATCGAGTCAGTGTTTTAAATGAAGGCAATCGAACAGAACCCCTTTGTGTGTGCAGTACTTAGGCTTAGTGTGTGATTTGGGGAAAAATGTAACCCTCCCTCCCCCCCCTCATTTTTGGGATGGAACTGATACAAACAGCAATCCTTTTTCACATACAAGGCTGCCCTTTCAAAGCTAATGCATTCAGCAGAACAAAGGCTGACCTTGCTTCTCATCTGGAGTGGCTAATAGCCTGGAATATTTATGAATTTGGCTCTTCTTTACATGCATACGTCATGTTTGATTGTAAATGAACAGGCCTACAACTGGGTCAGACTTCCTAATCACACTCAGACCTCTGCAAACGAATGATCAGAAAAGGTGGCTGCTCTTGTGTCTTTGCATCCCTCTCCCCCAGCTGATGCCCAGTCTTGCTAGGGTTGCAGAGGACCCTGGATTCCAAGTTCCCTAAATGAGTAGTTGTGGATTCCCCCAGATAAAGGAGGTACAAAGCCTGCTTTTACACCACCTGCTTCATCCCTCATCACAGGGCAGATGGAGGGAATACATGGGAGGGACATAGCTGGAACACTTACAGCACTCTGGCCAATCCTCAGACAGCAGAACAGTTCCTGTTCTTGTAAATTTAGAGCAGTCCTGAGGCTGCTCTAAGTTTACACTGGAGGCTACATTGGCCCCCTGACAACCCAAGGGGTCAGAAAAGGGTGTAATAACATCTCTGCCCCTCCTCTCTATTCCTCAGGTATGCCAAGCTAAGGTCAGGTGCCCTGATGAGTGATTCCATTATAGCTAATCTATAGTATATACATTGATTTATATAGGTTATAAATGAACACTCAGGAAAGGAAGGATGGTCCAGTTGTTAGTATACTAGCCCAGTACTCTGCCACAAATGTCCTGTGTGACCATGAGCAAGTTGCTTAGTCTCTGTGCGCCTCAGTTCTCCATCTGTAAAATGGGATTATAGAGCTTCCCAATCTCACAGGAGTGTTGTAAGGATAAATACATTTTAGATTGTGGGGTGCTCAGATGCTATGGTGATGGCATCTGTACAAATCCCTAATGTATATTTACATATGCAGCATATACGCCTGAATTATTGTTCATGTCAATGGTTATCTGGATAGGTGAACAAGGTCAAATGGTGTTTTTAAATTATCTGGTGTTTTATTGGGTAAAACCATTTTTTACGTGGAAATTGTGATCAGACAGTAAATTGATTGGGCTAAGTGAGAATCAGGCTTCTTTTTGTGGCCATCAGCATATGATATGAGTCAAATAATCATATGACTCATGTATTGCACAGAAGGTCCCGTGGAGGAACAATGTTCTCATGCTGAAGAGTTGTCAGGAAAGAAAAGAAGGGTGATTCCTATTGCAACAGAATCTTTGTGCATATTTTCTCATTTAAGCAAGAGGAACAAAGAGGACATTCATACAAAATGGGAAATGACTGCCTAGGAAGGAGTACTGTGGAAAGGGATCTGGGGGTCATAGTGGAGCACAAGCTAAGTATGAGTCAACAGCGTAACACTGTTGCAAAAAAAGTTAACGTTATTCTGGGATGTATTAGCAGGAGTGTTGTAAGCAAGACACGAGAAGTCATTCTTCCAATCTACTCTGTGCTGATTAGGCCTCAACTGGAATATTGTGTCCAGTTCTGGGCACCACATTTCAGGAAAGATGTGGAAAAATTGGAGAAAGACCAGAAAAGAACAACAAAAATGATTAAAGGTCTAGAAAACATGACCTATGAGGGAAGACTGAAAAAATTGGGTTTGTTTAGTCTGGAGAAGAGAAGACTGAGAGGGGACATAATAACAGTTTTCAAGTACATAAAAGGTTGTTACAAGAAGGAGGGAGAAAAATTGTTCTTCTTAACCTCTGAGGATAGGACAAGAAGCAATGGGCTTAAATTGCAGCAAGGGAGGTTTAGGTTGGACATTAGGAAAAACTTCATAACTGTCAGGGTGGTTAAGCACTGGAATAAATTGCCTAGGGAGGTTGCAGAATCTCCATCATTAGGGATTTTTAAGAGCAGGTTAGACAAACACCTGTCAGGGATGGTCTAGATAATACTTAGTCCTGCCTTGAGTGCAGGGGCCTGGACTAGATGACCTCTTGAGCTCCCTTACAGTTCTATGATTCCAGCAGCAGGGCCGATCACTTACATTGCAGAGTATGGAATATCCTCTGAGTATCTCAAGAATTCATCAGCACCTGCCTTACGGCTTTCTGTAGTTCCCATCACTCGACTTATGATTAATTATTATCACTGATTTGTATTTCACTAGTGCCCAAAAGGCACAAGTGCGGTCAGTGCCCCCGTGCTACGCACCGTACAAAGGAAGAGACAGTCCCTGCCCTGAAGCGCTACCGGAAAAATCTACATAGAAAACACAGATAAAGGGCAGGAGAAAGATATTATCTCAAAAGTACTGATGGGAAACTGAGGCACAGAGCGATTTAAAGGCTAGGTTTCAAAAGAACTCAGCACCTGCAATTGAGGCCAGGTTTTCAACAGAGCTCTGCTCCTCCATTACACACCTAAATGAAATGTCCAGATTTTCAACAGAGTTCAGTGTATTGGGTGCCAAGCGCCTTGGAAAAAACTAGCTTCAGATTTGGTGCTGAGCCCTCAAAAATCTGCCCCCTGGGGTCTTGACCAAGGTGACACAGGAAGTCTGTGGCAGAGTCAGGAACTGAGCCCAGATCGCTTGAGTCCCTGTCCACTGCCTTACCCACAAGACCATGAGTGGTTATTACTAGGGTGTTAAGTGCTGCTCCTGGGCCATACGCAGGGCCTGCCTTAGGGAAAATGGTGCAAACTTTCTTTGGTGCCATTAAGTACTATTCCCCGAGCAGCAGATGATGACTCAGCAGGCAGACCAGTAGCAGCTGGAGTAGTGGCGGCGCTGCAGGTGTCATGCTGCTGGGAGTACAGAGAGGGGACATGTGTGAGTGCCTGCAGTCCCCTTTAGCCCCTCCCTCCTTGCTTCCCGGGTGGGCATGGCCTTTCTGAAGCCTATTGACCTGAGCGTCCTCCCAACCATGGCATTCTGGGTGGTCACCCACGTCACTCATCTGTAAGGCCGGTCCTGGTCATATGCTACTGTTACTATCTAAGTGCTTTCTTACATTGTCAAAACATTTATCCTACTGCTGCCGCTGGCCTCTGAGGTAATCGTGGTGTAGCTGTGAGGCTTGTCATGGGCTCTGTCCATGTAGAATGCTGCAATCACGGCAGCTGATGTGCTTTGGGAATTTCCACGTGTGAAGTCGAAACTAAGCTCTGGCTAGACACTGCTGGGCTTCTTCTGACTCAGTTACCGGTGTGAGTGACTCTTGGGACTTCGCGGCTCCAAAAGGAAAGGAGAAAAAAAAAGTACTTGACTAATGTAATAATCTCAGATAAAAACTTGCTGGACCCAGTCTGAGAGTGTATCAGGGCTGAGTGAGGGGGTCTCTGTTAAACGGGAATGGCAGGGTGTTTACCCAAGGCTAGAGTGTGACTCAGACCACATGCCTGTTTAAGGGAGTTGGCACTCAGGGCCACATGCCTGCTTGCTCTCTGTCCAGAGCAGGTGGGCATAAAGTGAGTGGGATGAGCATTGGCTTCCTTCACTGGCCAGCTCAGCCTGTGCGGGGGTGTTGTAATTTACTGTTGGTATAGGCCAGCAGGGCATGATTGCTCCCTTCCCATCTCCCATAACAAGAAGGAAGCATGGAAGGGAATTGTGACTGAGGGGTGAAGCTCTGAGTCACCAGGCCTCCCAGGGCTACTCCTGTAGTGGGGTAGATTATGTATTGCCCCTTGCTCAACCAAGTGCCTAAAGTCACAAGCTAGTCCTCTGTTTACTGCTGTTTGCAGACTGGGCTGCACCAGGTCTGACTATGGTGACATGCAATTAAAATAACATTTGTGGTCCTGGTATTATGCAGTAAAGTGCATTAGTGGCTGGCTTAGCCATTCTCAAAGGGCCAGGTTCAACTTTAGCACACTGCAGAAGCAGAAGTGGTTAGTCTCTCCTGAGAGGGTTCATATCTGCACTACAGGATGAGCACTTGACAGCAGATGAACTCAGCACGGCCAGCTGTAACATTGCAGGTCAGAACTGCCCACCCTCTGCTCTGTGTATCATAGCATGGCAATGTTTTGCTTGTGCACACTCTGCATAGAAAAGACCAGGATTGAGTCCAGTGGGGAGAGAAGTAGGGGTGGGCTGGAGAGAAGCACAGGCAGATGCCAAATGTTACCTGCTTTCTTCCCGAGCACTAGAAGGACTGCGGCCCAGCTCCTCAAATGGATTTAGGCATCTAACTCCCATTGATTTTCTGTTGAAATCAATGGGAGTTAGGCACCGAAATCCCTCTGAGGATCTGGGCCTAAGGGGCTAATTCTGACTTTTGTGATTGATTTCACTGGGAGAAGGATCAGGGCCTGACAAAGAAAGGAAACAAGATAATGCCACGGAGGCTGAAGCCCACAATTCCACGTCTAACGTTTCTGCATTCCAAACACCCCCGGATACACATGGGCATTGCACATGCCTGATGACTACAAGTCCATGGCTTTTAGCACCTCAGGCAGAGAACCCTGCTGATTGTAAGGTTTCCATTATATACCTACATAAGATCAGGGCCTCATTACGCCGGGTGCTGTATAGACACATTATGGCACAGAAGGGGGAAGTGACTTACCAAGGTCACACAGCAGGTCAATGCCAGAACCAGGTCTTCTGACTCCCAGTCCAAGGTCCTATCCACAGGATAAGCCAGCCTCCCACAGGCTTGGGGTTGTGACGTGCTCAGATTGTTTTGGAAGGGAGCTTGCTCATCAGACGCTCAGTTAGATTTATTGTACCAGCTCTTTGGGGCAGGCACAGTCTTTTTGCTCTGTGTTTGTACAGTCCCTAGCACAACGGGGCCTGGTCAATGACTGGAGCTTCCAGGCACTACAGTAATATAATTAATAAAGATGGCATCACAGTTCAGGGAGACTGCAACTGTATTTCCCCTCAGTGGCCCAGTAAGACTGAAGACTGGGAACTCTTGCCCCATGTTCAGGGCATGCGAAAGTAATGTAAAGTAAAGATCCGCACTTCAGCTAAGAGATCCCCAGTGTGGATTGGGGAGAAGAACTTTGCTCTTAGGGTTACGGAAAAGCATCAGGGCCAGTAATTTAAATTTAGCAAAAAGGGTTCTTGCTGTGTCTTCGTGCTGGCAAGCCACCAAAGTGCTGGCCTCTAACACTCAGAGTCATAACTATTTAGGTGACAGTGACCTTGTGCAGGGACATAAGACGGTACTTAATTCTCCTTATGCCCTGGCATGGGACATCCAGCTCCTGATTCTGGGTGCACAGGGGTCAGCTGGGTCACCGTGACTGTTACTCATTCCTCCTCTAGCAGGTGCGGAGGAATGGGAGGAGCTTTAGTCTTGCCCCAGTGCACCAGCCAGTTGAGATGACCAGTGTAAAGGGGGTGGGTAATAGCTTACTGCTGGTGTACGTACACAGCAAATTGCTACCTCTGGGTTGGTGGAACTGTGACTCCCTGAACTATGGGTCCTTCTCTGGGGATGGTGTAGTTATGAGCTCCTTTTGTACTGGCAATACAAACAATTAGGGGGCCATGTGATCTAGCCCTCAAATGTATCATAAATATTATTTCCATTTTATTCTTATGGATTGAAACAATTATGCCAAAGAAGTAAAAACAGAGGCTATGAACTATATGATGCCCTGGTTTTTCACTTCAGATCTGAGAATCTTAGGTGACTTCATAGTGAGCACAACCTAGAGCGGACACAAAACAGCCTTGGTGACACTAGCTCAGAGCCTGTAAAACTTGGGAGAGTTCAGTGCTTAATTTGTGCCAGGGCTTGCCAGGGCTGAGCCGCGGCACCTCTAGGCTTGGCAGTTCATAGCCCCAGCACCTCTTTCATTACAAATTAAGCCCTGCGGGAGTTGTAGGTGTTGAGACATTTTTCAGGTTCATAAAGGAGCAATATTTGCTGGAACTGGCTAGACCCTCACCTAAGTGTGACTGTCAAGGCTGCTTCCCCACTTTGAACTTTAGGGTAAAAATGTGGGGGCCTGCATGAAAACTTCTAAGTTTAACTACCAGCTTAGATCTGGTCCGCTGCCACCATCCCAAAGCTAGTTCCCTTCCCTGGGTAGCCTTGAGAGACCTTCACCAATTCCCTGGTGAATACAGATCCAAACCCCTTGGATCTTAAAACAAGGAGAAATTAACCATCCCCCCTCCTTCCTCCCACCAACTCCTGGTGGATGAAGATCCAACCCCCTTGGATCTAAAAACAAGGAAAAATCAATCAGATTCTTAAAAAGAAGGCTTTTAATTAAAGAAAAAGATAAAAATCCTCTCTGTAAAATCAGGATGGGAAAATAACTTTATAGGGTAATCAAACTTAAAGAGCTCAGAGGACCCCCCTCTAGCCTTAGGTTCAAAGTACAGCAAACAGAGATTAACACTCTAGTAAAAGGTACATTTACAAGTTGAGAAAACAAAGATAAACTAACACGCCTTGCCTGGCTGTTTACTTACAAATTTGAAATATGAGAGACTTGTTCAGAAAGATTTAGAGAACCTGGATTGATGTCTGGTCCCTCTCAGTCCCAAGAGCGAACAACTTCCCAAACAAAGAGCACAAACAAAAGCCTCCCCCCACCCCAAGATTTGAAAGTATCTTGTCCCCTTATTGGTCCTTTCTTTGGGTCAGATGCCAGCCAGGTTACCTGAGCTTCTTAACCCTTTACAGGGAAAAGGATTTTGGAGTCTCTGGCCAGGAGGGATTTTATAATACTGTACATAGGAGAGCTGTTACCCTTCCCTTTATAGTTATGACAGTGACTGATTCAATTAAACAAAGGGCCTCGTTCTCTGCTGTGTTGTGCCTTGTGTAGCCACTTGCACCTGTGCAAACTGCTGCCAAATCAAAATAGAAGCATGGTTTTACACCCACTTTGCACAAGTGCAAATGTCTACAGAAGGATCTAGCTAGTGGAGACGATGGCCCAAACTGTTTCTTATAGAAATACCATGAAACTTGGAGTTTTTTATCACTTCCTGAAGCAGGATGATAACTGCAGACACTTCAGTATGGTTTCCCATAGGAAATGAGCATGTCATTTTCATTTAGTTTCACTTCCAAGTGACCCTGAAGCTAAGAATAACTTGAGTCAAGAGACTCAGTGCCACTGAGATATTTATTTTGTAAATTTCAACAGAGTGATCTATTTCAGTGCAACCTCATATACCCTCATAAATACAATTTACTCCCCCACCCCAAATCTATGCCATGTATTCAACTGTGCTTCCTTCAGGGCAGCAGCAAAGGAATGAAAGAAATAAATCAGTTTTCTTGTGTCTGATCAAAAGATAAAGATCAGAGTGAAATGTAAATACTCAGCTTTCTCTGCAAACATGGAACTGGCTAACCGCACAACACAGTGAACCACATAGTTACCCCTGGGGTGAAAATATCAGTACGCAGGACTGGTCCAGCTGTAGCGGGGAAACACCCAGTTCTCCTCCTTGACTCTCAGCTCAGCTGGGATGAAACTATTAAACAAATGTAGTAAATTTGGGGTTGAGCTTTGAACGGATACATGTGAAAATGTGTCCAACACACACACACACACTGTGGTTTGACCAATTTGTAACACTGGCACCTTGGTGCAACTGGTATGCTTGTAATTTGTTGGCACAGGAAATGTAGGACCGGAGTCAATGACTGTTCAAATCAATTGGCATCTTTCCACTGACTACAAATGGGTGTTGGATCAGGCCCTTGGAAAGCTTTGTTTGCTTTTGAGGTTTGGTTGGGGCTTCTGATGTTTAATGTGCAGAGCAGGGAGATGTTGGCAAACATTTTAAAACAATGGACAAGGCTGACAACCACTTCCGTGTGCTGTGGTTGGTCTGAATATTCGGTGCTGCGACAGTGTGTCATTCAACTGCAATTAGCTACAACTAATCAGGAAAGAGATCTTGGAGTCATCACAGATAGTTCTCTGAAGACATCCATGCTGGCAGTGTGCAGCGGCAGTCAAAAAAGCAAACAGGATGTTAGGAATCATTAAAAAAGGGATAGAGAATAAGAAGGAGAATATCTTATTGCCCTTATATAAATCCATGGTACACCCACAACTTGAATACTGCGTACAGATGTGATCTCCTCATCTCAAAAAAGATATACTGGCATTAGAAAAGGTTCAGAGAAGGGCAACTAAATGATTAGGGGTTTGGAAAGGGTCCCATATAAGAAGAGATTAAAGAGGCTAAGACTTGTCAGCTTGGAAAAGAGGAGACGTAGGGGGGATATGATAGAGATATATAAAATCATGAGTGGTGTGGAGAAAGTGAATAAGGAAAAGTTATTTACTTGTTCCCATAATATAAGAACTACGGGCCATCAAATGAAATTAATGGGCAGCAGATTTAAAACAAATAAAAGGAAGTTCTTCTTCACACAGCACACAGTCAACCTGTGGAACTCCTTGCCTGAGGAGGTTGTGAAGGCCAAGACTATAACAGGGTTTAAAAGATAACTAGATACATTCATGGAGGTTAAGTCCATTAATGGCTTTTAGCCAGGATGGGTAAGGACTGGTGTTCCTAGCCTCTGTTTGTCAGAGGGTGGAGATGGATGTCAGGAGAGAGATCACTTGATCATTACCTGTTAGGTTCACTCCCTCTGGGGCACCTGGCATTGGCCGCTGTCGGCAGACAGGATACTGGGCTGGATGGACCTTTGGTCTGACCCAGTATGGCCATTCTTATGTTCTTAATGTACAAGCACTATAGAAAATATGTATTTAGTAAATTCCCGCACATCTGATGCACCCAAAAGGGTTGATGATAAACACATGAATGTATAAGCAATGAAGAGAATCCACTGGAGAACATGCTGCTTTTTGGGGCTCTGAACCCTCACACTGAGTCTTAAAGGAAAAATACAAGGTAATAGAAAAGAGAGACTCTAATCTGTATCAAATAAGAGTCAGTAACTAAAATTTATTATTAAAGTGTCTGAAACATAACACAGAAAGTTAAGGGCCAGATTCTGATGTGAGTTACACCTGTGGAAATCTATAGGGGTCCCACTGATGTTAATGAGGTTACTCTAGATTTATGCAGCTGTAGATGAGATTAGAGTCTGGCCCCAAAAATCAAAGAGCAAGGTGTGATTTTGACCACTTCCCGAAACATAAAACATATTAGGAAGGAGAAAACTCAGGCCCTGTTTAAAAACAAACAAATAAACATATTTCCCTGTGAAAAGGGGAAGCAAATGGTCAGAAGCAAGATAGTCTGTGGTGGTGTCTCAGGATACACAGTTCTCCTAGAAAGATGCATCAGCTGGACCAAGTTGGACTGCTTGGCTTTCATCTCAGACAGATGCTATCAGAGCATCCCTCTGCCAGAGGGCCATGTGATCCAATAAATAGGGCCCTGCCTCTGGCAAAAGAAGATCTGAGTTCTAGTCCTGCCTCTGACTTACTGTGTGACCTTGAGACAATCACTTAGACTCTCAGGCCCAGATCCCCAAAGGAATATAGGATCCCTAAAGTGGTTTACGCTAGCTGAGGATCTGAATTTCAAGGCATGGAATAACCTAGCCACACAGTTTGCTAGTGCAGGATTCTCTTGCTGTAGGAAACCATAACAAAAAGCATCTTGCAGAGAGCTGTCCTATTAAAATTCTGCACCATCAGCCAATAATGGAATCACTAGTGCATTTCACAGCTGTAACTTTACTTGTGCTCCCTACTTGAGTTCACACCAATTTAAAAAAGAAAATACCCAAGCTGTCTTGGATCAATGGGCTGAAGACATGCCCTGCCAAGTGCCTGCTGTTTGTTCCTTTGTAAGTACCAGCCAGCACCACCCTCTGATATTTTTTGCTTTCTTTGTGATAGTGTGTTCTGTGATGCCAGCCCTAGGTACAGAAGTCTATCAGCAGAGTTAGGGTTATGGGACACAAAATATCATTGCAAAAGCTCGAGCAGTGGGCTGGAAACCTGTGTGCATGGAGGGGGAGAAGAAAGTAGCAGGGGAAATGAATAGCTATTGAAAAGGACTATGGAAGCTGTGTCTGATGTAGCCAACTGTAGTACAATCAGCTTCTCATTTGGCCTGATTCTCTTACCACTCACATAGTGTAAATCAGGAGTAACTTCACTGAAGCTCATGGGTCTTTTACCAAGGCAAGAAATCCTGGAAGAAGAAACGGGCCCACTGTCCTTAAAACAGACCTGCACTTGCTTGGCAACACAATAGAGCATGAGCTAATAGCTAAGGAGGAAGGATGGTTCTGTGGTTAAAGCATCAAACAAAGCATCAGGTGATGTGGGCTCTATTCCTGTCTCTGCTGCTGGCTTCCTGTGTGACTAATATCCTGATTTCAGAGCTGCTGAACACCTGCCACTCCCATCGCAGTCAGTGGGAGCTCTGGTTGCAGGCCTTCTGTAATCGTCCCATTAACCCATCTTTTGAATGGGCATACAAGTACTCACAGAGGAGCTGTGAAGGGATGGCTCCTGCCCTCCTCACTCCAGCTGAAAGTCCTGTGGAGACTAAGGAGAGTTCAAATGAGCAAGGATTGTAGGGTTGGGCCTATTATTGGCACTAGCAGCATGGTGGCCAGTTGCTATAACTCTGAAAACAGAGTGGTCTTGGTCCAGCTGATGCATCTTTCTAGGAGAACTGTGTATCCTGAGACACCAACACAGAGGCATATTGTTGACAATATTCCAATACCAGCGATGTCCCATGACCATCATGTCTGACTCTCTTGCTTCTCTTTTCCCCATCCCTTGGGCAAAGAGAGCTGCCGGAAGTAGATTTTTCCATCTGGTTGGATATTCATAGTTGAAATGTGAGAGTAATTGGGTCCTATTTCTGTTCAGGGACCTTTGGACGAAGCGTGTAGCACAAGGAGAAAACTAAACACACTGATATAATGTTTGCTGCTGGTAGACTTCCCAGCTGCTGATGAACAACCATGAAATGAGCATTCCATTTGCAGTATTGCCAATTCCAAGTGTTCAATAATCAGGAAACAGGTCCCAAAAAATCACAAGGTTTTTTTAAAATAACACATTTTGGGTTCTTTGCTGTAGCTTTCGGGTTAATGAGCCTATAGGCTACACCTAGTTCATGTTTTCAAGCTTTTCTCCACAACCAGGAGGATTAGAAATGCATTTTTTTAATGTGAAAACAGATTCTCAAGTGCTTTCTTGTGAATTGCAAATCCTCGGTGGTGTGACCACTGCTGAAGTACTGTGTCCCGTTCTGGTGTCCACAAAGCAAGAAGGATGTTAATAAATTGGAGAGAGATCAGAGAAGAGCCACGAGAATGATTAAAGCTTTGAAAAACATACATTATAGGCGAAGATCTTAAGGCGCCCAATCCTTAGCTTATCAGAGAAAAGGTTAAGCAGTGACTTGATCACAATCTATCAGTACCTACGTGAGGAACAGAACGCTGATAATAGAGGGCTTTTCAATCTAACAGACAAATGTATAACATGTACCACTGTTTGGAAACTGAAGCTAACAAATTCGGACTAGAACTACATTTTTACCAGCAAGAGTAAGGAACCATTGGACAACTGGAAATTTTTAAATTAGGATTAGATATACACAGCTATTGGACCTGAAGCAGGAATTAATTCATGGAAGTCCTATGGCCTCTGTTATGCAGGAGGTCAGACTCAGTGGTGATCAGAATGGTATCTTCTGGCCTTAAACTCTATGAATCTATAAATATTCCACCAGCTGGGGCTTTAAGAAGAAAACCACCAACTATTGCAAGACTCATAGTAAAATCACAAAGGGTGGCAACACTGCAATACTGGGCAGGTGAAGGATGATTTTGCAGATGGTGCAACCAGCTGTAGGAGGAGAGGCCCAACATTAGGATAAAACATAAGCAGGACATAGCTGTGTTGTCACAAGGGGCAGTGTAGTGGGGTGGTCACCCCACTCCTGCCTGAAGGGGATGAAACAGCCCTGGAGAGGGCTACAGTGGGGAAAGCTAGGCTGATTGGGAAAGCAGCCACAGCTGTGGTCAGCTTAATCAGGGCCCAGCTGGCCCTTATAAGAGAGCTGTGGGCCAGAAGAAAGACAGACAGAGTCTCTCTCTAGCTGTGGAGAGAGATGGGCCTGGCTGCCTGGAAGCTGAGAAGGGTAACTAGGGTGGAGCAGTGCTGGGGAAGGGCAGAGGGAGCGGGGGAGCTCCAGCCTAGCAAAACCCCAGGCTGCAGGCCGAAGTAAGGGCCCACTAAAGGGTACTAGGGCTGCAGAGGGGCAGCCCAGGAATAGGCAGAGGCGGTTGGTCTAACCCCCCTTGCCAATGATGAGTGGTTTACAGACTGCCGTCTGCCCCAGGGAGCGGGGGCTAAATGGAGACTGGCAGTAGTCACTGAGGCAAGGTGGGGATAGAGGGTTGGGGGTTCCCCTGGGAGAGGGATACCCAGAGTGAGGGGGTACTGTGGTGGGCAGAACCCCTGGGCAAAGGGCACTGGGGCCCAGGAGGGACACGGGGGCCAGTGGCAGGTGAGACATCAGCTGCAGAGGGCGTTCCAGAGCTGGAAAAGAGCTAATTCCCTGGACAACCAGCAGGAGGCCCAGCACCAGTGAGTCTCGCCCCGCCACAGGCAGGGAGAACAGTCTTGTGTAGAAAGCAGAAGACTAGAAATGAGGACCCTTAGGGTACATCTACACTACAGGGGGGAGTCGATTTAAGATACGCAAATTCAGCTACGTGAATAGCGTAGCTGAATTCGACGTATCGCAGCCGACTTACCCCGTTGTGAGGACGGCGGCAAAATCGACTTCTGCGGCTTTCTGTCGGCAGCGCTTACTCCCACCTCCGCTGGTGGAGTAAGAGCGCCGATTCGGGGATCGATTGTCGCGTCCCGTTGGGACGCGATAAATCGATCCCCGAGAGGTCGATTTCTACCCGCCGATTCAGGCGGGTAGTGTAGACCTAGCCTCAGTTCTGTTCCTTGTTCTGGTAGTGACTCACTTTGTAAGGTCCCGCTCCAGGAGATCACTTAAGAGCATGCTAAACTTTAAGGATGAGAGTAGGTTCACTGAAGTCAATGGAATTTCCCATGTGCTTTAAGCTAATCACATGCATAAGCACTTTGCTGCAACAGACCACAGTCATCTATTCTAATCTCTTTGTTCTACATTTCACTTGATGACTGGCTAAGCAGCAGTTCTCAGAAAAGGACCTGGGGATTACAGTGGACGAGAAGCTGGATATGAGTCAACAGTGTGCCCTTGTTGCCAAAAAGGCTAATGGCATATTGGGCGCTGCGTTAGTAGGAGCATAGCCAGCATAACCAGGGAAGTGATTCCGCTCTGTTCGACACTGGTGAGGCCACATCTGGAGTATTGCGTCCAGTTTTGAGCCCCCCACTATAGAAAGGATGTGGACAAATTGGAGAGAGTCCAGTGGAGGGCAATGATAATGATTAGGGGACTGGGACACATGACTTACAAAGAGAGGCTGAGGGACTTGAGCTTATTTAGTCTGCAGAAGAGAAGAGTGAGGGGGGATTTAATAGCAGCCTTCAACTACCTGAAGGGGGTTCCAAAAAGGATGGAGCTCGGCTCTCCTCAGTGGTGGCAGATGACAGATCAAGGAACAATTGTCTCAAGTTGCAGTGGGGGAGGTCTAGGTTGAATATTAAGCACATGCTTAAGTCCACCTGCTGAAATGCTTTGTAGAGTGTGAGTGGCCAAGAGTTAAGTCCACTCCAAGGATACAGCAATGCACCACTGTGACACAGTGGGACTGGGGACTTTTGTAAGGGGTCCAGTGCCTTGGAGTCTGGACTCCATAGCATGGAGCGGCCTAGCAAGGAAGATGGGAGGATGCCATTCATATACTAAGTTTATGCACTACCATGTACTAACACTTTTAGCTTGAGCACCCAGTTCCATTGATATTCTGTCAGTGTCACACTGATCTGGTTGTGACTCTGTATCAGTTTAATGCATTGAAGGGCATTTTAACACTTCCCATTGGCAAAGGTGCTATTTATTATCTGCCAGGATTACAAGAGGGCGAAGTGGCTTGGGCTAACCGTGTAATGATGTTTACAGATCATTTGTTTCCACAGATGAGAAAACAGCAATTACGCTATTTATGCCACAGTTGTTTTGTTTTACAGTCTAATGTGTTTATTTCCCTGTGACAAACTAGTGAGGAAAAAGCCCAGTTTCATCAGTGTCACTCAGCTGTATAATTAAACACAAGGTACCTGATTTACCAGGCAGCTACATGGGACTCGTTCAGGTTTCCATGCAGTTTAGCTAGTGGAAGGGAGGAGCCTATCAAAACTGGAAGGATTGCGCTAGGTTGAGATCCATTAAACCCATGAATGGGTGCCTAATTAGTTATCCAGTCTGCCCAAAATAAAGGGAAACAGATCCTAGATCCAGAGTGCAAGGTGCAAACAGTCAAGCTGTGCTTCAGAAAACCCTCCTGGGTTTCATTTCAGCATTGTTGCTCTACTACCATTTATCACAATGGAATAACAGACTGTTCTGACACACTGTTTTTTAAAACACAAAACACACAAAGATAGTCCACAGAGGCAAATTTGGGCTACTAAAGTAGCCCTAACACCAGTGAGTGAGAATATGGGTTCAGACAAACAAAGCTTAAAAGGTTTGAGCTCTTTAAACCAGTTCAAATTCAGACATCAAAAGGTGTTGGGTTTTTATTTAAAGGTGTGCCTGTTTTACTTTAATCTTGTTTAACGGCATTACGGCAAATTTGATTATTTTCGATACCAACGCAGCACCCTCTGGTGGTGAATGTTAGGGACTGTTATAGGTCATCTCTGCTTGCAGCTTCTGAATTAAATGGATGGTGTTAGAATTTAAAATTAAAACAATCCTGACCTCATAGCTATTACAAATTATTTCAGCATTAAAAATATAACTTTTACCATTAATATTGTTTGTTTGTTTTGCTTTTGATTCAGTGTGGACAACGCACCCAGGCTGGAATGATACTTCTTGCCCTTTGTAAAGTGCTTGGAGATCTACTGATGAAAAGCACAGTATTAGAGGTAGGTATTATAAGTTGGTAATAGTCAATGTCATTTTCTGATTTATAATCATTTTCACTTTCTGATTCTTAAAACAAACCTGTTTGTTTTAATTAATAATGCTTCTAAACAACGCTAGACATACTATATTTTGTAAAAAATCCTATTTTTTAAACAAAACTCAATTTTGAGACTCTTGTCTTTTACTCTTTCCACAACAATATACTGAAAACACATGGGTACAGTTGGATCCCAAATAACTGTGTTTGCTAAATATATTAAAAGACGTAAGGTCCAGCTACATACATACTGTGGCTCTGACTTGTTTTTTGTGGCTTCCAAACCACAGGACAAAGTGAGCACCACTAGAAGGCTCACAAATTATTTAAAGGGATACTACCTTATTTCTATATACGTTAGAGACCTGAACTGTTAGATTCACACTACACTTAGATAGATTAGTCACTTTGAGAATCTACAAAAACAACGAGGAGTACTTGTGGCACCTGAGAGACTACCAAATTTATTTGGGCATAAGCTTTTGTGGGCTAAAACCCACTTCATCAGATGCATGGAGTGGAAAATACAGTAGGAAGATATATACATGTATACAGAGAACATGAAAAGATGGGGGTTGCCATACCAACTCTAATGATTCAAATCAATTAAGGTGGGCTATTATCAGCAGGAGAAAAAAAACTTTTGTAGTGATAATCAGGGTGGCCCATTTCAAACAGTTGACAAGAAGGTGTGAGTAACAGTAGGGGGAAAATTAGCATGGGGAAATAGTTTTTAGTTTGTGTAATGACCCATCCACTCCCAGTCTTTATTCAAGCCTAATTTAATGGTGTCCAGTTTGCAAATTAATTCCAGTTCAGTCCTCCCATGCCACAGTGAGTGAGGTTTTTTACAAATGGAAATGAAAGCTGACTTTGGCCGTGTCTATCTAAACATGCTGTTTGTGATCTTATTTTAATAATCAGCTCTGTGCTCGTTTATCTCTTCAGTTTAGCAGAGTAAGGTATAACAAGATCCAATAGCTGGAAGCTGAAGCTAGACAAATTCAGACTAGAAATAAGGCCTACATTTTTAACAGTGAGGGTAATTAACCACTGGAACACTTCACTAAACGTGGTGATGGATTTTCCATCACTGCCCATTTTAAAATCCAGATTGTTTTTTTGTTTTCCCTAAAAGATCTGCTCTAGGAATTATTTTGGGCAAGTTCTCTGGCCTGTGTTATACAGGAGGTCAGACTAGATGATCACAATGGTCCCTTCTGCCCTTGGAATCTATGAGCTACTCTGCCCATTCACAGCTGCATATGCCTATGAATAGATTTTTGTAGATTTTTTTTTCTGTCACCATAATTAAAGAACCAATTATTCTGCTGGTGTGAATGGGTGCAAATCCATCATCTCCAGCAGAATTTCATCTTTATACCAGCAGAGGATTTGATAATCTTTGTATTACAGAACTGCCCTTTGCATGTAGGAGATCAAAGAAGGGAAGGACATTTCTAATAGAAGCAAGATACGACTTTATCCTTCTCGTTCCAAGTTCTGCTGAACAGGAATTGTGAATAACTATATTTAATCTTGCAAGTGCACATGTGCATAAGTGATAAACAGGCACATATGAAAAAAATATTGGCAATGAGCAAATCCAGGTTTCTCTGCTAGAATATGGTTACATGCCTTAAAGAAGCTACAGTATCACCAAATCTTTCCAAACATTTCTCACTCTTTGACATGCAAACCTCTGTCCTTTTGCTTATCTAGGCATGTTTCTTCAGCATTGCATTTAAAATACCTTTAAATATTTCAAGGCTGGTCCTGGTTTTTTTATGCCATAGATTTTCAATGTGACCTTGGGCTAGTTGCTTACCCTTTCTGCAACTCAATTTCCTCATCACTAAAATGGATAAAATGCTACTTTTCTATTCCACAGTGGGCTTTTCTGAGCACTGAAATCCTCAGCCACAAAGGTCTTCTTGTATGTGTGAACCTGATCCAAAAAGGTAATTGAAGTCAATGGAAAGACTCCCCTTGACTTGAATGGACTTTGGATCAGTCCCTATGCACAGCATTATTACCACCTTTACATTAGGGACTAAATTGGTTTCAGAAGATTAGCTGCCAACCTAGGCCTTTGCCACATTACAACCAATCTATCATTCTAGATTACTATAGCATGTGTAACATGCTAGGGAAAATATTAGAGCATACAACATAGATATTAGATATGCATGCCCACATAGATGTATGGATTCTTGATAGTATTTAAGGGTCTTTACATCTTTATGCCTAAATCCCTGATTTTACACATCCACATGGGTACACTGGTGCCGCTCTAGTTATTTCAGAGACATAGAATCATAGAATCATAGAATATCAGGGTTGGAAGGGACCTCAGGAGGTCATCTAGTCCAACCCCCTGCTCAAAGCAGGACCAATTCCCAACTAAATCATCCCAGCCAGGGCTTTGTCAAGACTAACCTTAAAAACCTCTAAGGAAGGAGATTCCACCACCTCCCTAGGTAACCCATTCCAGTGCTTCACCACCCTCCTAGTGAAAAAGTTTTTCCTAATATTCAACCTAAACCTCCCCCACTGCAACTTGAGACCATTACTACTTGTTCTGTCATCAGGTACCACTGAGAACAGTCTAGATCCATCCTTTTTGGAACCCCCTTTCAGGTAGTTGAAAGCAGCTATCAAATCCCCCCTCATTCTTCTCTTCTGCAGACTAAACAATCCCAGTTCCCTCAGCCTCTCCTCATAAGTCATGTGCTCCAGCCCCCTAATCATTTTTGTTGCCCTCCGGTGGACTCTTTCCAATTTTTCCACATCCTTCTTGTAGTGTGGAGCCCCAAACTGGACACAGTACTCCAGATGAGGCCTCACCAATGTCAAATAGAGGGGAAATGATCATGTCCCTCGATCTGCTGGCAATGCCCCTAATCTGCTGGCAATGCCCCTAGACTTCAAAGGTAAACATGGAAACAAAGAAATGTGCTTGAATAAGGAAAGCAGCCCATTGATTTGCCTGTAGAAGAGTGAGAAGTGTTCTGAGAGAGAGAGAGCTAGACTTTGTCAGCCTTCTGATGAGTACTCCTTTACTCTACAAGTATCCCATTCAAAATAATGGGACTGCTCATTGAATAATGTACTACTTGACATGAGTAATGATGTCAGACTTGGATCCCATAGTGACTATGGATTCTTCCATGCATGTTTTATACATATTACACCACAAAAATGAAGTACATTAAAATAATGTTACTAAGGTTGCAACGTCAAGCACTCCAAAGTTAGGAAATGCCAGAATTAATGTTGCCTGTGCACTATGACACAGTCTTTAATTACATGATCACATGCTATTTTTTCTGCAGGATCTTTGCCTGAGCCTCTCCTAGAATATCCCAGTCCAGAAATCAGTGTTTGTTCAATGCCAGTATATTTTTCTTTAAGGTGTGCTTATTGTTTAGGCCCAGGTACATTTATGTGATTAAATATACTTATCCACAAATCTAATTAAGTACGCCTTGAGTGGGTGTGGTATTTTAAGAGAGAGAGTATTAGTTCACTTCTGTTTGAAATCCTCCACCCTTCGTTCTTAGCTTTTTTTTAAAAAGGACAACAGAAAAATAAACCACAGAAGCTGTAAAAGCTAGAGCATAATTATCACTTAATTTACTGTGGTATCACAGCAAAAAAAACGGAAAAGATGTGGCATATCATTGGGTACTTTTCCTCTTATTTAAAGAGAAGGGTCCACATATGAGTTAGGATTTTTTTTTACACTACATCTCCTGGCTGATCTATTTTTAAAACACATAATAGCAAATATTTTATGTGATTGAGAAATTTTAATGAAGTTGTTTTGTAGGGGATGAGGGTTGGTGAGAAAATATATTTTGGTACCAGAAATCAAATATAACAACATAATGATCAAACGCAACCGTGCATGTGATTATGAATTGAAATCCCCGTAAAGTTTCCCACTGAGTTGAGCAGGAGTTGATTCTGGCCCTGAAATGGAAATCAAGTGAAATAGTCCAAAAGTCAATGTTTATATCAGATATGCAGTGCTCAAAAGACACCTGAGAGCACACAAGCCAATTAACCAACCCCATTGCCAGATCTGCATTGGAAAGAGACAAACCAGTATCACATTGATTCATGCTTCTTAGAAACACAGGAAACTAATGTATATATTTGCTAGATAGCAAAAGCAAAACTTAGTAGAGAACCATCTTCCATTAGCACTCAGGCTGGGCAAACTAAACTTACCTTGGGACAACATGATGGATTCTCCATCACTTGCCATCTTTAAGACCAGAGTGGATCTCTTTCTGAAACGTCTGATAGCTCAAATAGGAGTTGTGGGTTAGGGGCAGAAATTACTGGGTGAGGTTCTTTGACCTATGTTATACAGGAAGTCAGACTTGATGACCACATTGGTTCTGTTTGGCCTTAAAACCTATGAATATGTAACAAGCAATATATTTATTAAAATAATTAAGCCCCCTTTTCTGTTCATAAATTATCTGTGAACAGACTTTAATTTTAACATATTTCGTTTTTATTTGGAATTATCAATGAATGGTTTATGCAAATATATTTTAGCTTATGGATGCCCAGGACCTACGTTATTATTTATAATATAACAGTGCCCAGATGCCTCAACTGAGATCAGGCCCTCTTTGTGCTAGGTGCTGTACAAACACATACAAAGGGACCATCTCTGCCCCCAAAGAGTTTATAATTTTATGAGACAAAAGAGACAAAAGTCGGGAGGGACAACAGAGCAGAAAATGACTTGCCCAAGGTCACATAGTAGCAGAGCTGGGACTAGAATCGCATTCTCATGAGTCTTAATCCAGTGCTCTCTCTACTGTGTTACCTGGGGAACCAGGGCGCAGTACCCAGCCTGTCTGACTCACAAAGGACACTCTCCTCCCCCTGCCTCTGCTTGAACCAAAACCGATGACAAGAAAGACTTACAAAAAGCAATGGAAAGGCCGTGGGAGACGCACCTAAATCCCTGGGACAAGGGTGACAGGATTAAGGCAACTGCCCTAGCCTCATTTGCATACAAGATGGACAGGGAGGCATCTCTATTAGCATACAGAATGGAGAACAGAGATTCCAAGGTAAGAACCGCATGGAACTCTGGGACCGGAAAAGCAGGGAAGGACTGCATGATGGGGGATCTCTGCTCCAGATGTTAATGAACCCACGCCTGCACACACCCAGCTCAGTAGTTGTCAGACCAATTCTAGTAATAAATCCTTTATTGGTATCTAAAATATTGAAGCTCCTTAACTGCATTGTGAGCTCCCTCAAAAGAACACGGCCCATAGCCAGGAATGATCAGTTCCTTTTGTCTAGCCTGAACAAAACAACTTTGGTATACTCCCTGGAGCCGTCAGTTTACCCATAAACAAATCTAGTGTTCTCCCTTGAACCATTATTGTTTCCCTACAAAACCCCCCTACCCACACTCAAGTAAGGGTTCTGATGCTTGGATGCAAAATCTGCATCTGTTCTATTGGGACTTCATCTTCACCTGACAGATCATGCTGAGGGCCGTGCCTGTCTCCAGCACTCTGGACCCTCAACTATCACCACCACTTGGGAACCCTGATCAGTTCAAGCTTCACGGGGAAGCCAACTCTCTCTCTCTCTCTCTCTGTTTTTTTTTTCTACTCTAGGTATAGCTTTCAAACCCTGACTTGTGTGATCAGGTATAGTTTTCTAAACCTGACTTTTGTAATCAAATTTAAGCTAGATTTAATATTGTAACTGTTTTGTCTGTTTGGCTCTCCTTGTATGGTTATTACTTGGCAGTAAATACATGTTATGGTTAAGCTGGTTGCTTCCCTCCCTCTCTCTCTCTCTCTTGTGTTTTTGGCTTCCCCATTTGCTCTGCAGCAATGCTCCTCTTACCTAAGCTAAAGATCCCTGTAGCGCCCAAAAATCCTGTGGGGTTTGCTCATCAAGTGGGTTACTACCAGAACAATTGTAACATGAAAGTGGGGATAGGGGTGTGCTGAACCTGTGGCATAGGAGGATGGCAGCTTGAAAGTGCTGCTTGACCCAGCCTGCTGAGTCCAGGGACATATAAGGGGTCAGTTTGGGAATGCTGATGGACCCGGTTCGCTCAGACGTGCTTTGTTAATGTGTGTGTGTGTGTGTGTGTGTGTGTGTGTGTGTGTTCATCTGATTCTGGGGATGGAGGAACCCAGGCCTGGGGAACCTAGGTCCTGCAGGATAGCTTCATTGGGAGGGAACTTGAAGAAGGGAGAAGTAGAGCTTCATATGAGAACACAAGTGACACAAGCTGTACATTGATAGAATTACAGACCCCCCCCCAGAAGAGTAACCCTAATAAATAACATACCCCAAGTAACGGGCAAATCTGGTAGCAACTGGACCATGCAACCTCTTAACATTGGTCATCCTATTGCTTTGGGAACGTGTTATTTTAATTCATTATTCATGAATGATCACTAAGTACTGTTTCTACTTCTTGCTTGGATAACTCTTAAACCTCCAATATGCGTTGATTGAGAACATTCCCACTAATACAAATTCTCACTAGGGTTTGCCACACTTTCTCATATGCAAACGTTCTGTGAAAGTGAATAGTCAAGGTTGTAAATACTAGGAGTACTTGTGGCACCTTAGAGACTAACAAATTTATTTGGGCATAAGCTTTCATGGGCCCAAGAAAGCTTATGCCCAAATAAATGTGTTAGTCTCTAAGGTGCCTCATTCTTTTTGCTGCCACAGACTAACATGGCTGCCCCTCTGAAACCTGGTGTAAATACTATCACCCTGAGTTTTTTTGAATGAAAGTTTGTGCTGATTTTTTCGCAGCAGTGCTCAATAGCATGAGTCCAACTCTTCAGATTGCTGAGGAAAAGAGAAATTCTAACTAGCAGATATCGAGTCTCTGGCCTGAATTAGCTTGTCCATAGATATGCTGTAATGACATGGTGATTTTAAGATCCTATATCTTGGAACCTTCCATGACTAGAGGCAACTATTTTATGATCTTATCTTTATACATGTGATGGGAATTTCACTCTTAGTTATAAGTTTATAGACCTAATGAAAGAAATTGTTTAAGTTGACAATGGGGTTAATTAATCTGATTGTTTTAATACAGATGAGTGCATAACCACAGCTTGTAACTCAATCTCTCTCTAGTCCTATAACAGATGATTTAGCAGCCTGAATACTACTTCAGTGTTTTAGTTTCCGAAGGATGACTTGTTCCTCTGAGCTAATATAATATGCGGCTTGCCATTACAGTCCAGCCATGGTCTAACAACACTTCTGCTTAGGGGTCGCAGAAGCAGGCCAGGGTCTGATGTTTGGCTTTTCTCTGATAATTGAATGATCCCCAGCTTGGAATAACATTTTCTGCCCCCTAGATAACATAATGCTGCGAGGGGCGGGGGGAGTTAAAGCAGTTCCAGATGTTTACCCAACATGCCCTGCAGTGTGTATTCAAGATCAGGTGAGAATGTTCCCTCAAATGAGAGGAAAAGTTCCAAAAGTCAAATTAACTTTACTGATGAGCCTAATGCTGAGACGTACTGAGCCTTCAAACCACTGGGAACTGAGGACATGCAGCACCTCGCAGGGTTAGTCCTTATCTTTGCTGTCAGCAGAGAAGACGGAGGATATTTAAAAGTAGATAGGCAAAGCTAAAAATGAAGGCCCAGATTTTTAGAGCTGAGTGCAACTGGAGTAGCAGGTATTAACTGCCCTGAGAAGCTTCCATTGTCAGATGGACTGTAACCCATCAGTGCTTTTGAGCACTCCATTATCATTATTTTATTCTACAGTTTTAGTGATTTCTCTTCTTTGACTTGTGGGTCTTTGTTAGAAATTTCCACTGTATATCTGGCCTCAGATTCTTGCATCACCATTCTGAAGACCGTACAACAGCGGTGTAGCTCAATGTAGCTGATTTCTAGGATTTCTAATAGAGCTGAAGATATCAAAGACATTGCTTTGCTATTTAATCTAAGCACCTGGCAGGACTGTTTGTTTTCAGACTGGTATAGTATGCAGTTTCCATCTAGACGAAATCAGTTTTTAACACCGACACATAGAATAATAATGTAAAAACAAATGGAATATGGGGCGGAATATCAGAGCAAGATCTGATTCTAACGTCACTTTCACACCAATGTAACACCATTCAGTGTGGTGGAGTTTCCCCAGATTTATAGTGGTGTGAATAAGAATTTTATTGAAACGACAGGCCGATTCTGATCTCCATTGTAATGGATTTACCCTCATGTATCCAAGGTCAGACTCTGGCCCAGTCTCTGAATGTTCTAGTATCTGAATAATTAGCTATTTCCAAGATGTCCTTAATCTGGTTCTATAAATCTCACATCTAGAATCATCATACTGTAGATGGGATCATGGTAGTTTGAAACAATTTTCTTGGTTCTGAGGGAAAAATAGGCTGATATATTACTGTACATTACTAGTTTACCGTATTCTCATCCCCTCGCTCGCAGAGAAATCAAAGGGACTTTCTTGGCTTGTGGTGCTAATCAGCATGGTGTAATCTGACTCTTAAGTATCAGATACAAGATACAGTTTCCTCACTGAATGTTTACAAGGGAGTTGGCCTGCCCAGGCATGTGCCTAGTGTAAGTTTCACACTGGCAGGGAGCAGCAGGTGAGAGGGATTTAGACATGAGAACACTGTGGTTATGTATGCAAGTTGGTGGGACTCACCCTTTTTGCCCTGAAGCTTGATTACATATAGACATCAGGGATTTGTGCGTCTCCATGTGTAATTATGTAGCAGGAGCAATGAATGACAGCAGCTGCACAGCAGCTGCAGATAAGGAATTGGTGTTACATACACATGGCCAAATCCTGTCCTTGTACATACCGTTCAATTCCAGTGGGGGTGCCCCAGTGTAAGTGAGGGTAGAAACTAGATCACTCCAGTCTCTCTATCTATCCCACACTCCTTTCCTCCTCTCAACTGATTTTTTTTATCAATCGTTATTGTTATTTGTATCATGGTAGCACCACGTAGATCCAGCTTGAATCGAGGCCCTCTGGGTGCTATATATACATGGTAGAGACAGTCCCCGCGTAGAGACAGGACAGACAAAAGGCAGGAGAAAGGGAGCAGTATTATTCCCACTTTACAGATGAGGAACTGAGGAAGACTGTGGCATTCCAAATCTGGTGCCTTTGTAACACCGACAGACCCTGGTTGTTGGCAGGCAGGATCGAACCAGGGACTTCTGGAGCTTAGTGCATGAGCCTCTACCACTTGAGCTAAAAGCCAACAGGCTCTTAACTAAGGTTGTAGTGCAAATCATTTAACTCTCTCTAAGTGGTCTCGGTGCCACTAGATGGGACAGAACACCACACCCAGCAGGTGTGTGCGTTACACCTTCACCACTAAATCATCCTTCCTCTGGAAAGAAAAAGAAAAAGAAGGAAACTTGAATGATTCACATGAACATAAGAATGGCCATAATGGGTCGGACCAAAGGTCCATCTAGCCCAATATCCTGTCTTCTGATAGTGGCCAATGCCGGGTACCCCAGAGGGAATGAACGGAACAGGTTATCATCCAGTGATCCATCCCCTGTCCCCCATTCCCAGCTTCTGGGAAACGGGCTAGGGACACCATCATATGGAACAATTATTTCCTGCAGACCCATTGCTGGCCACTTTCACAGAGAGGAGACTAAGGCTGCTTGAAAATTTTCCATCAAACCTTTTATTTTCAAAGGGAAATTGGATTTTCCACAGAATGAAAGATTTTGCAGAGGGTGACTGCTCTTGTCAAAAATGTTCACATTTTCACCTGAAAACCAAAAGCCAGAAATGTTGCAATTTTCAGTGATTTTGGGAGGAAATTGTTCAGTTTTCTGGCACCAAAACAGAAGGTTTTGGTTTTTCTACAACATTTCTACAGAAAAAACCAACAAACCCATTTTCCAACCAGCTGCGCAGGAGATTGTGCGGGACAAATATTGATCGAATCAGTTTGGTCTATTCTTATACTCCTAAAGAAACAAAGCAATTTATTATAACTATAAGTACCAGCCAGACTGGCTGGCGTTTGAAGTTTGTTACTATCTTCACTGTGAGCTGTGAGTCTCAATCCAATGCCCAGTGCACTGACGTCTACTGCACAACCCTGCCCCCCCAACCCTCTGCAGTTGGCATTGATGGCACCTGCAGATTCAGTAGTGGGGCCAGAGATTCAGTGGATAACAAAGCTGAATTTCTTCCTTCCCACTGGAGATGAAAAGTCTGGAGGAGGATTTAAGGGAATGTTGTATGTTCCTGCTTTGTATAGTGAGAGGATTTCAGCTTTCAGGGCTGTTAGGTCTGCCTCTTTTGTGAGCACTAAATTCAGTTACAAACAATAGAGTGCCATTTCAATGCGTATATCTCTGTGGCCACCTGGGATTTCAGCTCTGCCCTGGCATCCCAAGAAAGCTGAGATTCTGGGCTTTCCAATCCTATTAAAGCACCAGCACAGAGCGCAGATGGCTGCTGAGATAGGGGGGCCAAATGTTGATCTCCGTTCCATCTGTGTGAAACAGGAGTAGCTCTGCTGAGCTCCGGGGAGTTACGCTGTCATAGCTAAGCTCAGAATCTGTCCCACTGACATTAAACAGCTTCCTGTAATTTAAAAAAAAACCATAATTTATTTTAGAAAAATGAGATCACCCCTTGAAATAAAATTAATGGGGAAACATTGCTAAGGCAGGTTTCAGAGTGGTAGCCGTGTTAGTCTGTATCAGCAAAAACAACGAGGAGTCCTTGTGGCACTTTAGAGACTAACACATTTATTTGGGCATAGGCCACGAAAGCTTGTGCCCAAATAAATTTGTTAGTCTCTAAGGTGCCACAAGGACTCCCTGTTATTGCGAAGGCAGCGTCTCCTGCTGGCAGATTCACAGGGACACCATTCAGGAGCAGGGATTATTTTGGCCCCAGCCAGAACCTGTTGGCACATTTAATTGCAACCTGGACCCATGTTAGGAAGCAGCCATCTTAGACTGACTTCCCAGACCACATCGCTCTGTGTTCCTTCCCTCTTGGTTGAGCTGCAAGTCCTGTGCCCATGCCAACGTCATGGAGGTGTCTGCCTGAGAATAGCCAGTGCTGTGCCACTGTGGAAGAAGAAGGGTAGTCTTCAGGGACCTCAGACAAGGGCCTTGCATCCCTTGTGAAGCTGTGTTCTGTGCGGGTGCACCTCAGCATACTGGAGGAGGTACAAAGGTCGGTCCATTGCATCTGTCATTACATGGGTCCACCGCCTACCTCCCCACCCCACTGATGGAGTGGGGTACCACTCCTGCTCTGTGGCCTGCAGGTTCCTTCTGCTTGCCCCCAGTGGAATTTCCCAGAAGTGCAGCTGTTCCATGGAACGCTGCAGCGTGCAGGAAGATGCAGGTTCTCTCCCTGCTGCCTGGGCAGCAGCAACACAGGGATTCCCATTGCTTTGGGCCCTTTGTGTTGCATTGAAATCAGTGGGACTAAGCCTGTGAGTTGGGACTACGTGTGTGAATAAAGGTTGCAACATTTGATTCTTAATTGAAAGTTCTCTTTGCGGAGCTAATGTGTATCAGTAGCACTAGCAAAGGATTACCATTAATAGCAGTTATAGGTGTACACTGAGGGAGAAGTAGATCCTATTATGTCAGAGCTGATCCCTCAAACAGTGTGAGCGCCTCTTGCAAAGAGCTGATCACCAGGAACTGAGGGTGGACCGTACTTTGCTGGAGGCACTCACTGCTTGCAGGATCGGGCCCCTTGTGTGTAAAATGATAACAGAATGAAGTCACCTGATTAGCCAATGAGGATTCTGAACTGTATGTGCAACCGTCACACCAGCATGGTCTGGAAGTTCTTTGTCTTATCACTGGAATATCCCTCCTCCGCTGAACAGTTCAGCATAAGCAGTTAGCTAAAGAACTCTCACACGCAGGAGCTGAAAGCCCTGTTCTAGTATGAGAATGCAGTGGGATGAAGGAGGGAATTAGCATAGGCCAATCACTGAGTCTCCATATTCTGGCTCTCCATCGTTTGACGGTGAGCCGTTTAAAATGAAGAACTGGGCTTTTTAGGGCCAAGCAATTTTTCTGAAGAATTGGCTGTTCAGGTGCAAAACCTGCCCAGTTCGGTTGGCTCATTCAGTGAAATACAGTTAATGAGGAATAAATTCCTAAGAGAAGAGGGATATTGCTTCTCTGTTTTTCTCCAAATTATTATGTTTGCAGCAGCCTGTTAAACACCGACAACTACAGCCTGTAGTTTTGTGCTACTGCTCTATACATGCTTCTCATTATGCAAAAAGATGAGGTGATATGTTATATGTTTTAAAGGAGTGCTCTGTGAAAGCAAGATGTCTGTGTGTACGTAGACAATAAGCCAGCGGATGGTGCTCAAGAAGAAATTGTTCATGAGGTTGTTGCTCATTGAGAATGACTTTCTGAGTGTAGCTCTTTACATGGAACTCTTCAAATACATACAGTGTAGCTTGAGGTGGGAAGCAAGGATATGTGGTTAAAGCCCCTAGGCTACGTCTTGGAAGCTGAGGGTTCAAGTCTTGATTCTGTCTGATAGTCTGTGTCACCTTGGCAAGTCAATTAATTGCTCTGTAGTTCGGGTCCCTCTCCATTCAGTGTTCAAGCATGCAAAGAGAGACCAGATAGCACAACATGCAGGTTTTATTCCTTTTTGCACATACGCTGTCCGCACTCGTCAAGCACTTCCTGAAAGCAGAGTTTTCTAAATTCCTAGACATTACCTGACACATAAGCATACTTACCCCATTGGGAAGCTGTCAATCATAGCATCCCGTTTTGCCACATTTATCTGAGAAAGCAAAATTAAACATGAATACCATAACCTGCTTAAATATTTAACATTTAATTATTAATATATATATATATAAATAAATTCATATCAACTTTTTTTCTTTCTGTTTTTCTTTCCCTCTGCCCCACACAAACTCTTAACTTGCTTGGGAACCAGGTATTTTCCTCTGGGTTTTGCAGGGCTGTTCTTCCAGGCCTTAGTATTGTACAAAATTTTATATGTACCTTGCATGCAACTTGATATTAGTTCTTCTGGTGGCATGGTATTTTGAGAGTCTGTTCTAATATCTATTGGTTGCTAATTGGCCTATGTTCCTTCAGTGTCCTGCTGATCAAGTCTCAGCAGAGTGAGTATTTCACCATCCTCCTGTCCATACTTATGTCTTGTGTTTGCAGTAGGTGAATGTATTTGTGGTTTTGGAGATGCCTTTCTGCTGCTACGTTATATGAATGAGGATTTAGTTGTTCAACACATATAGATTGCTTCCAAGTGCATAACTTGTCCTGGGGAAATAATTTGATCCTGATAAGGTCTTCCATTTGTAGTTCTGGGAGGACTTTCGCTTGTTGGTCCTAATAGGTTTTGGCCGTTGTATGTCTCTCTTCCTTTTTTGTCTCTCCTTCCACTACTGCAAGTTGTAGCGCTGCTTGGGCTATAGGCACCCAAGTTTGTGTGCATCTTAACATCAAACATTGTACCGGGCTTCTATTATGGACTTCTGTGGAATCATGTCTTCATTCAAGAATGGCTTGCCATATATTTTCTTTGCTTGTTGTGGCTTTCTTTATTAGAACTTTAGCACATTTAACTGTGATTCAGCTTTGCTACTTGACTGGTAATGATGTGGGTATGACTGAATTCCCATTCCCGAGTAAATTGCACAAACGTACTGCAAGTGAACTGGGGTCTTGTTGTCTATACAACATGCCTGCTGGTATAATATGCTTTCATTGCTTTGTCTAGGATGGTCCCTGCGGTAGTGTCTAATATGTCTAATCTACAATAATGAGGTAGTTTGTGGTGAAAAGATCCATTCCTACTTTGCACCAAGGTCTGCTGGGAATGCTGTGTATTTTCATTGCCTCTTTTTGCTGCTTGGCCTGCATTTCCCCACATGTATCAAAGCGGCTCACCAGGACTTGGATATCTTTGTTTATGTTTGGCCAGTATACGGCATCGCTGGTTTTCTAGATACAGGATTCTATTTCAGAATGGTTCCAAAGTATTCTTGAGAGAGTTTCTAGTCTCAGTTATCTGGGTATTATGCTTTGACTGTCTTTATATAACATGGTACCTTGTACACTCATCTCACCTAGATAGGTCCAGTATTCTTGAGAGGCAGGTGGGCCTCTCTCTGGGGTCTGGCCATCCTGACAGAACGACAAATGTTAGCACTTGTCAATCTTTTGTCTTGATGATTTTTTCTCAGATTCTTTCCAGCCTCTTCCTTGAAACTGGCACATAACTGGCGTGGAGGATGCTTTCCATGTCTTTCTGTGTTTCTGTATTTCTATCAGACTGAAGATCTCATTCTTATTCTGTTCTATTTTCAAACTGCAAGGCGGCTTTGGATAAAGAAGGTCTCCGTGTACATCTCAGTTCCTTTCTTGAGGTGTACATCTAAGCTGCAGCTTCACAATTTCAGTAGCGTTCACTGAAGGTGTTTTGGGGCTGCTAACAGTGGATTTTAAAAAATGCGATAGTGATTTTTGGTCACTTTCTACTCAAAGGTTTCCTGTCCTTAAACATACTGGTTGGACTTTTCACATGAGAACACTACTGCAAGACATTCCTTTTCAATTTGGCCACTCTCAGCCATCTGTAGCTACCTGCTGGTGTCCAAACTGTGGTAAAGTATTTGCTTTCCTTATCCAGTAGCTCTTGCCAATATCTATCTTTGGCACTGAGCACTGAGAATATTTTTGCTTTTGCCAAGTCAGGTAATATTTCTTCAATTGTAGGCATTTGGTAGTGAGCTCTTTTTAGTGCTTTATTTAAATTGCTTGAGTCCGTATAAATACATAGCATGGGTGGCTTGCAAGCTCTGTGACTTTAGCACTAATGCCTTCTTTTCCACTTGCTTTATTGCTCCCATTATTTTTTCTCTTTATGAAATGGATACTCTGAGAGGCAGGTGCTGCAGTGGCAATAATTGTTTTATTTATTTCAAGGCACAACGTGCCTGGGAAGACACCACAGTCCTTCAAAAACATCTTGGTAATCTTTCAGCAGCTTTGCTGCAGGAATGCCACCGTGCATTGTCTGCTCTGGCTCTGTTTTTTATTTTGCTTGTGTGTCTATTGCAGAGGTCCCCAAAGTATGTGGTGCACCCCCCTAGGGTGGCATGGGGGACCATCCGGGGAGGTGTGGTGGAGCCTGGGCCAGCCCCCATGGGGCGGGGAGGGAGCACCACCCAGCCCCTCCCCGCCCCCCAGTTCTGCTCCGGTCTGGCCCCAATCGTGTCCCCAGCTCCCAGCCCTGCACGCGCCTGGCCCCGTCCCCAGCTTCGGACACTGGCTGCGGCTCTGTTCCCAGCCTAGGGCTGAGGCTGGGTCAAGGCCGAGAGAGGAGCTGCACCTGGCTACGGACCTGGCTGCAGGCCCCCACCGCAGCCCATCTGTAGCTCCACTCCTGCCCTTGCCCCCAGCTGCGGCCCCTGGCCATGGCCCCTGACCCACCCCCAGTTGCAGCGCCAGCCTTGGCCCCTTTACCCCGTCAGTGTTTCCCCACATGAGCCTGGGCCCTGCTCCCAGCCCTGGCTCAGGGGGGATGAAGGGGCACAGACAGGGTAAGGAGGGGTGCGACCCTCAAAAGTTTGGGGACCGCTGATCTATTGTATAAATTGTTTGGTCCAGGTCTAGTGTCGCCATGTTCATGAATTCACACATTTTAGCTGACAGCACTGACTTCTGTGTTGTCTGTTGTACTGAAATTTCAGCCTGGGTACTTTTCCTTGGTATTCCGCTGGTACATTTGCCCCAGTGATCTTGTGATCGTGCTGTCATATAATCTTAATTTGGCTTTGCTTGGTTTCAACTTCACTTTCTTCTTGCATATGCTGAGGAAGTAATTGTAACCTTGTGTGCTGCTCCCTTGTTGTTGCATCTGGTGCTAGTTTGAGCCTTTCAAACTATTTATGTTTTGCTGTTTTTGCTCTACCGTTACATCAGATACATGCAAAGGCGTCATCTTCTGAGTCACTGCTTGCTGCCTCGGTTTGGCAACTATGTACATCTCAGTTCCTTTCTTGTAGTGAATATTTAAGCTATAGCATTCCTCGGTATGGTGCTTTTATTTCTTTGCTTTTCTTGTCGGCAAGCTTTGACACAATGATTTTTCTGGCCACAATTATTGCATATGACCCTGTATGCTGGTAACCTCCCTCACCAGTGCCACACCCAAGTCTCTTTCAGGCCCTTTCTTCAGGGCACACTTTATTAATTCAAACACAGACTCCCAAAGTAACACAAAACAAAGCTCTCCCCCCATGAACACTGGCTGCAAGGTCGCAGAGGCCTGTCCCTTTGCACCTCTGCCCCTGGAATAAGGACGTATCCCTTCCTTTAAATCCCTGCTGACTCAAATGTCAAGCAGGCAGCCTTAAAGCATCTTCATGATTTACATATTTGAGACTAGATCCAACTCGGGCCTCAGCCCTGTAAATACCCCTGGACATAATAGCTGTTGGGATGCAGTGCTGCCTAGTGGGTAGAGCAGTGCACAGGGATTCAGAAGACCTCTTTTCTATTTCCAACTTCGTCGCTTGCCTGTTCGATGACTTTGGTCAAGTCACAGCACCACTCTCTGCCTTAGTTTCCCCATCTGTAAAAAATGGAGATAAAGCACTTTACAAAGGAGGCAAGTAGCATTATGATGTACTGATGAAAAGTGCTATATAACATTATTACTATCACTACTTGTACTTCAGTGGGGCTACTCATGACAGTAAGAACGACACCCACTAATAACTGTATGCGGGATTGCGCTTTTAGAATCAAACCCCGTTGAAGTCTGTGGAAGTCCTTTATGAGGTTTGTATCAGGCCCTTACTGGCTTGGTTTCCTATCTAATTCATAGGATTTATGATAAAAATTGCTTTGCCGCCTCTTTTTAATGAAATTTTAAAGGAACAAATGGAGTAACTTGCTATGAATAATGGCTGGGCTAACAGAACACTATGGCAGTGTGTGAAATGAAGACAAAACCCAGCCTCCTTTATATCCACCTCTAAGACTGGGAGGTATTAATTTAGAATAGCATATTAGTAACCGTGAAGTTGATGTCTTATTACTACATCAACAATATGTGGAAAGGAAAATTGCAGGTTTCATACGTTGACATGGTTATGGTGATAAATTAGGTATACAGAGGAGCTAATGATGAAACTGAATGGAGATATGAATATGTATTAGGTATCTTTCTCAAGGTCAACTTTGGATGACACAGCAAAGAGATAGTCAGTAACAGGAAGTCTTCAGTCAATGACCTTCAGCTAGAACTCAGGCATCAGTATTCATTAAGAAAATTAAAACACAGGCAAAGAGAAGAAAGGGAACAGGAGCTTTGTGTTGGAATTCAGCAGAAAGAATAAGGAAGAGCAATTCCTACATACCTTATGAGCCTGATCTTTTAGAAAAACATCCAAACGTGATTTAAAAATGGCCAGTGACAAAGAATCCGCCATGACCCTTGGCGTGGTTAATTACCCTCACGGTTAAAAATGTGTCCTTATTTCCAGTCTGAATTTGTCTAGCTTCCATTTGCAGCTATTGGATTGTGTTATACCTTTCTCTGCTAGATGGAAGAGCCCGTTATCAAATATTCGTTCCCCATGAAGGTACTTATAAATTGTGTCAAGATGCATGTGCAACTGCATTGAGGTCAGTGCACAAAAGAAGGCTGTGCCTGGATAGACGGGTTGTTTAAAGCCGGGACTGAAGGCTATGGTAGTGCTGTGTGATGATGGTCACTTGTACTGTGCCTGACTCCAATCCCTGCTTCACCAGTGTCAAATGCAAGAGTTAACAGAAATGGAGGTTTACCTATTGGCTCTGACAGATTGTAGCAAAGAGGTGTGGCCTCCCTCAGAGATTGACAATGAGGGTGGGCCACACATGCCTACACAGCCCTATATACAGAAGTGTAGACTTAACCCCTACTGAAGTCAATGGCATTTCAGCCGTGTCTGTTTGAGCAGAATTGATCACCATGGAGTTGCACCGCATCTGAATTGGATCTGGGGGTTCTGACTCTGGGGGCAGCTCCTTGTGGCCCTCATAGGCATCGCGCTCACAGTGAGGGCTGAGCTGGGGCCCGTGGGATTGTAAAGGGCATACGTTGGCTCAGAATTAGTCTCTATCTCCAAACATGAATTAATTAGAAAACAACTAGTGAATGTAATTAATGAAGGGCCAGAGTCTGCAACCCTTAGCACTTCCACAAGTTGTTCTACTGGCTTTGATCTTGGCCTGTGTTTACAGGATGTCAGATTAGCTGGTCACATTGATCCCTTCTGGCCTTGGTATCTATGAATTTATAGAGTCCACTGATTTCTGTCTAACTCTATGGAGATAGGCTGATGCAAGTATCCTTAATGCACATAAGGCCTCAGAGCAGAATTGGTCCTGACAGCTGTCGAACATGAATAAATGTTTTTAACTGGGCCAAATTCTGCTCCTGTTTCCAGCTGTGTAGCCTCATTGACTTTATTGCCATTAAAGTCTGCGCAGGGTTATACTAGTAAAATGGAGGGTAGGATTTGGCCCAGACGCTTCAATGTATTAACACAATTACATGATAGATACAGTCCAAATGGGTTTAAAATTCTTTAGAAATTTACCTGCTATGTACTCAGATATGCTTGTTATTAAGGTAGGCAGCACGGTCTAGTGGATGGATAACTGGGATTCAGGAAACTTGGATTCTATTGCCTAGAAAAGTTATGTTGCCTCACCGCTCCCCCTCCCTTATGGTCTGTTTAGATTGTTAACTCTGGTCTGTTTCTGAATGTGTCTGTACAGCACCTAGCAGAATGTGTCCCTGATCTCAACTAAGGCCCAAAAGTGCTGGTGTAACACAAATAACGACACACAGTTAGTACTTAAACATTGACAAAATTTACTAGCTGTTAAAATACAAATATGATTTTCAGGGGAGCCCAAAGGAGGTGGCAGCCACCCAGTGCCCATGGGCTCCTTTTGAAAAATCACAGCCCTAATAATAAATTAACTAACCATAGAATAGCTCAGACCAGGGGTCAGCAACGTTTGGCATGTGGTTTGCCAGGGTACGCACCCTGGTGGGCTGGGCCAGTTTTATTTACCTGCTGACGCGGCAGGTTCGGCCGATCGCGGCCCCCACTGGCTGCGGTTCGCTGTCCCGGGCTAATGGAGCGGCGGGAAGCGGCGCGGGCGAGCGATGTGCTGGCTGCGGCTTCTCGCCGCCCCCATTGGCCCGGGATGGCAAACTGCGGCCAGTGGGGGCCGCGATCGGCCGAACCTGCCGCGTCAGCAGGTAAATAAAACTGGCCCAGCCTGCCAGGGTGCTTACCCTGGCGAGCCGCGTGCCAGATGTTGCCGACCCCTGGCTCAGACCATCATGCTGTGTTCAGAAGTCAAGCAGAATCCAGATTTAGTGGTGAGTAATGAGGCTGATGGTTCAGTGCATCTCTGACACCACAAATGCACCCTTCAGGGTGCTCTTGTACCATGTTGGAAGGATGGTCCAGTGGTTATGCTACTAGTCTGGAACTCAGGCAGCATTTCAATTCCCTGCTCCTCCACAGACTTCCTCTGTGTGACCTTGGGCATGTTACTTAGGCCAAGCTTTTCAAAAGTGACTAGTGGTTTTAAGAGCTTCAAATTGTGGGTGCTCAACTTGAGGTGCCTTGAAGGGCCCTGATTTTCAGAAAGTGCCAAGCAACCCACCCTCTGAAAATCAGGCCCCCTTAAGATGTCTCAAACTGGACACCCAAAAAATGATGTACTCAAAAACACTAAGCACTCTGAAAATCTTGGCCTCAGCCTCTCCGTGCCTCCATTCCCCCTCTATACAATGGGGATAATGGTATGTCCCTGCCTCACAGGGCTGCTAAGCAGATAAATACATTAAGGATAGTGAGGCACTCAGATCCTATGGTGATGGGGCCAAATAAGTACCAGAATTTGAGAGATTATTTTTGAAGATTTGGTTTACAATTCTCTCTAATACAAACATGAAATAATATTCACGTACCCTTGCCAACCATCTTGTTGTTAACCCAGTTCACAGTACTGTATACCCCACAATGAGGTGCTCTATGCAAATCTGTTCTTAGGAGACATCCCTATGTTTTCAAACCAACACGTGGATGTTTACTCATGTTGCTTGCACTGACCTTGCTGAAAGGTGCCTCTTTGAAATATAACTAAAATCCCAACACCCTCTGCAGGTTGTGCACACAGGAAAATTTGGGGATTACCATATTTCAGGCAGTGATAATTCCTCTAAAGAGACTCACGTTATTTGATCAAATTCCTTCTCCCCCAACTGCTTTTGTTTGAAATCTATAAAATAAATAAATTAACAAGAATAACTTGCTTAGAGACTGCTTTTCTCTCTAATGGCATGTATGTATTTGCTTGCTTTGCTTCTGATTTGCTAGTATAGAAGGCTGTTGTGGGGTTTTTTGTGCTTCAGTCTTGCATTGGGGTGATGCGGAGCTGCACCACCCCAGTGGGAGCACTAGGGGGCATTGTGCATCCACAAAGGGAGCATGCACCCACTTGTTGCTGTACAGCCCTTCAGGGCCAAAGTTCTGCCTCCCTGCCTGTCTCTTTTGGTCTGGATGGCCCTCCAGAGGGTACAGGGACAGTCACTACCCCACTAAGAGCAGAAGTTCCTTGCAGGCCAGCCCAGGCCTCCTAATTAGAGTTGAGTGAAATTTCTCAGTTGAATTAGTAAATTCCCCCCAAAATGCAGTTTCGGGGCCACCCAAACTCTTTGTGAATTCAGGAAGAATTTGGCCAAGTACAATATGAGGAAAAAAGTCTAAATAGTTTGTTTTGACATTTTAGAAACAAACGGCTTCCCTCCAAAATACCGTTTTGCAACAATGACCAGAATGTTTTGCTTGACCCCAAATGATTTGTTTTGTTTGGTTGGTTTGGTGGTTTCTTGTTTCGGCAAGAAAACTGCCCCAAACTCAGTTTTGGTTTGAAATGAACTGATTTTTAAAAAAGAATATTTTTATTTTTTGGTTCGTCCACCAAACCAAAAAATTAATTATTAGCTCAGCTGTACGCCTGACTCATGGCCCAGTGCTCTCTTTGTTGGATCAGACTGCTCCCATCGTCTTCAACTTGGCCCAGAGTTTGGGGTTTACTTGGAACTATCATAGCTGAAAATTTTTAAGCTAACAAAGTCTTGGGAGGGGGAGGGGGAGAGTAGTGTGTCCAGCCAAACAACTTTAGCTCACTGTGAAATTAAATGCAGGGCTAGAGTTTTATGACAACTAAACAGCTACATTTGAAGAGTAATTTTGTGGGGACTACTTTGAAATGTGGAAGTAATTTCAGATCATATCAGTCTGTCTAAGGAAGAAAGGAGGGCAATTTCATCCATACTCAATTCACTGTATGTTGTGAATGATAGAATCTCCTTTTGCTGCACTTCATGTCTGCAGAAGGCGTTTGGGTTGATGGAGAGAGAATCCGGGCAGATTGAAATTTGGGTAGCACAGATCTGCACTACAAGTTCAAACATCCTGACCTAGTGCCCCTTACTTAATGAGCAATGGGGCATCAGGGGCTGGGCAATGGGGCAGCTTCTCTGAATTTGGAGAGGAGCACGTTTGAAAGAGTGATTCAAATCCTACAGGTAGAATCAGCTTTGCAACTCTATTAAACAAGATGCACAAGACTATACTGCATTATTTTGTGATCTAAAGCACTAACTCTTATGGCACTGGTGCAGATTATTACTATAGATTATTTTTACGACACTAGTGGATCCAAGCTAGAACAGTGCCCTGTCATGCTACAGGCTGAACAAACACATAGTAAGACAGTCCCTACCCCAAAGACCTTGTGCGCTAAATAGACAGGGAAGAGGAAACAGAGGTGGAATGTGACTTGACCAAGGCCGCACAGCAGGTCAGTGGCAGAGCCAGGAATACAGCTCAGTTCTTCTGAGTCCCAGGCCACTATCTGATCCACTAAACTGTGCAGCTGCTTGGCAGAATGCTGCGATATGTCTTATAGGTTTTATGGATCAGACTATTGATGCAGCAAGAGCTAAGCATCCTAATAAGTATTATTAGTATTAGTGTTCACATAGACACCCATGGAAAGTTCCAGTAGTCAGTGGGATTGCAAGGGTGCATGTGAGAGCAGAATGTAGCCCCCACTTTGCATTTCTTGCAAATAATTTTTTTAAAATAATTTATAGCAAGTGTATTTTATTCACTCAAATCTCCAGTGCTGCAAATGAGTATGCAATATCCTCTGGGGTTGTGGCAGAGCAGATGACTTCAGCAGAATCATTTATCTGGCCTCTGAATGCTATCGTCGCCAAACATATTCCTCCCGTTGTTACACTGATGCCTCTTTTTTCTCTTGTAAGTCATCTCTTAGCAGAGCCCAGTGGCTTGTTCAGTGAGGGGCGATGGCAGTAGCCCACCTTGAACACAGGAGGGAGACAAAGGTCCATCAACAAACAAGCTGATGTGAATGGGTTACAGGAACTGCTGAAATGATTTTAAATATTCTGCAAAGGGCAAACATCAAAGATTGTGCTTGTCTAAAGGAAATGATTGGTGAAGTGTTGTATGCTGGCTTGCCTACCAGGGGAGCATCAATGTCCGGACCAAAGGTGTGTCTCTATCAGGTGCTTAAATGAACCCTTGGTGTTTTAGTAGCAAACAACACGTCTTAGCTAACATGGTGGCTCCTTTAAAAAGTGATTTAGAGGTAAAAAATACTTTTTCATTTTCCTGACAATGTTCTAGGCACTGTGAATTGAAATACTGTAGAGACTGTAAATTAACTAGCAACAGAGGGTCCTGTGGCACCTTTAAGACTAACAGATGACTAACTAACTAAAGGTGCCACGGGACCCTCTGTTGCTTTTTACAGATTCAGACTAACACGGCTACCTCTCTGATACTGTAAATTAACCCTTTCTCTGGGCTTCCCAGCTTCTCCCGGTTGTCTCCTAGGGCCCAGTTCTGCAAACACTCCTGCATGGCACGTGAGTTACTTTGTTCAGGGCCTTTTTCATCTGTTGGTCTCAAAGCACTTTGCATAGTTCCATAGGTATCATCCCAATTGTACAGATGGGGCAATTGAGGTACAAAGAAGCACACTGATTTGCCTAAAGTCACATAGCACAGGTCTGTGGCAGTCAGAACCGAGATCTCCTGGCTCGCAGTTCAGCGCTCTTTTGACTAATGTGTGGGTAGGGTTAGTACCTTGGACTGTAAATTCCTTGGCGCACTGGGTCATTTTGGCTCTTGCACAGCGCTGAGTATGTTCTTGGCCTTTAAATAACAGTATGGTTTTTGCATATGTTTCTTAGGAAAGGCGTTATTGAAATCCTTAGCGGATGACAAACCAAATTCTACTGCACCATGTGAAGGAACAGCATTTTGCCCTATAATTTCTGAAGGAAAAAAAAAATTTAAAAGTTCAGAGCAAAACTCCAATATCCAGTTTGAGATCACAGCACTGTCATCAGAAAGGAGAAAGAACACAGACTCAGAGGACCGCACTGGACTACACTCCTGCCTGGGGAAGTAAGAATCCTCCTGCATGGGCTTCCTACCCATCATTCTCACCCCCACCCCCAAAGCAGGAGGGTGGTTAGAAGTGGCGTGTGGAAGGAGTCTCAGCCCCCCCATGCATCAGCCAGAACAGCTGAAGAGCTGTGGAAGTTTGCTAACGGTGTAGACTGGTAGCAAATTACTACTTCCCTGCTTCCAGAGCAAGGAGAAAGCAGGCAGGGGTGTCCCTGAGATGCAGTGCAGGATGGGACTACTCCTGGGGTGCAGGAGTTCATGTGCCACGCCTTGCTTAGCGCTGTACCTAAAGACATCATCTAGTCTGTGGAATGTAGAGATGGAAGGACCTGTTAGGCCAACTAATACACCCCCAGCCTCACTGTACTTCCAAGCTCTCTGCTCTGCTCTGTCAAGTCTTGTTCGAAGGTAAAGTGCCTCTATCTTCTAGCATGAAATTCAGAATTAATATGGCCTGTCTGCAGTAATGGAGCATATTACTTGAAAATGGCTCAATAATACTGCTACTTTGCTAGCTTTTTGCCCCCCTTCCCCTTATGTTTAAGCCCTCTTTAGGTCCTAGATGGAATTTCTTTGACATCTCTTTCAAATTGCATTGTTTTAAGACAACTTTGCATTTTTATTGGCAGCCAGCTGTAATAGAGGAATCCATATAGCTTTGATGTCGCTTTCTAGAAGCCGTCTGGTAGCTGTGAAATATAAAGCAATAAGGTCTTTGGCTACAGCTTAATCTTATCAGTGGAGTTCAGGTAGTGCCAGACAGAAATTGTGCTGCTAACAAGTTTTTCCAGACATTGCTGGTCTCGATGAAATGGGATGGAAAATCGGAAAATATGAGCATGTGCATAGACACATGCTGGGTGAATCAATGAGATGGGAAATTCTAAGTGTGCTGGGCAGCGACCCATTAATTGAAATAAATAGCTTTCAGGTGCTCATATTCTTTACCACTAACACTCTTCTGACTTTCCTCCCACTATTTTGGATAAATCTTGCTATAAAACCTCAACTCAAAAGACAGAAACGTCAGGAATTAGGGACTTGTGATCCTTCGTAGTCACCAGAGAGGAGATAGTGACTGATGCTTTTTGGATTTCTTAGGTGCAAATCAGCACATGTATTTCTCTGTTTTTCTTAGAGCAGAGGGAAGTGTCAAGGTACAAAGCCACGGGGAGACTGTGCCTTAGATGCTGTAGGATTTGATCTTCAGAAGCTATATAATGAGCTTGAATGTTAATAGCCAATCCTGAATGTGTGTGAAAACTCAAACATGTTCTTGGGCTCTCTCTGAAAGCCCGCTAACTCCATGAAGGCTGCTGAGTCCCTATCCCCATGTCTGATGTTATAAACAGTGATGCTGCATGATCACCATGCAACCTGCCCACTGGAGTTTAAATCAGAAGACTCGCCCCCTCACAAGAAATGTACAACCCCAGCTCACAGCTATCTGGAGGTCAGAGAAGTCTCCATAACTCTTCAGGGAGCCATGAAATAACTGTATCTCCCATAATGTAATACAAAAAGAATGACAGACTTTGCTATTTATTTGTAAAGAGTCCAGTCCTTGGGTATGGCTGACCTGAATTTAATGCAGGACCAAAGGCTGGTGGGAAAGGCCGCTCTATGCCACCTTTCTGCTTCTCTTGATCCTGCAAATAGCTGGGGACTGATTCCCTCTCTCTCTCCCCTGGTGCAAATTACCATGCAATGGCTGGGGTTCAACCCAACGGGACACTATGCTAGCCAGGGATCACCAGGGTGCCTGCAGCATTTCAGCCATGCCAGTGACACAGACCTGGAGGCTATTAGGATGGTTACAGAGCCCAGTAAGTCAGCTTTATAGACCCCTTTCCACCACAAGCAGGTGCCCTATATTGAATGAATCATTGTCACAATTAGCCATTAATTCTTCTTTCTAATACATATGATTTGTTCCACAACCATTAGGGGGAGCTCAGACATGTGTCATACTCTGGATATTATGGAAACTGTGGAGAGGAAGAAATTACTGATGCCTGTGTAAAGCTGCAAGGTAGAGACGGTGGCAAGCAAACCTGCTTGAGGCAATGCCCAAGGAGAACCCTTCCCTGTCAAACTTAAAAATGTGGCATTAGAGAGGCTGCCAGATTGCTTTGCCTGACATTCCTGAAGTGTCCCGGAAACCTCATGGGCCTTACATGGAGGTGGTCACTATATCTGGAACTATTGTTATTAATTGAGAATAGCTCTATTTGCTCAGATGTATCCCAGGATTATAATCACTGCAGCAGGAAACTCCTAGCAGACTCAGGTAGTGCTCCCTCTGCTTCAGTTTCTACCTTTTAAAGGCTACATAGAAATGTAGTTTCTTCTCCTTGGGTTAGCTATCGGGTGGGGGGATCTGCAGAGGCCAGGGTCATTCACATGAAGGCCTATAGCTCCTCACGGGCTTTGTGGTTCCCTCCCACTGTCTCCAGTTCCCTGACCATGAATTGCCAACCGAGATGGGCCACCAAGGCCACCCCTGCCCCTGGAAGCGCCCTTAAAGGAGGAATGTCCTGGCATGGGAGGGGCTCTGTGGGAAAATTCAAATGACCGTAGATAATTCCCTGTGGGTTTGAGTGGGATGAAGTTTACACACCCATCCGTGGATCTCCGACCCCATGGAGGGCTCTCTGTAGAGTATGAGGGCAGGGGTGATGGTACCGCAAAGGCTGTTGCCTCCTTTCTTCCACCTGCCTGGGAGAGGGAATCCGGATGCCGAGAGCCCCCTTTGTGTGCCGATCCGACAGGACAGGGGGACAGTTGTTTAATGGAGAAATGCTTTGTGAAAATTTCTCCACTGAATAAATTTCAGACATCCACCAGATTTCCCCCGCCCTGCATTTAAGAGTAGCAGATTAATCCATTCAATCACCATCTGAGAGAGAATGGGGAGTCATCCAGATTATGGGGAGAGTTGACTGGTGATCCACCTCTCCAATTTAGGTTTAAGTTGATTCAAGGCCAAATATTCATGGAGGGTCTGATCCAAAGCCCACTGGAATCTTTATACTGACATCAGTGGGCAATGGAGTAGATCTGGAGAGCTCATGTGATGGCCAAAGTGTGTGCACGAATCAGGGACTTGTGCATGTGTGCTCCCTGGGCTCCCAGGGCATTGCACACGAAGTGGGTGTGCACAGGAGTCCACTGGGCTTCGTGACCTTGAATTTTCAGGTCAGGTTGCTTACACTATTGGGATGGAAAGCCATGGAAGAGCTTTGTGTGATGTTAAATTAAAAGCCCACTAAAATCCTTGAATGTGCTCAGCAAACTCAGCACTTTCTGCAGTCCCGGTGTCTGCTTCCCATTTAAGCAATACTATTAGCACGCCCCATTTATGGAGCTTCTTCTCTTCTCTTCTCTTCTCTTCTCTTCTCTTCTCTTCTCTTCTCTTCTCTTCTCTTCTCTTCTCTTCTCTTCTCTTCTCTTCTCTTCTCTTCTCATTAAGAGCCAAATCCTGTTCTTATTAGAGTCCATAGCTATACTGCCATCAAGTTCAGTGCAACCACAACCCAAGCACTCTGATAGAGGCTTGCAGGAATGGTGCTGCAATGAAAGAGATTCTCTCTGTATAGCAATGGAGTCTCTAGGAAATAGACCCCTCTAAGGGTACGTCTACACAGGGATAAAAGACCTGCAGCATGTCTGCAGCTGGCTCTGGTCAACTGTCTTGGGCTCACAGGGCTTGGGCTTCAGGGCTAAAAATTGCTTTGTAGACTTTCTGGCTTGGGCTGGAGCCTGAGCTCTAGGACCCTCCACCTTCGCTGGGTCCCAGAGCTGGGGCTCCAGTCCGAGCCCAAGTCAGCTGGCCCGGACCAGCCATGGTTTTTTTTTCTCCCAGTCTAGACTTACCCAAAGAGGCAAGTCTCTCGCTTCCTCTCCTATGAGGCAATGGGTGCTGCAGAGCTGGGGTGGTTGCACATATGGGTTAGGGGGCTGGACACAGAGCCTGGACAGGCTGGTACAGAGCTTCTGCCTGGTACAGAGTTCGGGCTGCTTTCGAGCTGCCATAGATGATGCATGCGTGGGTGCTGAAGACTTCCTGTGGGATTGACAGGGTCAGTGGAACCATGACTGCTCAGATTCACTGGCCATACGCTATCCCCAGCGCACTATTGACCCAATCCTGTATTCTTGAAACAAACAAAGCACCCACTGAAGTCAATGGGAGTGTTAGGTCATAGTCCTCTAGTCCCTGTGTACATATGTGCTGTCCGACAGCATGTATTACAGGCAGGCGTGCAGACAGTTGGGTTTCAAACCTGTCCCTTTACATACCAAAGAAACACTGATTCTAACGGACCAATGAATCTAGCTAACATGTCAGATTTGCTAGATATCCTGTTTAGGATTTGTAAACGTTTAATTTGTAGTGATAGAGACTAAAATGAGAATTAAAACTATGAGTGTGTCAGTCCCTTGAGGGGCCCCCCCACATCCCCCTCCATCTGGAGCAAAGAGGAATTGGAATTAGACATGAATTAATGAATAAATAATAGTTACACAAATATGTTTATTAAGATGCAAGGCTTTTTATAAAAAACAAAATCATATTCACGGGTTAATATTTATTTATTAAGCTTGTAGCAATTCCATCCAATAGCTTCATAAATATTAATTACTAATTAAACCTTAATAGAAAGTCAAAATGCTTTTTATTTTTGATAAAGATATATAGAAACTGTTTCATTTAGATGGAGAACTGGCTCAGTTTGGGACTCTGATCAAAAGGGATTTACAAAATATTTTAGAATGGGACATTGGGCTAATCTGGCATTTGTTTTGATCTTAGTTGTCCATAGTGGTTGTGAATTATTCCCCCACCCCTACAATAACCAATGAAAGAAGACCTGTAGGCTAAGCTTGGTGATGGGTGAGGGGAATAAAGTGGGGTCCTATAGCAATGTCTAATTGTACATTATTGCTCATAGTTTTGACTCTTTTCCAACAAGAAAAGATAGAGGGCCAATTTCTCAGCTGGTGTGGATCGGCATAGCTCCATTGACTTCAATAGCAACACTCATTTAGATCAGTTGATTAGCTGGCCGGTGTAGCTGCTAATTTAGTGGTTACTTGATATTTAACAGCTTAAGTGCACGTCTGCAAAGCTTCCATGAAAGCAGAGGCATTTTAAAGGATAGCTGTTTGTTATTTTGTGACTAATTTCAAACCGTTGTAGAGAGCTGGTGATTTTTCTAATCAGGGTAGACACCAGCATGATTGACCTGAAATGCTTCTGTTGTGTGTCAGTCTAGTTCTGACTGCCGTAAACAGTGTGACAATGGCTGTGTAAGGGAGGGAGCAGGTGAGAATAAAACAGGATATGGGGGAAAACCTGAGGATCCATAAACTTTTAGCTTCAAATACAAAAAAACAGAACCAGTCCTCACTAGAGAGGAAACCTTGTCTCAAGGAGTTAGAGTCAGGACATATGGAGTCTGGCTAGGGCAGTCAGAGGAGACTGAGGTTAGGTGTCCAATTTCAATGGGATTTGGGTACCTAGCTCCAGTAGGCTTCTTTGACAATCCCGGCTCTACTCTGGGATCAGCAAGAGACATTGCTGCCTGGCTTTTGGTGTCACTTAAGGCCCAGAGCCTCAAAAGTATTTAAGCACCTAAGTCCCATGGGGCTTAGGCATCTAAACACCTTTGAGGATCTGGGCCTTAGGTTCCAATTTTCAGAAGTTGTCACTGTTTTGGGGTTCCCATCTTGGGGCCTGTTGGATCTGACTTTCAGAACTCATGAATACAAACAGTTCTCACTCTTTTAATTGGAGCTGTGGAAGTTCAGTGCTTTCAGATGATCAGACCCAAGGTGTCTCTAGTAGGCTCTCAAATATCAGTGGCCATGTCTGCAAGTGTTGGCCATAGCTTCTCTGCACCTCAGTTCTCCCCATTGGTAAAGGTGTTGAGCCTCGTGAAGGGACATGCCCTCACCCTGGTGTGAAGGAGGCTAATGAGCTCCTCTGGGCCTGTTCCGAGCCAATGAAACGCACCTGCAAGGCTTGCGCAGCCAGGAGGTGGGAAAGTTACCACAGGAAGGGGGTAGTGAATGGGAGAAAGGTTACTCTGCCTAGGGACTGCTGGTAATAGAGGGAATCCAGCCTTGAGGGGAGATAAATGTGAAACACACCGCTCCTGAAGCCATCCTGACTGATGATAAACAATATGCTCCAGGAAGAGGGGTAGAGGGTAAATCCTGTGAAGGGGCAATAGACTCTGTAGATCTGAGCCCTTAGAGATGACTCTAGGGGCTGCCTGAGAGACTGGTCCTTGTTCCATCCAGATCTCCCCCCTCCCTTTGCAAAGGAAGGGGAAGGAACAAGAGACAAATCCTGGCCTGTGGGTGGTGGCCTGCAGAGAGGTTCCCCCAAAGACTGCCAGCTGGAGGGAGAAGAGGGGGTAAGCAAAGGACAGTGGGACCCAGGGAGCTCCCCCCCCCGCCTTAATCCATTGGCATTTGCAAAGCATGTTCATGAGGTTTTGGGGACTCTGTAAAAGTTCAAGTATTATTACCCCAGTGCACAACAGAAGTATTATTTTTGCTTTTGTTCTTAGATATGTGCTTTACTGCTTTAAAAACACATAACAGCAATTATAGGGTTAATTATTGGAGGCACATGTTAAAATACAATGGGCCAACTTCATCTCTGCTACAATTCCTTGACTTCAATTGTAGAATTACATCAGTGATGTATCTGGCCACAGGGTCTGCTGTTCCTACTGGCTTGAAGTCACTGAGGGTAGGTCTACACTATCCGGTAGTTCGGCAGCAAGCAAATCGAACTTCTGGGTTCGACTTATCGCGTCTTGTCTGGACGAGATAAGTCGAACCCGGAAGTGCTTGCCGTCAACTGCGGTACTCCAGCTCGGCGAGAGGAGTACCGCGAAGTTGACGGGGGAGCCTGCCTGCCGCGTCTGGACCGAGATAAGTTCGAACTAAGGTACTTCGAACTTCAGCTACGTTATTCACGTAGCTGAAGTTGAGTACCTTAGTTCGAATTGTGGGGTTAGTGTAGACCTGCCCTGAGAATAGTTACTGTGCTTACAGTGAAACACTTGTGTGTAAATGTTTGAAGGATCAGGACTTTAAAGTGCCTGAGAACTGACAAAAGCTGATACACTGTTGTGACTAATATTCTCACTTGAACCTGTGTCTAATTAAAGGGACACCGCCAGATTAAAAACCATATCTTAAACACAAAAAATTCTTACCTGTTTTGAGAATGATCGGGTGTAAAAACACAATGGTTAATTAAAATCAGCCATAACATGCTTTCCCCAGATCATCTGTATAACACAGGCCCCAAACCCAATAGACTAAAGGTATTACTTTGGTCAGACAGCAGACTGCCTTTCAATTTATGTTTTAACTAAAATAAAGAATAAATAAGTAGATGCAGAAAATAAATTAAGATGGTTCTGAGCACAATAAAGTTAAATGTATGAATTTAATATGAAATTATGAGAATTCATCAGGAATAATAAAGCCTAAAGAATCTATTATAAAGTAATCAAAGTCAAAGTGGCAGGCTTAACTAATTGAATGCAATGAAGATTTAAAAAAAAAAAAATTAGTATTGAAATTATGGCTCTTTCAATACAGAGCCTAGTTAAATGGTTTATGTGACAGTTAAAGCAACATTAATTTAGAAGTTAGAACTGCAAAATAGTTAGAAATGCTTATTTGAATTGCATAAATGTCAGCTATTCAAAATCCTTTCACCATGTAATGATAAACACAGACAATCTCGCTTCTTACACACATGTGAATATGTAGGTAGACACCCTAATACACTCTCAACCTCAGGCATGTGTGCTTAATGATTTAAGGTCTGAACGAAAGTCCATTGATATCAATAGAAAGACTCTTTTTGACTTCAGTGGGAATTGGATCAGGCCCTTAAAGTTGCTATCTGATTTTGTAATTCACAGCTGGGTGAAACTATAGATAATATTCTGTGGGTGAGATCTTCACCCATTGTTGGTCTACCTCTGCTCCCATTGAAATCAATGATAAAGCTCTCATGTTCAATATACAACTCATCTTTTAGCTTATGGTTGTTTCTATCATTTGGTTAAACTACCATAAATATACAGAAAATTCTTTAGTGTTATAATTCTTAGTCCAGTGCTCCAAACAATTGTTTCAGCATATGAGAAGCTGACAATTTAATGTAGTGTTGCAGGTCTTGAATAATTTAAACAACCTTTGCTACTTTCTGCATATATTTTTCTGTCACTCTGTAGATAGAACAGTTAGAACGCAGAGAATTGGGCTCAAAATGTAGAGAATTTCGAAGGTTGATGATCACTTATTGATTTAAAATTGTATTCTGGTACCTAGAGCATAATTAGTTAGTGCACTACAAGTTCACATAATATAGTCAAGACCCTGTGTAGCCTGGAACACAATGGCACCAGATTAAATGGCAAGAACTTGAATCCCTAAAATGTGCAGTAATGTGAATGCAGTGATGTAACCATGTAGATCCCAGGATTCTAGGAAGACAAGGTAGGTGAGGTAATAGCTTTTGTTGGGCCAACTTATCTTGGTGAGAGACAAGCTTTTGAGCTCACACAGAGCTCTTCTTCAGATCTGTGTAAGCTTGTCTCTCTCACCAACAGAAGTTGGTCCAATAAAAGATATTACCTCATCCACCTTGTCTTTATAATGCTAACTTATTCTATTCTATGAAATTCCTTTCATTCCCATGTCAGTGGGACTCGGTGACTGCACATAGGGTGTAAAGTTACTTACTCCTGGGGGAATTCTGCACCAAAAAATTAAAAATTCTGCGCACAATATTTTAAAATTCTGTAAAATTCTGCATATATTATTTGTCAAAATAACACAATATAATCATTCTGTGTTCAATTATTGTGTTAACTTATTTAAACTACAATACAGTGGATGGAGAATGGGAGTGAGGAGCATTGTAAGAAATCCCCAAACCTCCTTTGTCTAATAGTAATGTAGCTAGGTTTGACCCTTTATTTCTAGTTATTAGTCAACAAATATATGCAGCCATATGCTCAGTGTTACATCATAGGTAACTGAAGAGCAAATGAGGGCTGGGGAATTAAACTTACAATTTATATTGGCTACTGACCATCTCCAGAAAGCTCAGTAGCAAACAGTTCATGGAGCATAGTTTGATAGGAAATGTTTTCAGTCCAAACATTTAGACCAGTTCTAATCACTAAAGCACCATAGCATTTATAAGCCATACTGTCCTTACAATAAGACTCCTTTATAGCACTCTGGCAATGTAAAGGAGCCTTAAAACTTTTATACTCCTGGGGGATTCACAAAGATAATGGGAACAATTCACTAAGCAGGGAGGCTGCTACATTCTGCTCTGCCTGAGGGGGCAGAGCCTGCCACACGCCTACCTCCTATGAAACAATCCAAATCCCTGCCCCTCCCATGCTGAGTGTGCCACAATAGCATGTGAGAGGGACAGAGAGTCCCTCACACAAGACTGCCCAGCCCTCCCCTGCCCCCTGGTGGTGACTTACATCTCTACTAGCTGCTCCAGGAGCCCAAACTGACCTGCCTGCGCTGCTGGGGAGGGGCGTGTGACCGCTCCTGAGGCTTCCCTTTGCTTCCCCTTCAGAAGGCATTTTTCTGTGGGGAAGCAAAGAAATCTGCGGGAGACATGAATTCTGCCCAAGCGCAGTGACACACAATTCCCCCAGGAGTAAAAGTTAAGCATGTGCAGGATCAGGGCACTAGATATTTCAGACTTTTGTGCTCCCCCCAGACTGAGGCCACTCCACACACAGCTAATCGTCAGCCAGGCCCTCTCTTCCATGGCCACTGCATCAGCTGCTGGGGAAGAGGCTGGCATGTGAGCTGCTATGATAGCTCTGTGCCACCTGAGATTCCTCTTATACTGGGGCGTTTGAAGTCTGGCTAGTGAAGGGGACAATATCGCCCAACTTCCTTTGATATGGTCCTTTGATGTTCTCTTTATTTCTTTAGACTATAGCTTTCTTACACACCTAATCCTGTCCAGTACCTGCAGAGCACACTTTCTAATCATGCTGTTCATACAAGCTCACAGTGTAGTCATGCATGGCATCAAGCATTCTCTTACTGATTTTTGGATTAGCCCAATGAATGTTTCAAAGACCCACTTATTAAGGTCTACGTACTGTGGACTGACACAATGAGGCATCATATAAGCATGTAAGTGCCGTGTATTATCACTGGATTTCAGTCCATGTATGGTGTTTCAAAGATACTTGAGGTTGTATCAAAGCATTCGGAGATTCTGTGCCCCTAGAAACCTTATGAAACCTCACAGCAGAGCAGAAGGTGAAAAGGGGAAGGTGCAGTGATGAAGCATAGTCATTAAATTATAGTTCCTTTCTCCTGGTTTAATTTTTGTTCGCCTTATTCTTCTGAAAGTATTAAAAGTATTTAAAATACTCTGTGTGTGTACGTATATATATATATATACACACACACACACACACACACAGAGTATTTTTCAAACAAACAAAAAAGGTAGAGAAATGACCTTATTCCTCCTAAAAGAGGGGCTAGGATGGATGTGTGTGGTAAGGGACAATGACACATTTTTGAATGGCCTAGAATCATATGCCAAAAATCACAACTTGCTCCCTCCAAAATCATGAGATTGGCTTAAAAATAATGAGCTTTGTTTTTTTTTCCTTTTTTTAATATACATTTTGGATCTTTTTATTTTACTTCTGTTTTTTGGGCCTTCAGAGTGCACTCGAGTTACATTTTCAAATCTTTATTTCCAACCACAAAGGCTAAAAAGGAACTATTAAAAAAAAAAAAGCCAAGATTCTCACCCAATCACATGACTCCAGGAGCTGGGGTTTTAAGAAAAACACAAAATGTTTCAAGTATTGGCAACACTTTGTGCTGCTGTGTTTCAGGGCTTGCAGCAATAGTGGTGGCTCTGTGCCACATTGGGCACCTTCAGCTAGCACAGGAGATGTTCAGACTTGACTGTGACAGACTGCTTCACTCTGTAGTGTGCTACCAGCAGATAGAGTCAAAGAATTTAAGGCCACTAGATCATTTAGTCTGACCCCCCATGGGTATCACAGGCCACCAGCACCATGCACATCCACACACTACTAAACCCCACAGCCAAAATTAGATCAAAGTATTACAACCCACAGGAGACTAGACTGTTATGTATCACAGACAGAGAATAAGAGGGACCGAGATACACCAGTCTCCAAGGCCTCTGCAATGGGAGGGAATTGACTGAGAGAGATTCCCAGACAGCCCTGGCAAGAGGAATAGAGCAGTTTTCATCCTCCAAAGCTATTGTTTCAGACTGTCTGCAGACTCAGACATCACGTTATCAAGGTCACCTTCACAATCCCAGGGGCTAGAGACATAATTAAAAAGAGAAAGAGAGGGAGAGCTTGAAGCACAGTAATGCATGAAGGGGTGGATTGTGTTGCAAATCTCATGGCTTTGTTTATGACGGATAAGGAAGCCTGTCACAAGGTGTCAGAGCGCTCATCATGGACGTAATATTATGCTGCTCACCACTGTATTCTCTAGTCATTCTCTGCGCTTCTTGCAAGACCCAAACATTGTAGATTGAGTTCAGGATGGAGCTAAGAGATTTAACTTGAATTTCTTTCCTTTTATTAGAAAATTAGTGTCACATTCACATGGGCTTCAAATAAATTTTTTCCCCTACCTTTTAGAATTGCTGCATATGAATTCCAGAATTCCTTTTTCCAAGCACAAGATTTTCTCCTTATTGGCATGATTTTTCTAACTAGCTTCTTTTAAAGAAGGTGGATTTCTTTGAGTCTTATTTTCTTTCTAAGGTGCATTTGGCTTCCTTATCGTTTTTAGTTTAACTCGGGTGAGGGGTGAGCTTCTGCTTCCACATTTTAGCAGAGTTGAAGGTTGGGACTACTTAATTATTCAATAATCTAAATGAGATAGCAAAGGGTTTTTGTATTGATTTGCATATAAAAGTTATGAAACCCAGTATATGGGAACACAGAAAAATTAGTAGGGCATAAGAAGTGTGAGTGAATTACTGTTTTATTAAAGCTTTAAGATAACATACCAGAGCGTCTGAAAATAAAGGTCAAAAGAAAAAAAGAAAGGAAAATGTAAATGTATGCACATAAACGGACTAGGGAATGTGGCTTTACTAATAACTCCTGTGCATAAAAATTTATTTTTCAACACCGCAATCATTTCTTTTACCCTATTGGGTGTTTTAAATGTGCTCTTGTGTATATAATATTAATTTAGTCATAAAATAAAAGGCAGTAATTCAGACAGACCATGGGAGCTATTAAATTGAAAGTACCATGTGAAGTATTTGTGCTTATGGTGCCTTGCAGTTCTGGGTAAGATGCAAACAAAACACTTGTGACAAGATGAAAACGTTTGCCTTTAAAATACCTATATAAGTGTAGCTTTTTGCATCTGCAGCCCTGCATTTCTGTCTCAAGGTCTGATTGTGCCGCTGATTTTTTGTGGGGGAGGAGGCTGGGGGGGGGGGGGGGGATAAAATAATTTCCATTTTAAAAACGTATCAATGAAATGAGGATTTATAAAATATGCAGGCTTTTAAAGGAGCTTCATATGCTCTCTGTTTACATTTGAACTAGCTAGTGTTGTGGGGAAGCTTCTTTTTATCCCCGATCAAGTTCACTGCCTTAGAAAGTGAAAAGATGTTTTTGATTGTCATGCCCATTCATGAACACTGCACTGCACACTAACCAACAGCAAATGTGCCTCGCTTTGAAGCTAGTCAGCTGTGTAAAATATTCCCCCATAGCCTCCCTGCAAAGCTTCAAGCGAGAATTCCAGCCACCACACTGGCAAGTTCATAAATAATAATTAATCAACATTATTAGCCCTTAGTGTACTTTCCATGGAGCTGTACCCCTGCAGTAAGGTTGTGAGCACACAGTTGCTTTTTACAAGATGTCTCTAGGTGGACAGCTGGGCAACGCAAACACTCCCCATCCCACAGACATTGAGACCATATTCAGTCAACCTGCCCAGCTGAGAACATTTGGATCAATGCAATGGATTAGTTTTTCTGGCCTGGTCCATCCCTTAATGATGCAAAGGGCACAGAATCTGGCCCTAAAACTGCTGCTGGTAAGAGTCGTGGCATGGGGGAGTCCATGGGGGGGGGGGAGGGAAAGAGGCTGGTGCAGCAGGCTCTTACGCCACTCTCTCCACAGCAATACATCCTGTGCATAGACTGGGCAAAATATACATGACTAGGTCAGTGCTTATATAGAACAATGCATGTATAGGACAGTCTGCATGTTTATGGTGTATGAGATGTAGCAACTATCACTTCTCTAGCTCTTTAGTGCCTTGGATGCTGCTTTTAAAATAACCATCTGGTATGGACTGAGGACAACCTTTAATTATTACCTTTCTCAGCCACTTCCTATCGCCAGCTGAGGCTCTTTAAAAGCACCTGGTGAGCTCAAGAGACTTTGCAAAGATCTTATATGCCAGATCCACAGTTAACACACAGCTGTGGCAATAACCCGGTAGCAACAGCTTGCCGGTTATTAACTCTGTCACTGCATGCAGCAGTGGGTACCTTCAAACATCACAATGACCTTCAGGGGTTATCCATGCTCTGATGTGCGTCAGTAGAGGCCTTCAGGGTGCCCTCACAAAAGTGATATCCATGGGATCCTTATGCAGTGTATTATGTGCTACTTTCCATTCAAGGACTGCAAATTATGGGTTTGGAGCAGGAGGATGAATTTACAAGTCAACCGCTTCTCGAGGCTGCACTGAAAGCAACAGAACCCTCTGTATCACTTTCAGCGTAGGAAACTACATTCCAGAAGTCAAAGTAAGTTTCCTTGTCTAAATTCTGCCCTTGTTTAAACCCTGGCAACGTCAATGGCTGTGAACGCTGATTTACACTTTCAAGCAAATACAGTTTGCTTTTACCTTTTGTCCTCTTTAGTCCTGGGCAGAATTGCCAGGAGGAGTTCTCCAGGAGTTCTGACAGTCAATTTGTATTTTTGCTGGGGCTTCCATGTGGTGAAACTTCTGAAGGGGGAAGATTCATTCCCTAGACCCTGAAGATTTTAATTTTAAAGTCACTCCAGCCTTGCTGATATGTGAATGGTACTTCACCATTCTCAAGGGCCCAGAGCCCATTGATTTCAATGGAAGTTAGAAGTCTAAATACCTTGGAGGATCTAGGCCTCTCCACCCTTGTGGGTGTATGGCAGACATTAGGCACCAGCCTCTAGGGTTAGTCTGAAGGATCACAGGAGTAGAAGTTTGCAGCTAAAAGGAACTGAACAGACTGGAGCATTCTGCTCAACAAATGACATGAAACAATAGATTGGGCTTTCCTGCTGCTAGGAGCTCCAGGAAGGCAGAACCATCCCAGAATAGCCGTAGGGGTTTGGCTCAAAGCAGTGACTAATTAGGGAGTACTCGTTAGGCTGAAGTTTGGGAATCTGCTATAATGGAAAGCTAAGTCTTTTCATGGATAAATTTTCAATCAGAAAAATGGGGCTAATATGCTGAATGATAGTTTGCTCAGCTCTTCTGATGGAGTCAATAATCAGCGTAGATTGAATCAAACCAGGGATGATGAAATGAGGACATGAGCTTGACTTCTTTAGCCTAAAAATGAAGCGGTACGTGGAAAGGGTGGAAGTATCAGATCGCTATTATCCTGTACTGTTATCCTGACACCTTTCTCTTGTCTCAGCAATTCAACCTAATGCTCGGGCTGGCTGGATTTTTTTTTTTTCCCATAAAAGTCTGGACTTTTTGACAAAAAACAATTTTTTTTTTAAATTCCCACTTTTGTCATTTTCTTTTTTTCAAAACTTTTCAAAATGCAAATTGTTTTTTTTTAATCTGAGCTGTGGCTGAGAAAATGCGATGAGGCTTTTGGCGGCTGATGGCGTCTGTGCTAGGGGCCGACTCCATCGGGGCCTGGAGGAGGTGAACAGTAGCAGCCCAGTTATAGGCCATATGGATCAGCTGGCAAAGGCAAAAGTCCCCAGACTATCTAGAAATACATGTTAGTTATTTGATCATTTATTTTTGTTCTCAGTGTGTGAAAAGACGAACCCAGGTTGACAAACACCATTTTAACCACCCGCTTGCCAGCAAAACCGAAACGAAAAGTCCTTCAGTCATTCTGATGTGGTCAAATAAAAGGCTGGCCAAAAAGAGTGTGCTGTGAAAGCCAAGAAGCTTGGGCTTTCCACAATGGACTGAACTCCATGGCTTGGAACCATTGGCCTACAGATGTGCTGCTTTCATTGTTCTAGTGACTAGCCTCAGGAGAAGCTTAGCTGATCTCAACCATTGCACCGGCTCATGCAGACAGAGGGGTTCTCTTATGCAGCCAGCTCCTGAATCTTATAGGGCTTAGTGAAGCATCTTGAATAGCCCCTGGAAGCTGCTGCTTTCTATACATGCCTCAGCTGGAGGTGACCAAGGAGTGAATTGACGTCAGCAATCCTTGCTCTCTCACTAACGTAGCTACCGCCGCTCGGTGAGGTGGAGTAAGTATGCTGACAGGAGAGCTCCCTCCCATCGGCATAGAGCGTCTGTAGCGATTTTAGCATAGACCACAAGCTTTTTGTAAGGGAGAACCTCCTGTGATCTGTTGACGCAGTGCTGGCTGCCCCAGCTTCCAGAAAAGAAGGGGTTAAGGAGGAGGAGGTGTGTGTGGACAGGAATACCATTCCTACTGTCTTGATAAGGCAGAAGCCCCTGAGATTCATCAGACAGATGATGAGAGAGGGGAAGTAGGTCAGAGCAGGGATCTAGCTGCTTAATCAGATGAACCTGGAAAATTTTGCAGAGGATGAGTCTGACCATTTAATCTTCGATATGCGGAGCAGTAGAGAGCAGTCATCGTCCTGAATACTGGAAGAAGGGGGCATTGGGTGAATTGGAGGTGTAAAAGTGAGATCATAGGATGAGAGTAGGGGGTAATAGGGCCTCACCTGGCCAAACTGCTAGGCAAGATTGCAAAGCAGCAGGGAGCCTCGTTTAATTACAGACTTGCTGGGTCAATTAGTAAAGCAAAAGCACTGGTCTGTCTAGCGTAATTGGCAGAGCTAGTGAAGAGGGCATCCAACACATCCACCCTAGAGTCTTCCCCCGGGGGCCAGGCAGGCCAAAGCAGGAAACTTAAAGGGAGAGGGTAGCTCATGGACTTCTGGCTTCCACACAGAAGGGTTGGTGCCATTCAAAGCATACATGCCACTTACCAAGCCACTGCAGTGAGGGCAGCCGTGTACTGTCCTTCACCGCAAGATTGGAGGGGAGGGATAGCTCTGTGGTTTGAGCATTGGCCTGGTGGAGAGTTCAATCCTTGAGGGGGCTATTTAGGGATCTGGGGCAAAAATCTGTCAGGGACAGCACTTGGTCCTGCTGTGAAGGCAGGACACTGGACTCAATGACTTTTAAGGTCCCTTCCAGCTCTAAGAGATAGGTATATCTCCATATAATAAAAAAAAATTAGAGAACATCTCTGACAACAAGGACCCTGGCAAGACTCAACTGAAACTGGTAAATACATGCAGATAATTGCCAATTTCTTCTTCCATCCCCAAAGTGATTTTTTTCTCTCTCTTTCCAACATTAGTAATCAACACATAGAGAGGGAAAGTTAAAACATGCCTGAGGAGAGACTGGTGAACATCTTAGCTGTCCATTCTATCCGACTGTCATTAGGACCATATTATTTATTTACTCTCAGTAGCATCCACTATGTGCCAGGTGCTTTCCATACTCCGAGAGGCTCACAGTCTGAGGGTGGGCAAGTAGACAGAGAAAATGGGAACTGTCACAGTTTGAGGGTTAACTGCATCTTTGACACACACACACCCCGGTCTTCCTTGAGGGCACCCACTTAAGGTTTTAGGTTTCCCAGCTGTCCCCTCTCTTGGGGTGGAGACCTATATCTCTCTCCCTTCAGACTGGGTGACAAAAAATATGTCCAGGGGACTGCAGCTTTCCCTATTTTAATATGGGAAGGGGCAGCCACTCTGACCAGCGCTGTTGCTTTATTTGGGTGCCTGAAAAAATGATGGGCTGTTGAGATGTAGGCTAGTAATCTGACAGCAAAAAGAGCAGATCTATATCTCTGGATTGAAATGACAGTGGCAAATACAGTAAATCAGTGCTAATTCAAATGCAATCCTGTGTTGCTCTGCCACTTTCCATTCCTCACAGTGGTACGTGCCGCAAGTATGGTAGTGCCCATCTGATGCTTAGCAAGGGAGTGGTGAATTTTCAGTGTGGGTTTGGGAAGAACTTGGCTGTAAGATGTTTCCAATAGCCAGTTGGACCCAACGTTGATGGAATGCTCTTCCCATGTGAAATAAGGAGGAGTGTCAGTTTGTGCAAAGAAGCGACAATTGCACAGGTTAAAGGTTTTTGTCTGGGTAATTTTGCCAACTCTGTTGCCCTGTGGCCCTCTCTGCATGGTGTTCAGATCCCGTGATGGGGACCGTAACATCCAATCTTGGATAGTTTAGATAGAGTTTGGGGGCATGGGGACCCCTATGGTGTGGGAGTGTGGGGGGTTATATACGTAGCAGCTTGCAGATGTTATGTAGCCACATCACACACTTTCCATCTCAAATATGCATAATCCATCACTTTTAAAGACATTTCCTCATATCGCTTAATATTAAATGTTCATTGTGTCAGTCGGCAGGAGGTTTCATAGGTCCTTTAGGCAACTCAAACAGTGATTAATCAAAAAAAGCTCCACCTTCTTTGTGCTGTTAATGTTGCTGTTAGGTTTGGAGGCAGAATAATTGATGGCTTTTCCTGATCCTGTTAGCTAGGATGTCTGATTAATTTGGGCTCTGGGATTAAGTCAGCAAAAGAAATTTGACTTCCACAAGCGAGTGATATATATTTGCTCCAGTTCACTGTAGGGACAGAACAGTATCTTTTCTGCCAACATTTTTATTGTACCCTCAAATATAGCCAGAAGGTGGCATTACGGGCTAGTTTTATTACTATTTTGGACTGGTGATTGAATTGATTTCAAGCAGAGTTACATAGCTGCTTCCTGCTCCTGACATGGAGAGAAAAGCAACAGCACATCAGATTTGAGAGCATGCACCCTGCTCCTGGGCAGAGATCGGCGTGAACAAGTGAGATCAGAAATGTGCCATTCTGCTCTAGGAGAATTCAGAAAATAGAATATCGGTGGCTCTATTATAGAAGGTTTTGTTTTTCTGTTGTTTCACAACCCACTTAGATATATCGGTGCTATTTTGTACTGCTATTTGCTGCCATCAGTTTAAGTCTGGTCAGAATGTCCCACCGCTAAGGAGTAATCACTTCGGGGGGATAAATTCCCAGCTGTCTTTTTTTTTTCTTTTTCTTTGAGAGCAAAGCCTCCAATTTTCTCTTTTCCCTATTCAAATCCCTTTCAACAAGCCCAGCTAACGGTCTCTTTGGGTATGTCTACATTGCAATTAAGAATCTGCGGCTGGCCTGTGCCAGCTGACTTGGGTTCGCGGGGCACAAGCTAAGGAGCAGTTTAATTGCAGTGTAGACGTTCAGGCTTGGGCTGCAGCCTGACCTCTGGGACCCTCCCACCTGCAGTCTGAGCCCGACCGTCTACACCACAATTAAGCAGCCCCTTAGCCCAAGCCCTATGAGCCTAAGTCAGCTGGCATGGGCCAGCTGAAGGTTTTTAATTGCAGTGTAGACGTACCCTTTGTGGTTCAGGGACTTCTTGGTTGAAGAAACAGTCTTGACCAAAAGGGGTCATAGAACAATTCAAGCTGTTCCCAAGGGCTAAGAATGCAGTTCCTGCAGCTATAATCGTACCTATCGGCCCAGCGACTGAATTTAAATCCTTCACATGTTACAGTGTCATTAGAATGTAAGGCCAGACCACTCCTGTGCTGTTGATCATAGGTGCAAACATGGCACACTCATGCAAATGCACCTAACCCTTTCCCCCCGCTGTGATTATCTTCTCCATTCCTTCATTCAGGCAGCAATGTGAAATGTACAAGACTCCTACTGTGTGGTAAAACTTCATTTTACTCCTTTTCTACAAGAACAGAGCAGGCAGGCACAGCAGGGGAAACTCTTGCATCCAAATCGGCTGTTGCATCACATTCACCCTTGCACCTGGAAGCTCAGAAACAAATCTCTGCCTTGGCTTGGAATTGTAGTATCTGTGAGTAAACAAGCACTTTTCTTAACCCAATAAATAGATGCAGCAGTAAAAACTGATAAGCCCTGAGGGCCATATTATTCTCAGCTGGGGTAAATCAACATAGCTCTATTGGCTTCAATTGAGCTACTCCATTTGACTCCAGCTGAGGATCTGGCCCTGAAGTAGTCAGCAGGATATTATCAACAGATTACTGTAACTTTAAGGCACAGCAGGGTATATTCTTGATCTATTAGCTTTGACAGTGTACCTTTTAGATTTTCAAAACTTGGCAAGTAATTTGCACTTGCAAAAAAAATAAAATAAAAAGGATACGAACTTGCATTTGCACAGTGTAGTGTGATGGGTATTTGCGTACTGAATAACCCGTATGCAAGGAATGACTGATCTGCACAGAGCATTGTGGGACAGCTTGGTGGACATAGAATTTTGGGCTACCATTCTGAAAATTTGAGCCAGCTTTTCAAAAGAGACTACTGATTTTTCATGCTCCAATTTTAGGTGCTTAGCTTGAGATCTCTTAGAAGGACCTGTTTTTCAGAAAGTACTGAGAACACACCCTATGAAAGCTCAGGGTCTTTAAGGTTCTTAAGCTGGGCACCCAGAAACAGAGGTATCCAAAATCTCTTGTCACGTTTCAAAATCTTAGCCTTGATCCTTACAAGATGAGTATATCTGGGACATATCTGCTCCCTGAATAACTGCAGGTCAGACCTGCTTAATTTTCTGACAAATACTAGTTTTTACTACTGTTGCATGGAAGAGGCAGCACTGCTATGGAAGAAGGAACTAGATTTCATCCTGCCTCATGCATCAGAAACATAATTGTCAGCTACATTCTGACTGCAGGATCTTCATTATTGGTGACAAATGGCAGATGGATTTTTCATGCCCTTGGTTAAGTTTGCAGCACTGATGGTAGGAAAGATCGTCTCTTGACTTGCACACTGGGCAGTTTTGCTGTGGAAATCCTTTGATGGTCAGTGCTGTAACTGCACTTTAATGATGCCCCAATGCTTCGGTGGCCTGCAGTGTGATCCCATGGTTTGAACACAGGACTGGGAAACAGGAGATGTGGGTCCTAGTCCCAACTCTGCCACTGGGCTGCTGGGTAACCTTATACAAAATCACATCACCTCCCTCTTCTTCTGTTTTCCCCCTTGGTAAGATGAGGATAACAGTAGTGACCTCCTTTATAAAGTGGTTTAAGAGCTGAGCAGGTCTTTCATTCCCGTATCTAGTGCATCTCCTGTTGAGGCCCATTCAGGATAGCATGACGTTAGTATAAACAAAACTTGTGCTCCACTCTCAAGTTGATCAAAAAAAGAGTGATGGCTTTGAAGGACAGGAATTTCTCTTGTAAATGAAATACAAAGCCAGATCCAGCCCACTTTATATGTATGAAGAATATCCTTGACTTCAGTAAGATTCCTTACATAAGAAAGGCAACCAGGATCTGGCCTGTAACTTGGCAGATTGTTAGTCTTCCAATTTCTTATTAACATAAGTGTGCGATTCTTTCTGGTCTTTTGTCAGGACCCATCACCATGCATGATACCACGTGTCAATGCACTTTCAGGCATGAATCTCAGGTGTGATTCCATGCAATGCAGTGACTGCAGCTTTTTTTTATTTTATTTTTTTAATAGAGCCTGAACCAAAGGCTACTGAAGTGAATAGAGAGACTCCCATTTCTTTCAGTGGGCTCTGGATCAGAACCTCTGTCTCCAAAGCTGGAGATGAATCTGACTACCTTAGATCTGCTGCTGGTCTGGAGTTCCCTACCTGAGAAAAAAGGAGAGTTAGAGAATAATACCCTGAATGGTGATCCTGGCAGGGCTGCAGCAGCGTTTGAAAGGTCAGGACAATCCCCCGGGATAGAGCTCTATACATACTTATCTGAACTTTTCTTTTTTCCACCCTTTGATTCCTTAATATTGTGTCAACCTCCTTTCACTCACCCTGCTGCCCTTCCCACTGCATACTCATGAGTTATCACTTTCCTCAAGTGACAAATAGCCCGACCCACATTCCATATCCAGATCCGTTTTCCTTCCATACATATGTGTGTCCCTTTACCCTCCCCTCCCTTCTCCAAAAGACAGTTATTCTTGACACCCCCCCCACCTCTCTCTCCCCATCAACTCTATCCTCCTCCCTGCCATGTTCCCAGTAAACAGCTGCCCACTTCTTCCCAAGATCCTTACTTGGGGCCCAATTCTGCTCTTGCTTACATTGACGCAAATCTGAATTCTTGTGAAGTCCATGGCATTACACTGCTGTAAAGCCAGTGCACGAAAGTGAAGAATCTGGCTGGATCCATTCTTTGAGAATCTCATTCTTTCCAGTACAGGCTGCTCTTGTGTTCCACTGCTGTCTCTTCCTACCTCTTTCCTGTACTTCAAGGAATGCGTTGTATGGCATGTGGTACACCTCTACCCCGATATAACGCGACCCGATATAACACGAATTTGGATAGAATGCGGTAAAGCAGCGCTCCGGGGGGGGGGGGGGAGGGAGGGAGCTGCACACTCCGGTGGATCAAAGCAAGTTCGATATAACGTGGTTTCACCTATAACGTGGTAAGATTTTTTGGCTCCCAAGGACAGCGTTATATTGAGGTAGACGTGTATTTCCTGCCCTTCCACTGGGGCTACAACCTTCCTTATATGTAGCAGAGCAGGGTACCTTATATACTTCTATGAACATCTATTATTTTTTTCTTTATGGACAAAAAATAGTTAGCTCAGAAATCTGTTTAAAAACACCCATAAAGAGTCTTAGATTGATCAGCAAATGGAAGGAAAATGCCGATTTAAGGCTGGAACCCCATCCCGTAACTGGCTGTGTTATGTCTTTAGGTACAGCATATTGTTTTCTAAACAATGAGCAATCTCTCACTCCATTCTCTCCTATGTCAAAAGGCCAAAGGGATGAACTCTAGATAGAGTGGCAGGCTGAAATCCGAAGCTCTTTACTGTAGCCAGTTGAAGTGAGATTTGTATGGTTAATTGAATGTTCTTTGTGTGTGTGGTTTAGTACCTATATCCAGTATGTGCAGCACATCATTCAGTGGTATACAAACTGACTGGGACAATTTACAATGGTGATTTTTCTATTGACGGGTAAATTAATGTCCTCTATTATAGGCATTTAATCAGTGCCAGCTCTCTCAGTCTCTAAACGGGCCACCGAGATAAAAGATTGATTGGACTGAATACATCATATATAAAATAGGAATTCTTCCTAACAAAATAAATGACGTGGTTGTTTCCCAGAACCACAAAGAGAGCTCTGTGTTAAAGAGGGGTGTTGACAGGACTAGAGTGAGCACATCAGAGAGAGGACCAGGACACAGGGTTTTTTTCTAAGACACCAAGGCAAACCCAAATGACCTAGAGACAGGAAGGGGAATCCCACTAGCTCCAGAGCTGTGCACACAAGGATGATGATTTGTTTGGATAAGATCCTGATACTCCCTTCACTGCCTAACTGGCTTTTGTAGAAATGCTGACACTGTTCTCTCAGAGTACTTTGTGGCATAATTAACGGAGTGTTCCATAGCTATGAAATTAGTCTTTGTATTTATACAGGTGGCCAGAATTCCCAAGTTGCACAGAAAATCCCTATTAGTTGTTAAGTCCCTTTTTATTTTGAATGACACGAGAAAGAGAGGAATATTTTCCCCATTGCGTGAAAGCAAATTGGTGTTTTACTTTTTGCTAAATACGATATAGAAGGATGTAACCTGATTTTTACTTAGGGCTGAATTATGACTTGAATGATACATTTGCGCAAGGGATGAAGAAGGATTAAAAACACCTCGACACCAGCTGCCCAGCCCTTGGGTTCAGTGTGTAGGAGTGAGTGAGCCGCCTACGCTGCCCATTTTACCCTGGAGCAGCTGAAACAGAGCAGGGTGGCAGTAGCAATGCACTGTGGGTACAGGCCAGGACCAAATTACTGTCCCCTTGGAGCAAGGAGGAAGTGGGGAGGAATTGTGACTCAGCGGTGTGTCTCAGTCAGTGACTCCGGGGGTTCCTTGTGCAATGGTGCAGTTTATATGCCATCCCCTTGCTAAGAGATATGCCCAGGGCCGGCACAACCCATTAGGCGACCTAGGCGGTCACCTAGGGTACTACAATTTGGGGGGCAGCGACCATGGCGGTATTTCGGCGGCGGGACCTTCCGCCGCCTCTGTGGGGGGCGGCATTTCGGGGCGGGACCTTCCGCCGCCTAGGGCGGCAAAAAAGCTGGTGACGCTCCTGGATATTCCTAAAGTCACAGTCTAGCCCTTGGACTGTAAACTTTTAAGGTGGTCTCTTATTATATGTTTGTACAGCACCCAGCAGAATTGGACTCTGATCTGGTTGGGACCTCTGGCATTACTACAATATAAATATAATAATAGTGCCAAGGGCCAAACATTTTACGCTGGCTTTTGCTCCACCTGTAAGTCTGTATGTTCAAATCAGGTAAATGTATGTCTAACTGCTCAGTCTCTGTGTGTGCAAATAGCATTCTTGGGAGTGCAAAATTAGAGGCCATATTAGCAATATAATAATCATAGTAATGCATATATCTATGTATCTCGACTCTCCAGGTTTAGTAGCCAGTATTGAACAGAACAGTTGCAAATGTGTGAAACTGCGAACAAGACTCCTTTTAATAAATGGATTAGTTAATGAACAAAGAGAGCAGGGTCTGGGGCACTGACATGTGAGAGTAGCAGAGAAACAGGTGAACTGGTTCAGAAAATACAGGAACACCCAAAATTAAGCCTCCCTTTATTTAAGGATGAAAACAAGTTTTTACCATTGTTTCATTATTTGTGAGACCAGAAGCAACCATGCCCCCACCGTACTGTCAGAAGGGTTATTTGCGTGTGGTGGCTGACAACTCTATAGATGAGAGAGGTTTGGATAAGCTTCCATGCTCCTTGGTGCCTATCTGACCCTCCAAATCTCTTGTACCCAGCTATTGCCTACTAGTACCTGCAAGCACAATGATTGACCATGCTTTGAAGTAGTATCACTGCTAGAAGACAGTATTTATTGGACTAATATTGGGGTAATTTTTTTCCAAAAATGTGCCGAGGTGGCTTAGGAGCTTCTGTCCCATTTTCAGAAGTGGTTTAGGCACCTAGGAGCCAAAGTCTGAGCCGTAGGCTCAAGTCCTCAAATGTATTTAGGCACCTAACTCCCTTTGAAGAGCTGGGCCTTAGTCATTTTTGAAAATGACATAGTGATTTAGGAGCCTTAGATACGTCTGAAAATGTTGTCTTTGGCCTGGCTGGGGACTGCAGGGTTGGGCTCCGTGAATCAGACTGAACTCCACAAATGGACGATCGCACTCCACTTCACAAAATTAGAGGAGCTCCACTGAAGCCAGCAGGTGGACCCTGGAAGCTACACCAGTTTATCCCATCCGAGGACCTGGCCCACATATTTAGCAATAAAGTTAAGGTGAAAGCAGAAGATTATGGTGACATTTTACCTGAGTATAACAGCTGCTTCTAAACAGCATCACATATGGTTTGAAAGGTCTCTCCCATTACTTGAAGCATCCTCCAGTCCTTTAACAGTGTAAGTTCAGGTTGCAGGATCAGCAGAGATTTTTATCCTTAGCCCTGAAATTCTTCGCTTTTGTGAGCTGGTTTATTTTCCAATAAGGCACATGAGGGTTTCATTTATGGCACAGTAAATCCATACCTAGTGCATCCAGTGGCACTTGGCCTTCAGCGTGGTGCTTAACAACACACGAGGCGTGACTTGCTGTGTCATAATTCACACCCGGTCATAGCTTCTTGCTTAATTACAAAGCACTAAAACATGAAAATAACAAAAATAATGACTGTAATAAACTAGCAAAATAAAATATGTATCACTGAAATTAAAACATCGCTGTCCAGACTGAAAGGCCCAAAGATTAACCTGTGTATTCATGAGACATTTGGGGACTAATTTTGCCTTCAGGTTCATACATACACCATTGACAGCCATGGAAACCTCACAGTTTCCAAGGGTAGAATTTGGCTGTAAGAATACTTCTGTCCTAACCGTACATTCCCTTTAAATTAAGTTGATTTATTTCCCCACTGTGAAAACTGAAGTGCAACATAATGATATTTGTAGGTTCAACATCATGGAGAGATATTTGCCTAGTTTGCAATGGGGGTCGGGAAGTGGCAGAATGAGCAAAACTTGCTTGTTTCACCGTTGCCTCATCTCCAGTGCGTCTGGCCCCATTAAGTTTATTTCAGCCACCTCTTGTGTCTTTTCAGAAACCCTCTCTGGGCAGCCGCTACCTTTTTTACTACATGTCTGGATAGTGTCTAGCACAGTGGGACCCTAATTGTGACTGGGACCTCTAGACACTTTAATGTGTTTATTATGGTGGTGTTTATTACAGTACCATAATAAACACATTAAAGTGTCACGTAACATGTTTATTACACCACTGTAATACAAATAATACTAACAGGAATGGGGCATTAATGTGGGTGAGTGTGTATATATTATAGCGATCATTCATCTATGTGGATATTGCTGCAGTGGTTTGTTTTTTAAGTTCTTTCCTTTTGAGTGGCCCTTCTTAAATGTGCTGGTTTGTACATTTCCCTGAACATCGGTGATCTTGCAGGACAAGGATGCGAGTCCCCTGCCTGCGTGGAATGCTCCCGGGTGTTCACATGGAGAACATTGATGCCCGGCCATCTGCTGAAATTTGGTTTTGACGAAGTCAAGATTAAAATCTACCTGGGCTTTCCAGCAATGAAACTTGAGCATCAAAGATGATCACTTCAGTCTCCTCAAATCAGCATTTAGGCATCTAAAATGGGCATTTGGACAACTGAATGCTGCTTTGCCCAAGTTTGAAAACTCAGCCTACTGACTTTAATTTTGGGCCAGAGGCAATGTTCTAGGAGATCAGGAGAAGGCTGATTCCTGGGACAGTGAGAGCAAAACTGAGCCGAGCAGAGCCGCAGCTTTTTGGTTGGGGAGGGAAGGGGAAAAGGGCAGAGCACGTAGAGTTGGCTTACGGTGCCGTGCATGGGCATGTTAATGTCACCATACCTGTGGATGGAAACCTTGATGTAAACAAGAAGCATCACTTGCCTAAAGTAAGATCCAAATTTGATTGGCAAAGAGTTGAGTGTCCAAGATGCTATTGGGAATGAAAGAAGTAAGGCCTCTTGGTAGTCTAGCCAGGGTGGGATTTGAGTTTCGGTCAAACTTTCCTTGGCATTAGGAGGCAGGAGCTGTGCAGAAACATGTGTTGCCAGCAGGAAAGGAGGAGTGCCGCCCATTACACTCAGGTGCATCGTGGATGACCTTGACAAGCTCGGGAAGAGGCTGCAGTGCTAAGAGTAGGCTGATGGGGAGATCCTACAGTGTCTTAAAAATGATGTCTAAAACTGATTGAGAAAAATAAGATTGAAATCTCAGAGTTGTTTTAAGAAAGTTATTGGGGTCACAAGTTAAAATCAAATGGTCCCAGAGCAGTTAAGAGTCTCACAACTGGGCATGCTTTATATGCAAGTAGTCAGATAGCCCACTGGTCTGGCAGATCAGCTCTAACCACTTTATAAATGTGGTTTAACACGATCTCTCTTTAGTGGTTTTATTAATGCCACTTTCCATAGTTTTAGAAGCTTAAAAACCATTTTGTGACTTAGAGAGAGGATGATGTGGGTCTGTGTTCCTAAAACTAAAAATGGTTGACAAGAAGGGGTTAAAAATCCTCCTGATAGTCAGACAAGGCCCAACTCACAAATCAGAGAAGGAACTTCTGCTTCGTTCTCAGTGTTCTTTGGCCATGAAATAGCATTTAGGCATAGCAGCTACTCACTAACCTGTGAAACCAAGAATGAGAATTGTGCTTAATGGGCCTCTTAAGTAATGCATGTACTCTGAGTTTCACCCATTTCTGGCATTACTGCTGATTGTGGGCTGCCATGCAGATAACTGCAATTTACAAAAATGCACAATTGTTATTAGGATTGACTACCGCTATTATCGGTGTTTGTGTGCCATTTACAATGAGAGCTGCTTTAAAATGTAATTAAGGGAACAACTTCCCGTTTTTGGTCTCCTCTCATTCTTTAATGTTTACATTAAAATAAATTACAGTTACTGAGTGTTGTTCAGTAGTCTCAGCATAGGCCTCGGATCATCAGACATTCTCAAGCTGGCAAATTTTTATATCTCTGTGTGTGTGTGTGTGGGTATACATACATACATACATTACATATATATATACACACACAAATATGATATAGACTAGTCCATGATGTCAGGTCTGGCCAAACTGTGTCTAGCACAGGACTTAGTAAGAAAGCACGAGAGAGTGTGTGTGAGGAAGAGGGGTATCAAAAGTATATGCACACATTCCTGGTATTCCCCTGGCCCTGGGCTCAGCCGGGTCTTTCCAGGTCCTGGTGTAAGTCAGAGCAGCCTTCAGGCTACTGTTGCCTGTGCCCATTCCCCACAATCCCTAAGGGATGATCTGGCAGCTGAGGATTACTAGAGCACAGGGGCTCCCTGGTTACTCTCCTTTTAACCTGTGAATTCCCCCTATCCTGCTACTACAGCAGACCGGTGCCACCTAGGGATGCAATCCATGCCAAGGTAATCCAGAAGGGGTCAGTTCCACTGGTTTTCTGGCTGATTTGTGCCTGACAGCACTGGTAAATCCTCTATTTACCCACACTAAAGCTAGAGCATGGGCAGCTGCATTGCAGACTTGGTCACTCTGCCTCTCTATCCTCTCTCAATCCCTTCTATTCTATTCTATTCGATGTAGGTCATTGTACCCTCTAAGTGGTCAGCCTCCAAGCACTTACTCCACTCCTTCCATCAGACCCATCAAATGTGACCTTCTCCTCAAAATAGCAGCGTCTTAGACAGAGAGTTTGTCATCATGTCTCAGTGCCTCTTGTCTCACCTTAGATCTAGTGTCATTTATGATATTTATGGTGTGGACACCTTCACTTAGGAACTGGTCTGACACCAACTCATTTCACATAGGCCATTAGAGTGTAATGACTTTTGGTCACCACTCAATAGTGTTTTAGACCGATAATACAGACATAAAAGCTGCTGTATTTATTATCCTATAGTCTGTCTCCTGAGCCATCCAGTCCCCATTCAGTCTCCAGCTCCATTCACAAATCTGCCCCGGCTTGTCTCCTGCAGTCCTGTCTTGTTCAGTCCCTACAGAAGCTGTAAGTGGTGCAGAGCACATTCTGAGCGTTGGGAACACTCTCTGGCTTCCGTGGAGCTGAGCCACATCTCCTGGACATCACATGTGGAAGGCAGCCCACAGGTAGGGTGACCAGGTAGCAAGTGTGAAAAATTGGGATGGAGGTGTGTGTGTGTGTGTGTGTGTGTGGGGGGGGGGGGTGTAATAGGAACCTATATAAGACACAGCCCTGAATACTGGGACTGTCCCTATAAAATCGGGCCATCTGGTCACCCTACGTGCAGGTAGCAGCGCTTTAGCTGAGCGTGCTCACAGACTATACTGAAGGACGTGCCCAGGTGTTGCTAGCAACATTAAAGCTTCAGCTCATCCTTAAAGGTCATGTTAGAGGCTTATATTTGCCTCTGCACAGATAACAAGATATTTCATGTTCAGGATTACCAGGGTTTCAACCTACTCCGCAGAAACAGCTGTCAGTAAATATGTGACAACAGATGTTGGGATGTTCAGTGTTCTGTGCACTAATCTCTAGCTCTGCCCTGCACAATTAGACATTTTTCTCAGGGTGAAGCTCGGACAAATATTCTCAGAACAATGTGCAGTAAACTACTCTGGGTCATTCCGGACTAAGGAGCCCTAGGCAGACTGCCCACTTTTCCAGTCAATTGACCTTATTTAAAGAGCTCTGTCGAGACAATAATTTCTTGCTTGGCTTTTCCCCCCTGCTGCTATTGTGCATCATGGGATTGTCTGAAAACAGCAGGATAAAAACCTGAAGGGTTTACCTATTCCTAGGATGAAAAAGCAAAGAACAGCCCATCCTAGGTTGTGTTAGGATCATTTCTATTGCTATACAAAGGGCTCGATCCAGCTCCCAGGCAAATAGGTGTAAGTTACAACGTAACTTGTAAATATCAGCTTCTCTGTGTGAGAGATATTGCTATACACAGCCTGTGTATATGGGGCAGGATAAGTCAACAAATGAACAGGACTAGCCCCAAGTGGAAGCCACATCTGGTTTTTATGCTGTTATTTAATATCCAGTGTTATTTATCTTGTGGCTTTGGAAGCAATACTTTCTAGAGACGGTCCAAGCCACTAAGTCAATATTTACACTAGAACTGGAGGCATAATTTCCAGCTTGGGTAGACATAACTTTGTTAGAGCCCATTATAAAGACAAGGGATGTTTGCAAAATAAAGTGAGATCCATGTTTGGATTTTGAACCCTTCCACAGTCCAGGCTAATCTCTATGGTTTGGAAGACTCGCCTAACAGCATGAATTGATTGTGTGCCCATAAAATCAACTCATCAGACTTCTACAGGGACCAGCTCTGGCTCTCTGTTTGGCCCTGTCCTTCTCCATTTTATTCCTCATCTCTCTTCTATTCGGTTTTTCATTTACCTCACTCTGTTTCCAGGAACGTCTTCGCTGGTGTGGAAACCAGTGAGCATTAAGACGGGTTGCTTTAATAGTTGAAATTCACAACAGTGAATATTGAAAACATTCCATAAAAAAGCAATCATCAGTTCCAGAACGCCTTGCGTAACTCGAATTTTTCATAAGTCAGAAATGTATACCCGACCATTACGCCAAAAAACCCACAACCCTCCTATTTCTAGCTTACGGAACTCTTTTTGTAAGCTCGGATTTGTGTACATCGGGTTTACGTAACTCGGGGAGCATCTGTAATATGTCAGGATTCAGAGTTTTCCCTCTAATACTACAGTAACTCCTCACTTAAAGTCATCCCGGTTAACATTGTTTCGTTGGTATGTTGCTGATCAATTAGGGAACATGCTCATTTAAAGTTGTGCAATGCTCCACTCTTACGTTGTTTGGCTGCCTGCTTTCTCTGGAGCTGGCAGCCTCCCTAAGCCCCCTGTCCCCACAGCGCCTCCTGCCCGCTGGCAGACCCCACGGATCAGCGCCTTCCCTCTCCTTCCCCCGCCTCCTGCCGGTGACAATCAGCTGGCTTGTGGTGTTTAGGAGGCAGGAGGGAGGGAGGAGGAGCAAGGACTCGGCGTGCAGGCTCCCCCTCCCTCCCCTGCCTCCTGAACAATGCAAGCCAGCTGATTACCCCGGGCAGGAGGCGGGGAGGTAAGGACGGGGAGCCTGCGTGCCAAGTCCTCGCTCCTCCCCCTTCCTTCCTGCCTCCTAAACGCCACAAGCCAGTTGATTGCTCTGTGCAGGAGGGAGGGGGGGAGGAGCGAGGACTCGGTGTGCCTCCCCCCTCCCTCCCCTGCCTCCTGCCCACGACAATTAGCTGGCTTGCAGCGTTCAGAAGGGAGGGGGGAGGAGTGAGGATGCAGCATGCGAAGTAAAGGGGGAGGAGGTTGGGGGGAGAAGAGGCGGGTCAAGGGTGGGGGCTTGGGGGAAGGGGTGGAGTGGATGGGTTGAGGGTGAGCCCCCTGCCCCTGGCAAAGTCAGTGCATATGTTTGCAAGAACAGCACGAGGAGCAGACGGACAATCCATCCTCTTCCACTCTCTGACTCCACCACCTCAACCAAGCTTCATACTCAGCAGTGATGATTGTAGTATTAAACTGCTTGTTTAAAATTGTTTAAAACTTATACCTGTATTAAATTGCTTGTTTAAAATTGTTTAAAATGTATATAATGCCTTTTGTCTGGCAAGAAAACAATTTTCCCTGGAACCTAACCACCCCGCTTACATTCATTCTTATAGGGAAATTGGATTCTCTTAACATCATTTCACTTAAAGTCACATTTTTCAGGAACATAACTACAATGTTAAGTGAGGAGTTTTTGTATTTGTATTGCAGTAGTGGCTAGAAGCCCACCCCCAGTGTGCTAGGTGCTGTACATGGTATGGGATTCTGTGCCCTGCTGCAGCTCATGTATGCTGCTTTGGCAATAAAGAGAGGCCAGAAATAGCCCATAAGGGTTCAAGGAGGAATTCCCCCAGTGCAAGCATTTTGTCGCCTTAGGGCAGGGTATATGTGAGACATACTACCAGGGTACAATCCTGACTAATGTGCAGCTGTTGCCTCTGCCCTGCAACTTTGCCTTACAATGCCTTGCTGAAGTACCTCCCACCTTGGCCTCTCACAAACAGCTTTCCTGCATGCAGGCCACACCCTGAGCATCTGTGTGTAACTGCAGCCTGCCAGCCATGTGTGGATTACACTCTGGATCTCACCAGTCTTGGTTCTACTGCAGGATGACCCCAACACACCCCCGGGCCTAGATTTCCTCCGCAAAAATGTATGCCCTGAACTGCCCAGGACTCTCCTGGACAGTACACAAGATTTTAAGTCCGTTATTCCTTAAAGGGAATAATATGCCAGTTTATTATCTAAAACAGTTATTCAGACACTTAAATTTAAACACACTGGGTTAGATAAAACAGTAAAACAAGTTTATTGTACAAAGATTTTAAGTGAGTACAAGTAATGAGGCATAAAATAAAGGTCTTACTGACCAAACCTCTATAGGTCAGGCCCCTCCTCCAAAGTCCAATTATTGCTTCCTTTTTTTCTTCCGGTGCAGTGAATGCAATGGCAGAGAGCGAAAGGGGTGCCATGGGGTATTTGTCTCCTTTTTATAGTTTCTGTCCCTCTCTTGAAAAACATTTCCAGCTGGCACTAGGAGACAAAGAGTCTACGTGGAAGGATGTTCCCTGCTGTTTTTTTCCAACTGTTTAAAGTTCCTTTGTCTTCTGTTCCTGCTTCATGACTCTGTTTACTGTTTACATGCACATTAAGCAGAGCACACATTCCTTTGTTTAAGACAAACCTGTTTGCTAGCTTCTGTTCATGCAGGGCTGTGGGGTTTGGAACATATATTGATAACACTGTATAGGGATATCTTATAAATTCACATTACAATGTTGCCATACGCCTTTTATCAGGACAATACTGACCAGCAAATTATGAGTTTTCAAATGAGACCTTACAAGGCATACTTTGTACAAAGATTATTACCATAGTGTATATGATGTGAATACAAGGGTGTACTCTGTCACAGCATGTATATAAGGCAAGAGGGGGGTAGGGTCATAATACATCTGGCTATAGCCATTCTGGCATGGACCAGAAGCCATAGGCAGCCCCCCCGAGGAAGCAGTTGTAAACTAAAGCAGCCTCCAGGATCGCAGCAGCCTCCACAGCAGCCCAGAATTGGGCTGCCCCAAAAGCATCATAAAGCTACCTGACCTCTTTGGCTGCTGGCCTGTGCTTTCTGTGTTGCCCCTCCAGGAGGTTTAGATCAGATCCTCAGCCATAGAGTAGGAGACAATCCCTACCGTGAAGAGCTTCTTCCCTGTTTATGTTCTGGGAGGGGGCAAGCTGCCAACTAGAAGAGAGAAGTTGGTCTCATCCAGAAAAACTTTCCCATAGAACAGAGTAAAGAATGACCATGCCCATTATGATCAGTTCCAGGTGCACAAGTTACCTGGGCTATTTCTTTCCCCTGATTGGATGAGTGTAACTCTGAAGTGAATACTCAGTCACCAGTCCAAAAGTCACTATCCCCAGTAGGGTGACCAGAAGTCCCGATTTCATAGAGACAGGCCCAATATTTGGGCCTTTTACTTATTTAGGCATCTATTACCCTGCATCTCCTGTCCCGATTTTTCACACTTCCTATCTGGTCACCCTAATCCCCAAGTATTCTATGGATTCATGTAATTGGATATTCTCAATTTCAATAGCCCCAAATATATGTTTTGTAAAACCAAACTTTCATAAAATATAAGACCAATAGAAATGTTTCCACAATTAAAAAAAGAAAAACACAACCCACTGAAGATGCTTCCTTTTAATCAAATAAACATTCCACTGCAGCATGTGAAACCCAAACAAGATAGCAGGAAGATCTAGAAAGTGAAACTAATTTTAAAAAAGCGCAACTGACCTACGGGATTTTTATAGGCCAAGTAGAGAGAAATGTGGAACAATAAACAAACTGTGACAAGTTAATGGGATTTTTAAAATTCATTGTAAAAAAATCTAAGCTGATATTAAGTACACAGCAAAAGAATGAAAATGGTGCAAGACATTTTTGTTTGGAAGAGTTGTTATTATTAGAGGATAATCCGCATTTTAAAAAGCATCATAAGTCTTTCATTAGGCTCATCTGTATAAGCTTAGAGGAAGGGTCTTGGCAGAGCTATGTTTCATAATATTTGGAAAGGATGCTGTATGCTTCACTGTTTGCTTGGGAGATCCTAGATCTGGAAAGAACAACTCCTGGAGAGGAAAAAGAGGAAGCAAGGCACAATAACCATGGTTTCTGAGGAACTTTGAAAGGAAATGAAACAATAACAGTTTAGAAGACGAACAATTGCAGGTAAATAACGCTGACTTGGTGTTTATGGGAATTTTCATCCTTAATGTATTAGTCGCTCGTTGCTAACTCTCCAATGAAGTGTGCTGCTTCCAAAACAGCTGCCATATCTGTGGAAGGAATGCCTGTGAATACCACCATTAAAAAATAATAACTCCCAAAGAGAGGTAACTTTTGAGATAGAAACTTCTATCCATTTGGTTTCCACACAAAGATAAATCCTGGCATTTTGTAGTTACTTTTTAAATACCTTTAGGATGTGTCTGTACTAGGGAACTGAGCCATTCCTATTCCTAAGTGAACTTATTTGAGAACAAATGACTGAGTACATCCATGCCAGCAGTGCTGACTTCTGTTCTAAACCACTGCTGTTTTGCCACACACTGTCGCTAGCATTAATCTAAACCCTTTGAACTGTAATGCCCTCTGGCTACCTATTCTATAGTTTCTGGCACTGTTCCTACAAGCAGTGGATTCTGGGAGATTTAGAAAGGTCACTGATACACTATGGAACAGATGTGGGAGGACTGTGAGCCTTTTCAGTGTGAACTGTTTTAGTATTATCTACACTGGAACTAACACCTGTGCAGGCCAAAATGATTCAGACTAAGCCAGTATTTAGCTGTACTGAAAGCAAGTCTCATGTAAATAGTATTCAGCATGCATGTAAACTGTTTTGTGGGCACATTATCAGTTTAACAAGCCTCTTAAATGGACCACCCAGTTCTTAGCATGATAAATTTCGTCAGTATAATAAAGACTACATTACAGAGGTCCTTAGATAATGGAGATGTCCACTGATCACTAGGCTTTTCTCTCTTTCCAAAAGAATTTGTATACTAAGGAAACTGGTGTCACAGTTAGTTTCTGTAGCACTGTGGATTGACATGCTTGCTCTGTGCACCTCTCCCATGTGGAACACTAGCCCCAGAGTTAGTTCTTTCAGAATCCACACGTGTAGTACTTAAACAGGGTTTGTTTTATTTCACTCTGGTTAGATCACTTGCTGCCCCCTCTGGCAGAGAATACAAGATTACCCTGAAGAATAAAATGAAGGAATTAATTGACATCTTAATTAATTACAACTTTTAATTAATATTCACAAGGGCAACAAATGTTCCAGAATGAAAAACAGTGATAATTCCTGCATTGGAAAGGGAAAGGCCCTGCTATTTAAATGAAAATCTTGTAGCTGAATGTGTGATTATAGCATGACACTGGCTGGCTCTGCTCAGTGCATGAAACTTGTATTGTATGTAAAACCACACAGCCCATTACTTATTAATAATTCTCTATGGCTCGTGCTCCACATTGTCCACAATGCGCTAGGCATGTTGCACAAACCTAGTGGAAGGCACAGTCCCTGCTTCAAACAGCTTACAGTCTAAAAATCTGGGCCAAACTAGGTTGGAAGGAGGTATAGCTCAGTGGTTTGAGCATTGGCCTGCTAAACCACGGGTTGTGAGTTCAATCCTTGAGGGGGCCATTTAGGGATTTTGGGCAAAAATCTGTCTGGGGATCGGTCCTGTTTTGGGGGAGGGATAGCTCAGTGGTTTGAGCATTGGCCTGCTAAACCCAGGGTTGTGAGTTCAATCCTGGAGGGGGCCACTTAAGGATCTGGGGCAAAATCAGTACTTGGTCCTGCTAGTGAAAGCAGGGGGCTGGACTTGATGACCTTTCAAGGTCCCTTCCAGTTCTAGGAGATAGGATATCTCCATTAATTATTATTATTATTAATTAATTAATTAATTATTAACAGCAGGAATTTGCCAATTCCACTGGCCCAGCTCACCCCCTCCTGTAGTAAAGCCCATGGAGGGATCTGGGGGAGGAAATCTTAGGGAGGATTCCCATGTGGCAACATCCCTAACACTTCCCCTCTCACTCTCACTGCCATAGTGACTCTCACTTACATACCGTGGAGCTGGGGTCCCCCTGCAGAAAAGTCCATACGACCCATCTCCAAATCTTGGGGGATTCTGGAGTATCTGTGGGAAGCCAGAGATATCTGGTGCCAGGCCTTATGCCTTCAAGCAGGCACTGGGCTCCAACAGCCCTCCCCTCCTGCTCTGTGGCAGCATGGTTCCATTGGCACAACCCTACCAAGAAAGAACCCTCCCAGGTGGGCTTGTCCCCCATCTGTTCCTCACTGTATTGCCCCTAAAGCCTCATCCTAGGGAGGTGGAAAAAGGTGATAGTCTGGCTCACCCCTTCCTCCCTGAAGCCCACCTTCTCCCCCACATCTGGGGGGGACAACTTCCTCATGGAACTCAGGCAACCCCCATGTAGATCTCAAAGGCATAATTTGGCTCTGTGTGATCTGAAGAACCCATTAGAACCATCCAAACACTGTCCTTTACATAAAATATTGAGCTATGTTATTATGAAGTGTTGCATCAGGGCGCTTTATTTGATTTGCATAGTGGAATCTATTGGTTAAATGGCTATAAAAGCTGCCCTGGGTTTTTTCCTGACAGGCTTGAAATATAGCCCTTGGATGTGGCTATAAAGATGGTGGCTTACTCTACTTGATGGCAGTAAAAAGCAGGAAGGGGCAATCTGCCCTGTACATCGTTTAGAATTTAGTTTAACACGAGGCTTACATGTTTATGATGACCCCTTGACCGAAGGATATTCATAAGCTTCAAACTGTGTTGGTGAAGAACATTATGGGGCTGCAAGACAGCAAGCAAGATTTGGTGTCCTGAAAAGAAATAAATCCGTGTTGTGTTTTGCCATCTCTTAGGTGAATGCAGTGGTTAATTCATCACCTTCCACAGAGCCGGTACAGCATGGCAACTTCAATGCAAGCTTTCACATGCTGTCCTTCGGTATGATTCAGTATTCCTGGAATAACTTCCACTAATCTGAGGAGATAATGTAGTATCATGCCTAGCACAGTGGGCATCCGTGCAAATATTAAACATTAACAATGCCCATTGAAGTGCATGGACACTCTGTTGTTGCCAGTATTGCAATATTATTGCCAATGTGGTGGGCATCATTCAGTAGGATCTTGACTGAGAAGTTCACTTCTTTTCATGTTGGCCATTAGATATTAATGACTTTAAATCATTGTGATCCCGGAGAGGATTTCAATTGGTGAGCGAGATGTAACAGACTTGGCATCTGTTCAACAAACTTCTGAGGCATCCAGTTCCCCAACTTACAGTTTTTCCTGCACTATCTGATACTTATCCACAGCTCATAGCAGGAAGTGTCATTTTTCAAATCACTTTTGCTCTCAGTTAAACCAATGCAATCCCATCAACTTCAGAGAGCAGAATTTGACCAAAGAATGCTTATTGGTTAGGTGAAATATTACCATCAAGTAGAGCGTCTTACACAGGTTCCACCTTGATTCTGTAGTCCTTTCACAGGCAAAATAATAATAAATAATAACACCTAGCTCTTATATGGTGCCTTTTTCAGTAGATCTCAAAACACTTTACAAAGGGCAGTGAGTATCATTATCCCCATTTTACAGATTACAATAGGGTATTTGCATGTGGAACAACTGTAGTATTGGGTAGCGTTGGTATAGTCCAAAACAGAGCCTACAGCTGGTCAAACCTGGAAAGAAAAACTTATGTATGAACATTATCTTTGGCAACATTTTCCGACCAACTTCAGAACTGGTCCAAGCATCATTAATAAACCCCCATTTATAGGGCAAGGCCCTGATCCTGCAATGAGCTCCATGCAGGTTCTGTTGCTCACGTGCAGCCCAGCTGATTTCGGTGGGGCTCCACACTAGAATAAGGTTTTGTCTGTGCAGAGCCCATTGCAGGATCAGGCCCCAGCTAGTGAAGGAATTTACTGCAATCCCATCTTTGCCTATTAAGTGTCTTCTGCTTCTGAACCAAAGTAAACTTCAATGTTAATTTTAAAATATTGCTGGCATTTATCAAAGTAATTACTGTGACCATGTAAAACTCCAGACACCATAAATACTGTTGATACTGTAGATTGAATGCTCCCTAGGTACCTATTACTGATGCTACAAAACATACTTGCAGACAAGGATATTTTTCTCCAACCTCAGCATTAGTCGGGCCTCATGCAAAACTGATGCAGCACACGGCTGCAGATTCCCGAAAATGACCAATGTTCTTTGTCAAATCCCATCCATCTTTATCAATGACTATATGTACGGAGAGGAAAAAATACCTGCATATTTTGAATGCTGGGTAAATAGATCCAGAAGCTATAAGAGGGGGAAAAAATTAACTGCTGTTGTGGCTTTTTTGATCACTCATCCTCTGAAAAGCAGATGGTTTTTAAGATGTTTCGGGTTGGTCACCCAAAAGCGAAGCACCCAAAATTACTATTTGCTATAGAAAATGTTGGCCTTGACGTATTAGTGCACACAAGAATGTGTGTAGTGTACAATACACACTGGCCATATTTTATCAGTCCATCCCTTTTTTTAGTAATGGGATAAATGAAAGAAGTCTCTGTCCCCCCCACACGCACACACGCTGAATGGAGATAAACTGTTTTATAGCATCTGAAAAATGTTGGGGAATTGTTGGATAGCTGGATCTTATTTGGCATTGGGGGAATTATGTGCTGAGTTGCCAACAAAAATGTATTTTCCGGTGTAGAGGAAATACTTACAAAAAGAAACCAAGCCAAAAAAACCCAAAAAACCTGCAGTCTAATTATCTCTATTTAAGCCATTTCCTGTTGCTGATTGGACTTAGTCTAAGAGGAAAGTTGATTTTTGTTGCTAATGCTGTGAAGGAGCAATGAATTGAATACTCTGGTTAAATTTTTCAAAAGCGAGTAGTTATTTTGGCTGAGTGGGTCAGAAAATAGGATTTTTTCTGTGGAAAACAATTACAAAAATTAAAAATGCAATTTTCATTGACATTTTCCATGGTAAAGTTTGACTTTTCAGTATAAACAAACCAACCCAAAATATTTCAGCTAAAACCAGAAGTAGTTTGATTCAGAAATATTGCCACAGTGCCTCAAGGGAACTTCGTTGTCTCATGCTCTCATTTTCCTCTATAGCCTGTGCTCCCTTGGTGGACTATATCTTCCATGATGCACGATGGTGTCCCCCTCTTAGTGCAGAAATGTGGTTGCATCATGGGAGTCTCTGAATATACTGCAGTCTAGCTGGGGAGTCCAGCCCATAGAGGAGAATGGGGACATGAGAAAACTGAACAATAACTCCCATGAGGCACTGTGGGTTTTTTTTGGAAAGAAAAGTTTCCATGTAAAGCAGAAAAAAATTGATTAAAAATTTTCTGTTGATGTTTTTTCAAATATCTGTTTTGGGTGCCCAACCTGAGACACCTTTAAAAAGGCCTGAGTTTAAGTTCTGAGCACCTGCCCTATAAAAAAAAAAAAAAAAAATTGGGCCCCTTCAAGGGGTCCTGGGTTGGGCACCCAAAACCACTAGTCATTTCTGAAAATCTTGGCCTCTCTTGTTTTGGGGTGGATCAAGTAAAGGGGGGGAAAGTACAAAGTGATGGCATATCTTTATGGAGACCCTCTGGCCTCACATAACCAAGTCAGGGAAGTGGGAATGAGCAGTCAGTGTAGAAGACTGTCCTTGAGCATAACACAGTGCACTCAGAGTGACATAAATTCCAGTTGCATGGCATTAGTTGAGAGTCACGGCTGTTAATATTATCGGCTGTGATCCTACAAACACTTCTGCACCTGTTTAAGCATATCTGTAGCCCACTGACCTCAGAATTAGGTATGCATTTCAGTGCCTCACTGAGGCCTCAGCTCAGGACAGCACATACATATATACTTAACTTTAAGTATGAGCTTAAGTCTCATTGTGTTCCAAAGTTAGGCAAGTGCTTCAGTGCTTTCCTGAACAGGAAGGCTTTTGTGAATTGAGTCCTTAATATTCAGCTGTGGCTGTAATATATAAGTGCTAATTTCACCCCTTTCCTTAAAATGTTGCATCTTCTGGCATGTTCATGGCAACTTACGTCAAATTTGCTTTTAGTTAGACGTATTGGCTTAAATTGATTTTCTTTGTGTGCTAGTGCTATAGCTGCACCTTGTGCACCTTTGGGGGGTTACCCAGACCAGTAAGGGCTCATGTAACCACCTGCCCTGTTACCCTGGGTGCTTCTGTGATGTGCAGGTTTGGCTCAGAGCCCTGACACCAGTAGCCTGCTCACAGTGCAATGGTTTCACCCTGGTTTCCACCAGCCTGGTTACTCCTTGCAGGGTGACACCAACAGACCTTCCAGTCCCAAGTCTCCCCCAAACCATTTCCCCTGCAGTGTCCAGTCCCTCTCACTGGACTCTCCCAGAAGTCATCAAGGTCGCTGCCTCGAAAAAGACAGAACACCAACTTGTTAGTGTGGCTGAGGATTTGACCCCTTCAGTTCGATACACGGCACCAAGATGGTTTTGTAATAAAGCAAGGATGAGTTGATTAACAAAGAGTAGATATTTAAGTGATAACAAGTAAGAAGAGAAGAGACCAGTCTTGTTATAAGTAAAACAAAACACACTTTCTACTGACTAAAACTTAATTACAGCAAGTTACAACCTTTACCTAAGCAGTTTTCTTTCTTACATCAACTTACTAGCATCCCTATGTGAGTCTATAAGGTGCCACAGGACTCTTTGTTGCTTTTTAGAGATCCAGACTAACATGGCTACCCCTCTGATACTTAGCATCCCTAGTCTTCTAGACCAGCGGTTCTCAAACTAGGGCCACCGCTTGTTCAGGGAAAGCCCCTGGCGGGCCGGGACACTTTGTTTACCTGCTGCATCTGCAGGTTCAGCCGATCGCAGCTCCCAGTGGCCGCGGTTCGGCGCTCCAGGCCAATGGGGGTTGCAGGAAGTGGCGCGGGTCGAGGGATGTACTGGCCGCCGTTTCCTGCAGCCCCCATTGGCCTGGAGCACTGAACCGCAGGCACTGGGAGCTGCAATCGGCTGAACCTGCGGATGCGGCAGGTAAACAAACTGGCCCGGCCCGCAGGGGCTTTGCCTGAACAAGCAGCGGCCCTAGTTTGAGAACCATTGGTCTAGATATGGGGATCCAATAGTCATAGAATTAGAGTACTGTTCCCTTTGTTCCCTATGTGATGGATGCCACAATGACTTTTTGCTTCTGCTTATATTTCCCAAAACTCATTGTTTTGACCCCAGAGTCAGAATGACCTTTTGCTGATCTACCCTTCCTGTGGATTTCTCACCCATCTGTTGATCCATATGCAAATGAAGCTTCCATTGTTTTGATTCTGTAATGCTTAATTTATATGAGAGAGATATCTGCCTTCTCCCTCCTATCTGGAAGAAAACCCGTTTCTCCTTGTGTTTGGTCACAGGCTTCAAAGTATAATATCAGTGAGTATCCATAATTCCTCCTAGTGTTAATAAATACATTTCACATGAGATTAATCATGAGTGTGTCACTGGCTTTTGTAAAAGACAGGGTTTCATAAAATACCTTATTCGATACTTTTATAGTACAGTAATATTGTATACTGTGTGCAACGCTAGTCTCCCATGTTTAAGAAAAATGAATTCAAAGTGAAACGGGACAGAGAATGGCTGCCAGGATGATCAGAGGAATGGGGTCAGGAAGGAATTTTCACTTGGGTCAGATTAGCAGAGACCTGTGGGGGTTTTTTGCCTTCCTCTGCAGCAGTGGGCTCAGGTCACTTGCAGATTTAAACTAGTGTAAATGGTAGATTATCTGTAACTTGAAGTCTTTAAAGCATGATTTGAGGACTTCAGTAACTCATCTGAAGTTAGGGGTCATTACAGGAGTGGGTGGGTGAGGTTCTGTGGCCTACAATGTGCAGGAGGTCAGACTAGATGATCATAATGATGCCTTCTGGCCTTAAAGTCTGCATCTATAAATCAGTTGATTCAATTGCTTATTCTTTGGGGTTCAGATCCCTTGTTCTCCCCCTGGGGTGTCTGGACCTGATTGTAACACACCTTCCTTTGTAAAATATATAGATAGTCTCTTTCTCTCTGTGTCACCAGAAAAAAAAAATTATGGGCCAGAGCTGGAGCTAGTGTAAATTGTTGTAGTTCCATTGACTTCAATGGAGCTACACTGATTTATTCCAGCTGAGGATCTGGCTTCATAAACATAAATAAATCAGTATATTTTAATGATGATTTAAAACTTTGTTTTACTTCATATTGTGTTTCACTAGAGAATGGAGTTTTGTATATTTCCAACAGGAAAAGTTTCAATATACATTTCGCAATATTTCTGGTCTTTGTAACTAAGTCATCTGTGATCATCTTTTGCAGCTGGGATGTTGCTGCTTGTTTAAGAACATGTGGTCATTATGGAAGATAAATGATGGTCCTTGGAGTCCGTGGTTGAAGCACATATTAGTCACCAGTAAATGATGTATAAAAAATATTCAGCTTGCAAAAAGATAATGGTGGTTCCTATTTGAAAATGCAGAAAAATGCACATAGCTGGAGCACAAAAGGATCTCATCAATATCTCTGTTGCTTGAAAACTAACCTGTCAAGAAGAAAACGTAGAGGAGATGGAGATATTTATGCACTCACAGCACTGATCATTATGATGTAAGGGACTATTAATGCAAACTTAAAATATTAGATGTGCAAGTGTATCACATAATTGTTTTTTGGCACAGCCTAGGAATGCTCTTAAAAAAAAATCATTAAGGAATTGCTCATTGCACATCTCTGACCTCAGATGATTCTGCCTTTCCCCATTTCACTCTTATCCATAACTTTAATAGTCATGCTTGATTTGACTCTTCTGTAATTAATTGATGGTCAATTCTTTAGCCCAGTGCACAGCCTAAGCAGCAGTGAGGTGAAAGAGTAGCAGTCATGGAGCAGAATTCTGTCTTCTGGGCTGCAGTAGCCTCCATGGCTTGCTCTGCAGAGTGAAAGTCTAATGGTTTCAACGAATAGCAGATCTGCTAGCCCCACTTCTGCTGCTCTCTTGACCTGCCCCCGCAAACCAGCTTGGGAGCAGTGGCAAAGTGAGCCTCCACATAGCTTAGTCCCAGGGAACATAGAAAGTACAGCTCTCGTCTCCGGAGGCCTCACAGAGAGCACCCTGCCAGTTCTGGTCTCTCTCATAATGACAGGGATTCAGCTGGAGTGCCTCTGCTGACTGCAGCGTTGGGCAGAAATGTATCGGGTTTGATGTTTGTCAGGAAGGTTTCTCCAGCCTGGGGGGAAGGGAGAGAGAGTCCAGAATGGCCAGGTGGCTAGGGGCACTAACCCAGGATGTGGGAAGCCCAGGTTCAAGTCCCTGCTCTAAGTCAGGCAGAGCAAGGACTTGGACTTGGATCTCCCCCATCCCAGTTGGGCGCCCTAACCACCAGGCTATTGGCTATTCCAGCATGGGTTGCTCTCTCTCTCAAAAATGTTTGGAAGGTCTCATTTTTGTTCAAGATAGGAATGAAAACAAATTTTGATACTGCAAAGATTTTTCACAAAACAGATTTTCCGCCCAGCCTTTGTATTATCCCCATTTGACAGACGGGGGGAACCAAGGCACAGAAACAAACCAACTTGCCTAACATTGCACGTAAAGTCTGGCACAGCTGAGACCTGCATGCAGGCTTTCCAAGTCCCAGGCCAGTGCCCTAATCGTTGTACCATCCTAGCTTTCCTCCTTCATCAGGAGATACAACTACATCCTGCCCTGGTGGATCTGAACAAAAGAGAGGACAGTGGGAGCTGCTAAATGAAGACTTGGTGAAAAGCTCACAGACAAATTACAAAGAAACCTACCAGAACAAAATAGAAAATATTTTTCATGAGGCCATATTATCCTATCCATATGTGGTTGCAGAGGAAATCATCCATGTGAGGATCTACAGCACAGACTAGGGAGGAGTAACCCTTCCCCCCCGACCATTCCCACTGCAATGTTGGAACAATCTGTTAGAAACAGGGGAAATTTTCCTCTTCTGTGTGGAGCTGTTTCCCTGGGAGGGGATGGTCTGGCCCACTGTTTGTAAGATCTTTTGACCAAGCTCAGAAACTGTTAGTTTGACAGGCACAACCTCTCAGCTGCAAAAAGCAAAATTCTTCTACAGATCAAAATATCTGTACACACCATAGTAACCCAGATTGACCAAGCCCAGAACACTGACTATGTCGGTTCTCAGCTACATCAGTAAAAGTCCATTGAAACTGGTGGAGTTGCTCCAGTGTAACAGAGGAGAATTTGGCTCCTATTGGTTTTCTAAGTGTCGTGTCAATGCTGGGGATCATCCAATGTGTTGCATTTTAATGTCCTTTTCTTTCAGTACCTCTTCAATCTTATGAAAATAAGCAAACGGAGTGAGAAAACAACGCTTGAGAATTCCCCTGCCTTCTCTCAAGCCTTGCCAATGTGGTTTGCATTCAGGGGAAGCTGAAGGGTATGTTAATTTACTCTGCATAACAGAATTATGTTTGTGCTATTACACTGAAAGAACAACTTGAATGTGCCCTCCACCCTGTGACCTATTCACCCTTTATACAATGAAAAGCAGTCAAATCCAGTCTGTAGCAACTTTATTGTCAGGGAAGAGGACAATCTGTTTAGCAACACTTGCTTTATTTACTTGAAAAACAACCCTGATGCATCAGATGGAATGGAATAAGATTCCTTTTTGTATCCACTTCACATTTACTTGGCTTTCAGAGGTTCACGTTCAACTGGCAACAAGACAGTTTCGGCTACTATACTGATGAACGGGGGCACATCAGTCAGTGCTGTGGTTCAGTTATTTGTAAGTGTGAGTACTACACAGACTGACCCCAGCGGTGATGTTTTCTAGACACAGAGAGCAGGTGCATGTTTTCAGCCTAGAATTACTCATATTTGAAATGAAGATACCAGCACCATAACAAGAACAAAATTAAACTCTCCATGAGGGAGTGTGGTGTGTATTTCTCCTGTGCAACAAGTAGCAGGCACTGTGAGAATCAAATTGCTACTGAGTACAGGAAGAGTCTGCAAGAAATGTAGAGGGACAGTACCCAGCTAACAACAGTATCTCTGTGTCATAGCTGCGGCCATTACACTGAGCCCCAGTTTTTATATTAAAGCATGAGTCAGATTGGTTTCTGGGTGAGGGTTAAGATGCGGTAAAAATGTCAGCGAACAGGGCTTGCGTCTCCCCTCACTTACACCCATTTTAATCAGTATAACTTAACTGACTTCCCTGGAGTTACTCCTGATGTGCACCAGTGTGAGAGGAGAAACAGGTCCTCAGACTCTAGGGCTCTTATTAACTTCAGTGGGATTCCATGCATGTGCAATGTGTTCCATTCACACACAGTCACCGGATCAGGTAGGTACCGTCATGCCTGCTCTTACAGTCAATGGCAATATTTGGCTGCACATAATTAAAAAGTAGCCCAGCCTAGAAAGCTGGAGAGTTTTGATTTCTGAATTGAATAGATTGCTTTGATCTAATGAACAGTGGGTCAGAAAAGAGCGGTCTCTTTCAGGAGTGCTTGGGTAGGGAAATGAAGGAAATCCAAGCTCAGTTGACAGAAATGGACGTTAAAGTTGTTCCAAATGTGACTTTTGAGAATTGGAAGTGAATGATGAATCCTTTCCAGCTGCAGGATGGAAGTAAGAAACAGAGACATTCAATGGGAAAAAGCACAAGAAGCAGCACAGGCAGGCTTGTCAGAATGCAAAGAACAAGAAAAGAGAAAAACAAGGTGATTTAGAGGGGTCAGAGTGGTCGTCCTGGTAGATTATCCTACGTACATCTCTGCAAGTTGGTCATCAGCCAGTGTGTTGCTTGAGACACACATTTGTTATCATATTTGTAAATAAAGGGATTTGCTTTTGTGCTCTCCTTCCATTTTCTTCTTTTCTTATAAAATAATAGTGGCCTTTAAAAAGCTAAAAGAAAATTGATTTAGGAGAGACTACCTGGGACTTTAGAGGGCAATCCAATAATGGAGTTGATTTGACGGGCAATCAAGCAGTCAGGGAAGAGATCCAGTGTAGAGGTACCTGGCATCAGCCCTCTATGGCTAACCTCTCTCAGATGAGCTTAGAAGAGAAGAAAAGAACTGCCATGTGAGGGAACAATATTGCAAACTACCCAAGCTTCAGAAGAATACATTAGAAAAAAGCCAGAGGTGATGAACCTAAAGAATCCATTTAACCTGTGTTTGATGGGCTGGAAACTAAAATTAAAGGGGTAGAAGAGAGGCAGCAACTTTTGGAAGAACATAACATGAAGCATCAGAATGTGAAGATAATTAAAGTTAGCATTTCCCTTTAAAAATGAGTCACTCATGGGTGTGTTCTAGACGTAAATAGCTATGTTTATATTGTGGCTCTTGGAGGGTAGATGATATTAGCTTTGACTTCAATAGGAGTAGGATCACACTTGAAGGAAAATACCCAATCAGTGCCCACTACCTGTCAGCTAAGGGGGTCAAGCCTGAGGGCAGACAGGCAGAAGGGTCCATGACCAGTAAAGCACACTAACCTCCAGAGCCTGGAATGGTAACCCCGATTCCTGAATCTCACCCCATTCCTTTGCTGTCAGCAAATAGCTGTGACACTCACTGTCCAAGTATGTGTCTCATCCTTACCTCAGGAGGCAGAGGTCTGTGCAATGGAACTAACCCTGTTGTTGACCCCTGTGGGTGTCAGCACAATGAATTTGGTTTTTTTCAGTTGTGTTTTCTAACAATCTAGGAACTTGCACACGCAAAACTACATTTAAAGAACACTATTAAGGTTGCAAAGCACTTAATCTCAGTTCGACATTTCCTAACTTTTGCCTCTGAAATTTAGCCCCATTGTGCATATGCATTATGAAACAGTCTTTAGTTACATGATTACATGCTATTTTTTCACAGGAGCAGGGCCGGCTCTAGGCACCAGCAAAGCAAGCAGGTGCTTGGGGCAGCAAATTTGCAGGCGCACAAGAATCCAGCATGGGAGCTGAGAACCAACAGGGGGCCCTGGGAGCTGTAGTTCCTTGGTTAGCTCCCTGCCTATAGAGCCAACCCTGGAGCAGGGAAAGAACTACATTTCCCAGCATTCCCTCCGCCGCAATTAACAGGAAAGAGAGGGGGAAGGAGTGTGAAACTGAAACCTGATACTGCAGCTTGCTGTGTATGGTAGGGACAGAGCCAGCTCTAGGTGTTTTGCTGCCCCCCCCCCAGCCCTGGGCTCCCCCTGCACCCCTGTGTTGCCCCAGCCCTGGATTCTCCCTGCACCTCCTGCTGCCCCAGCCCTGGGCTCTCCCCCCCCCGCACCTGCACCCCCTGCTGCCCCAGCCCTGGGATTTCCCCGCACCCGCATCTCCTGCCACCTCAGCCCTGGGCTCTTCTCCCCCCTCCCTGCACCCGCACTCCCTGCTGCCCCAGCTCTGGCCCCCACCTGCACCTCCTGCCACCCCAGCCCTGGGCTCTCCCCCAAAGAAAGAATTGGGTGGACTAAATGGACAGTGCACCTCTCTATCTGAAGCCTAGCAAGGGAGGTACGTGGATCACACTAGAATTTAAAATGAAAAGTAAGGGAGGGGAGGCTCTACTAGACTGGGCAGCTTTAGATACAGTACCAGGCACGTAGGAGGATTTACACTTCTGAGCCATGGAAGCAGAAATTGACTTTTCTTTTCCAGATTTAGCTAATATTCAGAAAGGGAATTCAGCACCTGCCTTCCAGATTTGAACACCCTCAAAATTCAGGAGTACTCAAGCTCAATTTGGGCAGCTGTTACTTCATTTCTCCCAAATCAAATATACTGATCCACTGTAACTTGCTGTAGAAAAAGTAGAATAAATTGAGCAAGAAATGCTTCCCAGTGGTTATTAGGACTGGAATTGCTATTTTCAACAGCCGTTGCTTTTTATTATTATTATTATTATTATTATTTAAGTTTTAGTTTTATTTGTTTAAAAGGAAGACAGTGATATTGCATTGGCAAATTCCCCATAGAAACAAAGAATGGAACAAAAGAATAATAAAGGCACCTCAACTTTTCCTCATTTATGTAGGACAGTCTTATAATATGCATCCAGATATCCTCCAATCACACAAGCTGAAAATTGTTCCACTTTAGTGCAGTTCTGTAACCATATGGGAACCAATCCTGTCTGTGTTCTATGCACATCCAAAATTCCTGCTGAATGACCCGCCCTGGGAGCGAGTTACCAGTGACCCAGGGTTGGGGTGGCAGGAGGGTGCAGTGGGGAGGGGGGCAGCCAAAATTTTTTTTGCTTGGGGCAGCAAAAAACCTAGAGCCGGCCCTGGCTTCAAAAACCAGCAAACAAAAAGACCCTCAAATTATTATTTTTTAAAATCTCAGGATTTGTAAGCCAATCTTATGATTTTGATGAGGAGGTCTGATTCATGATTTTGGAATGCTTCGGGTTGGTAATACTACTAACCGCTCTTACTAGAAGGATTTAGGCCTATTTACAATATTCTCCATTTTATTTGGAGACCATTTCCTCCAACCCAACCTAGTTCGTGACTGAGAGAAACTGGTGTCATTCGAGAGGGTTAGAATTCCTTCCTCACTAACTCTTCTTCCAAAGGAGGAATGGAAGACTAGGAGAGGAAGAGGGGCAAATTCTAATCCCATTTGTGTTGGGGTAAAAGTTTCAAAAGTACTTAAGCCCCGTTTTCAAAAGAGACGTATGCTCCTAAAGGCTAGACCTTCAAAGGTATTTAGACACTTAGCTGCTGCTTTAGGTGCCTAACTCTACTATTTAAGCACCACTGGCATTTTGAAAGCTGTTGCTTAGCTGCCATCTAACCCTACAGGTGCCTAAGTCCCATAGGCACCTACATTTCCACCAATCAGCATTTTCAAAGCAGCCTCAGAGCTGCTGCTCACAGCTACCAAGCTGCCTTTAGGCCTAGCTCACGACAAACCCCAGAGGCCCTGAACTGAGATTTTTTTAAATGGGGTGGGGGAAGACCTATCTCACCAGCAGGGCCTGCTCATGTAGGTGTGCTCTGAGCCCCACTAATGCCTGCTACTTGTCAGAGCCTACAGCGTGATCGTTCCCCTTTATTCGACATTGGTGAGGCCTCATCTGGAATACTGTGTCCAGTTTTGGGCCCCACACTACAAGAAGGATGTGGAAAAATTGGAAAGAGTCCAGCGGAGGGCAACAAAAATGATTAGGGGTCTGGAGCACATGACTTATGAGGAGAGGCTGAGGGAACTGGGATTGTTTAGTCTCCAGAAGAGAAGAATGAGGGGGGATTTGATAGCAGCCTTCAACTACCTGAAGGGGGGTTCCAAAGAGGATGGAGCTTGGCTGTTCTCAGTGGTGGCAGATGACAGAACAAGGAGCAATGGTCTCAAGTTGCAGTGGGGGAGGTCCAGGTTGGACATCAGGAAAAACTATTTCACTAGGAGGGTGGTGAAACACTGGAATGCGTTACCTAGGGAGGTGGTGGAGTCTCCTTCCTTGGAGGTTTTTAAGGCCCGGCTTGACAAAGCCCTGGCTGGGATGATTTAGCTGGGAATTGGTCCTGCTTTGAGCAGGGGGTTGGACTAGATGACCTCTTGAGGTCCCTTCCAACTCTGATATTCTATGATTCTATGATGGAAGAGGAAATGCACCTCTCTCCAGTTTGCCCTCAAAAAGAAAGAGAAGGAAGAATAGACCCTGGTACTCTTAAGCGTAAAACACAATGAAATATCCTCTGGGAGGTGAATTTCAAGCTTCCCCTGCCTCAGAGACCTTTCTGTTCCAAAACAACGCCTGAGGTTTAGAAGAACTGTTTATATTTTCTCACTGGACTCTGGCCTATGCTGTGAGACTGACAGCCATCTCTGGAAAGCAGAGCCGGCAGCTGCGTTCTCTGCGCCTGGGTGAGGAGAGCGTGGGCATTGCTGTGTGAGGATAAAATATTGATGTGTTTTAGAAATGTGTATTTCCCTAGGCACTTACCTGGGGTCAGGCTGTGCGCTCAGTTACAGCAGTATAGATCCTGCGTCACTCCATGAACATCAATGGAATGACCAGATTTATAGATTTACATAAATGATCTGGAAAAAGGGGTAAACAGTGAGGTGGCAAAATTTGCAGATGATACTAAACTACTCAAGATAGTTAAGTCCCAGGCAGACTGTGAAGAGCTACAAAAGGATCTCTCAAAACTGGGTGACTGGTCAACAAAATGGCAAATAAAATTCAATGTTGATAAATGCAAAGTAATGCACACTGGAAAACATAATCCCAACTGTGCATATAAAATGATGGGGTCTAAATTAGCTGTTACCACTCAAGAAAGATCTTGGAATCATTGTGGATAGTTCTCTGAAAACATCCACTCAATATGCAGCAGCAGTCAAAAAAGCGAACAGAATGTTGAGAATCATCAAGAAAGGGATAGATAATAAGACAGAAAATATCATATTGCCTCTATATAAATCCATGGTACGCCCACATCTTGAATACTGTGTGCAGATGTGGTCGCCCCATCTCAAAAAAAATATCTTGGACTTGGAAAAGGTTCAGAAAAGGGCAACAAAAATGATTTGGGGGGATGGATCGTTTCATGATTCCCTGTTCTGTTCATTCCCTCTAGGGGCAGCTGGCATTGGCAACTGTCGTAAGACAGGATACTGGGCTAGATGGACCTTTGGTCTGACCCAGTATGGCCGTTCTTATGTTCTTATGTGTAAATGATAGTGGGGAATCTGACCCCTTACAGCCAGAGGCTGTTGGCTTAGGAGGAGGCTGGCATTAACAAGCTGAAGGGAATAGATATTTATAAATATATTTTTAAAGTGCAGTTCTCCTCTGAAATGTGACCCTAAAAATAGCTGTGCTCCATCGTGTTCCAGCGACTGCTGTATCACATGCTCCCACTTTATAAGGATAAGATTTTTTATTCTGACTGCCAGCCTTAGAAGCTCAATGCCAGATGTGAAAGTGATCTGCGTCCTTGCCTTCTCACATGTTATCACTAGCAATAAAAGTCTGAAACCCTTGGTGACACCTCTACAGCAGGGGTGGGCAAGCTACGGCCCGCAGGCCGGATCCAGCCCCTCAGGGCTTTGGATCCAGCCCGCGGGATTACCCCCCGTGGTGCCGTGGGCCCAGCGCCGCTCTCAGAAGCATGGCCGGGGGGAAGAGGGCTCCGTGTGCTGCCCCGCCCCCCACAGCTCCCATTGGCCAGGAATGGGGGACCGCGGCCAATGGGAGCTTCGGGGGAGGTACCTGGAGGCGTGGCAAGGGCAGTGAACAGAGCCCTGTGTCACCCCTCCCCCAGGGGCTGTGCAGGGATGTGGTTTCCGCCGCAGAGCGGCGCGGGGCCGGGGACAGGGCAGGCATGCAGGGAACCTGCCGTGGCCCTGGTGCATGCTGCTGCCACCCCAGAGCCACTTTAGGTAAGCGGCACCGGGCCGGAGCCCGAACCCCTCCTGCACCCGCCCCCCAACTCCCTGCCCTAAGCCCCCTGCCTGCACCCCGCACTCCTCCTGCTCCCCAACCCCCTGCCCTGAGCCCCTGCCACACCCCCATGCACCCCAACCCCCTGCCCTGAGCCTCCTGCACCCCAAGCCCCTGCCCTGAGCCCTCTGCCACACCCTGCACCCCTCCTGTACCCCAACCCCCTGCCCTGACCTCCCTCCCGCAGTCCTCACCCCCCCTGCCCTGAGCCTTTTCCTGCACTCTGCATCCCTCCTGCACCCCAACCCCCTTCCCTGAGCCCCCTCAGACACCCGGCATGCCTTCTCTGCCCCAATCATAAAAACTCTATGCGGGTCAGCCACTAGAGGGGGACAGAGAGCCACATTTCCTAAGATTGGGTCCCAGTCCCATTGATCTCAATAGGACCCTCATAGTCTGCTTCTCAACGTAAACATGGCAGACTCTGGCCCTCACTAATACCCCAAATGGCAGTCTAAATTGCACATTGGTGAGTGGGCATACATAGGCGTAATTCACCAGCTGATGGGTAGAAGGGGAGGGAGAGCAGGGTGGAAGGGGAGGTTATCTTACACCAGGGATAGTCAATTATTTTTTGTCAAGATCCAAATTTCTTGGACAAGGTATAGTCAAGGTCCAGAATTCAGAGAAAATAATAACAATGTTGATAACAATAAGTAAATAAAAAGATTTCAGGATCCATTCAAAAGCATCTGGCAGTCCAGATTTGGGTCACAGTCTGCATATTGACTACCTCTATCATCATGTTGGTTTCTCTTTATGGTTAAAATTCATCTCTACGGACTTGATTGTCTCCTGAGCCTGAGCTCCACTTGGCTCAGGAGAGGGGAGGAATGTGTCAGGGTCAGCCCTGGCCCAGTAACAGCTAGAGCTGCTGCCAGGAAACTTGGATTTGCGCCACTGGCACTGGACCCACCACAGGTATAGTGGAGCGGAGCTCCATCATGACCACTCCCCGCTCCCTGCCTACTCCCGCCACGCCACCTGTACCAGCACAATATTACTGTATTCCAGGTTCCGGTCAATTCTCAGTGTGTTTCTGTGATAACTGTAACATTTATTTATCTTAGTATATTGAAAATGTGGACGTGATCTTATTATGAACAAGAGTGTGATAAATCAAGTGCTACAGGACTGGGACTGCTATAGTAGAAAGCAACAGGGCTAAAGTACAGGTCCTTGTCTGCTATTTAAAACTGAAGGGGTGAGATCCTCAGCTCTGTCCCAGCCCCTTTATATGGGGTAAAAGCTCAATGTGGTGCAAAGGGTCTCTACAAGTTCCGGGTCCAGCCAGGAGAGGATTGAGCTGGTGCAGACACTAGTGATGACAGCCATAAGGCTGCCTCCTAAAGATGTCCGCTCATGCCCTGGCTGAGGGGGTGGGCCCACATCACATAGCCTTTTGGAGGTTCTGAGTAGCGCTGCGGCTTATGGACAGCTGGGGTAGGCTGCTGTAACTTAGACATGGCGATCAGTATTATTCCAAGCATTGCAGAGCAGCCCAGAATTGGGAAGGGACAAAGCCACCATACCCCAGTTCCCCTAGGCCTGCAAGGTCTCTTAGATGTGCCACATGGACTCTTACCCAAAAGCTTAGATAGTATTTAAGTGGTGCTTTGGGCTTTTGTTGGCCCTCAGCACAGAGCTGAATTTTACCCTGGTAGCTTTAGGATTGCATAGAACTTTGTGATGTGCACCTAATCTTGGTGGGAGGGGGCTGAATGAGTCAATGTGCCTTTATATTTCTAGCGGGTTCTTTGATGACAGCTGTATGGCTCTAGACTTTCACAACACGCCTAGATCTGAAGATGACTTAACATTAACATATGTTCTCTGGATTAATTAAAGATGTGATGATAAACACAGTTTATGTTGCAGTTAGACATTCTCACCCATGAATACATCTCTTCGGTCAGTGCTGCAGGGCTGGCTTCTTCTTGCCTGGGTCGCCTGCCCCTAAATTCGGCCCTGGGTATAGACATACATATATGAATATAACTTAAGTGTTGGGTAATTTTTTTCAAGTCCATATTAATATTATTTTATAACCTGCTTAATGTTTGTATCATGTTTTTGCAAGCTTCTCTTTTTTCCTGGTGGGGACCCTAATAAAAGACCCTTTTTAAAACTTTGTGTAGAGCAAGGGGAATTTGGACTGAGAAGCAGCAAAAAAAAAAAAAAAAAAAAAAGCACCATGTCAATCATAAGCTCCAGTCTTCACAGCTCAGGCCCATCCTCTTTCTTCAGTGAAGTAGTACAGGCTACTAGAGTGATTTTTCTCTTCTTTTTAATATCTGATTTTATATTTATCTCAACCCTATGTTCAGATCCCATTTAACAAAGTCTTGGTTAAAATGAAAGTTGTGAAGAAATGACCCATGTTTGTGTGTGTGTCAGGTTTGCCGTTGTGTTTTGTTTGTGTTCGAGCTGATCAGAACGTGGTTTTTTTTTCCTCCAAGGGAAGTTTTGACAAAAATGAAAACATTTTTGTGTTGGTCAAAAGGTTTTTATGGAAAGTGTTGACTTTTTGTTGAAAAACTGTCGTCCCCTCACTTCCCTGTAAAACAAAACAAAACCTCTAGAATTTTTCAGTTTTCAGCAACCAAAACCCAAATAATTTAATCCGGCAACTGCCAAAAACTGAACATTTTTTGACCAACCCCCTGACATTTTTCAATTTTCGGCCGAAAATGTTTGAGTTTCAGTTTTCCAAGGAAAATTTTTTTTCTTGAGGAAAGCCTACACTTTCCACAAAATCTTCCATTTAGTCAAAAATCCAACTTTTCATTGGAAAAGAATGTTTCAACAGGAAATTTTCCTACCAGTCCTAGCTTGCACATTTCTCCAGTGACACTGAACAAGTTGTGATCCTGCAGAACACTTCACTAGAGTTAGTAGAACGCTGACATGCGCAACGATCCTGCTAGCATGTAATGAGTTGTATTGCAGCCGGTGTGTACTTCTATCCAGGAGGCAGCCTGCTAGCTCAGCAAAAATTATTTACACTTGAATGCATCCTGTCTCACAAAGCATACGCTGCAGAGAGATACCTTAAAAGTAGTTTTAATACTGTTCATTTTCTTTTTTCAACACATGCTACAGTGCACGTGTCTCATGGGGTATCAGTTTTATACCCTGGCAATAATACAGAAATGCAATGCTTGGCAACAAGTTGTCTCATTGAAAGCACAATTCAGCCAACTTAAAGAAGGAGCCCTCGACTGCTGACCAGGCTGTGGATGAATTGTATAGCTGTAGGAGAGAGCAGAGCTATCAATATCACTAAAGGAGGAAGGATTTGACATTTTTATCCTATGGGCATAGACAGCACGCCCACTATCTGCCAAAAACAGACACGAAACTCGAAAGGGTAATGCAGGACATATGGCAGTGCCAGCAGTACTTAGCCTGTCTGCCTCTAGAGAGCAATACAAACAAATCTGAGTTCTTCGCTGGATATGTGGCCCAAACACCCCCAGTGTGTATTTTACACTTGCATTGTACTTGCCTCTTAAGCACTAGATAGAGGTATCTTATTCTTTTAAATAATAAGGAAAGAGAACCAAGCAACCCCTCCAAGAAATGAAAGAATTACCTTCCTTTCTTAACTAGAGAGACAACTGGTTGCAATTGAAGCCCACTTGAAGAATCCCTTTTACTTTCCATAGCCTGGTAAAAGTATTTTTCTAAGGGGCCTAAACCTTCAAACGCTTACAAATGTGCTTAACTTTATAAAAACAACAACGGATGCATCCGAAGAAGTGAGGTTTTAACTCACGAAAGCTTATGCCCAAATAAATCTGTTAGTCTTTAAGGTGCCACCAGACTCCTTGTTGTTTTTGTAGATACAGACTAACACGGCTACCCCCTGATACTTAACTTTATAGATTCATAGATTCTAGGACTGGAAGGGACCTCGAGAGGTCATCGAGTCCAGTCCCCTGCCCGCATGGCAGGACCAAATACCGTCTAGACCATCCCTGATAGACATTTATCTAACCTACTCTTAAATATCTCCAGAGATGGAGATTCCACAACCTCCCTAGGCAATTTATTCCAGTGTTTAACCACCCTGACAGTTAGGAACTTTTTCCTAATGTCCAACCTAGACCTCCCTTGCTGCAGTTTAAACCCATTGCTTCTGGTTCTATCCTTAGAGGCTAAGGTGAACAAGTTTTCTCCCTCCTCCTTATGACACCCTTTTAAATACCTGAAAACTGTTATCATGTCCCCTCTCAGTCTTCTCTTTTCCAAACTAAACAAACCCAATTCTTTCAGTCTTCCTTCATAGGTCATGTTCTCAAGACCTTTAATCATTCTTGTTACTCTTCTCTGGACCCTTTCCAATTTCTCCACATCTTTTTTAAAATGCGGTGCCCAGAACTGGACACAATACTCCAGCTGAGGCCTAACCAGAGCAGAGTAGAGCGGAAGAATGACTTCTCGTGTCTTGCTCACAACACACCTGTTAATACATCCCAGAATCATGTTTGCTTTTTTTGCAACAGCATCACACTGTTGACTCATATTTAGCTTGTGGTCCACTATAACCCCTAGATCCCTTTCTGCCGTACTCCTTCCTAGACAGTCTCTTCCCATTCTGTATGTGTGAAACTGATTTTTCCTTCCTAAGTGGAGCACTTTGCATTTGTCTTTGTTAAACTTCATCCTGTTTACCTCAGCCCATTTCTCCAATTTGTCCAGATCATTTTGAATGATGACCCTGTCCTCCAAAGCAGTTGCAATCCCTCCCAGTTTGGTATCATCCGCAAACTTAATAAGCGTACTTTCTATGCCAATATCTAAGTCGTTGATGAAGATATTGAACAGCGCCGGTCCCAAAACAGACCCCTGCGGTACCCCACTCGTTATGCCTTTCCAGCAGGATTGGGAACCATTAATAACAACTCTCTGAGTACGGTTATCCAGCCAGTTATGCACCCACCTTATAGTAGCCCCATCTAAATTGTATTTGCCTAGTTTATCGATAAGAATATCATGCGAGACTGTATCAAATGCCTTACTTTACTCATGCGAGTGGTCCCTATAATTTGAATGGGACCACTCCTGTATGTCAAAATAAGCATGTCAATGTTTGCTGGATCAGGCCCCTTAGAAAACAATGACAAATGACTATATTTTGAAAAGTTTGGCTACAGATACGGAAGCATTTTCATGATGTTGTCAGCTCTCCATTTAAGAAGTTGCATGCATGTGTATATATATCTTTATGACATATGCTCCATAGCTGAGGAAACCTCAGCCAAGTTATCGTCCCATGTGTTAACATAATTATGAAAGTGCAGAAAGTGCAGAAAAAATAATAAGGAAACCCTTTTTTCTGATTTTATATATCTATCTATCTATATAGGACAGAGTTGCCTCTCCCTAACATTGGTTTGACACTAGTCTAATGTCACTGATTTCTGCGCAGCTACTCCTATATATATTTACGGTGGCTAGGATTTTAAAGGGGTCTAACAGCGTTAGGTGCCTGACTTGCTTTGTCTTTTAATGAAGGGTGACCAGATGAGAGATGTGAAATATCGGGATGCGGGGGGGGGGGGGTGCCGGTGGAGAAAAAACAAAAAACAAAAACAAACCCAAGAGCCGGCGGCGGAGGAAAAAACAAAAACAAAATCTGCAGACTCACATGTTATCTGTTGAAAAATGTGCTAAGAATTTCAAGCAATGGCTACATTGGAGAATGTCATGACATATTTGTGGGCAAACAGCAAAAAAAAAAAATAAGGCAAAAGTTGACATATAAATTGTCCATTGCAAATATCTTGCTCCGTGAATAATAAACCAGAATAACAGAGCTGGCTAAAATCTTCTGCTCTTCTGGGTCAAGAAATATTACTAGCTTCAGATGCCTTTTCGTTCTTCACCCATTCAGTATCTACACAAAATGTTTTGAAGAGAAAATGAGGAATAGCCCAGGCCCTGATGTCCAGGCACTCTCTGATTGTTTGGAGAAAAAAAGTGTGACAAATGTAAATGCATAATCGACACAGCTATGCAAATAGTAGGGGGATAATTTGCATAAATATTGTTTGCAAAGAGCAATTAGCACTTCATTTACATGCAGTGAAGTAGCAATTTGCACATTCTCAGGAAACAATTTCTTTGCCCATATGTGTAAATTTGGTGCATTGCAATTGACACGCTAATAAAAAGATGTTAATAGACCAATGTTTTTAGTTTATATCACAGTGTGCTGAAATATTGATTTTGGTGTGCTATTTGTAAAAACAAAAAACTACGGATTTGAATTTTTTAAACTCCCTTGTTGTTGTTTTTTTTTAAACACCAGAATTCATTTCAGATGTGTGCTGTTTGCATGGTCTTAAAGTAGTGTTTTAATGGGCATTTTTTAATCAGCATTACTAAATAGCATTAATAAATCCAGTCTTCTGATCTTCAGTAAAAATAAGTATATCTGCACATGGCAGTGTAAACATAAATAGTTCCTTTTTTGGTTTTAATCTGGCACTAAATTCACAGTAAAAGGTTAATAAAAATAATAGCTTTCATTTATATTGCACCTTTTTTGTCCAGAAAGCTTTCTGAGAGCCAAATTCTATGTTATTGGGTGGATTCAGAGTTCTCGCTGAAATCAATAGGAGCCCTACATTGACCTTTGAATGGAAAAAAATTGTCCTGCATATAAAGGAAGCACTTAATCCATCACCTACATGCAGCTACTCTGGAATGGAACATGAACATTTTAATCAGTGCCCAAGAGTGGAACACAGGAAACATACTGCGTCCGCTTGAGACAACTCAGAATGAAGATAGGCAAACTGGGTAAATCCTGTCCTCATGAAAGCCAATGTGATTTTTGCCATTGAAATCAGAGGGCCCAGGATTTCGCTCATTGAGCTTACTGAAAATGATACAAGTTTAAAAATAAATTGATTTCAAGGTAGTTTCCATGTGTCACCTTCTGCATTCTTTCTTACTCATGGACATTTTAGATAAATATCTGTTGCTGTTTCACCATCAGGGATGAAAGTAAGACATCAAATGTAGAGTTAGATGTGATGCAGTTATTCAGGGAGGAAAGCCTTTGTCTCCCATTACCAATTCACCTGAGCTCTGCAGGCCCCAAGGTTTTATATGTTGAAAGTTTTCTTCAGAACATAACCCAGAGACAGAGAACAGTGACACAACACGAAGTTCATGGTTAGGAAACACAAATGAAACTATGAAATGAGACAAAGAGTCCTGTGGCACCTTATAGACTAACAGACGTATTGGAGCATAAGCTTTCGTGGGTGAATACCCACTTCGTCAGATGCATGTCATGAAATGAGACAATCACAATACTCTTGAATGCACTCAGAGAAAAATGATAAAAGACAAAAACACCTTATCTCCTGTGGCAAACACTTTCACAAAATGATCACTCCATATCTGACTTCTCAGTCCTTTGTCCTCAACACCTTTAAAAGACGAGCCTGGGAGTTTAAACCAATAACTCTGTTTGACACTAAAAATCATGGACTGTATAGAAACACTGGTTTTCTCTCTCATTACAACAATCTGTAACCCAATACATCCACCCTGATTGTATTGGCACTGTCAACACTGGTTCTCCACTTGTGAGGTAACTCCCTTCTCTTCATGTGTCAGTATAATAATGCCTGCGTCTGTAATTTTCACTCCATGCATCTGAAAAAGTGGGGTTTTTACTCACAAAATCTTATGCCCAAATAAATCTGTTAGTCTTTAAGGTGCCACTGGACTCCTTGTTGTTTTTGTAACCCACTAACTTGCTCTTGTATTAATTGCCCACTTCATTCTGAATGGTTTCTTGCAACATGTGTTAACTCCTTCTGTTTAAGCTGTTCCACCTTGTATTTAACTGTGACGCTCTGATTACCTTTCCCAGACCGGAGCACAATTCTGTGGAGTTGAAAGCCTCTCTCTCTTTCACCAACAGAAGCTGATCCAATTAAAGATATTGTCTTGACCCCTTGTCTCTCTCATATCCTGGGATCAACACTTTACAACAACGTCGCATACAAGCATGCAAAAAGGCATTTTTTTGTCTTCCCCATAATTTGGGCTGTTTGTGTCCCACCCCCACCCCTCCCTGTTGTTAATCTATCAGGACATAAAAAAACATGGCATGGCCAAGATTTTCCAAAGTAACTTGTGATTTTGGGGGCCCTGCTTGAGACTCCTTCAAAGAGTCCCCTTTGCCGAGGGCAGGTGCTCAGTGTCTCCAGTTGAGGATTGAAAAAATGAGGTACCCATAATCAATAGTCTTTTTTTTTTATGGAGATATCCTATCTTCAGAAGGGACCTTGAAAGGTCATTGAGTCCAGCCCCCTGCCTTCACTAGAAGGACCAAGTACTGATTTTGTTCCAGATCCTTAAGTGACCTCCTCAAGGATTGAACTCACAATCCCAGGTTCAGCAGGCCAATGCCCAAACCACCCAGCCATCCCTCTCCCACTGAAGTGTGTCATTAGTGACCAGAAGAAGAGCTCTGTTTAAGAGCAAAGCTTGTCTCTCTCACCGACAGCAGTTGGTCCAATAAAAGGTATTACCTCACCGGCCTTGTCTCCCTTTTCACATGCTTGTTAAAGTAATTGTCCAAAGAATGAGCTCCTGCTGGTCTTTTTTTTTTTATCTTTGCCCCTTCACAAGGTGACCTCGGCATTGTGGTGCTCAGTTCTGTACAGGCTGTGACATTCAAATCCATTCGGTCTCATTATTAGGATTGTTGTTGGCAGCAGCGCCGCCAGCTTTTTTGCCGCCCTAGGCGGCGGAAGTTCCCGCCCCCAAAATACTGCCCCTGACAGAGGCGGCAGAAGGTCCCGCCCCCGACATACCGCCGACGACCGGGGTGGCCGAACATCCAGCTGCCACGGTCGCCGCCTCCCAAATGTTAGCGCCCTACGCGACTGCCTAGGTTGCCTAATGGGTTGCGCCGGCCCTGGTTGTTGGAACTTTACTTTGCACACCAAAGATCTAGAACTCATCTCTAAGCCAAATAATGTCAAATTTTTAAAGTTTTTGCTTTGATCAGTGCAAAATGGATGTGCCTTGTCATAAGGCAAACCACCACATGGGAACACACACACTAGTTAATTTTATGCTCAGGTATGAATGACTGATTTGCTGGTGTACTATTATTATTATTTTATTCATCATATGCAACATTTTTTTAAAAAGTCCCCACAAAACGTCTAAGCCTCCTGACACTAGTTAGACTAACAATAACAACAGTCTCTTACAGTAGTTGAGTACCAGGCTTATCTAATTAGGTTGCGCATGTAGCCTAGTCTGTAACTGGTATGGTGTCAGTTTGGTCTCCCAAGGTTAAATATATTTTAGCATGCTGGGGCCTGTCAGGGTTCAGCCCCCAGAGCAGCTACTGTAGAGAGGGTGTCAGTCAAAGTTTTAAGTTTTAAGAACACTTTCACTACAGATTTGACAAAACACAAAGAAGATACCAATGTGAGATTTCTAAAAATAGCTACAGCACTCAACCCAAGGTTTAAGAATCTGAAGTGCCTTCCAAAATCTGAGCGGGACGAGGTGTGGAGCATGGTTTCAGAAGTCTTAAAAGAGCAACACTCCAATGCAGAAACTACAGAACCCGAACCACCAAAAAAGAAAATCAACCATCTGCTGGTGGCACCTGACTCAGATGATGAAAATGAATGTGTATTGGTCTGCTCTGCTTTGGATTCTTATCGAGCAGAACCCATCATCAGCATGGATGCATGTCCTCTGGAATGGTGGTTGAAGCATATAGGGACATATGAATCTTTAGCACATCTGGCATGTAAATATCTTATATAATAAATGAAGATATACCTATTTCATAGATCTGGAAGGGATCCTGAAAGGTCATAGAGTCCAGCTCCCTGCCTTCACTAGCAGGACCAAGTACTGATTTTGCCCCAGATCCCTAAGTGGCCCCCTCAAGGATTGAGAGCTCATAACCCTGGGTTTAGGAGACCAATGCCCAAACCACTGAGCTATCCCTCCCCTCCTCAGTGCTAGCTACAACAGTGCCATGAGAATGTCTGTTCTCACTTTCAGGTGACTGTAAATAAGAAGTGGGTAACATTATCTCCTGCAAATTGTAACCAAATTTGTTTGTCTGAGTGATTGGCTGAACAAGTAGGACTGAGTGGACTTGCAGGCTCTAAAATTTTACATTGTTTTATTTTTAATGCAGTTTTTTTGTACATAATTCTACATTTGTAAGTTCAACTTTCATGATAAAGAGATTGCACTACAGTACTTGTATTAGGTGAATTGAAAAATGCAATTTCTTTTGTTTTTTTTAAGTGCAAATACTTGTAAATCAAAAATAAATATGAAGTGAGCACCGTACACTTTGTATTCTGTGTTGTAATTGAAATAAATATATTTGAAAATGTAGAAAACATCCAAAAATATTTACATAAATGGTATTCTATTAACTGTGCGATTAATCACATGATTAATTGCAATTAATCTTTTAATCACGTGATTCATTTTTTAATCTCTTGACAGCCCTAAAAATACACAAACTCCAGCCTTGCAAAGGAGAGAGAAGTGATACAGAACATCCAGCATTTGCATTACTCACACCACCCTCTGTGGGGATACCTGAGTGCTGATATGTGGTTGTCTTCCAAGTGTGTCCCCCAGCACTTATGTCAGGTAACATCTTTTATAATGTGTTACAGTAATGCCCACCTTATCTTATGTATAGTCATAACGGTTTCAACCCGCTTTTCCTTGTCTGCAGTTCCACACTTCACTTCTTTTAGGGTCCCCACTTCTTATAGGTTAATTATCCATTTACTTCATACGCATTAGCAATTACATCAATTATTGCTATAGCATTGTTGCAGTCAATATTTGTGAGTTTTGGTGTTCCTTAAAATACCCTAAAATATCAATAACTAGCATTTGCGGTTTCTTACTTCATACCAGTCAACTGACTTACTGCATTTGTTCATACTTCATCTTGTGACATAAGACCCACTTGTTTGTCATTTGCTTATGTCAGTCTCCAACCTAGGACTTGATTAGTCATGCTAAGCTACTATTTTACAGGCCTTTGGCCTGCTGGTCTTCTACTTGCATTACAGCAATAATCAATATTACCTTACCTATGTGTGTTACCTTACATTGTACAGAGCTTTAAATATGTCCTCATTGATATAATATATTAATTGACCTTCCCTACATTGCAAATTAATAATTCTCAGACAAGATGGGGAATACATCGTGAAACACTTCTTTTTTCAGAAATGCAATGAGCTAGCATTTTGCAAACACCCCGCAACACTGCAAGCGAGGCTAATGATAAGAAAACAATAATGACATGAGACATTTGGGAGTTATCTGACCTTCAGAAGGCCCATGGGCTTATTGATTTCAAAGCAAAATAGGTCTAGGCAATTTTCTGTTGATTACCAATAACTGAATTCAGTGACAGTGGCTGATGCATATCCAATGCCCATAGCTGATGAGCTATTGGATAATTTGGGGCCAGCTAACGTGTCAGCTCTCAAACTCACCAAAGAATACTCGTAGGTACATTTAGCAAAGGATGCAGAAATCAGGCTTTGTAATGCAGATGGCTTTATAATTTGCTGGTCTTTGCCATTGGGATGAAAACTGTATCAGCCACATTTCAAAGGACGGTCAGTAAACTATAATCAGAGTTCTTTTTTTTCTTTTATAATGACCTAAAGAGATGATATATCAGGCCAGGTCCTTGGCTGATTTAAATCAGCTTAGCTCCATTGACTTCAGCTGAGGATTTGGCTACATCTTCTGTATTGTTCCACAGCTTGCATACGGCAATGTGACCGATCTGCCAGCAAGGCACGTTGGAAGCCCTGTGATAGGAAATGGGATGCTGAACATTTAGGGGTAGATTGTGGTGTAGCCCTGAATGGGTGTGGAAGGAATGGGGGAGGACACAGAAGTCTTCTCTCTGTTGAGCCCCAGCACACAGGCCAGTCAGTCCTAGCCCTTGCGCTCCTTGAGTGCAAGGCCATGAGAGTCAAGTGGGATGGTGCGGTGGCCTGTTCACATGGTGCCCCGGCAAGCTGAGCTGGGACAGCAGAGGGGGAAGTGCACCCTGCACCCTGTTATAGGTTGTATACATGGTTGCTTCTGCTGGGTCTTCCACAACAGGCCCCAGAGACATCCTGTTTGCTTCAGGTCCAATGGAAGCTTCCACGGGGTCATTCATCTCTATAATCCCCCACTGTGGGCGGTTGATGGACTGTCCCAGTAAAGCCCATCTTATGGGCTCTCTCTGTGAAATCAGAAGATGTCAGTGCAGGAGGCTGCATCTGGAATATTGATCCCACAATGCTCTAGATGTGCACTTTTAACCCCTCCTGGGCTAGTACCAGAATTTCTCACAGCTCTTCTGTGTTCCCCTCCTCACTCTTTTCTCACTCTCCACATTAAGGGCAAAATCCTCTTCCCCTTCCTATTGTAGCTGCAACCTATCCCCAATACACAGGAAAAGACTGAGCTGGGTCTGGTGTTGCTGTTTTGGGTTCCTTCTTGCCTACATCCACTCCATAGGCCAGATCCTCAGCTGGGGTAAATTAGCAGAATGGAGCAACTCCACTCTACAGGAGCTGAGGATCCTCTCCCGCCTCCTGATTTATGCACTTTTAAGTCAGAGTTTAATTTTGCAAACTAGCTGTCTTCTTGTTCTTTGCCTTTATTTTTGGCAGGAAATGTCGCCTACGGCATGAGCAATGAAGACTAGCTCAGTGTTAATAATTGTCAGGGAAAATGAAGAGGCTATTTCTCACATCAGACTTTCACCCTTCATGACAAATGCTATTTTGAGCAGATTAAAAATCAATGCACGGTACAATATGTCACATATAGAGCAAGTACACGGCACAGTAATTGGCACACTCTCCTTTAGCTCCTGTTAGTGAATGTGCCTCTACAAGTGGAGCAGACACTACTAAAGACAGGCAGGTCAGATCCCCCGGTGGTGTAAATGAGCAAAGCTCCGCTGAAGTACATGAAAATCTGCTGATTTACACCAGCAGAGGATCTGGCCCAGGATTTTGATGCAAATTTGTTTAAAATATCATTCAGGCTCCATGTCATTATAATGAACAGAGCAGGCATCTTTTGATATCCCCCTCCCCCTTGCAGCCTCAAACGTATTTAATAGTGATGATAAATATTTCAGCACTCATTTGAAAATATTACACAGTTTACTTAAGAGAGATTGTCTTTGCTGTTTTTCAGCTCACTTGGTGATGGGCCTTTGATTACTGACCTTGAGAATCTCCTGGGGAAATGATTTGACCTTAAGATACAAATGAAGCAGGGGTTGTGCGTGAAGTGGATTAAAGGAGAAAGCCAAAGGGAGTAAAGGCTGAAGTTCTTTTTCAAAGTCATATTAGGACTAGAAAGCATCCTACTAATCTTCTGAAAAACACTGGCCCGATTGTTCAAGTCAGCCAATGAGTGTTGTGATTGCTCAACACCTCTGAAAATCAGGCCTGTTGGCCAGATCCTCAGCTGCTGTAAATCACTCCATTTAAGTCAATGGAGCCATGCACATTTTACACCGACTGTGATGCTGGTCCCATATGCCTACAATTAACACATTTCAACATGTTAAAAGTGCAGTATTTTTACCAAGGGTAAATTGCAAATCTGGCTCTTTTGGGATTATTCTTCCATATGGTGAAAACATCTTGTAGCTATAGAAAAGCTTCCATCCCAAAGTGCTTGATAACATTTGTGTGTCACAGGCAACATCCACCACGGAAATGAAGCTACCTGCCAGGTTTGCCGTTGACCTGAATAGGGTCAGAATTTCAACTACAGTATTTATTGAGACACAACAACACTGTGCTACATTGTCTAGACACTACTACTGTAACTTTACTTTTGCGGGAATTCTGCGCCACTGCACATGTGCAGAACTCATGTCCCCCCCGATTTCTTTGCTTCCCTGCAGAAAAATAGTTTCTGATGGGGAAGCAAAGGGAAGCCACAAGAATGGTCATGTGCCCCTCCCCAGCAACATGGGTGTGTCATTTCAGGTGCCTGGAGCAGCTGGCAGAGAGGTAAATCACCATGGGAGTGGGAGGCGGGGCTAGGGACACCTAGCCAGTTGCTCCTACCCTGCACCAGACTCAGCTGCTAGTCTCAGCTGGGCTGGGGGTGGAGGAACATGGGAATTCCTATTCCCCTGCAAGGAGTGGCCGGGGCTGGGGCCAGGTCAGACCCACCCCTCCAGAAATCTCTCTGTGATGGGGTGGACTAGGCCCAAAAGCCCCCTGCTGGAGGCCTCAGGATTTTGCCACACCTATCCCAAGGACGGAGCAGTGGAGAGGTCCTCCAAGCAGGCTAAAGTGCCTGCCAGGGAAGCAGCCAATCATAGCCCAGGAGGACCATATAAAAAGAGCTGAAGAGCAAGCTACTAGTCAGTTGCTGCTTGGAGCAGGAGAAGAAAGGACGGTAGGTCTAGCTGCCTGGAAGAGCAGCAGGGCCATGGATGGTTTGCTAGCAGGGACCAGGGAGTATTGAGGGAGCTCCTGACTGGTTGCTAAGACTGAGTAGGGACTGAGCCTGGGGAGGGTTGCAGGAAGATAATGTCTACAGGGAGGAAGCCCTGGGGATACAGCCCCGTACCGGGGCTGGACTACTTAAAGACCAATGCGAGGGCTAGAAAGAGACACCACCAGCGGGGTATATCCCAGAAGGGGTTTGTGCTGGTTAACAGGCAGACAGGGTGACTCGTCTGGAGCACTGTGTCACTGACAAACCCACCTGAGAAACACCGAAAGGGGTCACCAGAACTAAAGAACGCAGACATGCCCAACCAGAAGGGGGCACTTGTGAGAGGTGGGTGCCAACCCAGTTACACTCCCCCAGCTTCAGGAAGCTCCACACACACCCCCTTTGCTTCCTGCCCCCAGGGGTCACTGTATGGGTAGCTGCTCCCTCATCTGCCCAATTCCTGTGCATCTAATCTCCATCCATACCTAGACTCCCCTGCCAAGCCTCACCACCCTGCATCCAGAACCCCCCCCACTGAGACCCCTGCACCCAGAACCCCCACCCTGCTGAGCCTCACCCCCCCTGTATCCAGAGCCCCCTGCACCCAGATCCCACTGACTAGCCTTATCCCCTGCACCCATACTCCCCCACCAAGTCCCACCACCTGCACTGGGAACCCCCCAAGGACCCTCTGTGCATCCAGATCCCCTTCACCCAGAGCTCCCCAAGAGACACCCACACCCAGATTGCCCACACAGAACCCTCTCATCCCATACTTGGATACTCACACACTAAACCCCTGCACACTTGGATCCTTCTGGGGTGAGCCTGTCTCCCCCACAACTGGATTGGGTTCCAGGGCTGGGTGTGTGTGCAAAACTCTCCCTCTCGCTTCTTGTGCCTGGTGCAGAGGGGCAGGGACCCGGGGTGTTTCTGGGGCAGGCCCAGCCCTTGTGTTGTATGTGTCATGTCAGGGTTGGGTACAGCCTCACTGCCATGTCTTGGCGGGGGGTGGGGCAGGCTGCAGGGTGATCTCCCACCTCCATGCGGCCGGTGGCCTGCATTCCCCACTGCTGTGCTGGAGCCTCTACATTTATTTATTGACAAATAAAATATGCAGAATTTTGCAGAATTTTAAAATTTGCACAGAATTTTTAATTTTTTTGCACAGAAATCCCTCAGGAGTATAATAATACAAATTGTTTTCAGGAGGGACATGGCAAATAGTTTATCTAATTGAAAGTGCCGGGGAAATTTAGGTAGCCAGAAAATAATTACTTACCTAAGACTTGGAATTTGACTGGAAGGCTGACACTTATGCAAAGGGCCATTAGATGTTTAATGACCATAAGGAGCTAAGACCTTGCATTTAAGTTTCATCTGACAGCACCTTCAGGTGCACAGTAGACTTTACAGAAATGTTGGAGCATTGATTAGTTCACAGTCAGAACAAAACCTAGGGAATCATCACTAATTTTTGCAGCATCTGTGTTTGCCTTGTCTATCTCCCACACAAGTACTGACCAGATCTAGTGTTGTATTGTTTATGGAATTGAATGAGATTTCATTGGCTGCCTGACCTCAGCCTATCATGCTTTAGTTTGAGCAGCAATAAGTTAAGCTCCAGGCGCAAGATAATGGTTGGATAATGTTCCGTTTCCGTCCACAATGGCTTCTTTAATCAAAAGAGATGCAGAATTATGACATCACTCTAGCTCTGGTTTTGCTCAGTCGGACTCAATGATTTCCCATTCTACTGCTCTCTCTTCAATTCTCCTCTCCTTTATGTTATCCCAGTCGTCCGCATTACTTTCAGATTGTCTTCAACTCTGTGATGCTGGCCTAGCATCTTGCCTGATGCCAGGACAACCTCTGGGGTGCATCAAGTACAGTGCCTGGATTTTAGTTCTGTCCACACAACCATTGGAAGAATTTGGCATTGGATACTCAAAAGTGTATTGACCATCCTTGCCACTGGCCCAGTCTCCCTTGAGGCCACATTACAGCAGCATCAACATATGCCATTTTGGCCATGCATGTCATAGGTTCACCATCATTTTCTCCCCTGTTATTTTTAGGATACTAAAAATGTTGTTTTCCTTTGTTGCAACCAGAAGCTTCAGTTTCATCCTAAGCCTAGTGTGTGCTGTTTGAAGTCTGTCAGTCCCTCATAGCTTCTGTTTATGCTGTTTTGAAAAGCAAAAGAAACAACAGCGTTTTTTAAAAGGGTGTTTTCTCTCAGCTGAGTCTTGACTTCAATTCAGCTGTGAGTGGAATGGAAAATATTTGTTTTCTTGGGATATCAAAACACAATGGTCAATGCATTTGGACATGTTAATGACATTCAGTTGTCTTGTGATAACTGCTCCATTAACATCAATCACCACTGCACCTTCTCGGGCTGTAATCTCCTAGAAGACAGGACAGATTTGGTTCCAGAATGGAGGCACTTAAAATGTTTTTTTTTCCCTACAAAAAGTGCAAAATGTCAAGATACTCCTAGATGAGATGTGCTGAGAGATTCATCCTGCTGCAGGTAGTTGCAAAGAAAGGCATACTTGACATGCTGCTGACAGTTAGGGTATTTTGTCTATAGACCCTCTGAACTAGTGGCTGTCACCTTCTTAAATATAGTGATTATCGTAAGAACCCTTTTCCAAAATGTGGTACTTATGGTAATTATGCCAGTGTCAGTACTGAATGCTTGATGCTGGGACACTTGCCATAGTTATCAGAGGACAGCCTTCCTGGGGCAATGCTTGTGAAATTATTATTATTTTTTCTTTTAATAATAATTTAATAATATAATATAAAAACAGAATAGAATCTTTATCTGGTTTGTAGCATCTAACAGGAAGATTGAGCATTTGTGAAGTATGCTTGTGAAATCTGTAGCCCTTGTGGCTGCAGATGTTATGAGCTGTTGTGACAGCAGCAATTCTAACTTTTTCTATTTGTCTGGAATGTGGCAATGTTGATCCCATGGCAGACCCTTTCCAGACGTGTCTCTGTGTCTGATTCAAGATATAAACAAAACATTTCTGACACTGAGGTGGTGCTCATCTTTTAAATGTACAGTAATTAGTTTTTTTGGACAACAGCAACCATGTATGGAAGATAAAAAAAATGCTCACAAAAATGTTTTTACCTGATTAATTAATTCATCAGCAACTTTTACTGTAATAAAACATGTCTTAATGAGCTATCTGGAGGAGAGGAAATTAATCACTTATCTTACAAATACCAACTTGAGAGCACTGCTTATGTCAGATAGAATAATTAATGACTTTAGCGGGAGCATGGAGGTGCACAGTCAAAAATGCACTCACCCATCAGTCACACTGTCAATCCGGTTCGTACTCACTTACTTGCCCCCTAGGGATTTAGACAGGAGAGATATGGGGGAAAGGGGAATACATCCAGATCTGGCATATCTGATCTTGATTTATCCTTGTTGTTTTCTGCTTATCAAAAAGGCTGCAGCAGCAAGTGAGCTCACAGCATCTTTTGTTCATGTGCATTTTCTTTAGGGTAAATAAAAGGGAATTTACAAGCTTTGGACTTATTTCTGCATGATGCTGAACACACCCTCTCCATTCCCTAGCTAAAGTCCCTCCTGAGTTTATTCTCTTCTATAGGCAAAGTTCACGTCATTTTCCTAAAGCCTAAGTAATTTTTCTTTATGTGGTTATCGTACAGAGGACAGCTGGGTTTGGCTACACAGCAGCTGGGAGGTGTAATTCCCAGTATGGGTGCACGTACGCATTCTAGCTCTTCTTGAGCTAGTGCACAAAAATAGCACGGTGGCTGTGGTAGCATGGGTGGTGGTTTGGGCTAGCCACCTGAGTACAATCCCGTCCAGCTCCCTGGCTATGTCCTTGGGCAGCTAGCCTGAGCCACTGCCCATGCCATGATAGCCACACCGCTATTTTCAGGTGCTAACTTGAGCTGAGCTACCATGTGTATGTGTAACCAACTGCTGTGTAGAAAAAAGCCTCTGCGCTCAGGGCTGGAGTGCTGAATCCCAGTGGCTACTACTCAGTGCATGGGCTGCAAAAGAAGCCACAACCTCCCTGGGCTACTTGTTTGGGTTGTTTCCACCACTGGAGCTGGACAAACATGCATTCAATGCCCACTTCTCAGGCTGGTTCCCATTGCTTCCCTCTATGTTGACAATGTATGTGAGCTATTGCAGGGTCTTCCCCCATAGTGCACAGGCAGAGTGGAGGCATATTGCATACCTGCTTCAATGGTAGCTCCCTCATGGAGCCCCAGCTTCCTGTTAAAGTATCACAAGGCTCTTGCTAACCCAGGTAAGGGAGCAGTGCAGAGGGAAGCTTGGGCAGAAGTGGTCCATCAACCCACCAAAGCTGGAATATGGAGCACAAGAAAAATACTAGTTTACGAGGTTTACAATGGTGTAGGTGACTTTATTCCAATGAAACAGCATTTTTTTAATTATCTCATCTTCATGTGGCAAAGTTTCAGACAGACTCTGCTCTTTCCTAGAAGGAAATAATTTACATTAATGAAATTTAGATGTTCATTAAGAAATACATGGGAGAGGTGTATAAGAAAATTTGGACATCCTGCCAAATGAGTGACAACTGAAAATCATGTTTTGTTTTTCTGCACTATATTATGTATGCCTTCCATTGGACCAGGTTCTGTGCCTAAATGTGCGACATGCTCCTAGATCTAGCTGTGTTATTCTTCATTTATGAACACCTTAACACGTCCTCTGCAACTTATAGATATATGTTAGCAAGACCTAGTTCATTAGCAAATGTAATTTTGGATGCAAACTCTAATAGTGATTATCACTAAGATTATCATATCTTATGAAATGTGCAATTGGTTGGGATTGGTTGGTATGATCCAGACATTCTACCTGCATGAAGCATAATACCCCCAGAAGCTACTGCAGGGACATACACCTGAAACTAACCCCTATCCTGGGTGCCACTGTAAGCAACAATTGAGCTTGAAGTTGGCATTGATAGCCAAGTTAATTTCAGAAAATGCCATACGGATGTGCAATATCAGGTTTCAAAAAAGGAATTTGCCAGCTCTGTCCATGTTGATAAATTGGAGGGGGTTCAGACAGAGCCATGAAAATGGTTTAAAAGATTGGAAAACATGTCTTATAGTGATAGATTCAAGGAGTTCAAGCTATTTAGCTGATTGACGAGAAGGTTAAGGGATGACTTGATCACAGTCTATAAGTACCTACATGGGGAATAGAAACATGGGGCTCTTCAGTCTAGCAGACAAAGATGCAGTGGCTGAAGCTAAACAAATTCCGTCTGGAAAGAAAGTGCACATTTTTAACAGTGAGGATAATTAACCATTGGAACATCTTACCAAGGGTTGTGGTGGATTCTCCATCACTGGCAATTTTTAAATCAAGATCACATGTTTTTCTAAAAGATATACTCTAGTTTGAATAGAAAATTAATTCAGAGAACTCATATGACCTGTGTTATACAGGAGGTCAGATTAGATGATCACAGTGGTCCCTTCTGGCCTTAGAATCTATGAATCCAGGTCTTATTTCCTTCCAGACAGAGTGAGGAGAAAACTCTGTGAACCTAGCTCTGCTTGAAATAGAGGTTAGCAGCAATAAACTTTCTGGCTCATCCCTACATTGAAATATCAACCAATTCTTGTCTACTAAGAGACCACTTTGGTGACTTCTCTGTTCCCAAATGGCCAGGCCAGGGCTCCATAATTCATCATACAAAATTGAAATAATATATTTGAGAGTCAGAGATTGTTAATAGTCAGAAAAAATGGCCTAACACCTCTCATCAAATAGAGACTTTTTGAACAAAGTTTCTATTCTGCAACAAGGGTATTTGCAGCTGTCAAGGCTGATTCCCCACTCTGGCACTTAGAGTGCAGAAGGTGGGGGCCCACAAGGATTTTAAAAATGAATACTTGCCACTCCAGGCTTGTATTAAAATCCCAAGGTTACAGCTTTTTTCTGACCTTGGCTTGGTAAATGCTGCCACCACCCAAATGCAAAACCCCTTTTTTGGAACCCAGGAAGGCGCACTTGGGAATTCCTTCCTGTGGGGTACCCTCAAGCCCTTTCACCCCCCCTCCAGGAAAGAGCTGAGAGAGAAAACAAAGGAAATTAGCTGTTGCCATCAGCTAATTAAACAACATGCACAAACCTCTTAGGACACCAAAAACCCAGTTCTGTTCTTAAAAAGGTAAATTTTATTAAAACAAAAAGAAAGAAAATACATCTGGAACCTTGGCTTTTGCTCGATTTAAAAAACATCAAGAATACCCTTCTTGAGGTCCAGCTTAAAGGTTACAGCAAAACAAAAGCATTTGGGGTTAGCACAGAGGAGTCCACAAGCCTTACAAAATAAAAGAAATAAACCTAATTGTGTCTTTCTAGACATTCCTCATCTACTTACACATCTGGGGTTTCAGATAAGTAGGTCCGAGGTATGAATTGATGCTTTTTCATACCTGGTTTTAAAGCTGCTTACAGCATTGCTGCTCTGTGTCTCTGCTCTCCGGAAAACAACAACAGACACAAAGGGAAAGTTTTTTCCCAATTTTAAAAAGTTCTAGCCTTCCTATTGGCTCTTTTGGTCAGGTACCCACTCCTTTCCTTTTACCTGTGGGCTTGTTAACCTTTTACAGGTAAAGCAAGTAGAGAACAGCTACTAAGAGGAATTTTATAGCTAACTGGCTGGCTGGGTGTCCATAAAAGGGAGCTACCATCCCCCCCTTCATTTTTCACAGGCGCCTATACAAGAAATATCCTTTCCCTACTAGTGCAGAGAAAGACTTTAAGGTAATACTGCATGGATATGATTTACAATATGAATGAATTCATTTATTCAATGGAAACCCAATCAGCATGCACCTCTACCTAAAGCTGATACGGTTATACACACTTGAGTAAGTAGCAGCTATATTTGCTAACAAATTCACCAGTGCTGCTTGAGACAGCGGCTCACATAAGAGTAGAGAAATAACTGTATTTTAGCAAAATGGCTGCTGCATACCTAAATTTGAGGTCCCAGATCCTTCATCTAGTGTAATGAGATGTCTCTCAGTCTCTTCCTCCACCAAACACAAGTGACATGATGCATGATTGGTGTTGAGATGTGGGATGAGATGGGAAGGGATTAGAGATGATGTGTGTTGTAGGGATAAACTGGGATTGGGGTGATCTGTGATTTGGGAGGAGATGAGTTTAGGGGTGATCTATGTTGTGGGGATGCGTGGAGATTAGGAGGTGAGTTGAAATGGGGAATGAGTTGGGATTAGGTGTGACGTGATTTAGGATGAGCTGGGCTTGGAGTGATCTGTGTTCTGGGAAGTAGGAATGGGGGATGAGTCGGTGTGAGAAGGGGAGTAGTGTGTGTGCACAGGACAGCAATTTGCTGAAGAAGATGAATGAAATCTTGCTACCTGTGGTGTCTCCTTGCAGCCCTGCTGTGCTGTGCACTGCCCTTACCCTCCCCCTTATGCTGGCACAGACTTGTGCAGATCAGATTCTCATCTGAAGTCAATGAGAATCCTTCCAAATGGTTTTGGATGATCCCTATGGGCTCACTTGTGATTAATGATTGCATGACCACACAAAGGCATAAGGAGGTGTAAGGGAGCCCCTACCTCCTGCATGTGATTTGCTACATTGTCATAGTCTGCACACGGGGACTAGGGGAAGGAGGGAGAGCAGCTGCTGCTAGGTTACTACTTTCCTCCTGTGCTGGTGACCGGGGGAGTGGAGGGTCAGTGGAGTTTATGTTTCACCCAGCACAGCTGAGCTGTCCCACAGGGGGCAGTAGGCTGTGTGAGGAAAAGGGCTCATGCAGATAGCAAGAGGGAAACAAGGACCAGTCAGAGTCCAGCCCTGCTCCTAAGGCAGCACGGACGGACGTACACTGGGGCTATGCACGGATCCTCCTCAGATGGCATTGCCAGGTTACGATCCAGCTCCACGTGAGCCCCTTCAGATGTTTAAGGTCAGACTGAAGACACTTTCCTCTCATCTTAATTAATCTGTTTTTTAATTTTCCCTGGCCTGTGATAGGTGATGAGTAGCGTGTACTCAAATCCTGGGAAAGCACCTTTGATCCAACAGAGATTTATTTGGAAATCAATAAGTAATAATGCACGCAATATAATGGGAGTGCAGTTGAAATGCACAGAGCTAGATCCTGTTCTCTCTCACACCAGTGTTGATCTGGCATAACTCCACTAGCGTTGATGAAGCTAGGCCAGTGCAGAATGGATGTAATGAGACCAGCTTCATCCCTACAGGGCCAGATCCTGTACCCTTTTGCAGTGTCATTCAGCAGTAACGCCACCAAAGTGATTTTGAGCTGACACATGCACTATAAGGAATTGCAGAATCAGGCCTGTGATACAGGCCTGTGGCCTCCTCTTTAATCTCTCCCTGTGAGGGGCTCTTTGGGGTTTATCCGGGCACGAAGCTGGCTCTTGTCTGTATGTGAGGCCCACGTGTTCTGCAGTGGCTTGTATGCGGAGCAGCAGAGCTGTCCCTGGTGCTGATGTGAGCTTGCCCTATAGCCGATGCAGTTTTTATCTTTTTCCCCTAGGGCAGCTCCTCCGGCACCAAAACACTTCAAACTCCAGCCCTTCCTGGCAGAACGGCTGGGTCCAGTAGCTGGATCCTGCCAATTTTGGGTCCGAATCTCCCCAATTCCGCTGCCTAGCCAGAAAACAAGTGTCGCTGCTCTTTCTGGGCTAAAAATATCTGGACCCTGATGCATCCTGGTGATACTACTGCAACTTCAGTGTGGTACCTGGCTCCTGCTTGGTCCAGTACGTTTTTCTAGCTCACACCCCCAAATTCTACCAGTTAAATAGAGAAAAGCGGCAGCTGCTCCCCATTGCATGTCCCCTTATAAAACAACAAAAGTGGGTTGGATTTTGTTGGAGTTTTCAAGTGCTTATGTGCCAGGATGTATCAGGGACTGGGTTTTCTAGTGGACTAGGAGTGTGTATTTATGAAGTAAAATGCAGTGGTTTATGGCCAAAATATCTGCTCCATCCATCATGGCCCAGGTGGCAGCTCGAGGTATTTGCATTGCTGTTGCTCTTGCAGTGGGATGTGCTGGAGTCCGGATTGTTTCTGGTCCAGGACAAATGGCAACAGGTGTTGCCTGTTTTGGTGATAGGGTCTGGTTACTAAAGGCCTGAACCTGGTAACCCCCAGCAGGCGGTAGGTGCTGAACATGCGCTCCGGACTGTTACTGAATGGGGAGCTGGATTTTTGCTGTGGAAGTGGAGCAGATGCATATTTAATGGCCAGACCCGTGGGGTTAGGGATTGAAAATAGAGCAGGTCAGCTGCTGGGACCTAAGTCTTCGTGCCGGGGGGCAGGCCTGGTAGGCACGCAAGGAGCGGCTAGACCTGTTCTCCACGTACAGGATTTGGGTGGGTCGGGGCAGCGGTCTGGGCCAACCTTTGGTAGGCGGCAGGGGCTGGGTGTAGGTGGCTCAGCTGGGCTGGGACCAGCAGGGGCTGGGTGTTGGAGGCGCACAAGGCTGGGGCTAGACACCGGCTCCTTTCAGCCAGAGGGATCTGCAGGGCTCAGCGCCCTACGCTGGCTGGGTGCAGACCGGGGGTTGCAGCCCCGTTGCACCGGGCGGAGGCCGGCTCCGGCTGCCAGCGGCGCCAGGGGAGCGGCTACACCTGCTCTGCAGGCCTGGAGTCTCGGGGGTGGGGAGCAGACACGGGCCGGAGGGGCGGCTGCGCCGGAGCCCGGGGGGGCCTAGGAGAAGAGGCTGGGCTCGCTGCGGAGCTGGGTGGCGCAGCCTGGCCGCGGCTCCCGGCCTCCTGCGCTCAGCCCGGAGGAGGGGTCCCCAGCGCGCATCCTCCCCCCTGCTCCCCGCCTCCCGGCCGGCTGCGGCAGGCTCCCGCCCCAGTGCCCGGCTGCCGCCATGGCGCTGAGCAACCTGCTCTTCGCCCAGTGCGTCGGCTACTTCCTGGCCTTCCTCTGCAGCTTCGTGGTGGTGGTGCCGCTGTCCGAGAACAGCAACGACTGCCACGGCCGCTGCCTGCTCTTCACCGAGGGCATGTGGCTCAGCGCCAACCTGACGGCGGAGCGGCAGCGCTTCACCGTGCAGGAGTGGGGGCCCCCGGCCGCCTGCCGCTTCAGCGTCTTCGCCGGGCTGCTCTCGCTGCTGCTGGCCGCCGCGCAGGCCTGGCGGACGCTCTTCTTCCTCTGCAAGGGCCACGAGGAGTAAGTAACGGGGTGGGTTGGGGGACCCCCGCCAGAGACTGAGGCCCCCCCATCCTGCCCCCACCCGCCAGAACCTGAGCCCCCAGGACCTGCCCCCACCCGCCAGGACCTGAGCCCCCCAAAACTGCCCTCCCGCCAGAACCTGAGCCCCCCCCAAACCTGCCCCCCAACTAGCCCCCTCAGAACCAACCCCCCCAAAGCGGCCCCCTGCCAGAACCTGCGCCCCCCAAACCTGCCTGCTGCCAGAACCTGCACCCCTCAACTTGCCCTCTCAGAATGAGCCCCCCAAACCTGCCCCCTGCCAGAACCTTAGCCCCCCCGAACCTGACCCCCATGCCTGAGCCAGCCCCCCCATCTGCCAGCACCCATCCCCAGCCGGCTGAGGCAGCCCTGCAGCTGCAGGGCCAAGGCAGGGAAGGGGGCATAGGGAGAGGGCGGCTATGCTCTGCCTCAGTGCGGGGACAGCCAGCGCCCAGCAGTGCCCCCCACATACCTACATTGTCCTGCCAGGGGTGGTGGTGAACAGGGGGCACCAGGAAACAAGGTGTTAGCTGGGATCTGACACTTCCCTCTGGAGACTTCCATCTAAGCTTTTGCCTTCCCATTAAGGGCGTGACTTTGAGTGTCAGGTAGGACTTCTTTATTTATGGCATTGACAACTTAACTGGAGCAGGGTCAATCCTTCAAGAAGTTTCGCTTTATACTTGATGCTGCTAGGCAAGGCTGAGAGCTTCCTAGGGATGCTCTAGCCTGCCATCCTTTGACCCCTTTAGGGTCGGTTGGCAAGGGGGTGGGACTAATTCAGGGAGAACAGGGGTTTAAGAAGCCGGCTAAGCCCCCAGAGGAGCAGCAAACAGAATTTGGTGGGGGAGTTTGAAGGGTCCGTGAGAGCCAGATACACCTGATAAACATTCTCCAAATTTAGGCCAATAATGCTCCCCCCCCCCCCCCAAGAACAAACAAAACCCTGCAAAAGTAAAAAGAATGCAGGCAGAAGTCCAGCAGCAGAGTGAGGCCTACCCAATTTATTGCTCTGAATGAAACATGAACGATTATCTGTCTTGTGGGCAGGTGGTATACATGTGCATTTGGCTCAAAGAGCTCATGGCCCTCAGAGACCCAATATGGGCTCTTGAAACCAGAGAGACTGAACTAGTGGAGCTAAGGGAGATAGAGAGGTACATAGATGAGACTTCCAGGGACCCAGCACAGCGATCCCACCCCCAGTTTGACAGGCTCTGTGCTGCTGAGGAGGATGAACATCTTGGGGAAGGAGAACATCAAGCTGGAGCAGAGGGAAATGATCCCAGAGTTGGGACCTTCCTTCCAGATGATGTCATGGTATCCTCTCACACTGAGGATATCTCTCCAGGGGAGGGGACCACAGTTATTAGGAAGAGACAGGTAATATTAATGTGGGATTTGATTATTAGAAATATAGATAGTTGGGTTTGTGATGCCCGGGAGAACTGCATGGTGAATTTTCTGCCGGACGCGAAGGTTGCAGACCTCTCGAGACATCTAGACAGACTTACGTGCAGTGCTGGGGAGGAGCCGGTGGCTGTGATACATGTAGGTATCAGTGACATAGGGAAAGGTAGAAAAGAGGTACTGGAGGCCAAATTTAGACTGCAAGGTAAGAGATTAAGTCCAGCCATGGCAGCATTCTCTGAAATGTGTCCGGTACCATGCGCAGGGCCAGTTAGATAGGCAGAACAACAGGGTCTCAATACGAGGATGAGAGAGTGTTTGGAAGAAAGATTTAGGTTTATTAGGAATTGGGGGACCTTTTGGGAAAGGAGGAGCCTATATAGAAAGGATGGGCTCCACCTAAACCAAAATGGAACCAGATTGCTGGCATGTAAAATTAAAAAGATCGTAGAGGACTTTTTAAACTGAGGGTAGGGATAAAGCTGACAGATGCAGAGAAGTAAACAGCTGGGATAGATACATCCTGTAGGGGAGGATCTATTAAAGGGATACTCTATCTCCCAGTAAAGAGGAGAGGATAGAAGTTGATAAAGTACAGGTAGGAACTGAAGAGAAACAGTCAAACAAAAAAGAGTCCCATTCAATTACATCACACGAAGGCAGACAACTAAATATTGACAAATTTTATAAGTTCTTGTATACAAATGCAAGAAGTCTATATACTAAGATGGGTAAACTTGAGTACCTGGTGTTAAATGAGGATATTGATAAATAGGCATATCAGAAACTTGGTGGAAGAATGCTAATCAATGGGACATTGTAATGTCAGCGTACAAAATATATATGATTACAGAGCAGATTGCATTGGTGGGGGAGTGGCACTATATGTGAAAGAAAGCATGGAATCAAATATAGTAAAAATCTTAAATGAATCAAACTATACCATAGAATCTCTATGGATAGAAATTCCATGCTTGAATAAGAATATAGCACTAGGAATATACTATTAACCACCTGACCAGGATGGTGATGGTTATTGTGAAATGCTCAGGGAGATTAGAGAGGCTACAAAAACAGAAAATCTAGTAATAATGGGGGATTTCAACTATCCCCGTATTGACTGGGAACATGTCATCTCATGATGGGATGCAGAGATAAAATTTCTAGATATCAATAATGACTGCTTCTTGGAGCAACTAGTCTAGGAACCCACAAGGGGAGAGTCAATTCTTGATTTAGTTCAAAGTGATGCACAGAATCTGCTCCAAGAAGTGAATATAGCTGAACCACTTGGTAACAGTGACCATAATGTAATTAAATTTAACATACTTGTAGGGGGGGAAATGCCAAAGAAACCCTCCACATTAACATTTAACTTCAAAAAGGGGAACTACACAAAATTAAGGAGACTAGTTAAACAGAAATTAAAAGGAATAGACAAAAGAGTGAAATGTCTGCAAGTGGCATGGAAACTTTTTTAAAACACCATAATCGAGGCTCAAACTATAAGTATAACCAAATTAAAAATCAAAAAACAAAAAACAGTCAGAGGGTCAAAAAAAAAAAGTGAGGGAGATTCCCACATATGAACCATTCTTTTTAGGTGACAAATCTGAGGGAACTATCCCAGATTGAGCTGTCAAGAGAGGAGGTTTGGGAACAAATTGATACATTAAACAGTAACACCAGGACGAGATGGTATTCACCCTAGAGTTCTGAGGGAACTCAAATATGAAATTGCAGAACTACTATTTGTGGTATCTGATCTATTGCTTAAATCAGCCTGTTTACCAGATGACTGGCAGATAGCGAATGTAATGCTGACTTAAAAAAAAAAAAAGGCTCCGGAGGTGAACTTAGCAATTACAGGCTGGTAAGCCTAATATCAGTACCAGGAAACTTGGTTGAAACCATAGTAAAGAACAGAATTCTCAGACACGTAGATGATCATGGTATGTTAGGGAAGCATCAACGTGGCTTTTGTAAAGGGAAATTATGCCTTATCAATCTATTAGAATTCTTTGAGGGGGTCAACAAACATGTGGACAAGTGTACTTGGACTTTCAGAAAGCCTTTGACAAAGTTCCTCACTAAAGGCTTTTAAGCAAAGAAAGCTGTCATGGGATAACAGGGAAGATCCTCTCATGGATCATGTAAAGTAATGCATATTGGAAAAAATAACCCCAACTATACATACAATATGATGGGGGCTAATTTAGCCACAACGAATCACGAAAAAGATCTTGGAGTCATCGTGGATAGTTCTCTGAAGACGTCCATGCAGTGTGCAGAGGCGGTCAAAAAAGCAAACAGGATGTTAGGAATCATTAAAAAGGGGATAGAGAATAAGACGGAGAATATATTATTGCGCTTATATAAATCGATGGTATGTCCACATCTTGAATACTGTGTACAGATGTGGTCTCCTCATCTCAAAAAAGATATACTGGCATTAGAAAAGGTTCAGAGAAGGGCAACTAAAATGATTAGGGGTTTGGAACAGGTCCCATATGAGAAGAGATTAAAGAGGCTAGGACTTTTCAGCTTGGAAAAGAGGAGACTAAGGGGGGATATGATAGAGGTACATAAAATCATGAGTGATATGGAGAAAGTAGATAAGGAAAAGTTATTTACTTATTCCCATAATATAAGAATTAGGGGCCACCAAATGAAATTAATGGGCAGCAGGTTTAAAACAAATAAAAGGAAGTTCTTCTTCACACAGCGCACAGTCAATTTGTGGAACTCCTTGCCTGCGGAGGTTGTGAAGGCTAGGACTATAACAGTGTTTAAAAGAGAACTGGATACATTAATGGAGGTTAAGTCCATTAATGGCTATTAGCCAGGATGGGTATGGAATGGTGTCCCTAGCTTCTGTTTGTCAGAGGGTGGAGATGGATGGCAGGAGAGAGATCACTTGATCATTACCTGTTCTGTTCACTCCCTCTGGGGCACCTGGCATTGGCCACTGTCGGTAGACAGAATACTGGGCTAGATGGACCTTTGGTCTGACCCAGTACGGCCGTTCTTATGTTCTTATGATCAGTAACTGGTTAAAAGATAGGAAACAAAGGGTAGGAATAAAGGGTCAGTTTTCATAATGGAGGAAGATAAATAAAGGGTCCAGGAGCGACGGAAGCTCTGTAAAAGTGAGGGGGCCACAGGCACCCAAACCATGGCCCCACCCCCTCCCCGAGAGGCTAAGCCCTTGTGTTGCCCCTTCTCCCCAAGCCACTGTCCTCGCGCTGCCCTTTCTCCCTAAGCCTCTGCCCCTTTGCCGCTTCTTCCCCCGAAGCCCCGCTCTCGCACCACCTCTTCCCCACCAACACTCCACTCATTCCTCTGCCCCCCGTCACTTGCCCTTATGGCTGGTAAAAAGTGGGAGGGCAGAACCTTCCCACTTTTAAAAGTAAGGGGGCCAGGGCCCCTTGGGATCTGTACTGGAACCAGTCCTGTTCAACATATTCGTAAATGATCTGGAAAAAGGGTAAACAGTGAAGTGGCTAAGTTTGCAGATGATCAAAAATTACTCAAAATAGTTAAATCCAAAGCAGACTGCAGAACGTTACAGAGGGATCTCACAAAACTGGATGACAGGGCCACAAAATGGCAGGTGAAAATCCAATGTTGATAAATGCAAATTAATGCAGATTGGAAAACCTAATCCCAACTATACATACAAAATGATGGGGTCTAAACTAGCTGTTACCACTCAAGAAAGAGATCTTGGAGTCATCCTGGATAGTTCTCTGAAAACATCTGCTCAATAGATAAAAATAGAAATAAATGCTCAAAACCCATAGTCTTGCACAACTGTGAATATTTAAATAGATAACTGAAAAAACACTTAAAAATAAACATCAATATTATCTATCAATCTAGAAAGAAATAAAAATCAAATTCTGCCAAGCCTCTTTATACTGTACTTGTGAATCCTTGCAGGCATTTATAAGCATTGCTCTAGATTTACTGGTACACTCTTGCTGCCTTGTGTCACTCTGAAACCAGCCAGTTGAAACGGGTATAAGGATGCTTTGTGCCATCAGGGCAGTGAAAAGCAGCTGGGACATTCCAGTGAATCTGACCATTTGTGTGTAACCACCAAGAATTCCAGGCACTAGAAGAACTCAGTTTAGGTACACACCCCCTCCTCCTCATTTCCCTCATCACTAAATAATATACATTGTGTGGTCAGTACAGCTGGTCAAAAAATTCAGAATTTTGAAACTTTTTGTTGTCTTGTCTTTACTTATATTGTAAACTCTCTGGGGCAGGGACTGTCTTGCTATATATTTGTTCAGTGCCTACCACAACGAAGCCCTAATCTTGGAACAGTTTACCAAGGGGCATGGTGGATTCTCCATCACTGACAATTTTTAAATCACAATTGGATATTTTTCTAAAAGATCTGCTCTAGGAAATATTTGGGAGGAGTTCTATGGCCTGTGTTATACAGGTGGGTCAGATGGGATGGTCACAATGGTCCTTGGAATCTATGAATCTTGGTTGAGACCTCAAGGTGCTACTGTAATGCAAATAATAATAGGGTTGGATATTATTCTCTGATATTCTGTGGCCACCCTTAGACTATCCAATATTAAAATATGCCCTAACAGATTTACAATAAAACAATAGCTAGCTTGCTTGGGATTGAAGCTTATCCTAAAAGATCTAAATGTAAGAGGAGACTTTTTAATACTCTTTGAAAAAAAGTATTTTTAAACAAATATCATAAACCTCAATTAGCTATACATGTTTGGTTGAATCCAGATGCATTTTATTTCCTATAGTTTAAAAACAGCTTATTTGGAAGAAACAGAACTAATAAGATTTTTAATGGTGTATTTTGGACAAGATTTTCATGATTTTTGATCTACTTCCAATTTTGGGAATTTATTTTATTTTGTTGTGCAATTCTTTTGTTGAGATTTGTTCTTTATGAGTAGCTTTTGAAATTCTTCCATTTCAGCTGAGCATTATCCTTTGGGTAACACTATTCATAGTTAATAAAATGCTGATCTGGGTAAGAAAGGATTTGGAAGGCTGCTGGGTGTTTGAAAGCCAAGATTAGGTGTATTGTTATAATAAAATATGCAAGTCTAATACCACATAAGGTCAAAATATGGATTAAAACAGGACACCATGTAGCCTGTCTAATAAAACACGGGGAAAGGGAAGTTCCACCCCACGCCCAGATTTGTCATTGCAAATCTGAAAAGCAAATGTAGCATCCTAAGTGAGTTATGCTGTTTAACACTGAGCAAAGGTCCATTAACATTTCAAACATACATGAGCGACTGACCCTGAAAATGGCCCTTTATTTCTGGAGAGAGAGAGGAATTTGTGCTCTTTGGGCATCATAAACAATGCACATCTTTAGTGTACTGATTGGAGGTTGTTCAGGAGGAAGTTCTGCAGCAATGCTGCTGCACATGCTTGCACTTACTGAGGTTGATGAGAGCATTGCCATTGACTTCACTTGAAGGATGATTGGGCCCATGATGAATAAGAAGTGACTCCTCGTTAAAATATGTGAGGGTATTCACCTTATTAAATAGTTTACAGAGCATCCATTGATTGTCAGTCAGATGCCTGGCATATAGCTACAAACTACTATAAACAGAAAACTAGCTGAAAATTAAGAAGAAAGACAACAGAACAGCAATGTAGATTAATGAAAGTGTTGCCCGGAAAGATGAGCCTTGCATCACACTGTTATCATTGTTTATTTGTCAAGCGCAAACGATGCGCTTGATGGCGCGTTTGTAAGATGTGAAGCTTACAGAGTTGAGCTCTGGTAGACCAACTGGAAGGAGCAAGTTTTAGAGTTGGGCTGCTCCACTGAGAACACCTTGAGTCCTAACCCCAAGATTGCACATTTAAAGACTATCAGCATCTTGAATGACACCAGAAAGTAGATGGAAAGTCAGTGCCGAACACCCAGTATGGATGTTCCGTGCTCATGCTAACTGTCTCCACTAAGTGGGTGAGCCCCTGCTTTCTGCAGCAGGGGCTTGATCTAAATCAGAGTCCACTGAACTGACTGGAAAGACTCCCATTGGTCTTTGATCAGCCCCCAGCTGAAGCTTGCAGTGTATATTTGATAAGTCAATCATTTAATTTGATAATTGACAAATAGATTTGTATATTGCCATTTCCTCTCTCCATGCAATATCACTGTAAGAACTGGTAATGTTTAATTTTAGTAAGGGGCATGATTTAGTGATCTAAGCGCAGGCCAGAGAGCAGGGACACCTTACTTCTAAACCTAGTTTTGTCATAGGCTCCTTTTGTGGCTTGGTCAAGTCACTTAAATTCTTTCCCTTATCCCGCTCCTCCCCCGTCCCCGCAGTTTCCCTGTAAGATGGGAATAAATTTGTTTATGTGCTTAACAGGAATGTCCTGGGGATTAATTGACTTGCCCTTTAAATGCTAAGTATTAATCATTTATATTTCATTTTCTCATTATCATGAGTTAAAGCATTTAACATTTACATGTCCAGTGACAGCCGGAGCCTCAATAAGAATAGAAACAGGCCATAAGTGTGAATGCTCCAAGCGACAGATCTTGTGTTTCTGGAAGACTTGCCACACTGTAGTCCTTCTCCTGAAGCTAGAAAATGTGCTGGGCCTACATTGTCCTTGATCCTCATGGACACCTCGCACTGAAAGCAATAGGAATTGCCTTTGATCTCATTGGGTGAAAATTGTCATTGGGGGCAGGATTTTATCCCTGGTATTATAAAGGGCCCAGAATTTCCCATAGTGACTGTTAAGGTTCATCTCCTGTAACAGCAGCAAATAGCTCATAAGGATGAAGAATCCATCATCATTTTTCTCAAGTGTTCCATTAAACTAAACACTGAAATGCTTTTCGAGTCAGTGATCAAATCCTAACAGGCTGGATAGGTTCTGGCAAGGACAGTCCTAGTTTCTGCAAACACAGTGGGAAATAAGACACGCATGGCCTGAGGCAGACATATGTAAAGCCGCGGGAGTGGGAAAGACTGACATTTGGGCATGTCAAGGGTGTTTGGACACAAGTGATTGGGGGTGCGGGTAGATTTTATCACTGAGTGAGGGGAGGGTTAGAAGGTTTTCACCAGCTAGATTCCATCAACTAGTAGGGAGGGATGAACAACTCAAAGGATTCCCCATGGTTCATTTTTAAGAATGATGGGGAGGTCCCAGCACCCATCAGCTTGGAAGGTCCTGGATGCTTAATTGGAGGAAATGTTGATGTACTGGTGTCCCCAAAAGTGTAGGGTCCTATACAGAGCATATGCCTTGAGCTGGCTGTGGATTCTAAACTGCACGTCATAGCTGGTCCTATTCTAAGCTGCAATGCAAGCCCAGATCCTCAACTGGTGTAAATTGACATAGGTCCATTGAAGTCAACAGAGTTTACACTACATGAGGATCTGACCTGCTATGCACACTTCATACACATGCAGAACTGAGTCCTGTCCCATGCTGCTAGCAGTGTAAGTTTAGCTGATTAAAATAATTATAGTTATCAGTAGTATTTTGTTTTATTTTTAGTTTTCTTTTGGTAGGCAATTTTTGTCCCAATTGTCACTATAGTCATGAAATAATTTTAGCTCCAGTTACTATATAATTTAAGTTAATGACATTTAGTTTAACAATGGTGATTTTCATCATTAGAGCTAATGAAAGCCATGCTGCGTGTGAGCAATCACACAACTTACTATTTATGATTCAGAGTGGGCCTCCTACATTTAAAAAAAGAAAAATGTGAAAGAGCTTAAGTGATGAGCATAATAAGAACCAACATCATAATCCTTAGTCTGTCAATAGTATTAGGCATTCTTAATTAAAGCAGATGTGTTTCAAATGGAGACTGGTATCTTTCATATGTGCCCAGTGCATGCTGCTTACAGACTGCTGATGCTGTGTTTCAGTTGTTTATGTGTTACATTTTTCTTCCCTTTTATTGCAGCTCTTTCTTTTATGCCTTCCTGAATCTGCTGATCAGCGTCTTTGTGGTTTTTGTCATCTTTATTGCTAGCACTATAGTGAGCGTAGGATTTAACATGTGGTGTGATACTGTTACCGAAAAAGGAAGCATGCCAAATAGGTTAGTATTGAAGGAAAAATTTCCGGTTTCACATATGCACAAATAAATGTAGGTATTACCAAATATAGTTATTAAATGCATGGAAAGAAGACAAGGAAAGGTATTTAAAACCTGAAAGTCTTTTTATAAAGATATGATTTTTAGATTGGGATCAAAACAACGAATAAACCTTTGGCTGCTAGTCCACATGAAACAAAAGCATTGTATAGTTATTTCATTGATGTTTCATTGCCTATTAGAGAGTCATAGTTATATGGAAAAGCACAAGAAGGATAGCAAGAAATTAACATAAAATCTTTATAGACTGCTGTGAAAAGAAAACCTAGTTGTGATAACTCTCTAGTGAGGGAGGGAATGTGATTTAGTGATCAGAGCAGAAAACTGGGAGTCAGGGCTCCTGAGTTCCAAATCCTAGTTCGGACACTGACTCACTATAAGAACCTAAGCGAGTTATTTAGCCTCTATGTGCCTCAGTCTGCTATCTACAAAATCGGTATAAAATATTGGCCTCATAGTGATGTTCTCAGATGAAAAGCACTGTATAAGTGCAAAGTACTGATGACCAACATTATCTTAAGAGTTATAGAATATATAGTTAATAAAATAATATTTGGGTTCAGTGAAGGAGGTAGATAATAGCTTGAGATGAATTTTTCATATCAAATAAATATCAATGAAGAGATAGGAAAAAGTGACATTTTATGTCATATGATATTGAGTAACACTATTACTAGAGCATACATTTATGTTTCACATTGTCATATGTTGCAAAATGCCATAGTAAATGTTCTGTTTAGGGCTGCAACGATTAATCGAATTATTCGAATATTCGGTTAAAAATTCTGTCTCAATTATAAAAAAAAAGAGCCTAATCGAATATTCGGATAAGAATCCAAGATGGCTGACACCACTGAAAAGGACAGAGAAGAGCCTTCAGAAATCAACCAAGAGATAGAAAGACATCCTCAAAATCCTGGGATTTTTTTCACACCACCAATAAAAGTCCGAGTTATTTGTAAAATCGGTAGGCAGCCTCTCTTTTACCATCACTATATCTTCTCCTTGCTGGTGCTTCCGAAACAAAAACACCCACACAATCCCTTCTTCTGAAGCCTTCCGTGATGATGTCAAAAGGTAATGGAGGCTCCAACACTTTGTTGCATTTAGGGGTGAAACAAACATCTGGGGTGAGCCAAATGTGTGTACTTGTGCAGGAGGTCTTGGGGTGGGCGGTAGAAAAGGAGGGTTTTAAGCATATTATTTGCATAATGAAGGTTGTGTTACACATTTCAGAAAATCAGTGTTGTTCATTTACATAATTAAATATAGATTTAAAAAATAATGAAATCTCTCTTTTACCTTAATGTGAGAGGAAATTGGCAAGCAGCCCGGTTGTGGCAATAATTGAAAGCTTATTTGATAGAATATTCAACTGCTTACTCTTTGAAGCCTTTATTCTGGTATTACTGTTTAGGATAATGGATACTGATTAGGACTATTGAACAGTTTGTTCTGGGAGTGGACATAACAAAAGAAGCCTATACTTATTTCAAGGGGAGCAGAATAATCTTTCTGATGGCGACATTGTTATACCTATATTGTTTATAGCTATGATCTTTTGTTTTTATTTAGAAAATCATTCTAGCAAGGGCAGTTCTTAAGTGGCTACTTCATCTTATGCTTGGCCTGTTTATTTGGAATCTCTGAAATAATTTTCTTTTTTACCCCCCCCCCCCCCCCAAATGCTGCCTTCTTGTAGCTGTGAAGAACTACAGGATATAGATCTTGAACTGAATTTAGAAACCTCTGCCTTCTATGATCAGTTTGCTATTGCACAGGTAGGTCAGAACAAGATACAAGAATGTTTCAGTTCATTAGCCATTTGGACATGGACCTGATGCCACTGGTACTGAGCTACTGAAATCAATGGACTTGTTTCCATTGACTTCAGTAGGTGCTGGGTTGGATCCATAGTGATGGGCATGTTTTTTTTGTAAAAATTAAAAATAGATAGCTTCAGATGTGGACTTGTACTTATGCTTTTACTGCTCATTACTGAAATGTAGCTGTCTCAGCAAGGCTCAATCCTGCAAAATGCTGAACACTTTGGCCCCTATCCAGCAAAATATTTAGTCTGGGATTTTTCCAAGGAACCTATGGGAATTAAGTACCCAACTCCCACAGACTTGTTTTGGGATTTGGATGCTTACCTCCTTTATCCCTCCTTCCCCCCTTAAATATATCAGCCTTAAGCAGTGCTTAATTTGAAGAATGTGAACAGTCCCATTGACTTGAGTGGGACTTCTTTAGTGCTTAAAGTTAAGCATGTGCTCAAGTGTTGTGGTGGATTGGACCAGAGGAGTCGGCACCTTGCAAAGTCAAACCCTCAATAAGTTTTTCATAAGAGCATATAAATGGCCATACTGTGTGTCACACTAATGGTCCATCTAGCCCAGTGTCCATTCCCTCTGAAGCATCTGGCACTGTCAGAGATAGAACAGCATTGGGCAATTTCAAGTGATCCACCCACTGTCGTCCAGTCCCAGCTTCTGGGACACCCAGAGCATGAAATTGCATCCCTGACCATCTTGACTAATAACAGCTGATGGACCTATCCTCTATGAACTTATCTAATTCTTTTTTCAACCCAGTTATACTTTTCGCCTTCACAACATCTATGGGCAACAACTGGCATAGGTTGACTGTGAATTGTGTGAAGAAGTACTTTTTTTGGTTAGTTTTAAACCTGCTGCCTGTTAATTTAATCAGGTGACCACTAGTTGTTGTGTTATGTGAAAGAGTAAATAATACTTCCCTATTCACTTTCTCCACGCCATTCATGATTTTATAGACTTATATCAAATCCCCCTTAGTCATCTCTTTTCTAAGTTTAGCAGTCCCAGTCTTTTTAATTTATCTTTGTATGAAAGTTGTTCCATACCCCTAATTATTTTTGTTGCCCTTCTCTGTACTTTTTCCAATTCGAATATCTTTTATGAGATGGGGTGACCAGAACTCACACAGTATTTAAGGTGTGGACTTACCATAGATTTATACAGTGACATTATGATATTTTCTGTCTTCTTATCTATCCTTTTCCTAATGGTTATGGACAATCAGTTAGCTTTTGACACTGCACATAGGGTGAATGTTTTCAGGGAACTATCCATGATGGACTTCAAGATTTCATTCTTGAGTCATAACAGCTAATTTAGACCCCATAATTTTGTATGTATAGGTGGGATTATGTTTTCCAATATCCATTACTTTTCACTTTTCAACACTGAATTTTAAAACAATGTAATTGAAAGATCCCATTGCATCTTAATTTCAAGGGAGTCCCTTGGGTATTCCTACTCAAGAGAAAATTTGGATGAACTCCTTTGCTATCATCTTGGACATCATGTTTCTCAGGGGTATGGCTTCCGGGTGATGAGTAGTGTAGTCTAGAATCATGAGCATGCATTGATGTCCCTGGGCCAACTTCTCCAGTGGGCTATAAGGTCCATCACTATCCTCTCAAATGGGTCTTTAATAATCTGTAGGGGTACTGAGGTTGTGGACCTTGCAATTGGCATTCAGGGCAGAAGGTGCAATAGCGTCAGACCTCCATGTGGACTCTTGACCAAGAGAACCTTCATAGGATTCTGTCTAGGGTTTTACCCACTCCTAAATGTCCCCCAAACAAATGATTCTGGGATAGGTCTAATACTGCCCTTTGGTATCCTCAAGGTACTAGCAGCTGCTCCAGTTCTTGCTCCTATAGTCAGATTATTCTATATAGTAAGTCCTTTTCATCACAAAACATGGCCCTGGGCCTTTGCCTTTCCCCTATACTGGGACCCCACTCACTTTGATGACTTCCTTTCTAATATTGTGGTACAGAGCATCATTGACTTGGTCCTGTCCAAAATTCTTGTATGAGGGACTGATATGTCCAAACTAAAGGGGGGGCTATTTCTGTTTCACCCTCAGTATTGGTCTCAGTTGAATTGGGCCCAGCCTCAAGTTCATTAACTATCTGAGTTGCCTCCCTGACTGCTGGATGAGACTGCTTACCCACGAACACCACCTTTTGATTCTGGGCCAAGATTTTGGTCCCCATTCTTTTGTCTGCCCTCCTTTCCTGTTTAATCTTCTGTGACTTCCCAGTTGCTGAAAATAAGTGCCGGACTAAAGGGCTAAATAATAGAAAATGAGAAGTGGGCTATTTTATGTGGCCATGATATCAGCTCCACGATTATTGCTTTCCTCCAACCCTTCCATTGGGAGTAGATGTCTGGGAAGTCTTGTCCTCTGAGTGCAGTATATAGAAGATTAGGGATTACTCCCGCTGTCATTTTTGTTGTGTTTCCCTGAACCTCTGTTTGTATGGGAATAGCTGGGTAGTAATTAACTGCCCCATGTATGCAGGTTAATCCCATGTATTTGGCTGGAGACAGCTGGTTCCACCCCACCAGTTTCCCAGAGACAAGCGTAACTGCATTTCCTAAGTCTACTAACACAATGGTCTCTGTACCATTCATTCCAACTGGCCACGTAGATAGTGGGTGGTGTATATGTGTATAGTGACTCCTTTTCACTGTCACCCAGACTACACTGCATGGGCCTCTCAATGTTAGGACATTGAACTGCTATATGCCCTAGTTCCCCACAAGCATAACATCAATACACAGCCTGGGATATCCTCCTATTGTTTGGGCCATTAGGTCTTATCCCGTGGCCTTCTCTTGCCAGTTCCCCAAGTCCCATCATGCCCTCAGGCCACTCTTTGGCATCCCTCCTCCCCAACATAATTGTATTTGAACTTCCGGAAGTCTGGGCCTTCGGGACTGGGATTGACCTCTTGGTCCAGCACAGATCTTATCCAGTAGTCCAAGAAAGCTCTCGGGCCATTGAATGCCTCGCTGTGAGGGCGACCAAATCATCATAAGAGGAAGGATCATTTTGGCCAACCCACACTCATAGGGTTTGGTGGTAGTCGTCTCATGAATCTGTCCAAAATCAAGAGTACTTTTCTATACCGTGGGTCTCGTGACACAGCCACTTTTGCATTAGGTGGATCAGGTTGAACAGTTGTGATCTTGATGCTTTGCTCTCCCAGTACCTCCACTCATGGAATCTCTGGGCTCTTACGACTGTAGTCACTCAGGATCTTGCAAGTATTTTAATTTTCAACTGGGAGTAGTCTTTAGCAGCTTCCACTGCAGTTTCATAGTAGGCCTTTCCACACAGGAAAGGAGCGAGGACACTGGCTCACTGGTACCGGGGCCAGGCCTCACTTAGGGCTGTTCTTTCAAACATGAGGAGATATGCCTCAATATCCTCTGTCATAATCTTTTGTAGATAACTGCTGGCCTTTAGGGATCATGTTCCATCATGGCCACCTCCCAGAGTGGCCAGGGCTTTCAGTTGTCTTACTACCTCTTGTAGGGTTGCTCGGTCCTGTGCCTCCTGAATCATCAGTAATTGATTTGTCTCTTGTATTTATACAGATTCCTGCTGAGTGGCCATCTGGACTCTGGTAGCCATTGGTTTTACCACAGTGGCCTGCACCAGTACCCTCATCATGTCATCCATTCTTGAGAATTATCTGTCTTGCTCTTGGGTTAGTCCACTGCATCAAATCCCACTCCTGACACCATCTGTGGCAAGACTCCTCCCTTGCCTTGTCAGCCTCAGAGTTTCTCCCTCTGGTGATGGGGGCCTGGAGTATATCAATCCTGCTCCGGAGGTTATTAATTCTTCACTTTGGTTTATTTTTTCAGTATTTACAAGGTGGGCATTAGGGTAGGCCTCTTAAGCAAAAAACAAACAACACAAAAGAAATACATTTCCTTGCCCCCTCCCTGGGGTGTTGCCTTATTACGCAGACTTCTAGTTGCTACCCCTTCACCAAGCAGAAGTTAACTTGGTTGTTTCCCATATAGGGAGGAGAACAGCCTTCCACCTAGGAGAAGCCTTTTCTCCATGCTGCCCTTAACCGTACTGCAGCTTGTTTTTCATCCCTCCTGCCTCTCATCAGAAGAGGGGGGTTTAAAGGTCACCGGCAGACTCAGGTGTCTCTCATTAACCTGAGATAATCTCTTTTTAGTTCATAGGGAAAGGGGCCTTCACCATTTTATGGTTGACATACCTGCCTTCCACCACTCTCTTACAGCTGTCAGGTCTGACTTTGGCAGAGACCATAACCTAGTTAAGAAAAGCGGTTGAGGAACCTTAATGACGTTCTGCCAGCTATTGGCCTGATTCACCATTGCATTACTCCAACATCGGCATTGCCAGACTGAAGCCAACTCAAGATCCATCTTGCCCAGGATCCTGTCTCTGACAGTGGCCAATACCAGATGCTTCAGAGGAAGATGTAAAAACTCCACAGTTACCATTGTGGGGTAAACTGACCCCCACATAAATCTCCTCCTGGTCTCTAATAGAGATTGACTTAAGCCCTGAAGTGCAAGGTTTAATATTTCTTCCAAAATGTCCATTAACATTAACTATGGTAACTCTGGATATTCTTTATCGCCATATAAATGGCCATTCCTTTTTTGAATCTTGTCACGGTTTTGGCCTCGATGGCTTTCTGTGACAATGGTTCCAGTTTAATCATAGAATCGAGAGGTCATCTAGTCCAGTCCCCTGCACTCATGGCAGAACTAAGTATTATCTAGACCATCCTTGACAGGTGTTTGTCTAACCTGCTCTTAAAAACCTCCAATGATGGAGATTCCACAACCTCCCTAGGCAATTTGTTCCAGCACGTAGCCACTCTGATGGTTAGAAAGATTTTCCTAATGTCCAACCTAAACCTCCCTTGCTGCAATATAAATTGAAGAACATTGCTTCTTGTCTTATCCTCAAGAACAATTTTTCTCCCGCCTTCTTGTAGCAACCTTTTAGAAGCATTTGAAAACTAATATCATGTCCCCTCTCAGTCAACTCTTCCCCAGACTAAACAAATCCATTTTTTTCAGTCTTCCCTCATAGGTCATGTTTTCTAGACCTTTAATCATTTTTGTTGCTCTCCTCTGGACTTTCTCCAATTTGTCCAAATCTTTCCTGAAATGTGATGCCCAGAACTGGACACAGTACTCCAGTTGAAACCTAATCAGCGCAGAGTAGAGCGGAAAAATTACTTGTCATGTCTTTCTTACAACGCTCCTGCTAATACATCCCAGAATGATGTTTGCTTTTTTTGCTACAGTGTTACACTGTGGACTCATATTTAGCTTGTGATTGTTCCTTCCTAAATGGAGTACTTTGCATTTGGCCTTATTGAATTTCATCCTATTTACTTCAGACCATTTCTCCGGTTTGTTCAGATCATGTGTTGTGTGAGAAACTATTTCCTTTTATTGGTTTTGAATTTCCCACCTTTTAATTTCACTGACTGTTCCCTTGTTACTGAGTCACGAGCCAGAGAAACAGAAGTTCCTGATCTACCTTCTGTAGACTATTCATTATTTATCATATCCTCTCTGTCTGGCTCTTTTGTAAGGTAACAATCACAAACTTTTCAATCTCATTCAATGAGTTTTTTCATACCCTTGACCATTCTCATTTCCAGTTTTATGTGGTGTAACCCTGTTGAAATCAATGGAGTTACATGGGCTTAAAAAAGGAGTAATACAATGGTGAATCAGGCCTTACATTTTTATAATTTTCTTTTCATTGTAATAGCCTCTTGGAAGCTTGTAAAATATTTTCTCCCCCTACCAATTTTATCGTTCCTCTTTGGCCAATATTTTGTTTTGCCTGGGTTCCAGTGCAGGAAAAACAAGTGCGAACTAGCTGCTATTGCAGGGGTCGGCGACGTTTGGCACGTGGCTCGCCAGGGTAAGCACCCTGGCGGGCCGGGCCAGTTTATTTACCTGCTGACATGGCAGGTTCGGCCGATCATGGCCTCCACTGGCTCTGGTTCGCCGTCCCGGGCCAATGGGGGCGGTGGGAAACCACAGCCAGCACATCCCTCGCCCGCGCCGCTTCCCGACCCCTGTGCTATTGTGTCACATCTATTTATCTATTCTGTGCTCATCGCCATAGTCTATGACTGGCCACTCGGACAAAAAGTCATAAATCCTGTCTTAGGAAAGTCAGTGGGGGCTCTGACCATTCACTTTAAGGTGAGCACAACTCTGGGAACAGTGTTTGTTATTAATTTTTCAGTCAGAGATTAAAAATCATCTGGGTGGTTTATTCCTCTTAAATGACTACTATGTTAATATAGTACAAATTCTGGTCCTATAAATACAAATTCTGCTGCGTCCGCATTTTCCTTACGTGGGTATAATTTCATTGTGTTCCCTTTGCTATATATTATTGTCTTCACCAGGGGTCATGTCCAGCCATAATTGTGTGTGTGATGTTCCCTTCACTGCCAGTGGAAGGGTAGTATAGAAGTATATGGTAGGATATGACTGAGTAAACTGGAATTATATACCCAGCTGCTGACACCGGGGGCATTATGGACAAATTATATGCAGGGGGAAACCTTCTTTTGACTATAATAGGGAACGGTGCAAAAAAAAAAATTCTGCCAACATATACAGAGCTCATGTGGGAGGAAAGTTTACTTTGTAGTAGTACATAGGAGAACTAGCCCCAAACAATCTGTTTCTAATTCCCACTACTGACTTACCAGGGGCAGCCTATGCTGCGTTAACTACTGCACATGCATGAATGAGGAGTGAAGGTGCATCTGCCAGATTCTTTTATGCTGACGAAAGAAAACACAATTTCAGAGCACAGAACTGATAGTGTGTAAGGAAACCCTGAAGTAGATCATGTGAAAAAAGATCCCAGTGGGGAACAAATCCCCGCAGTGCTATCTGTTAGTATCGTAAGGTACATTAAGCAGAGCTTCAGCCAGGGCCAGCTCCAGGTTTTCTGCTGCCCCTCCTTCAGTCCCTCTCTTCCTCTTCGGCGGCACTTCAGCGGCAGCTCAAAGAGGAAGAGAGGGACTGAAGGACCCGCCGCCGAATTCCCACCGAAGACTCGGACGGGCTGCCCCTTTGCATTGGCCGCCCCAAGCACCTGCTTCCTTAGCTGGTGCCTGGAGCTGGCCCTGGCTTCAGCAGAGCCAGCTGGTGGGTTTTCCTTTGGCCACGTGATAATGGTTCTTCAAGGCAAGTAGAGCAAGAATGGCCATCCTTAATGGTCCAGGAAAACAGGTCGTTGTATAGCACACTGATGGCTCAATGCAGCTGTCCATACCCAAGCACCACCCTCAGGGAATACATTGGGAATGTTTCCTGAATAAAAATTACAGAGTTGGGCACTGGGTAAACTTTGCAAGGAGAAACTAACCAGTCTGATGACAAAGTTGGATCGCTGGCATTTAAATACCATTCAGCTGGTTCTAGCTTGTCCAGAACTTTTCTTTAATCTTCACTCATTAACTGAATTATGCTAGATTTATCTAGAGTCTTTCGTGCTGAGTAAGTCTCAAAAGGCATAGAAAAGCCACTTAATGCAGACTTAAGTCTATGTTGAGACCATTTAAGAGAGTGCTACAATTTTGATGTTGCACTAATGACACGAAAACAGATATGAGATATTACAAATTAGCCCAAATGAGTGAGATTTTAACACCTTCTCATTCCATATCTTTTTATATAACTTATTTCATTGCTATTTTTAAAGACATTTTATATTGGTGGACTGAGATGTAAATGAGGACAAAAACATGTGGGAGATTTTCAAAAGTGTGTTAAGGGTCTAATTATTTGTCAGGGATTAATACAGCATAATACAGAAAGGAAGGTTAATACATTGCTAATGAATCCGGAAGACAGAAGTGCAGCTGGTGAGACTCAAAGATTTTGTGCTTACCCTGCTTGTATTTATATCTGACTCAGAGAAGCTTCACAATTTTCTCTGTATTACTTTAACCTACCACTCATTTCTTATCTGTCTTCTCTGACACATTTTTTGAAGACACCAAGATGTCAATAATTGACTGTACCTGACTGTACATTTGTAAGTTTTAATGTAGAATGCATCTTAAATTCTGACAGGTTTTATACAGCCCCTCCACAAAAACAGGACAGACATTGCAACAGTTTCTTCATTTTGTTTTGATCATAGCGTTCCAAAAGTCAGCAAGACTTTAAAGACATTCTGCACCAGCTATAGCTTGGTACAGAGGGCATGTTAGCTAACTATCAAGAAAATTGTTTGTCTTGCCCTGTCTCTCTGGAATGTCTCTGTACCTAACACTGAAATTAGAACACTTCACATCTCCCCTTGATTTAACATAAGTAAAGAGCATTTTGAAAGGAGCTTAACATAAATGCAATTCATACACAAACATATGTGATATATATAGTAATATTGTATATGATATTGGCTAACACTGTAGATCTTACAGACCTTCTCTTATCTGGTTCCATACACACTTTACTAGACACAGAGGGTTGATGGTAGCCAAATACAGCACAAATACCTAAAGGTTTAATGTGTTGAGTGTGTTTCACAAGATATAGTAGTAATCATATTATATGGGCTTATCATTGTTATTGTTATTTTTTTTTACTCTTACTTTTATAGTAAATGTAAAGGGGTTTACCAACCTGAAAAGTATGAGAAACAATGGGCTAGATCATCCGCTGGTGTAAACTGGCACAACTCTATTGAAGTCCATCCAGATGAGGATCTGGCCTTAAAATGAGGGTTGGATTTATCTTGACAACACAACATTAATCTCTCTGCCATCTCTTTTCCTGCCTAGTTTGGTCTCTGGGCTGCCTGGCTGACTTGGCTGGGAATTACCATTTTGGCCTTCCTGAAGGTTTATCACAACTACAGGCAGGAAGATCTGCTAGACAGCCTGATCCATGAGAAGGAGCTGCTGCTAGGACGATCCTCTTCACGAACCTTTTTGCAGGATGAGAAAAGTGGCATGATCTAATGTGTAAGCCACTCGACGGTGCAGGTTGTAAATTTTATAATTCATTATCACAAGCTGAAATCAAGAGAATTGGTGAGTGTGTGAAATCATTGCTTTCCTGAACTGAAATTTAATTTAGAATTACAGTCCTTTAATGAGAAATTGTCAGAAGCCATATTTCTGTTAGGATATAGACAATGAACTGTATGATACAATAGACTTACTTTCCTGTACATACTGGGAGCAGAACTAACTATGCCTGTGTATGAAGATGGCTGTCGCTGTCAGGGTTCTAGCATGCTTTTCCTGATTATTGAGGGAAGGGTGTTTTCTGAGAACTGTGGTAGCAAAACCTTGCTAAAGACCACCCCTGTAATGTAGTTTGTAGCATGATTTTAACATTGTTCTAGCTAGCACTGTTCTGACCTATGTATGGACAGGGCCTTTGCTACCCCAAAATTTGTTGTATACATACAAAATATTGACAGCAATTTTATAATCCCTGCTCCCATTGATTTGATCACTTTAGAACATATGGAGCTGTGTACCTGACTATATACTTAATGTTACATAGAGTGAAATTCATACAATGACAGGTTATTACAGCATCTTAAACATACTGTATATTTTTGGAGGGATCGTAGAGCCTATTTATATTTATGTTTCATCTTAGACTTTGGCATGGCAAGCATTTATTACTGCTTTGTAAAATGTAGTCTAGCGGGCAGTAACTGCAGCTTGCATAATAAGAGATTAAACTTAATATATTATATTAATGCTTGCTCATTCATATATGTAATTTGATCCCTAGTACTATATACTATTCAACTTCGAGTATTAGAGTTTACTTGTGCTATTTATCTCAAACAGGATATGTTAAATTATTATAAATAGCTGCATAGACTGTAGATGTATGAATGTCTCTATCAGTATAGTAAACTGTAAAAACTGCTCAGTAATCATATAGCTGGTTCTTTTATGAACTGGGCTATTTTCCCCCGCATTGGCCAGGGGCCTTTAATAGCTGCTCCAATACTCGGTATTGCTACCGTGAAAAGGGAAAAGAGCCATTTACTTTATGATGTCCACTAGGGACTTTGCTATTGCTCTTGATTTTACACAGAAAGTGCTCAGATGCTAGGATAATGGGTGAGATTATAAAACCCTACAATATATCAAACAATTAGGAACATAGATAATTCAAAGGGCAGTGGAATTATTATGCTTAAGAATGAATGCCTTGCTAATATATAGAGAGACAAGATGGATGAGGTAATATCTTTTATTGGACCAACTTCTGTGGGTGAAGAGACAAGCTTTTGAGTTTACACAGAGCTCTTCTTCAGGTCTGAAAAAGCCTGAAGAAAAGCTCTGTGTAAGCTTGAAAGCTTGTTTCTCTCTCTTACCCACCTTGTCTTTCTATTATCCTGAGACCAGCATGGCTACAATAACACTGCAAACAATAATTGCTAGTATATAGGACTATAGTCATCAGGTACAATAGGAATCTGAGGCCCCAGTTTAGCAAAGTGCTTAAGCAAATGCTTAATTTTAAGCATATGATTAATCCCACTGACTTCTGAAAACTGTTGAATCAATCTGAAGGCACAAAAATCACCCAGTTACAATAGTTCTGTTGCACAGATTTTGCTGTGTTTTTGAGCATCTAAGATTTTATGTATGGACTAACGGCCAAACGGTTCCCATTTGTGGGAAAAACCTATGTAGGGGATGTGAAACTCTGTGAATTGTTCAATCAGGGGAGCTGGCTCTTGGAACCTGCACATCATAGAGTTCCAGACCATTTCCAGAGGCCAGATTGGTCTGCAAAGGGTTTCTAGAAACAAGGTCCATCTACATAGAGGACCTGTTTCCATGCACTGGTTCCTACCCACAAAGGAGCAAAATTCCTGCAAGACCCATACTGCCATGGCATTCTCCAGCTGTGAATTCACATCAGAGGAGGGTTTTAAGAAGATGGAGACCAAGTTAGTTAATGCCAGTTTAAGGTTCAGCATTAAGGCCCCCATCCAGCAAGTTTCTTGAGCACATGCCTAATTTTAAGCATGTGATAATATCACTGACTTCCATGGTGCTATTCACATGCTCAAAGTTAACTTAAGTAATTTGCTTCTTGCTGTTGATGTAGAAAGTAGATGTCTGTCCATCACTTCCCAGCCTAGGCAACAGAGGCTGTCCTGTTGGAAATGCTTCCACTGGTTCTGGAGAAGAGTATGATGCTGTGAAGATGAGGCTGTCCTTCCCTCCACTTTCACACTGCCTGCCTCCCTGCAGGTGCCTGGCTGTCTTGCTCCAATCCACTGTCCCCCCAAAAAGAAGGGAATATTTGGCCCAAAGTTTCTAGTCTGTTTGGTTTTGCAGATGACTTTTATTCTAGGAATTAAAGCCCTTTCACTATCCTGTTTGTTCTTCAGCTCAATAGACTAAAAAGAGACTAAGGGAGTCAGGAACCCAATAGGAGTTGGGCACCTAACTCCCTTAAATTCCTTTGAAAACCCCAGCCCAAATTAATACAATACAAACAGGTGAGAGAACGTATCTATTCATCTGAAGCATCCTATATTCAAAACTTAGTTTTTGGTACATAATTTCTCCAGAATCTTATTCTACCCTCAGTTGCCTGTTGACAAGAGTTCATTGAGTGCAATAAAAGACAGAATTTGGCTCCTAAACTTTTAAGATAGCTTGTTAATGTGAAAAGATTCAGAAGACTACTCTGGAGCCAGCAGGCAAAGGGTTAATTCACTTCTAATCTACTCTGGTTCCCACACTGGACCAGGTGGAATGAGTTGAGGTAGCTAGTTAGGATGGTTCATTAGGGGCTTTAAAGCAAGGACCTTTTCAAGGAAAGTTCCCTAGTAGTTAGAAGGAAGAAGACAGAGATTAGTAGCTATGAAGCTAGTTTAGGAGAAGGTACTTCTGAGCTAGATTGTCAGAAGTAGTTTAGTTTTAACCTAGCTGGGCCTTTTTGTTTGAGAACAGTTTTGCTCTAGTTTTCAGTCGGTGAGAAAGCTCTCTGCCAGCTCATATTCTAAAGCTGAAACACCCGGACCAAACTACTTGTGCCAAAGTGAGGGCTAGGGCAGAAAATATGGCCAGGGATGAGAATGTGGACTTGTTCTTTTATATTTTGCAGCATACAAGTTAGACTTTCTAGCTGTAAATTATCAGGCCATTGTTGAGTTAGGTGCTGTTATTTATGCATCACCATTCTTTGACCTTTCAGACTCTTCTTTAATTTGCATCCTCCAAAACCATGCCTAAGACCCTAGTAGTTTAACAAGGTTGTGCATTTAATGTAACAAAACTCAGCTTTTTAGGATTGTAAGGGGGAAGTGTTTATTTTGCTAATGGGCATATTGATGTTTAAATCAGACTCCGAAGACCACCTTTTTGGCCTACGTAAAATGGCTGATAGTAATGAAGGTAGCGTTTACATGGTGCCTTATTTATTAAAATGCAAATAGATGCTGTTCTGTTGAATTGCTACAACACCGACAAGGTATTGACACACAAATAACCTGCTATGTGAGATACATTCCAGATGCCCTGGCTTCCACCAGTGCCCTTTTCCTGTTAGCAAAACCACTTGAATTCAGGAGTTATGGCCATTGCTGACAGGACATAGTGTTAGACAAACCTGATCCAGCTGAGAAACTGTAAAAATCTGGCTTTGTTTTTTAAAACCAAAACTTTTTTTTAAGAGAACTCCAGTAAAACAATAGTTTGGAGCAAAGTGTTTTTAAAATGGCAGAAAAGCTTGTAAAGTCCTGTCCCTTAAATATTCAAAGCATCATACAGTGTTTCATCCCTGAATCTCCCACAGGCATCACGTAGGCAGCTTTGCTTTGGGAATTTAGGGGATTGTGCTTGTTGATGCTGCTGCTGAGAGAAATGTGTATTATAAAAAAATGAAAACTCAGATAAGCATGATTTGTTGATGGTGTTCAGTATTAAAGAGGTGGGGTGTGTGTGTGTGTGTGTGTGTGTGTGTGTGTGTATATACATATATGTACACACACATATGCCATGTTAATGGAATTGTTAGGATAATCCCCATTATTAAACCATGATTTTGATGTAAAATCCCCTGTAGACAGTCAGAGAATGTCAGAATAGCTTACATTTCTACACTGCCTTTTCTTTTTTCTTCTTCTTCTCCCCTTTCTTACTTATCTGCATGATGCCACTTAGGATATGGATGCCTCTATGTGTTATCAAACAATTTCACTGTTAGGAAGTAGTAATCAATCACACTATCCCTCAAGGTTTATCCTCACTTACAGAGTATTAGGGATTACTGTTTATACTTTGTATAATCTCCTGCCTTCATCTAACTATGCTGTCTTGTTGAAGTGTTACATTTTGTAGATTGAAATACATTGGAATCCTACATGACTGGAGGATGACTTTCCCTTTTAACAAAGTTCCTAATGTAACATAAATGTGCATTGACTCTTTGACACATATTAACTCTTTGATGGAAGTATTACTATTAATTAGGACATAGTAATTAATGCTTATTCAAAATAGGTGACAAATACCTTAAAGTATATTTTCTTAAAAGCCTTAATCCTTCAATTGTCAAAACTGATTCTTCTTCTGCAACAGCCTAGCAAATGATGTAAGACCCAAAGCAATTAGCATGTTAAAAACAACAACAATGATCCACTGATTGGAGAAGAAAAGTAAATGCAAGGAAGGGAAGAAAGATTTGTATAATCTGCGATTACACACTGGTAGGACTGTAGAGGGGAAAATTAATTTTAAAACCCATTGGTTTTATTCAATTAGATGAGAATCAGAAGCCAGGTCCCCAGCTGGTGTAAATTGGTGTTGCTCCATTGAAGTCAATAGAGCTATGTTGATTTACACCAGCTGAGAATCTGACAACTTATATTTAAAAGCATTTGAACACTTGTTTCCCCCTTCAGAGCCATATATGCAACTATCTGGTTAAATTGACAAGGGCTTTGGTACTAAGTCACTGAAATGGATGAGAAAGCTGGTCAGTCTCTGGTGGCCAATTATATGGTATCTGGGATATCAGGACCTTTCTGAATGTATTTGTTTTTCTTAGAGTACTCATTTAGGGCCTGATCCAAAACAGAAATCCACTGGAGTGTTTTCTACTGCCTTCGTTGGGCTTTGGATCGAGCCTGATCCTACAGTCTCAGTGCACTCAAAACTCTCATTGATAGAGAAAGATAATTGAGTGCACAAGGAGGGCAGGATTGGACTCCGTTACACTGAGCCTCTATTGAATTTCTAGTCACAGAACTTCTTGCTTCTTTATACAGATTTACCATACTCATTTCCCAGTGCTGCTGCTAGCAGTTAGCCTCTACTGATTTTTGAGATGCAAGAAATCAATGACAGACTGACATTGTGTGAAATATTGATTTTCTGCATTGTCTTTAAACACATCAATCCACATAACAGTTTTGTAAAGTACAGTTTAAAATGAGAAACCTCCAAACCAGAATGATCTGCAGACTATTTAATACAAATCACGTGCATTTTGGTGTATGGGGTGGTATGCTGTATACAAACACCTTGTTTATAATTCCTCTCCTAGAATGTTTGCATCCCAAACATTCTATGTAAATCACTCACAGCTGCTTGAATGGGTTCTCCTTTATGTATAACAAGAGACAATTTGGCTGATCATACAAATGGGTCAGAATTACATTCTCTTATGCAGATTTAGTTTGGGGTTTGATTAAACTTTGTCTCTATTTCCAAATCAGAGCCCTGGGAGTGAACATGCTTGAACTCAGAGGAAAGTTTATATTTGGATGAAGATCTGAAATCTGCAGCTAGGGCTGCCCAATCACTAATCTTTGCTGATGGAAATGTTCTATTTTGTCTAATTAGGCTGTTTGTTCTACAGGCAAAAACCCTAGAGACTGCAGTGCCCTTTTTAAAGTTTGTCCTAAGAGGAATACCAGTTCATGCACATTCAGTTTCTACTTTGCACACAATGAGAAAAGGCACATGTACCTAACAGTGTTGGAAATCTTGTTTTAAAATGATTTTATCCCTGATTTCCTCAAGGCCAAAATGCACTGCATTCCCATGCTTTTCCTCCTTTAAAAAGAGTAAACTTCTTCTGCATCATATTTCAGCCTTCACAGACAGACACACAGCTCATAAACACTTATATTTTTTTAGAGTGACCAAACCTGATAAATTATTTTGATCCTAACGCTTTATGGAGAAGGACAACCCTCTGATTTATTCCAGGCACAAAAGGATCAAGCAATCATTTCAGTCACTCAAAAATCCTAATCATGGTGTCTGAAATGCATAACCTGCAATGTACATTCACCTAATTTATTGCACAATGTATGTATTGCAATGTAGCCATAAAGCTGGCTGATTGATAATGCCTCTTTATCAGTGTTGCAAGTGGAATCCATTTCTTACTGGTATGGGGGGAGGGGTACCATGGGGGGCACGTGACCTCCTCATGTGACTCCTCCCTGCCCCGCCCCCAGTCTGGGGCCCCCATCCCCTCCCCATGATCCAACCCCCTTACCGCAGGAGAAGCAGATGGTGGGGCCACCCAGTGGCCCCATGCCCACAGCTCCTCCAGTGCGGCTGTACTGCCCCAGTCCTTCCATGCAGGGTCTCATCCGTTTGTTCAGCAGCCAGCCCCGCTGGAGGACAGGACTGGGGTTGGGGGCAGTACAGCAGCTGCTCCGGAGGAGGTGCTGGCATGGGGCCGCCCTGTGGCCCCACGTTCTGCTCCTTTTCCCACTGCGGTTCCCAGGAGAGCCTGGCAATTCAGGGCTCTCCCAGGAACTGCAGCGGGGAAAGGAGTAGAATGACGGCAGCTCATCTGGCGGCTGTATTGCCTCCAGCCTCACCCCCCACAGCCCTGTCCTCCAGCATAGCTGCTACTGGGAGCCGGAGGGGACACAGTTCCACGGAAGGGCAGGGGGCAGAAGTGGGGGCTTTGCTCCTTTCCCCTCTGCGGTTCCCGGGAGAGCCCTGAACCGCAGGGCGCTCCTAGGAACCACAGCGGGGAAAGGAGCAGAATGTGGGGCCACCGGGTAGCCCCACACCAGCAGCTCCTCTGGCGCAGCTGTACCGCCCCCAGGCCGCCTCCAGCCCTGACCTCCGGCGGGGCTGCTCTACGGACCGAGGAGACCCTGCGTGGAAGGGCTGGGGGCAGTACAGCTGCACCGGAAGTGCTGCAGGCGTGGGCCACTGCACGTTCTGCTCCTCTGTCCGGTACACTGTACCAACTATAAATATCTTGCTAGTACAGCGTATCGGACCGGGCCGCCCTATTTGCACTGCTGCTCTTTATTCTAATATTGGGAGAAGTATTTGTACAATAGTGCTTTCTCGTGGAATTCTGTTAAATGAAGCTCTTGAGTATCTTATGTCTGGACAAAAGATTGTGTTTAAAGTGATATTGAATTAGTGTGAATGTAAATACCCCGACTCTTAAATATTTCTACCTCTAATAGCTACTATAACTGTTTAAAGCATCATGGCTCCAATTTTCAAAAAGATCCAACTAAGTCCTATTTTTCAAGATGACTTAAGCACTTAGGAGTTAAATCTCATTGACATCCAGTGAAACTTTGGCTCCTAAGCCAAAGTCACTTTTGAAAACGAGGCATAGGCTCCTATTTCACTTAGGCTCTTTTGAAAAATTCCCCAGCTCTTTCATAAAAGCCCCAAAGCTGTTCTTATTGAAGTTAACTGTAAAAAGCACATTCATAGATCCATTGGGGCCAAATTCTCTGCTGGCATACCTCCAGTGAAGTCAAAGGAGTTAGGCTAGTGGAATAGTTGACCCATCTATTTTGGCTATGTCTACACTATGAGCTAGGGGTCTGATTCCCCTGCTTGTGTACACATACTCACACTAGCCCTCATTGAGCTCGCAAGAGTATTTAGTGTAGCTACAGTAGCATAGGTAGTAGCAGTGGAGGCTGGGTATGTACTCGGCACGGCTAAGTCATGCCTACGCTGCCACTACTGCTACCTGTACTACCATGGCTACACTGCTCTTAATATGCTCACTAGCTCAATGAGCAGGGGAGCCACACCCCTAGCTTGTAGTGTAAACCTAGCCTTAAAGGTTCATCTAGCAGGATCTCCTTCATCATGAAGTCCATAGAATTTCACCCTGTAATTCCAGCAGGAGAATCAATTATTCTTCCCTACTAAGTACATGAACGCTATCAAGTCCAATAACTTGTGCACGAACTAAAGCATATCTTTTAGGAAGATATCTGGACTTGATGATGAATTAGCTGCTTCCCTTGGTAAAGTGTTCCAATGGTTTTAACTCTCACCGTTAAACATTGACTTCCCTGGTGCATGATCAAGCCCCTCAGAGCTGAATATACTCTTCTTGTTATACCATGGTCATCAAAATCCTCTTGCAAATGACTTTGAACAGCTCCTGCTGAATAGCATCCCTATGGGGAGAAAAGACTGCATTGGAGGTCATAACCACTGCACAATGATGGTATTGCAAAGGAAACCCATTTAAATAGGGCAGGAAAACAAAAGGGGTTTGGCTGTTGATCCTGAGGATACCTCATGGGTGTTAGGCTGCAAAGAAGATTTGGCTCTACTGCCGTCTAATTGATGTTACTCTAATCAGTGAACCAAACTTATACTCTGTTTCCCAACTGAAACTGTGCAATTTAGAAATCAATAGTGTGATCTACAGCACAGGGCTAAAAGGTTTCTGCAGGTTTATAAAAAAAAAAAAACCACAATACCACTGACCTCTTCTCCTGGCTCATTTCATCCTCAAGACATCCCTGCAAACTTTAGAGTGCACAACAGACCATAAAGAGTTGTACTAACATTATAGAACCACTCAATCCTTATTCCTTTGTGTCTATTTGAGACAGGGACCGCTCATGGGAACTGGAGAATGCAGCATCCACATAAATCAGAATGCAAGTGGATAGCAAAGAAAGTTGTTAATGTATTTCACATGAGGAATTTAAACATTCATGTTCAAAGCATGAAGGCCCCAGTTCTTCAGTCTCTAAGTAGCCAAAAGTAGCAGTCACTTTAGTCTTAGCGTTGCCCATGTGATCAGTGTTGGTTATAGCTTTCCATACTGCAGGTGAAACAAGTCTTTTTGAGAAATGTGCTGGTCTACTCTCAGCTTTTGTAGGGCTTTAACTATAGCAGCATGACCCCCTAGTATAGACACAATTATACTGGTGTAAAAGTGCTTAGGTCGATATAACACCCAATTTTTTTCTGAGTGAGCAAACTGAAATATCTCTCTGATTCTGAAAGCTGTGACTTTAACTTTGGCATTTCAAAGTATAAGAAATAATGTACGACTGGGCCTTTCCCCTGTGTAGCTGGTGATTTGTGAGGTAAAACAGTGTGAGTGTTCCAAAATCACTGTAAATTTGCCATTATTAAAGGGAGAACGTTAACAAGGTCATTGTAGATTTAAAGGCTGTGTCTTTAGTATGTTACTGCCTGCAGAGATTGAAAGTGTACCTTTACTTTTCGTTTAATGCAAAGCCTGAATGCATCTGAACCTCTTCTAAATAGATGTCCTGTGATTTACATATTTGTGAACTACTGTCTCTTCTTTTCTTGTATCCACTTGGAAAAAGCTTTATGAGAGCCTAGATGAACATTATTTTTTCCTGCTACAGAGGTCTGTGCAATAGATTCTTTAGGACACAATTTTAACAGTTTTCATAATTCTTTTAATCTCTAAAACCAAGAGTGGGCCAGATCCTTAACTGGGGTATGTGGCATAGCTCCATTTACATCATTGGAGCCATGCCTGTTTACATCAACTGAGGATATGGCCCAGTGTATTTTAAATATTAGCACTCATGCATTATGCTATCTATTGCTGTGTTTATTAACTGCTGATTTGGGGGATAAACTGCATGCAATTTCACAGAACCGCAGAGTCTGAATAATGTTTATTATTGTTTTTATGCAGTAGTGAAAGGGATGCAGTTTACTTACATATGGAAAATCAGTTACTAGCATTTTAATAGAATACTTTATAAACATTTGGCAAAATGGAAAGAATGAGCCTGATCCTTCTGCCAGCGAAATCACTGGCAAAATTTGCACTGGCTGTGAGGGGAGCAGGATTGGGTTCAGTGTAACTAATGTGCTCCAGTATTATTGATATTGAATGAACGTGTTTTTATATTGAATGCTTTTTGCTGGACCGTGCATTGCGCTTTTATGATTTAGTGCTATACACAAATAAATTATTTGAAAATTCAGTCTTTTCATGCCTGTCTTTTGAACTTCTACTGGAATAATTTTACTGTAGGGCCTTATTCTCAGCTAGTGAGCTCCAAGAGTCAAAAGAGAGATCCTAGTTTATAGTAGCTGAGATTCTGGCCTGCAGTGTTTGCAGCCTATCTGTGTAATCTGCCTGTCTGATAAGGACAACATGATCCTTGCTAGCAGTACATGTTTTAGATTCCTATTGCTAATATTGTACTCATTCTGTATGTGTCATTTCCACTGTCTGGCTCCCTGTCTTCCTTGCGAAGCTTCAGTATTACGAACATGCTGGTGACTCCTGTTAGCCTTCCTGACCTATGAGAGTATTTTCATTCCCCCTACAAACTGTTGGAAGCCTTTGCAAACTGCATTACCTGATCTTTCACCGGGACCCATTTCAGCTGAGAAAAACTTGCATCCCAGTCATATAGCTGAGGTAGAAATGCCACGTCCAGTGGTGGGGGGCTATCATTAAAAAACAGCAGCATCCAGGATTCAGTCCACCAACCGTGGGTCCTTTCAGTTCCAATCCAGTCATGGGTGCCCTGTAAGTGTAGCTGATGAGGAAAGGATGCTGTGATTTCTATATACCATGGAGGACCAACCACTTACTAAGTATCATAGTGGTATCACCTTCCTGCTTGAGGCAGGCCCAGAATCTGAACCACGACAAGTTGATTTTCTCTTTGTGGCATAAATAAAGTAAATAAATGGGTATGCTGCCCTGCATGGTGTGTTCAATGGTTGCTGAGAGCCAGGGCTATTCTGGGATAGTGAATTAGTAAGGAACTAGTCCATTTAAAGAATGCTTGTTATTTACCTCAGAGGTTCCTCAACTGTTATTCACAGAACACTTGATAATTCTTCTGAGAGAGCTGTCCTCTCGCATGGTGCTGGCATCTCTTTCCAAGTGCTAACATGGCATTAAATGACAACTAAAATGACTGTAATGGGCTGCCTGTCTCCCATTAGCTGGGCTGCAAGTGGGTGTGGTTTGAAAGAGAAAGCTGAGAGAACAGGATTAAAACTAAATGTTTGTTTGGTGGGTGGGGTTGCCTGTTACCAGCTCTACAGGGGGTAGACATTGCTGTGTTACGGCTTGTGATGCATCAAAAGTTTGTTGGATTTTTAGACTATGTGGTCTCATCTCATTCCTTCAGATACTCCCGAGGTCACAATCCATAGGTGTTCTCCTAGTATTATGTTTCCAGGTAAGCAACTGCTATAGTAGTGACATAAGGGATATGCACTCATCAAGGGGAGATGAGACAGTTCATACAGTTGCAGACAGAAAGCCTGCTACCCAATCTGTCTACTAACGTGGTCCTAACTATGAAAAATATTGGGAACCCCTGATTTATCTCGCGAACCATATTGGTCTATTGGTTACATTGCTGACTTCATGCAATCTCAGCAAGTTCTCACAAGGAATTAAATTAATATGAAAAGTTTTGACAATTTCTAATAAATCACGTATTTTGTTACAATCCTCAAGAAGAATACAACCCATCATGACCTTTGTCCTGTGACTGCCTGGCACCTTTTTGCTTTTCTGATTTTATGTCCTGTTACTCTTCACCTTTTGACACCAATCCATCTAACATTAACAACGAAGATTCCAGTCCAGTTAACAATGGTGCAAGTACATCTGGTGATGAATAAAGAATAGTAAGAGAATAAACAAGTGAGTCAGACAATGTGTGTGTGTGAGAGAACGTCTGAGGGAATGAATGGATTGGGCATCAGCTTATGTGTGAGGAGAAAATAGAAGGGATAACAGCAGAGGGGAAGTATGGTCTAGTGGTTAACCAAGAGATTTGGGTGCCCAAGTTAATGACCTGTCTAACTTTCAGAGGTTCAAATATTCCAGGAGATTTGTGATCAGGAGATTTGGGAGCAAGGAGTTGTGGGATCAGAGATTCCTGGCTCTGTTACTGACTTGCTGTCTTAACTTGGGCAGGTCATTAGGTTTATCTGAGACTTCTGCTGTAAAATGAGGATAATACCACTTCCCTCACAGGAAGTGGATTAGGTTTAAATAATTTCAAAGGCCTAAAATACATACTGAATACAATTTGTTTGAGACTGAGATAATCTGTTATGTATAACTGACCTCAAACATTTTTAGACCAGTTTTAAAGGCGGTTTCCTTCTTGTAAATAGCATGCTATTAAATGTGGATTTCATCCCTGCTTCTTGTCTTTTCCAATCCTTATTCTGGAGTTGCCATTTTATCTTCTTAACATTTGTTTAAAGTGTAAAGCATTACATTAGCATATCAGGGTGGTACAAGCTAGCACGTCCCCTCCCAGACCATTGAAGTTGCTGTATGTATTTCCTGCAGTACTACGCCATGGCTCTTGCTGAACAAACTGCCCTTTCAAAACAAGCTCCCTGTTTTCAGTGTGCCTCTTCCAGAAATTACAATTCAGCTCCAGAAAAGGTGAGCTAAACAGGGATCAGTCACATCTGTGTAGACAGAGGGAGGGGTTGAAGGTTAGTGCTCATCTCACTAATATACCATTTCCTAACCTTTCTCAAGAAATGTTTTAATGAGTCACTCACATAAAAGTTATAAATCTCTCACCTTATTACTTAAAAAAAGGAAACGGGGAGCAAGGCGATGGTACAACTTACTCCCATTAGACTGAACCACACAATTGGTTTGTGTAAAAAGTCACAGGGATGAATACACCTATGTGAACATCCTTTGACCCCCAAATTGGCAGCTTGTCTGATGCAATTGCCCATGGGCCTGTCACAGCCTATGGTGAGTATCAGATTAGCTGCTGAAGTCCTCTCTTTCTGCTTTTGAGGCTCAATACCGTAGTTGGTTTCATCCATTTTCAATTGAGACGAGGCATACATTCCTTAGGAGAAAAGATTGCTTCTCCCTGTTCCTATTTAATTCTTTGCCTACTTTAAGTTGCCTGGAAGATGATGTGCTGTTGCCCCTCAATACCATATGGAATATTCTTTATCAGTCAACAATAATATGCACAGTGTTTTGTTGGTTGTCATGACAGGGGACTTTGGGATCTTGCAAGCATTGTCTTCCATCTTCTTCACAGGGTTTTTTCTGCTGTTGCAGATTCTCAGGTAGTCTTTATCTTTCTGAATACAGTAGGGCACTTGTCAAAATATTTTCTTTTAATTTTACTTGAAAAGAAGGCCAGGCAAAAAAGGATGTTGCTATTTTGCCTATGGAGAAAATAAAGTCCAGGAAGCTAGTGCTCACAGGCCAGATGAATTTGTTGGCCCTCTCTGAGACACACTTGGATAGACACATTGGGGTCCACTTTGACACATACAAGAGGCATTCAGCATTTATTGCACTATCATTGTTAAAATGATCCCCTTCAGAAATATCTTTACTGTAGGATATTAATGGGGGGGCCTCCCAAAACAATGGAGCTTTATCCTTGCTACCTTCATAAACACTCAACGGTAGCATTATGCAAAGCCTTAAACTATAGTTGAGCATGCATGGAATGAATACATGGCCCCCTGACTGAATACAAGCTATAAGTAAATTGAAAAAGTTTGTTGATGTCACAAACCATGTAAACTTGGCTCATGAGGTTTACGGACTGAATCAAACTCATAGGATTAAACTACTGACTTGATAATTAACCTGGGATTCAATTCTGTTATGTGTGATATTAAGCAAATAACCATAGCCTGTTTAAATGAGTTTCCATTCTCTCTTCCATGCCTGGGAGCCCGGTGAAACATTTCCAAGAGCTATCTTTTGCCCACATAGGAGAAAGCTTGAGGGGAAATGAGAACACCATCTGCCAAGGTTTTACTCCCAATCATTTCACATATGTGTAAAATACAGCATTGCAGAGCCCTCAAACACAAGAAGTAATACTTGCACACATTGCAGTAGCAAAACCAGAGTGGAATGATGGTCTTGTGATTAAGCTACTGACCTGAGACTTGATTGACCTGGGTTTAGTTCCTGGTATTATCTACCTATGTGACCTTGATTGAATCAATTAATCTCTGTGTTTCTGTCCCTTTGCTTTTTCTTGTTTCTTCAGTTTATAAGCTCTCTGAGGCAGGGACTATCTCTTATCAGATATTTATGTATTGCCTAGGACAATGGAGCTCTGATTTTGGTTGCAACCTCTAGGTGTTAGTGTAATACATACAATAATAATAAAAGAAATGGAAAACAAGTGGCTACAGGAAAAGGTAAATGTACAACAGGGTCAGCTCTATTAGTCTTCAAAGGGAAGGCTGGCGCATTCTCTGGTGTTTGGTTTGAGTGGGCTGTGAGCCTTGTGCTGCAATATACGTTTAGATGTTATCTGCTAAGATCTTTGTCTTGGGCCATGCACAATTCCACACGTGTGACACTGTTATTGCCTCATAAACCAAGTCCAGCATTTCAAAGCAACGCGTCTTATCTGAAGAAAGAAGATAACGAGCTGGGATTGAAATTCTTCCAAGACTTTGAAATTCTGCTTCACGCTGCTGTAGTACAGACTCACAGCCAGGATCAGCACTAAACAAAGCGAAATCCACAGGAGCAAAGGCAATCCAGCTGATGGCCTGTCATGTGCTGGGAGAGGTTGGGGAGAGAAAAGAAACAAGCATTATTTTAGTGTTGTCTGAAACAGCTCCCAAATTTGACCCCCACTGCTGCCTTTGTCCTGGTTTTCTGGAAACAGCAGGTTAGGCAGAGCTCTGGTTGTGAGTGCTTCTATATGCATCAGTTAAATGGCAGCGAGTCACACCTCCCTACAGAGGCTACTGAATATAAAAGATGTAATCTAATGGAGCATTTCAAGGGTTTAATTATATACAATAAGAACAGGATTACCATAGTTAATGCATGTTCTCAAATTTCCTCACAGCAATTATTTTTTATACATTTAAGCAAAACACTAGGTTAAATTCTAGAGAATATTAAGCAACCACGACTAATTATTTAATGCTCACAAATGTTCCATAAAGAGAGAGGAAGTAGATGACTTGCCTTTTCCCTGTAACATTAACTTGTTACAGGTCCTGCTAATTAAAATAAGAAGGAGATGTGGATGTGTCAACTGAACAGCACATTTACAATGCTTTCACAGGGCCAGTCTGCCTCTCAATGTTAAACTTGCTAATCACACTGGAATGTCCACTGTGCTTAATCATAAAAAGGAGTATATTGTAAACATTTCTTCTTGCTTGTAAAAATAATCTGAGGAATTTCAGATCACTGTGGGTCAGGTATACTACGAAATCATTGGGCTACATTTTACAGCTTGGGTGCCATTCTGCTGTCTATTAGAACCGGGCTATTCCATTGCAATGCTCTCAAAGGGTTGGGTCAGGAATAACAGGGGCAAATAGAGATTTAGATATGAGAATGCACCTTTAGTGAATCTTTCTGTTACCTCATCATGATGCGAGAAGTTAGCCAGTTTTCAGGGTCCTGCCAATTGTTTCCACTAAGAGGAGAAATTGATATGGAGCCAGATATTTCTTTGGGGCAATCCTGTTTATTTAAGAATATACAAAGTCCAGTTTCCCTGAACACAGCAGGAGATAATTTCTTTGCTCATAGTTCTAAGCCTCTTTTCTACAGCACTCTGCCCAAAAAGCTCTCTTACCCCTTTTTCAGGGCCACATCCCTAGTGCTTTTTCTGCTGTCCCCTTGGGTTTCTTCTCCTTCTCCATGTCTGGTATGTGGTGTTTCTCTCTTACACAGGCCCCAGCACCTGCATTTGCTAGATCAGTCCCCAGGCAAACTCATTGGTTCACATAGTTAAACTTCTACTCAAGCCTTGCCATGTGCCTGTGTTCTGGGTGATTCTGTTGTTTCTGGTTCCGTAAAGGAGCTCATTTGTTTTTTACACTTATCCTGAGTGACAAGCGCTTGGTACACCCACCAGTTTAACCTCACCCATAACTTTTCCATGGTATATCCTATCACTACCACGATGACAGCCAGGGACTAATGGGGGCATAACCCCCTTATGTCCAACCAGTTGGGGGCCATTGGGCATAATCTCCTTCCTTCCAACCAATTGGGGGCTAATAAGGGAGAGGTGGCATTACAACATCCCTATCCCACTGGAAGATACACTCAGATAGGAGGAGCAACAGAGGGTCCTGTGGCACCTTTAAGACTAACAGAAGTATTGGGAGCATAAGTTTTCGTGGGTAAGAACTTCACTTCTTCAGATGCAGATAGGAGGAATTCTCCACTGGTCAGTTAAGCTGGCACTACAGCAACTTTGCGCCACTAGTCTAAGGGCGAGGATCTGGCATCAAGTGTCTAGGGTTCCCAGACTTCTGAGGACAGGTGCTTCTCATTGCTTAAGAGACCTGTGCAATAGGTTTGTACTGTGCTCCTGTGCCTTATCCCAACTGGAGGAATAGGCTGCCATAAAAAAGATGGAGAAAAGTTGTTCTCTCTTACCACAGAGGGCAGGACAAGAGGCAATGGGTTCAAACTACAGCATAGCAGATTTAGGTTAAATCTCAGGAAAAACTGCCCAATTGTAAGAAGAGTAGGACAATGGAACAAACTAGCTAGAGGAGAAGAAGCTTCTTCATTGGAGGCTTTCAAAAGGAGGCTGGATAACCATCTGTCTGGGATGGTTTAGACACAACGAATCCTGCATTTTGGCATTACGACCCTTGCAGTCCTTTCTAACCATATGGCTCTATGATTCTAGAGAACAGCACAACAAAGTGGGAAGGAATTGTACATGCTCCCTGCTGCAGCATGGGTCAGTGCAGTGTATGCAGGTCATGCTGTGTAGGGGGGAAGGTTATCAGCAGTAAAAGGAAACTGGGACCACAGACACGGACAGTGATTAAAGTAGATCAAAACAAGAGGGGGATCTGGCCAGTTCTGTTGGGTGGCGTCACAGGTGTTGACATTAGGTGCAAGATCTTCAGCTGTTGTAATTTGGTGCAGCTACCTTGAATGCAAGGATTGTTACTATTCTATGTGTCAGCATTTCTGTGGTGGGCATCTGAGTAAACTCTGCCTGCCTGACAAGCTGAGACTTGCAACGCCCCAGTGGATCAGAGAAGGGCCAGCCTCATGATACAGGCAAAGAAACAGGCACACCAGGATTAGAGCTAGACTCTAACTATAGAGTCTCCTTTGAGTAAGGGGCAATGCGTAGGGTACTTCCCGGCTCCTCCCCACTTCTCTGGGGTAGGAGTAAGTTACTTCACACCCTCTCCTGGAACAGCTCATTACTCCCTGTGTGCCTGGTCATCTACTGTGGATGGCAGGTTGTGGGGGCTGTCTTGCTACTTCCCATCAATTTCCCTGACTCCCCTGATCATTTGCCAACGACAGGGAGTATGGGGGTCTCCTCATTGCAGCTGGAGTCATAGTCTGAGCAACGGAGTAAGCCAGAGGGCACGCTATTCCTATCTTGTTCTCTGCACTGAAGTAACAAAAGCTTACATGTAGCAACTAAATTAGGTTTATTTAAAGATTACAGCACCCTAATGACAGAAATCAGGGCCTGATGTCCACTGCAGTCTGCCGCTCACCTGGTTGTATTCCTGCAGCCCAGAGCCCCATCCTTCACTATCGAAGGTGACCCCTTTTGGCCTCTGCAGCCACACTCCATATCCTACCACAACAGCAGCTGCACCAGACTCCCTCTCCTTTCCTTGCCTAGCCGAGTAAGGGTTGGGGCAATCTAGTCACACAGGAAGCCTGTGATATATCTCCACTCTCTTAATTCCCAGGCTTGTGTTTAGCCACATACCATCCTTCTTTTACCCCTAAACAGCATGTGTGAGCTATTTCTGAGAGTGTAATGGCTGCTCTGTTGGTCTGCATGGTCATTGCACAGTCAGTATTATTTTATAAAGCACTCTGAGTATTAAATGTGCTCTCAAACCAAATTCATGCCTGAATAAAAAGCGAGAGTGTGCAACTATTTGCCTGGCATATGCACATAATCAATAAGAAGATAAAAATGTGGTGTGTATTGTTATGGGTAAAGGACTGACATTAGCTGTAGCGTATTTAAATTAGCTTCTATTACCAACCCTGGAATACATAGCAGTCAATTAAGCTGTCATACAGATGTACATAAAGGAAGGTAAAAGTCATAAAATCAAGCAACAAGCACATAATAATGTATCAAAAAGTGTGTGGGGAGAAGGTAGAATGTTAATAGCAATCATTTGAAAGCTCACCAGAAGCCAAATCGATGCTCTATAATAGAGTTGGGTGAATTATTTGCAGCAAATAATTTCTTCATTTGAATGTAGCCCTTCTTTCTGCTTGTAGATTATCTGTGAATAGGCTTCGATTTTTATAAATTTGTCTGTTATTTGGAATTATTCTACAAAAGGTTTATGTGAATATATTTTAGCCTGTGGATTGCTCACCAGCTCTTTCCAGTGAAACTATGTGCTGTTCGATATTTCCAATGTGTGATTTGTCTCTCGAATCACCTGATATTGTTCCTCGTTCTTAACTGGGTGACAGACTTCAATAAAAAGGTCACAGTTAGTCTTATAGTAGTGAAAATGATTTGGGAACTGATTGTGTGAATTGAGAATCACATTTTGATTCAGGCCTTTTTATTCCCTCTCCTCTGACGTTCTTGCAGAGGGTTTATAAATCACACAAATGTTACTGTCTGCCTGGTTTACAAGGGATTCACACTTCAGATATAAATGTAGATATTCGTTAGTCCCCAGTCATGGGGGAAATGCTCACTCCCTGCTTATAAAGTTTCAATGAGGGAACAGAAAAAATTACATGTGAGGATATGTCTGTACTTTGAGCTGGGGGAGTAATTCCCTTCTCAAGGAGGCATACCCATGTGCTTGAACTAGTGTGCTAAAGATAAAGCGTTGCGACAAGGACATGTGAAGTGGGAAGGGGTACGCTCCGAGATGCTAGGCATGGACTCAGGTCAGCTAGCCTTTCCTCCTGTTCACTCTATTTGTAGCATGCTAGCTCAATTAGAGCTAGCGCTGGTATGTTTTCTGTAGCTGGGAATAAACACCACCAGCTTGAAGTAGAGCCAGACCCTGAGCTCAACAATCAGATCCTATGAATAATGAACAGTGCACAGGTATAGTGGAAGTGAATTCTGATAATTGAAAACAACCTTCAGGCTTAACTATGGTTGTTGTACAATTGCAAATAAATTCTTTAAAAAAAATCAGTCTGCTCATGTCTAATTTGGAAACAGAAAAAAGGGCTAAATTCTTGAACTGGTTGGTGAAATTTCAAAGGAATTGTTTTCCCTCAGAATATGTAGTTCAGTTTAAATCAAAAAGCTTGGTGAAAATGGGTACATTTTCCCAGAATTTTGTTGTTAAAAATGAAAAAAAGAAAGTTCTTTTTGGAATGAAATGTTTCAATTTTTTGTTTTGAAATTAAATTCTCATTTCAAAACATTTTATGTTGTATTATTATCATCTAGTGTAGTACAAGAGAAAAAGAATTTTAAAGTGGAATTTGACAACTAGACATTCTGAGTTTGTTAAAACACAACATTTCGAACAATTCAAAATGATTTTTTTTCTGAAATTTTCCATCATGGAGAATTATGTAATTTTCAGTTTTCACTGCAATTTGTAACCAAACCAGATTTCAAAATTGAAAAATCCTTTGTGAAATGGAGCTTCCATCCTCCACACAGCTCCATGAAACCCATCAGCTGAACTGTTTGTTACAAATAGCATACTCAGCTCCAGGGCCTTTAATAATAAAGAGGCAGTTGGTCTGTGACAGAGGTACAAGACTGGCTCACAAGAGCTCAGGGTTCAATTCCTGGCTTTGACACAGATGTTCTGCGTGACTGGGGGCAAATCACTCCTAACCAGCTCAGCTGATTTAGACCAGCTGAGGATCTGATGCAGCATGTCTGAGTCTCAGGTCCTCATCTGTAAAATGGGGATAATAATACTTCCTTTCTTCTCCCTTTTTTCTAACTTATCTATTTAGACCGTGGGCTCTTCAGAACAGGAAGATCTCTAACTATGTATGTGTACAGCACCTGGCACAATGGGTCCCAGTTAGGGTTGCCAACTTTCAAATTTCACAAAACTGAACATCCTTGCCCTGCCCCCTCCCTTCTCTGAGGCCCCGCTCCTAGTCGCTCCATCCCCCCTCCTTCTGTTGGTGGCTCTCCCCCACCCTCACTCGCTCATTTTCACCAGACTGGGACAGGGGTCTTGGGCTGCAGGAGGGGGTGTGGGCTCTGGGGTGGGGCCAGAAATGAGGGGTTCAGAGTGTGGGGGGGTTGGGGTGCAGGAGGGGGCTCAGGCCTGGGGTAGGGGGGTGGGATGTGTGAGGGGGTGCGGGCTCTGGCTGGGGGTGCGGGCCCTGGGGTGGGACCAGGGATGTGGGTGTGGGCTCCGAGAGGGAGTTTGGGTATGGGAGGGAGCTCAGGGCTGAGGCAGGAGCTTGGTTTGTGTGAGGGGGGGTGCAGGCTCCAGCTGGGGTGCAGGCTCTGAAGTGGAACCAGGGATGAGGGGTTTGGGGTGCAGGAGGGGGTTCAGGCCTGGAGCAAGGGGTTGGAGTCTGGGAGGGGTGCAGGCTCTGGCTGGCGCTTACCTTGGGGGGCTTCCTGGAAGTGGCAACATGTCCCTCCAGCTCCTAGGTGGAGGCGTGGCCAGGCGGCTCTGTATGGTGCGTGCTCACTGCCTCCACCCACAGGCGCAACCCCCGCAGCTCCCATTGGCTGCTGCTCCTGGCCAATGGAAGCTGCAGATCTTGTGCTCGGGATGGGGGCAGCACATGGAGCCCCCCGGCCATCCCTCTGCCTAGGAGCCGAGGGACATGTCACCGCTTCTGGGGAGCTGCACGGAGCTGGGTAGGGAGCCTGCCAGCCCCGCCAATGAGACTTTTAATGGCCCGGTCTGCAGTGCTGACTGGAGCCACCAGGGTCCCTTTTTGACCAGGCGTTCTGATCGAAAACCAGACTCCTGGCAACCCTAGTCCCAGTTTTGGTTTTGGGAGGGCCTCCAGATCTTCCTGTAATATAGTTAATAACACTTGCACACAGATTTGTTGGAGTGTTTCTGCAACTTTTGTTTGCCTTGAATATTCTTGCACACACAAGAGAAAACAGATTATTTTAATTATTTCCTCCACATCACCACTGTGTTAATGAACTGCATATTCACCACGGGTAGAAGTCAGCCAAGAGAACTACAGCTTAGCTTACGGGGGCTTCACTTCCCTATCTCAGTGAAAAACCTGGACCCATTTTATTGCCATAAAATGTATTAATTATGTTTAAATTAAATATGGCTCCAGGGACTGAATTCTTGTTTCCTCTATTTGTCTTACCTTCTGTTGGTTTAAAATACTGGAGCAGAACTGATCACCTATTGTGCTTCATGCACACACAAAAACACTGACAGCATGAAACAATTCCTATTCATGGAGTATCGCTGCACAATTAATCGCAGCAGCAGGTAGGCAATCTCAGGTTAGTGCCAGGGACGGCCCACAGTTATAATGTAAAACTTCAACTTACCAACTCTGTAGTCCCAGCAGGAAATGTCTAGAAAAGAGAATGAAAAAGTTCTTACACGCTAACAAAGGCTGCCTCAGAGTGAAATAGAAGCTAGGAGGCCTGATGAGAATCTGGGTCCTCTGGCCCACTAAGTGAAAGTTGCTACCTAAAATGGCAAGTGTGAAAAGGTAGAAGCATTTCAGGAAGAAATGGAAAACAGACAGTGATGGAGCAGGAATGTAAGATCCAGAGACTGCTGCTGTTGTGATTGGGATGAGAGGTTTCGTAGCTGTTGCCGAGAAGGAACGCCTCATCTGAATCATTTCCAGCATGAGAATGAGACAGACCAGCAGGCTGAGGTAGGAAGTTAAGTTTAAAACAAACACTATTGTAACATGGATTCCTCATCGAACAATATCCCGGAACCGTGCCTATTTGGCAAGGACAGCTCGAGTACAACCCAGCATGAAAATACAGAGAATGGAAAAATGTCAGTGGCGCCAACAAGCTTTCTCTTACCAGCCTCTAACTGAATTGTATTAATAGCACTGTATGGACAAACAGCAAGGGAGGCTTAATCACAGGCTGTTGCAATAAAGAAAATTAGTTATGGCTCTTGAAATGAAAGACTGGGACTGATTCTCCTCTCAGTTACACTTCATTGTGAGTCAGGAGTAATACGATGGGTTAGTTTGCAGCAAGGGAGATTTAGGTTAGATATCAGGGAAAACCTTCCAACAATAGGGATAGTTAAGCCCTGGACCAGGTTACCTAGGAGGTTGTGGAATCCCTGACAGAACAGAATAAACAAACACCTGTCAGGGATGGGCTAGGTATACTTAATCCTGTCTCAGAGCAGGGAGGATAGACTAGAATCAGTGGTTCTCAAACTTTTGTACTGGTGACCCCTTTCACGTAGCAAGCCTCTGAGTGCGACCCCCCCTTTATAAATTAAAAACACTTTAAATATAATTAACACCATTCTAAATGCTGGAGGCAAAGCGGGGTTTGGAGTGGAGGCTGACAGCTCGCGACCCTCCATGTAATAATCTTGCGACACCCCTGAGGGATCCCGACCCCCAGTTTGAGAACCCCTGGACTAGATAACCTCTTGAGGTTCCTTCTAGTCCTACATTTCTAGGATTCAGTGGAAACCAGCATAAGCAATGATATTTACAAATTCATGGATGACAGGAGAGGTCCTGGAAGATTGGAGAAGGGCTAATGTAGTGTCCATCTTCAAAAAGGAGGGAAAGGAGGAGCTGGGGAACTATAGATCAGTCAGTCTAACTTTGATACCTGGGAAGCTACTAGACCATGTATAAAATATTCAATTTGTGAATACCTGGAGGATGAAAGGGTAATTGCTAGTAGCCAGCATTGATTTACCAACAACAAATCATGCCAAGCCAGCTTGATTTCCTTCTTTGGTAGGGCAACTGGTCTGGTGGACAGGGGGAAGCGGTGGACATAATATACCTGGACTTCAGCAAGACTTTTGACACAGTTCCACATGACATTCTGATAAGTAAGCTGGAGAAATGCCGGGTTGTCAGAACTTCCATTAAGTGGACACATAATTGGTTAGCAATTGCAAACAAAGAGTAATTATTAATGGAATGATGTCAGATTGGAGGGAGGTCTCAAGTGGGGCTCTACAGGGATCTGTTTGGAGTCCAGTGTTGTTTAACATCATTATTAATGACTTGGATGTAGGTAGAGAGAGCATAGTGATCAGATTTGCAGAGGACACAAAGCTGCTGGGGGGGGGGGTTGTCAACAATTTGGAGGGTAGAGCTAAAATTCAGAGGAATCTTGATAAATTGGAGAACTGGGCTATGGACAACAAAATGAAATTTAACAAAGACAAATGTAAGGTGCTACACTTAGGGAAGAAAAAACAAATGCACAAATACAGAATGAGGGAAAGCTGGTTTAACAGCAGCACGTCTGGGAGTCGTGGTGGATTACAACCTCAACATGAGTCTGCAATGAGATAATGTTGCAAAAAAAAAAAAAGCAAATGCAAATTTAGGTTGTATTAACAGAGGCATAGCATGCAAGTTACAGGAGGTGACAGTACCATTCTACTCAGCATGGGTTAGGTCTCAGCTGGAATAATGTGTTCAGTTTTGGTCACCAATGTATAGAAAGGATGTAGAGAAACTGGAAATGATCCAGAGGTGAGCGACAAAGATGATCAAAGGGATGGAATGCAAGCCATACAAACAAAGGCTGAAAGAACTGGATATGTTTACTTTGGAAAAGAGGAGATTAAGGGGGACATGATAGTGGTCTTCAAATACTTGAAATGCTGCCATAAAAATGGAGAACAGTTTTCTCTTGTCACAGATGGCAGAACAAGAGGCAATGGATTCAAACTACAGCATAGCAGATTTAGATTAAATCTCAGGAAAAAATTCCTAACTGTAAGAACAGTAGGACAATGGAACAAACGGCCTAGGGAGGTTGTGGAAGTTCCTTCACTGGAGGTTTTCAAAAGGAGGTTGGAAAGCCATCTGTCTTTAGACACAACAAACCCTGCATTTTGGCAGGGGGTTAGACTTTCTGGTCCCTTCTAACCATGTGGTTCTATGGTTCTAAATGAGAGGAGAATCAGATCCTTTAGAATTCCATTCCACACCTCCCAACTTGCACTAGAGAGAGATACTTGTCACGGTTGATATGGACATAAATGCTCAGAGTGAGATGGGGAAGAATAATTTCTCCTCAGACATGTGGTGTTAAGCATGCAAGTGGACATCCACAGAACTTAGGGTCAACTTACTGGATCCTTTCATGTGCCAAATTCTGAATGACTAGAAAGCCCTACAGATAACGTGATCCTGGCCAAAGCCCATTGAAGTCCCAGGCTAAATCCCTTTTGCTTCAGAGTGACATAAATAGCACATAAATCTGTCCTAAAGGGTCACCACCTCCATCCCTGGTCCACAAAGGGGGTATTCTGGGATGGGATGAGATGAGGTAAAAAGGGACATGACCAGAACCTACTGATCTGTCAATCATGAACTGTTAGAATACTCCTTTAGGGGACTGTTCCAGGAGGTCAGTGAAAATAGCGCTGTGGTTGTTTTAACTTGTGCCAGGGCCTATTTTGCCACTAGGGAAGGCAGAAAGGTGGATCACAGCCACCTGTGCTGAAGATTGAGCTGAAGGACTGTGCCCCAAGAAACTGGCCCAATTTACACAGATAACACAATGAATAATGCTAACAGACATTGGTGAGGAGGGGGGTCTGAAAAGATGTGGAAACACTGGAAAGAGAATGCCACTCTTGGGAGAATATAAATAGTTTTAATATCTTAAACATACCATATCCAGTGATCTCTGGCTCACGAAATCGAACCCTTCTCTCTGCTTTTCGCTTTTCGCTCACAGCTTGGTTCACGGGTGGCCTTTTCCTCAGTATCGAAGGTGGACATTTACTACAATTCGTCTAGATAATTGATCAAAGCACAAAATGCCATCGTTCAAACTGGAGCAATGCCTTTTGAATGAAGCTCTGAACTTTCTTTGGCTATATAGTATTTATATGGTGTCCTTCAAAAGACATGATCTGAAACACACTTGTTGCGACATTGTTTACACTCAGATCATTGCAGTATTTACAGTGAAGTAACGCTGCACTTCCTTTCAGAGTCATAGATCTAGAGTTCACTATAAAACTTGTCATCACCAGAAGGAATGACAGAACAGAACTTGGTTAAAACATAAAAATGCAAGAATTGCTATTTTTGGAACAAACTGATTTAATTCAAAAAGGGATTTTTCTTAATCTGAAAATACAAGGTGCTTAAAAAAGCCGCAGCGTCCTAATAGGATAGAAAAACACAAACACGATATCAAATATATGCATCTTATTATAGGGGTGTCTTTCAAACTATTCTTTCAAGTTAAGCAGCTGCATGGTGGATGAGCACATATCATTGTAGCAACTGATATGACACACTAGTTTCATGTTTGTGCATCATCCTGATGTGTATGTTATGGTAACTCATATGCTTCTTAAAACTTAGATATACTTATATTGTCTTTCTCACTTTTGCTTGAAAACAACATTCAATCTTAGATCATAGAATCAGATTATTGTGGATCCTGTGGGCAAACGACAAACAAACAAAATAAAATAAAAATCCCAGTTTCCTCTTAAAAATGCACTTTATCATGATGTGGTCAAAGTCTATAAGTGAGTCCCACACAGATGAGTTAAGAACTGTGCACTGCACACATGCATCCAGCGAAAGTGGGCGAAGCAGATGTACCAGTCTATATTTTGACAAGGCCTAACTGTGGTGATGGGAGTTTTCCGTGCTACATTATTGCTTTGTGATCGAAATCCAGTGATGAGGATAAATATATTTGCTCACATGTGTCCATCCTTCCTCCCTTGAGAACCTGCTGGGCACGGTGAAGGTAGCGCCTACCACAATCGGCTCCTGGTCTATGACTAGAGCTCTTAGGGTCTATGGTAACACTAATAAAAATAATATTGGTTGATGCTGTTTCCACTGTTGTAGCCTCCCTTTCCTGTTTCATCACTTTGGCCCCTCCATTTTATGTTCCTTTCATCCCCATCAACCAACTCTGTTCTATGCCCTCTTCTTTCCCTAGTTTAATCTTTCTACCCCTCACTGCCTGTTTCTTCTGCCCATTCACACAGATCAAATGCCTCTCACCCCCCCAAGCACACACACATATCAGGTTGCAGACACTGGGTTAAGACATACTACATCATGTGCAGGGCTGTGTGCCAGCTAACTCTGTCTCCCAAAGTAGAGAGGACATGTATCACACCAGGCTTCACTGGCTTCCACTTCAATCAAAATCCCATATCAACAAATGGAAAAACACCCATACAGAGTTTGTCAACATATATGGGTAGAGTTCAGCATCCCTGTCCAAACTGCACAAGTCAGGGGAACGATGTTCATGTGGAATGATTCTTTTTGGGGTTAGAAAGGAGGAAAAAAGGGCTATAAACTTGCCACCAAACATTGCCACCAAGTCTTTAATCAGGCCTAACTCAGGTCTTTAAGCATTTAAGCGCATATTTAATTCCCTGTGATGTCAGGAGGACTTGTGTGGAAGGGCTTCAGTCAAGGGGATTAATACTTGAGTAAGGTCTATGATTGGACACCAGGGTGCTCATTTATAATTCCGGACATGAATCTACCCTTGGATCATACCAGGATCTAGGGAAAAGTCCTATTCACATCATTGGGAGGGAATAATAAAATAAGGGGTCATGATCTGAAAGGGCTAAAGATAAAATGTAGAAGTGTTACCTAGAGAAGATCCTTCTCATAGGCTTATAGGAATCACCATATCAGATCAGACTAGTGGTCCATCTAGTTCAATAGCCTGACTGTGACAGTGGCCACTACCGGATGCTTCTGAGAAAGATGCAAGAAATCCAGCAGTAGGAATAATCTTCACATAAGGGAAAATCTCACAGATTCATAAGTGTTAAGACCAGAAGGAACAAGCATGAGATGCAGGAAGTCAGACTGGATGATCATAATGGTCTCCCTCCTGCATAACATAGGCCATAGAGCCTCACCTAGCAATTCCTGCATAAAGCCCATAACTTCTGTTTGAGCTACATCCTCTCTTTCAGAAAAGTATCAAGACTTGATTTAAAGACTTCAAATGATCTAGATTCCACATCATCTCTAGGTAAGTTGTTCCAATAGTTTTCTTTCCACCCTTCATTTGTCAGACTGACTTAAGTCCTGAAGCATGAAGGTTCATATGTATTTTCCAAAATTCTTGAGGTTTCCCCCCCACAATCTTTTCTATTATAACCGTGCATGTTCTTGGTGACTATATAAATGTCCAGTCCTTTCTCTGGAATCTTTCTGAGCAAATGGCCTCAGAGATATATCACAACAATGAGTTCCACTGACTAGATATGAATATGAAAAAGTATTTCCTTTTATCAGTTTTAAACTTGCTGCCCTTACGCTTCATTGCATGCTCTCCAAGAGAACCACCAGCAAGTGAATAGATATGCAGGAAAAGTGGCTGGAGTAGGTAATAAGTGAATTTAAGATAAGTATGGACGTATCCAACAATTCTACTTAGTGCTATTATTGGATAGGCAACTGAAAAGTGAGGCTTTTCTGCTAAGGGGAAAGGAGTTAGATGGATTAGATCACAGACAAATGTCTCTACATCCATGCATGTAAATAAGGCTGTGTTTTTCATAATGATTGTTGCATTTCTATGATTATTTTGGGCTTTCTTTTTAGAAACCATTCCCAATTTCAAACTCTTGCAAATAGCTCAGCTCTTAATCTTCCTTCTGTTGATAATATGTGGGTGAAAGTCATCAGGAAATGATATAGCTGTAGTGGGATCACATCTATCTCTCTCCAATACAGTTATGCCCTCACGTTACACGTTTCACAAATTAGATCCATTATTATAGTAATAAAGTGGGATTTTAACATTAGAATTTTCTACAGAAATTATAATAAAATCATTGATAGAATTTTAGTTGGGAAGAGATGTGATTCACTCTCAAAGGGGCTTTCACAGCCCCTTGTCAAACAGTGAAGGCCAGTCATCATTAAATATACATTTTTCCATCAAAAACCCCAGTGCTGATCATTGAAATATGATATTTTATTGTTTTACTGCATAAATAGCACAAGCAAAGCTTATTGTTTTGTTTTCCCGGGGCTATTTATCCATGATGGCATGCCTACCTATTCTGCTTTTCTGCTCTTCCATAGGACTTGGTGAAATCCCCACAAAGCAATGCTCCTTAGACCTGGGGCAAATGTATTACTGAGTGGGATGAGTGGGCTTAGTTTTGCTCTCAGTTACACAGTTTTGATAACGAATCTCAGCAGGGGAGAATGGGGCATATGTTGTCCTCTTGTTACCCACCTCACCAACTGGGAGAAGAAGAGCAGCCTCTGTGGAGCTGCTACTCGCCTTCCTGCACATTGTAGCAGGCAAGGGTGGGAAATGGACAGAGTCTTGGCCCTCTCCATCCAATGCACTGGCCAGCATGAATGAGCTGACATACCAGGGGAAGAAATCTGTGCTGGGGCTACGGGTGGTGTTCACATTTTTCACTGAAGATAAAGCTCTGTTGACGTACACCACTTGAGGACCTGCCAAATGTCTGCACCATTTATATAACTATAAACCGTGGGCTAAAAGCATGATGCTGTAATGAACTTTGCTTTTCACTTGCAGACAGGAAAGCAGCATTCAAATTAAGACAGCAGCTAGTTTTTGATGAGCTGGGATTCTCCACTGAAAGCTGATGTAAATAGAGCAGTTTGAAGTCATTCAGATACTCGCCTTACCTTCTCTTTCCTGTACATTGGAGAGACTGAAGACTCTTCCTCATGCTGCAGCAGGCTAACAGCTGCCGGGCTTCTAAAACTCTGCCAATCCACTCTCTGATGTCTCTTGCAAGGATTTCACTGTGTCTGGAAGTCCTCAATTGCACTGTGTCAACACATTCTTTAGGGGGGGAAATTTCGTTCTTAAAACTGTTCATATAAGACCCTATGCAGGCAGGTTGCTGAGGGCTTCCTGGTTCAAGGGGCCTCAATTACCAGGGACTTCCTTGGGAGATGAAGTTACCCAGGAGCTCCCCAGAGACCCTCAGCACATCTAAGGATCTAGTTTGTAGGATTTTTACATGGAATTTTAACAGATGCCCAAATCAGTATGAAGCCATATGGCTAGGCTCTGACTTGAGGCACAGCCCTGAATAAGGAAGGGTGCATAAGCTGCATTGTCCCAGAAGTACTAAGTCACAATTCCTCCCTCGGTTCCTCCTTGCCCCAAACAGGTAGTAATTTGCTGCTGGTCTATACCAGCACCCATATGCTGACTAAGCTACTCTGGCCAGCAAGTACAGAGGTGGAGCCAAATATCCACCCATTCCCCACCCACCTGCCCCAGGACAGTAATAAGCAGGGGAATATCCTCTCTTACCTCTATACCCCTATACTAATGTAGCCTATGTAGATGTGTAAGGGGGGGTATCTTTTATTCCAGCTTATTCTCGTGCACAGATGCATAGGTCAAGCCGCAATCTAGCCCTAGACATTAGAACCGTGGGTAATGATTTCTTTCCCCATAAAAAAATTCAGTGAAAACAAAATTCTTTTCATTATTTACAAAATTTGTTGTTTTTCGGGAGGGGGGTCTTCAAAAAAGTTAAAACTAAACATTTTTTGGTTTTCATTAAATGAAAACTGACAGTTTTAGGTTGGGGGGGAAGGTTTTAATGTTCTCAAAAAATGAAAAAGCAATAACCAGTTTGACACCCTCCCAACCCCCCAAATTTTAACAAAAAGAAATGTTATTGGCAACAATAAAACAACAATTTACTTGAAAAGCCATTGTTCATTAAAAAAAATAGTATGGTTGCAAAATTGCCAATCAGCTCTAAGAAAGGATTATTGAAAATTGCCACTCTAACTATTCACCTTTAGATGCTTATAACATTGACAGCAGTTACCTTAGCCCTCGCATTCCAGCATGAAAAAATGCTATAAGCTCAAACTTCATAACAGCGACTGATCCATTCCTGCTAAGTGTTTCTGATTGCAGATTAGTCACCTAAAATTGCATATACATTAAGAATCAAACAGAGTTTTAATTTATGATATGAAGGATTTCATGAAAATAACTGCAGTGAACGTTTAAGGTGGTGCTAAGAGAAGAAGTGAGTGCGACCATAGTGGGATAGATTACTTTGTAAAGGTCTGGAGTGTCTTCTCCAACCTCATCATCCTATTTTAAGTTATTTCCTATCAAAGTGGTGATCTCATTTCACTCAACATATATCAGAAGTAAAGCTGGACAAATAATTACTAATGAATAATTTGTCTGATGAATTTCACCTCTTTTTCACTTTGCTAATTGTCCATGAACAGAGGGTGATTTTTGTAAACATATTCATTATTCAGATGTAAACAGTGGATAATTTCTGGGACTAATTCTATGTCTGTAGATTGCTGCAAGTCGTTTGTTGCAAGTATTCAAGAGTCAAAAAAGAACCATGTTTTTAAAACCAAACAAAAATATTGTTAGCCAGTGGTTGAGGACTTAGGCCAATTTCTATAGTGAAGTTTGAATCATTAAAGCCAACACATCCTCCACAAGTTACCATGACTATTTTCTATCTTAAACAGAAGGGAAAACTATGGCACCACAGAGAGCACTGTGTTGGCAAATGCTGGTTTTAAGGGCTTGCAATGTGTATGCAAATATGTGTCTTTGCAAGAAAAGGGAGCTTAGGTGTCTGCTCAGCAGAAAAAAATGAAAAAAACAAAACAAAAACCCAAACCCTCATGATTGACTTCTCAGTGAATAAACATGAACAGCCTACACAAAAGGACTGACTGCACATACAATACTTTCCTGCAATACCCCAATGGAAGATGTCTAGGAAATAAACATAACACGATAAAACAATTTTACGCTCAGAGGATAGCAGTGTAACTGTATGAACTCTTTTTCCATTTCCTCCAGCAGGAATAAATATTTTAGACAAGCAAAGTACTTTGTAAATGATGCCTTTGTGGGGATTCATCTGGCCTGGTTCAATTATTTCGAAACCTAGCAATTTTCTCATATCATTGAATCTGGTTTTATTGCAAATAGGGTCATAGAAATAGTCACACATTGCGATAATGGACTTAGTTTATCTTAACTATTAACACTTCCAATAGGTTTACACACACGTACATATACAATATTTATGTACATGCACGGTGCATATATATTAATAATGAAGTAACTTTATCTTGAACAATCTGAAAACAAAATCACGTAATAGCATACAGCAAGGGGTGCGGTTGTAACTGGACGCTGCGGATCAGTATAACAAAACAGAAAGGTGATTAATTAGAAGGGAGTCTTCCATATCTCCTCCAACTTCCTGAGTGTTAACCGATCCTTCATTCAGTATTCCACCGTTAGTGGTTCTGTGTACACGCCATTAATAATTTAGCCATGCAGCTGTAGGCAGCGAGATGAGTTTTCGTGATGGTCAAGTGTGATTTTCCACCTTCACGTAATACATCAGAAAAATATTAATTGCCCCAGAGCACTTAATTAACACTGAAAGGTGTACTATCCCTTTTTTGCCTCTGGAGAAACAAATTCACTGCTGAAAGATATCCACACAGCAGGACACCCACACAATGGAATACAGCCTAGCTCTTACTTGTAATATCTATCAGAAGGGAAGTCCTGCAAAAATCATGTTCTCTGGGAAGAATATGCAACAGGATCATGCATTGTGGGTAGGCCACCTACAATGCAGATCAGAATGGAGAATTTGCCCTGTAACAGGGTATTACCAACTCTATACTGGGGAGGCAAGGGTTAAACAGCTGTTCTGGGCCCAAGGGGCCACACCCCTCACCTCTGCTGAGTATGGTCCCCGTGAAGGGAGCATTTAAAAGGGTTTGACTCAGATCAGTCTGGGCTGACTGCAGAGGAGAGCGGTTGGGTGCAGCAGCCTCCTGCCGGGAAGCCGCCAAGGCTCCATGCCACCAGGACCGAACCTCATAGCAAAGCCTCTGGGAGCTGGCCAACCCTGAGAGTCATCAGGGCCAGGGCCAGCGGGAGAGTTGCCGGAGACAGATCAGAGGGGAATACCTCATAGCAAAGCCTCTGGGAGCTGGCCAACCCAGAGACTCGCCAGGGCCAGCGGGAGAGATGCCGGGGACAGATCAAAGGGGAATACACGAGGATCCCATGACTGTTCCATGATGATGCCAGAGGCACTGGAGCAAGGGTAGGCAGTGACCCAGGGAGAGAGCCTGAGTCCTGGATGATGGCTACTGTTTCTAAGGGCCCTGGGTTGGAACCTGGTGGAGTAGGGTAGGTTCAGGTTCCCCTGCTCACCCCCATTCTCACAAGTAGACGATGCTACTCCTGAACCATAGCCGTTAGGTGGAGTGGCCTCTGGATTCTCACCATAGGCAGTGCTACCTTGAGCTGTAATGGCCAGAGAAATTGACCCTTGGACTCTTACCATTAGGCATCACACCTTGGATTACCACCATTAGGTGGTACTGCAGGCCTGGAGCACAGTCAAGCCCTGACATGCCCCTTTAGGATCTGGCAGAAAATAATTTAATTTTTTTAGAAGAGACTGGGCCAAATTCATCCATGGTGTAACTCAATTGACATATAAAGGGGTTTGATCTGACTCCATTTCTTACCACTACCCCTTCTCACTCATGCTTCTTTCTGGGTAGATAGTAAAACTGTGTATTCAGGATGATGTCTAGTACATATATATTAGAATGTCTGTGCCACTGAAACAAACTTTCTTAGCCACAAAATGTTTGGCACATCTATTTGATAATTAAACTCTTGGAATCACAATCAAGCTCTCATTTGTGACCCCCCAGTGCATTTTGAGATTAAAATGTCCCATAAACCATTAGATTTATTTCACTTGATGTTTTCCCCTCCATTCAGTTTATCCTGCCACTGGGATCTAAAATGTAAAGTATGTATTGATTAAAAAAGAGTTACCAAGTAATCAAATGCTAATATCTGCTCTCTGCTCATTGCTTCCACATCGGTCAGTCCTCCTGATCTGAATGTTGCAGCTGAACAGAGCTTAAACCTGGCTGGAGAGGGCATTCAGAGTGACCTTTCATCTCTCAGTTGGCATACATTAGGGGTTATTTTAGTGTTAAAGTAATCTCTCTTTAAAGAATCCTGGATTGTTGTTAACTGCAGTAGTACTATCAGCAATCTTACTAAACAGAATGATCTCACTGCCAGCAGGTAGATGGCTGACTTGAGATAAAATAAGAGGAGACAAAGAGCATGAAAAGAAAAACCTTGGAAATAGCAAATATATTTGTCATAGAAATGTAGGGCTGGAAGGGACTTGAGAGGTCACCAAATCCAACCCTCTGCACTGAGGCAGGACCAAGTAAACCTAGACCATCCCTGACAGGTAACTGTCTAATCTGTTCTTAAAAACCTCCAATGATGGGGATTCCACAACCTCCCTTGGAAACCTATTCCAGAGTTTAACTACCCTTATTTTCCCCCTAATATCTAACCTAAAATCTCCCTTGCTGCAGATTAAGCCCATTATTTCTTGCCCTACCTTCACTGTACACTGTCCTCTTTATAAACAGCCCTTACCATACTTGAAGACTATTATCAGGTCCCTGCCCTTAGTCTTCTTTCTCAAGACTAAGCATGCCCAGTTTTTTAACCTTTCCACACAGGTGAGGTTTTGTTGCTCTCCTCTGGACTCGCCCCAATTTGTCCACATCTTTCCTAAAGTGTGGCACCCGCAACTGGACACAACGCTCCAACTGAGGTCTCCCCAGCACCAAGTAGAGTAGGACAATTACTGCCTTAAATATGACACTCCTTTTAATACACACTAGAATGGATGGAGTGTATTATTTTAAGGGAGTTCAAGTTGAGTGGCAATTGCTTTTTATTCTTTGTTTTATAAAATTAATTTCCTCACAGAAATTCAGTTTAATTAAAATGCACATTAATATCTTTGCAGGAAATAATCTGAAACAAAGGGATTAAAGTCTTGAGCTAAATCCTGTGGAAATCAAAGGACTCCTATTGACTTCCAAGGACCTTGGATCAGGCCTAAATGGATCTGAGAAACATGGAAACCATTAATGCCCAAACTGATTCTACAGATGATAAAGGGCAAGCAATTGGACATGAGAAATATGGAAATAAAAAAGGCCAATGGCATTTTCAGCTGTATAGTCAAAGACATCACAGCATGGGCTGAGTTGATGCTATAACTCTCTATATGGCACTGATGCTGAAACGTGGCATTCAGGTTTGAGCACCTTGTGGAAGAGAGATTAGAGAAGAATAAGACAATGATTAGGGCAATGGAGGGACTGATGTCTGAGAAAGATGAAATGAGTGAAATACATATAACCTGCATAAGAGTGAGGTGCATGTTAACAATCTACAGGCATCTGAATGCAGTACAGACCATGAGTCAAGTTCTGCCCTCACTCAGGGCTGATTTACAATCCTGTGATTCCATTAAAGTTAAGAGTTTTTCTGTATTTACACTGTGGTAACTGAGATGAGAATCTTACCCCCCACAATGGAGAGGGATGACCAGAGTGTCACAGAGGGGTATAACTAGGAGTAATGGGTAACATTTTCAAAATCGCCCATGTGGTTTAGGAGCATGAGTCCCATTCACTTTTCATTTTACCCAACAAGAATAAATTAAGAAAGGGAAATTTTAGGAGCCACATTCAGGAACACTTTCTGGCAGTGAGATGTATAAAACTCTTGAGCAGTCTCCTCTAGGGAATGGTGGAAGCCACGCTGCTAATGGCCTTTAAAACTAGACTAGACTAAACACCAGCAATGCACTGCGTTGGGTGTGTGATGGAGAGGATGAGCTAATATGGCTAGAGGGTTTTTTTGGACAAAATCTCAGATGTTCGCTGACCCTGTGGCAGCACTCTGGCTACCTCGGAATTCCTTGGCAAGGGAAATGTGTAGGTGGCCTCGTTGCAGTCTATCACCCTCAGTTACACCCCATCATGCAGGGGGCATTTCTGAGAGAAATGAGGTGAGGCTGGAACACTGCTGTGTTCCACCTACTCACAGCTGTTGGAATGACCCCTTGGAGCAGGGGGCGGCCAGGGAAAAACTGGAGTACTGTTTGTGCCGCTCTAACTTACGCTAAGGGTCAAAGAAACCTAACAGAGCTTCCAAAATAAGGGAGCTGTAGAGGTGGGGTAAACCACTTTTTTTAGGGTGACCAGACAGCAAATGTGAAAAATCGGGACGGGGATGGGGGGTAATAGGAGCCTATATAAGAAAAAGACCCCAAAATCGGGACTTTCCCTATAAAATCGGGACATCAGGTCACCCTACACTTTTTCCTGCTCCTGTGCCAAGCACAGCTTTGCCAGAACTGTGAATCTGGGCCTCTCTAACATCTGTGTTGTTCTGTTCCCACCTAGATAGTCACTAGCACTGGAAAGTGAAAACATGTATTTTTCTTGTGCTACTTTATCATCTGCCATATGGCTAATGTCAATGCTGGGAAATAAGACATCGCTTTTCAGTGATAAGAAGTCGTGTTAGCTTTCCTGACGGACACCTGCTGTTCCAAAGCAAAGAGCGGTTCCTGTGGGAACCTGCGTGACTGATTTCCAGGAGAGTTACCTTATGTTTGACTGAGATAAATTTCTACCAAGAAACCCTTTTGGGCTATGCTTTCAAGAGATCAAATTAACGGTATGCACTGAGGATCCGATTCTGCGAGGGCTCCACAGGCAGGGAGTTGTGTGTGTAACACTGGCAGGATCGGGCCCCTGCTATGTTAGTTGATGTAACTGATTTGATCTGCTTCATTTGGCAATAAACCAATTTGCACACATGGGTTGGACCAAATGCTGTTCTTAGTTACACCCAGGCAATTCTCCTGAAGCCAGTGGAAATTTGTGAAGGCGTGAGAGCAGAATTTGGCTCTCTACATTCAAGTGAACTCCTGAAGCTTCATGCAACATATTTTCATGGACAAAATATGATCAGTTCCAAAAGTGAGGTGGAAAGTTACTTTCCAGACAAGGGGCATGATCCCTCATTATCTTTTCTTTAAAATCTTCTGCAATATGATGGAAACTGACTGATTGCAATGCTGAAACCCTGCTCGGGGTGCACTCTTGTGCCAAGTGGCTAAAGGGTGTCTCTGCAGTTTCATTTGCTATACTATGGAACCTCCCAAAAGTAGTTGTCCTTGCTCCTTTCCTCTCACTTGGTTATTATCACTGATCAACTACTAGCATTTTAAGAATGGGCTATCTCAAAAGCATTCTATCTCAGCAATACACATAACATTCCCTGGATGAGATACCTCTTCCCCTCAACACTCAAAATATCCATCAGTTCCACACTCTCCCATTTCCTCCTTTAAATCTATGAATTCCATACTCTTTCCCTCCCAAATCCAGCTGCCCCTCTAGATGGACATGTACCCCCACCTTCAAGCCCAGTACCTCTTCACTCATCCTATTTTCCCCTCCCCAGCATCACTGATGCTCTTCTAGGTGACTCCCTAACTTGACAGCTGTTTCTCACAGCAGCAGTAGTGGTGGCAGGTGACTTGTCTGCAGACTCTGTTGGCAGTGGTAAGGGCACACAAGTTGTCCGGCTGTCTCTGGCTGTGGGGTTATGTGGGGTGTAGGTCCGTGCTGGCTGTGGGCTAGGTGGTCAATTGGGAACTGACCCCACTTTTGGTTCTTGAGGTGGGCAAGTCTCTCTTGACTGCTGGATGTCTCCATTAGCTAGGGTGGGCGAAGAGCTCTCAGCAGGCTAGTGGGGCAGTGAAACTAGTGAGTAGGAGGAACAGGATTCCCAGATCCAATACTGTACCAGCTCTTCAGACAGTGGGAAGGCAGTGACTAGTATGGGGCAGCCTCAGTGGTTGAATGGAGAACTTAGCAATTGCTAGGCCAGTGAAAGGCAAGATGCTCAAAAGACTGTGGGGCCCCAGTGCTCCTTACTGTTGGATCAAAAAGAAGCAGCATTCATTCCTTCCAACACTTATTTCTGACTGGATCATATGTACAGCCTCAGAAAGGATGACCACACCCTGTTGGCCATGCCCATGCTCTCAAGAGAGCACTAGGGGCCAACTCGTTGGCTCTGATATCATTCCTTTGTGCCATGGAGTGGTGCAAAGGGACCTTAAATGAGACCGAAAAAGGCTGATGAGGGTTCTCCCAGTATAAAGGGCACATCTGGCTTTATTCCACATGCTTCTGTTTGCCAGGAGTTGGGGTAGGAAGGCATTGTGGCAGGAGCAGGAGAGGGCAGGGCAAGACCAGAAAGGGGTGGAGCAAGAGTGCATAGCATTTTGGCCAATCCTCAGCCAGCAAAAGGAACTACTCCAACTGGGATACTATAAAGCAGCCCTTTGGTTGCTCTTAGTTACAAGAGCTCATGTTGACCTCTGGTGGCCCCAAGACCAGTGGAGTGGAAAGGTTTCTGAGGACCAAGTTCCCTTCCACCTCTCAGCTGCACCCAGCACAAGATCTCCATAGCTAAACTTATGGCCTTAGGAGTATATCCTACTGCCCGAGTGTTTTGGTAATAAGTAGCTATCTATTAGAAGACAAACTAGAGAAAACCCCACATGTAAACAAACCCCCCACCATTGAAATCTTTGCTTTAGTTACGCCAAAAATATACCAAGTAAATCGTCTGAGATGCATTTAAAAATAATATTCCTGTATTGATGAGCCCTCACAACCCCCTTTATTCCAAAATATTAACATTTGAGTAAGAATAGCAATTGGACAGTGGGGCACTCTGATTACAGGCAAACGGAGGATAGTTATTGTATCTGGAAATGGCACCGTGATCATGACAGGCAACTTTCCAACAACACACGTTGCTAAACTGCTCAGACTTTTTTTCTGTACAAAGTGTGACACTGGGGGTCTGAAATATTATTAACCCTATTGCTAACATCAACACTTTGCAAATTGCGATTTAAAGGATGGATTTTACACATTATTTCAGACAGATTAATAAACCCTCGAAACAGTTTTTTACAAGGAAAACAATAATATGTTAGTGTCCATAAACCCTGATAGAGATTGAGACCCTATAGCACTGGCTGCCGTATAAACACAGATAAAGACAGTTCCTTCCCTGGAGAATCTATAAACTAAAGGAGCTATTCTGATTGACACCAACTGAGGAGGTGGCCTTTGGTGTTAATAGAAGACTGAATAATACTGAATAATAAACTAAGAAGCTACAGCATTTTACAGATCCAAGTTAAGCAGCTTTAAGAACAAGATGTTCATTGCAATGACCTATGCAGGCAAGAACACAAAATCTGTTTAGACATACCTGTTGCTCATGACGAAAAGTGTAGGCAGCATCTCATAGTGGCACGTCTAGCTTGGGAGGCCTGCTCAGAAAAATCCTTCATCAGAACAGCAGCTGTCTCCTTCCTTTGTGCAAATTCCTTTAAAGCTGTCAAAGATCCTGTAATCAGACTAGGTCATCAAACCCAGGCCTTATGAGGGCTGGAAATAAGATCCAGAGATGAGCATTCAGCTGCATGGGCAAGGTCTAAAACACTACAGTTTCCATTGAAATTAAAGGAAGGGACTTTAATTGCTGTGAGAGAAAAGCAAAGCCATAATTGGAAGAGCCCGAAATCTTTCAAGATACCTCCTGAAATGATGCTAGCTGCAAGGCAGGAATCTATGTGCCACCTAACAGAATCTGATAGCAGACCAAAACACTTACTGCAAATCCAACGTTGTTAACTACTGGAGCATTTATCTGTGTGATTTCAGGAAGTAAAGGCAAATTGTAATCTAGATTTCACCATACAGTCGAGTAGTTTTATTACTTGATTAAATAAAAGGGTAATAAGGTAATAAAAACAGATTCTTTTTCTTCTCAGTCTAAAAGCCTGAAACTGCAGTCAATATGTTTAATAATTTGTAGAATAGATTGGAAATAAAGCAATATAATTTGCTTATTTGCCACTGGGAAGTGAAAGTACGATTTTAGTGCCACATTTGTGTATAGGCCTGTACTAGCACTTCTGCAGTTTGAATAAACCATTTGGTATAAAGAAAGAGAAAATGGGCCAAATTCCTCCCTGGGGTAATATTTATTTATTTCCTAGGACTCAGGAGTTACATCTGGGATGAAAGTGATCTGGTGTGAATAAAGCCATTCTTGAATAAAATTAAAGGGGCCAGGGCCAGTTTATATCAACTGCGAATCTTGCCTAAAGTAGCTGAGCTTTAGTGACAGGGATGAATCTCAGTTGAGTAACCGTGGTTCAGCGAATGGGCCAAAATGCATCCTTGTTGCAATTCCATTGTTATAGATGGAGATACAGCAGTGTTTGATTTTAATCTATTTCTGCTCTGCAGGATTTTAAAACCAAACCATCCTAATTTGTGGTTCAGATCCTTGGTTTGTGATAGAAAAATGAAGTACAGGACAGGCACAGCTGGCAAAATCCTTGTCTAGTTTCATTGCTACATAATGCCCTAACTTTCAGCCTTGTGTCTTGCATAGCTGGGTTTGCAGCTAGGTAGGGCAAACCACCCAGCTCCCCGGCCATCGGAAAATGGACTTTCTAAAAGGACAGATGCTGATTACACCGTAATGACTTTGAGTGAAATGATTCTGAAGGCGCTAGGCTTCTCCTGTGGGCATTGGGCAGTGGTGCTGCAGGTATTTAAACATTGGGAGCTGCAGAGGGCTTGGGAAAAAAGGAACGATTAGGCAAAATATCCACCATTAACTTCTAAATAGGATAGGCAGGAGGAGAGGCTGCCAAGGCAGGTAAGCAAGTGAAGCCGTGTGTCCCAGGGTGGCTATGGAATGCCTGAAGCAATTAGAGAGATTCCTGTAAAGAATGACCAGGGGACTGTGGGTGCTGGCAGGTATGATGAGGTAACAGGAGGCACAAGAATGCTGGCGGATGATGACTCATGAGAAGATTGCCAGTAGCGTTAACAATAACAATTTTCAGAGTAACAGCCGTGTTAGTCTGTATCCACAAAAAGAAGAACAGGAGTACTTGTGGCACCTTAGAGACTAACAAATTTATTAGAGCATAAGCTTTCGTGGACTACAGCCCACTTCTTCGTATGCATCCGAAGAAGTGGGCTGTAGTCCACGAAAGCTTATGCTCTAATAAATTTGTTAGTCTCTAAGGTGCCACAAACAATAACAATGAATAATTATTAATAACAATTAATAATTTCCACTTATCTGGCCGCTTTTATCTAAAGCTCTTGTGTGCTTTACCACGCTGGATACAAGTTGTTCCTTCCATTTTACAGAAGAAAGACAGAGGCACTAGGCTGTTTAAGTGACTTTCCCAAGGCCACACAGCAAATCAGTAGTTGAGCACGGAACGGAACCCACGTCTCCTGACTACCTGTCCTCACCTCTTACAAATACACCCAGCCCTCGCTGCGGAGGATTGGTTATATCTACCACTCCTCATGTGAGCACAAGGCAAATGAAAGTTTTACATACTGTGTAGCTCAATGATATCTGGGGAGAGAATATTATGCCTGATCTAAGCTTAAAACTGAGGACCATGTTGCCATAAATCCTCAAGCACACAGAGATGGCATGTGGACACCTTTGCGGTCAGGGATAGCAAAGCGCAGAGGCGGTAACAGCAAGGTGGATCTGAGCATATATAAAGTCATGTACTTGCCTGAGCCCTCCTGCACAGCAACACCCGTCAGAGGCACTGCACGCAAATGAGTCGCAGCGCTTTCTCATCTGTTTATACTGGTGAAGGATGTTTAACAGTCCTGTCAATTGTCTGAAGATCAAGTGGAAAACTGCAGTGCCAGAAAACTAAAAAGGCAGAGCCAATGCAATAAACACAGGGCTCGCTTGACTTTTTCAGGTGTCTAATTATATACATTCAAAATGGCCAGACTACTAAAACCTTAAAGTTGCTTTTTCCTTCCTCCCAGGGTTCAGTCTTCAGCTGATAAAAATATCTTCATTCTCTAGTTCAACAGCCCCTGTGCCACAGGAAGATTTAGTTATTCATTCCTGAATTGAATTTGGCAGCATCCAACATTTCCAAAGCTATAATTATAGCATCTCGCAGTAATAGAAATAGCAATGACCCTCACCACAGTACTGACCCGCCTGCTTTACAACTCTCCTAATCTGTCATGCACACCAGCTCTTCACAGAAACAAAACAACTGCGCAGTGGGGAGAGACTGAAGCTGACATTTTGCATTCTGGCTCTGCGCTCCTGGTCTATAGCTAGTGTCTGATGTATACACCGCTCTTCTGTAGCCCCTCTGGTTATCACACGTCTTGCCTTCTTCTGTACAGTGCCAGCAGTGTTCGAATTCAGCTGCCAAAGCGGTGGAGGGGGAAAGAGCACTTTCATTTATTCTGACATTCCATCATCCTTCAACTAGCAGGGCTCAGCCCTGGCATGGTTCCATGCCCGACTGGGAGAATAGCTGTACTATATGAACTATATAAACTATATAGCGCACGATGGGGAGGGGAAAGGGGGGGAGAGGAATGTGTGAAACTTGTCTCTTGTGTCAATGTTTTATTCAGTTTTGATTAAGGTGGATTTCTAGCCAGATCATGAACTATGGCGCAGCTCGGTTGTCAGGGGAGAGTCGAGACCCCAGCATCAATTAGAGCAGCCAGGAGGGTTGCTTTAATTTATGTGATTGTCTATGGACCCAAGGGGCCGTTTCAGCAGCTAGGGATCACTGGGCATAAGAAAGCCCTGGTCATATCCCATTGTCCCCACCCCTCTGCACCCCGACCCAGACTCTATGCTGGCAGCATAGAGCCATAAGAACCGCTACACTGCTAGTCTACCAACCAAGGATTCCCACATGCTGGAGGATTCCTGGAGTGGCTGGCTAAACTAGTTTTTAGGCAACTTTGAGCTGATGGAATAGTTCAAAGCTGTCCCAAATGTACTGGAGAATGGGACTCTATGAGTTTCATTTAGAGAAACCTAAACCACAAAGTAAATCTCAGCCCAAACATCAAGCTTTCACCAAAACATTTTTCACGCAGTTTCAGCCAAACCATAGATTTCACACACAACCTGACCCAACTGATATATCATAAAGCTGGCTGACAAATTTTGAACTGTGAAATTTCAACAAATATAAACCAAAACAAGATTTTCACCAAAATATTCATGAAATGTTATTTGTTTTGGATTTGTTGTTGTTGTTAGATCCATCATTTATTTCTTGTATGGACAAAACCAAAACCACCCTTGGCTTCAGTGGCTTAACTCCTGATTTACATTGGTTGTAGATGAGAGTAGACTGAGGCCTAGAGGGAAGAAATGATCCCCACCTTTGTTAGAAAATCACCTGAACAAACAGATTTTACCAGTTGTTGCTTAAGCCAGGTTTTGTTCTTTGTAAAGTGATTAGCAAGTTGGAAAGCTGGAAAATCAAATAATGTTAATTTCCATTAATTGGCAAAAATCAGATTAGCAATGGATCCGCAGCCATCTGAATTGAATACACCTAAAATACAACTTAAAAAAATAAAATAAAAAGCAGCTTGTTGAAAGTCAGTAAAATATGCAGCGATTCTGCCCCATGTGAGACTGATGGTTACTACCAACAATACAGTTCATTCCACAGAAATTTTGTAAGCTTAGATTGGTCATCATTTCTTCAAGAAAGGTCAGATCGGTCAAAGCACTTGGGGCAAGAGGAAAAGTAGAACGGTGTTTTTAAAAGAGTACTTGCAAAAGGAGTGATTTTATAGTACTCTCTTAAGACGGAAGGATCTGTGGGTAAAACTCATTGCTGGTGAAACAGGCACAGGGAACCCCCAATAGTTAGGCAAGCAGAGAGCTCAGCATACTGTTTTGCTGCTCAACTCTGTGTTCTTTGGAACTTGTTCTCCTAACCTACTCCTCTCCACTTTGTCCCCAGGTCACACTCTGTCTGACATCTAGACGGTAAGTTCTCTGGGGCAGAGGTGTTCGTCTTTGTCTAAACAGTCCTCAGCCTTGATGGAGACACCTAATGTAGTAGTAGTAATGATGACGATGGTGATGATGCCAGATTCTGAACTCTGATATGCATTTGCATAAATCCATTGAAGCCATCTTTATATTTTTCACTGTTATCTCAAAGAGTTTTTTTGAATATAAAAGAATCTGTTTCACCCCTTTCCAGGTTTTCTCTTTATTTACCAAAATGTACTGTAGGTTTTCTTCTATGTGTGCCAAAGCTTTCACATTTTCCAGCAGTGTCTTGTATTTAGCTCTAGTTAAGAATAGGTTACCAAGTGGGTAAAGCGGATTTCTGATTTATGGGGGGAGAGTGCATTATCGGTAAATTCAAGAGACTAAATCTGCCATGGAGAGGACTTCTTTTGTTTCCATCATCAAGTCAGCTATTATGTCCTGTCAAACATTCCAAGAGGTGCTTTTGCTCCAGGCACCCGAAGTAATAACTCAGTTCAGAAATTCCCTGAATGCTAAAGTCTTCATCTCGAAATGCTTTCAGCTCATGTTCCAAACTCAGCATGCAGCAGAGGGGGAGAGAGAGAGATTTCGAGTTAAATCTTTGTCCCTGCTTGTCAACTGGGGTCCCCGTTCTGCAACAGGCTATGAGGTATTCCCATGGAGGTCTCATTGGAGGGCGTTCTCCCAACACTAGTGATGGTGGTTACTGGCTGATGCTGTGTCATCTTAGCTCAGCATTTTCCTCTAGTGACACATTGTCACATATAAACATAACTTTGCAATGTCACAGCATTCTTAGGACTATTTTGTGACTTTCCAAGACATATCCCCTGTCCTATGGCATCAGAAGGGAGTTTGAAAGGGTGTTTCTCCTTTCTCCATTTTCTCCCTAACCTTTCCTGGATGATGGGATGGAGAGGTGGATTCTCTCTATCTCCCTCCCTCTTCTTCCCGGCTGCCATGATGTATCTTGTTGGTGTCCTTGGTCCATTTGCTCAGTGTTACCCACACTGCCTTCTCAAACATCCCAAGAAGCACGAGGAGTCCCTCTGTGATTAGAGCTCCTGAAATCAGGTGAGTGATCTGTGCTTCATCCAAACCCATCAGCTCCTACAGAGCCAAATGTGATGCCCCAAAGAACCACAATATGTCACTAGAGTTACACATCACTGTTATACAGAGCTATTGGATTGTGGGCCAGATTCTATGGAGCTATGTCAATTTATATCAACTGTGGATTTGGCCCTGTGTTTTTAATGGTCCATTTGTTGACAGTTTCATTATTTTATGAAGTCAGTGGGAGTTAATGTGGCAGGAGAATAGGGAAGAAAAATGTCTCTAATCAGTAGATTAGAATATCTCCCTTCAGGATATTTCTTGGTACCCAATTATTGCTTCTGTGTTGTGCATATTTTGCTTCTATTACATTGGCCGGTGACAACCAACATCTAGTCCCCAAATGCATGTTAACCAATGCACATTTTAATCAGGCATTATCTGGATTAATCCAGATAGACTGATCAAGACTGCCAAGATCTCTCAGGCTGGAGATGAGTTCAGGGGGAAAACATAAGGACGTTACCCAGGATCTCTTCCAGCTTATAGTAGGGTTCAATGACCAAATGGAATTCAACATTTCAGAATGATTTCTAAAACGTGTGCAGGAGTTATAGATCAATAGTGACCCACTCTTGATATCTCTGGCTGAGGCTGGCTGTCTAGAGCATACACAGAATAAACCGGCTACAGAATATGCTCTCTCATGATTCCCACAGAGCTGCCAGCAATTTGTGAATAAATATGTCTGTTGAGTGTGGGAATGAAATAAAACAATGGGCTGGCAATGGATGACAATTTAAAATACAACAGACTATTGCTTACATTTATAACATCAGAGGCTCATCACTCGAATAGCACGATCAACCCAAGCCAGGGTTTTGGGATTACTGAACCATCCATAGAGCTTGCCTTGCTTTCTGGGAAACTCGTTCACTGTATCGGTTTTCATTATTTAAATAAACTTGATAATGTCAGGTGTGTCTGGTTTCCTCTAATCAATGCGTTTTCCATCCCCATGAAAAAAATATGCAGGCTACGCTCCATCTTATGTACTTCGCAAGTGGGGCAGGTACATTATAAGGTAATAATGTCCAACTGCCCACTATCTTGGACGGAGTGTAATTTATTTAATTATTTTGCCCATTTGTTTTCAGTTGCTGATTCTTTTCACCATTGAGTTTGGAATTAAAATATGTTTATTCCCTATAAATAGGGCCCTACCGAATTCACGGCCATGAAAAATGCGGCAGGGACCGTGAATTCTGGTCTCTCCCCATGAAATCTGGTCTTTTGTGTGCTTTTACCCTATACTATACAGATTTCACGGGGGAGACCAGCATTTCTCAAATTGGGGGCCCTGACCCAAGAGAGAGTTGCAGGGGGGTTGCCAGGTTACTTATGCACTGCCTTCAGAGCTGGGTGGCTGGAGCGTGGCGGCTGTGGGCTGGGTGCCCAGCTCTGAAGGCAGTGCCCCACCAGTATCAGCGCAGAAGTAAGGGTGACAATATTATACCATGCCACCCTTACTTCTGCGCTGCTGCCTGCAGAGCTGGGCAGCCGGAGAGTGGTGGCTGCTGAATGAGAGCTGGGGTTCCTGCCAGCAGCCACCACTCTCCAGCCACCCAGGTCTGAAGGCAGCGCAGAAGTAAGGGCGACCCCCCCTGCAACTCTCTTTTGGCTCAGGACCCCCAGTTTGAGAAACGCTGGTCTCCCCCGTGCAATCTGTATAGTATAGGGCAAAAACACACAAAGGACGAGATTGTCCTTCTTTGTACAGTAATGTCAGTGTGGTATTGTTATTTATTGCTGTTATTGTTATCATAATGCCTAGAAGCTCCAGTCATGTGCAGGGTACTGTACAAATACAGAACAAAGGGATAGTCCCAGCCTCAAAGAGCTTGCAGTCTAAATATAAGACCATACAACGGATGGATTCAGACAGACTGATGGGGGAGTACAAGGAAACAATATTGATCAGTATAGTGGGCAGTGGTCTCAGCACACTGGCAACTTAACAGTTGTCAAGTTTTTTTGCAGGTCTCACAGCAAAGAAGAGATCTGAAGGGAGACAATATGGTAGCTTTGGAGATGATTATGGGGAGCTCCTGCCAAGCATGAAGGGAGAAAGTGCTTGTTTGAAAATGTAATGAATGGGTAATGGAAGCTAGCATCGGCTGTTCAGAAATGGGAGTCGACCTTTTTGATATTGAGTGAGAGATGATAGGTGGGGTGTGGGGGGGTAGGTCGTGAAGGGCCTTCAAAGTGAAGATAAGTGTCTTATGTTTGATATGATAGAGAAGGGGGAACCAGTGGAGGGATGCAACGAGACGGGCTAGGAAAATGGTCTTTGTAGCAGCATTGGCATAGATTAACGGCTACCTTTAGATTTTGGGAACTAAGAAGCGTTTGTTCAATGGTAGGAGTTAGAATGTGCTACCATAAGGAACATGGAAGTAATAACCACTTAAGCAAGGGGTGATGGATACGATAACGAGCTGAAATGGTAGTTACACGTATTAATACACTAACCTATAGAAGAAGGACCTCAACTTTAGTAGGATGAGGAAATACAAATAAGGAAAGGGGGAAAACCCTACTAAATATGCATTAGATATAGTGGCATGAGCAGATTATAATAGTTGCATCCCAGCCTGTGGGCAGTAGGAGAGAGAGATGTAGCCCTTGGAAGGTGCCAGAATGATGGCCACTGGTGATGAGGAGAAAAGTGATGGTGATGAGGAAGATAATGGCTAACTTTTCAGGTTGTTCTGCAAGGGATGATGTCCAGATTTACATTCTGTAGTCTCTCTATTCACCTCACTGAATTAGGGTGTTTGTGATTTTCTTAAATGTATTGATAAATTGTATGTAAATACAGAAAAGTTCCTATAGTGTGAGTGTTGCAACCGTGCACATCGAGGTTCCCAACTACATAGTAATTTTAATAATACTGAGCGTGATCTTGGGACAAGAACCTGTCAGCCCTCAAAATGATAACTGGGTATTCTTCAGTAATCAATATAATTAATACATAATCAGGCTACAGCTTATAGAAAGATACACTAAAGGAACAGATTCCCCAGAATTATAATTTTCCTGTATGAATGATTTTTCTGGTGCTCCCCTTTCTGAGTCTTTGTCACCCAATGCCCTATTTGGGCCTTTGCAGGTTGTTGAGAGGTATGACTCCCAAATTACACTGGTGGAAGTGAGAACAGACTCATGGCCTCTGTTTGACGCATTATGGATTCACCAGTATGTTCCAACTGCTTTACTGCACTTCACTGGTGCAAAGCAGCTGTAAATCCTGCTTCACTAGCCAGTTACACTGGGCCTATGGCTGTGTTGCACCAATGCAGCATAAAAGCTGCTAGAAGCTACTGATGACTCTAGTCCTGCACACAAATATATATGTGAGGGGTCTGATTCTGATCTCACACTGGTGTAATTCTATCGACTGCACTGGACTTATTCCTGATTTACGCTAGGGTACGTGAGATGAGATTCTGGCCCCAAATGCTTATAGTTTTTTCTTTCTTTTGTGTTTTTTCTTATTTCATATCAGCACAAATCCTTTTTCTTCAGGCACAAGTTTTCTCTCTCTCTCTTCCTCCCCCACCCTTTTAGGAGGTGATAATTACTCTCCTTCAATTATGAATAAACATTGAAAGGGATCAGATATTCAGGAACTAGATCTCTTGCATGTTCTGATGGTAGGGGAAAGGTCCGGTCTTTTATGTGCCTGTAAAGCACCCACGCATCCCTCTAGCACCATAGACATAAGAATGAATAGATATTAAATTAAAATAATATTTAAAAAACCCCATAGCCTGAAGCATCATCCTGTGCTGAATTATCAGGGTTTTCAGTGATGTTACTGTGCTGTGAGGAAAAAGAGGTGTTCAGATGGAATGTACAATGCTATTATTTGTTGGGATCTATCAATGGGCTTGGCCCTGTACAGATACCAAGGAAGACACAGTCTCTGCCTCAAGAAGCTGGTAATATAAATAATTCCTCGGACCCAGTTCTATCAGGGAACCTTCAAGTCGTCAAAATATATGTGGGCTTGGAAGAGACCAATTTGAAAGGATAGTGCCTATGGTCCTTTTGCTTTAACCAATCTTGAACTATTACTCAGGATGCAACGTAAAGTGCGCAGGAAAATTATTCTAGACTCTCCTATTGTAGTGTTCTTACAGTTCTCTCTTAAGCATCTGGTACTGCCCATGTCAGAGACATGACGGTGGACTAGATGGACATTGGATTTGATCCAGTATGGCACTTCCTATGTTCTTATCTGGTTGCATGAGTGTGTAGCAGGGAGAGAAACAGTCCAGAAGGAATGAGAGGAGAGACAAGAATAGGAGAATTACAAACAAACATAACAGTGAAAGGTTAGGGGGGGTTGGTTTTTTTTAGTTGGTGAATTTATTGTGGCCACTTTTGAAAGAGAAATTGTAACTATTTCAATAGGAACTTTCATTTCCCAAAGTCATAGGTTCAGAATTCCTTGCTTTCCTAACTTCCAGGATTAGAGCTGGTTGAAACTTGGAATTTCTGACATTTCATAATTTCCTGTGGCATAGATAGCCTGATGCCACCTGCAACGCTCGTGCTTGGATGTCTCATGCTGATGATCATGGATTCTTCATAGTCCTTTCCAGAGGCTCAGATAGAAGTTGAGTTTATTGCTTGTTTGATATGGTGTTTTGCATTTGACCTCCGTATCCATAAAAACACGACAAGGCTCAGGATATGTTCACTTCATCTATTCTTTATGTGAGTTGTGATTGGCTATTTGGGGGGCTTGGCATTTAAAATATCTCTGTGACCCAGAAATTCTCTCATCAACCCTTTTATTGCACATCAGGCAACTGCAATTAAAGATCCCTCCATTTTGTTTTACTCTGTAAACAAATGTTTAGAAGTTTAATTAGGAAACAAACCATATAATCAACCTTCTGCAGGCAAGGAGTAACTATATTTCAGTTTCTTTGCATGCCATTGGTACAGTGGCAGCGGCTGACTTTGTCAGCATGTTGCAGCTCTGCTGGCAATTAGCCTGTAGTTTTCTCAGTTAATAACTATGAAACAGCAGGCAATCAGCACAACGCGACTAGTGATACTGCACATATAACATGGTGGCTGTCACTATACTTATGTCTGTAAACCTACACACAAATAAATCATGCCTAAATGAAAATGGCTATGCGAAGAAAGCACCTGTCCCTGATTTATGTTTGATTTTCATGCCTTTTATTTCAAAATTCCCATTAAACGCTTTTGCATGCTGTGTGAATTACACCAAACCCATCAATACAGAATTCTCGAAGAGCAATCTGGAGCCCATCTGGTAGAAAGGTGGGATGGTACATGAGCATCAGGCACTACAGGACTCAAGGCTAGGCCTGGGGGATTGTTGAGTAGGAGGCTTACTCTTTGCACCACCACACTATGGGGCCAGGATAGCTGATACCCTGCAAACAGGGGTTACACTCACTGACTCAGCAGGATCAGGTGACGAGCAGCCAACTGTTGATTGGTCACCTCCTAGCATAAAGCCTCTTGTTCCTGCCACACCCTTGTGTGAGCAGCTAGTTGCTAGGTGTGCTGCTGACTACATCCCTAAGACCAAGTTCCTGCCTCCTTACCACTCCTTGTTCCTTCTCCCTCATCCTGACCCCAGTTATTGACTCCAGCTTTGATTCGTGGTATGACTTCTGGCACCAACTATGGCTTAACCCTTGGCATGGGTTCTACCTCTGACCCCAGCTGTGACCCTGGGTGTGACTCCCAACCCTGACTCTAATCTGGGCTTTGACCATTAGGTCAGTCTGTCCCAGTACGGGCCCTGACAATAAGCAGGATAGTGGTTTAAACCATGTATCATTATAGATATGCAATGAAAACTGAGGCACAAATGTCAAACATAGGAAATTGCCTAAAAACCCAAAAGCCAGATCCTGGTCCAATAATCTGATCCACTCAATGCGCAGTGGCAGTCAATCATTAGGAAAGGGATAGATAATAAGACAAAAAATATCATGTTGCCTCTATATAAATCACTGGTACACCCACATCTTGCATACTGCATGCAGATGTGGTCGCCACATCTCAAAAAAGGTATATTGTAATTAGAAAAGGTACCAAAAAGGGCAACAAAATGATTAGGGGTATGGAACAGCTTTCATATGAGGAGAGATTAATAGGACTGGGACTTTTCAGCTTGGAAAAGAGATGACTTAGAGGGGATATGATAGAGGTCTATAAAATCATGACTGGTGTGGAGAAAGTAAATAAGGAAGTGTTATTTACTCCTTCTCATAACACAAAAACTATGGGTCACCAAATGAAATTAATAGGCAGCAGGTTTAAAACAAACAAAAGGAAGTATTTTTTCACACAACACAGTCATCCTGTGGAACTCCTAGCTAGGGGATGTTGTGAAGGCCAAGACTGTAACAGGCTTAAAAAAAGAACTAGATAAGTTCATGGAGGATAGATCCATGAATGGCTATTAGCCAGAATTGCCAGGGATGGTGTCCCTAGCCTTTTTTTTTTGCCAGAAGCAGGGAATGGGTGACAGGGGATGGATCACTTGATGATTACCTGTTCTGTTCATTCCCTTTGAAGCACCTGACATTGGTCACTGTTGGAAGACAGGATACTGGGCTAGATGGATCTTTGGTCTGACCCAGGATGGCTGTTCTTATGTTCTTATCCTTTTACAGAGACGTGGAAGAGGATACTGGCCATATCTGCCTTTCTGGGGATTTCTTCAGCATTGGGAAAACTCCCAGCAGGTATAATGCTGGCACAGCGAGCTCTTAGATCAAAGTGTGGCACGACCAATGCAAATAGCAGTCTAGATGGGGGATGGCTGGGGTCTGTGTTACTAGATACATGAAGCCCCTCACTCATGTGCAAAGCGGGAAATGGTTTTCCCCTCTGACACTTTTTTAGATTTTGGAAATGTTTCGGTAATGCCCACAGACCCCCTGTCATCAGCAGATGGGATCGAACCTGGGGCCTCTGGAACTTAGTGCATGAGTCTCTACTGCATGATGTAAAAGCCAACTGGCTGTTAGCTAAGGCTGTAGAGCAAACTCATGTAAAAGCCAACTGGCTGTTAGCTAAGGCTGTAGAGCAAACTCATTAATCTCTCTCTAAGTGGTCTCGGTGCCACTAGATAGGACAGAACACCACACCCGGGAAGCGTGTGGGTTACATACTTACCCTGTCCGAGGAAGTGCATCCTGAGCTTCAGAGACTTCCCAGTTGAAATCCTGGACAAGCCCCCACTTGTAACACCGACAGACCCCAGTCGACAGCGGGAAGGATTGAACCGGGGACCTCTGGAGCTGAGTATATGAGCTAAAAGCCAACGGGCTGTTAGCTAAGGCTGTAGAGCAGATTCATTTTATCTCTCTTTCTAAGTGTGTGGGTTACATTTCTGGTTCCACTTTGGGACTACCGCGAGACCTTTGAATGCTTTTTGCAAAAAACAGAGTGCAAGAGCCCACATACCTCAGAACCGCCAATAGCCCAGTGGTTAGGACACTGACATGGGAAATGTGGGTAAAAGTCTCTGTTCCAAATTAGATAGAGCAGGAACTGGAATGTAGTTCTCTCACATTCGAGGTGAGTGCCCTGACCATTCACTCTCTCTAGTTTTGACCTGAAATTACATCCTTGACCTGAGAACGTTTTGCTGAAACAGACTCTTTCCCTCAGAAAAGTCTCAGTTTCCACAAGTCAGTATTTTCCAACCAAAAATGGTTTCGTTGAAAAATTCCCAACCTAGCCTAGCCCTTGACCAGGAGTACATATGCAGCCTTTAGATCTGTGACTGGCTGCCTATGATTTCATGGACGTTTCACAATGCTCCCAACCAGCGGTACGTTCAACACCATGCAAACCGAGGCTAGTCAATGCGAGAGAACGTTCTCTTTGTAACATGCTGTTAATGCTGAGCTCTACTGTTGTCCAAGCTGAGCATCAGAAGTGCCTTCAGAGATACTTACTTGTTAGCTTGATTTTGACAAACTCGGTCCTCTAATGCTGTTCCGCAGACAGTTCAATAGCTCCACACACTAACTCTTCTTGACACTTGGCTTTCCTTGGGGAATTCAAACTGCAATGAAACTTGAAGGGAGCTTCTAGAGCTTTGTTGTACCGATTTGGAAATTATCATTTTATAAACTGGAACAGAAAGGATATAAACCTGAATGGGGACCTTTATCTTTACCTTTACCTAGTGCAGCCAGGTGAAACGATAACCAGGCACAGATTGGTTTGCGGCGTGCAGCATGGGAAGATCATTGTAGTTCACTCTCTCACCTGAGAGGTTTTGCTTCAAGATAAGTAAAAACAGGCATTAGACAAAACTAATACAGTTCTGCATGTAGTTTTGGATTGAAGAAGGATAAGCTAAGGATACATGATCCACGCAAAACAATTGCAAAGATACTAACATGATTACTGATCCGGAAGGAAGGGAAACTATACAGTGAAAAGTTGCATGAGCTTACTTATACAGAAAAATGTCTCTGTGTTCCTGGCAACTCAGATTAGGTCAAGGCACTAGCTAAAAGACAATCAAATTGTGAACTAAACCAATTCAAATTATTTACTTTCTGGAGATAGGAAACATTTATAGTTTTATGGATTCATCGATTTTAAGGCCAGACAGGATCATTACATCAGCCAGTCTGAACTCTTGTGTAACCCAGGCCATAGAATTTTACCCAGTTTCTGTGTTTGATTAAAACATAGTTTCCAGAAAGGCATCTGAACCTCATTCACAACAGAGGATAATTGAAAAGTCTGAGGCCTGGTCTACACTGTGGCGGGGGGATCGATCTAAGTTACGCAACTTCAGCTATGTGAATTACGTAGCTGAAATCGACGTACTTAGATCTACTCACTGCGGTGTCTTCACTGCAGTGAGTCGACTGCTGACGCTCCTCCGTCGACAACGCTTGTGCCTCTTGTTGAGGTGGAGTACCGGAGTTGACGGGAGAGCGCTCGTGGGTCATTGACCCCTGTGTAATGCACAACTGGCTTTCTCGAGCTTTGCACAGGTGCTACTGACTACACAAAACGTGACACAGGGAGAAAAAGGCCCGAAGTCCATAAGGGTCAATCACAGTCCCACAGGCCATTAATTCTCTGGCCATTTATCTCACGTCCAGCGTAATGTTCATTTACAAAGTAAGCGCCCAATATACTCCATACAGCTGAATGTCTGCCATTACTGCGTAAACTTCCCCACAACGCTCTGCCAGTTCATCTCATTTTTGACCAGCTGCACCTGGTTCTTTCAGTCCTTGACCTTCCTTGAGCAGAGACTGGGGATTTTGTGGAGGTGGTTTTTGTGAGCTGGACAAACGGTGTCTCTCAGGAGACCCCCCCAGACTTATTTTCATTTGCAACCTTAGCCATAAAGTAGAATGAGTACATAGAAATGGAACATAGTTACCCCTCACTTAGTTGTCACTGAGGAAAAACTAGACCCAACAGTATCGCTGCTTTATCCATAGCTTACTGCTGGCTGTTCCCCTTTCTCTGACAATTCCCCCTCACCTGCAATACCTGGAGCTGCTATATCCAGTATGGTGATCCCTTCTGAGGGCCACAGTTGCAACAGCAAACACCTGGCAGATGTTCTAGAGAATAGGAATGCAGTGAATCTTCTGTTCTGCGCAGGCCTTTTATGGATCCCAATGGGCCTTTCAATCAATGTTCACTTTTAATGAGCCTAATTATGTATATCTCTCCAGTGCAGGATTATGAGGATTTGAAAAGAGGGTCAATTAGTAATGATTCTACCGGTGGTTGCTGCTACCTGCAACTTTAATGAAGATTTATTGAATTAGCAGCACAGGGTTTTGTAATAATCCAAAATTCATACACACAGTTAATTGGAGTTGGTGGCCATAAATTCAACAACTGGTGGAGTTTCTTATGTCTTATGCAAACAATAGTGATCCGCTATATAGGCCCAGAATATTTAGCCAGAACTTTGCTGTCTGTATCCTCACGCTGTGGGAAAGTTTTATGTTTGATATACTTCTTTCAAGCTCTTTGCAGTGAGGTGCTGCTTGTATTTAACAAGGAGCTCCTACAAAATGTTTTTCTTTAGCCTGTTATAAACCCTTCACAGTATGGGTGCATGTGCATGCAGAGAGTACTTGGGAACTGAGTTGGGAATTGATTCAATTTTTTCAAACTAGTACAATAAATTAATGCAAAGACAAAAGCCAAGTCATCTTATCTACTCTAATGAAGTCACTCAAGCATTAAGAGGAAAATGTCATCCCACTATTTACGGGAAGAATATTCATATAACAAATCGGCCCATTAATTACACCTGTTCTGCACATTTCATCATCTTAAACAATATAGATCAATCAAGGAGCCCAAATCTTCTTATGATATTCAAGACAATATTAAAATAAAATGCTTGGGACAGACTCTCAACTGGGGTGAATTTTCACCAGCTAAGAATTTGGCCCCAAATATCACGGAAAAATACAGGCACCTACCATTATTTCATGCATTTTATCCGATTTTAGACTCTCCATCAGGAATGTACATTAAGGGTTAGTTTCTCTGCTCCTAGTGAGCTGTACTCAGCAAAAGTCTTGATAGGAGAGTCAGAAAAAAAGGTGGAGTCGTGTCCTACCCCTGGGGTTGGACCAGGGTTTTGGAAAATCCTTGGCATAATTTATCCTGGGTGCTCATGGCTGCAAGGAACTATTCTGCACCTGAGGATTGCTAGGATAGAGAGAGGAAGGATTTTCCCATGATTACGGTGCTAGTCTGGTGTTGGAAGATTCAGATTTAGTTCCCTGCTGTGCCAGAGACTTTATGACCTTGTGCAAGTTACTCGTCTGTCTGTGCCTCCGTACTCATCTGTCAAATGGGCATAAGAGCATAGTCCTACCTCACAGGGATCTTATGAGGATAAACACGTTAATGATTGAGGTGCTCAGATACTACTGTAATAGGGTTCACATAAGTACCTAAAGATAGAGGTAGTGATGCTCCTGCCTTGACTTCAGTGGCTAAAAAAGGGGCTATGACAGCTCTGCATCATTGCAGGATTCCTCTAGGTGGGAATTATGGCTGTTTTACTTTGCAGGTCTGAGGATCTGGCCACCCAGACCTACTACCAGTTCCATTTTTGCAGAAAATATCGGTTATCTGCTCTGGATCATTTGTTTTACCTCTGAACCCAAATGTTCTCATACGTGTAACATAGGAATGAGGCAACTCTACTTGTGGAACAAACTCATATTAAGTGCACTTACAGTAGGCATGTTTATACCTGAGGTTCCTTTATTTGACACTGTGCATTTTGATAGTATATGTTAAGGGCACTGATCTAGCACAGAGTTCAACTAGTACAGTGTGAGGTAGGGAGGTGGGGTGAGGACTTTGAAGGGAATTCCAGGAGGATCCTCTCTGGGAAATTGTTTGAAAACACTAGTAGTGTTGGTGCAATCTGGTCCATTGCTAAGGCAAAAGAATTTGCACTCCTGATGGTGTTCTTGGGCTTGATCCTGTGAGGTGCTGTGGGAGCTGAGTGCCACATCGGATTGGACCCTTTATGAACTCCAAAGATAATCATCTTTCACAGGGATGATGTAGCAGCATCCAGAGAGGGTGGTGAACTCTACCAGGGGCAGGGAAATCACTCTGATCACGGCAGAATTATAGCCAGGGACACCCAGGAGGCCCCTACCTCACTTCGCGGTCACTCTTGTTTCCACAGTATCCTCTCACTTTTCTTCCGACCTCTCACTAGCTCCACCTTTGTGCCTGCCATTTAAAAAGGGCTTCATCTGAGTAGGTTTAGATTTCCTCAGGTTCACATGTTCCCAAGTAGAGCTTGACACTGGAGAGAACGATTCTACAAAAAGCAAGAACAGGCTTTGTAAAATAATGGTGATAATTGGTAATAATCCCCCTGGGTATTATGTCCTCAGACGACTTGTCCATTTCAACTGGGAACAGTTGCTGGGGGATAAGAGACATTGTAATTGGAATCACAGGGGGCCAGATTCTGCTACCCTTGATTTCTACTTAAGCTAGGGAGGATGGTCTAGTGGTTAAGGCAATGGCCTGACAATTGGGACTGGGGGTCAATTGCCAGCTCTGACACAGACTTCATATGAGACTTTGAGCCAGTTATTTAGCCTCTCTGTTCCTCTGTTCTCTGGGGGAATAATAGCATTGCCCTACCTCACGGGGGTGTTGTGAGAATACGTCCATTAAAGATTGTGAGCTGTTCTGATATTACAGTGATGAAGGCTATACAAGTGCACAGATGTATAGATGGGGTGCTACTTGACATGGGCAAAGAGAGTGGAATTTGGCTCTGATCGACTGCCTTTTGTCTTGCAATATGGTACATTATTTGTGATGTTCAAATAGTAGAGAAGCCTGCCATGGTGTTAGATATTTTCCAATTTAATTTTGATGAGAGAGGAAGGATGATTCAGTGACTAGGATACTCATTTAGGGTGTAGGGAGATCCAGGTTCAAGTCCCTGCTCTGCCACATAACTTCCTGTGTAACCTGGGGCAACTCACTTAACCTCTGTCTGCCTCAGTTCCCAGCTGTAAAATGGGGATAAGAGCATTTCCCTGCCTCACAGGGGTGTTGTGAGAATAAATACATCAAGGTGCTCAGATGCTATGGAAATGGAAGCCATATAAGTATCTTACAGAGATAGCACATCAAAAGCTGGGTTGTTACTTCTAGCAAAATGATGTCTGGATTATACAGTGCAAAGAGTATGAGCTGTGACCAGTCTTAGTGCATAAGCCAGGCCTGCACAACAGGCGGGCCCACTGTGCGGCCCGCGGGCAAGCGGTGGGGGGCGGTTTCCGGGTTCACCCCCTGCCCGGGGGGCCCGACCTCATAGCCCCGCGCGCCGCGTTCTGAACGCCCTGACAGTCAGAAGCGCGGCTGCCAGGTTCGCCCCCTGCCGGGGGGGGGGGGCACCCAACCTCCCCCACCCCTGGGCAGGGGGCGAACCCGGCAGCCATGCTTCTGACTGTCAGGGCGGTCAGAGCGCGGCGCGTGGGGCTGAGGTCGCCTCCCCCCCCCCCTCCCAGCAGGGGGCGAACCCGGCAGCCGCGCTTCTGATTGTCAGGGCGGTCAGAGCGCGGCGCACAGGGCTGAGAGGTCGCCCCCCCGCACACGCGTCTCCGTCTCCCGCTCCTCCTGCCTGGCGTCCAGCGTCACTTCCGGGGCTGCTGAGGCGGGAAGCGCTGGGCACGAGGCAGAGCCGGTAAGTCCGAGCGAGGGGAGAGGCACCCAGCCTGGGCTCGAGCCGCAGCTCATGGGGGCTGGGGTCAGGGGGATGTCCAACTCAGAGGGGCTGGGCTCGGAGCTGAGGTCAGGGCTGGGGGTGGGGGGATGGAGTCAGGGGGGTGTCTGGCCAGAGGGGCTGGGCTCGGAGCTGGGGGTCAGGGCTGCTGGGGGATGGGGTTGGGGGGTGCTTAGCTCAGAGGAGCTGGGCTCGGAGCTAGGGGTCAGGGCTGGGGGGGGGGCTGGGGTCAGGGGGTGTCAGGCTCAGAGGGGCTGGTGGTCATGGGGGTGTCCGGCTCAGAGGGGCTGGGCTCGGAGCTGGGGGTCAGGGCTGCTGGGGGATGGGGTCGGGGGGTGCTTAGCTCAGAGGGGCTGGGCTCGGAACTAGGGGTCAGGGCTGTGGGGCTGTGGGGGGGGGACGGGGTTTGGCGGGGCTGGGGGGGGATGGGGTTCGGCGGGGCTGGGTGGCGCTGGGGGGAGAGGGGGGCCTGTTTCAGCATGGCCGGGGGGTTTCGGCCCTCAGCTATTTTCTTTGGAGTAATATGGCCCTCGCCGCTTTACGAGTTGTGCAGGCCTGGCATAAGCGATAGCTGCCCATTAGAAATGTTAATCTATGCTCTTTTTATCAATTTCTTTCAGCGCTAAACAGGGTTCAGCTTCCAGCTCCAGCTTTCTTGCCGCCTCAAGCGGCGAAGAAAAAAAAAAAAGATAAAGCCGCGATCGGCAGCACTTCGGCGGCAGCTCTACCGCGCAGCTTCATTCTTTGGCGGGAATTCGGCGCCGGGTTCGTCCCTCCGAGAGGGACTAAGGGACCCGCCGCCGAAGATCCGGACATGCCGCCCCTTTGTATTGGCCGCCCCAAGCACCTGCTTCCTTTGCTGGTGCCTGGAGCTGGCCCTGGCGCTAACGAGAGGACTTGCTATTATCTTCAGGTGACATGGTTCTCTGACCTAATGTATTGGGACTTAAGCTCTCTCATGGGTCTGTGAGATCTGTAGTACTTACCGGCACAGTAGAAACCACTGACAGGTTGCAAGGGTTTTTTTTTTTTTTTTTTTTTTTTAGACATTCATAGGTTCATAGAGTTTAAGGCCAGAACAGGCCATTAGATACTAGACTAACTCCCTGTATAACACAGACCCTTAAATTTCACCCACTATACTGAGCCCAATAATTTGTGTTTGGCTAAAGCATATCTCCCAGAAAGGCAACCAGTCTTGATCTGAAGACTGAGAGAGATGGAGACTACCACTTCCCTTGGTTGGTTGTTTCACTGGTTAATTGCCCTCATTATTAAAAATATATGTGTTATTTCCAATTTGAATTTGTCTGTCTTCAGCTTCTACGTTCCATGTATATTCTATGTTCAGGCTTGTAAGGCTTTGGGATCACATATATCACTGTTACAAGTGGGAGGATCTAAGTTTAAGTTTACATTTGATGTTCATCTAGCTGTAGTCTTAGAGTCACTAGTAATCCATGGAGCACTTTCTGGTCACTTGGTGCTGGTTCCTCCTCGTTTCTAGCTGCCAACTTGAGTTAAAAGAAGCTAAAAGTACATCAAATGCTTTCCTAATGTTGCTTTTCCCTGGAGGAAGTTGTTGTAGCTGCCACAGGGATGTTACTCAATGATGGGAAAGGAAGTGGCCATAACACAGTGTCTCTATTAAAAAGTGGTGCATGCTATGGAAAGTGTGTGAGAACTCTTCACTTAGTACATTTGCTGTGCTCAGAAAAGAGAACCATGACCCCATGACCATGGAAAAGAGAACCTTTCCCATTGCTCAGTAGCTATGATTAAAATGCTTACTTGAATGTGTGTGCAGGAGGGTGTCTTTGTGTATGTAGCATTTTTTTGTTCTTTTAAAGGAAACCGGACAAACAAAAAAACGGACCTCGTCAGAAAGTGGTTGGAAGCCTGCAAGAAAGTACTTCAGAGTGGCCTCAACTCCCCTCCCTGGTGATTGGCTGCTACTGCAATTCCTTACTTATTTCCATGGTCAGGATTTGGGGCTGTAGCTGAGTTACAGGTCTACATTATTTTCAGCTGGATATTACTGGAAAAAATATTGGACTTGTTTGTGTGCAAATGTGTAAAACTAAAAATAAAGCTACTTCCTGTGGTGAATGAGGGTTAGCTAAATATAATGATGCATTTCTGTTAAGATCTCTATTCATAACTAGCACTAATATTAAACCCTTCCACAATGAAAGAGTTATTTTCATTGCTTCCAATGCAGATACAGTAGCCACATGCAGAAAAGAACTGTTATTTAAGCAAGTTTAATAAAAACTAGCAGAAAAAATGAAATTAAAAATTTAACTTACTATAGCATAATCAATAAGTTGTTGGGCTGTCGATTAATCGCAGTTAACTCACGTGATTAACTCAAGAAAATTAATCACGATTAAAAAAATCAATCATGATTAATTGCACTTTTAAACAAAAATACCAATTGAAATTCATTAAATATTTTTGGATGTTTTTCTACATTTTCAAATATATTGATTTCTATTACAACATAGAATACAAAGTGTACAGTGCTCACTTTATAGTATTATTTTTGATTACAAATATTTGCACTGTAAAAATGATAAAAGAAATAGTATTTTTCAATTCACCTCATACAAGTGCTGTAGTGCAATCTCTTTGTTGTGAAAGTGTAACTTACACATGTAGATTTTTTTGTTACATAACTGCGCTCAAAAACAAAACGATGTAAAACTTTAGCGCCTACAAGTCCACTCAGTCCTACTTCTTGTTTAGCCAATCGCTAAGACAAATAAGTTTATTTACATTTATGGGAGATAATGCTGCCTGCTTCTTATTTACAATGTTACCAGAAAGTGAGAACAGAGATTCGCATGGCACTTTTGTAGCCGGTATTCCAAAGTATTTACGTGCCAGATATGCTAAACATTCATATGCACCTTCATGCTTCAGCCATCATTCCAGAGGACATGCTTCCATGCTGATGATCCTAGTTAAAAAAATAATGCTTTAAATTTTGACTGAACTCCTTGGGGGAGAATTGTAGGTCTCCTGTTCTGTTTTATCCACATTCTGCCATATATTTCATGTAATAGCAGTCTCGGATGATGACCCAGCACATGTTCGTTTTAAGAACACTTTCACAGCATATTTAACAAAAAGCAAAGAAGGTACCAATGTGAGATTTCTAAAAATAGCTACAGCACTCGACCCAAGGTTTAAAAATCTGAAGTGCCGTCCAAAATCTGAAAGGGATGAGGTGTGGAGCATGCTTTCAGAAGTCTTAAAAGAGCAACACTCCGATGCAGAAACTACAGAACCCGAACCAGCAAAAAAGAAAATCAACCTTGTACTGGTGGCATCTGACTCAGATGATGAAAATGAACATGCCTTGGTCCACTCTGCTTTTGTCCGTTATTGAGCAGCACCTGTCATAAGCATGGATACATGTCCCCTGGAATAGTGGTTGAAGCATGAAAGGACATATGAATTTTTATCGCATCTGGCAAGTAAATATCTTGCAACACTGGCTACAACAGTGCCATGTGAATGCCTGTTCTCACTTTCAGGTGACATTGTAAACAAGAAGCGGGCAACATTATCTCCTGCAAATTGTAACCAAACTTGTTTGTCTGAGCTATTGGTTGAAGTAGGACTGAGTGGACTTGTAGACTCAAATATTAAACATTGTTTTATTTTTGAATGCAGTTATTTTTTGTACATAATTCTATATTTGTAAGTTCAGCTTTCGTGATAAAGAGATTGCACTACAGTACTTGTATTAGGAGAATTGAAAAATACTATTTCTTTTGTTTTTTACAGTGCAAATATTTGTAATAAAAATAAATTTAAAGTGAGCACTGTACACTTTGTATTCTGTATTGTAATAGAAATCAATATATTTTAAAATGTAGAAAACATCCAAAATGTTTAAATAAATGGTATTCTATTATTGTTTAACAGCACGATTAATAGTGATTTTTTAATAATTTGACAGCCCTAATAAATTGCTAATGTAATTATACATGAAGGCCCCAATCTTTATCTAGGGCATAGCTCAGAAGTGTAGGTACAAAGCATGCCTTTGAGTCCCCCTTGATCTGAGGCTGACAGGGTATCAGGCTGGTCCCTAGAACCCTTAGAGCAACCTGAAGGTCACTCTAACTTGCTACAGCTGCCAACAGCCTCATGGGGCTGATATCACAGCTGGGAATAGCCAGAGCACAAGGAAGCCCTGGCCATGCCCCTTTTACCCTAGCCACACTTACTCCATTGAGGAGTTTCCTACACTGGGGAATGCTCCCGTGGCTGACTAAGCCAGCTTTTTACCCAGAATCCACCAGTGCTGCGGAGCAAAATGGCCACATTAAAGCAGATAATCAGGCCCAAAATGTGTAGGTTAGACTCAGCATTAAATCTATTAGACTATCACTTGCCTATTAGCTATCATTAATTTGATGGGTAATTTAATGAATAATAAATTATGCTACGGGAGTTTAGGAAAATATCTACCAGGAAGGCACATTCCCTTTAAAGAAAACAACATGTAACCCGAGACTAAATTAAAGTCAGGGAAGAAATGAAATTATGAAGTTAATTAAGGGTAATATGGATTTGGGGTCCTTTTAATGCCCCAAATCTGCTCCCACTGACTACATTTGTCCAGGCTTGTCTCCAGGACAAGAGTGAGATACATTAGTGACATGATTTGGGGAAGCTTGCAATGTGGGTGCCTTATCTGTACTTGCTCTGGGAATTAATAGAGGACTTCAGCCTCCAAGGTTATCAGTCCATTACCCTTCCCTATAATTAAGATCAAAATTAGGAAAGCACATTTTAAAATCTGTCTCTATTCAGGGCAGTGCTTAAGCAAGCACATAACTTTAAGCATGTGCTTAAGTGCTGTCCTTAATAGGGACACTTCCCTGAGTCAGGTGCTAAGTTAACACAAACACATGAAAAAAGATACTTTATTTGAAAGACCTGATTTTAAACATTTTAGTGCCCTATAGAGAAAACAAGGCCTGAAGAATCCAGGAGACTGTAGTGCCATTCACTACCAATGCAAGGAATAAAATATATGAAGGTAGAGAAACCACAGCAAAACGTTAAGAGGAAGGGATCAAAGACCTATCTACCTTAGCAGCAGAACATATTCAAAGGAGTGAGCCTAATAGGTAGAGAGCAGATAGGTTGGAGAGGATTGATTGCCAGTGGGTCTTGTGAACATCTCACTCCAGTTTCTGTAAAACTTGGTAACAAATTGGATAATTGTTCCAATTATATTTTAATCCAATATTTGAGTGTAGTCTAGTTCCTATATTAAACTAGCTGATAAAAGGCAAACACTGTGACTCTTCTCTATCATCATAAAGATTATGCACCAGATCCTTAGCTGGTGTAAATGGGAGTCACACATTGGCTTCCACAGAACCACACTTGTTTACATCTGCTGGGGAGCTGTCCCTGTTATTTACTAAACACTTTGCCTCTTCATTGCAATTATTTCCTGGTGCTAATGGGCACAACACCCCATACCCTTTCACTTTGTGTTGAATTATTTTTCTGTGTCCTATTTGGGAACAAGGAAAAGAATGTACTATAGTATATTGTATATGGAGTGGAAGGTTGCTCTTGTAGTTCCATCTCTGAATTGGGACATGGGAAACCTGGGTTCAATTCCCAGCTCTGCCATGATTTCCTGCGTGATCTTGGACATATCACTTAATTGGTCTATGCCTCCATTATTAAAACAGGAATAATAATCCTTCCTTTCTCCCACCTTTTGTCTGTTTTGTCTATTTGGATTGTAAACTCTTGGGAGCATGGATTTTAAGTGTGTGTTTGTATAGCGCCTACCACAATGGGGCTCTAATCTTAGTTGGGGCAGCTAGGTGCAGTGGTGAAATAAATAACAACAACAACAGCAAAGCCTCTCTAAGTGGGTATCTTGCCTTGGCATAATTTAATGCTAACTGTGCTGCATTTGACAATGTCAGTCTGTTTTCTTCTAACACACCATTTTCTTGATACCACAATTTAAACCTGACATCTACTTCTGCATAAGTGGCTGCTCAAGCACTTCCCTGCTTCCTAGAAAAACGAATGTAGTTATGACAAGTCTAATGATTTCACGAGGGCACTTTTTTTTTTAACCATTTGAAGGTAATTTTTGCATGGTTACAAGTGTAAGTGGTGGAACCACCTGCCATCCACTCAGCAAGCCTTGGATCCAGAAGTCCATTTCTTTAGTATTTATTTTCAGGATTGGTCTTTCAAGGCGTCTGAGCAGAGGAGCTATGCACTGCCTTTGCACCTCTTAACCCTGAGCACTTAAGTGGGGGGCTTGGATGGGTGTCTGCTAGGAGTGGATTTCACCCCCAAATGAAGGTGACTAAGGCCATGTCTACACTACCGCTTATGTTGGCAAAACACCCCCCTAAGCAACATGAGTTTCACTGGACAGTGCTATCATAGAATCATAGAATCATAGAATATCAGGGTTGGAAGGGACCTCAAGAGGTCATCTAGTCCAACCCCCTGCTCAAAGCAGGACCAATTCCCAGCTAAATCATCCCAGCCAGGGCTTTGTCAAGCCGGGCCTTAAAAACCTCCAAGGAAGGAGACTCCACCACCTCCCTAGGTAACGCATTCCAGTGTTTCACCACCCTCCTAGTGAAATAGTTTTTCCTGATATCCAACCTGGACCTCCCCCACTGCAACTTGAGACCATTGACATCTCCTATGTCGGTGGGAGAGCTTCTCGTTGGAGGTGGTTTAATTATGTCAACAGGACAGCTCTCTCCCCTTGCATAGAACGGCTACACAAGAGATCTTACAGTGGCGCAGCTGCATCGGTACAGCTGTAAGGTCTCTAGGGGAGGCAGCCTTAGAAATAGATTTTTCATAAAGCTCAGTGGCATTGTTCTTTCAGTAAAAGCCACCTGCCCCTTAAAGAAGTGCAAAGTATGAGCTAACTCATGGCTTTGTCCCAAGCAAGGGGCAGGTGGCGTTGTGCTGCCTTGGGGTGGTTACTTGGAAGGGAACTATCCTGCACCAGGTCTATTCTCGGCACAGTGTACGTCCCCCATACTGCTGGTGCTCCTGTTCTAGCTTATGCATTTGGAGAGGAACTAAGACTCTGCCTGTTCCCACATGCTCCGCCCAGATCATATGCATGTTGTGAGGATCTAATGTCCCCCCGACGTTGCTTTCCCTGCAGTAGTATAGGCCGCTCAGGCAGGGAATAAAGGCCTGTAAGTTAAGCACGTGCTTAAGTGCTATGCTGGATCGGGGCCAGAGTGCTCAGCACCTTTCTGTGTTGTTGATATAATGGATGTATACAGATTCCAAAGCTCATTCCCAGATCTATCTATCTAGATCTGTAAATAAACTTTGAAAGCTGCTTATGTCATCTCCTGCCCCCCATTTATCTGTTAATAATCTTTGGAAACCAACGTCTTTGCCAATAAATTATATCTTGGCATTAGATCCATGCTTCTGGCGCTAGTGGTTAAAGAGCCATGGCTAGAGATTTACTGCCATGTTTTACTTTAACCTGCTGTTCAAGGCTACGGTGATTGAACATTGGCTTGTAAACCCACTGCCTATATTTCTTATACCATTATAGCTTTTGCTGGTGGTATTTCCCTAATGTCTTGAGAACATACATCACTTTCCCCAAGAAATAACCACCTGTTTACATATCTATACTGAGAAATGGTATGATCTGACACTGCATTTAATCCCTAAAAGGGTGTTTAGTTATCTGATGTATAAGTAAAAGGAAAGGATCATGCATCGCAATTCACAATAGAGGGCCATTTACCAGTCGAAGAAACATTCATACTGAAAAATCAGCAGGATAGAAACAACAGCATTTCTCTCTCACACACACCCTTTATGGTAGTTACACCAATGAAAATGTCTCTCCGCTCTGCAAAATAAACTCCCTAAATCAGCAAATCAAACTGAAATGTATTTCTATCTCTAGCTATAAATAAAAATAATGTCTGTGCTATCTGGGCTCATGAAGACGCGAAAGAGCCAGGAAGTAACTGAACGCTTGGCCTATTTCCTGGGAGGTATTGAGCTTCCTCAGCACCTGCTGACGTTAACAAGAGTTGAAGGCACTTAGCACCATGCAGGATTGGGTCCTTACAATATGATCCAGTGTCGACTCTGGTTTATGGAAGGATTTCCTTTCACTTCTGTAGGTGCAGGATCAGGCCCAGAGAGCACACTCTCAGTAGAAATTGCATGGTTTTGCTATTATATTAAGGGTGCGTAACAGGAAAGTGAAACTGGCATTTTATGCCTGAAAGCCACAAGCGCAGTGTCATCCTGCAAAATACCCATTATTGCTTGACACAGCTTTTATGCATGGGGGGAGGTTTCTGATTTCTTCCTTAGGCAGTCACTCCCACATTCTCCAAAGGCATTATCTTATAGCACCTCCCTCTGAACCAGGATATATCTCCATCTAGAGCCTCAGAATGGCCACAAACCTCCAGGTTGGCTCTGGAGACACAGTTTTCTAACTATGTGGGCTATGGTTCCTTCTCCATAAACTTTTAAACCTAGAACACTGAGCTAGTCTGGGCCGGCTCTAGGATTTTTGCCGCCCAAAGCAAAAACAATTTTGGCCACCCCCCCCCCCCCCTTATTTAATTAACCCACCCCCGGCCCCGCCTCAACTCCGCCCCTTCCCCAAATCCCCAGCCCTGCCTCCTCCCCCCGGGCTCTCAAGCCTAGGAGGGAGGGAGGGAGGGGGAGAAGCGGCGCCGCGCCGCGGCCACTCGGAGTCTCCCCCTCCATCCCTCCCTCCCTCCCAGGCTCTCAAGTCTGGGAGGGAGGGGGAGCAACGGCGCGTGAAACGGCTGTTTCACGCGCCGCGGCCGCTCGGGATCTCCCCCTCCCTCCCAGGTTTGAGAGCCTGGGAGGGAGGGCGAGTAGCGGCATGCGAATCAGCTGTGGAGGTGAGCTAGGGCGGCCGGGGCACATTTTTAGGGGCGGCATTCTGGCACCGGCCATGCCGCCCCTAAAAATGTGCCGCCCCAAGCACCAGCTTGTTTTGCTGGTGCCTAGAGCCAGCCCTGGAGCTAGTACAGATGCTGACATCTTCCCGTTGAAAGAAACCCTCACAGTGACACATTTTTCTGAGTTTAAAATGATATTTTCATGTCTTTTATCAAAGGGGCCGCGCCGACAAAGGGATAAGTCAGTGGTTTGAGCATTGGCCTGCTAAACCCAGGGTTGGGAGTTCAATCCTTGAGGGGGCCACTTAGAGATCTGGGGCAAAAATCAGTACTTGGTCCTGCTAGTAAAAGCTGGGGGCTGGACTCAATGAACTTTCAGGGTCCCTTCCAGTTCTATGAGATAGGTGTATATCTCTCTCTCTCTCTCTCTCTCTATATATATATATCAAAATCCACTGGCTTTTCTTCCTAGGACTCTAGATTAGACTGGGAGGGTTTTCTTAAAAACAGTATTTATTAACTCGGGCTGGTCAAAATTTTTCTGTCCGAACTAGTTTTTGACAGAAAATGGAGTTTTTGACTAAAAATGTTTGTGGAATGTGGTATGCCGTTGCCCCATATTCATTAATAAATTATTCTTCCATTGAAATCAATAGGAGTTAGGTGCCTAAATACGTTTCTGAAGCTGAGTCTCAGTTCCAAAGAGGACTGTGCTCTTCACTCGCCTCCATCCTCATTATGGACCTTACGCAAAACCTATTGACATCAAGGTGCATCTTCCCAGTGAGCTTTGGGTCGGGCTCTACAACACCAGTCCTGGGACTCAGCCGTAGTGATAATGAATGTGATTGTAATGCAGTTAACTGTAACCAAGGTATGAACGTATATCTTAATACTGGGGGAACGTGTTGTAACACAGAGTTAATAATGATCACGCAGTGAACTTGTTTTGACTGTAGGCAAATAAAGCTATACAGTGTTGACATGAGTTTAGTAAATTCCCATCTTAAAATCTTATGAGAGGTTCATGCCTTGATAAAAAATGTCTCCTGTAACCAAGCTGAAGTATGTTAATTGTATCATATTATCACCTGATTTTGGAGCAGTTTGTGAGTGTGACTATAGTTTGTGGGACTTTCTGTTTTGCAAGAGACTGCATTAAAATGGTCCTTTATGTAGGAAGTAGGATTCTTCCCTGTCACATTCTATTTCCATTTTTTATTAACAACAGAACTGATTGGATGTGCCGGGAGCTTTCCGTCTGTATTTATGTTACAAATTTCAGTAGTTTCTTAGGCTTTTCTGCCTCTTTAAGGACTAAACTGTCATGTAGAAAATAGAGAAAAAGTAAATAAGGGGGAGGAGAAGGAATTCCATTAAAAATTAAACTTACACAAGAATTTCCTTCCCTACCATTTAGTCTTATCAATGATTGCATTTGGTTTCATAGTTCATTTAAAACAAATAAACAAAAACTCCCTTTATATGGCTCTGAAGCAAGTACTAGGACATAACTGAAAATATCCTCTCTTATCACAAGTTTATATGACCTCATGTGTCCTGCACTCTTTACTCATACAAAAGTCCCAGTGAAGTAATAAAGTGAGACCAAGGGCAGTTTGGTTGAGCCCACAGTGTACGTATTTATATATATATAAAATCAAGTTGTAGCATGTTAATATAATCGTATTATCACCTAATAATATGTATGTGTGTGTGGATAAACACACACAAAATTATTTCAAAAGAAAATTAGCAAGATTGTGGGGGCCCCCCTTGTGTGGGTACACATTATGGGCCCCCCGTGTGTGGCTACACGTTATGAAAAAGGCTTTAATTACATAATCCCACACTATTTTTACCACAGGACTCCTGCCTCATTTAGCGTGTACTAAGGGATCAGCCATTCAATATTATTTTTTCTCTTCATTGTTCAGTGTGTGGTCCCAGGCCTTACTCACTGCACACTATTCAGACCCTGCTCTGAAGACAGAATTATTGATTTCCTCATGGGCTTTTCTATGGATCCTATCGCTATAGTATCTGAGCGCTTCACAAACACTGAGTTTATTTTCATAACACCCATCTGAGGTGAAGGGGGTGATATTATTCCAATTTCACAAATGGTGAACCAAGGCGCAGAGAGATTAAGGACAAACGTATCCACTAATTTTGAATGTCCAGTTTATGATACTTAGGACCTGATTTTTCCGAGTGTTATCATTATATAGCACTTTCTATGTTCCTAGCAGAGCTCCCGCTGATTTCAGTGGCAACTATGAGTGTTCAGCACTTCTGTACATCAGACTTCACACTTTCAAGTTGGGCACCCAGAAAATGAGAGAAACACAGCTGGGGACCACTTCTGAAAAGTTTGATTTAAGACAAAGTGATTAGGATGGAACTCTGTGACAGAGGCAGGGACAGAATCCAGTTCTGCAGGGCAGTGTTCATTGAAAGAGACAATCCCATCTCTTCCTGTAGTTCCTTCAATGACTACACACTTTCCACCTAATGCGACAAACCAAGGAGGGGGCCTACAGATAAGACCTCCCTTTAGTACATCACCCTGATTCATCCCCAGGGCAGGACCATCCTGTGCACTGAATGAGGCAGGGGCCCTGTAGCAAAAATAGTATGGGATCATGTAATTAAAGACTGGCTCCTCATCAGATAAGTCTCCCTGCTCCATCACCTCTGCCCCAGAGCCCCCTGGTTTTCAGTCCCCTTGCCCAGCCAGCTCCAGTCTCCCCCTGGCTCCCAATCCCCGTTTTCCTCTCCCACCCCCACCAAATTCCATTTCCAGTTACCCCGCCACACCCCTCATGCTCCTTGTCTCCTTGCTGGAGAGAATCTAGGCCTGTGAATTTCAGCTAATAGTTCCCTATTCAATTCAGCCTTCTGTAGGGGGGGAGCAGGGGGGAGAGGATTTGCATCTCCAAGGAAGAGGATAGGGATTCAGCATCTGACATAACGAATGTGCTTTGATCTGTGTGGCTTGCTGTGGATTGACTGGAGGCAAAAGGCTTCTGCATAGAGGCCCCTGGGCTCTGCTGCGTTGCCCTCGAGCACCACTGGCAAGATCCTTGCTACCAGGAGCTGCCCTGACTAAGGTGACCAGATGTCCCGATTTTATAGGGACAGTCCCGATATTTGGGGCTTTTTCTTATATAGGCTCCTATTACCCCCCACCCTCTGTCCCGATTTTTCACACTTGCTATCTGGTCAGCCTAGCCCTGACTATGGCTGCCCTGAGAAGACCTTATGACGTAGACCTGCACATATGTTATGGCAGACTTTTCTGCAGTAAATTTCACTGATATGGGTTTGGGGGTTGGGGAAAAACTTGTGTAGCATTGCCAGCTCCTCCCACTTCCACCTTCCTTCTCTAAACCCTTCCCGCTCAACCACTGAGCTCTCCATGGAACTTATTCCCCATGGGGGGGCAGGAAGCCTGCTGTGGGGCTGATTTTCCCCACATTTGCTCCTTTCCTAGCCCACAATCATAGACTTTGTCTCACCCTCAGCATAGGGCAGAGGAGGGGACACAGTGCTCAAGAGTTAGGTTGCCATTCAGTCCTTGATTCATTCTGCTCTTCCTAGCTTTCTCCCAATGTAGTAAAGGAAGTCAAATAGTCACATGGCACACAAAACGGATACTTTATAACTTCTGTTTATGATAAAATTATTCTTTGATTCGTAAAAAATAAGACAAAAACAGTTTGGCAGAGAAAAATTCTTATTGTTTCCTGTATCATTCCTGATATTTCTTTCGATGTGTTGTATTTAGTGCTTTTATTAAAATATTTCTGTTACAAGACTATTTTTAAAATTATATTGTTTTTATTACACTATGATTTTTATAGTAACATCACTTCACATTCAATGTCTGTGGGGATGTATTATCCCTACACCAACCTAATGAAAAGTTCCATGAGGAGGTAAGGGTCACGATGGGACACTTGCCAGGTAATAAATCATGGCCTTATGTAAGGCCCCCTGGTGGACTAGGATTATATAAGATGATCATGGCCTTATGTAAGGCCCCCTGGTGGTCTAGGATTATATAAGATGAGGTAAACAAATCATGGCCTTATGTAAGGAACGGTTGAACCAATTGGTGTGGGGCTATACATGTGATAAACACATGATTCTCCTTCTTGTCCAATCCGTAGATGTGTTATTATAGCCTAATTGTGTTATGTAACGTAGAGAAAAACTATAAAAGAAAGCTTGCAATAAACAGAATTCGGATTCAGCTTGCAACCACATTGGTCGTGTGCTTTATGCGCTCCGCATGGAACCCCACAAATGGTGACCCCGACGTGATTCGGCTTGGACATCAAGGCAGCCAGGACTTTGCCCAAAGTGAGCTAGCAAAGATCATACTAGACACAGCCGCCAGTGGAGCAGGAATCAATGTTCTCAGACAGTAGACCCAACAGATGTTGTCTCAAAAGCTGAGCAAAGAGAAAGCAGATCCAACCAGAAAAAGGATCTGAGTGGTCAAACTCTATGTCATCTCTCATAAAGAAACTGGAACAATTAAATTTAGATATTGAAAAGGCTCTCAGTGCTGGCTCTTCTCCTTCCAGCACTCCTTCTACCAAAAAGCGCAAACAGCCATGCCCTGTTAAGGTGGAGACAGGCCTTCTTCACAAAGATCATCAGAGAAAGGGAATCTGTGGGAATAAGAGGGCAGGCTACCAAAATTTAGATGGTTTGCCAAGCTCAGTGTCAACTGGAGCACGACCAAAAACTGAACATGGTTTGAGAAAAGGCGGAGGTGGCAGCCGCGGCAGGAGGTACCGGAGGATACCGGCTCCTGGTCGTCCGAGAGAGACGTTCGTGAGCTCACAGCCGACTGAAGCGTTCGGTGAGAAAAGGTGGAGGTGGCAGCCGCGGCAGGAGGTACCGGAGGATACCGGCTCCTGGTCGTCCGAGAGAGACGTTCGTGAGCTCACAGCCGACTGAAGCGTTCGGTGAGAAAAGGTGGAGGTGGCAGCCGCGGCAGGAGGTACCGGAGGATACCGGCTCCTGGTCGTCCGAGAGAGACGTTCGTGAGCTCACAGCCGACTGAAGCGTTCGGTGAGAAAAGGTGGAGGTGGCAGCCGCGGCAGGAGGTACCGGAGGATACCGGCTCCTGGTCGTCCGAAAGAGACGTTCGTGAGCTCACAACCGACTGAAGCGTTCGGTGAGAAAAGGCGGAGGTGGCAGCCGTAGCAGGAGGTACCGGAGGATACCGGCTCCTGGTCGTCCGAGAGAGACGTTCGTGAGCTCACAGCCGACTGAAGCGTTCGGTGAGAAAAGGCGGAGGTGGTAGCCGCGGCAGGAGGTACCGGAGGATACCGGCTCCTGGTCGTCCAAGAGAGACGTTCGTGAGCTCACAACCGACTGAAGCGTTCGGTGAGAAAAGGCGGAGGTGGCAGCCGCAGCAGGAGGTACCGGAGGATACCGGCTCCTGGTCGTCCAAGAGAGACGTTCGGGAGCTCACAGCCGACTAAAGCGTTCGGTGAAAAAAGTAGTCAGGTGGCTAGTAATTGTCCTAATGTTAGTTGGACCCTCCTATAGGCCTTATTTAAGAAAAAGGGGGGAGGTGTGGGGATGTATCATCCCTACACCAACCTAATGAAAAGTTCCATGAGGAGGTAAGGGTCACGATGGGACACTTGCCAGGTAATAAATCATGGCCTTATGTAAGGCCCCCTGGTGGACTAGGATTATATAAGATGATCATGGCCTTATGTAAGGCCCCCTGGTGGTCTAGGATTATATAAGATGAGGTAAACAAATCATGGCCTTATGTAAGGAACGGTTGAACCAATCGGTGTGGGGCTATACATGTGATAAACACATGATTCTCCTTCTTGTCCAATCCGTAGATGTGTTATTATAGCCTAATTGTGTTATGTAACGTAGAGAAAAACTATAAAAGAAAGCTTGCAATAAACAGAATTCGGATTCAGCTTGCAACCACATTGGTCGTGTGCTTTATGCGCTCCGCATGGAACCCCACAAATGTCCATTTCCCTTATGAGTGAGTTGCTACTAAAATAGAATTGCTGTTACAATAGATATAATACCGTTGTAAGAAGTTTTTAGAGCCATTCCTACTGCATAATCATTAAGGAAAAATCAGTAAATGGCATGGGAAAGTAACAAATCTGATCGAGAATGTGAAACATCTGCGATAAAAATGCAGAAGAGCAAGTAACCAAAGGGTCCCTCTACCTGGTACCCAGAGGGGAAGAGTATCAGAGGGGTAGCCGTGTTAGTCTGAATCTGTAAAAAGCAACAGAGGGTCATGTGGCACCTTTGAGACTAACAGAAGTACTGGGAGCATAAGCTTTCGTGGGTAAGAACCTCACTTCTTCAGATGCAAGAGGGGAAGAGGAATTCCAAAAGGCAGGAAATAGGATAGGTAGATGGCAACATAGACCATGAATATTGATCTAGTTCTTCTTGATATTTTTAATAAGTTACAGAGGAGTAGGAGAGAGTAAGGATGCATACACCCCTTGCTAGTCAATTAAGGCCCACTTACATTACCATTCTGGACACTTACGGGATATCCATGGTCTCCATTGGAGCAAGTGTGCAGCGAGGGGTAGGGAGCAGATGAAGTTATGGTTCTGCTTACCATCTCTCCATTTTTTGGCTGGGGAGGAGATATAAACTGGACCCTTCAGAAGGAGTTGCAGATTACTTCAGTCCCATGGCAACAGGGGAGCCTGGGAAGCACCATGTCAACAGCACAATCTGCTTCTGTTCAGTTAAAACTAGGGCCTTCTTTCTAACACACAAGATCAACTAAAAGATTGCAAAGACAAAGTCCTTTGTCCGCTTCCTTCCTATGTTGATAAGAGCCAGAGGTGGTAGCCTTGCAGTCATGGAGTCTATACTATTGTCTTTGCAAAACTCCCATTGCCTTCAATGGGCTCAAATGTCACCCACTAACTTCATCCATGCTGGTGCTATGCCATGTGTACAAGTACCTGATGGGATCTCCTCATTTCTCGCTGAACTGTGGGGTCTGGTCACTCAGGTGCTGAGCTGTGGGTGCTCAGCACGACTGAAAATCCGACCATTTTTATTTAGGTGTCTGTATATGAATTTAGGCACCTAAGTTTAGGCACCCAGGTATTAAAGTCCTTGCCTAGCTTCTGCCATCACTCTGCACCAATTTTTTATTTAAAAAAAAAATCTGTTACCTTAAAAGTTCTAAAAATGGATTGGAGAAAATTTTCCTCTGACATTCCTAGTGGGGGAAAAAAATGGTAATGTTCACATAGCTCTCCTCTGTCTCTGGGTCATGAAACATATGCTAATCAGCTACTTTATGGCAATTTATCTGCAGATTTGTATACACACGGTTGCAGCTTAAATATACATGTAAAGCGTAGCTAGTTCCTCTTCACTATAGCTGAGATTTATCTGAGGGTGGATCTACAATTTCCAGAGTGTGAATTATAGTTTGAATTCTGAATCACAGACTTTGCTGGGTTGATTAGCTCCCATATCCAAGGATAATACATTTTAATCTCAGCAGTACTCAGGTGGGGGGTATGAATTTGAAAAAAAAAGCCATTTTGATGAATTCCTGTGATCTTATCTGTGTAAAGCATTTTCTCGTTGGCAGAGGGAGAGTGTTTTTGCTTCAGAGGATAATATGGGAATTCAATCATTGTTTTCCAAAGTACATATTATTTGCGAGAGTGTGGTCTGGGCGATTGCCTTTCTCAGGGAACAGAACAATATTTCAGCTAACAGGATGGAAATCAATAGTAAAAGATTAAAGCTCAAAGGCTGAACAAGTGCACACCTTTAGGTGACAGCAGCTGCTCTTTGAGCCAAAGGGAAGAGGAATGAAGAGAGATGCTAGACTTAGTTCATTCCCTTTATTCCAGGAGGACAATGCTTTGTTCTTAGATTAGAAGGTCTTTGTCCTTACTCCCTTAAAAGTGTAAGATTTGGGGCTAAGACCCAGGGTCTGATCAAGCTCCACTCAGGGCAGGACGCTGGCAGACACAGGGACAAAGGGAGCTGTAAGCCACCCTTCTACTAACTCACTACTAGGGCTGGCTGAGAGCCACTTTGGGCCCCAGCATTATTTAGAGCAGCTTACTGCCTGCTCTAAATTGCTGCCAGGAACACTCCCATAGGAGAAGACAGGAATACAAGGCACTTTAGCCATACCACTTCCCACCCCTGCAACCCTTGGCGCGCCACAACCTCCCTGCCTCAACCTCTGCAGTAGGATGGGCCAGGAGCAGATGGTGCAGAGCCAGCACAGACTGCATCAAGGAAATCCACAGCTGCTGTTATGTCTCCTTTGGAATGACAGGATGGTGGAAAGAGAAAGAGCCAGTTCTGGCCATTGGCTTTCTTTTATACAGAGATATGGACGTGAGGGCTGTGACGTGGGTTCCCATGCCTCAACTGAACAATGACTACCCAGCTGGAGTCACTGTGGCTCACCTGTGTGTTAGTATCGCTAAAATAGGTATTAGAGTTATAAGAATGTGTTTAGTTTTTAGACTTTATTGAATGCTTGGGAGTTGCTGCCTGCATTCAATAAGGACAAATGCAAAGTACTCCACTTAGGAAGGCACAATCAGTTGCACACATACAAACAAGGGCGACTCTATGCTTTTTGCTGTCCCAAGCACGGCAGTCAGGCAGCCTTCGGCGGCATGCCTGCGGGCAGTCCGTGAGTCATGCGGATTCGGCGGCGTTTCTGCGGGTGATCTGCCAGTTCCGTGCCTTCGGCCTGCCAGCTGCTGAATTGCCGCTGAAGCCGCAGGACTGGTGGACCTCCCGCAGGCATGCCGCCGAAGGCTGCTTGACGGCCCTCACAGCGACCGGCATGCCACCCCCCGCGGTTTGCCAACCCCAGGCACGCACTTGCTGCGCTGGTGCCTGGAGCCGCCCCGGCATACAAAATGGGAAATGACTGCCTATGTATCATTCCATTACTGCGAAAAGGGATCTGGGGTCATAGTGGTCCATAAGCTAAATATGAGTCAACAGTGTAACACTGTTCCAAAAAAAAAAAGCGAACATCATTCTGGGAGGTTTCAGAGTAACAGCCGTGTTAGTCTGTATCCGCAAAAAGAAGAACAGGAGTACTTGTGGCACCTTAGAGACTAACAAATTTATTAGAGCATAAGCTTTCGTGGACTACAGCCCACTTCTTCGGATGCATATAGAATGGAACATATATTGAGGAGATATATATACACACATACAGAGAGCATAAACAGGTGGGAGTTGTCTTACCAACTCTGAGAGGCCAATTAATTAAGAGGAAAAAAAAAAAAAAAACTTCAAAAGTTTTTTTTCTCTTAGTTAATTGGCCTCTCAGAGTTGGTAAGACAACTCCCACCTGTTTATGCTCTCTGTATGTGTGTATATATATCTCCTCAATATATGTTCCATTCTATATGCATCCGAAGAAGTGGGCTGTAGTCCACGAAAGCTTATGCTCTAATAAATTTGTTAGTCTCTAAGGTGCCACAAGTACTCCTGTTCTTCTTCATTCTGGGAGGTATTCGCAGGTGTGTTGTAAGCAAGACATGAGAAGTCATTCTTCCGCTCTACTCTGTGCTGATTAGGCCTCAACTGGAGTATTGCATCCAGTTCTGGGTGCCACATCTCAGGAAAGATGTGGACAAAATGCAGAAAATCCAGAGAAGAGCAACAAAAATGATTAAAGATCTAGAAAACATGACCTATGAGGGAAGATTGAAAAAATTGGGCTTGTTTAGTTTGGAGAAGAGAAGACGGAGAGGGGACATGATAACAGTGTTCAAGTACATGAAAGGTTGTTACAAGGAGGAGGGAGAAGAATTGTTCTTCTTAACCTCTAAGGATAGGGCAAGAAGCAATGGGCTTAAATTGCAGCCAGGGAGGTTTAGGTTGGACATTAGGAAAAACTTCATAACTGTCAGGGTGGTTAAGCACTGGAATAAATTGCCTGGGGAGGTTGTGGAATTTCCATCATTGGAGATTTTTAAGAGCAGGTTAGACAAACCTGTCAGGAATGGTCTAATACTTAGTCCTGCCACGAGTGCAGGAGACTGGACTCGATGATCTCTCGAGGTCCCTTCCAGTCTTATGATTCTCTGATTAATTTCACTCATAATCTCTGAATCCCATATTGTAAGGTAATATTTGAGAAGTTGTATTTGTGAGCCTCTGTGACTATGTAAATTGCCATACAGGAGAGAGACATTAACTAGTGTGAAGTGCTGATCTCCCCAGAAGATATTACATCCTGCCCAACACCAAATGGACTATTGTGGGGTGATAAAAAGGGCAAAATAAGTTTGTTGTTTTGCCTGGCCCGCCGTGAAGATGAGTCATTCAAGTGGAGTGTTCATAACGCCTTTAACTCTTAAAGGTCCCAAAGTGTTTTACAAACCTTAGACTCAGTCACACAAAACACCCAGACTAGGCCCAGATACTAACTTTTAACTTCCATTGAAATCAATGGGAGTTAGGAGCCTAGATTCCTTTGAGGATCTGGGTCTTAGTATACATTAGATATCATGGTGACAGGCGCCTTAGAAGGATGAAAGTGGAACTCAGCCCTTTCCTGTGACACAGCCTTTGAGCAGAGAACAACTGACTATGACAATTTACATCAGCTGAGGTTCTGCGTGTGTGTGTGTGTGTGTGTGTGTGTGTGTGTGTGTGTGTGTGTGTGTGTGAATTTTGGCCAAGATCCTACCTCTATTAAATGTGCCATGGAATCCCAAGAGCTAGTTTCTTAAAAACACAAAAAATTGGCAAGACATTTATGAGAGCAATTACCATGTTTGCCTGCCCAAATCAGATAAATGTGGCTACAACCAGCAGTTTATGAGCCTTACACAGTTTTGGCATGTCCATTATCTATGCAATTTGCAGGCAAATTCGTAATAAGTGAATACAGAAATATGCACTGAATACAGTCTTGTCAACCCCAAGCAGTCAGAAATCAAGAGTCAGACCTCCACCCTCAAAAAGCATGAGATTATTTAAAAAAATATTTTTTAGGTTCTTTTCTTTGCCTTCTGATTTTTTGAGCCTGTAGAGTTCACTTGTGCCATGTTTTACAGCTTCTCTCTGCATCGATCAGTGCTAGAAACTTATTTTCAATTTAAAATGAAAGTTGACATTCTTATGTAGTCTCAGGAAACCAGGACGCAGGGCTTTAAGAAAAACATTAAGGGGGGAAATTCTGGCCCCACTGAAGTCAATGAGAGTTTTGCCTTTGACTTCAATGGAACAGGGTTTCACCTCAGATAGTAACTCCTGGGGGGATTCTGAACCAAAATTTCTGCACCAAAAAAATTAAAATTCTGCGCACAATATTTTAAAATTCTGCAAAATTCTGCAAATGTTATTTGTCAAATAAATGTGGAGGTCCATCATGGCATTGGAGAGCACAGGCCATTGGCTGCACAGAAGTGGGAGATCACTCTGAAGCCCCTCCCCAACCCCACTCCACCCCGGGACATGGACTCAGTGGTGAGGCTGCACCCAACCCTGACACAGTGCAAGACCCACCTCAGAAACACTCCACGGCCCTGCCCTCCATGCCAGGTGCACTGGGTGTGGCTGGCAGGCTCAGCAAGGCAGGATCCAAATGTGGAGGAGATTAGTGGGGGGCAGGATCAAGGTATGGATTGAGAGGGTTCTGTATGGGGGCGGCTCAGCATGTGATCCGGGTTTGGAGGGGATTTGGATGCAAAGGGGCTTGTTGGAGGTTCTGGATGCAATGGTAATTGGACTTTGCAGGTGGGTCCAGGTGAAGATGGTTGGGGCTCAGTGGGGGCAGGTCTGGGTGTGGGGAGGATAGACCTCAGCAGGGGGGTCTGGGTGTGGGGGGATCAGTGGGGGGTCCAGATGCTGGAGGAGTGGGGTGGGGATCAAGGTGCAGCTGGTTGGGGCTCGGTAGGGTGGGGATCCAGGTGTGGGTGGCTCATCGGGGTGGTCCAGGTGCAGTGAGAGTGAGGCTCATGGGGGGGGGGTTGGGTGTGTGTGGGGAGATGAGGCTTCATGGGAGAGTTTGGTATGAAGGGGTCTGGATGTACAGGGGTTGGGCGGATGGGGGAGCAGCTCCCTGTACAGGGATACCCCCCCACACACTGAGGAGTGATGGGTGCAGGAAGCAGGGAGAAGGGAGTTTGCAGAGCTTCCTGCAACCGGGGGAGAAATCTGGGGGTGGGTGTGACCCAGCCCTGGATGCCATGCAGGGGAAGAGAAAGTCCCGTGCTCCCCAGTCCAGCCTGGACTAGCAGCTGAGCCAGGCACAGGATAGGAGCCACCAGCCAGGTCTTTCCCAGTCCTGCCTCTTGCCCCACAGTGATTTACCTCTCTGCCGGCTGCCCTGTGCACTCAAAACATACTGCTGGGGAGAGTCACAGGACCGCTCTTGTGGCTTCCCTTTGCTTCCCTGTCAGAAAGTCATTTTTCTGCAGGGAAGCAAAGAAATCTGCAGGGGACATACATTCTGTGCATGCTCAGTAGCACAGAATTCCCCCAGAAGTAGACAGTGTGAAACTCATGACAAAATCATGAGAGTTGGTAATATTGTGAAGATGAAACAAAAGTCCAGCTCATTGTTGAAAAGTTACAGTGAAACACAGTGGAGAATTGTTCTTCAGCAAAGGACACATCCATCTCCCAGCGGAGATGTTCAGAGAGCTACAGACAAGCAGGTATTTTCTGTTCCAAAACCTCCTCTCATGACAGCTCAATCTGGGACACTTCCTCAGATTTGTCACGTAAAAAGAATGATGCAGGTGTGGGAATCTCTGTCACATCCTCTGCAGTAAAGACAGATGAAAGGAATTCATGTAGCTTCTCCTCAATGGCCTTGTCTTCCTGGAGTGCTCCTTTAGCACACTGATTGTCCAGTGGTCCCACCAGAGGTGAAAGTAAGCTGTTCCGGTCCGGTGTACCAGTAAGAGCCAGTACACAGCTGACCGTACCGGCAGGGCCTCTAATGCAGGGGCCAAAAGGGGCAGCTTCCCCAGGGCCCAGCAATTTAAAAGGGCCCAGGACTCCTGGCAGCGGCCAGAGACCCTGGCCCTTTAAATCGCCGCCAGAGCCCCAGGGCTTCCGGCCGCCGCTACTGCTACCATAGGGCTCTGGCGGTGATTTAAAGGGCCCGGGGCTCCCCGCTGTCACTACTGCTACCGCGCCAGCAGCCGGAGCTCCGGGCCCTTTAAATCACCGCCAGAGCCCTGGGATAGCAGCAGTGGCTGGGAGCCCCGGGGCTCTGGCGGCGATTTAAAGGGCCCGGAGCTCCGGCCCTTTAAATCACCGCTGGAGACCCGGGGTAGCGCTAGCGGTGGCCGGGAGCCCTGGGTCTTTAAATTGCCACTGGAGCCCCGGGCGGCACGGGCCAGGCGCACTGAAGTACTGGCTGGGGGAGTCTGGCCCTGCCCCGCCCCTTCTGCCCGAGGTCCTGCCCCTTCCTGGGGCCCAGAGCTGCCCCCCTACCTTGCTCAGGACCCCAGCTGCCCTGTGTACCAGTAAGTCCCTTAATTTACTTTCACCCCTGGGTTCCACTGATTGTTTGGCAGACTTTCTGCTTCTGATCTATTTAAAAATATTTGCTGTTACTTTTTGCGTCTATTGATAGTTGTTCTTCAAATTCCTTTTTTGGCCTGCCTAATTATACTTTGACACTTGGCTTACCAGAGTATGCTCCATTCTATTTTCCTCAGTAGAATTTGACTTCCAATTTTTAAATTATGCCTTGTTTATCTCTAACCACCTCTGTTCCTCTGTTGTTTAACCATGGTGATATTTTTTGGTCTTCTTGCTGTTTTTTTGAGGGGGGTTATTTTAGTTTGAGCCTCTAGTATGGTATTTTTAAAAAGTTTTCATGCAGCTTGCAGTCATTTCACTCTTCTGAGTGTTTCTTTTAATTTCCATTTAACTAGCTTCCTCATATTTGTGTAGTTCTCCTTTTTGAAGTTAAATGCTACTATGGTGAGTTTCTTTGGAATTCCCTCTGCCCCTGGATGTTAAATTTAATTACATTATGGTCACTATTACCAAGCGGTTCAGCTATATTCACATCTATCTATCTATCTATCTATCTATCTATCTATCTATCTATCTATCTATCTATCTATCTATCTATCACAAGTAATGCCACTAAGCTGCGAAAAACATAGATTGTCAGTGTAAATATTTTCAAAAGTGTCTAAGTGCCATAGGACCCTGTCCCATTTTTCAGAAATGATTTAGGCACTTAGGGCTAGATTGTCCAAGGATTTTAGGCACCTAACAATACAATTAGGCACATAGTGCCATTTTCAAAAGCACTAGGTGCCTATCTCCCTTTGAAGTTCACACAAAACTTGTAATCCTTTACAAACAAAAGCCATTCAAGATTCAGTTGCATAAAAAAGTATGTAAAAAACCAATTCATTAAAATACGCATTGTGCTGGAAAAACCGTATAAAATCTATGGAAATGTTGCGCTATTGAGATGCCTGATACTAACAAACTTGGGAATATTGGCGGAGGGTACCTATGACTTTCTGGATATATGTGTGCTAACAACTGTAGGGGAAATGTATGAGATCCCTACATCATATGACACAAATAACATCTGTAGCACAGCACAGTTAAATGCACTTTCATGCAGTTTCCTTCTAGCTAAATAATACCTATATTTAGTAACTGAGCAACAGTGGCTGAATTCACCACCTTTCATGGGCAACAGCCCAGGAGCTATTGAGGGATACATACAGCAACTCAAAGAACAAAACATGCCACTAGTATTTATTAACATAACACTGTAAATCAAAAGAGTCTAAATGTCCGATGTCTTGTCTTAAAATTATTGGCTCATTCATCTCAGCCGTATTAAACTGGACACATTTATCAAGGTCACATAAATAGAAATACATATGCACTTTGGTTAGCTGTTGGTTACATATAAGTAGCATGCCTCTGGCAATCCTTCCTTTCATATTAATACACACTCTCTTGGCATCACCCTGAGCACCTTAAAAGAATATTGCAGCAATTCTGATTCCTCAGAGGCAGACATAAAGTGATACAAAAAGAGAGATAAAATAAGACATAAATGTGCTTAGAGCCACAGGTTCAAAAAGAAAAGAAGGTGGGTCGGGGGACAGGCTGAAACATAAGAACATATGGCGTGCTCACAAATTTTCAGCACAAGAGCCATCTTTTGGTTATGTGTGTATGTAATAATGTAGATTGCGAGAGAAAAATTATCTCATTTAAAAGCCAATAAGAACATACTGTATATGTAGACACATATATGGTATAGATGCTGTTATTAGAGGCAGTTGGCTCTGATGAAATATTTTTCAGACTTTACCAATTAATTGAACTCTAAACATTCTCCACAGATGGTTTGATTTTGATGACGTTCTGTCAGAAGGGCACAGGTCTGTTGGAAACCTGCCTGGTTTCCTGCTAGCTTGCCTGTCTAGCTCCTTGGCATCCTGCCTACTAAATTGCCTCAGAGTTGGAGACTCCACGGTCTATCGCTCTGGGGCAGCCCCTCCAGGCGGATGTTCTAAAGCCAGGGCTCCATTCCTTTTTGGGGAGAATTCTGAAAATTTTAATCAGACCAAAACCAAATTTCAGAACATCCCTCTTTTCCTCTTTTCCCTTCCTTATGACAAATGTTATAAGGAAAAAGGAACTCACAATGGTCTCCTTACACTACTTCTTCTTGATTGAAATTTCAATTTGAGTTGATTCAGAATTTCTAAATTTCCTTTGTTTCAAAATAGAAATGTCCATATTTCCCCCTCTAAACAGTTTTCAGTGCAAAACTGTCTGACCTTTTTCATTTCATGGGAAATTTCAAATTTCCCACCAAATTGATATTCCATTTTTTGACCCTCTCTACTCACAAGCAGTGAATTACACAGGGTGCACTAAAGAAAAGTAAATGAAACTGTTGCACCTCAGTCCCATCCCCATCCTATATAGTGATGGACACTGTATAAAGACCCACCAGAAAGAAATAGACAAACAAATCTAGTGCCACACATCATTAGGTATTGTATAGATAATATTTTGGAAACATTTCCCTTGGCATTTTAGGACACATTTTCATCGGAGCTATGTTTCAAATCCATCCATCTGCGAACCTGGTTTGACTTACCGTCTATAGTCCTTGGATGACAAAAAAGTTAGAATAAATGTTAAAAGCCTTTATAAGTTGTCAGAGATAGATTTTCCATAAATCAGTGTCGTAGCTTTAAGGTCTGAGAACTAGTGAACCTCTAGAGCCTTCTAGAAATATCATTAGACATCTTGGTTTCCTAGCTCCTCAGTGGGATAAGACAGGTGTTTCTAGCTCTGATGGGTCAAGATACTGAACCTTAAACTACTCACTGGTCACTGGCTGGGTATTGCCAGTCCTAGGCCTTAGGCCAGGGTAACTTTGGAGACAAAAATTGAACATTTGCTTATATACACTTGGTCACAAACACATAGTGAGATGGTCACTTGGGAAATCTCCCCGGCCACTTGCTGCAAGGATCCAGTGCTTGAAGGAATGGAATATCTCCTGCTAGCAGTGGGAGCACATGGCCACACACAGGAACTTTTGAATGCATTGTTTATATGTACTTTCATGTACAGTTCAGAGAGAGTCATTGGAAATCCACATGAAGGTCTTGAAGCAGAGTACCCGTCTGAGCATTTAGATTCAAGAAGCAAATTGTATGGGATGGGAGACAAGGGAAATTCGTAGGCTTATCCCTTACAAATAAATCACTGTACATATAATACGGAGTAGGAAAGAGTACACCATGCTGGAATATTGTGTATTAGTGTAGCTGGAGAGCTGGACTTTAGATCCCTGTTAGAAAGATTAGGGTGATGGATGAGCAATGCATTCAACGTTCCACTGGGATGAGAACACTGTCTAAGACCTGTGTGTGGCCGTGCGGTCCCACTGCTAGAAGGAGATATTGCATTCCTTCGGGCATTGGCTCCTCGCATCAAACTGTAGGGGGGGAATTGGTGGCATTACCCACGTGACCATGTCAGGATATCCACAGACCACGATTCATCATGCTGGTGCCTATTTTCAGTTTCCTTTTGCTTTTCTATGGCAAGTGAAATTAAAAGAGCAATTCTGTGCTATGCTGGGACTCCCCAGTGTAGCTGTGAGTAAATGACAAGTACAGATTGTAGCCCCTGCACACAGTAAGTAGGCCTACGGGAATAAGAAATATTACAGCATGAAGATGCAAGTCTACTGCGGTCCCACGAATGTGGAACAATCCCATACTGTGTTATCAGATATCTAGTATCTAGCCAAATTACAACCAATTCCCAGCTGTCTCAAATCAGACAACTGCTCACTGTACCTAGAACACTGTCACCTGCTAGCAGATGGGACGGTGACTGGATGTGACAGAGACCTAGAATCCTTGAGATTTGTGTTCTCTGTTCACTGGCTGTCAACCAATAGCGACTCTCTCGTTATTATTCTGTCTTTCTAAAGCGCTGGATCTTCTTCAAAGCCTAACTGTAGATCTGGATGGAAATAAGAGGTGAGTTCTGATATTTCTACATTTGTTTTCACCCCAAACTGAGACAAACATTCAAAACAGCAAATGTTTTGCAAAATGAAAGGGCAATACATTTTTTTCACTGATTTTCACCAGTGTTTTTACTAGGGCTGATTGAAAAACTTCAACAAAAAAGGACAAATATTTCACAATGACTTTTCTGCAAAATTTATCCCATTTTTTCAGCCTGGTACAGAACTCTAGAAAAAAATCTGAATTTCAAAAATTTCCTATGAAAAAAAGAACAAAAATGTCATGAAAATGTTTTCAAAAAAAGTTCCTTCTCTTCCAAACAGCTCTAAGGGCATAATTTTCATATGTCCCTAAGGGACAAGGAGCCGAAATTCAATTTTTAAAAGTGACTTAGGCTTTTGGGAATCTAATTCTCATGTCAATAGGAGTTAGGTGCCTAGGCACTTGTGAATAGCCCATTAGGTGCCTATTTGCATCTTTAGGCACTTTCATACCTTTAAAAATCATCCCTAAATGACTTAGATGCCTAAATCCCTCTTTCAAAAGTGATTTAAGGCCAGATTTTAAAGGTATTTAGGCACGTAAATATGCAGATAGGCAGCAAGTGGGATTTTCTAAAGTCCCTAGGCACCTAAGTCCTATTGTAATCAGTAGGCTTGTCCACACGTGGAGTGATTCCACAGTAGATGTTCAGGAGTAGCTATTTTGGAATCACTCCATGTGAGGACAGTCTTATTCTGGAATAGGAACACACATGGAGTTATTCAAGAACAGTTATTGCTCTTTAAATTTACCCCATTGTATTCTGCATTAAATTTCAAATGTAGACAAGCCCTTGGGTCTCTAAATACCTAGGTTACTTTTGAAAAAGGTGACTTAGGATCCTAAATCATTCAGTTTTTTTTGAAAATGTTACCCCTAGTCTTCAATACTAAGAAGAAGAAAAAGAACACTTTGCAAGGGACAGGTGGACAACAGGACGGTGTGCAGCCATCCTGGAGCCAAGACATGAGAGGTCACTCTAAGATTGGATAGGCTTCTGAAGTTGACAGGCCAGGGACAATTGGAGATGCTTCATATCAGCACTCCAGACACCGCAGTGATACTACGCCCCATATTGTTCATAGAGTTACTGTTATGATATGAATATGGCATAACTAAGATATGTTTTATGCAAGATGAGTCATGTGAGATATCATTGGAAAGGTTATGTTTTATTGTACATGATTATCCTATTTGTATGCATGTATCATTTCTGTATCTGTAGTTAGGAATATTGACTATGTATTAATTGCAAAAGTGTTTGCACTTGGGGAATGCCCAACAGACAAAATGCAATCAGTCTGGCTGGATAGTCAATAAACCATTAGGGAGAACAATAGGCCTTTGAAGATGTTAATCTCCCACCTTCCTGAGAAACTTCCTGGGATGCTGCTTTGACACGGCAGGGTCATGTGATCATGTCATCTGGTACTGGACACCATCTTGAACTGCTAGTATTTTTCCACTCCTAGGAGGTGGGGATCAAAGTGGGAAACAAAGGAGTCTCGCCATATGTAAATCCTATTTAAGGCTGGGGAGTGAGTTAATCAGGGTTGGTTCTTCACTGAATCCTCACCCAAGATGACTGCTAAAAACACCTAAGATTGAACTGGGGAAGAACTGAACCCAGGCTAGAAGATGTCTGGTCTGTGAAAGGAATATCTGGAATTCTAAGCTGCAAGCAAAAGAAGTTTGTCGTCAAGAATCTCTGCAACCTGCTTAAAACAACATTTAGGGTGAGAAATTACTACTTGTAGCCAGTTTCTTTGGTGTATTAAGTTTAGTTTGCGTGTTTGCTTTATTTGCTCAATAATCTACTTTTATCTGTTTGCTGTCTCTTATGATCACTTAAAATCAACCTTTTGTAGTTAATAAACTTGTTTTGTTTTCTAAAACCCAGTTTGTGGAATTCATAACTGGGGGTGGGGGGCAAAAAGCTGCACATCTTCCTCCACATTGAGGGAGGGGGCGATTTTCATGAGCTTACACTGTACAGAATTCTGTGCAGCACAAGACAATACAATTTTGGGTTTGTCTCCCAGAGGGAGTATGCACTTGAGCGCTGGGCAATCCCCAAGCTGATTCTTCCCATGCAGAGCTGATTTCAGTGTGTGTGTGTCTTTCTGCAGCTGGGCGTGTCCCTACCTGTGTGTGTGCTAGAGGAGGCTTGAGGCCCTGGCACAGCAGGACAGGGTGAGAGAGCCTAGGCTGGTGGAACAGGCAGGCTCAGTGGAACCTCAGTACATCAGGTGATACCCCAGAGTTGGGGGGTAACCTGTCACAACCGCATCTCAGGATATCTTGCAGATAGTAGATGTCTTCAGGGACCTCTGAAGTGTGCTGAAGAAGAATGAAGAAGAAATTCTTTAATTGCATATATGCTAGGAGACTGGGTGAAAAACAAGAAGCATTGGAATTGCTAATTTATGAGCACACATTTGATCTAGTTGGTATTAAGGAAACATGCTGGGCTGATTCACACAACTGAAATATTAAAGTCAATTAAAATCAAACCTATTTAGGAAGGATCGAATGGGCAAAAGGGGAGACGGAATGGTGCTATACATCAAAAATGGCATTACCTGTTTCTGAGTCACTGATAACTTGGAAGAAAATTATCTTGAATGCTTATGGATCAATGACCTAACAGCTAACATGAGGGGAGGGATAGCTCAGTGGTTTGAGCATTGGCCTGCTAAACCCAGGGTTGTGAGTTCAATCCTTGAGGGAGCCATTTAGGGGTCTGGGGCAAAATCAGTACTTCATTCCTAGTGAAGACAGGGGACTTAAGGTCCCTTCCAGTTCTATGAGATTGGTATATCTTTATATTATTATTGTAAGATGGGGTATTAGTTGGTATCTGCTACAGACCACCAAATCACACTAGGAATTGGATGAACGGCTCATATGCACCTATCTATAAAGTACAGGAAAACAAACTGCATGATCGTGCGGAGACTTCAGGTTGAGTGACACATGCTGAAAGGCTCATGATGCCAGTACTTTAAAACATCTGTGAAATTTCAAAATTTCCTAACTCAAAAAAAATGTTGCATCTAGCATGGGGGAATTCTTTATTAGAACATGTCTTAACAGATAAAAAGGAACTGATCACAGAACAAAAAATCAATGGTAGTTTAGGTACAAGTGATCATGACTTGATCACATTTATTATGTGGAAGCAGAATAAAGTCCAGACCAATAATGTATATACTTAGTGCTTTAATAAGGCCAGTTCCACAAAGCTGAAAACAGCTATGAGCCAGTTCAGCTGGGATGAAAAATTTGAATGGAAAACTGAAGGATAATCAGGAATAATGTAAGCACACTTTACTAGATGACCAAAAGCCATCATCCTGCAACTGAGGAAGAAGGTCATACTGGTTAAATTTTTTTTTCTGGTTTAGAGGGAAGATGAAGGCAGCTATAATATATATATGAAAGGGGAAGATGATAGTAATGAATATAAATCAGAAATTAGGAAATGTAGAAAATTGATAAAAGAAGCAAAGGGGATACAAGGAAAAATCTATGGCCAGAAGAGTCAAGGGCAATAAGGAGGAGTTTTTAAAATATATTAGGAACAAAAAGACTCCTGGCAATGGTATTGGTCCATTACTAGATGGAAATGGCAGAATAATCAATAATAATGAAGAAAAGGCAGAACTTTGTTCAATAAATATTTTTGTTCTATATTTGGGGAAAACAGATATCTCATCATTTGGTGATGAGAATACTCTTTGCATTTCACTAGTATATTTGAGCTTTGTTAAACAGAAGCTACTAAAGTTAGACATTTTAAAATTAAGAGGTTCAGATAACTTTCATCCCAGAGTTTTAAAAGAGCTGGCTGAGGAGCTCACTTGACCATTAATGTTGATTTTCAAAAGGGCTTGAGGACCTGGGGAAGTTCCGGAAGACTGGCAGACTGCTAATGTTGTGCCTATTTTTAAAAAGGGTAAATGTGATGATCCAGGTAATTATAGGCCTGTCAGCCCAGGCAAGATAATAAAGCAGCTGTTATGGGATTTGATTAATAAAGCATTTAAGAAGTATAATGTAATTAATGGAAATCAGCCTGGATTTATGAAAAATAGATTATGTCAGACTAGATAGATATCCTTTATGATGAGATTACAAGTTTGGTTGATAAAGGTACTAGTGTTGATATAATATACTTAGACTTCTCCAAGAATTTGACTTGATACCACATGAAATTTTGATTAAAAAACTAGAACAATATAAAATTACCAAGACACACATTCACTGGCTTAAAAACTGGCTAAATGGTAAGTCTCAAAATGTAAATGCAAAAGGTGAATCATCAGCGAATTGGTATGTTTCTACTGGGATCCCCCAGGGGAATAATCAGCGAATTGGTATGTTTCTACTGGGATCCCCCAGGGATTGGTTTTGGGTTCTAGCATATTTAGTATTTGTATAAATGACCGGGAAGAAAACATAAAATCATCGCTGATAAAGTTTGCATATGACACAAAAATTGTGGGAGGATAGTCACTGATTCAGAGTGATCTCTTGGTAAACTGGGTGCAAGCGAACAATATGCATTTTTATATGGCTAAATGTAAATGTATTCACCCATGCACACAGAATGTAGGCCATATTTACCGGTGACCTGGGAAGCAGTGATTCTGAGAACTATTTGGGGGTCATGGTGATTAATCAGCTAAACATGAGCTCCCAGTGTGATGCTGTGGCCCAAAGAACTAATGTGATCCTGGGATGCATAAACAGGGGAAACTCGAGTAGGGGTCAAGGTTATTTTGCATCTATATTTTGCACTGGTGCGACTGCTGCTGGTTCTGGTGCCCACAGTTCAAGAAGGATGTTGATACATTGGGGAGGGTTGAGAGAAGAGCCACGAGAATGATTAAAGGATTAGAACACGTGCCTTATCATGATAGACTCAAAGAGCTCAAGCTATTTCGTTTAACAAAGGAGAATGCGAAAGGGTGTCTTGATTACAGTCTATAAGTATCTACATGGGGAATAAATATTTAATAATGGGCTTTTCAATCTGGCAGAGAAAAGGTATAACACGGTCCAGTGGCTAGGAGTTGAAGCTAGACAGATTCAGACTGGAATCAGGTGTAAATTTTTAACACTGAGAGTAATTAACCACTGGAACAATTTCCCAATGGTCCCGGTGAATTCTCCATCATTGACAATTTTAAAATCAAGATTTTTTTCCATAAGATCTGCTCTAGGGATTATTTTTGGGAAGTTCTCTGGCCTGCGTTATACAGAAGGTCTGACTAGATGATCACAAGTAGTCCCTGATGGCCTTGGAATCTGTGAACGTCATTCATTTTACCCTCTCCTTGTAAGACACCTTCTCATAAGCTGCTGAACAGTAGATTCTGCAACAGAATCCTTCTTCAGATCACATATGTCTGAGATCCTCATTTTTTTTTTCATAGCTGAGTGGATGATACTGTTTTCTCTCTTCATTTGCCAAGTGTGGGCTATGGCATTTGTTTAATTGCCTAGGATTCCTACACCGAGGAGCAGATTGTGCTGTGCCCAGGTATATTATGCTGGAATATACTTCTGACAAGCATTTTTAAAATACGTACAATGCAGTTGGCTCAAGTTATCACCCTGTCTCTCCCCCTCTGCTCAAATTATACACAGGATGAGAGAGAGAGTGCCCCAGTCATTCCTTGGGAATGATAAGAATTTGCAGTTCTTCCTTATTCCCACTCTAGATTTTCTGAGCAGCTCAGCTGTGGCGCCTTTCTCACTAATCACAACCTGAAGAAAATGAATCTGCTAGTGTGTACTATGTTCTATCTTCCACACAGGCACATTTCAGAATCCTGCACGACACCTTGTGCTTTCTGCCCCCATGCTCTTCTCTCCCACCCCCACCCAGGATGACGTTGAACAGCAGTGGCTGTAGGAGTTGAAGATGAAGCACAAACAACAGACTCCCACATCTAATTTTCCCTTGACTAGTGGGCTCAGGTTTCATACTGGGTGCACTGACACAGCACTATGCTATGTATGCTGGCCTATGGTAGGAGGGAGTGCATAAGTCACACCCCTACCCACCTGCTTGCTTTGGGGCATCAAAAGATACAGGCATTGCTGGCTAGCTTCACCCTTTTGAACAGCCCAAACACTGGCAGGCAAATGAATAGTTGTATCCTGTGAATGCTGGGGTTGGTGGAGACTCCCATAGATCTTTTCTTTAGAATAACATTTAGAGGAGAAGAGGGAGGCGGAGAACCTCATGGTAAGGATCTCTGTTAAGAACTGTCAGAGGCAGCCATTTGCAATGCACAACCGGTTTTATTTGACCTACAAAACCCAGTATCTATGATGCTGTAACCCACAGAGAACAAACTGGGGAAATCCACAGTTAAACGCACAAGATACTGCAGCTTGAGCTAAAGCTCTCTAATTAGGGATACAGCAGACTCGTATCCCCTGTGGATCAGACACAGGTGAGGAGAGGTAACACACTCACCCTTTATATTCCTGAGCACAATCTACTGGCATTTTATGTATTAACTAACTATTAACATGCCTATGTCTACACTACAAGCAACTATAGCAGCTAAGTTTTTGGTGTAGACTAGGCCATATATATAGAGACAGAACATTTCTGTAACAATCTCATTCTTTCTGAAATTATGTGTGTGTTTTAGTAGAGCTGGGCAGGCACTGGATTATCCATTTTGGGGGAAATTCCATGATTCTGAATTTCCTGTCCCCCCAAACACAAAAACCCTAGAAATTTCTTGTGAAATGAATTTTTTTTAAAAAGGCTCTGGGTCATCAACATTTTTGTTTTGATAAAGATCAAAACATTTCATTCTGATTTTGACCATTTAAAACTTTTTTTTATATATATAAAACACAATGAAATTCATTTCAACAAGTCCTTTGAAACAAACAGTTGAAAGGTTCCATTCTGAAAATGTCAAAATAGGGTATTTCAACATTGCTGAACTGTCTCTTTTCATTTTGTCTAGACAAAAATTTGTCAAAATCAACACATGTTTGAAATGTGTTGATTTAGGTAAAAATGGCCTATATATATATATATATATATAAAGGTCAATGAAAAACTTCCAACCAGCTCTAGTTTTTAGAGTAATATCTCTAGAGATGTATGTTTCAGAGTGGCAGCCGTGTTAGTTGGTATTCGCAAAAAGAACAGGGGTACTTGTGGCACCTTAGAGACTAACAAATTTATTTGAGCATAAGCTTTCGTGAGCTACAGCCCACTTCATCGGATGCATGCAGTGGAAAATACAATAGGAAGATATATATACACACAGCAAACATGAAACAATGGGTGTTACCATACACACTATAAGGAGAGTGATCAATTAAGGTGAGCTATTATCAGCAGGAGAGAAAAAGAACTGCTTGTAGTGGTAATGAAAATGACCCATTTCCAGCAATTGAAGAAGATGTGAGGAACTGTAGTTGGGGGCGGAGGAAGCATGGGGAAATAGTTTGGGCCATTGGATGGGCCATTACCCAAAGTAAAACTATTTCCCCATGCTGGTAATAGATTGTGGTAAAGATCCATAAATCTTTAGTGTCTTTATTGAGTCTGTGATTTTTAGTGTCTAACAAAGTTATACATATAAGCTCCCAGGCTCATCTTTTGAAGGTGTTGTGCAGGTTTCCTTTGTGCGTGAGGACTGAGAGGTCAGCTATAGAGTGATCATTTTGTGAAAAGTGTTCTCCCATGGATCATGGGATGTTTTGGTCTTTCGTCATTTTTCTGTGGTGTCTGTTTTAAATCTTAACCACACAAAAGGAAAAAAATCCCCACCCTGCCCTAGTGGATGCAACTTGCTGATTGTTATCGAGGTTGATTTATTTGTAATTTGTAATTAAAATTAAAGTCATTTGGTATAAAACATGTAGGATTCAATTCCTTTCATTTGGTATCTTAGGCTAATTGTCACATCCTGGGGTGAGCAAATGGCATTGTAATCACTTGGCATCTCATGCTGGTTTGATTAGAAGCTGATTGGAATTAGAAGGAAGAGAAGAAACTTTGAAGATTTTCCCCCTTATCTTTAACTTCTTTTTGGTGCCAAATGGCTCTAAAATAATATTCAGAGTTTCCTCTTGTAGCACGGAATTTCCAGTGTCATTGCAATGAATAGATGATAGTATTTGAGGGGCCAAAGTGCAGTGCTTGTAGATCCTAGCTGGCACTGAGAAGTGCTGGGCAGCTCAGATTGCACTGCTTAGCTTGGAATGTGCTCATGGGTCACACAGGTTTAGCAAATGAGTCGTGGTATTATTCTCTCCATCTTACTGCTGGGGAAACGGAGTACAGGGTGGTGAAGTGGCTTGTCCCAGGTCACACAGGAAGTCTGTCACAGGGCCAGTAATAGGACCCTAGGGGCTTGATTCTCCTCTTACAGCAGTGTAAATTGGGAGTAGCTCCAGTGAAGTCATACAAGTTACACAGGGGTGAAAAGGTTGTGAGTCAGAGGGAAACAAACCCTTTTCTATTCTTTAGCCACAGCTTTTCTATCCCTTTTCCCTCCCTGCGGGGCTAAGTAGTGCTGGCAGATGAAGAGGGTGGTAGTATCTGGAGTAGGCTCTGTGGCCTCTTAGATGGCATGGAACTATCCAGCAGTGAATCCCTGGCCCCTATGTTGTCTGTGCCCTGCCTGCCACCTAGCTTCTGTACTGGTGTAGCTTCCACACCAACTCCTACATCAGTTCCAATTCCAGGGATCGCTTACAGCTGTGCAGAGCAGCCAGTGGCCACCTCTGCACTTAGAAGAACTCACTGTGCCAGATTAGCTAATCAGACTGTGACTCAGAAATCTCAGCACTGTGTCTTGGAGAGCTTGCAGCAAATAACGAAAGACATAAGGTAGAAAAACGAGATCAAGAGACAAGACAGGGATGAAAGACAGAAAGAGAGGTGACAAAAAAAGGGAAAAGGGCAAAAATGAGGGTCTGAGAAACGAATTAACATTGATAGCTGGATGGCTGGGTAGGACACCCCTGGCCTCAGAGATGTATGCACAATTCACGGCAGTTTGTGAAAATGAGGGTGAGTGGTGAGGCTGAGGGAGTTTGGCCCTTGACTATAGATTTGGATCCTAACTGTGAGAGTAATCTCTCTCTGACAGAAATAAAGTTAAGGAAATTCAGACCAGGGCTGCATGTCTGCGAGTGACTGTATGAGAGACATGCAGAACTTGAAAGATACAATGAAACAGCTTTAAAATAGAATGTGATCTACACTATTTGCTTTCTCTCAGTCTCCTTTTCCTTTAGCGTAAATGTATTTTTTTTTTACATTTCTCACTTTCCTCTTGCTCAGTATTCACTATATTATTCAGTCTCTTCTCCCCTCAGCTTAAGTGGTGCTTATTGTAAATGTGTCTATAACCCGTCTTCCTCTCCCACAAAGTGTTGTCTCATATGTATGCTAACTCCCCAGTTCTGCCCAAGCCCTGAGTTGTCATATTTCAGTTTCATTGCTGGTGCTGTCTACTCTCATGCAGCACTGAATCTCTGTCGGGCTGCCTTGGAGAGTTCAGATCAGGTGACCAATCATTTCCACACTGCTCCCTTTTGCCAGTCCATCTGTTTTTTCTCTCCCCCTCTTCAGTTTCCCCATATTGCCCCTTCTCCCTCTGTTCTTTGCTGTGAATGAGATGAGCAATGTAGGAAGTGCCTCAGTTTCCTAGCAGCGATTCTTAATAAAAGAGCCAGACCTTCGTATGGGTGTACAGATAGGAACATAAGAGTACAAGCTTCAGTTCATGTGTCTAACTTCCTTAGGTACTTATATAGCCCTCATCTCCATAATACCTGAGCATCTCACAATCTTTAATATATTGATCCTCACAACATCCCTGTGAAGTAGGGCAATACCATTATCTCCACTTTACAGATAGGAAACTGAGGTACAAAGTCACTAAGGCCCAGCTATTTAATGGTATTTAGGCACCTAGCTCTCAATGATACATAGATTTCCTTAAAAAATCTGGCCATAAAGCAGTTTGCCCAAAATCACACAGGAATACTATGGTGGAATAGAGGAGTGAACCTAGAGTCCCCCAAGTCCCAGATTAGCAGCCTAACCACTAGACCAGTGAATGCATGCTCCCTAGAGGGTGGGGTGCTCCGGAATGCATACTGCATTGCTTCCCAGAGCACCCCCCCAATGCAATGTGGCTCTTCCAGTGTTAACTGGCCTTCCTTAGGCTCCCCAGGAGATCTGAATCTTATTGGGAGTTCTGCTCTGCCTTTTAAACAAAATGCAGACATCAATTAATAATCAGCTTAAAAGAAGAAACACTGAGCATGGAGAGCCCATCTAGAAGTTGGCAGGGAAGGGGTTAACCCTCTATGGCTGGCTGGAGGAAAGACCACAGGTGTGTTGATTTGTAAGGCAGAAAAGCTGGAACAGCTGTGAGGAATTAATTACCCCCCCCTCAACCTCTTCCCTTAGCACAGTATATGAAGGGAATGCATGGGGCTGAGAGTGGTAATGAGAGCTATGGAGGGAGGGCTGGTGGAAGCAGATAAAAGCATGTTGTGGGAATGAGAGCTATGAAGGGTTTTGTTTTGTTTTTTGGTCTGTCTTCAGAAGGAAACCCAGAATTAGGAGAAGAACAAGTACTTGGGGTAGTTTCCTCTTCCTCCGCAGACTGTGGCTGAATTGAGCCACGCTTTAGGTCTTTCCTTTGGGCTTGGCTGATGCAAACTGTTTCTAGGGGGCTTTGTGTGAGGGAAGTAGGGTGACCAGATGTCCCGATTTTATAGGGACAGTCCCGATTTTGGGGTCTTTTTCTCACATAGGCACCTATTACCCCCCACCTCCTGTCCCGATTTTTGGTACTTGCTATCTGGTCAGCCTAGAGGGAAGCCTTCTTCTATTCGCCTTTGGGAATTAAAGGGGCAGGATATTCTCTGCTTCTCCTTTCTGTTGTGTGATAAAGTCTGTGTCCAAGTTATTTCAGCCCAACCCTTCACTGCTCTCAATGGCCTGTGGTAGTAATGTTCCTTAAACAGTAACTCACTTCCTGTGCAGGCTGCCTGCTGGCACAGACTGTCTGGTCATAGAGCGCAATGGTGTTGCTGGTGCCAGGAGCACTCTGCCATGCCACTACACGCCTGCTCCAAAGACACTAACTGACCAGACAGTCACAAGTTGGTGACTGGTGCTTGTAACATTGCTGAGATGACCTTTGTCACCATCACAGCTAATTTTGGCTCAAAATGATGTAGTCACAGCTGAGCCCGAGGAAGCCGATTTTATATATATATAGTGAAAAGGCTCCAAACTAGTCAGTGCTCTCCCACCGCTATTTAAACTCCGCAAAAACATAACCCAAGTCCTGATTGCCTAAATGGAGTTTGCAGAGAGATATAGGCTGGATTGTAACTCTTCTGCTGGGAGAAAGGGATGATGGGTAGCTGCACTGCCCTACGAGCAGACCAGAGACTTCACTGACTCTGAGAGTCAAAATTCTTCGCCCGCTACTCCATTGTTCTGGGGAAGGAGTAAGCTGCTTCACCCCTTTTGATGGAGCAGCTAATTCCTCCCAAGCCACCTCCTCTTTCTGATGAGTAGCAGAAGCAGAGCCAGGATAACCTTCCACTTCCCTGCTCTCCTCTGTACATCTGCCTGCTCACAAGGAAGGGGGGTGGGAGGGCAGGCGTATGTGTTCAGATGTGTTCTGGTCAAAATCCCAGTCTGAGAAGGCAAGAAAAGGGGGCCTTTACATCCTCATATTTCAATGTGTTGCCACATATAGACCCTAAAATTTTAGCCCAATGTGAGGAGCATAAAAGGGTCACGCTAAGTTCTCTCAAAGTGTGTGAGGTAATATAACCTTATAACTCAATACAGTACAATGCAATGCTTAAATCAAGTCCAAAGGGCTTTTTTTTTTATAATACCAAGCAATATTAATCATGACTAGCGGAATACCTTTTGGACAATGGGTACTTCCTGTTTATCCCTGAAACCATAACTCCTCTCATTTTTTTTACTGATCCACACATACAGCTATATTCTCCCCCTGATGCATGTGATAAATCTCATATATGGGAATTTTGCAACATGGATAGAGGCAATAATATATCTCAAAGTCAGAGATTGTTGGCTATACTCACTTTCCCTAAGCAAGCTTCTATGTGGTTGAGGGGGAAAAAAGTGTGATTCCAATTGCTAAATGTAAATTTATTTTAGATACCTCACTTAGTGGATTAGGGATTTTTAACATTTTACATGAATAAATGCATCTTTCTTTGTTTACCGCATAATTTAAAGGAAGACTTCTGTGGCTCTTTTGCTACTTAATTGAATTTTTATAGGAGAGTAATAAAGAATACATCAAATGTGACAATAATTGTTCTACTATGGATTTCTATATTATTTCAGTCTGAGAGAAATATGAGAAAATTTTAAGAATAACTCAGGAGATATATTCTGAAATGATTTTCATGATTGAATATTTCCTAAAAATAGTAAAATACTTGGAAGTCACCTGTACCTCTGCAAGGAAATTCTGAGTTTACAGACACAGTAGATGTATTTTAACATTTATAAATTAGTGGCCAATCCTGCAGTCCTTTTATTGGCAAAAATTCAATTTGGATTCTGGGAGTTTTGTCAGGGTAGGGGAGATGGCAGCATCACGATGCAGAAATGTATATAAAAATATGTCAGTTCCAATGTGTCCTTTGTCTGAGTGCTGAAAGCAGCAGTTTCCTTCCATGTCCTAAAGAACAAGGCAGTAAATCATTTGAAAAATGGGTTTGGAGTTAAAGAAAAATGCATTGGACCCTTTGCGCTTGATCCTGCCATCTTACTCATGTTGAGTAGTACCTTACTGTCTGAGTAACCCCACTGCTTTCTATGGAACTTATTATAGAATACAGCTGCAGAATCTGGCCTTTTGTATCCATTGATGGAATAACAGTCTAACTCGCTACATGTCACCTTTTCACCTTCTAAAATATAAACTGTTGGAAGTTAAGAAAAATATTTCCTAGACTTTTTTTTTTAAAATGACACATCTAGTGTTAGATTTATTTGGTGCTATCCATTAGTTGCAGCGTTTCCTAATACAAATATATATTGTTCTTTAAAGGAGGAATTCTGTTATTTTGAGAACCACCAAAATTATAATTTGAATACGAGTTCTGTTAATGGAACCACTTTGTTTCTGTTAATGAAGAGCAATTTGCTGGCTACCTACCAAGGAATTAATCTCCGGGATTATATAATGCATCTGTGAAAGCCTATCTGATTGCCCAGTAATTTTGACCTCATCATGGCTGTGCAATTAACCACAGTGCCAAATAGAGGCTTAATTGTGTTTTACTTTTCTGGTATGCTTGTTGACAATACAGAATAAAATTACTAATAACATCACTGGGGTGGGAGGGACCTCACCATATAAGCACAGTCCTTAAATAACACCACAGGTGTCCCTCTTCAGCATAGAGTACATAATTAAGCAGGCAACCAGCTAATGGAAAGGGAGAGAATGACATATTGAGTGTGAAGGCTTTTAAGGCCTAGCACCACAAAGTCCTTTGGGTTGAAATGACTGTGTCATGCAGAAATAAGCCGATAAATCCAGTGTTACCTATTAGTTTTTTCAGAGGAAATATTCAGATGTTTTGCAAGTATATTTTCCTTAGTGGTTGTATTGCATCATATCACAGCTTCCAGGTACAAATTATAGTTTGGAATGAAGCCAAGTGGCATCATTAATTAAGGACACACTCAGGTAATTTAGATCTGAAATTTAGACATTTGTAGATCAAACAGGTTTTCCAAAAAAACCCTGAATATTTATGTGAAGTTTTAACTATTGAAACATTCCCCTGGAGAGTTTGCAATCTGAACATCGCAGCCTGTGCTAGCTATGAGAACCAGAATGTGAACTTGACTAGAAAGAAGAGTGAAATTGACTTGGCTTTTTTAGTTGTTCATGCTAAATGAAGCAGGGCAATATAAACAAACATGACAGCTTTTAATAATGTAAGGTGATCATAGTAGTAATGGGTTTTAATTGTGGCATATTCATCATGCCACAATTAAACTTATTTGCTCTAGACTGGCTCCTCTGTGGATTCTGCCATCTTTTATGTAGTACATCAGCAGCACATCCTTTTCTGAGGTGATGTATTACACTAATATATCTTTAGAGTGAGCTTTCTTTCTAATGATCTATTAGCGAAATGCATCATGTGAGTGAGGATGATGATGATGATATACTGCTCCATGGATGGTGCCATCCACAGGAAAGAAAAGGTCAGACAACAAATTCAGTAGAGTTATTGGATAAAAGTCAGGCAACACATCATCTCTGAAGCTGCTTTCCTAATGCCAAGGAGGAGAGCTGTGTTTTCCTGGGACAATTTCTTTCACCAGAGTGCTAGATCTGGACCATGAGCTTCAGCAGAATACAGTATTGTGCATCATTTGGACCAATATTTTTGTGTTTCGGAACTATGCATTTTACAGATAGGGTGTGCGATTCATTGAAAGCATGGAGTTTCCCCTCTGTTTTAGCCATGTTTCTGTTGCTTGGGTAAAAAATCTCTCTCTCTGTATGGATGCATTTCTCTGTCTTTCTCTCTGTCTATGGTTTTAAACTATGTACATCACCATGGTATCTGAACACCCCATTCATTGCAAATGCTTTGTTGGGAAAGTTTGGAAATGCATTTTAAGATGATTGCACACACTGCCTTATTTCCATAGCATTCAAAAGCTGCCTAGCTTAGGGAAATTGTGCAGTGTCTTTTCAGAGTGCATCTCTCAAATAATCTTGTACATAGTTATTCGTTTCCTCTCTGAATTATTATTTATTTATTATGGTCATGTTTCAAGGCCCCAATCAGGGATCTGGGCCTCATTGTGCTAGGCACAGGAGACGCACATGAATAATGTAAAGACAGTCCTTGCCTCAAATTGCTTACTGCCTACTCACATGTTTACCGAGACCAGAAGAGCACTGATGGATTTATATATCCAGCCAAGGTAGATAAATTGAGTAACATACAATTTGCAGCATGGAGGTCTCTCAGAGGAGACTCTTTAGTCTCTGACAAGGCTTCAGATTGGCATCTGATTTGGTGCCCTCATTTTTGCATTGGCAAATAATTGTGTGTGCAGTTTTGCAGCGCTGAGATGTAACACTTAGGAAATTTGATTGCCTGACTTTGCCTGGTATGGTGGAAATGTTATTGAATACACCTGCTGTTATTTGTGGTCACAAATTAGAAGTTCACCTTAGAAAACCAGGGAGGAGAACTTAAAAATCACCATCCATTCTGTTCTGCAAGGACAGGAAAAGATTCCAAGGGTTTACACCATAGTGCTTTCTCCTTTGCTCTAGTTTTGTGCTGTTTGCTAGCTGAGTGCTGCCTTGTATCGCAGAGCTGGCCATATGTCTCTCCGCTGCGGCATGTGTATATGTACAGATAGTTTGTGAAGCACTTTGGTATCTGTTGATGAAACACACCATATCATTGTTTACGGATAGCCTTGTATTCTGTTGGGGTTTTAAGTTTTCTCCATATTGTTTAGTGCTAATTGTTTAGCAACTGCCACAATTCATTTTGCTGGAACCTTAACTCCATATGATTCTCTGCCTACGGTAAGGTTATTCTTCATGATGAAGTGAGCAATTTCTTTTGGAGAGAGGCTTGAAGAGGCTTTGTCCTGTAGTGAGTTGGTTTCCCAAAAATTGAGCCTATTAATAGCTGGGACCATTATTGGTGGGAAGTGACTATTCTGAAACCTTCAGTTACTCCAGCAGTTGCCTTCTAGTCAGGAGATACTGCCCAGAGCACTGAGTGGCAGTTATATTACTGAAGATTTACTGGAATAAAAATATCAAACAGTAAAGTCACAGATATGTACCAAGCATTAAATAATCCCTGTTGATAATAGAGTAGAACATTTGGAGTTCCTTCCGGTTCTCTTGCTGAATTCCAAACTCCACTTTCTTTCATTTCAAGAGAAGGCTATTGAGGAATGTTGTGACTTCATAATTTGAAGCCACTGCATTGGATTTAAATGAGGTGCTTCTGTATTTTTTGAGCTGCCTAGCGGGAAGGTTTCTCTGGGTTGAAGTAGGGGAAATAACAGAGCAGAAAAGGTGTCCATGGAGTTAAAGGTCGAGAAATGAAAGAGCTGTGGGTTGGTTATGTTATTTTACCTTGAGCAAATTCACAGTAATGATGCATCAAATGTAGATTCATAAAATACATAATAATATGGCATTGCTTCATGAAACCACTTTTCAATTATTCCAGGCTTGAGTGTAGTTGAAATAAAGTTGATGATCATTTTTCAACATATCCTGGCTTGCAAGTCCATGAATCGTACTTTTAGCCCATAGAGAACTGATCTAAGAGCCCCCTGCTGCTAAACCAAGTTGTCACAACTGTAACTTTAAAAGTGGTATAAATTAATGTAGCTATATTGAAGACAATGGAGTGACACCAATGTATGCCAGTTGAGGATCTGGGCCATTTATGTCTGCATTTAGCTGCTGGTGAAAGGAAGGGAGGGGGGGATTTACAGTATTCCTTCTCCCCTGAGGTCACAGCATACATTTTACAATGCCAGGACTAACATAGAATGCATAATTGTAAAGACACAAACAGACATGCTCCATTACCATAGCTCCATAAAGATTTCCCTGGGCATGTTGAAACAAAGACTACTACTGACCAAGGGAACATTATTTGATTAATAATAACATTTCTGCAGAAAATGCAGCCTTTTATACAATTTTTCTCCTTCTGACATATATTTTCACTCTCAGCATGAAGGGCAAATCTGAAAATAACTTGAACATGATCCTATTGACTGCTACTTTCTCCACTGCGTCCAAATAATACTGAATTGGCTTCAATAACTGATGTCAAATCTTTTCTATCCTGCCTACTTTCTCATGTGTTCCCTCCAACCCCTTCTCTCCCCAAAAGCTCTGGCACTGAATTTCTATTTAACTGAGGCCTGGACTGTCATGTTTAATAGTGGCCTAACAAAGCACTGATTCACTGCAAAGTGCCGCTGTATCGTCTTCTCCCAGGCCTGGGTTCATGATCTGCAAAATTAACAAGTTGCACCTGCAGCCTGATTGTGTAATATGATGATCTTTTAAAAAAAAATCATCTTCTCAGTAATGGCATTTGCGTCATTTTGCAGCTGTGTTTGCTTTGAAGTGAACAGTCGGTGATTTTCGAGTTAGCTAGGTGAAGTGGAAAAATAATGATGGAGTCCGTAGTCTTTTGTCACTTTCAGGCCTGATCTTTCCTTGTGTCTGTGTGAGTTCTGGCAATGCATTGTCTGCTGGTGGGGAAAAGGAAATTCTGTCGCTGTCCAGGCCTGAAGAAAATCTGGCCTGCTTACTTTCTCATCATTTTTTTTTTTGGTGAATATTAATAAATAACTTTAGGAAACAGCACTCATGCTCTTTTATTACTTAAATGTACAACAAAGGAACTCAAAATGAAGGAGAAACCAATAAAATGTCTAATACCTCGTAAACATTCATTGTCTGAAACAAATGACTAACGAGGAGATGGAAGCAGATTTTAATAGGAAGATTTGGAGGTTTAAGACCAATGTTGATTAATTTTTTTTATCTCAATTTGTTGTAAGGCTGATAACAGCTCTTTAGAGACATGATAATATTGTTCTGCAACTGTCTTCATCTGTAAGAATGGGGATGGGACTGGCAATCAGAAGCATTCTGAGCTAGTGCACAGACCATTAGCAGTTTCTCCAAATTATGCTCATTTAGCTTTTGGGGCAGGAGTATGAAACGGATGCACAAAATATGCAGGTGTTTATATAAAATATGTAAAAAATAAATGCATAGAAGGGCAGAATGACTACATTAGAGGAAGGATGCTCTTGTTGTTAAGGTACTGGTTTTAAACTTGGGATATGTGAGACCAGTTCCCAGTTCTGCCCCAGACTTGGGCAGTTGACTTCATCCCTCTGTGACTCCATTCCATATATGTAATAATCCTTCCTTTCACCCTATCAGGGCATCTTCTGCTACCAAAGTAAAGGAGGTCAGTTAATAATCTGCTCTTCATTCATCTTTGGAGACTTCTTTGCCATGAAGTCCAACTTCGGAGTAGGGATGACATATATGGTGTTGGAATTCATAAAACCCTTGTTCTATCAAAAGAAGGGCAGAACCCAGTATTCTGGGATTTGCCATTAGGGCTGATTTTTATAACGGGCAATGTTATTTCAAAAGACTGTGGGGGTGGAGAGGTTCTTATGGGCAGAGAGAAGTAAGTGTGGAGCCTAGGACTGTGCAAACTTACACCTGCCCAGGCCCACCAATGTTCATAGACCTCCGCTGTTAATTGACGGGCAGGCTAACGCTGGCCAACTTGACTTTAGGTGGGTTCAGGTACAAAGGTTTTGGCTGCTGAAAAGAGCCTAGCTGGAGCTGGGTAAGTGCTGGCATGAAATCCAGCTGGTTTGAGGTTTTGTTACAAAATCAGTCCTCAGTCCAGGTTTGCAAATGTCTTGATTAAATCTGGACCCAGTTTTGAGAGAAACTGAGCTGATTTAGGCCTTTGTATCAAAACGACATGAAGCCTGTGGTATCTTATGGTTTCAGTGAAAATCTGACACACTCATACATTTCGGATCAAGATATACATGATGTCATGGAGTGTGGGATATTCAGGGCCCTGCATCCCCCACTTCCTGTGATTCACCATGACTCTCAGCCACCCAGTAAAACAGAAGGCTTATTAGATGACAGGAACACAGTCTAAAACAGAGCTTGTAGGTACAGAAAACAGGACCCCTCAGTCAGATCCATCTTGGGGGGGGGGGGGGGGGGGGCGGGGGAAGCCCAGACCCAGGTTCTGAGCCTCCCCCTGTCTCCACAGCTAGCTCCCAACAAAAATGCTCTCGCCCCTCCTCTGGCCTTTGTCTCTTTCCCAGGCCAGGAGGCCACCCGATCTTTGTTCTCCAACACCTTCAGTTGGCACCTTGCAGGGGAGGGGCCCAGGCCATCAGTTGCTAGGAGACAGGGTGTCGGCCATTCTCTGTGCAGACAGCAACACACTGGCCCTTTCGGGCTCTGCAACAATCACACACCCTTATCCCACCACCTAGATACTTAAGAAATGCATAGGGGAAACTGAGGCACCCACACAGTATTCAGAGAAAACATTAAGAGCATTCCCACTTCGTCACACATGGAGTATTTGGACTCATTTGAACCCAAAACTCTCCCTGACAAATTTGTATCTCATTTAACCCTTGCACAACTTCACTGGTGCCAATGGAATTGTGCAGGGTTGGTGGAGCGAAGGATTTACCTCTCAGAACAAACTAGCTAAGTGTGAGGAGGGAAGAAAGTGACACCTTTCTCGGGGCTGCAGTCACTTACTCTTGCCATGGAGCTGGGGAAGAACTGTTACTGGGAGAGGCAATTCCTTCCCTGTGTGCCCCCTGGGATGGTACAGCCTGGCACCATGTCCCATATTCAGGGGTAACTTTCCACCCAAGTAAATAGCTAGCGCCGTGATACTTGGGCAATGCTTTCTGAGCAGTTTAAAAGCAGAGAAACTGGGGAAGAGCAGACAAGAGCTGATTATGACAACAGGTTCAGTACTTCATTCACTGAAAAGGAAAATATATGGTGCTACACAGCTGGTACTTTAGGGCCAGTAATCGACATCAACAAGCAAAGAAAGAGGATTGTGATCAGCTGTAACTTTTAATGGTGAGCAGAACATAATCATTCTCCCTGTGCAAACTCTATCCTGTAGCTCCTCCAATTAAATGGGATCGTGCAAAAGCCTTTACCATTCCTCTTCTGTGACTCATCTGTTTTTTTCCACCCCTCTAGCCCCTACTCAATTGTGTTCAAAGGAATTTTCTTCCTGGCTTGGCTGGCATTAAAAAGAAATATGAAGAGAGTGTCCAACCCTGCATGTCCCCAGTGGAGCATTTCTGCTGTCCCACACACTGGGGAGAAACCAGTCAGAGGCACACAATTAGCAATGATCTTTATCATCAGGCAAGCAATTTGTAAAGATTCTGTGGAATATTCTGGACTGCAAAAGCAACAACAAATATTGCAGCAGATTTATTAGTGGTGCGTGAAACATTTATATTTTTCAGATGACAGGGCAGATGATGACTGTGTTATGCTAGCAGGCATTCAAAAAGTGCCTCATAGGTGATGGCTAGATCTGACAGCAAGATGAATTAAGGTCTTCAAGCACCAAGATGGTATGATAGACCCTGGGAATTGAAAACTAAACACCAATGGTCTCCTTCAGAGAGCAGCTGGGCTTTCTTTGTGCGAGTCAAGGCACGCTCTTGATAATTGTGGTGCCCTGATGACATTGGCAGGGATTGCATTTTCCTCTCATCTTTTAGCAGAGCAGTTCACCAGAATAAATGTTTAGAGCTTCAAATAAGAGCGGTAGCAAGTGGGAGATTGAAAGAGCGTGAGATGCTCATCAGGGATTTTAACTCTGGCAAACAAGCCCTTTGTACGGGTGTGGAGAGAATATGGGCATCCCTGTCTGTTCACCAGTTTGGCTTGCACTAAGCTCATTATTTTAAAAATGGTGCCTTGATTGCTGTTCCTATACTGCAGGAATGCCAGGCCCTTGCTCCTCCTAAAAACACAATATCAGTGGCACAAAACGTTATTATAGCCTATAGTGTGTTGGAACACTATGCTAACCTACAGTACTTCTTTGTAAGGGGAACTGAATGAGGAGAGCAATGTGTTATTGAATCAAATCTGTCCGTTGAGTTCTACAGCCCAGGAATAGTTAATACAGTAGGTACTCACCCAAATATTTAACTTGGAGAATATTCAGGCTCTTTGCATTTGCCATTGTTAATTATGCTGACACCGACATTTCATAGGACAAGGAAGAGCCCTCAAGGGAATTTGGCAGGAGACTTTTAGCTGGAAATTACAGCAGAGGAAAGACTGGCATCTTTTCAAGCAATTGTGGCCACTTTATCTTTAGTTAACCTCTTCTTGGGCTCAGCAGCTTGGAGTGTGTTTTATGAAAGAAAGGGAGAGAGCTGGCTCGCCAGGTGACATTCTTTCCCAGCTTTCACTATGTTATTGAGCTTAAAGAGATTTTATTGCAACATCTGAATGAGGTGCTTGCACCTTTTAAAATTTACATGAAGGTGGATCCAAACAGTGCATGAGACAGCAGTCAGTCTGACTTACATCCTGGGAACATGCCTCCTCTGAAATTTTAATGTGTACATCTCACTTGTCTGCCTCTCACGCTTGAAATATTTCAAGCTCAGCCACCTTGTGCCAATTGCCTTTATCAAATTGTGAAAGAGGGAGGCTTTTCTTTCTTTCTTTCTTTCTTTCTTTCTTTCTTTCTTTCTTTCTTTCTTTCTTTCTTGTAACTGGAGTTCTGCCATCTTTCTAGTGAGATCAATGCAAAAAACTAGGAAAAAAATAAAGCCAATGACTCGCATGTCTTTGTAGTATGACTAACACCGTCGTACAATATTTTTATCATGTACATCTCATGACTAGGGCCATTCGCAATAGTATCTGTTCTCTGGACCTACTGATCTCTAAGGGCTTGTCTTTGCTGTAGAAGTTCTCTACACTCATGTTACTTCTCTCAAGTTAGCCTAGCCTGACTGAGGGTGGCCATCCTGCAAAATAACATACAAGTTGTTGTGTCCATACTGGTGCTGTCCTCACTTGTGTGAGGCCCTCAGACTTATGGGGTCACATCCCATTGTGTTATTGCTGCAGTAAGCGGAAGGGCACTATGATTTCTCTTTAAGTGCATTGTTGGAGTTCCCAGGGGAACTATGGGAAAGCATTGGAGGACTCATGCATCCACATCCATCCTTCTGGAAAATGGGTATAATCCTATTTACCTATTTTGCATGGGTGTTGCAAGATGAATTCATGTTTGTAAAGCATTTTAAATCCTCAAATGAAAGGTGCTATATATTAAGTCACCTAAGAGAATCTCTTCTAGAACAAAATACTCCTTGCAACTTGTTTTCTTTTTCATATCTGGTACAATGGTTTTTTATCACTTGTTCTTTCTCTGCTCATGTCATAGTGCTTCTTGCCTGGAGTCTCATGCCCAGCAATAAGTAGATCCCTGCTTCTGCAGATGTCAGAGTGGAATGATTTTTGTTGCATTTTGGAATGGGAGAAGTAAATGTTCCACTAAGACAGAATCTTCCCAGGTACATTATTTTGCTGGACTAGGCAGTGAATTAAAAGAGCATCGGAAATCTTTGCAAGTTAAAAAGGATCATAAACTAGCGACGAGCAGGAAAAATGGTGTACAGTGAACAAGCATGTAAATTAAGCCAAAGAAAATGCCTGAAAATGCCAGCAGTCCCTAAAACATTAGGGACTAATTTCTAACAAACCATTAGCTGCATGGGGAATTGTCAAACATTATTAAATGTAATTTGCCACATCTGTTTTATTATTGAATTCATTTGGCACATATGCTATTTATGTTATACATTATTTGGGCCTGTGCTTAAGTCGCTGCTGTTTTTTAAGCCTTGTCTGACACCAGAGCATGGTACAGATAGCCTGTTAGGGATTTTTGACTTCTGCAATAATAAACGCAATTTGCACACACACACAACCCCCAAGCAGCTGTGCATGAATGTTTATGCATTACAATCATCAGCAGCCCCCTAGTGAGTGCTCTTTCTGGCATCTAATGGTATGAACGCATGTATGGAGGATGCTGCGCTCAGCCTCGGCAGGGATACTGTTACCATCAATATCATCGTGCCATTAATATTTAAATGGAAGTATGCTCTGAATCACATTGGGTTTTTTCCGTCTAATATTCTAGTGGCAGCTGATAGCTCATAAACATCCATATCAACCACATCATCTAGCCGGTGCTGTAATCTTGATCAAAAGTAATAATGTCATCCATAACACTGTAAAGATTTATTAGTTGTGACAGATCTATACATTAACAAATCACTACACAGGCCTGAATGCTAAGCCAACAGAGCCGCTCTCTAAAGGGATGGCAGGACCTTTTGGAAACTCTATTAAAAAGTATTAGGCATAGCAAAAAATTGCCTTGGAAATAATACAGCGTGAAGCACGGGTCATTTTTAGCCCATCAGGGATGGAAGTCTTCCATTCTTCTAAAATGCTTTTCATCAGGAACAAAGATGAATGGTGAAACGAAGGTATTAAAAACGAAGAAAAAATCCCTACGTTATAAGTCGGTTGCACAATGGTTTTCTTCCAGCCCTCATTTTGGATCTTTGTGCGATGTTGTATCGGTCTGAAAGCCAAGAAATTCAAAATTAACATTACAATGAAACATAAATTAATAAACTGCTAAATGCTGGCCAGTGTGGGAAATGCAGAGTTGTCTCCCCCACAGCCTGACCTCGGTGTCCCCACTGCCTGGCACACCCTCCACTTTTGTCAGACTAAGGTGTTAATGGCCCCCTGGAAGGGAAGGGTAGATGGGCCATTGTCTGGGGCATAACCAGAGCCATTATATACCTATGACAGCTGTGTGTCTATGGCCTGGTCTACACTGGGGGGGATCGATCTAAGTTACGCAACTTCAGCTACGTGAATAATGTAGCTGAAGTCGAGATACTTAGATCTACTCACCACGGTGTCTTCACTGCAGTGAGTTGACCGCTGCCGCTTCCCCGTCGACTCTGCCTGCGCCTCTCGCGGCGGTGGAATACAGGAGTCGACGGGAGAGCGTTCGAGGGTCGATTTATCGCGTCTAGACTAGACGTGATAAATCGACCCCCTGCTGGATCGATCACTGCCTGCCGATCCGGCAGGTAGTATAGACATACCCTATAAGAGGAGTGACCAAATCTACTTACCCTCCAAGTTGCATCTGAAGATTGTCATAAGTTCGAGAGCCAGGGCACACTTGCGGGAGGTACCTGCCCAGGCTCGGGGCTGCAGCCCCAGGGGGCGCACCTGCTGGGGTTTGGGGCTTCAGCTCTGCAGGCAAGGGGTCTTGGGGCTTCAGTCCCGCTCCTGCTGAAGCCCCAAACCGTGGCAGGTGTGCACCCCTGCCCCTGCCCTGAGTCCCCTCCTACACCCAAACTCCCTCCTGGAGCCCGCATCCTGCACTGCCTCCCGCACCCCAACCCTCTGCCCCAGCGCTGAGCCCCCTCCTGCACCCCAAATCCCTCATCCCCAGAGCCCACACCCTCATGGAGCTCACATCCCCTCCCACACCCCAGCCCTGAGCACCCTCCCGCACTCTGAACTCCTCAGCCCCAGCCTGGAGCCCCCTCCTGTACACCAAACCTCTCATCCCCAGCCCCCCCCCAGAGCCCTTACCCCCAGCCAGAGCCCTTACCTCTTCCTGCACCCCTGCTCCAGCCCGGAGACCCCTCCCACATGCTCAACTCCTCATTTCTGGCCCCACCCCAGAGCCCACATCCCCAGCTGGAGCCCTCACCCCCTCCTGCACCCCAACCCCCTGCCCCAGCCCAGTGAAAGTGAGTGAAGGTGGGGGAGAGTGAGGGATGGAGAAAGGGGGGAATCGAGTGAGCGTGGGCGGGGCCTCGGAGAAGGGGCAGGGTGAGGGGTGGGACAAGGGTGTTTGGTTTTGTGCAGTTAGAAAGTTGGCAACCATACCTTCAACTCAGCCCTCTGTCTAGGTCCTCACATTCCGCCTGTGTTTAACTCTTGCCAATTCTTTCTGCAGAACAACTCTAAGATACAACCATTCCTATCAGTCCACACAGCTAACAATGCCATTACAGGAGTGCTGGAACCTCAGTAGAAATGGGGGGCCATGAGGCCACGTCCCCGCTGTGGCCCTGTTCCAGCTTCTCCTCCTCCCCACAAGGTCCTGCCTCCTGGCCAGGCTGGAAGCTGGAACTGGGCAGTGGTAAGAACCTCCCAGAGAGCCCAAGATACCTGTGGGGAGTCCCAGACTCGTATCCCTTCAAAATACTGCTGCAAAGGGCATTTTCCTAGCTTGTTGCTCTGACCATGTCACTCCTGTCTTTGTAACCCTCTGGCTCCGTCTTTTCTATTGCATCAAACATAAGCTGCTTGTCTTCATTTTCCTGGCCCTTCAGATCTTATCCTTCCCACCCTATCTGCCAATTCTCATTCACGATTGTGATGTCAGCTCCCACCTCTGATCAGCCCATGATTCCTGCCTCTATTGTCCACCTGTTAAATTTTCAAACAAGCATCTTCGTGCTTTCTCCAGTGCTCCCCTTCATGCTTGGGAGGAGCTCCCCAGCGACATCCACAAAACTACTTCATAATCCTCCTTCAAAACCTTTCTTCTAACTCTCCTTTTCTGTGATGCCTTCAAAACAACCTGCGGTTATGCTGGTGATATGCCGAGATCACTGCCCGTCATGCTGACCAATATTGTCTCACTTTTGTTTTGGCTTTTTAGAGTAATAGCAATGAAGGGCTGGAAGGGAGCTCGAGAGCTCAGCTAGTCCAGCCCCCTGCGCTGAGATAGCACCAAATAAACCCGAACCATCCCTGACAGGTGTTTGTCTAATCTGTTCTTGAATATCTCCAATCATGGGGATTCTACAACCTCCCTTGGAAGCCTATTTCAGCTCTTTACTATCCTTATAGTTAGAAAGTTTTTTCCTAATATCTAACCTAAATCTCCTTTGCTGCAGATTACCCATTACTACTTCTCCTACTTTCAGAGGACATGGAGAACAAATGATTACTAATCACCATCCTCTTTATAACAGTCCTTAACATATGTGAAGACTGTTACCAGGTCCACCTCAGTCTTCTTTTCTTAATGGTAAACATGCCCAAGCTTTTTAACCTTTCCTTTTAGGTCAGGTTTTCTAACCCCTGAATTATTAACCTTTGTTGCTCTGCTCTGGACTCTCTCCAATTTGTCCACATCTTTCTTAAGTGTGGCAACTAGAACTGGACATAATACTCCAACTGAGGTCACATCAGTGCTGAGTACAGCAGGACAAATACCATACATACGACACTCCTGTTAATATACCCCAGAATGATATTAGCCTTTTTTTGCAATTGCATCACAATGTTAATTCATATTCAATTTGTGATCCACTAGAACCCCCAGATCCTTTTCTCAAGTACCAGTGCCTTGCCAGTTATTCTCTCTTTTTAGTGGTGTTTTTGATTTGATTTGTGTAGTACTTAGCACTTGTCATTATTGAATTTTATCTAGTTCATTTCAGACCAATTCACCAAGGTATTTTTGTCCCATTTAGGGCAGGTAAAAATTTCAAAATCTCTAAAATTCTAGCAGCCCAGAAAACCATTTCCTGCCCGGCTCTGCTCTACATTCTCAGTGTTGCTATAAAAATAAAAGCAAATGAATTATTAACTTTTCAAAAAACTGGCAGCACCAATAATTATTCTTGTGATGCCGTTTATACTTGTGGCAACATTATAGTGATTCCTCTCCCAGGTCAATGTAACATAACACAAGTATCAGCGTTTACAAGCTAGACCGTTGACCCCCATCATCAGACTGTTTTCTGTTGTGGAGACAATGATAAAGGCTTGTAAATGCAGATGGAATTCTAATAGTCAAAGTCATATATTAGATATAACATGTCTGGGCTTTAGGAAGACATTTACTGTCTATCTTAGATACTTACATGGACCCTTTTACAATGTTATCTGAGCACTCCAAAATATTTATCCTCATAGCACTCCTATGAGGTAGGACAGCTCTATTATCCCCATTTTACAGAGGGGAAACTGAGACACACAGTGGCCATGTGACTTTCCCAGGATCACACAGGAAATCTGTGGCAAAGCAGAGAATTGAATCCGGGTCTCTTGAGTCCCATGCTAGCACCCTAACCACTAGGCCATCCTTCCTCTGGGCATTTTAGAAGGTGATATTTGATAATGCATTTCAAATGTATTTGGTTATGCGCCCCTCACCTGAGCTGGTAACTTGCTTAAGGACCATAAACAAAAATTAACAACTGGCACATTATCAAGTTGGCATGAGTCCAGTGGGATGCTGCAGGGATACATATAAGGAGGCCTGGGTGTCTTAAACAGCTTTATTAATGATCTATAAGAAAGCGTGAAGAGCACATTCATTACATTCACAGATAATACTAATTGGGAGTTGTTGCAAACACCATTGAGGAAAGAGAACTAATGCAATAGGGAGCCAGAGGGGTTAGGAACATGGGCAGAAAGTAGTGAAATGAGATTAAGGATGGAATTATGTCAGTGGAGTTGTGCAAAAGACTATGGAAACTAGCTATCCCTAGCTAAATACAAGTGACTAGCACCAATAGTGGGCCTATTATCTATCCTCCAGAAAACCCCTTCTATGACTGGGAAATGTGGCATTCCTACCTGAAGAGACAGCAGGCACCAGCAGTTACCTGGCAACCATTCAACAGGGTTACTGCTTGAACAACGCAAGCAGGATACTATCCAATTTATGCATATAACTAAATTGCCTTTGTTTTTGCTCCTTACAAACATCAGCCAAAACACAGACAGGGAAACACTGGAAGCCTCTGAGTGTTTTTCTCAACTGTTTTTTTTTTTTTTATCTGAATCCTTTGTTGGGCTGATCATCATTCCAGCTAAGTCATCTCTTCTGAATTATTTGGAGGGGTTGCTACAGAGTGATTGGATATAATTCTGTGTTCTCCCTGTACACTGGGGCTTACCACATTGTCTCTGCAACACACCCAATCCCTGCTAGCAGACCAAGATTAAGTGATATCCTCCATGTGGCAGCATCTATGACTAGACCATCAAATCAGTCAGTGACCTACTACTGGTTGAAGAGTCATCAATATATCTCTATAGTGAGATCTCTGGCAAAGACAGTTTTGGGAAAGACACAGGATGATGCAAAGTTACAAATGGTGTTTTCCTTATAGTGTAAATGCTGTTTGATATTTTGCAAACAGGTCTTTTAGCTAACCACATTGTGGATATATTTGCCCTTTACTGTGCATCACTTTCTCTCATTTATATGGGATCGATAATGACTAGCGATAGGCTGCAAAGAAACAACTAGAGCTTTGGCGGGGGATGGATGTTGATACTCAGTCTGGATCCAGACAGACAATTCATGGTGTCTATATATCTCTGTAATGTGCTGAATTAAAGTATTCCATTCCAAACACTGAAGACTTTATTGTGAGGAGATGGTGGAAATCCAGGTCTGAATTCCTCAGTCTGAACCCATCTCAGATAATTACAGTGACTTTTCTGGATCTCGTATTAATAGACATACCAATGACTTGCTCCAGATCTCATTTTATTTACTTTCAGGTCCGTCCACATTAGTACATAACTTTAAAAAAAAAATCTAGTGCTATATACTGTAGTATTTGGGAGTTCTGAAAAATTACCTGCCACTAGAGGTTATTCAAATTCTGGACTTGATTTATTAGCCTAGACAGTTTTAAAGCCATATCTACAGCAGATAGTTAGCCATAGTGCTGAACTGACATTTTTTTAAATGAACTACAAAGAATAGCCTTTTGTGGCTAGCTTGCTTTATTTACAGCATTTTCCCATTGTGTGAACATTAAAAATTTACAAAGTAATATTGATTTGCAGCTCTATCAAGCCATTTCTACCCAAACTAAGTGTTCCAAAAAGGTTCAGTGTTTAAATGATTAGCTTTATGTTGCCTGGAAGTCTGATCAGTGGAAAGGCAACCATAAATCCTGTTGCAGACAGAAAGTTAAAGGAAAAGATCAAAAATAAAATTAAATAAAATAAAAAACAATAAACCAGTCCAGCTAATGCTCATGTATCACATGAACTAAAGAATATCGGTATTGTTGACAGACATTTAATTTATCTGTCTCCTTTCTCAGGCTACGTTCAATTTTTATGCTCTGGGCTACTTTTTAATATCCTGGCACAGAGGAACACAAGATGGCACTGTTGTCAACTGTTCTGGTAACTGCAGAATCCCCCCCTTTTAATCTAATATGGCAGGATGTTTTTGTAATTCTATAACTGCAGAGATAAAAGCTAACAAATTTGAATGGACATAAAGCCAAATGATACCAAGCAATTCCATGCTGCTTCACAACGGTATTTCCACCAGACAAGTGGACTAGAGAGAAGGAAACACTGTAGAGGTCTACAGAGGGCCAACTGAATTTTTAAAAAAGGAAACAAAAACTGTGAGTTGGCAGCAAAGATGTCCTTTTCAATCCTGTTAATGTGAACTTAATTAGGCATAAAATTTATGAAAGGCATTTGGAACCTGATCTTTTTCCCCATTAAGAAAAACTGACCTATTTGGTGTCTGTGGGAGAACTGGGTGAAATTCCTTAGGTAGAAAGATACAACTCCATCAGGAAAAATACATGAAACATCTGGCAGGGTTCTCTGGCCAACTATGTGCATTTCACTTTTATTTATTTATTTTATCTCTCTGGTTTTCTGTATTGTGAAGGCTCAGAAGTAACTTGTATTTTCTGCGAAAGAACAACTAGAGCAGGGGTAGGCAACCTCTGGCACGTGTGCCAAAGGCAGCACACGAGCTGATTTTCAGTGGCACTCTGTACCTATTGGGTTCTCAGAAGCCTGCCCACTGTTAAAGGATCCCCCCCCCCCAGCCTAAGGGGAGAATCTACAGGACCTGAAACCCAACTGATTTCGGAGGACAACTAATGAAATAATAGGGACAGGAGTGCGGTCAGAGGGTCAAAAGAAGGGAACCTGACGGGGTTACAGTTACAGCAAGCCCCAGTGTTACTCTGTAGCGGGGCAGTTACCCCACTCCTAGAAAAAAGGGCTAGGCTGATTGGGGAAGCAGCCACAATTGGGGCCATGCCCCAGTCAGGCCACACCTGGCCCTGTTATAAGGGCTCAGGGAGGAGCTAGGTCAGTCTCTCTCTAGCAGTGGAGAGAGAAGGACCGGGCTGCCTGGGAGCTGAGCAGGGTACCTGAGGCTGAACAGGACTGGGGAAGGGCAAAGGAGTGGGGGAGCTCCAGCCTGGCAACTCCCCAAGCTGCAAGCCTGGGTAAAGACCCAAAGCAGGTACTGGGGTTGCAGAGGTGCAGCCCAGGGTTAGGAAAGGCAGCAGGTCTAAACCCCCCTTGCCAGTGATGAGTGGATTACAGACTGCAGTCTACCCCAGTGAGCGGGGGCTAGATGATGACTGGCAGTAGCCACTGAGGCAAGGTGGGATTAGAGGGTTGGGGGTTCCCCTGGATGGGGAGACCCAGATTGTGGGTTACTGCTGGGGGCAGAACCCTGATGTGGAGGGACACGGGGGCCAAAGGCAGGTGAGACACTGGCTGCAGAGGGCACTTCAGGCTGGAAGAGCTAATTCCCAGGATGACCAGCAGGAGGCGCCACATCGGTGAGTCGTCGCCTCGCTACACACTCACACTGTCCGGCCACAGGTCCGGGGGGCTCTGCATTTTAATTTAATTTTAAAGGAAACTTCTTAAATATTTTAAAAACCTTCTTTACTTTAAATACAATAATAATTTAGTTATATATTATAGACTTATAGAAAGAGACCTTCTAAAAACGTTAACATGTATTACTGGCACGCGAAACCTTCAAATAGAGTGAATAAATGAAGACTCGGCGCACCACTTCTGAAAGGTTGCCGACCCCTGGCCTAGAGGCTCTATGGACCAGATTTTCAAAATTGCTCAGCACTGACAATCAGGGACAGATTTTCAAGAGAGTTCCCGGTTAGGCACCAGCGTAAGTGGCAGATTTTCAAAAGAGTCAACATGTTGGATGTTGAGCTGTTTTGAAAATTGGGCCTCAACGGTGAGTGCTGATCCTTGAAAATTAGGCCCTGAGCTCCATTGAAACTATTGGCTTGACTCTGCTCTCACTTACACCAGATTTACATGGCTGTAACTCCATGGCTCCAGTGGAATTCTTTCAAATGTATACCAATGGAAGTTACAGCAAGCCCCAGTATATGGTGAAATGTGTAATTGAGTCAACAGAATTTACATAACTAGCATAATAGAGGCCACCAGTTTGTATTAGCTGATAGAGAACTAGCTGACTGGAGAAGGAAATAAAGACAGAATTATCAGCTTAACCAAAGACCTGGCAACATCAAGCCAAATACAGAGCACGTGAAACCAAGTGAAACTCAAATTGAAGTCTCTGGATCAAAGTCATAGAAGCGCTAAATAATGGTGCAAGTTACTTAGCAGGCATGAGAGGGTTAGAAAATGGATGTCAGTACTAAAGGAATACAAATTGCATGGGTTTTGTATCCCATGGGTAAGCAAAATGAGAGAAACTAGAACACCGAGGGCCTGATTCTTCACGGTGTGATACCACAGTTATGCTGGTGTGACCATGGAGGCCTTCTGATGTTATACTAGTGTAATGCAGAGGAGGGCTGAAGAATGCGATGTAGAATTAAATGAACATTAAGGAAGGAGTAAGTTTCAGCAGAAGTTTCTCTGTCTTTCACTGTTGTGTTCGTAATTTTCCTGTTTAGAGCCTTTACTTGTGTGTCCCCAGTGCATAAGTTACACTCAGTTTATCCAGGTAAGTATTTTTCTGACCCATTTACATCACTATTTACATCACCTCTGAATTTAGCCCATTGGCCTTATGATTCATGAAATGATTCTACTTATGTTTTAATGTTTCCATTGGTACGGTCCAGATTCTCCCACCAATGGGTACAAATCCATCAGTAGGAGGGAGCCAATCTCATCACTCTGCAGTGACTTCTTTGGGCAACCCAGGGCAGTACCAGCATGCTCAGAAGGAAGCAGTTTCTCAGCCAAAAGACAGTCGGCCCTATTGAGGCTTTCAAGGTGGATGGGTAGCTGGGGGAGTAAAGGATGTACCGTATATACTTGATCATAAGCTGGTTCGTTTATAAGCCGACTCCCCCCCCCCCCCCCCCCCCCAAGACGGATAAGTAAAAATGGAAAATTTTTATGACCCATTCATAAGCCAACCCTATAATTCAGGGGTCAGCAAACTGGCTCCCGGGCCATCAGGATAAGCCGCTGGCAGGCCGAGATGGTTTGTTTACCTCGATCGTCCACAGGCACGGAGTAAACAAAATGTCCCGGCGTGCCAGCTGCTTACCCTGACAGGCCGGGACAGCAACTGGTGGGGACATTTTTTGCGGGGGAGAAGCTGGGGGTCAGGGGAGTAACCCCTGTGACCACCCCCCACATGACCCCCTAGCCCGGGACCCCCACACTCTCCCCATCTCATCCCTTCCCACCTTATCTGGGGAGGGCTAGGGGAGGACTTCTCTGGCCTGGCTGGAGCTGCTCCACCAGACCAGGTGGCGCGGCCGCAGCCTGCCAGCCCCTGAACTGCAGCTGCTTCGGAGGCTGGGGGGAGAGCAGCGTGGCCAGAAGTGGAGAGACTCTGGCCCCGCCTCTTCCCTTCTGTCTCTGCTGGCTGTGCGGCCTCTCCTTGCCTCCTCTGTTCGGGGGGAGGGGCTGTGTCCCACCTCTCCCTCTCTATACCTGTTCATAAGCCAACCCCCATCTCTGGTGCTTCCCTTTTTTGCTAAAAAAAATTCAGCTTATGAACGACTATATACGGTATATTGGATGGCAGGGAATGGTCAGGGGACTGAGGAGCTTCAGAGTAAGAAATATAAGGACAACTATTGCTTTGATTCATTTTTATTTTCTTAAATTCACATTTATTTTAGGCTGAGATTTTCAATAAGAATCTGAGGGCTTGTCTGTCTGGAGAGTTAGTGTGTGGCAAGCAAAGGTGTAAATAAACAGAAAGAAAAAGTTCCTGAGGGAAATTCAGTGTGGAGCAGCAGGGTCCAGCGTGGACAGTGAGTGAGCAGCAAGCTACAGATCTGTAGATCTACACCCCAGCTTGCAGTGCACAAACTCTCTGTATAGATGTGCCTTAAGGGAGTTAGGTCCCAAAATCCCATTGCAATTTAATGGAGTTGGGCAGCTAAATCAAAGGTCTCCTTTGAAAATGCCAGCCTTTAGAAATGACACAGGAAAGACATGTATGTGGAAAAGGTGGAATGATCAAGGATGGCAGGGAGGGAGAGAGAGAGACTAATAGCATATCTAAGATAAGTGTGTAAGAGTTCTGAGACTGCGGCTGGTGCAGTATGCTTGTGGTATGGGTTTGCAGAGTTAAGATACAATATGCTGAGAGATGGTAACACCCCTTTGAGAGCACGGGAGGAAAGAGGAGGGTGTCAGTGAGAGCACGTGGCTGCTTTGGCTGGTCCAGTGCACAGCCCAGAGCGTTATTCATGACTTGTAAAGGTTTGTATAAGGTTTACTGTAAGGTGAAGTCTCTGATCCATACACCTCAAGGAAAGGGTGGGCATGATGCTGATCTCTCTTAAAGGGGTGTAAATCGAGATGGAGCTCCACTGCCTTCAGTGCAGTTTATCAGTGTAAAAGCAGTGCAGTACCAGAACCAATCCCTGTGTTTTTCAGTGTGTCCATTGAACCCAAAGGCATCACTCCAGAAACATCCAAATACCAGCACTCAGCACCTGCTCTTGCTGCCACTGAAGTTAATGGCAAAACTCCCATTGACTTCAAACCAGTACAGGATCAGCTCATTATGGTGGTACTATTTTAAATATAGAGGTCCCCATTTTGTTCTCATGCCAGTGTAAACCAGGGGCTATTCCACTGAACTCTATGGTGTTACACCAGTATATAAATGGGATCTGAATCCGGCTCAGAGACTAATTATATCTCCATACATATTCTTTGTAATGGAGCATTCTCCTGCTATCTTGCTGTGTAACATGACCCCACTGCTCCCCAAACCAATTCATTCCAGAGAAGTCCACCAGTGAGGTATTTAGGTTTTATAAGTAGGCCCATAAATAATACATTTCTATTTTTGCTGTCCGTATTGCAATTGATATGCAGCAGAGTCCTTTGGGTTTAAACCTGCAAATATTTCCACTGCTCCAGGTCATTGCCGCGTAGTTTTGAACAAATAGCACGTTGCATCCACCTCCGTGTATGTGTATTTTTGCATGCTTCAGTGGGTTTCTTGAAAAGGCAACACATGGTGCACTGTACCTCTCTCAAACCTGTCCTTAGAATTTGCTAAATGCATACTTCTGTGGATTAGCTGAAGAGCCCAAATCGCTTTGTAATTTAGGATCTTATGCCTGAATGCTGGATGTTATTCTAATAGGTGAGAAAAATAAAAAGGAAATAAATAAAATTTTGTTTTCTGTGTGGCTTATGCCACCATTTCATGCTACTGTGTTATCCTCATGCAGTTAGCACAGAATTATTTGGAAGAAGAAAAGCTACAATGGCAGTAAAAGATTCAGTTAATGTAACTAAACAGGTTACTGTAGATGACTTTTTGTTGTAAAGATAATCACCCTTTTCCCAACATAATCATAAATAGTGGCACGGATGAGGGGTAGATGGGCAGTTCTTTGGCTCATCTGCTCCAATTTGCAATACCAGTCACTTCACTAGATTTCCCCCTTTCTTGTTACTATTCAACAGTTTATGGTAGCACACAGAGATCCCTACCAAGATAAATGCCCTATTATGTTAGGTGTTATGCAAATACACAGTAGGAGACAACCCCTGCCCTGAAGAGTTTACAAGTAAATGGATCAGACCAACCCAGGGTGGAAGAAATAAAATATTATTATCCTCATTTTACAGAGAGACACAGAGAGATTAAGTGACTTGCACAAAATCATACAGGGAGTCTATGGTAGAGAGGGGACTTGAAACCACATCTTCTGAATCCCTCCAGTGTCTTAACTACAAGCTAACTCCTGATTTATAACACTGAAGCAAGAGCAGAATCAGACCCGTAGCTTTTTACCTGTGGAAATCTGTGTCTTCAGATATCACGCTATAGGTCACAATGAACCTTATTTCAGGTTCTCATGAACATTTGGTGGGTGGGAGTTTTTTCTGATGAACGTTTTCAGGTTTTTGGTTCTCTGATGAAAAGCAGACACCTCTCGTCAAAACCTTAATTGCTTGTTGAGAAAAAATTTCAACAGAAAATCCCTAACCAGTCTTAGCCCTCATGTGGGAGAAGGTTCTTTAATGTGGACAAACAGTGGGCAAAACTGTCTGACAATCAGCCTGTGCTCGAAGAAAGGCCAGGCTAGGACAGCAGAGAATAAGGGCCAGTTCTTCAGCTGTCGTAAACTATTGTAGTTCCATTGCCTTCAGTGGGGCTATGCCAGTTTACACCAACTGAGGATCTGGCCCCACGTGTTATGCCCTAGCAAAACTGAAACCATGGTGGCTGTCTTGAGTCAATGCTCCGAGACTCACTTTCACACACACAAAAACTCACTAAATACACACACAGACACACACACATACATACACATACACACAGCAGGTACATGGATAGTGCCGTCATTTGGCTCTCCTTTGAAAGGCTGCATTGGTGCTGCCTTTTATTCCCTTGCTCAGGCCTGATTTTAATAGATTCTGCTGCAGATATGTGGAGTGCACTGACACAGACTGAAAGGTGCAGTGCAATGACATGCTACTTCCCAACAGCCATGCATTTTCATGGGGAAGGGGAGTTACAATCAAATTAAAAGCACTTCCCCCTTTCTCCTATCATCACCCCATCACATCAGCCTTTAGAGAACAACTCCTTCCTCAAAGAAATGCCTTCTCCTGAAATGTATTAACTCCAACTTTCTCCCGCATCGCTGCTCTAATTGAAACTTAATGTATTTATCTCTCTGCTTTTTGTCTCCCTCCTGCCCCCTGTCCTCTATTGATATCATACAGTAATAGCATTCATAAGCATATACCCCTTTTCTTCACATATCAAGCCAGCAGAGTGCTGCCAATAGCGCCTATCATTAAATCCAGTGGCACATTCTAGATCATTAGCACAAGATGTCTGTAGATCGCCTTCCATACGGGTAACTTCCATTGTATAAGTTGCGCTCACAAAAAGATGGCATAAGTGCTTATGCTAATTGTGAGATTTAATTATATGGCAGTGAAGTAGTAATTTTCCCACCTAATTAACAAGAAAAACTTTGACTCAGAAAAGGATGTTATTGAAAAATACCTTTCAGTTCATCACTAAAAATTCTTGCACATAACTCTCATTATGGTATGTGCCCTTCCTTATTACAGCACCTTTATGAGAATGAATTAAGCTTAGGCAAGGGCCAAGAAGTCCACAGCCAGATATTTCCAAGCATGAGGTGTTTGGAGACTGGTAGGTAGGTGGGGAATTGTAGTTATCATGAAACTACTGGGTGCCAAGCCTATGCAGGGGGGGGGAGGGGTGTCTCTTTTTACAAAAGCACAACCTGTTGACATGGGCCTGAATCACAGAATTTCAATCTGAACTTTTCCAAAATTTGGATCTGGAGTTTTGGTTCAAGTTCCTATCTACTTCCCAGGAACCATGTTATAGCATTAGACAGTAACCAGAAACTTGTCTAGAAACATTGCTGCTTTTTCTGATTTAAAATGATCTATCCAGCTGTCTGTCCTCATGACCTAATATTTAGAGTAGCTAGGAATAGCTGCTGATGATATTGGTTGGTAATCTGGTTTGACTCATCTTCATGTAAGTTTTCGTACCATTTTCCACTTCTTGCAGCATCCTGACATTGGCTACATTTGTGTGACCTCTGTTCACACTAGCGTCTCTGCTACCAAACTGCTTGGCTTTTGAATCCCTTACATTTGGAGGATGGCAGCACTTTCTCTGTGCTGAGATTCCCCACATTCTTATTTTTGGGAGTCTTCTTGAACCCATGAAGAAAGCACAAATGGAGATACTGGATTAGATTCAAACCAGCCTACAGGCCTCTGGGGCAAAATGTCCATCCAGATGGGATCTCTGAAGGTGCAAGGTAGCCCACTGCCAGCGGTGCTAGTTGTGGAAAGCCCGTTGGCAAGAATCAGGGCCTGCAGCAAAGCCAGTCTTCAGGCAACCTAATGAGCATAGCTCGCCTGTAGTACACGGCCTCAAGAGCTACACCTCCTGATTGGTCGCAAGAGCCAGCAGGCCGGCTCTTAAACCACTGCAGCAGCAGCAGCAGTTCAGTGACTGCTCAAAGTATTTATCCCCAGCTCCTATGCCTGCTTGTTCTTAGCCTTGCTCCTGTCTCATTTCAGTCCTGCTGCTGCTGCCTTGTTCCACCCTTGCCCCCTGCTTTGTCCCACTCCAAGTAAATCTTGGCTCCCATGCCTGAATTCTGTTTTTGGCTCTGACCCTTGGTTGTGACCTCTGGCCTCTCACCTGGCTCTGACCCTGGGCTCCTGACTCCTGTCTCTGGCACCTGGCTTCAGAGTCTAGCTCTGACCTGGGCTCCAATTCCTGGCTACTGACACCTGCTCAGACCCCTCTCCTCCCCCATGGCCCAGACACTGGCACACCTGACCACAGCAGCTGGGGAATATAAGGAATCAGCAGACAATATGGTTGCTATGTATCCTGACTACAGTGTAAATCTGTCTTTTCCCAGGGCAATCTCTAGTCTAAGGGATGTAGGCAGCACAAACGAAGGGGTGAGGGCACTGCCTGCTCTCCCAGGGGACGGTTCTCTCTAGAGGACAGCTGCTCCTCTCAGAACCTCAGTGAGGTAAAACCTACACCTTTCTGAGCCAGTGTGTGTAAATGAAGCCAACTCTCTTAATCCCTCCTTGTCTCAAATTAAGAAATGAAGCATAACTTTAAACTCATATTCTTATGCTGCTGTTTCTTGTTCTTCTTTCTGATTTTCTTATTCTCTTTCCACCACATATTCATTGTATAATTTACTTGTACTAATATTTTTTTCCAGATAGAAAACCTCTTTTGTATTGTGCATGCTTTTTACTCTATTTAGAGCTCATGGAAACTTGGAATGTCCCTTCAATGGGAAATTTCAACATTTTGAAATTTCCCATGCAATAGAATTTTTGAAAACAAAATGGTTTGGGTCATTTGAAACAATCAGTTTTGATGCTTCCTTCTGCTGTTGACTTTATAAAAAGGGACACTATCATTTATAATATAATATAAAATCTTGAAATAAAAAGTCATTTCCAAACAAAACATTGCAATGTTCCATTTTGACTCTGTTGAAAAGCGCTTTTTTTTTCCAACATGAAATTTTGTCAAGTTTCAATATTGATGAAATGGAAAAACATTCTGTCAGAAAATTTTCCACCACCTTTGGTTACAATAGCTGATATTGGAATTTCATGCATGTTTCTTTTCATGAAAACTGTAAAAAGATACACATTACAGTGCTACCAGAATAAAAGTAATGAGTAATCATCATCAACTATGAACCTAATTGAGTAGCAAAACAGCATTGCATGCAACGGAGTGCAAAACTGCACACATTTACAGCAAGACAATTGATTATTAGGGCCGTGAAGTTGCATCCAGTACTCAGATTGAGTAGTACCTAGTGACTAGTGATTTCAGGGTGCATGCTACTAGGCAAAATATAATTTGCCAATGTGCATAACTTGCGTAACATCACAATATTTTCAGTCTAAGATGCCACCTGGTGTAAGTGATGAAGACAAACTTTTGTAGCTAAATGAGGCCCAATGCAGCAGAGACAAGAAGGGTTCCACTGCACCTAAAGGAAAAGCCCTCAGGGCTGAAGAAGCACATGAAGTAGCCTTAAAGCTTAAGCTGAATCATTGCTCATCAGTTCAACAGAGAGATGCCATGTCAAGACCCGTGGGTGACACAATTAGTTTGTGGCTTCCTGCAACTCTATTAGACGCTGCAATGACTCTGTGGCCATTAAAGGACAAGAACCTGTGAGCTTAAGGGGATTCTGGAAACAGTGGGCTAAATCATCAGCGGCGTTTGGCAGATCTTGGCACAGTGGAGCAGGGGAGTAGCAAATCAGCTTTCCTCACCCCTAGTCTTGGGGCAGGCAGCTGAGCCAGCTCTCAGCACAAGTTAGGGAAGCTTAATGGCTGCTGTAACTTGTATTGGCTTGTAATGACCCCCCAAAGGGTCATTTAGGTAAGTGATTTTTTGATTAATGGGCCATAAGTTCATAGGAATAGAGCATGCATACAAGGATGTGCAAGCATCGCCTCGGAGGCTGGTTCATTTTCTTTCTGTCATACTGGTCCCTGAAGTGCATTGTTACTATTATTGTTTGTTAAGCAGCTACAGTGCTCCCAGAACTACAGAAACACAGAGGAAGACCAGGTGCTTGTCCCAGCTTACACTGAAATATACAGATAAAGCAATTCAGCTGGAGCTGCAGAATGATTCTGTGTTGTAGAGCAAAAGGCCAGTATCAGGGTTAGGCCCTAACCTGGGATTCAGGCAATCTGGGTTCAATTCCCACCACTGCCCCACACTTTCTATGTGATCTTGTGCAAGTCACTTTTATTCTCTTTGCACCTCAGTTCTCCCTCTATAAAATGGGGACAATGACGCTCCCTCTCTCTTACACTTTGTCTGTCGCTCGCAGCCATTGCTCATTTGTGAAAATTTACTACAGAGAGAAGACAACGTGCTGGGCACAAAACAACCAATTCCCATTTCTGCTCTACTTGTGAGGCCTACTGCCTGGCTCCTGAGAGTACTAACATCCCTTGCTATTATATACTGCCATGTCCTCTATTGTATTTGGCTCTACCCGATCACAGACAAGATACAACATTCATACTCTGACAAAACCTGACAGCAAGGCATGCCTCGCACATTGAAAACAGCTGCTTTGTTCAGCAGTAGATACCATCTTTGCTGGTTAGCAAACCACTCTCAGTAGTTTGAAGCTGCCTTGTATATACAAATGCAGTTTCCTGATGTATTAAGCCAATATACAAGCGCATTACCCACACTTCTCCCAGGAAGCCTATGACAGACGCTGGTTGTTGGGATCGAACCTGGGGCCTCTGGAGTTTAGTGCATGAGCGTCTACGGCATGAGCTAAAAGCCAAGTGGCGCTTAACAAAAGCTGTAGAACAGACTCGTAACCTCTCTCTAAGTGGGCTCGGTGCCACTAGATGGGACAGAACACCACACCCAGGAGGTGTGTGGGTTATACCTACCCATGTCAAAGTGCTGTCACACAGCTAGCTAACAAACAAACAAACATGCTCTCTCTTTTCTTTTTTATTATTATTAGTAGTCGAATTCCAGCAGTGCCTACAGGACTCAGCCAAGATCAGGGCCTCCTTGTGCTAGATACTGTACACACACAGTAGGAAACAGTTCTTGCCCCATGGCGCTCCATAGAAGTCTATTCAAGCTGGTTGCTCTTTGGTTGCGTTGAGATTCATATCTTCAGTATCACTGCTGCAGTTGGGAGATCTCTCCCAGCTGGTGGCAGCAAGAGCAGAATCACATTATCAAGATTAGAGGGCTGTGGAAACTAGTGTCTGTGCAACACGAGGGCATCGTCCGTTTTCTCACCAATGAGTTGTATATTATGTAATTCACCTTCTGCTGATCCCAGTATTGATTGATAACTACAGATATGTTGTTCTATTCTGGCACACATCGGGCAAAATCCTCAGCAGATCTACACTGGGATCACTCCATTGACTTTGAGGGTCTGGACCATCTATTTATTCTGTGCTCATCATCCTGGGAGTAATGCTCACATAAACAGCCCAGACTAGAAATAACCAGTATATCAAACAGTATTAGAATGATGGTGACATTAATCTGAACATGAGGTGACGAGGGGCCTAGTCCAAAGCCCATTGAAGTCAATGGGTTTCTTGTGTTGACTTCTAGGAGCTATGGATCAGGCACTAAGAGAACAAATATCCAGAATTCTGTACTGCGGCCCAGATCATTTGAATGATGGCAATAAGCGTCTCTTGAACTGAGTGAAATAATGTGACCATCAAAAATAGATATAATGACTCAAGGTGTCCATCTTGATCATTAAGAGCAATGTTATATAACAAGCATTTTCTCTGTCCTGTTTATTCATTCATTCTTTCAGGTGACCAAACTCTAAACTCATGCCTCATTTTAGACTCCTTTTTCAGCAAAGAGGATCTCACTCAGAGATATATCACGGACGCACTCCCAAAGTCATGAATATAGGAAAGGTTAACTCAACAGTAATGTTAGGTTTATGGCTTTTCTGGTCCCTTTTCAGTGCCCAGATGAGTGTGAATATCTCTGGGGATGACACAAAAGCAAAGAAGCACAAAAAGAAACTGTACTGTAAAACGGCACTGGGTAATAATCACTAGACATCTGAGTTTTTAGATGTGGTTTAGGTCATAAGTGCAAAAACATATCTTGTTAATATTTAAAGATGCTTAGCAAAAAAAGCATGCATAATTAAACAGTGCATCAGAGCTGATCATTCAGAACAATTTGTCTTCTTCAAAGGGATTTTGTAATTTGTTCTACTGTTTTGAAACTTGCAGCCTAACAGCAAGAGTGTTCGCATTGTAAAATGAATGTGAATGGTTTTTAAAAGTGTGTGCCACGTGCATTCCTTGCTCTCCTTTGAGTAGGAGAAGTGAAAAGGCCCGGAGTGGCATTTGATAGATATGGATCTGGCATCTTAGACAGTGCTGCATCCGCTTCCTAGGTGTGTTTACAGTCCTTTGTAATGGAAAAATATATTACTGCCAGGTGTCTCTCTCTCTGCCTTCTTAGGGTATTTTCATATTCAGGGAGGAACTCATTATTAACCATGTATTTCTTTGGATAACTCAATGGGAAAGACAACAGAGGGTCCTGTGGCACCTTTAAGACTAACAGCTGTATTGGAGCATAAGCTTTCGTGGGTGAATGCCCACTTCATGAGACGCAAGATCTTCACCCACGAAAGCTTATGCTCCAATACTTCTGTTAGTCTTAAAGGTGCCACAGGACCCTCTGTTGCATTTTACAGATCCAGACTAACACGGCTACCCCTCTGATACTAGACTCAATGGGAAAGGGTTGCCTGTAATAGGAATCAAGTATCAGAGGGGTAGCCGTGTTAGTCTGAATCTGTAAAAAGCAACAGAGGGTCCTGTGGCACCTTTGAGACTAACAGAAGTACTGGGAGCATAAGCTTTCGTGGGTAAGAACCTCACTTCTTCAGATGCAAGTAATGGAAATCTCCAGAGGCAGGTATATATCAGTGTGGAGATAACGAGGTTAGTTCAATCAGGGAGGGTGAGGTGCTCTGCTAGCAGTTGAGGTGTGAACACCAAGGGAGGAGAAACTGTTTCTGTAGTTGGATAGCCATTCACAGTCTTTGTTTAATCCTGATCTGATGGTGTCAAATTTGCAAATGAACTGGAGCTCAGCAGTTTCTCTTTGGAGTCTGGTCCTGAAGTTTTTTTGCTGTAAGATGGCAACCTTTACATCTGCTATTGTGTGGCCAGGGAGGTTGAAGTGTTCTCCTACAGGTTTTTGTATATTGCCATTCCTGATATCTGATATCTAATCAGGAATGGCAATATACAAAAACCTGTAGGAGAACACTTCAACCTCCCTGGCCACACAATAGCAGATGTAAAGGTTGCCATTTTACAGCAAAAAAACTTCAGGACCAGACTCCAAAGAGAAACTGCTGAGCTCCAGTTCATTTGCAAATTTGACACCATCAGATCAGGATTAAACAAAGACTGTGAATGGCTATCCAACTACAGAAACAGTTTCTCCTCCCTTGGTGTTCACACCTCAACTGCTAGCAGAGCACCTCACCCTCCCTGATTGAACTAACCTCGTTATCTCCACACTGATATATACCTGCCTCTGGAGATTTCCATTACTTGCATCTGAAGAAGTGAGGTTCTTACCCACGAAAGCTTATGCTCCCAGTACTTCTGTTAGTCTCAAAGGTGCCACAGGACCCTCTGTTGCTTTGTAATAGGAATGATCACTTCACTTTGAATTGTCCCTGAGAATGAGTTAACTACTTATGCTAAGACATCTGTTCACCCTTGTATTTAGCTGTGACACTAGGTACCTTTCCCAGACCTGAAGAAGAGCTCTGTGTAGCTCAAATTCTTGTCTCTCTCACCAACAGAAGTTGCTCCAATAAAAGATATTATCTCACCTGCCTTGTCTCTGTAATAGGCATGATCTATTAATTACTGAAACAAGTGACGTACCACACAATTATATCAAAATTAGTGGTGTCAGGTACAGGATACAATATACTGTAAGATTTTAATTACATCCAAAAAGCTATCTGAAACCGTTTTCTGCCTGGATGCTAAAAGTCTATGAAAATATTCTTAAAAAAACAAAAAAAGGCGAGTGACAATCCATTGTGAATCATACTTTTCAGAGGTGCAAAATACAAACTGAAGTTTGACCACAGATATTCTTTAATTTAAAATCAGATTGAAGATTAAATGGCCACTGTTCTGGGAACTATCACATCGTTGAGCATTCAGCTGAGATATTTACATAATTTAGCATAATTTACAGGCTTAAGAAAGTTGATTCTAGGTCTGCCTAGTGTGTTTTTTGTAGTAAAGGTAGTACTGGGAGACAGAATCTCAGCAGGTGTAAACCAAGATGGAAAAACATTGACTTCAATTTTTACCAGCTGAGAATATGGCAGTGTAAGTCTAACCTCTCAATAGTGACACATTTTTCTGTTTGACAATTGTATTTCCATTCTTTAAATCCTGTAATGTATTTTTCATTTCATTAGAGGTTTCCAGTTCTTATGGCATGAACTTCCTCTTTATTATTAATAGAAGTTTTAACGAGGGCGCTATGATGCTAAATGTTGTACATACACATAATAAGAATCAGTCCCTGCCCTGATCAGCTTCTTATCTAAATGGGTGGAAGAAAGGAAAACCGTATTAATCCCATTTTACAGATGGAGAAATGGAGTACAGAGAGATGAAGTGATTTGTCACAAAGAAAGCCTGCAGCAGAACAGGGATTGACCCTGGATCATCTGAATCCCAGTATATTGCATTAAACACAAGACCTGCATTAGTTTTGTTACCTACTTTTCCAGTCCAAGATGCAGAACTCCTCATGAAAGAAACAAAATGGAATGTTATGTTGTCTAGAAGGGAGACTCAGGGCTTTCCCTTCTAGCCAGCGTGTGTATAATTCCCAGTTTCTTGCCTCAGGCAGCTATTTATACCCATAAAGTCTGGTGCCAGAGCAAGACAGCGAATAGCAAGACTGTAAATAAAACCCCACAAACTGGCCATTAGGGGATAATCAAGAGCAGCATAATACAGCATGCACTTCCTTCTCCCAACTGGCAATGTTCCTCTGCTAGCTCAGGGAGCAGAATCTCGGAATAATGAGAGCGCTGTTAGTGAGGCCACTGGGCTGCCTTACTTGACAACAATTTCTAGTTTCCTAAGGCACATGTGCCTATAATATTTGAGTTCTGTGTGTTATGTACTATTGACTGTATGTACAAATAGAGAGACCAAAGCTGTCCTGCTCTCCTCCGTTTCTTTGTGAAAACTAGAAATGAGTCCTACCTAGGGCCGGCTCCAGGCACCAGCTGGCCAAGCACGTGCTTGGGGCGGCACCTTAGAAGGGGCGGCCAATGTTGGAGTGGCGGGGGGCGCTCGCTGTGGTTTTTATGTTTGTTCGGCGGGGCAGCGCTCGAGGGTTTTTTTTGTTTGTTTGTTTTGGCCGAGCAGCGCGGGGAGTGTTTCGGCGGCCCAGCCCGGTGCGGTGCTCAGGGGGAGGGAGGGTTGGCCGGCTTGGCGCAGTGCTCGGGAGGGAGTTGGGTGGCCCGGCTCGGCGGGAGGGGAGGGGGGGTTGGGCGGCGCGGCACTCGGGGGGGGGGGGCGAGAGTGTTGTTTGGGTGGCGCGGCGCAGCGCTCGGGAGAGGGGTTTGGGCGGCCCGGCCCGGCGCAGTGCTCGGGATTTGGGCGGTCCGGCGCAGCGCTTGGGGGGGCGGGTTGGGCGGCCCGGCGCTGGGGGGCAGGTTAAGGTGGGGCAGTGCTTTTCTTTTTTTGCCTGGGGCGGCAAAAACGTTAGAGCCGGCCCTGGTCCTACCAGCAATGGGCTGGATTGTGTCCTTGGCAGTCTCAGGTGTGCTAAATGGGGCTCTCCGGGGCAGGCTACAGTCAGATTCCACAACAGGAATTCTTGCTGGATCACCCAGAATTCTTCATGAGAGAAGCACACCCTGGCCCAGCCGTTCCACCAGTCTTGCAATGGTTTACAGCACGCTTAAAGCGAGTTCTCTTAGCCAGCCCAGAGGAGGTGGAGTCATGTGTCCCCTCTCATCCCACTCCCTTTCAGGCAAATAGTGCCTATGATTGTGGGGAGAGGAGGGCTAGGAGGGAGCAGGGACTACACTTTGTAGTCACATGGTGGTGAAAGACTGAAAAGAGGGTATTTTGCCCTTTGTCACCTTGTGTCTGCACCAGGCGGTTGTCCATTGTCTGGCCCAAAGTGTGAATCTCAGTTCAGATCTACAGTTCAGATCTGGGGGCTTAGTTTGACTCATTATAAGTAGACAGGCCAGCCATAAGGTTTAGCTCTAGATTCTAGAGTCTAGATGGAGATTTCTCAAAAGGTTCAGATCCATCACCCGTGGGAACCATTGTGAACATAGATCTCCTGATCCTGGCTACATTGCTATGAGCCAGAGACCTGCATTCCATAGAAATTAGTTAAATTCATTATTATTCAGCCGTTTCTCCTTCAGCATTGATACAAACTATGTCCCCACATTCTTACATTATATTAACACAAGACCATAAGGAGGACATGGAATATATGGTTCCAAGCCCGGAAATCTAGATTACTCCCCATAGCTACTTTTTTCTCCTCCATTCTATTCTCTGGAACAAATCCTTTGACCAGCAGGCTGGACACTGGAGCTCTCCATCATGAGTATGGGGAGGCCACAGAGTAGCAGTGGAGCCATTCACTTGACAACTGCTATTGCAGCCTCAGTGGTGTACCACTGCTTTCTGTGTGCCTTTGTCTATGCTGCCCTGTGAGTGGCAGGACCTTCAGACCCTGTCCAGCTTCTCCTCATTCAATTTCCTCTTAAAGATTCATTTCTTCAGAGGGCCCCAGGCATGGTGAAAATAAAAACTAATACATTACGTGATAAAAATCTATCAGTTGACCTTTTCCTCTGGATTTCCCAGTGTGTTTTACCTTTCTAGGTCCGTCTTCCATATTCTAAGCTATCTACATTTTGTACAGCACCGAGCACATGTTTGCCCCTAAAGTAGTAATAAAAACATGTTCTGGCCAAGCAAATCAGAAGTCACAGTCTCAAAGAACTTATAATTTAATTAGCAATAAATAATAGTTCATTGGCCCAAGTTACCCTTCGCATCAGCCATTCCTCCCCTTGCATGCTGGAGGCCAGCGATTCATTGAGTCTAAGACCAGTAGGGACCATTCAAACATCAAGTCTGATCTGTTTAACTCAGGCCATTACATGTCACCCAGTTACACCTGGATTGAGTCCACTAACTTGTGTTTGGCTAAAGCATATCTTCCAGAAGGGCATCCACACTTGATCCGAAGACATCAAAAGATGGACAATCCACCACTTCTCTTGGTAGTTTGTTCCAATGATTAATTCCCTGTAAAGCCGAGTGAGCAGAGCACAGGTAGCCTGGACCTCTAGCATAGGACCACAAAGCCTGTTTCCCAGCAGAAGAACCACACGGATTCCATTGAGTGAGGGCCTCGTTCATTTACAGGTCTGGCAGGATTTATCCCTCTGTGAGTAAGAAGGTTTGTTTGTGATATGCGTGCAAAACAGTCCTGAGATGTTACTGCTAGTCCCGTAATCTATTGCAGGATACTTGGACCATAGTTCTGAGTGGTGTCCTAGTATGCAACTAATTGCTCTTTCTTTAGTACTTTTCTTCTAATCTAGGAAAGAAGCTATTGGCTCAGCTTCCAGTATCCAAGCAAAGATCTACAATACATTTCAACCAGTGGGATGCAAAAAGCTGAGCATCAAGCGTATGTTACTATCTGTCTTATGCTGAAATTTTTGCATGTTATTGGTTGGCAAACTGTTAAGGGACAATAAAATTACAGGTCTGGAGATATCTATTCCACCTCTCTTCCACAGATTACCTTTCTAAAATGATTAAGACAAGCATAACTTCAAAGACTTCACATCTTGGAGAAAAAAAGGCGGGGGGGGGGGAGGGGCGGTTCTTCAAAGCTTTCATGTTGAGAAGACTCACTTTCAAATTGATGAAGGCTTGTTCCCACTGGAGAATTTTACACTGCTAGCATTCCCCCTTCAAAGATTTTCATTGTTGGCATTTCTCATTTGAAAATTTCCAAGTCACTGATGGGTTCGCTTTCATAAATGTTCATATCATTGGGGTCCAGCTTCAAAGCCGTTTATGCCACCCCTCCTGACAACCTCCTTATAAGGAGAGCTGTGCATCAATTTCCCAAATATAAGCTTGTTAAAGGGGGATTCTATGTGAGATTTTCCCAATTGTAATTAGTATCGTGGTTGAAAAAGCTGCTAATTTCTGGAAGAACCTTTCGTTACTGAGAGTTGTCTTGATTTGCCATAGCTTTGCTTTCAGAGTGGGCTGCTGATTAAATGTTGCACAGTGATCAGTTCTTCTGCAAACCAGTTCATGAGGGACCTTGAAGGCACTTTAATCAAAGAAGCACTTTTTCACATACTGTAACTCCCCTTAACGTCCTCTCGCTTAACGTTGTTTCGATCTTACGTACCTGCTCAATTACAGACCATGCCCCATTTAAAGTTGTGCAATGCTTTGCTATAACGTCGTTTGGCTGCCTGCTATCAGCTCCCCTATGCCCCCCACCATAACGCCTCCCACCCGTCAGTAGACCCCGCGGATCAGCGCCTCCCTCCGCCTCCTGTCCGCGGCAATCAGCTGGCGTGTGGCATTCAGGAGGGAGGGGGGAGAAGCGAGGACTCAGCGTGCAGGATCCCCCTCCCTCTCCTGCCTCCCAAAAGCCGCAAACCAGCTGATTGCCGTGGGCAGGAGGCAGGGGAGGGAGCGGGGAGCCTGTGCACCGAGTCCTTGCTCCTCCCCCCTCCCTCCTGCCCTCTGAACATCGCAAGACAGTTGATTGCTGAGGGGGGGAGAAGCGCGGACGCGGCGTGCGGCGTAAAGGGAGAGGAGGGGGGAAGAAGAGGCAGGTTAAGGGTGGGGGCTCGGGGGAAGGGCTGGCGTGGGCAGGCCAAGGGTTGAACTCCCTGCTCCTGCTGCTTGCAGAGTAGGGGAAGCTGCCGCTGCTGCTGCGCAACGTGCTTCTCCTAGCCTACAGCACCTTCAGCCTCCTTGCCTGCCTCATTGTCTCCAGTGCAAGTGGGCTGTGTCTGTGTGGGGTAAGGTGGGTGCAACCTCCCAACTATTGTACTGTACTGTATGGCAAAAAAAAAAAAATTCCCTGGAACCTAACCCCCCCATTTATGTTCATTCTTATGGGGAAATTGGATTCGCTTAACATCGTTTCACTTAAAGTCACATTTTTCAGGAACATAACTACAAGGTTAAGTGAGGAGTTACTGTACTTTATAGGTTTAAAAGATTTTAAAGACAGAAGCATGTTACAGTACTAGAACTACAACATTTTTATTTCACAAGTATTATTAATCAATGGGCGATGTTTGCCACTTGGGAAGACTAATACTTATAGGAGTAAAGAGAAAATAACACAAGCAACTTCCTAAGTGTCTGTGAAAGGAGAAGAAATAAAACATATTAACTTATGCAATGCAGGTTAAAACGTTTTCAAAGATAGCAAAATTTATAGCTGCTTTATTTCCAACTCTAGGTTCTATTTATATGGCTTAAAGCTGACTAGAGAAAGATATACTTCTTCTCATGGTTCAATCAATTTATGAACACCACTTTGACTCCCATTTTTGTCCAATGTGTAATAAACTGTTAATTAATGTATGTCAAAAAGTATGGGAAAAAACTGTGGCATAGATAAAAAGGAAGCTATTTTTGACACTGTATCTAAATCTGAGCGAATGTCAGAGCTGCAATTCATAGCTGTGATTCAAAAGCACTTCAGAGGTGTCCACAGTCCAAATAAACAATAGTAATTCTATTGTTTTGCATGTCTATTCTTTCTAGGTGGCCTTTGTTTTGCTCAGTGACTGCATTCATCAACTCTTCATGGCTCAGTAATTCCTGAAATTCTCTTTCCATTAAAAATAAATACCCCATTTTATATCCTTGAGATGGTCCCCATATTTGATTGTCTTTTCTATAGCAGTAGATATGGAAAACTATAAAATTATAATACAACTATTAATCCCCTGTATCTGCTTGTACCTAATTTTTATTAAAAATGTATTGTGCTCCAGCTGGCTCGTAAATTACAGTGCGGTTGAAAAGGCTCCAGTTGGATTACTTCTGAAGGCGAACATATTGAAATAAAGAAAGGCTTACAGATTAATATTTTGACTTTATATACAGTGTTACTAAGGTAGCAGTTTGATTACCAGGGAACAGAATTTGTAGCTACATTGCAGATCTAGCGAAAGTAGCAATATGAGACACTCAGAAAGCAGCATTTACTGAAGAAATCACAAGATCATCACTAAACAAATATTTCATGTCATCAACTCCATGTTATGAATGACATAAAAAAAAACCACTTTGTTTCTACAGTAAATTGATACGTTTATCTGAATGTGGCAGAATCTAGCATCACAAGCCATCTGTTCCCCATCCCTCAAACTCTAACAGTGAAGAATGTTGATAGTCCTTCTAAAAATGCCTGGAGATAGCTCAGATGGCTTGATCTTTACTTTTAACTCCCACTCCATTTTGTTAAGAGAAACAAATCTTTAGTTCCTCTCGCTCATGTGCCAGAGCTGAGAAATAACAGGGTCAGTTTCAGAGTAGGGATTGAGAAAAGTGATTTAGAAAATGTGGGGACCCCTACCTTCATACTTGCTATTTGCCTACATCTATGGGTACATTCAAACCAAACCCTTTCCGTGGAAAATTTTTATTGTTTTTTTTTAAATACCAAAAGCCCAGAACCTGAAGTATTTCAGTTTTCACCGAGTATTTTGGTTTTCAGCAGAAATACTTCAATTTGGATACGCTGCTGCACTACCTCATGCAAATTGTTTCTTCTCTTTGGCCCAGGCTCCCCAGTTATCTCTCCCATGATGCATTACCCCCTTTCACCAAGATGGAAGACTGTAGTGCATCCTGGGTCTGACCAGGGAGCACGGCCTATGGAGGAGAAAGACAGCAATAGGCACCCAACCTACAATTCCCATGAAGCATTGCAGCAGCATTTCCAGATTGAAATATTTCGGTTTTCAGTCAAAATATTAAAGTTTTTTATTTTCTTTGAAAAGTCAAAATTTTCTGTGGAATCTCCTCTTTCCCACGTTTTCTGACCAGCTCACTCTCTTCATTTCTCTCTCACACAGCAATGCAATACTACTCTTTAATACATAGATTGATAGAAAATATGGACTTTCTTTTGCATTTGTGAGTTTAAATGATAATACAATCCCTTTCCTGTTTGCTTTTTATTCCTGAAGTCTTTCCAACAATTACATTGACTTTCGTAGATGTTATCATGGTCTCAGACCATATCCTAAGATGTGGGAATTCAAATGTTTTTAATTTTGAAGTCCCTTGTCTTTTTCCTTTTGGTCAGCCAAAGACTCATGAGAATGACATCAAGCAAATAACTAGAAATTAGAGTTTGATGTAAAGCTTAGTTCATTTCCTACTGTATCTGACAGCAAAAAAGGCAGGACATGGGATTTAACACAAATAATTATCAATTAAGTGAAATACACTAAAATAACCACAACTCCCTCTGGGGCATTGCAATACACAACCCTTTAGTTTTATTAGATAGGCCTGTATAGACTACGTGCCAAATCCCTAGCCTAGCTGGTATAAACCAATGGTATAAATCACTCCAGCAGAGCTACAGAGACTCCGAATTGGGTCCCCTATCAATTCTGCAGCTGAAAATAATTTTCTTTTATTCAAGACTTTTGTCCTTTTTCTGTCTCCTTGTACTCTCCTGTTGGTCTGTCTGTATTTATCTGTTGTCTCTTATCTTATACTTAGATTGTAAAGTTTTGGGGAGCAGAGACCATCTTTCTGTTCTGTGTTTGTAAAGTAGCTAGTCCATGACGGGCTCCTATGTGCTATGGTAACACAAACTAATAACTAAAAACTCATATGTTTATTATTATTTTCTAAGAATCTGAAAAATATTTGGGCCTGGTTTTTAGCACCTATATCCAAGAGTATCTGCAAACCTACGCTTCATGAACACTGCCATATATACCTGTGCAAATCCCTCTCTAGTCATAAGTATATCCACATTGAAAATCTGCATGCAGTTAATACAAGATGCAGGCACTGTTGCATATTAGGCATGGAAATGTGTGCTCTCACGTGTGTTATTATCAGGACTCAAGTATCAGAGAGGTAGCCGTGTTAGTCTGGATCTGTAAAAAGCAACAGAGAGTCCTGTGGCATCTTTAAGACTAACAGATGTATTGGAGCATAAGCTTTCGTGGGTGAATACCCACTTTGTCAGACACATGCGTCTGACGAAGTGGGTATTCACCCACAAAAGCTTATGCTCCAATACATCGATTAGTCTTAAAGGTGCCACGGGACTCTGTTATCAGGACTGACAGTCAAGCTTAAAGGTGGTTGAAAAACTACATGAACTATTTCAAATGAACCAACATTTTTCATTTCATTCACAATTTTTCACAGATTCATGTTTTAGTAAATGAAATCCATTTTGATAGTGTTTGGTTTCTATGGACTTCCCCCTCTTTCTCTTCCTTCCCTCCCCTTTTCCTACTAGAAAATGAAGGGAAAGGAAAAAGAAAAGCAGGAAAAGCTGTAGAGCTGAGGGTGTAATCAAATATGTAACTAAAGGGTGATATCGAGCAGAAAACCCCAGACAATTCCACTACGGAATCAGAAGATTCTGTGGATCCCTCCAAGTGGAATTCCATCCTAATGTGTTGATAGAGGAAAGTAAAGAAGAGGAGCCACCCAGTCTCAAAAACCTCCTCATGGTCCAGATCGGATCCCCTTGAAATTTCCAGAAGAGGAGGTCTTTGTGAACCAGTTTCCACCTCCAGTGCTAGGAGGTTCCTGAACGTGGTATGAGAGGTGCCAGGCTGACAACTCTGGAAACTGAACTCTTCTATTTATCCAAAGAACACCAGAGTAGTGGCAGAACAGCTTCCCCACCTCTCAGCTCAGACTAGTGACAAAGTGCCAGTTTGGGCAGGGGGTGGTGTAGACTCTTGTACCCTGGAAAGTGGACATTTCTGCTTTAGATGTTAGTAAACAAGGCCCTGTGTTCAATTTCTTTTCTATACTCTTTTTAGTTAAAAATATGAAAATATCCACACTCCAAATGAAAAATAAGGGCTGGATGCCCTCAGGTATTTGTAGCAATATTAAAAAGGCTGAAATATTTAACAGAGGAAAGCAGCTATTTGGTATGTGCATTAATTACCTCTTTACTAAAAACTTCCCAAGGATTTTAAGCCCGCTGAGTTACTGTACATGCACAGCTCTGTGGACTGAATGATCCCTAACCACACACTGATGTGACTAAAGTCTTGTGATCTGTTGCGTCAATGATTCATAAAATGCATACTGACTGGATTGACCCACACCAGCTATAAAGGAGCCTACTGTGTATATGATCTGCAGATAATGGGTCTCTAGGAGATTTTTGAACTGTATCTTTTAATTCATTCTGTTGAGTTTCTAAGATGCACAGAGGTTCCTTACACTTAGATAAACCTCAAAGCCTCCTCAAAACACCTCGGGCACTGTCTTATACACTTCGATTGATGGAGCTATTAAGATCTCAATGGATGAACAATAATGATTCCATTTGGACCGATCCAATTTCAATGACATTGTCTCATAGACTTCTATTAAAATTGGAGCTGTTACAACCTCAGTGACAGATTACCTCTTTAAAAAATAGGAAAAGGAAATTAACACAATATATTGAATTGCACTGAATTGACACAATAAATAATGAAATGTACCAGACAGCAACCTCTCTCTTCTGAATTTTCGTGAGGAAAAATAGACATATTTACCACATAGTTGATGACATATATAGCACTTAGGTTAAATTATATGGCAAAGCCTTTATCACATGGTGGTAGTATTACAAAATTGACTAGATCGCATATTCCCAAGTATAACTTCAAGTGTGGACTGGAATCTAATTTATCTAATCTAATATAGTCATCACCATATTCCTGAGCAAAACACACTAATAGGTGTTTTCAAAGGGCCAAATTTTTAGAGGATATAATGGTGGTGTGGCACGTAGTGTATGCAACACCAAACCCCACATTTGCACACTCAGATTGGTATCTGAATGCACAGATGAGATAATTTCACACACAAGTGCATGTCTGTATATGTGACCAGAAGCCCGGCCCTTTCCCAACTGGCTCTGGGCCCCCAGCAGAGCTGGAGTTGTATGAGTGTAGGTTAGCACATAATATAACGCTTGCATTTCAATACTAGTTGCGTTGTTGTCAAGATTCTCACTATGGGTCACATTCTGCCACCCTTCTTCACATTAGACTAAACTCTCTGGTGATGAGAATTGGCATAATTCCATTGAAGTCAACAGTCCTGGGCCAAATTGCACCATCAGAAAGTTGCTCCATGGATTGTACCATTGAAATCTGTATGACCAGAAAGGACAGAATTTTGTTCTAAAATAATGAATATTTTTAGGCATCCACTGCCTGAAACTGCATTTCTCACATGTTAAACCCAGCGCAGGGACAATTACTGGGATACAATGAGGCTGTATGCTAAGACAAGTTCACCTCTCCACATGCACGGTATTGTTCACCTGTTGGTACTAGGTGACTTGGGGAGGTTACATAGAGATCTACAAATGCCCTGCTGGATGCATTTCTGCATTTCACTTGTTGCACCCTCCTTTGAAAATGTTATCCTAAGTATTTTCCTTTGATAAACACAAGAGCAGATATCAGTGGCAAGAATTTTAGACAAGATGAGTGAAGTGATATCTTTTATTGGACCAACTTCTATGGGTGAAAGAGACAAGCTTACGGGCTACACAGAGCTCTTCTTCTTTAAAAGTTGGTCCAGTAAAAGATATTACTTCACCTACCTTGTGTCTCTAATATCCTGGGACCAACACGGCTACAACACTGCAAGCAAAAATTTCAGTCATTCATAGGCATGATGGACAATTCATGTGCATCTCTGCTCAGGTGGTTTAATTTGCAAAGTGTTTAATAATCATATAGTGAGTTTGGAAAATACTGCCATACCAGGTTATGGATGTTATTCAATTGATTGTATTATTGCTTAACACTGTCCTTTTCAAAAGCCAAGAGAACATTTTTAGACATCCATTCTCTCCAACCTTAGTCAAATCTTCCCTATTTGGAAAGCATTAGGCACTGCTCTGCATATTGGTTTGAACTGTTTTGGTGATTTGAACGGAGTTACTTTGTACATTAAATAATCCTAAATAAATAAAATGGAGCCCAGATTTTCAGAATGATGAGTGCTCAATGGCCATGATTGCACATGCAATTACAATTATTACATATGAAAATTATGTGTGGTGCCTTTTTGCACCACATATGTCTGAAAATCTGGGCCTTTGCGTGTTAAGGTCAGTGATTTAGATGATGCTCGTATATTTCACAACAGCCTTCCAAAGCTTCCTCTAAAGAACTATTTTCAGATATTTTATATACATTCAAATCAATTTTAATGAGCATGGTTAATTTTGGGAGATTGATCCAAGGAATGTGGCTGTTTGGTATGAGCACAGCTAGCTAAGGGCAGACAAAACCCTTATGTTAGGAATTGCAACTTTAATAATGCATAACCATTGAATGCCCTTAGGCAACCAGGTAGTTGTTACGCGATATATGGAAAAGGGGCATGGCCTATACTGGCCTCCTGTGCTGTACTATTAAAAGGAATCCCCTGGTCCCGCCCCAGTTAATTTTATCAGAGTACTTACCAATGTCTGTGGACCAAAACTCACGCTAAGAGATGAGGCTTTCAGGGGACAAGTCTCCAGTAATTCCCAGCGATTGGCAGGAAGGGTGCACAAGGGTTAATTGATAACCCCTCATCCCCAGCATATATCTCACAATCAAAGAGCAAAAAGGAGCAGCTTTGTAGTAAATGGTATGGCCCAGCCCCACAGGACAAGCCCAGTTTAGATCAAAGTGAGTGAATGGCCAGCCTTGGACATGGGAGGGGGATGGAGAGAAGTTCCTCTGTCATGTGTACAGGGTTTCAGCATTTATGGCTTTCCAGATAGAGAGTAGGCCAACAAATAGGGTGCCCACCCACGGCGAAAGTGCTAGCGAAATCCATCCTGATGTGAAGCCATCTGAAATCAAAATGATGGCCTTGTGGTTGACCCCTTCAAGGCCCAGTCTAGACAAGAATGGCCCCATGGGAAAGCCAAACCAAATTAAGCCCATCTATGAACATTTAAATTCAATGTTAATTGAATATTTCAGGAATGAAATGTAGGTTTCTTCTAGGTGTAGCCTGGTATCTGGTTCTGAGAAGAAATGCAACTAACCAGATTCTTATGTGTATTACCGAGCTGTTGCTTGTTTGCTTGACTAGAAGAACAGCAAGAAGCAGGGTCACAGTTCACCACAGCTGAGGGTGAGGAAAGTGAAGAAGACTGGGGAGAGGAGAGAGACTGAATCGCTGCCGGCACAGCTCAATGACTCGGATAAGAATGGGGGGAGGGGGGATGATTCTCTTCTCTCTTTACACTAGTTTGACACTTGTTTGCAGAAAGTAATTGTATTATCCACAGTGGTCTTGTTGTTGTTGTGCATTCATCTAATCAATTTCCTTTTTTAAGACCCTGAAGGATTTGCTGTTGTGTTCCTGTGAAACCATTTGTGCCTATGGTCCCAGTTTGGTGCCTTCTGATCCTTCTAATGCTCTTCCCCACCCACCGCCCCAATCCAAAGCCTTAGAGCAGTTAAAATAAGTGAATCCTGGATCTCGTGATTTGTTTTACACACACATCTGGTATGAAGAAGAAGAAAGAGCTTACTGATGTTTTCGCCTGTCTGAATTTACCTTGCCATGTTAGCACATGCCCACACTGATCTCCACTGAAAATGGCTCTTTCTTGATTATAATCTCACTGTAGCTGCATTTACACTCCATTCAGCTTTTCACAGTGCTGAAACAGTTGCACATACTGGAAATGCCTCTGTTTTAAATTGAATCAGTCTAGCTAGCTTCAACCTTAAGTAAGGAGACACAGCTCCCTCTTGCATAATCATGCATGTCTAATTCTGTACATGACTGTCTATACCCACACACGCATGTTCATTTTCCTTGGTTTATTTTTTAAATGCATATACAGCATACACAGTTATAGAATTGTTTGCATAAATTTGATGGGCCAAATATTTAGCCTTTCAGGGTCTGTCTACCCTGCACCTGGGAGCATGTTTCCCAGCCTGAGTAGACAGACACATGCTAGCTCTGCTTGAGCTACTGTGCTAAAAGTCATGGCATGGACATTGCAACCTGGGCTGTGGCCCAGGCTAGCTGCCCAAGTACAAGCCTGCCTGACTCCCTGGGTCTGAGCTTGGGTGGCTAGCCTGAGCTGCCACTCGTGTTGCAATATCTGCACTGCTGTTTTTAGTGCCCTAGTTGGAGTGGAGCTAGCATGTGTCTCTCTATTTAGGCTAGGAGTCATGTTCCCAGCTGCAGTACAGACATACCCACAGGCACCACAATGAAACACACAAGCTATCCTGAAGGTACAGTTCTGGATTCCACTGGTGGAGGGGAATGTCAAAGTGGCATGTAGTCAGCATAGCTAGTTCTATTCCACCCACATTTCTTGCTTCCAGGTAGGGGGCATGTTGGACAGGAAGGGGCAAGTAGGGGGGCATGGTGGGAGTGGCAGGGGGATAGCCAGACCACCTCTGCTAGCCAAGCAGTCCCAAATGCATGACTTGAGTAACTATTGTATATTATGCCAAGTCCTAGTTTGGCTTCTGGTCACATTTCCCTCCGCAGGTGTGCCAAACAGAGCTTGGCTGCTGCTGTCAATCTAGCCCTGCATCTGGAACTGTTTATAAGGCTTTAAAATACTATTGTTTTTCTGAACCAGTGACCATGGGGGAAGTTTATCTGGTCAAACTAATGCAAACCATAGAATGTTCTGTAAAGATATCATCCATCAAATTAGAGTAGCCAACTGGAGCATCAGAGAAGACTTTGACCTGAATTTTATTTTATCTAATCTAATCTACAGTGTTTGTAACAGGAGTAACTAATGAACACTTTCCGCTCTATACTCGAGCACATACGCGGTCGAACACTTTGAGGGGTATGGATCAACTGGATATCAGGCCAATTTTATTATGGATGAGCAAGAGATCCCTGTTGGCTTTACAAGACAACCAAACCGAAGTATGAAATCCCATTAGATTATGTAGAGAAAGTTTCTTTATTTCTCAATACAGCTTGGTGTAACTGTTCTCTTAGCAGCTAAAATTCCCATAGATTATGTTATCACTTAGAAACATAGAATATTAGGGTTGGAAGGGACCTCAGGAGGTCAGCTAGTCCAACCTCCTGCTCAAAGGAGGACCAATCTCCAGACAGATTTTTACCCCAGTTCCCTAAGTGGCCCCCTCAAGGATTGAACTCACAACCCTGGGTTTAACAGGCCAATGCTCAAACCACTGAGCTATCCCTCCCCCTGTCCCTCCTACTTCCTTTAGATATCTGAGTGAGGCGTTCAGATTAGGAGTTACATTACAGGTTGGCAAAGTTCCATCTGACAAGAATTTCACAGCATGGTTGTGTATAATGTATTTGTATATGATTTTTATCAATAACATTTGAGTCAATTTCATGAAAATTTGGAAATAATGGAAATTACTGGAACACTTGTGAGTTACTGTTCTCATCCTACTGGCATCATATTCTCTGTCGGCTCTAGATGGATTTTCTCATTTGGAATGCAGGAGGGTCACAGTCAGCTGCAGATCTATCCCAATTGTAAGTCTGCATGTCCTTTGAGAAAGATCACTTTGTCTTACTCATTTTTTATATTCACAACTTGTATTGGTTTTCTGAGTTTCTGTGGCTTAGTCTTCATTTTCTTTTAGCAGAAAACATGTCACAATAACTACTGTAAACAGAAACTATGAGGAGTTTGTGGTTAGAAAACATAAAAGCAGATTAGTTAAAAACAAAGGACCCTTCTTTTTGCATAGATTCATAGATTTTAAGGTCAGAAGGGATCGTTACAGCTCTGAAGGACCTATTTAAGCCATTTATATTTTCTGAGAAGATGTTTCTCATCCATGAATTCACACAGCTGGAAGAGTTTTGTAAGGCAGAAGTTGCTACGTTTCATTCTTGTGGGCCATAGAAACCAAAATTGTCCTTAGTTTGTGGGTCTTACACCTGCTCTTGAAAGCTATTAACAGTGACTAGGTTCCACTATGTATTTATTTATACTTATCTCAAGGATATGTGTTGGTCCAATGCAGCTTCTTGGTAATGGTAGTTTGCAAATGTACACCACTCACCCTTGTATTTGTATAACACTTATTTGTGATAAAGAACAGTGGATTAGTTAAAAGACCAGGGTTACAGCAACATTTTTGTTTCCTGGATTAGCTGACTAATTTGCATAATCTTTTTTGCATTTAAAGGTTCAGGAAATAGAACTGAACAAGTATGATGATTAAACTAAAAAAAAAAAAAAAGGGGGGGTCATAGGCTGAGTTCAATGCAGCAGGAATCTCTGGGAATTCTTGCCTTAAAAAAATCAGTATTTTCAGCATTCTCCTATGATCTGAACCCATCTGCTTCACAACAGCATATTCTTCCTTTCAAATTCTCCAAGTAGTCTAGTGTGTTCAAAGCACTTCAGTGTGTTTGTTTATTTGTTGTCTTCACTTCCTTTCATACATCACTTTGATTTCAAAGCATGTTTTGTAAAAAATGAAAGCATTTATCATCAGATTTTGATATAATAAGAATTGCATTTCCTTGTAAATTACTTTAGAAGGAAAAACTTTGTAATGTATCTAATTAACTTGGGGGGGGGCAGAGAGAGAGAGTAAAGTAGACTTTATAGCTAGTTATGTATTCAAACATGGGAGAAAAAGGAAAATAACCAGTTACTTTCCTTTTTATATCAGGTTCCATCAGCATTCCCTAGCAGTTTAAAATTGGATCCTTGTTTTTTCACTTAACATGAAAATTGGTTAATTCTTTTATGTGGATTGTTAATTATCTACATTCCTCTGATCTAAATATTTCTCACAAAGAAATTACTTCAGCATCTTGGATCCTCCTGGAGAAAAAAACCAACCAAACAAACAAAAACCAAAAAACCCCAGGCACACACAACATATAACGAGTTTCCCTGCGGTCTCGGTATGTCTTTGTATATTTTAGGCTTCTATAAACTCATTTAAATGAAAAAAGTATTAAAAACAAAAGTCTTCAAGTCTTAAAGAGGCACACAGATGTAAAAACTTACTCCCCATGGAAATTGTGCCTTTAAATGACATTTTGCTTTTATGAACAGTTTTATTACAAAATAGATTTCCTGCAGCTAATTTCATCAGTTGTCCCACTCTGTTGCTACTTTCCACTGCCTTTCTAACTTCTTGTTATTCAAGTGAGGGTACATTAGTTGCTGTATGATGTAAGAGAATTGGCTGCATGCCAAAGCTTGGCGACATTGTGCCTAGCAGAGCTTGGAGAAGTTGCCTGAACCCATCTGACTGCGGTAGCAGTATTTAAGCAATATTTCCATTTGATAGATTAAGAGTCATTGATGGATGTTGGGAATGGTATCTCCTGAGTGTCATTTTAACAAGACGTATGTGTTGTTAGACGTATTTCACAAGTCTGTGTAATAATGTATTAGTCTCCCTGAGAAGGAATAAGTGATTAGTAGCACTAATTAGAAAGTTCTCTGAGACAGACTTTGGTTGATAAAATGTGGCGCAAGCTCTCAGCCATTAGCAATAATACAATGAGCTCAAGGTAGCATCAATCTATGGGTGATTGCAGAGATGACATGAAAAATTATACATTCTTATTAATATATTTATTTGAGTTCTAAATTAAATGATAGTGTTTAATAAGGAGAGAGAATGAAGGGGATTTTCATGCTGTATTTGCCATGTGAGTGATGTGTAGTTCACTATCAGTCTGGCAACTTTAATCTTCACTTATCTGCAGCTAGCCCTTCATTTATGAAAAAAAAGTTACCTGGTGCCTGGGAAAGCTTCAGAGGGGTAGCCGTGTTAGTCTGAATCTGTAAAAAGCAACAGAGGGTCCTGTGGCACCTTTAAGACTAACAGAAGTATTGGGAGCATAAGCTTTTGTGGGTAAGAACCTCACTTCTTCAGATGCAAGGTTCTTACCCACGAAAGCTTATGCTCCCAGTACTTCTGTTAATCTTAAAGGTGCCACAGGACCCTCTGTTGCTTTTAGGATTTAAGTCTTCGCTTGGTAATTTTCACTCCTGGTCGAAGCATGTTATATATCTCCCCTGTATCAAATTTAGAAATGCTTTCTCTAGGTAGCAAGAACAGTGGGTCTCCTCGTTGGAGAGCAAGCTGGGAAGTTGATATAACTTTGCCCATGCTACTGTTACTGCTGTACTAGTGACATGTTCACCTGCCAGCATCTTCCATCAAACTGGGACGGTTGACAGGGAACACAGAACCTGGCACTTAGGTTCAGAGCCAGATGCATCTCTTGGTATGAGTTTGATGGATGCCTGCTGTGTGGCTTGCAACCATAGCTAAATTCCAGGCCACAGATGGTGCATTTAATATTGCCAGCCCCATATCTCACTTAGAGGGAAGTATACATTTGCATGGGAAAGGCCTCTTAGTGAGTCATTCCCAGAAATTCAGCTACATTCACTTCATTGACCCTGATTTGGTATTTATTTCAGTTCTCATGTCCCTGGTAGGGATGTACATTGCATTTATCAAGAGAAGACAAGACGGGTTTGTATGGACTTCTAAGTTGCTAGATGTGCCAGCGTACAATTCATTTAACCAGCCAACAGGTCAGTGTAACCCACACCCACTCAGTACAGCGCTCTGTGCTCCTCTACTGGTGCCTGGGCCACATACAGAGGTGGATGAGCCTGGTACAGCTTTAGCTAGTAGAGCTATGTCTTGTAGCTCAGGCAGTAGAGGCTCATGCTTTAAGATGCAGCGGTCCCAGGTCTGATTGCTGACAGCCTTCCCAGGAGCAGGGCATAACACTAGCAGGATACTTTCGGTGCTGTGGATAAAGTCACCTTTTGGGGCTAGGGCAGTTCTTAGGCAACCTAAATCACATCAGTCTGCACAGTGTACTAAATAGCAGTTACTATGGCAACAAACGCTGGGGAATCTCAGGGTAACACAACACATTTGGGGTAGCAAAAGGGGACACAGCAGTGTGGGGAATGCAAGAAATGCACAGATCTAAAGCCAGGCCTTTAAAGGCGAAGAATAGATGTTTAGGAGATGCTGGGGTTTGATTTTGGCTCATTTCCTAGAGAACTGTATTGATAATTAGCAGGATGGGCATGGGAAACCTGCTCTGTCAATGGGTGCTTTCTGAAGTTTTTGATGAGCTATTCAATATCTTTTTAGACAAGACTTAAAAAAAAAAAAAAAGTAAAAAAGAACAAGCAGATGGTTTCTGTAGCTGGCAAAAAATAAATAAAAAAATCAAACCTCTGCTCAGTGATTTGCATGAGAGTTTATGCAGTCTGTCCCTAGAGGTTCATATTGTAGAGTATGCATATTTCTTTGTTTGATGTTGGAATGATGCAGAAAGTTATGGCAATTGCAGGTCAGCAAGGTTTAGAAATTCATTCCCCGTGAGCTCAGGGAAAAATCACAGAAGATAGGAGACTATGATATGGAAGCACCACCAGTGTCGGTAACACTTGGAAAGTCCTGTTAAGAAGGCTCAGTAAGAAAGGAAAACCTCTTTTTAATCAAAAGATTTCTCCAAAGGTGCATTATGTTGCCCTGCAGACTAGAGATAAGTAAACATGTTCATGGTGATTTTAAATTGGAATGCTATTAAGCTTGGATGCAAGCCCATGCATAACATTAGGCAGATATTTCAAGCACATTGTCAGAAGTTTCTGTGGCGAAATCAGTAGTGTCATTTACAAGACCACAAGTGCATAGCAGGCTTCACTAAAGGAAGAAAAAGATCTTTTAAGAAGGCTTTGATGTAGCAAGGAGGAAGGGCATGACTGTGGAGGAAAACGGTAGGAACTGTAAACAGCTTTATGGAGAACATAAAGATGTTATGGCCCTGTTTAGAGCTAATGGATGCTGGTAGGGAGACATACTCTGAAAATCTGTAGTAGATGGAATTGCACAGTAAATGTATTTGTTTAGTGGGTTTATTCTTCTATAATCACTTAAGGGAGGTTCACAAGATTGTGGCTAGAAATGGACAGGATTTGAAAAATCTCCAGTTTGTCTCTACCAGTTCTTGTAAATGGAATGATCTTGGGGTTCGTTAAATAACAAACCAGTGAATGAGAAAGGAATAAAACTTTAATAAAACAAACTGGAGAGCATCGCTGGTGAACTGCTGCATACAACCATGCAGTGTTCCCAACCCCTTCCTCCAGCGCACATCTCCAAATTCCTATGTTCATAATGATGTCTCTTATGAGCGAGTGTCTCTAAATTGTAATCTTCTAGAAACATATCTGTACAGTAAAAGTTGCTGATCTTCACAATCCCTGAAACACTGAAATAATCTCTAGGAGGTGAGACTGTTAGGAAGAATGACATCACAATGTAAGCCAGTCAGCACTCCTGACACTGCAAAGTCAGGGGCTATTCAAAAATTATGTAACGCATGAGGGGGTGGTGGGTCCTTAATTTTGCAAGTTTGTTTCAGTGTTCACTGAGTATGCCCGTCTCAAATAGTAGTTTTCAGTTTCCTGTGTGGCATGGGCTCTGTTTGGAAAATGTATTTATTTCCAGTGAATAGTTGTGTTGACATTCCAAAAATACAAGATTGCAAGCTTCTTTTAGATTGACACATGCGAAAACATTAGCTTTGAAAAGATGGAGAGATAGAGACTAAGTCTCTCCCTTCAGTGTTTAATAAAAGGAGTTGGCAACTTGTACTTTTTAATGAAAGGATCGTCTGGCAAATAACCAATGCATAGATAGTGATTTACCTTCAGAGTGTAAAAGTGTGGTCAGAGGCATGTTTTAAATAACACGAGGTGCGTCCCTATTTCACACGGGGATAGATTCCTTTCTCTCAGTACTAGGTGGAGAGGTCATGCATGTACTGAATAGGGTTTGAGCATTTGGGTCTGGATCCTTTATTTAAATTCAGACTTTCCCAAAGCTTGGGAATTTTCAGACTTGGGATTTTGGCTGATCTCTAGCAATAAGTAGTCAGAGGTGAATCACAAGAAGTCCAGAAGATAGGCACCTGGAAATGTCATAGTTTTATCCAGAATCTCTGGAGATTGCAATATAAGGCTAGAAATGTTATGAGGCTGGGCTTTTCTTGTGGTGTTTCAGCTTCTCCACTTCCCTGCTTAGCCAGGATCAGAAAGAGAAAATGAAAAAAATAAGGAAAAAGATACCTTAACATTTTGATCCTTAAAAATGGCTTGGTTTGAGATTTCATTTTCATTTTGAATGCAGGTATCTGCTTTTCAGTTGTTGAACCCAGTTGCCCATCTATCCCTGAGAGGGGAAAAAAGACTGCTTTTTTATATATATATGCAGGGTTGTTGTAGCTGTGCTGGCCCCAGGATATTAGAGAGACAAGGTGTCCGAGGTAATATTTTTTATTGGACCAACTTCTGTTTGAGGAGAGAGACAAGCTTTCGTGCTTACACAGAGCTGAAGACCCGAAGAAGAGCTCTGTGTAAGTTCGAAAGCTCGGCTCTCTCACCAACAGAAGTTGGTCCAATAAAAGATATTACATCACCCACCATGTGTCTCTCCTTTTTTCATGTAATCACAGAATCATAGAATATCCGGTTTGGAAGGGACCTCAGGAGGTCATCTAGTCCAACCCCCTGCTCAAAGCAGGACCAATTCCCAACTAAATCATCCCAGCCAGGGCTTTGTCAAGACTGACCTTAAAAACCTCTAAGGAAGGAGATTCCACCACCTCCCTAGGTAACCCATTCCAGTGCTTCACCAGCCTCCTAATGAAAAAGTTTTTCCTAATATCCAACCTAACCCCCCCCCCACTGCAACTTGAGACCATTACTCCTTGTTCTGTCATCTGGTACCACTGAGAACAGTCTAGATCCATCCTCTTTGGAACCCCCTATCAAATCCCCCCTCATTCTTTTCATCTGCAGACTAAACAATCCCTGTTCCTTCAGACTCTCCTTATAAGTCATGTGCTCCAGCCCCCTAATCATTTTTGTTACCTTCCATGGGACTCTTTCCAATTTTTCCACATCCTTCTTGTAGTGTGGGGCCCAAAACTGGACACAGTATTCCAGATGAGGCCTCACCAATGTCGAATAAAGGGGAATGATCACGTTCCTCGATCTGCTGGCAATGCCCCTACTTATACAGCCCAAAATGCCGTTAGCCTTCTTGGCAACAAGGGCACACTGTTGACTCACATCCAGCTTCTCATCCACTGTAACCCCTAGGTCCTTTTCTTCAGCACTACTGCCTAGCCATTCAGTCCCTAGTCTGTAGCAGTGCATGGGATTCTTCTATCCTAAGTGCAGGACTCTGCACTTGTCCTTGTTGAACCTCATCAGATTTCTTTTGGCCCAATCCTCTAATTTGTCTAGGTCCCTCTGTATCCTATCCCTACCCTCCAGCGTATCTACCACTCCTCCTAGTTTAGTGTCATCTGCAAACTTGCTGAGAGTGCAGTCCACGCCATCCTCCAGATCATTAATGCACATATTGAACAAAACTGGCCCCAGGATCGACCCTTGGGGCACTCCGCTTGATACTGGCTGCCAACTAGACATGGAGCCATTGATCACTACCTGTTGAGCCCGACAATCTAGCCAGCTTTCTATCCCCCTTATAGTCCATTCATCCAGCCCATACTTCTTTAACTTGCCGGCAAGAATACTTTGGGAGACCGTATCAAAAGGTTTGCTAAAGTCAAGGAATAGTATGTGCATATGAGCACAACATAGTGTTTTGAAATGTACCTGCATGTGACAAATGACTAGGAGCAATAGCAAAAGAATATGGGGGTAGGTATAGTGTAATCCATCTCTACGTTTAGACAATTCCTTCAAGGAAAAGAGTTTTTGATCTACTTTGGGGGAAGGACTAGCTTGGAAAAGCTGTGCAAAAGGCCCTGTGCATGTGTGTAGGTAGAGGTGCCTTTGTACATGTGATTACACATGTCATTCTTTTCTACTAAAATAATTTCTTCCAGGCCATCAGGCTGAATTTCATGAAACTCAGCAGTTTTACCTGTTTATTTATGGTAACATCAAACAGTGGACAGTCTCATTACAGTCTGTAAATACCCAGCATCTTGTCCTTGATAGGTGAAATATTATAGCACTGTGTGAAGCAAAGTGTCTATCTGTTATTCCTGGAAGACTATAAAATACACAGTAAATAATTACCTTTTTAAAGTTGATTTGATAATATTGTCATTCTTTACAGATCAGGTATTTACCATGTCCTTTCTGTCCATTACACTGTCTTCTCTATCCTGTCAAACACAGTTTGAAGATACTATCATGATGTGACAGCACCTTAGAAGATTATGATTCCATGTGTCCATGTGTAAATTTTCTTCCAGAATTCTATGCAGAGCAGAATGAAATCACTGAATTCAACCTCACAAATAAAATGCCATATGAAGGGAACAAAGCAGATTTTGCAAGTGAAATTTGTTCTTTACCAGCTTGACACTCACCCTTTAACTCCCATTCCATCCAGCGAATGTCCCAAAGATTTATTTTAGTTCCAATTATTCATGGATGAGGGGTTTAATAAAGTGAGCTTCAGAAGCCCACTCCATTATTCGATTTCTCTGTGAAAGCTGGTGAGCCAGTTTGCAGTTCTGGCCCTTTAAAAATGACTCCTGGGTCCTCCAGTGGCTTTCTTGCCCTGCAGGGTGCATTCCATTGCATAACGCTGAGTTCCTGTTTTAAAAAAAACATTTCCTTTCCTTCAGTAGAGGGGGGATTTTAAAGGGCCAGGTTAAAGGGAATATGTTTGATTTGATTTCAATGGGACTGCTTGTGCAGCAAGGTACTGCTCCACATACACAAGGATTCCAAAATGTTGCCCTAAATGTTCTTCTCCAACTTTTCTCTTCATTCAATGACACTGTTGTGAACCCAAGTACTGAATATATTGTCCATAAGGTAATAGGTGTCTTCTTATAGCAGGAATTCAATTTGGGCACTAACTGCCAAACTGTCACATTAACAGTTCGCAAGCTTCTAAGCTCACCTGGTGAGTCATAAGTAGGCATTGAATCTACTCTCTATCTGCCTAGCTGTCTGTCTATCTAAGTTTGTAAACCACTCATCACTATAGTTACCCTCACCCTTAGTCGTTTGCTTCTAGAAATGACATTTCAGTGCTAGAAATACTAATTTGCTGACCACTGCTGAAATACTGCTTCTGTCTGAGACATTCCAATGCTATATGGATGAGTGAGGTCTAGGGATGAGGTAGATAGACAGAGAGTAATGAATCAAATGATGGAAGTGTTTTCAGCAATTCTGCACCTGCATGGTTAGGGATCGGAGATCCCTTCTGCCCCCACATCCCCTGGTGGATAATTAGTATTTTGAATGATGCTTGGATAAAACAGCTATTCTCATGATCAGAGGTACCTGGCTATTTGCAGATTCACCTGTAGCTAGTATCTCACTTGTAATGCGTCTCTGAACACTGGATCTAGTTAACAAACATATCAACACAGGCCAGTCTGTTACAAAATTGCCCTCTCTTTATAGGGATATGAAAATTGTTTATATTTTTCTCTCTTTCTTGGCTCCTTTCTCTCTATTTTTGTTCTTGTTCCCACACAGTGACATACACTAAGTGTTCCCTTCAGCATGTGAATGTCAAGATAACCTGAGGTTAAATGATAGCTTGCTAGAGAGGAGCCTTGAACCATGTGATGTTACACTTCCATTTTCTTTCTTACTCTGGGGGTTTTAATGACAGCATGGGGCAGAATGTCCAGATTCCAGCTTGCGATTTTGTTCTTTTATTCCCACTCTCATTTAAGGTGCCCGCCATGCCAGCGCCAACATCTGAAGAAGTTGGAATACATTAGCATTTTAAGTAATATGAAAATATACAGGGCACCATCTGGGACTGTGCAAGTTGTAATCAGAAGAAACAAGTTGTATTTAAAAGCTGCACTCAGTGTTTGGAATAAAATCTATGTTTTATCAACTGATTGGTAAGAACGCTCCAAAACAAAACTCTGCTGCTGCTTCTGCATGTGGTGGCCTGATGCTAATGTAAAGGGGAAAAGGGGACAGATGAAAAGGTAATCCCTCAGAAGACTGGTGGCATTTTTTATTTATTTGCTTTCTTTTACATCCTGGAGGAAATAATACACATCAAGGAGGTCACACGGTGCTTGGAAAAGTCTTGTCATTGACAGGAACCTGTTGCCTGGAAATGACTTGTTTTCTCTATTTGTTTTTAGAGTTAGAATTTTTGTAACTAAGGAAGGACCTGCTTTACTCTGTCCCAAAGGCTCCTCATTAGACATTTTGGGGACACAGTATTGTCTAGTGGATAGTGCACTGCTCTGTGCAAGTCACTTCCCCTCTGTTGCCAGTGATTGAATAATATGTCCCAGTTTTCCTATCTGGAAAATGGGGATTATGATACTTACCTTCCTTTGTAGAGTGCTTTGAGATCTATGGGTGGGAAGTGCTCTATAAGAGGAGACGATGATGATTGAAAATTAATTATATTAACTATAAAGCGGCCCATCTTAGTAATTTTCTTATAGGCACCATTAACATTGCAGTTGGGATGGGGCTTAGTGGACCGCATCCTTGAACTTGACTGGGTCCCAAATCTAGGTGAATTGATCAAAGATGATAAGAAGTGCAATGCCCAAATTAACTGAGTAGAGACTATTGTATTCATGATATTAGACTTACATATGCACTTGAGGATTAGGAGTGACTGGAGTATGTTGGGAGGTACTCGTGTGACACTGCACATTATGACAGGTTTCAGAGTAGCCGCCGTGTTAGTCTGTATCCGCAAAAAGAACAGGAGTACTTGTGGCACCTTAGAGACTAACAAATTTATTAGAGCATAAGCTTTCGTGGGCTACAGCCCACTTCTTCGGATGCATATAGAATGGAACATATATTGAGGAGATATATATATACACACATACAGAGAGCATGAACAGGTGGGAGTTGTCTTACCAACTCTGAGAGGACAATTAAGTAAGTGAAAAAAGAACTTTTGAAGTGATAATCAAGATAGCCCAGTACAGACAGTTTGATAAGAAGTGTGAGAATACTTACAAGGGGAGATAGATTCAATGTTTGTAATGGCTCAGCCATTCCCAGTCCTTATTCAATCCTGAGTTGATTGTATCTAGTTTGCATATCAATTCCAGCTCAGCGGTCTCTCGTTGGAGTCTGTCTTTGAAGTTTTTCTGTTGTAAGATAGCCACCCACAGGTCTGTCATTGAATGACCAGACAGGTTAAAGTGTTCTCCCACTGGTTTTTGAGTATTATGATTCCTGATGTCAGATTTGTGTCCATTAATTCTTTTGCGCAGAGACTGTCCAGTTTGGCCAATGTACATTATGAGCCTAATTCACCTTTCACTTACAATGGAGAAAATCTGGTAGAACTCCTGATTATCTTCAATGGGACTTAGGCATGTGCTTAAAGTTAAACACGTACTTAAGTGTTTTCTCTAAATTGAGTCCTAAGGCAGACTAAGTCAGTGGGGTAATATGGACGTTTTATTGGCACTCCGCTGGGATGACCTGCATGAGACTGACAGCTTCAGTGATCCCAAACTCATGCTATCGTTATGACATGCCACATTGTCATTGGGCGGGCTCCATGTAAGCAGCAAGCAGCCATGACCTCAGTGGCTTTGGAGGGTCTCCTAGACAGTGGAAGTGGTGTCATTCTGCTTTGCCAAGGGTAAGGGCTGGTTTCCAGAGACCTACCCCGGGTGGGGCACTTTCCAGCACAATGCTGAACTGCGCTCTACTGAAGCTACTTGCATGGCAGCTTGCAGGAGGTGGGAAGGGGCAGGGCATGGTCGGGCTGGGTCCAAAGATTTGTTGTGCCCCACAGTGCTCTGCTCCCTCTGTGGCGGGGCTGCATTGGGCATGCACAGAGGCTGAGTTAGCTGGAACCTCTCTGGGGTTCTCTGCAGGCTTACCTGAGGATGCCTCCCCACTGTGTGGAGCAGCCTGTTGTGAAAGGACGTGGTTGTGTGGCGTCTCTGTTTTGGAAGATGGGGCTTGGGGTTGCAGGCAGCAGACAAGACGGGAGTAGAATGCAATTTACACAGGCTCTGTTTTCTTTTTACTGCAAATATTGAATAGATATAAGATAATTGTTAAATGCAAGAGTTAATTGCTTTAAAGTAATGACCAATCACCCACGGTACTCTGCATTGTACAAATGCTAAATCATGGATAATGAGAATAAGATTATTTAGCAACTAAAACACAGTACTGCATGTCAATTTTAAAAATCTGTACACCACACACATGTCCTCTTGGAAATAATATTTACCTTAACACACATTCATGAAAAAATAAAAGGCGAAAGGATCTATAATTATAGTAATGCATTTAGAAAGGATCTATATGTATCGCTATATTTACTGAGTCAAAAAAAGCCCATTAAACTCCGTCCCCTAAAAGTGGCTGTAGCCTTCAGGCAAAAGAAATACAAGAAATTTTACTATGAACATTCATTAAGTGCTCATCAAGTGTAACGTAAGTGACAGCAGAGCTTCAAGACACACAAATCATTCTCAGGTATCCTCCCATCAGATCATTCATTTAAATATGTACTTGTCTCTCCCTTTTATTTTTAATGATGCCTTTTCTCTTGCAATAAGAGATGGCTGATTGCTCTTTGCAGGTACAATTTTTTTACCCCCCTTTTAAAAATCATTAACATAATGGAAGAGAGTGACATTTTTCCATTTAAGTGCGGCACAAACAAGAAACAGAACATTTTTAAAATCATTTGTGCTCTTGTTCTCTTAATGGAAAGAAGTTAAAAGAGTTTTGGTTTTTTTCCCCAAAATAAACTTCTCTTACGAGGAAAATCTGAATATAAATGAACTCTTTTACAATCTGCAGAGACTGAAGAAAACAGGATAAATTGAATGAAAATTGACTATTAAAGGAAATTAGGAGCATAAACTTCTTTTTGAAAGGGCTCAAACATTATCTATAAGCCTATTAAATTGGCTGATTGTTGGAGGAAGAATGAAATGAGGAAGGCATGATATGCATAAAGCAGATTCCAAATGCATTACTATTTTCAAGAAATGCAATTTGAGGGGGACGGTGAAGGATTATTCTGCAAGGAAAATTAGACGGGGATGAAGATCTAAATTATCCAAAGTGGGGGAAAATATACTACAAAATCCACTTACAGATCATTTTCCATTGGCTCAAACTCAGCAGCTGTGTAATGGAGAGTTGATAATCCTAGCTCAGACTTTCCAGATGCTATTCCACTGGATGGACAAACCAAGGCCCATTGTGTTGCACCAAATATATACAAAGGGAAGAGACTTTGCTCAGAAATAAGAGCATTTGGTGGGTTATAATGTTCCTTTGGAGGTTCTGTAAGGTACACAGGGAAGATGAACCTTGTTACCTATAAGTGCGTACAGAGTCCTGGTGGGGACCCTGTGGCTAATGAACACCACATTATGGGGTTTGTAATAAATGGGTGGGGGGTGGCTCCCTTTTGTGGACACCCAGCCAGCCAGTTAGCTATAGAACCCCTCTTGTTAGTTGTTCTCTACTTCTTTTACCTGTAAAGGGTTAAAAAGTCTGACTGCATGCATAGGTAAAGGGAAGTGAGTGGGTACCTGGCCAAAAGAGCCAATGGGAGGGCTAGAACTTTTTAAAATTGGGAAAAAACTTTCCCTTTGTCTGTCTGTCTGTTGTTCTCCAGAGTGAGAGAGGACAGAGCAGAGTCTATGCTGTAAAAAGCTTTTTGTCAGGTATTGAAACCATCAGATCATACCTCAAACTCCTCATTCGAAACCCCAGATATGTAAGTAGATCAGGAAATGTCTAGGAAGACGCAATTAGGGTTATTTCTTTTATTTCTTACTGGCTTGTGGACTCCTCTGTGCTAACCCCAAATGCTTTTGGTTTGCTTGTAACCTTTAAGCTGGACCTCAAGAAAGTTATTCTTGATGTTTTATTTTTGTAAGTGGGTTTTTTAAACCTAGCAAAATCCTAAGTTCCAGAAGTATTTTCTTTCTTTTTGTTTTAATAACATTTACCTTTTTTTAAGAACAGGATTGAATTTTTGGTGTCCTAAGAGGTTTGTGCATGTTGTTTAATTAGCTGGTGACAACAGCTGATTTCCTTTGTTTTCTTTCTCAGCTCTTCTCCGGTGGGGGGGGAGGGGTGAAAGGGCTTGAGGGTACCCCACAGGAAGGAATTCCCAAGTGCTCCTTCCTGGGTTCTCAAAAGGGTTTTTTTTCTTGCACTTGGGTGGCGGCAGCATCTACCCATCCAAGATCAGAGAGAAGCTGTGACCTTGGGAGTTTAATACCAGCCTGAAGTGGCCAGTGTTAATTTTTAGAATTCTTGTGGGCCCCCACCTTCGAAGTGCCGGAGTGGGGAATCAGCCTTGACAGGATTATTTAAAGACAGAGATCCCGACCCTCAGCTTAGAAGCAGTGAGAGTGCAAAGAGGGTCGTTGGGCTCCCTTGATGTGTCCCACCTATTCTCATCTTGTCGAGAATTAAAGTCAAAGCAGCTTCAGAGTTGCTTAGGCCAGCTGCTAAAGACCTCCATGGAGCCATTCTAGTTACTAAGAATCACTGGGCATAGGAACATGCTAGTTCCCCTGGCCAGGACTCCTGCATTGGGGAAGGGGCACCTGAGTATTTCTGTACATTGGGGTAATTCTGAAAAAGCCAGTTAAGCCTGCTATGCTGTTGCTTTGCACCACTGGGACAGCACATTGCATCCAGAACTGACCCAAAGGTTCTGTAGTGGATGGAGGGAAGCCTTGCTAGATTTAGGTACAAGTATGAGTGCAATCCTTGAGGACACACTATGGCTGAAAGAGATGACAACAGTGTGTTATACTCTGTCTGTGCCTTCCTGATCTTTGGGGTTGTACCAGTGTAAGATCAGTGTAAGTGAAAGGAGAATCAGGCCTAGAATATTATATATTGTTACACGCAGAGACACACCCACTCACATATTGTTGGCCTATTACTCCTCTGATACACTCACTCACACACATACACCCAAGTCTGAACAAAAATTGTACAAAACAGCAGTGGTCTGAACAAGTGTTTTGTTGGTTGAGAGGGAGACATCTAACTGTTCCTCTAAGAAATGGTGTTTTATAATTAGAAACCAGCTGGCGCCATCCATCCTGAGCAGCTAATATGGTGCAACAGCAATTCCAGTTGGTTCAGAAATAGCTAGCAGTCTAAGCAGTGATGCGAGAACCGAAGCTGTCTGGCTTGCTAACTGATCCCAATTTTTTCTTGCAATCTGAGCTGGGGCTTAAATTGATTTTCTTGTCCTCTCCTCCCCCCCTTAATGCTGGCCATGACTGAGAGGCCCAAATGCCTTCCATTTGCATTATTACCAGGTTGACATCATTTATTGATACAATTTATCAATTCAGATACATAACATTATAATGAAATTATAATTTACTCCCCTCTCTAAATAAGTCTCACCTTTCTGTCTACAACAGTAGACTTCTGTGATCTCCCCTCCTCACCCCCTGCTCCTATGATATCTGTTCCTATAATCGCTCACACTCAAAGTCAGGGAAGAGATGAAGGATGGTCCAACAATTAGGGCACTCGTATAGGACCTGGGAGACCTGGGTTTGAGCCCCTCCTCTAAACAGACGTGCTCTGTGTCAAGTCACTTAGGGCTTGTCTTCAGCGCCTCCCAGTCTGGCCTATGGGACCAGTGCTTATCAAAGTGCTGGGCTGTAACTCCCCTATGTGGATGCTGTGGGTGTGAACTAAAAGATTCCTAGTTCATGTTAGGGTCATCTTCAAACAGGACTATGTTCATGCAAATTAGGAACCTTTTAGTTCACACTCACGGCATCCACATGGGTGAGTTAAAGTGCAGCACTTTGGTACGCATTTTTATTCCCACCCCATAGACTGAACAATGGGTACCATAGACATAGCCTTAATCTTCTGTGACCATTTCCCATCTGTACAATGGGAATAATTGCACAGCCCAACCCCATTATGAGGATAAATACATAGAAAATTGTGACATGCTCAGATCCTATGGTAATGGGGCCATACTAGTGTGTCAGATAGTTCTAATTATGAGATTTACTAGGAAGAAGTTCTTGTAGCAAGTGGTGGATTTAAGCATTTTCCCCACAGATTCCATGAAAACACCTTGGAACTTTCCTGTGACTCCTGCCTGTTTAGGATTCTAAACAAATGCACGACCTTGCTGTGCAGTGCGAAATATTACAGTGGTGGAGGTAAAAAAATCTTTTAATTGGACTTTCCTAGAGTTGGCTAAATTTTTTCCCTTGAGTGATCATGTGTCCCACAAACATGTTGATAAAAAAGATTTATTGATCTTGGTTTATCTTTTTTCATCTACCATCTGTACTACCTGCCACATAGCTCAAGAACAAAGATTTGTGTCACTCTGGTACCTAGATTTATTACACTGGTGCCTAGATCTGCACTTTTACACACTGGCAGGGAATCAATATGTACAAGCCACCCGGGTAGTTGTTCTACTGCTTATAATAACCCTACAGACCAATAAACCAGGAAGCTGTTTGATTTTATTGTTTACTTAGACACCAGACAACATCCTTACTTTGCCCATTAATTAAATAATCACAGTTTTCTTGGGACAAGATGAGTCAGATTGGCTCTTGTGCTATTTTCTTGCAGCTGGGCTAAGAAATGATATGGCGGAGTGGCTCAGAACAGCTTAGAGCTGAAACACCATAACCCTCTTCAAGACTCACCTTGACTGTGATTCCTGCTATGCATATGACAATGGCTAGGCAGCTGATGTTCTCTGCTTCCTTTGCTAACCATAATCATATTGTTGCTACCTGGTGCTTCCCTGTCTGCTTGTTGTATAAATCTGTTGTCTCTTGTCATATATTTTGGTCCTGATCCATCATCTGATAGCATGAGGGGTAGACTGCTGTGCTTATGCAGAGACTTGAAGTCAAGCATGAGAGCTCAGCAGTTCGTCTGCGTGCTATCCATTGCTGGGTCAGGGCCAAAAATGGTAAGTTTTTGGGTCAGGGACCATCTTTTTGTTGTATGTATGATCAGGGCCTAGCACAATGCAGCCCTGGCATGTTCTAGCAGCTACTGCAACTGGGACCTAATGATAATAATAGAGAGTTGATTATTTAGGCAAGGAATAATTATTTGTTAATGATCAGTGATACAAAAAATAGAATATATTAACAAGATCTCATTTAAACTGTAAATCATAAAAATTTCTTTTTTTGAAAATCATTTATGGAACTAACAGACTTCATGCTACGAGAAGGAATTCAACCAAGAACTTACTGATTATTGACGGCAACTTGGTATTGCAGATGGATTTAAAAATGAAACAGTTAAGAAACACAAAGCATAAACCACTGACATTCTTCAAAGGCTTGTGTGAGTTAGATGAAAGGGTCAGTTTGACCTATATGGTCCCTCGGATTTCTTTTTGAAGGGCAAGGAAGAGAGGGATTGGTAAGGCAGAGTTCTTTGCCATACATATAAATAGCGTGGCTTGCTTGTGCTTTACAAGGGATAACAACACTTGGAGTGCAAAGATGAAAATCAAAAAAGCCAATAGAAGCAATAGCAGAACACACTACATTAAAATATCAAAAGCCATTGACAAGTAAGGTGTAGTTCAGTGCCTTCCTGGCCCCTTGATGTACTATAATTATCATGCATTGGAAGATGAAAGCATTGCCGGGTGGGATTGGAACAAATGTCTATGAGACAAAAGAGGAAAGTTTTCCAATAGCGGGCCAATTCTCTGCTGATGTAAATGGATGAAACTCCAGTGAAATCAATGGATGTCCACCCATTTACACCAGTGGAGTATTTGGTCCACAGCCTTTCCATTGTAAACTTCTCTCTCTCTCTCTCACACACACACACACACACACACACACACACACACACACACACACAATCTGATTCTCTTCCCCAATGTGCCGTATTGATAACTGAAGCTCAACACAGTGTAAGGCATTCTGTACCATAGGGATGGGTACTAATATTAGAAGATAGATAGCTATGAATCTTGTGAGGTCCTGAATAATTTGTCGGTGATCCCTCAAGGTCGAGGATGATCTCTTTCACAGCTGTTTATTTTTTATGGGTCCTTTTGATGACTGAGGAGTCCAATCCTTGAGCCATAGGCTCGTTGGCAGATCTGGCAGGTTGTGTTGTAAGGCAGGGCTGGTCCGAGTGCTGCGTGACAGTCATCTGTCTTTTCTTTTCTGGTGTTTTTCTGCGACCAGGGCAAGGCGATTTTCCTCAGAAATGGACGTTTTCTCTCTGACAAGTCTTCACCAGTTATCCCTGTCCTGGCCTACTGTCTCCCAGTGTGTGGTGTCGATGCCACATCTCTTGATGTTTATCTTGAGGGCATCTTTAAAGCGTTTCTTTTGGCCTCCCCGTTTCCTTTCTCATTTGGTGAGTTGGGCAGACAGCCTTTTTTAAACTACTCACACTCAGGATTCTCACAGAAAAAAGTCTGAATAAACAGAACAATCAAAAAGAGAAATGTCATAAGCATCTAATTAATCATTTTTATTTTGTAGATGTAGTCAAAAAAGAAAATATGAAGTTCTTTCTTTTTGCAGCATTCGAAACAGATCCATTTTTAGCTTTTTAAAATTTTTGTAAAAATGTTCACTGACTTTTTTATGGAGATAAAAGTATGAGGTTTATCGTTTGAACTGAAGAGCCAAGGTTCTAGAGCCTCGGCATTAACAGATTCCTGCCCTCTGTGGATTGGCTACAGAGAGGGACCTATAACATGCACTCACTAGTGGGTTACACAGCATCATCCTTCTTGGATCACTCAAAAGCTTATACTCAAATACATTTGTTAGTCTCTAAGGTGCCACAAGTAATCCTGTTCTTTCTGGCAGTAAAGGCTTTTTCTTTTTTAGTCTCCATCACTCTGAAAGATTAGTTCAGAAACCCTTCGTATGTGGTTCACTGTTAGCCTGTTAGGCTCCTCACCTTAGCTCCATGCTTGCAGTAGCCGGAAAGGGTCACCCTTTGTGGCATTAATAAGAGGTTTGGGGCAGAACTGTTGACATTGATACAATGGAACATGAGATGGTGTCTAGTGTAAGTCTTGGTTTCTGGATTTGTTTTAATGAAATGCACTGTGCATGTGGTGTTTACTCCCATCCCCTCCAAAATGCGAAGGTTTGTCTTTCCTTGACATGGGCTTGGAATTGTTATGTGCAGGTCACAGGTTTTGATCATGTACCCGCATGGCCATTTTCGCTAAGGAACAAATGACAAGGGCAACAATGTAACAACAGAAAATGAAATGCCGAAAAGACACAAAACCTGCCACCAGTTCTCTGTAACAAAGCTGTACAACAGAGTCAACTCAATTCAATCTGGATGTTTCTCTTTGTGAATAGATATAGGAAATAGGAATTTTCATGTAAATTGGTGTCGGCAGCCTTGAAAACAAGAGGTGCTTATAACAGAAAGAGCGAAGAGCAGACATCTTCAAGGGAAATAAATCTACAGATTGATGGATGAGCTTTTTGAGAATAAATTGCTAAACCTGTAAAGATGAAAGTCTTTATTTGGCCAGGTACAAAGTTGTAAGAAGCTTTTTGATTTGAAGGTTTGAATTACACAACAACTGCAAGCATCTTGCTATGTCTGACTTTTAATAACCTATTTTAAAACAAATGTGAAGCAACACCAATTCAAACCATTTTTGTAATGAAGAGTTGATGTGCCAGGTAAAAACTACGGACCATATTGTGCTATCTATTTTAAACCGAACTTTAATAGGCTTCAGTGACTAGTTCTGCTTCAAAAAGGGATGGAATGGTATGTCTCTATTTTACGAGGGAAAAGGAAACAGCCTGGACAACTGAATTGTGTGTGTGTGTGTGTGTGTGTGTGTGTGTGTGTGTGTTTAGTGTCAAAAGCACAAAGATTATGCTGAGCTGATTAAACAAGCTTACAATTGTATTACAGCAGACACTGCAATGAGAGCCAAAATGTGATTGGCAAAATATACATGACATATTGTAAAACAGATAAAATGATAACAGCTTTTTACCGAATAGCAGCTGCTATTCACTTGGGAAATTAGGGTGGAATGCAACTGTTCTTATAAATCATGAAACGGCATTGCCATCATCAAGAATTTCCTTCCTTAATTTTTTAAGTAGAATATTACTGTTGGTCTTGTTTATTTATGAAAAATCTAGGCTCAGACATGCTGGGGGGAAAACCCCCAGCCCCCTCCATACACCATGATGGGAGGGGAAATTTGGATCATACATTAATACTAAAGTCCCTCAAATCTTTTGTCTGTTGACAGGCATAAGGAGTACGTCTGGTCTATTGGATAAAATCACTTAACATTTGTGGTTTCTGAAATTATGCAGAGGAACTGCACAAGACGGAAAAGGAAGTCTCTATTATGTTGAAATTAGCTTAAAATAGGGCTGCTTTCTTTCTCCAATTATTTTCCATTTGTTGCTTCAGAGATAATTGCATGTGCAGACTGCATTCTTCTGTTTGTTTGGACTACAAGGATTAGAACTACTCAGCCGAGCTGGTCAGAGAAATTTTGATGGAACCATATTCCATTTAGAATATGTGGTGGTACTGAGACTGAAATGGTTCACAGAATTGGCTTGATTTTGGAGATATTTAAGAGTAGGTTAGATAAATGTCTATCAGGGATGGTCTAGACAGTATTTGGTCCTGCCATGCGGGCAGGGGACTGGACTCGATGACCTCTCGAGGTCCCTTCCAGTCCTAGAATCTATGAATCTATGAATCTATGATGGATTTTTTTTTTTGAAGAAAAATGGAAAAAAGTTTTGATTTTTTTTTCATTTCATAGAATCATAGGAGTGGAAGGGACGTTGAGAGGTCATCTAGTCCAGTCCCCCGCACTCATGGCAGGACTAAGTATTATCATCTATTTCAAATGACTTCTCATTTTGAACTTTGAATACATATAGGATAAGATAATAGAACATTTTTAAAAGTCACACGTGGAAACATTTTAATCAACTTGACATTATATATATAATTATTCTTCCCAAAAATTTTTGAAATTTTCAGCTTTTGCTCCAGTTTGGACCAAAGCCCAATTTTGAAATCTCAGAACCCTTCATGACCCAGAACGTTCATTGTCTACACAGCTCTCAGATTCAATGCACTGATCTTTATATACTTTTAAGATGAAAGGTGCACTTTCGAAGTCAAAGGAAGAACCATTATAGTTAGCCGGTTACTACCCTATCTATGGAATTCTCCCTGAGGAGAGCAATGAGTATATGGTGAAATCATCCATTTGTATTATTATCTATTGTAAGGTCTTCAGAAAGAAAAGAAATAAACATAAAGAACCAATCTTTGGTGAATGTAAATTGACTTAGTTCCATTAACTTCAATAATTATGAGTCTGATCCTCAGCTGGTATAAATCATTGACATCAGCAGGCTGGTCTGATTTGCATGGCCCATGATTACTGAGTTATGCATTTTCCAGCATAGTAGTAGTACACATGAGAAAGTTTGACTCACCACACCCAATGCTGTTTGTCCTCTACCATCCAATTATATGATGTCATGACATCCTAAATCCAAATTCTCTCTGCTTGCTGTTCTGATGTATTCTCGATCCATTCTTGCTGTTCTGTTGCTTGTGTCAGAAGCTAGGCTCCCATTTTCTACTCTACAGTCTGGAGTAAATATGGGGCTTTGTACAGTCCCTGCCAACCCAGGTCTGTGGCTGTTTGCCTGTCCTGTCTTGCACTATGGCAGTGACAGCTCATGAGCTCTCCTGCTCCTGCCTACTTGATGTACTAGATGGTTTAGTTATTACCAATTTAGTGTTGCCATGGTTGGGTCAACTCTATACATGCCCATAGGCATTACAATTTTGCACGGTCCCTTCCATATTCTTAATCCTTTTGTATGGTGGTGCCAAGTGAGGTATTAGTAGTGGCCAAGAGATCAAAGTGTTGCAACAATCCAGCTGCAAGGCTTTTAACAGACCTGTCTCTCCTCTACTGATTCTGTGGATCCACCATGACCCAACTCTTCTTACTCACAGGGCTGTTTCTTCATTCTTTCTCTTCTCCACTATGTCTATGCATGGCTGGCATGCAGCTGCAGCTCCTTTCCCAGATTGCCAGTATATTTAAACCTCCTAAACACATGGCAGGCAGACAGTTAGTACTGACTTAGGATCCGTTCTGTTATCTTGGTGTTGCCTCTTCCCTGCCTGCCTACATGGTTGCTTTTCCAAATGTTATGTTGCCACCCAAACAGCTGCACCCAAGCCATGGCCATGTGGGCATATTGGTTAGCACTGCCCAGTTGGCTGCTGCCTTCAGTCCCTCTTCTCCCCAAAATTGCCACTGACTTCTGCTCCTGCCTGATTGCTGGGTCCATGTTTCTGATTGCTGCATCTATTTGGCTAGCCCAGTGGTGCAGAATCATGGTCTGATCCTTGACTATCTAAGGTCACATTATGCTGCTGGAATGTGGGAGAAACATACACTGGCTTACAGCTGTTGTAGGGAGCATGTTAGGAATAGGAATAGGCTATGGTGCCTTGTGCTCCAGCAGTCCCAGTTAACAGAAAGGTCCGTAGGGGAATATTGCTTCCAACATATTTCAGTGAAGCTTTTAGCTGCTCTTAGTTACTCCAGGAGCCAAACCCTGATCAGTTGAAAGATCAGAAGAGCAGAAATGTAGCTTAGAGCCACATTTCGCCACATCCTGCACTGAGCACAGCTTGGCCACACCCTAGGATCTGACCTGTAGTAATACAGATATATCAATTTTTTTTAACATTCTGGAAGGTGACATTTGGATAAGAGAAAAACAGGTTAAAATTATATGGTATAAGTTTGTGAACTTGAACCCAATTCAGAACAGTGACCAGAGCTCACCTTCCTTATTAACAGCACTTAGGACTGCAATTGGAAGCAAAAAGTGATTCACAACAGAGACTTTGACAGTGTCGTTATATGACCATAACTGTCCAATATATCCTGGAGAAGTTCTATTCTCATCCTTCAGGGAGCTTCCAGATACTTGATCCCGAATAACCTATTCAATACAAAAAACAAGTCCAGTATATTCAAAGTCCCCATCTTTCACCTTAAATTTGCAAGCTCATCTATTCCAGAGTCCTATCCTGCTTTGTTCAATTTATTAAAAGCTCCCAGTTCTTCAGAATCCTCCCTTTAGCATCTGATTTCTATGCTGATGTGTTCATTGTCCCGTATTAATGTTCTGCTTTAAGCAATGGGTTTGTGTGGATTGCTCAGATCTGGGATATTTCCTAAAATCCCATAAAACTGATCTTCTCTGCCCACCCAGCACACTCCTATCATGTTCCTTCAATGTCTAAAAAAATAATAATCTTTTCTTGCTTCCCACAATTCAAGCAGGTGTCATTGTTTGTCATGCCTGCCATGTGTCCTCTTCTATGGTAGATCCAATGTGTGCTCCTTAAACCATCTTGGTTTGGAAAAGCAATATATTCCGCCCTGTGTGTGATGAAGAGCTGGAAGACTGAAGCTTAACTTTAACCTAAAATTATCTTTCAGTGCCTCAATGATTGTTCTTGCATAAACAAAAGGCAAGCCTGTGGATTGCTTTTGTCTTATAACTTTTATTACGTATTAAAGAGTCCAGGAACAGTCAGTAAGTTGAACTAGACCAATTCTCATCTGTTGTTATGGTTACCAGGAATAGAAAATAATTTCCTGTAATTTATCTTAAGATCATTTATGTCGGATACAAACACAGATTAAGCTGAATACCATGGTAATTTCTTCTCCAATTGTGTTAGGAACCATAAGACATTCATTTTTACTTCATAAATAAGGGTTACAGTATGTCATGCTCAGTCAAAGAAGATAAAATGAATCTAATTAAGTGCCATCAGAAGATCACTTTGCTGTTTTTATTGCAGCAATAAAAGTGCCCTTACCTTCTTATTCTTTTAGAAATGACAGAGATTATTATGGAAATAGGATGAGATCAAGTAAGTCTTGCTTGACCTAGACTTGGATAACACAATATCTTTGTGCTGGTGATTGTTTAGAATAAGAAGTTTACAAAAGCTGATGGAATAAAACTTATCAGAGATACACTTTATTAAAATGAATGAAACCGTATGTAAGCATCATAGAGGTCTTGTATATTGGGTTTTATATAAATAGTGTAAACATTACATTGATCTGTAGTCCTCAGTGGTGATCATGGCAAACTAGGCTTACATACATTGATTTAAGGTTTCTATGGGCATTAGGAGATATGACCACAAATCCTGCAGGTACAAGGCAGTGAGTCTGTGGAACAAACCATTTAGCATTACTGGGAATATGTATGCTGGTGTGGCAACCAAGTAGTTCCAGAGCCTAGGGAAGCGCTACATGGAAGTGAGAACATCGGGAAGCACATGGAAGGGAATAGGTGATATGGTGACACAGGTGCAGTTGACATGGAAAACTGTGTACAACAACAACTACAACAACAGATTTAAGACATTGCCACTGTATTGTCACAGTTCCTAAAAAGCCAGCTCAGGGCTAACCCAAAACTTAATTAAAAGACTCCCATGGACTTCAATGGTCTTTGGAACAGTCCTGTAGTCACTGAAGATAATAGAGAATACAGTAGGGTTGTAGGAGGTAGCAGCACCAGGCACTTCCGGACTATTTCCTGTACCAGGTGCTCAGCAGCAGGCATGGACCATGACCATAACCCTGCAGGCTGACTGCTATCCATGGCCATAGAGGACTAACTGAATCCTGAGGAGAGCTATAGAAGCTGCAGAGTTACTTTGTGGCCACACAACCTGTACCCAAAAGCTGAACTCCTAGACTCCTCCCTCCCCTCCCGTCAGCCCCTGTATGGTTGCGAGAGGGTAATAGAGAGGAGATGTAGTGCCTCTCCCAACATCTCTAGGCACAGATCCCGTCAGGATCTCCTCAGCTGAGGGACAGCCTGGGGAACCAGAGTCAGCTGACAGCTACAAAACCAAAGCTGGTCAGAAAACATTTGCGGGGGGGGGTTTCTATGGAAAATTTGGACACAAATGAAAAAAAAATCATTTTCATAGAAATCTGCTGCAGGGAATGTTTGATGTTGCATAGAAAAACCAAAAACAGAAAATTTTCAGCAAAAAAAAAAAAAGCCCCACTTTTTTGGGTTGGAAAGGCATCGTTTTTTTCAGGTTTGGGGATTTCTGAGAGAAAGCTGAAATTTTCTACAGAAAGCAGACACTTTGAAAAAAAAAATTTTCCACTGAAAACTGTTTAAATGGAAAATTTCCAACGAGCTCTATACAAAACCAAGCTCTCCGCTGGGAATGGGCACCACTGGGCTAGCAGATACCACTTTCCTTTCCCGGGATAATCACAGGCAGAAGTGAGGTTTAGAAGAGGCCCCTGTGGCTCCTCCATCCTCTACTAGCTAACTTTTGAGGGGAACTGACTGAGCCCCCACAAGCACCTCTGTAGCCTCTCACTCCCTAATCACTGCAGGCCTGCAGCTACAGGACTGCAATGTCCTTGCCAGGATCGGAGTGAAAGACACAGAGTGACTGGGATCTGCACAGGACCACTGGAGGAAGCAATGATCTCATACTGGGGCTCCTCACTTCAAAATATGGATTAGCTTTGGGGCACCTACACCTTCAAGCCCAGTACTGCATAGGCCTGACCATAATCAGGTCAGGCTGGTATGGAGCGCCTCTGTACAGAGAAATGGGTCCCTTCAGAATCTCTGCCCTCAGTGAACTCTGAGATAAAGAAGTGTCTTTGTCATTTCACTGCATGACTTTCCCTCAAACCTAGAACTGACCACAAAGCAGACAAAAATGAAATTTGAGACAAAATGTTAAAAATGTATGTTTCCATTTAACATTTAAAATGGGGGGAAGGAAAGGTATTGACATTTTCTTGCCAGCTCTGCCTGTGATGCTCTTTTCCCAGGCTCATGGAGACTGCAGCTGTAGGGGTGGTATTAAAACAACAGCCTTCATTGTTTTGGCATGTCCACAAGTGGACTTGAGACCTAGGGAATGGCTATAGATGCCCTTAAGTAGAGTTGGGTGGAAACATTTGGTCAATTCAGAGAAATATCCTGGGCCCAATTCTGCACCATTCCAGTCAATGGGAGTGGTGCCAATGAATTTAATGGTTAAAGGATGTTTTCAGCTGATTATGTAAGAACATAAGAACAGCCATACCTGTTCCCTGTAACAGTCAGAACAAAGGTCCCTTAGCCCAGTATCCTTTCTTCCGATAGTGGCCAGTGCCAGGTGCCCCAGAGGGAATGAACAGAACAGATAATCATCAAGTGATCATTCCCTGTTGCCCACTCCCATCTTCTGGCTAACAGAGGCTAGGGACACCATCCCTGCCCATCCTGGCTATAGTTTCTCCATTCACATAGGGAGAGAACAAAACATCATCATTTTTGCTGGATTAAATTATAAGAGGTTGACATGAGCCAAATAAGGAAAATTCCTAGTAAATCTTAGGTTTAGCCAAAAAACAAAACAAAAATGGGGAACCATAAAGGGATAGTTTCAGTTGTGTTTCAGTTTCAGAAAGTACAGTTCTGTACCAGGTATAATCCTAGTCCCCAGCTAACATAACTTTTCTGTAGTGATACCTTTTTACAGCAAATATTTGAAAATCCTTATTACAACCTTCCCGACCTAGATAGAATTCTCTTGAAACTGCCTCAGCTCCTTTGTCACAGATTCTGTCTTTTGGAACAGCCACATCCAGGCCTGTATTTATTTGCCTGCTCACCTTTTGGCACATGCATGATGTAACATGCTTTGGCATGTGGGAGGCGCTTGTGTTTCTGGTTTAATTGGTGCTCGGCTGTCAGTCTGCAGGCTCGTGAATACTATAATAAATAAAGCCTACAAAATGCAACTGTTAAGTCCCTGGGCATAGTAAAGATGACTAAACCCCACTTCTTCAGTAAATAATCCTAGACAGCTCTTCGCTGTGGGACTTTTCAGTGAAACAGCTTCCGCAGGAAAGAACTAGCTGTGATGATTTGGGGAATCTCTCAATATAATTTATGAATTCTGTGAGACTGATCCAACTGCAAACTCTATTTTGAATGTGGGAGCTAGGTGTCTTCTGTAATTATTGGGGTTGCTCTGTACCGCAAACCCCTAGGGTGCCAGTTGTGTGCCCGGTGAACTGCATCTTGGAGGGAAGCACTGTAGAATCATAGAATCATAGGGTTAGAAGAGACCACATGGGTCATCTAGTCTAACCCCCTGCCAAGGTGCAGGTGCTTCAGCAGCTAGGCCTTGTAGGTGCTAGCCCTGATGGGCCCCAGTAACCACTCAGACACATGGCTAAGGGAAAGGTTTTAGGTGCAGAGATGTAAACAGTTACTGTTCAAAGTGAGCTATACTGTTTTTTCTGTGTGTCTCTGGGCAGTCCATCTGAGAATCAGGCTCTTCGGGCCTAGTGCTCTCCACAGTCCAGTCTGTATTCAAGCATGTAAGCATTTGTGGGTTTCCAAGCCAGGCTCAGATAGTGTCTCTCATTGGGCCACCTGCACAGGTTCCCTACCCAGCTGCTGCTGCTCTCCCATAAGTCCAGCACAGACCTGCATACAGCTGTAATATCCAGTACTCTCTGCTTATTCCACATAAGGCTCTGTCAACAGTTGCTTGGGCTTCTCTCCAGCTCCCAGCTGCCATGTGGTTCCCACTCCCCAAACAGAGCCCGGCCACCTACTAGTTCAGGACCTTTCCACTTATCTGGGTAGGGAAAAGGGAAGTGCAATAGGAGTTGTTGTCCCCTGCTTTGCAGACCCATCACAAGTCTCTGCTGTCTCTTTGCTTCCATTTTGGACTGAAATTCCAAGGTATTGTGATGCAGGGCTAACAATAGGGGATCATTAACTTGGGATAGTCCCCTATTCAAATACAAACACCCTAGGCAATAGATTCACTCCCACCCAGAACTACTGGTTTGACATTAGAGAGGTCGTCTGGCAATAAAATCACCTGGCAGGAGTCTGGGATCACCTGAAGTGGCTGACTCAGGAGTTCCCTGACAAAGGGAGAGGAAGGTTATAAAAGGCAGGAGTTGATCTATTTTGGGGTTTTGGACATTTTCTCCAGTGCAAGCAGAGAGAAGTTGCTGCAGCAGCCTGTTAAGGCAGGAGGGAATCCTGCTTACCTGAGCTTATATGGTCCTCCAAAGACTCCCAAGAGAGGAGAGAGCTAGACTGAGGGACATTGTATTCAGGATGTTTGTTGTTTTCTCTGTGCTTTACCTGTTAAGTGCAGTCCAATGGTGGTTTAGAATCTTGTGCAAGGTCTGTCTGTGAGTGTTAAGCATTATACCTAGCATGTAACCGCTGAAGAGGTAAACTAACCCCAGAACACCCCCTGGCGGGAGTTCTGAGAGATGGTGTGTTTACAAGCTATGGTCTGAGGAATCAGCACTAGTTCTAGGGGCTGCGCTGGGGGCTAGGTGGTTGCAGATCTCAGGAGTAGGTGGTAGACAGAAGATCTGCACCCTGAGAGTTTGCCTAGGGACCCCAAGACTGGGACTATGCATGGGGTTTGTTCAGACTCCACTGGTTTAAAACACATGGGATCCTGGGGCTGGATCCCCTCACAGCAATCTGACGACTGACCAAAAGCGGGTGCTCGACTGGACCTTTGACCTAGGCATGTCTGTATGGTTGTATTTTCTTGTGGGCTTACGGCCCAGGCTCAGAATTGACTCTGGAGGATGCTTTTGCCATTTCAGTATTAACCAATCTAGTGGGGACATACAGTGCCACATACATCCAGTTATAGGACTTTATTTCATTTCCTGGGCTAGAAATGATGCAGCACTGAGGATACAGTTTTCACAAAAATCAATGTGCAAGCAGAGAATCAAAAATATTCCCAAGCAGGGCACTACTTGTATCAGCTCAGGAATTAAAAAATGTAAAATTCAAGCTTCTGAAATCCCAGACGTCCTTACATCAGGGACATTTGAGTACTACAAAGTCAGGAAGAAAATGAAGGGGGACTTTTAATAGAAACATGTTTTACGGCAAAATGCTAAGGCCAGATCTTCAGCTGGGGTAAATTCATAGGTGCTGGAACTAGGAGTGTTGGGGGTGCTACCGCACTCCCTGGCTTGAAGTGGTCTCCGTGATATCCAGGGTTTACAGTTTGGTTCAGTGGCTGTCAGCACCCCCACTATACAAATTGTTCCAGCACCCCTGTGTAAATTGATATAGTTCATCAGCTTCAAAACAGATATGCTGATTTAAACGAGGCTGAGGGTCTGGTCCTTAGCATTTTGCCAGTAAACCGAAATTCCTAAGTGCGTGCATTAATAAAGGTGAATTAAAAAGTGTTGAGAAATGATTTTTCATTCCATTTTAAAAACTCATTTCATGCATTATGTCATCTAGTTTTAAAATTACAGTCCAAGTAGAGGAACCAAACTGCTATATTGAGCTTTTAAATCATCGTCTCCCAGGGCAGAAGTACATGACTGACCCTTAGCTATTTGTTAGGTCTTTCCAGACCATTCAACAGAATTGTATGCAGGGGAGTCATATGAAGAGCTATATAACCAGTAAAAGGTATTTGATTGAGAACTGTATTATAGTTAATAAATGATGTTGAGATGGCTCAAGCTGTGAAGTTGTAACTGAAGCTTAAATAGCCATTTCTGTTGCCTTGATGTAATTGGTGACCTAATGGAGTCAGCTCTTTGTTGGTAATCTATATCAGCACTAGGTATACGGTACCTTTTAATTCATCGTTTCTCAAAGAGATTTAAAACAGTCATAGAAACATTTTCTTTTGTTTCGTACCATATATCTCTTTGACGCCTGGAGTATTCTCTTCTAAATTCACACTGTGCATTAAATATTACAAATTAAAATAAACTCCCCCATACTATATAAAATTGCAGCCATGGGGGTGGGCTGGCATAATCTAACACACACACACACACACACACGCACACATAAGTAAGATGAAAGGCTAAGATTAATCTCAATTACAGAGAACTACAATAACAAGAACCCCCTCCCAGTAAGTGTGTGTGTGTGTGTGTATGTATATATATATATATAATTAATTTAACTTTAGTATGCCAAGTGGGTGGGGAACATGATACTTCTTATGCTTGGAATTATTACTTAATTTCATTGGCTGGGACTGGAAATACTGCTTATGTATGTGTTCATGGTTATTAGATTGTCAGTAAGGCATTGACTAAAGCAATGCTAAGTTATCAGAAATGAACATTTGGTGAATTGTATTTTATTTTTCTTCTGGGTCAACAGAGAGCCCTATCCAATTTTGGTTGAACATTGTTGCTGCCATTCATAGCTAAGAGGGGGTTATAAAAAGATGACATGAGGTATGAATGTAACTGTGTTACTGAAAGGTCTTATACAACATAAACCTTTGATTTCCTTCTCTATAGCAACATTAATCTAGTTTATTTCCCTATGGAACTAAATCTGATCTAGGACAGGTGGAAATCAGCTGCTTTCTCATTCTGAAATTGGCCTCTTATCAGTATCTCTGACAGCAGACAGGTAGATTTTGGACAAATGGAAATATATCCTGACTTTTTTTTTTTGGACTTGTAGGTGTGTCTGCACCCACCACCATCTTACATGCTCCCAAGAAAATTCCCCTGATTCACAGCTTAGATTCATGGTAGATGAGTTGATCAGTTTGAGTTGAATTGACACTTTGCCTGAGTAATTGGCAGCACGTAGCTGCACTGGCTTAGGGGGGAGGGATAGCTCAGTGGTTTGAGCGTTGGCCTGCTAAACCTAGGGTTGTGAGTTCAATCCTTGATGGGGCCACTTAGGGATCTGGGGCAAAATCAGTACTTGGTCCTGCTAGTGAAGGCAGGGGGCTGGACATGATGACCTTTCAAGGTCCCTTTGAGTTCTAGGAGATGGGATATCTCCATTTAAAAAAAAAAAAAAAAAAAAAAGGAGCAAAACTGGGACTGATTTGAGAGTCACACTCTCCCTTTCCTACACAGGGAGAGTAAAGTGCACACGCCATTTTCTTGATGCAGCTCACTTCCCACACTGCACTTCCCAGGTGTTTTAGCTGGTGTGATGCCGGAGCGGAGGCAAGGCTCCATCTACTCCCCACTGTCCAGTGTGGGCAGAGGGAGTAGCAGCTTAGTGTCAACTGCTGTCCCCAGTGCATGGACTGGGATCTGGGTAGCCCACACAAGGGAGTAAGGGGACACCTAATGCATCTTTACCCCCAAGACTACTCATGACTGAGTCCTTTACAGCTGAACAGATAGTTTATCTAAAAGAGCCAGCCCTTCCACCACAACTCAGCCACTGACAATCAAGTTGGGCTTTTCCTCCCAGTGAGAGGGGTTGTGTGAACTGAATTGCCCAGGCAGACCTGTTGCCTTTGAATAATGCCCTCAGTTACATCTGTATAACCAGATAGCCTGCAACATAGAGAGACACGTGCACCTAAGGGCCAAGCGCAGTATGCATGTTCTTCTCTATTTACACTTTTATAAACACACTACAAAGAATAAATCTCTTTGAGGGACACCACAGGAAAATGTTGGCCCAAAGGGGAAAGAAAATCCAGTTCTGGGATGATAGATATGTTGGAGTGAGGCAACTATCTTCCCCTGCCCCCCTGCCGAGAGGTATACATTTTACTACTATGACTCCCCAGGGACATTACGAGTTTCTTTTATTTCCCCTTTGAATTGTTTGAGAGAATAAAATGGTAGGCAGGTGTCCAGCAGTGTCAGACAGTTCTGAGACAGCTGGGTGCAGGCTTGAGAGATGGTGACAAAGTAGGAGAGACATAAAATAGTTTGGTCCCTCTCCTTGCCCTATTTCCCTCATTGCTGAGTCTGGTTCCCTCTGGTCACTGACATATATGATACAAAGAGCAGAGACTAGCTTGGCTCTGGTTTTGATCAATCATGTCTTTACATGCATTAGGAGGATTAGTACCTTCAATCATTTAAAAAAATGAGATACATCTTTGCCACATGTGCCAAAAATGTCATACATTTCATCCAACTTATGGCAAATACTGTCTGAGCTGTTGACAATGTATGCTTTCACCCTGGAACTAGAGGATGCAGCACTCATAACGATAAACATCTAAAATATTTCTATGTTGAAAAAATGAACTGGGATTCTGAAATGTTAACACTTAACATTATTTATGATGATGATGTGTCTATGTATTACAGTAGCTCTTAGAAACCCCAGCTGAGATATGGGGCTGATGTGCTAAGCTCATGACAAGATATAGTCCTGCTCCAAAGAACTTAGAGAATCATAGACAGGACAGACAAAGGATGGGAGGGGAAACAGAGGTGGAGGGCTTATGCAAGGTCGTAGAGCAGTTCAGTGGCTCAGCTAAGAGTAGAATCCAGATGTCCTGATTCCTCTTCCAGTGCCCCATCCACTAGACCATGCTGCACATACAAGTTCTATTAAAGTTCCATTTGATATAGTTACAAAATCAATAGGCTCCTCATTTTAAGTATAATAAGGGATAAAGCTCAATGGTTTGCATATCTCCAGATTGAATCTATATCCTCCCCCTCTCCCCCACCACACTGTTTGATATGAGAGCAAATGCATCAGGCAGAACAACAGCTGGATTTCTTTCCTGTTGTGGGATTTCTGATAGTTTTTAATGCAAGGTAATGAAATTCTGATTGGGAGATTACAGAAGGATTCTATAATCGTAAGAAGCTGCATCTTTCGTAGCCCCAAGTATTTTGTGAAGTAAAGCAGTCTGATTAGATGAAAGGACATAAAGAAGTCCAAGAAGTATTCAGTCTTATACCATTTCTAAGGGAATTTTTTTCCTTGCCTTTCAACTCAAGAGAATATGGAGAGATGAACAAAAGTAAGAAGTGACCATGAAATAAAGAATATCATTTAAATTATCTGAAATCACAACCGTTTTTTTTTTATTTGATCCCTTATGTCTGCTTTCACACCTCATTCCAATTACACTCTGTGTTAAGGAGACACAAGACAGACAGCTGATTTTACGGTGGAAATCACCTCTCTGAGTGTGTACCATGCCTTGGTACCAAGCAATGCAAGATTCCCCATGCTGCTCTTCCCATGTCTGTTGGGAAACACTTGTCCCCTGAGAGGTGGATTTGGATCTCTCACTCATTTCACGTAGGCCCCAGTTGGACATGGAGTGGTAGCTTTGGAGTACTAGTCACTTAGGCCGCATTTGAGTCAGACCTGTTGGTGAGAGGCTCCATATCCCATTTCTGCAGGAACTAATCCCTTAACTCTTAGGATGAGAATGCTCAGCCCTCAGCAAATTGGACCAAGGTACAAAAGATGAATCCTGAATATTTCCACCTGCTTACACTCAGCATATGGCCCACAGCTTCACTGTAGCACAGTGTCCTTTTTCCCCCTTCCCTCTACAAAATAAATCCTTCCTCGACTTTCTCACATCTTTCTAACCCTGCTATGCTCTGCTGAAGTAGAACCCCTTACTCCTGACAGGCAGAAAGCTTCATTCTCCCTACCTGCATATAATAACCAGTTGCCTGGCTCCCCCGCTAAAGCTAGTTTGGGCTACATGCTACACATGTTCACCCCACCTCTGCTGTAAACATATGTAATATTTCTATACTGACTCTTGAGGTGTGGAATGGGGTAGGACCTGGCAACTGGGAAAGCTGACTCTCATTGAAGTGTCCAGATGCTGAAAAAGGGGCTGTTTCCAGAGGTGGGGAGATAAGGCCACTCAGTAGTACTCATGACAAACGGATATCCCTAAGCCAGAATCTCCTCCCAACAGTCAAAGAAAGAGCTTCACCAAAACCTTTGCAATAACCAATCTCCAGGAGACACCCACCTCAGAACTGGCCGACATCCAGTTTCCTAAGGATTAAGGCCTATATTTTCAAAAGTGGCCAATGATCTTGGATGCCCAATTTGATCATTTTTGGACTTGTTTTTCAGGGGTACAGAGCACTTGCATCATCCTTTTACTTCAACTAGAGCTGTGGATGCCCAAAACGTCTGAAAATCAGGCCCAAGAGATCTCATGTTGGGCTCCCAAAATCAGTGGCCACTTTTGAAAGTGTAGCCTTAGTCTCCAGGTTGTGGTAGAGTAATGGGGGCTTTGTAGTACAGTTGTATTGCTTCACATTGAGTCAAAGAAATCCCATCTTGTTCTGGCTCTGAACTGAAGGTACCATTAGGTTTGATTATTACTCTAAACAAATCAGCAGTGACTACAGGGCTCTGGGAGTGAGGGTAAAGGATCTGGGTCCATTGGTTGTGTTCTTGTCCATCCTCTCGGTTGAGGTAATGGCTGAGGCAAGGACATGTACATCCTGGAGATGAATGCGTGGCTTTGCAAATGGTGTCAATTGGTGAGTTTTGGCTTCCTTGGCCATGGGATCTGTTCTGGGAAGGAGGATTACTGGGTTGAAATGGGATCCACCTGACCAAGAAGGAAAAGAGCATCTAGGAATTATTTCAGGGAAGTTCTATGGCCTCCGTTATTCAGGAGGCCAGACTAAATAACCACAATGCTCCCTTCTGGCCTGGGAATCTATGAATCATGAATCTTTGCACACTGACTCACCAACCTAGTGAGGAGGACTTTAAACTAGATTCAAAGGGGGCAGGTGAGAAAAGCCTGCAGGTAGCTATCTTACAAAAGTATAATAGGGTCATCAGAGCAGCAAGAGGGTTAACAGAAAATTTCCAATAAGATCTTGGAATGTATTGGGCACACCTTTTTGTTTCAGTTGAAAGAAATAACCAGGGGGACAGCCATTTCAGGCCTGGTCTACACTACGGGTTTAGGTCGACTTTAGCAGCGTTAAACCGAATTAAGCCTGGACACGTCCACACAACGAAGCCCTTTCTTTCGACTTAAAGGGTCCTTTAAACCGGTTTCTTTACACCACCTCCGACGAGGGGATTAGCGATAAAACCGGCCTTTGCGGGTCGGAATTGGGGTAGTGTGGACGGAATTCGACGTTATTGGCCTCCGGGAGCTATCCCACAGTGCTTCATTGTGACCGCTCTGGACAGCACTCTCAACTCAGATGCACTGACCAGGTAGACAGGAAAAGACCCGCGAATGTTTGAATTTCATTTCCTGTTTGCCCAGCGTGGAGAGCACAGGTGACCACGCAGAGCTCATCAGCACAGGTAACCGTGATGGAGTCCCAGGATCGCAAAAGAGCTCCAACATGGACCGAACGGGAGGTACGAGATCTGCTCGCCATATGGGGAGACGAAGCAGTGATAGCTGAACTCCGTAGCAGTAAAAGAAATGGAAAAGTATTAGAAAAGATCTCCAAGGCCATGAAGGACCGAGGCCATAACAGGGACACACAGCAGTGCCGCATGAAAATTAAGGAGCTACGGCAAGCTTACCACAAAGCCAGAGAAGCAAACGGAAGGTCCGGGGCAGAGCCGCAAACTTGCCGCTACTACGCGGAGCTGCATGCGATCCTAGGGGGTGCAGCCACCACTACCCCAACCGTGTGCTATGACTCTCTCACTGGAGAAACACACAGGGAAGACGGTTCGGGGAATGAGGAAGATGAGGATGGAGGTACTGTAGGTAGCTCACAGCAGCAAGGAAGCGGAGAAACCGGTTTCCCCAACAGCCAGGATATGTTTGTGACCCTGGACCTGGAACCAGTAACCCCCGAACTCACCCAAGACCCTCAGGGCACACAGGAGACCTCTGGTGAGTGTAACTTTGTAAATATTTGTAAACATTACACACAAAAAAGCAAGCGTGTTTAATGATTAATTTGCCCTGGCAATCACGGCCAGTACATCTACTGGAAAAGTCTGTTAACGTGTATGGGGATGGAGCGGAAATCAACCAGGGACATCTCCAGAAAGCTCTCCTGGTTGAAATGGGGTGATTTTATTAAGGGGACATTCAGAGGCGCCCGTTCCTGCTCTTCTGAACAGAAATGTTCCCCGCTGTTAACAACGCGGTGGGGGGAGGGGTAAAGTGATCATCCCAGAGAATCGTGTGTGTGTGTGTGGGGGGGTGGTTTACTTGTGTTTGTGCCGCATGTTAACCGGGAATCCGCAGCCCTCCTTTTACATTGAAACCCCATTTTAAATGGACAACCCAATTCATCCTTGATATGGGAAATGCGCTGCTGTTTGCAACCTTTCCCGCATGTTAAGAAGGTTAAAAAAGCCAAAACACTGTGGCCTACCATGGCTGCCTGCAAGCCGAAATATGCGACCTTGTAATGAAAGAGTGTACCCATGGTTCTCTAAAATGTGTCTTTTTTAACCACCTCTCCCTTCTCCTCCACCAGCTGCAAATGTTTCTCCTTCGCAGAGGCTCATGAACATTAGAAAGAGAAAACGTAGGATGAGGGACGATATGTTCACGGAGCTGCAGATGTCCTCCCATGCTGATAGAGCACAGCAGAATGCGTGGAGGCAGTCAATGTCGGAGATGAGAAAAGCCCAATATGAACGAGAGGAGAGGTGGCGGGCTGAATCGCGGGATGAACAGAGCAAGTGGCGGGCTGAAGACGATAGGTGGCGTCAGCTTGCAGACAGACGGCAAGAGGCAATGCTCCGTCTGCTGGAGCATCAAACTGATATGCTCGAGCGTATGGTTGAGGTGCAGGAAAGGCAGCAGGAGCAGAGACCGCCGCTACAGCCCCCGTGTAACCAACAGCCCTCCTCCCCAAGTTCCATAGCCTCCTCACCAAGACGCCCAAGAACACGGTGGGGGGGCCTCCGTCCACCCAGTCACTCCAAACCAGATGATTGCCCAATCATCAGAAGGCTGGCCTTCAATAAGACTTAAAGTTTTAAAATGCAGTGTGTCTTTTTCCATCCCTCCTCCCCCACCCATCCCAGGCTACCTTGGCAATTATCCCCCTACTTCTGTGAGGAACTAATAAAGAATGCATGAATGTGAAAAAACAATGACTTTATTGCCTCTGTAAGCGGGAGGGGAGGGTGGGGTGGGGTGGTTGGTTTACAGGGAAGTAGAGTGAACTGGGTCGGGGGGGGGGTTGGAGGATTCATCAAGGAGAAACAAACAGAAGTTTCACACAGTAGCCTGGCCAGTCACAAAACTCGTTTTCAAAGCTTCTCTGATGCGCACCGCGCCCTGCTGTGCTCCTCTAACCGCCCTGGTGTCTGGCTGCACGTAATCAGCGCCCAGGCGAGTTGCCTCAACCTCCCACCCCGCCATAAAGGTCTCCCCCTTACTCTCACAGATATTGTGGAGCGCACAGCAAGCAGCAATAACAATGGGGATATTCTTTTCGCTGAGGTCTGAGCAAGTCAGTAAGCTGCGCCAGCGCGCTTTTAAACATCCAAATGCACATTCCACCACCATTCGGCACTTGCTCAGCCTGTAGTTGAACAGGTCCTGACTCCTGTCCAGGCTGCCTGTGTACGGCTTCATGAGCCATGGCATTAAGGGGTAGGCTGGGTCCCCAAGGATCACGATAGGCTTTTCAACATCCCCAATGGTCACTTTCTGGTCTGGGAAGAAAGTCCCTTCCTCCAGCTTTCGAAACAGAGCAGAGTTCCTGAAGACGCGAGCATCATGTACCTTTCCCGGCCATCCCACGTTGATGTTGGTGAAACGTCCCTTGTGATCCACCAGGGCTTGCAGCAGCATTGAAAAGTACCCCTTGCGGTTTACGTAGTCGGTGGCTTGGTGCTCCGGTGACAAGATAGGGATATGGGTTCCGTCTATGGCCCCGCCACAGTTTGGGAATCCCATTTCAGCAAAACCATCCACTATTGACTGCACGTTGCCCAGAGTCACTACCCTTGCTATCACCAGGTCTTTCATTGCCCTGGCAAATTGGATCACAGCAGCCCCCACCGTAGATTTGCCCACTCCAAATTGATTCCCGACTGACCGGCAGCTGTCTGGCGTTGCAAGCTTCCACCGGGCTATCGCCACTCGCTTCTCAACTGTGAGGGCTGCTCTCATCTTGGTATCCTGGCGTTTCAGGGCAAGGGAAAGCAAGTCACAAAGTTCCATGAAAGTGCCCTGGGAATCGTCCCATACCTGCAGCACGATGCGGTCCCACCAGTCTGTGCTTGTTTCCCGGGCCCAGAATCGGCGTTCCACGGCATGAACCTGCCCCAGTGACACCATGATTTCCACATTGCTGGGGCCTGTGCCTTGTGAGAGGTCTATGTCCATGTCAATTTCCTCATCACTCTCGTCGCCGCGCTGCAATCGCATCCTCGGCTGGTCCGGGTTTCGCCTTGGCATGTCCTGGCTCTGCATATACTCCAGGACAATGCGCGTGGTGTTCATAGTGCTCATAATTGCCGCGGTGATCTGAGCGGGTTCCATGATCCCAGTGCTAGCTATGGCGCCTGGCTGGTCAGAAAAAAGGCGCGAAAGTAGTATCTGATGGACCAGGAGAAGGAGGGAGGGCGGGAGGGAGGGAGGGCCGAGTGATGACATGGCGTACAGGTACAGGAACAGGGAATTAAAATCAAGACAGGTGGCTGTGCATCAGGGAGAAACACAAACAACTGTCACACAGAATGGTCCCCCCAAAGATTAAACTGAAAACCCTGGGCTTAGCAGGCCGTTGATTTCACGGAGGAAGGGGAAGCAAATGAATACAGAACAAATCTATTTTTTACATCTTAAGCTGGCAGCCGACGGTGCAGCATGAGTGATAGCCTCTCCAGTACGATGACGACGGTTACCAGTCATAATATACCGCGCATTGGGGGGGAGGGATAGCTCAGTGGTTTGAGCATTGGCCTGCTAAACCCAGGGTTGTGAGTTCAATCCTTGAGGGGGCCACTTGGGAATCTGGGGCAAAATCAGTACTTGGACACTGCTAGTGAAGGCAGGGGGCTGGACTCGATGACCTTTCAAGGTCCCTTCCAGTTCTAGGAGATGGGATATCTCCATTAAAAAAAAAACAAAAAAAAACATCGTCTGCCAAAAGGCAAGGGGCTGCTGCTGTGTACCGGTAGCAATGAAGCCTCCCGTCTGCCAGCCCCACGTCCGCCAGCACCCAGCATCGCCCTCGGCCTCTTCTGGGTGCTTAGCAGGCAATACTGGGCAATTGCCAGAAAATAGTATATTACGACTGGTAGCCATCATCATCGAAACAGTAGCATGTCTGCCCAGGTGGCCATGATTGACAGCCACTCCAGTACGACGATGATGGATACCAGTCATAATATACCATCTCCTGGCAAGGGGCTGGTGCAATGCAGCCCTACGGCTGCCAGCCCCACGGCTATTACTCATGCTACACCGTCTACCGCCAAAAAGCAGTTAGCAGCTGCTGCTGTGTAGCAATGCAGTCCCACGTCTGCTGGCACCCAGAGGACATATGGTGACGGTGAGCTCAGCTGAGCTGAGCGGGCTCCATGTTGTCTGCACAGGTAACCCAGGTAACCCAGGTAAAAAGGCGCGAATCTATTGTCTGCCGTTGCTGTGACGGGGGAGGGAGGGGCCTGACGACATGTACCCAGAACCGCCCGCGACACTGTTTTGTATCATCCGGGCATTGGGATCTCAACCCAGAATTCCAAGGGGCGGCGGAGACTGCGGGAACTGTGGGATAGCTGTGGGATAGCTACCCATACTGCAATGCTCCGGAAGTCGACTCTAGCCTTGTACTGTGGACGCGGTCCGCCGACTGGAGCACCTAGAGCATTTTATGTGTGGACACACACAATCGGCTGTATACAACCGATTTCAATAAAACCGGCTTCTATACATTCGAACTAATTTCGTAGTGTAGACATACCCTTAGAGTTGATTCTGACCAGTGGAGAGGAATTGGTAATGAATCTGAAGCTTGAAGGTAATTTGGGTGAAAGGGATCATGAAATGAGAGATTTCATGATTCTAAGGTTAAGAATGAGGGAGAGCAACAGAATAGGGACAATTGACTTAAAAAAAGCAAACTTTAACAAACTCGAAGAACTGGTAGGCCAAATCTAGAAGGAAAAAGGAGTTCAGGACAGCTGGCAGTTTCTCAAAAAGACAATATTAAAGGCACAACAGCAAATTATCCCAATGGAAAGGACAGACAGGAAGAATCAGAAGTTCTTCATCAGAAGCTCTTTAATGATCTGAAAATGAAAAAGGAATCCTATAGAAAGTGGAAATATAGACAAATTGCCAAGGATGAATACAAAAGAATAGTACAAACGTGTAGGCACAAAATCAGAAAAGTTAAGGCACAAAATGAGTTACACCTAACAAGGGACATAAAAGGCAGTAAGAAGACATTCTTTAAATACATTAGGAGCATGAAAAAGATGAAGGGAAGTATAGGTCCTCTACCTAGTGGAGAATGAGAACTAATAACAAATATCAAGAATGCTGAGGTGTTTAATTCCTATTTTTCTTCAGTTTTCACTACCAAGGTAAATATTAATAACAAGAGGGAAGAACACGCAAGCCAAAATAGAGAAAGAACATGTTAAAGAATATTTAGATAACTTAGATCTATTCAAGTCAGGAGGGCTTGATGAAATTCACCCCAGGGTACTTAAGGAAGTAGCTGAAGCAATCTTAGATCTGTGAGTGATTATCTCTGAGAACTCATAGAAGCCAGGTGAAGTTGTAGAAGACTAGAGAAGGGCAAACCTAGGACCTATCTTTAAAAGGGGACAAAGAGGAACCTAGGGAACTACAGCTCAGACAGCTTAAATTTCAATACATGGAAAGATACTGGAACAAATTACTAAACAATCAATTTGTAAGCACCTAGCTGATAATAAGATAATAAGTAGTAGCTAACATGGATTTGTCAAGAACAAATCATTCCGACCAACTTAATTTCCTTCTTTGACTGAGTTACTGGCCTAGTGGATAGGGGGAGAAGCAGCAGACATGATATATCTTGATTTTCGTAAGGTTTTTGACGCAGTCCCACATGACATTCTCATAAAGAAACTAGGGCAATGTAATCTAGATGAAATTAGTATAAGGTGGGTGCTCAACTGATTGAAAGACTGTACTCTAAGAAGAGTTATCAGTGGCTATCTGTCAAACTGGGAGGGCATATCTAGTGGAGTCCTGCACAGGGCAGTCCTGGATCTGCTACTATCCAATATCTCCATTAATGACTTGGAAAATGGAGTGGAGAGTATGCTTACAAAATTTGCACATGACACCAAGCTGGGAGGGATTGCAAGCACCTTTGAATTCTAATCCTATCCTTCAAATGACCTTGACAAATTAGAGAATTGGTTTGAAATCACCAAGATGAAATTCAATAAAGATGAGTGAAAAATATTACACTTAAGAAGGAAAAAAATCACACGCACAAATACAAAATAGGGAATAACTGGCTAGATGGTAATACTGCTGAAAAGGATCTGGGGGTTAGGGTGGATCACAAACGGAACATGAGTCAGTAATGTGATGCAATCGAGAAAAAGGCTAACATCATTCTAGGGTGTATTAATAGGAGTATCATATATAAGACATGGTGGGTAATTGCCCCACTGTTCTCAGAACTGGTGAGGCCTCAGATGCAGTACTGTATCCAATTCTGTGTGCCACACTATAGGATATCCCTCATCCCCAGCCCCACTTCAGAGTCTGCACCCCCAGCCAGAGCCCTCACACCCCCCACACCCCAACCCCCTGCCGCAGCCCAGAGCCCCCTCCTGCTCCCTGAACCCTTCATTTCTGGCCCCACCCCAGAACCCAAACCTCCAGCCGGAGCCCTCGCCCCTACCCTGAGCCAGCCCAGTGAAAATGAGCAAGTGAGTGAGTGTGGGGAGAGTGAGCGGGGGGGAGGGGGGGGGTAGAATGGAGTGAGCAGAGGTGGGTCCTCGGAGATGGGGGCGGGGCCTGGGCAAGGCCTCAGAGGAGGGGCGGGGCAGGGCAAGGGTTTTGTGTGAGTAGAAAGTTGGCAGCCCTAATTTCCACTGACGATAAAACAAGAAGTAATTGGGTTAATCTGCAGCAAGGGAGCTTTAGATTAGATATTAGGAAAAACTTTCTAACTATAAGAATAGTTAAGCACTGGAACAGGCTTCCAAGGGAGGGTGTGGAATCCCTGTATCAGAGATTTTAAAGAACAGGTTAGTCAAACAACTGTCAGGTATGGTCCAGGTTTACTTCATCCTGCCTTAGTGCAGGGAGCTGGACTAGATGACCTCTTGACACCCCTACATTTCTATGATTCTTTGACATCTTTTATAGGCCTCCATGAGGAGGGCCTGATCAACCCACCGAGTGCACATAGGCCCTGAAATGTTTCGCCCACCTCCTCACACCTAATATCTTTATCCTGTTAGTTCAGACACAGCACTAAAGTGGCGTGATAGAAGCAGCTGGAGACCAAAGGCCTACAGCACTCTCACTACACAGTAATCCTGTGTCTTCACACAGCCACTTCTCCTTGGCTGGCTCGTTAGCTTTTCCCCACGGGCTTCACTCCCCACCAGCCAGCATGCTTCTCGTTCACTGTGCACAGCTGGCATGCAGCTCCTCTCGGAGGCTGGCTAGTTCAGCTGCACCTGCTAAGTGGGAGTCAGTTAACCAAGCAGTCCTCAGGGTCCTCTTGCCATCTTCCGGCTACCCTCATTGCTGCTCCTCCCCTGCCTCCCACCTGCCTGCATGGTTGCCTCTCCAAAACAGCACACTCAAAAACACCGGGTGTCTAGGCCTTATGAATCTATCAGTTAGTAAGGAACAGCACATGAAATATTTCCTTTGCCTTTTTTTCCTAATACTCTTGTACAAAGAGACAGTATTGCAAAAAGCTATGTTACCTTCCCACACATCCTCATCTCCAAATCATTGTGCCTAGGCATTAAAGCCCCCTGCGGGACAATGAATTGGCATTCACACAAAGATGTTCAATGTGAAATGTACACCATATGTACCTGATCCTGCCTCTCTGAAGTCAATGGATGTTTTATCATTGAGTTTAGTGGGCATAGGATCAAGCCTGGTATCTCTTAAGTCCCCTGAATCATTATAGAGAAGAATATTGGCACATGGTTTCAACCTGATCTTGGAAGCTCTTGGCTTTTGTGGATTTAACTCATGCCCTCACTGTTCCTTTAATGTATTTCTTTTTCTTTTTCTTGTAATAGGTGACACCTACAATTGGAAAGCTATAAAAATGAATATAGATGAAATATTAGGGGGTGGCCATGTGAAATAGGTGCAAACAAATAGGCTCTTACAGGCATAAATAGGTCTTAAAACTGCTTTCATCTGCACTCTGTCCTCATTCTGGAGATATTGATTCATTGACAAAATTGGTCAATTTAAATTCCAAAGTCCCACTTCCCCTCTACATTCTGCATCGTGCTGGATTTCTGTAGCTAGGGATGTGTGCTGTCAGGTGTCTTGAATTATTTTTTTTAAAGCATGATATATATTTCTGCAGCTCATATTTTGAATAATAATTTTTTGCCTAATTAAATGCTAGAAAGTCCGGAGCTGGTGCCTATAATATTCAGGAGTGATGTGGGTCATCTGTGTTGTTATCATACAAAAGCTCGGGTTAAAATTTAATTTAACTGCATATTAGGGCTTGTACTCAGAAGGCAGGGTTTGGAGATCTACTTTGCACTGTGTGAAATTTCTCCTAGTGGCTGGTGGCGAGGGTTGGTTTTACTGTGGGCCTGGCCTGTGATCAGCTAATGGAAAGTTTGTGTGGGGAAGACAATGGAGTTGCCTCACACACAGAAGTAGAGAGGAAGTGGCAATGGCACGCCTACAAGGGAAGATTAATTTTATATACTTAGCTCCATTCTATTTCAGAAATTCAGACCCCTTCCATTCTTTGAACTGACAGTTCCACATCTCTCTCACATTTTAATAAAGGGATGATGCCAATATTGTTCTTCAGGATGAGGAAGATAGGCACAGCAAGTGGTCCAGTCTTAGCGAATGGAAGCAGGGGTTACAGTGGAGGTAGATGTAATAATGCAACCCCTGTCTCATGAGCTATATAATCTACCCCAGAGTTTATTAGAAATTGGGGTAAGCAGAATGACACTCACTATCGGTAGCATTTGTATCTCTGAATCTGTGCTGCCTAGACTTTCTGTGTACCGCACCTTTAGTTTTTAAAGCAAACTGCAGTATTCAGCAGCCTGCACAGAGGAGACATGCATATTGAGCTCTCTCGGGGTGGGGAGGGGGCCTTACCTTTGTTTATTCTTGTTCTTTTCCTCACCTACAATCAGAAAGCCATTCAGATAGATGGCATACAGTGGCTCTTGGAATACTGAAAAAATATCCCTTGTAGTGCCAAGATATAGTGCCAATTCTGTAGTGGGGGGCCCAAAACTGGACGCTTCATCTTGGCCCCCATCTACAAGGGATAAAACAGAGGCTCTTTCCCCCAAAAGTATTACTTCGAGTAAAAAGAAAACTGGTTAATCAAAATCTCTGTGGAGCGGGCCAGATGGCAAATAATAATTGCATTGTTTGATACACACAATGTTGCAAACTTAGGTCAAACTGGTCAGGAAGTGTCTTCACATCATCCCTGCTGCTTAAAAATAAACTCCAGTCTATTGATGTGAGTCACTGAAGCTGGGGAGAAGGGTCTGTAGTACATTTTTATCCCTTCCTCTTCAGTGTTTGAATTCCCTTCTTAGTGGATAGCCAAAAGTATCCACAATGCACTATAAAATCAACAGGATTCATTCCTACAAATGAAAACTATCTATCTATGGCCCCCATCACCAGAGTTTCTGAGAACCTTATAATCTCTAATGTATTTATCTTCACAATGTTCCTGGCAGGTAGGGCAGTGCGATTAAAACTCGTGGCAATCGGGGAAGGTCCCGGATGATTGGAAAAAGGCAAATATAGTGCCCATCTTTAAAAAAGGGAAGAAGGAGAATCCGGGGAACTACAGACAGCTCAGCCTCATCTCAGTCCCTGGAAGAATCATGGAGCGGGTCCATTTTGGAATCCATTTGGAAACACTTGGAGGAGAGGAGGATGATCAGGAACAGTCAACATGGATTTACCAAGAGCAAGTCATGCCTGACTGACCCGATTTCCTTCTATGATGAGATAATTGGCTCTGTTGATATAAGGAAAGTGGTGGACGTGATATACCTTGACTTTAGCAAAGCTTTTGATACAGTCTCTCACAGTATTCTTGCCAGCAAGTTAAAAAAGTATGGATTGGATGAATGGACTATAAGGTGGATAGAAAACTGGCTAGATCGTCGGGCTCAACGAGTAGTGATCAACGGCTCGATGTCTAGTTGGCAGCCGGTATCAAGCAGAGTGCCCCAGGGGTCGGTCCTGGGGCCAGTTTTGTTCAACATCTTCATTAATGATCTGGATGATGGGATGGATTGCACCCTCAGCAAGTTCGCAGATGACACTAAGTTGGGGGGAGAGGTAGATATGCTGGAGGGTAGGGATAGGGTCCAGAGTGACTTAGACAAATTGGAAGATTGGAACAAAAGAAATCTGATGAGGTTCAACAAGGACATATGCAGAATCCTGCACTTAGGAAGGAAGAATCCCATGCACTGCTACAGACTGGGGACTGATTGGCTAAGCAGCAGTTCTGCAGAAAAGAACCTGGGGATTACAGTGGACGAGAATCTGGATATGAGTCAACAGTGTAGTCAAGAAAGCTAATGGCATATTGGGCTGCATTAGTAGGAGCATTGCCAGCAGATCGAGGGAAGTGATTATTCCCTCTATTCTGGACTGGTGAGGCCACATCTGGAGTATTGCGTCCAGTTTTGGGCCCCCCACTACAGAATGGACAAATTGGAGAGAGTCCAGTGGAGGGCAACAGAAATGATTAGGAGCCTGGGGCACATGACTTACAAGGAGCGGCTGAGGGAACTGGCCTTATTTAGTCTGCAGAAGAGAAGAGTGATGGGGGATTTGATAGCAGCCTTCAACTACCTGAAGGGGGGTTCCAAAGAGGATGGAGCTAGGCTTTTCTCAGTGGTGACAACTGTTTCACGGTGGCAAGCGCTGGGAGGGACGGGGGAGGATGAGGAATGCAACGCACTCAGGAAGAGGCGGGGCAGGGTGGGGATTTGGAGAAGGAGTCCAATAGGGGCAGGGAGGGGGTGGAGTTGGAGCGGGGACTTTGGGGAAGGGGTTGGAATGGAGACGGGGCAGGGGCAGGAGGGGGCGGGGCAGGGTGGAGGTGGGGCGGGGAAGGGGTGGGGGGTCACGCACCCACCGGCACCAGGAAAAGTTGGCACCTATGATCCGCAGGACATTTAAATGTGAAGAGAAGGCCAGCCTTTAGTACAAGCAGTTCATCGAGTTTCGGGGGGCGCCAAACAAAGTTGGCAACTCAGAAAGTATCCCTTACAATGAAACCTGTGAGACTTCACAATTTGATTTGCACCGATACTTACTGAGATCAAAACGGAGCCTGGCCTGACCAATGAATAGTAAATTTACCTATGAATGCTAGCCTTATATGGATATACGTTTAATTGTGGAATCTAGAGCTTTGAAAACCTAAAAGACTGTCGTGGTTGGAGATCCTTTGCTTTAATTACTCATGTGATTTTGTAATTTTAATTGTGTAATTATTACAACATTAAAGACCACAATTACCTTTTAAATCTTCCTAAGAACATACTTTTATTACATTTTTATGACTTTGTAATGATATGATATTTTATTATTCTTTAGAAATGACTTTATGATTATACAGTTTTAATATATGCTCTATTTTAATATATGGTCACATTACCCCATAATCATCCTTATAATTCTGACTACGTGATGGAAGATGAATGACCTGGGACTTTCCAAAAGATAACTTGGATAGATTGTCTGGGTAGTAACCCACCAAGACATGGGTTTGACTTTTAGACCCAAATTCTCTTGGGATTTAAACTGATAGAGAGAAGACATGACTCTATCTATGGTGAATCTATTTAAAAAGCCAAGTATCAGAGGGGTAGCCATGTTAGTCTGAATCTGTAAAAAGCAACAGAGGGTCCTGTGGCACCTTTGAGACTAACAGAAGTATTGGGAGCATAAGCTTTCGTGGGTAAGAACCTCACTTCTTCAGATGCAAGTCTGAAGCCAGTTCAAGACAAGACACTATTATGGTGAAGTCATGGTTAAGATGAGTCATGCTGGGGTTGTATATAGGAACCTGGAAGCATCTTGGAAGGAAGAATGGTGTTCTAGGATTTTACTCTGTTCTCACTCATACCAGAGTAAATCAGGAGAAACTCCATTAAAATCAATGGAGTTTCTCTAGAGTGTAAAGCCAGTGTGAGATCCAATATGAGTGTGAAATCAGTCAGGGCCCTATTCATCAGTAATACAAAAGCCCAGTGAAGAGGGTGTTTTTGAAAATACATGACCAGGATGGAAGAGCCATGATTAGTATAAAAGTCTGAAGAACCAGATTGGCCTGAAACAGATGCTGAGCTCATTTCCTCCCTTATTTTGTAAAGACAATTTTGCATATATTTACTATTTGTTTTCATGTCTTTTCCTTTAGTTTTTATTAGGTAAATAGTGTTCCTGTTTAGTTTTGTTTTAACATTTCCCATTGTTCTTTAGACTTTGATATTCTATATAAAGCTATTCATCCTTTGTTTCGCCCTGCCCTGGAGACCCCCTATAGTCACTTAAATGGGAATAAGAAGCCTGACTTTGATATGTTGTGGTTAACACAAAACATGAGGGGGAGCAAGACTTTTTCCACACTGCCCTAAAAAGTTGCATACCTGAAAGATGAGATAACAGCAGCTTAGAATCATAGAATCATAGAATATCAGAGTTGGAAGGGACCTCAAGAGGTCATCTAGTCCAACCCCCTGCTCAAAGCAGGACCAATTCCCAGCTAAATCATCCCAGCCAGGGCTTTGTCAAGCCGGGCCTTAAAAACCTCCAAGGAAGGAGACTCCACCACCTCCCTAGGTAACGCATTCCAGTGTTTCACCACCCTCCTAGTGAAATAGTTTTTCCTGATATCCAACCTGGACCTCCCCCACTGCAACTTGAGACCATTGCTCCTTGTTCTGTCATCTGCCACCACTGAGAACAGCCGAGCTCCATCCTCTTTGGAACCCCCCTTCAGGTAGTTGAAGGCTGCTATCAAATCCCCCCTCATTCTTCTCTTCTGGAGACTAAACAATCCCAGTTCCCTCAGCCTCTCTTCATAAGTCATGTGCTCCAGACCCCTAATCATTTTTGTTGCTCTCCGCTGGACTCTTTCCAATTTTTCCACATCCTTCTTGTAGTGTGGGGCCCAAAACTGGACACAGTATTCCAGATGAGGCCTCACCAATGTCGAATAAAGGGGAATGATCACGTTCCTCGATCTGCTGGCAATGTCCCTACTTATACAGCCCAAAATGCCGTTAGCCTTCTTGGCAACAAGGGCACACTGTTGACTCATATCCAGCTTCTCGTCCACTGTGACCCCTAGGTCCTTTTCTGTAGAACTGCTACCTAGCCATTCCGTCCCTAGTCTGTAGCAGTGCATGGGATTCTTCCATCCTAAGTGCAGGACTCTGCACTTGTCCTTGTTGAACCTCATCAGGTTTTTTTTGGCCCAATCCTCTAATTTGTCTAACTTCAACTACTGCACTGCAACAAGTTTTGACAAGTACCTTGTGAGCAACATTTGCTATTGAGGAGACATCCGTGACCAAATATGTGATCCTTCTAGTGTGTGATACATTTCAGCATGGCTGGAATTAACCTGCAATCCATGTTACTTTGGGTTTATATTATAGTCCCTGAAGGCAATGGCATGATTTAGGAGAGTAAAGGATTTTAGGCTATATGGGCCAAACTCTCTGATGGCATAAAGTGGTGAAACGCCATTGACATCAATGTGGTGCCAATTTACACCAGCAAAGAATTTGCCCCATTATACACATATTATTTGCTCTTAATTCAAATCAGGGAAACTATGCCCAGATGCCACGGTGATAGTCACCTCATAAATGTGTGTAATCATAACATTAATAATCATAATATTGACTTTCAATGGGTATTGTGCACCAAAATCACTTAGGCATTTTTGAAAATCCCACCTATTACTATTTTGTGTCTGACCACAGATAATGCACATGCCCTACAGCTGTGGAAATGGTTAGAGGGAACCAGAGTATCAGAATATTTAAGAGTGAAGCTAAACACTCTTTCCCCATGTGTGGGGTTTTAGATAACCGAGTTTGTACATAACATACAAATTCCTATGATCACTTTCCATTTGAATTATTGACTGGTAGAAAATATAATCTCAATCTAGTAATTTAGTAATCACCTCCTGTATACACTATGCAACATTTGCGAATGGTATCTTAAGCTGTGTAATTGTAGTGGTGTAGAGTAGCTGAGCTATAAAAATTAATACTTTGTAGAGAAACCCAAATCATGTTATGCAATAACTGATCACAGTTCATCTCCAGTTGTTCATTAAAAAACGGAAAGTGGTTATTAAACCTGCAGATCTGAAATGCTTTTCTTACTCTGCTTAGAGTCACAGCTGGCAGATGGAATAGGGCAGCTAACACCTATATCCTTGATATCTACATTTAAAGGTGGAGAAGAGTGTTCCGCGTTGTATTTTACTCTCTTTGATCATGACACAGGATGTTTGAAGTGTACTACCTCATTCTGCTCCTTTTTTCCTAAGACACAGAGAGAGATCTCTCACGCCAAAGACTTTTCCTAAAAAGAAACCAAACAATAAAGAGCTCTTATGCTGTAATTTAGTGTTTGTATTAGTATGTTTTGGGAAATTGAATTAATTGCTGTAGCTATTTAATGGTGTTCCTCATTATATCAAAATGCCATTTTAAGTAGGTTGCTGGAGAAGGAGACAGGGAGTCTGCCGGAGGTAGATCCAGGCAATCATTAAAGGTGTCCTTCTTCAGGAAGAGTTTGAAAGTAGATTTCAGTTGAGAACCAGAAGTTTTGGAAGGGGCTGATGGTTCATTTAATTCTTTCCTAAGCTGTTGCCTTTTATGAGGTAAAACGAGTAGTAAGGGAGGGGTAACAAATTGGTCAAGGTAGCTATTTTTGACAAAGAAAAAAGGTAATTGACTTGATAAAATAATGATATAATTTAAGCATTTATATGACTCCCCATTGTCATCATGTCTCAGAGACTACAATTTTCAATATATTTATCCTCAACCCCGCGAGGTAGGGAAGTGCTATTATCCCCATTATACAGATGAAGAACTGAGGCACAGAGACTAAATGACTTGCCAAAGGTCACACAGGTAATCTGTGGTGGAGCTAGGGTGACCAGATAGCAAATGTGAAAAATCGGGACGGAGGTGGGGGGTAATAGGAGCCTATATAAGAAAAAAAGCCCCAAATATCAGGACTGTCCCTATAAAATCAGGACATCTGGTCACCCTAGGTGGAGCAGGCAATCAAACTTGGTCTCCTGAGTCCTATGCTAGCATCCTAGCCACTGGACCTGGTGCAGTCTAAGCTTCTCCAGCTAGGAAGATTGTGGACTTTATCAAAAGCCCACTGAAGTCAATGGTCTCCAGTCCATACCAAGTCCGTACCAAGTCATTTTAGGGGCCCAAAATGAATCACCGAGGAGTTTTTGACTTGTCTGATGGATTGCATTGATCAGACCCAGTTTTGCTTCTGGAATGGCAAAAGAAAGGAGACAAATGGCAATGGTTTGGTGATTCAAATTCAATCTTATTGTCTTTTTCTTTCCTTATCCTTACTAATCCCATAAGGAATGACTGGATATGTGAACATGGGGTGTGTGGGAGTGTATGTGTGTGTGGAATTGGTGACCCTCTCCCCAAAGAAATTTTAGTTTGTAACTCAGATTTTGTCCCAAATCATTCAACTAAAAAGCTATTTCAAGTCTTGTCCTCATTTTGTCCTTTTTGCTTTGGGTGGAGGAAAGAAGGAATTTTGTATATTCCAGAGGCTCACCTTTTGATTTTGGCCAGTGTTTTGAGAACAATTAACAGTGCAGATTGTTTGGGGATTATATTCCAAATCTGATTAATTTGCTGTTTAATTGTCTGTCTAAACTGTAAGCAGTGCCAGTGATTACCTTTATTTAGTTCATGTAGGTCTCTAAGTTTTGAAAAAGGGAAGAAAAAACTCTATCTTAGAATTGCTGAGAAAAGTGGATAATTGCCTCCTTCCAAGCCAAATATCTTTCTGTAATTGATTTTAAGGGCCAGACGGTCAGGTGATGTAAACCAGCACAGGGCTTGTGTCTTCATTGGAGCTATAGCAATTTACACCAGCTACAGATCAGGCTCTTTATTGCCCCTCATCACACATTTATGGAAAACAAGCGTCTGAAGGTAAATGTCTTCGATAGCAGTACCCATATTTGTCTTGCTTCTGTAACTATAAGAAGTTGAGATTGCCATTGGTTTAACCTTCTCATCTCAGCGAAAGTGCAAGAATCACACGTGAATGACACTAAGATCACTTATTCAAGATTTAGATTTTCATGAAAAAAATGAATAATTGCACATTTAACTACCTGGCTGCGTGAGCAGTTACTGTCCTGCACAAAATGATGATCCAGATCTCTGATGTCAAGGCTAAAGGAAGGGACTGATTAGGAATCCAGTTAAGTTAGATGTTCCCTACCTAATGCATTTCCAGTCTTTCTGCTTGACAAGTGTGTATTCTTTGCCTTGCTCCAGATCTGCAAGTATTCATCCTACGGAACTGATGTGGCATTCCTTGAAGCATTGCATTGGTACAAGGAGCCTGGCAACGAAGAGGTAATTTAGCTGACAATAGCTGGTGATGCAATACAAGAACTGTCATGCTGACCACATTCCAATTGTGTTCCATGAACCTATTCAAAGCTGAGCTATTGTACAAACCGAGAGCTACCTTTTACAATTCGTTTGGTATTTATTTTTATAATGAAAAGCAATGTTAATCTGCAGAGCTTCTTTGTAAAACAGGAGATTGCAAGACTTAATTAATGTGTGCAAAGTGCTTTGCACATGCAGGGTGGGATTTTCAAAACCACTCAGGCCCAGATCCTCAAAAGTATTTAGGCTTCTAACTTCCAGTCAGAGCTGGCCTCCTCTGCTCCTATTAATATCAATGAGAGCTTTAACATTGACTTCAGTGAGATCAGCATTAAGCCCACACTGAGTGCTTTTGAACATCTCACCTGTAAAGTTGTATAAAACAGTGGTTCTCAACCAGGGGTCCAGGCCCCCTAGGGGACCTCGAGCAGGTTTCAGGGGGGCTGCCAAGCAGGGCCAGCATTACACTCACTGGGGCCCAGGGCAGAAAGCCAAAGCCCCACTTCATGGGACCGAAGCCCAGGGCCCTGAACCCCACCCCCCAGGGTTGAAGTCGAAACCTGAGCAATGTAGCTTTATAGGAGACCCTGTGGCATGGGGCCCCATGCAAATGCCCTGCTTGCTACCCTCTAATGCCAGCCCTGGCTTTTATATGCCAAAAACCAGTTATTGTGGCACAGGTGGGCTGTGGAGTTTTTATAGCATGTTGGGCAGCGGCCGCAGAAAGGAAAAGGTTGAGAACTCTTGATATAAAACACACTAAGCCCTTGTCTACACTACACAATTAAATCAACTTATGTTAGGTTGACGTACCGCCACTGCAATCATTACTGCGTTTTTTCATGTCCACACTACCTTCCTTCTGCCAGTGGTGCGCGTCCTCACCAGGAGCACTTACACCGATTTAAGTGGGGGAGTGTTGGGAGTTGAGATCCTGGGCTCTCAGCTCCTTGCGGCTGTCAGTTCCACACCAAGCTGACAGCCTGGGCTCTCAGCACCAGGCAGCCAGGCTCCCAGATGGGAGCTGCACACGATGCTGACAGGCAAAGTAAGTAATGACAGTAATCACCCTAACTACATCGACCTAAGCTCATGGAGGTGGGAATTATTAGGTTGGTATAGTGGGGGATTTACATTGGCAGGAGCAATGCTGTAGTATAGACACTTACAGGTCAATGTAAGCTGCTTTATGTCAGCCTAACTCTGTAGTATAGATCTGGCCTAAGAGTTTGAAAATGCCTGGCATGACATTGCATCATTCCCAAAGCTTGGCTGTGCCTTAGACCATCTCTATTCTTATGGCAGTGTGTAGAGTTTATATACCACTTGCCTCCCCAGCCTGGATACAAATAGTAGTGTAGACAGTCAGGCACTGTTTAGGTGAGCAGAGTAAAGACTCACAAGGACCTTAGCATATATACCCAACATGTCTGTCTACACACCCAAGATCTTTTTAGCAGTATATTGTCCTATTGCCTCCCTGTTGCTGGGAGCCTTTCCCCGCTGCAGGGAGCTGCCAGAGCTTTTCCCCATTGCCTCCACCTAATACCAGAGCCTTCACTGACACATATAGCTACATGAACCCTACACACTGCTGCCAGTGTAAACAAGATCTTAGTTAAAGGAACAGCTGAGACTCTGGTTTGGCCCTGACCCTGGCTGTCATTGATTGTGCACAAGCACAGCACCTGGTTTTATGACCTACTACATATGGCAATCTTTGCATTTATACCTAGTATATGTAGAGTAGGTCTCACACAGTGTTTCTCAACCTTTTCCTTATTGTAACCCCATGGTGCACCATATCTCATAAACTTAGTCCCAGTTCAGAACAGAATGAAAATGATCCTTACAAAACTGTTGAACTCTGAACCTAATTTCCTTCTTTAAAGCAATAAAACCAGGGGGACCAGCATAATAATTTTTATAGTACAACCAGACCCAGCTGAGGAACAGAATTGTCCTTTGATCATAAGTACTAGCAAGTCATTATTGCCAGAGAGAAAATAAAGGAGACATGAACACAAATATGAAGAAAAGTCTGGATGTGAGAGAGAAACAGGAAGACAGCAAAAGAGGAGAAGAAAACAAATTCCCTATTGTTTGTGTTGTCTCTTGCAATGGAGCTATTAAATACAGCTCTCTAAAAGCAACTGCTTTTTCATACTTTACTTGAATGCACAAAGGTGTAATGGCAGGAATGGGCCAATTCCTGTTTGTCTTACTCACATAAGGAATTCCTGGAGTTGGTGGTAAGGCAAGTAGGATATGGCCTGGAGAAGCATAAAACCAGTCAAATAAGTTGTAGTAGCAGAAAAGAACAGACACAGGCAGCACCAGCTTATGAAGAGAACTAAAGCATGACCTCTTACCATAAGACACTTACTTTATTATGTCCTCAATACAATACTCCTTGTCCTCTCTAGGAACTGGAAGACCTAGAACTCTATGAGTTTAACTTAATTCCACAGAACTGCATCAGTGTAAAGGATTGAGGGAAAATAACTTTAGCTGTATGGAGAAAGGTAATTCCATTTCATGGAAGATTTCAATATTTAGACATTTTGTTTTGTTCTGAATGGAAAAAAAATTGTTAAAATTCTCCATGAAAGGGAATAGAGTCCCGGCTCTGACACAGTCCTCCTGGCAGGGCCGGCTCCAGGCACCAGCTGAGCAAGCAGGTGCTTGGGGCGGCCAAGGAGAAGGGGCGGCACGTCGGGCTCTTCGGCGGCAATTCGGCGGAGGGTCCCTGTCCATCTCGGAGGGAAGGACATGCGGCCAAATTGCCACCAAAGAAGAAAGTGATGCGGTAGAGCTGCCATCGGTCGCGATCGCGGCTTTTTTTCCCCCTGCTGCTTGGGGCGGCAAAAACCCTGGAGCCGGTCCTGCCTCCTGGTAGGCTGTCCTGGAGCTACAGACCTGGGAAGCCCTGGGAGCCTGCACTACTTAGGAGCCATGATTCCCAGGCCTTCCAGGCTCCCCATCGTCCTGCTCCATGGGCTGAAGAGAATTTGGGAGCCTGGAAGCCTCGGCTGACCCAGGAACCTCACAGTTTGGAAGCCAGGTCTTCCAGGTTCTTAGTTCCCTCCTCTTCTCCCCCACCAGCCTGCCAGGCAGACTGCTGAAAGAGCCAGGAGTCTGGCAGTCCAGTCTGTTGAGAAGCTGGGCAAGTAAACTGACAGGAAACCTTTCCGAGTTACATAAGAACAGCCATCCTGGATCAGACCAAAGGTCCATGTAGCCCGGTATCCTGTCTTCTGACAGTGGCCAATGCCAGGTGCCCCAGAGGGAATGAACAGAACAGGTAATTATCAAGTGATCCATCCCCCATCACCCATTTCCATCGAAACCCTGCTTGTCTTCCATCACAACTTCATAGTAATCAAGCAATCTCAGCAGCACATTTGATTTTGATCAATTGGCATTCTCCAACAGAAAAACATTTAGTCTGAGAATTTCCAACCAGCTCTAAAGATAGCCTTTACCCAAAGCACACATCAAAATTGAGCAGAAGGTTTGTAAAAGTTTGGAAAACATTCCCCCCATGTGCCCTTTCCTGTTTTTTTCATTTGCACACAGCTCTGTTCTTCCAGGTCACCACCTAGAACTAGGGGCCGGAGTGCTATTATATTATACAGAAGGCCATTCTCCTAATATTCCTGGCTTGATCAGAAACAGGAAGTAAGAGACATTTCATGAGGAATCTTGTGGTCATGACATTTCCAGGCACACTTTGATGACTGATTAATATGCAACAGATGCCCTGCTGTTAAAGTTTACAGTGTTATGCTATCATGTTCTGCATTTATATTTTTGGGTGAGATATTGATTTGGGGAGTTTAACAGATTATAACAACCTTGTCCCTTTGCATGTGGGAAATATAGATTTCTAATTCTTGAACAAATTGGATCAAGGCAGGTTCATTAACAGATCAAGTACTAATGAGAGCAAACAGCAAAATAAAAGTATTTGCTAGACACGCTAACATTCTGCATAACTTTTGTTGAGAAATCAATAGCTCCTTCCCCATCCTTAATATTTTGATGAATACCATAGTAGATGCTGAGTTTGATGATTCTTATATTATGAATTTTCTAATGATCATGGGCTAATCTAGATGAGCTATATCTGTCAAAAATAAATAAAAGTCAATGTGCCTCTCTATGTTTCACTCAAGAGAAACTGCCCCTTCCTTTTCTATTCCTTTCACTCAAGAGAACAGTTTATGGCAATCGATAATATGACTTTCATCTCATTTTTTCTCTAGCAATGGCATTATCGTTTCCTCTTTCAACTCAGGGAAATAAATGTTAAATAATCTCAGCCTTCCTCTCCATAATGTATTTTTTTTCTAATTTTCCAAATGAATCTCTGTTTCTGGTTAAAGACTAGCACAGTGTGATGAGTTCATTAGTCTGCTGGTGTGCATTCTCTGACTCGCATTAAAGCACTAAAGGTCTTTGAGTTAGCAATAATTAGATGAGGTCATTAAAGCTGCAGTGAGATCACTATTGCCAGAAACGGCCTCACATTGTATAAAGTAAGGTCAAATCAGCTATAACCATTATTCATTCCTGATTTTTTTCTTCATTACATATGCATTAAGTAACAGTAGTGGGTAATCCACAGTTTAACATGAGTGAGATGCCCCACAACCTGTCATACATGGGGTATTGTACGGTGAATAGAAACTTGCATGGTGAGATCTTTTATAGTAATTGTCTCTTACACATAGACTCCACAGCAGGAACTAAATAAGAACTGATCAAAAAGAAATGGCAGGGGGTATATACAATTTTTTGAAGGAAAAACAAGGCCGGCGGACATGGGCTGCATTTTTAGAAGTCATCAAGAGAACTGCCAGGAAAAAACAGGATTGAGAAACAGCAAACATGGCCACAGACAGGACGTGCTCAAACACTCCAAGGTCACAGGATGTAGTCTGGGGGGCAGATCTCACCTAGTGTAAATCGATGGAGCTCCATGAAAGTCAGTGGCCAAGGAGGCTAAGGACCTGGCCCAGACTGACTGTGTGCAATGCATGTGCAACAAGAGGTGGCTAAAGCTAACAGCATTTTTATTGACAGCAAATCTGAATAAAGTACTGTAGCGATAATCCCTCCATTGCCTCTTTTTCTCTCACTACAAGTGTTCTGTGGGCAACACTTCTTCAGGCCAACTGAGCATTCAATCTAAGACAAACTGTAGGGATATTAAAGAAGGTACTAACAGTGATTCCCCCAAGTGACAGTGACCCCCTCATAATTTGCCCCCCACACTTTAAAATCCAACAGTTTCACCAAGTACAAAAATCTCTTGGATCTTCTGTTAAAACTTGTAAGCTACTGTCTGTAGAAACCATTCATTGTATCTATCCTGTGAAAGATACTTTATTACTATGTAAAACTTACAAACAAGTTAATTGACTTTGTTATTGAAGTAATTGATACAATGTAAACAAATACTATACGCCGTTAAGTGACTTTCATTTCATTGTAACAGCAACGGCCCCTAGGAACAGACCCCCCACCCTCTGTGATTAAAGGGCCAGGAGTCTCAAATGAATTAGCACACACCCCGAAAGTGGTGGAGACAGTAAATTAAAATATGATTAAGATATGGAATGTATGTTGATGAGTGCTTGATGTACATGAATGGTTAGGGAGGTGCCAGTCTAGAAAGGGAGTATCCATCGGTCGAAGAATGTGTCAAGTGGATGACCAGACAACCCCCGGAGGGTAAACTGGGATCCACCCCATCGCCTGGAAGGATGAGAAACACAAACTTTGGACAGTTTGGAGCCACCAGGAATGTGCCCAGGAATGTGTCCAGGAATGTGCCATCTGCTGATTGAGTCAGCAATAGCAGAATGAAACAGCTCTCATAGACTAACATAGGAATTAATTCCTATAAGAATGGACTCTCAAGACTGAGGATTTTGAGTCTCTGGTTCTGCTACCAGCCTCCAGGAGCATCAGGTGCACCTGACACAGACTTGGCTCCATCCTCATGATACCTGGCCAGTAACTTGGCATGAGCAACTTCTAGGCTGGTAACTATAACACCTATACAGAACTTGAATTAATGATTGTGTGAATGAAATATATGTGTGTGTGTGTGTGTGTGTGTGTGTGTATAAGGAATAAGTAGTGATAGGAATAAGTAGTCAAACAACATTGTTTACTTTTATCTTTTGCTTTATCTTTATATTTACAATAAATGTGGCATCTTTCCCTTATCCCTCTTAATAAGATCCTGCTGGTTTTTATTCTATTGGTATAACAAAACAACATGCATGCGTTTTTTTCTTTTACATAGGAACAAATGTTGTGCCCAGCCTCCAGGGAGATATGTTTATTGTGAGTGTGTAATAATCTGGTGAGTGATGGCAGAAAGCCTCCTGTCTATTTCTCATTTTCTTAATAGTCTAGTAGCAGCTTAAAGCCAAACCTCTCCATGGCAATAGATAACACAAATCAAGCTGAACAAATAGTTAAGTGGGAGAGTAGCCAGAGGGGAAAAAAATCAATATACTAATTAATGTAGCAATTGATTCCAGATGTGTATATCATAGAAATCTGGAGACATTTTTGTGCAATTTCAGGGTCTCTCTTGTCCTCTTACTCAGACTCTGCAGATTATAGGCACAATGGGAAAATGACCCTTGCAGCATGACAATATGACACATTCCTTTAGTGCTCTGCAACAGGCAGTGCTTTCTCTAGCACAAAGATGTGTTATAAGCACATGCCTTGGACTTCACAAAAGATCTCAGTTTAGACACAATAAAAAGGCTGCAAGAAATTTGAGGCACCATTTCACATGCTTTTAGTATTCATTGTGAGATGCATTTCCCCTTGATTATAACTGACAGCCTCACCTGCATGTCAAGGCTGAGTGGACACATGAAATTAGATGTCCGATTTGGTCCAGTCCAGGGGGAGGGGAAGTCCCATTTTGGACAATTGCTATACACAGACCCAAATGTCTCTGGCTTTAAATGAAAAAGAATAATGGGCAGGAAGAAGGAGAGTGAGTTTCCACAGAGATGCATTGTGGCAGCAGAGGAACTGATCCCACTGGCATCTTAGGCATCCCCCCATGGAACCTGAACCAAACTTCCAGGGGCCACTTATCCCTGCTGCCTGTAAGTCAGAAGTATTTGGAGTCAGCTCAGAGGGATTAACTTCCCCAGTTGAAACATATAGGGCCAAATTTTGTTTTCAATAATGGATGTGCAGTGCACATAGTAGTAGTTAATAATGATAATGACTAACACAGAGACCCAAATTCTGCTTGGTAATGCCTGAGTAATCCACAAAAGAATAACTATGGAATCAGTTTTTAATTATTTCACTTTCCTGACCAGCATTGGATGCGAATGATTTGCCAGGATCGTCTGGGATGGGTATATCTCATTTCATCAATTCCCTGCCATTTGCAGGGGCCTCAGACATTGGTGCGCACCTTGGTCCCTCCTGTTCCCTGTTTGTGGCACACAATAATGTTGCGTCCTGAGGACTCTAACGCTTTCGTCAAACTGGTTGTTGGGCCTGGTGTGGGGTGATTGGGGGTGTTTAGTGGCCTGTAATAGACAGGAAGTCAGACTAGACAATCTGGTGGTCACTCCTGGTCTTAAACTGTCTGATGCTAATTAATTGAGACACTTTGGGTCCTGTGTAGGACACTCACAGGAACTCTTACATGCTCCCTGATACAAGCCCATGATTTCCCCGTCCATCCCTTCTTAGGGCCAAATCCTGCTCCAGCTGAAGTCAATGGAAAGACTTGTTGATTTCAGCAGGAGCTGCATCAAGCCCTGAAGCAGCAGGATATTTTCCACTACTCCTCTCCTGCAATTAGGCTTAATATTTCTAGCTCGTTCCTTTTGCTCCCATTCCCCTCCTGGCCCACCCTCACTGTTCCCCCACCTACCCGAAAGATACATGCTGCTTGGAATGCAGTTTGCCCATAGCTAGCAGCGCGGGGTCAGATCACACATGTGCTTGTGGCAAGCTGTTACGGAAGCAGAGCCCATAGCTGTTAGGTCACTACCAGAGCCTGCTGTGTTGTCCATAGATGTGAGCTATATTAGGGGCCACTGGAGGAGCAGGAAGAAAAGCAGGTGGCTTTCAAGCAGCTACTGATCTCTTTAATCACTGCTGTAAGAGCGCAAGTGTTTACCAGTTTCACAGCCACCATTGCTCCTCTTCTATACTTTGTACTCTCCCAGAATTATTCTGCCCTGTATGTGGGTGTGTTGGTGCAACACCACCCCCTCTAGTCAGGAGCTTCATTGCACCTAAATTCACTCTGTCTGGCAGAGCTGTCAGTCAGTTCATGGTGCCTGGGGGCGGAGGGGGGGAGGGTCTAAAAAAACCCCTCTATTCTTAAGTCTGTCAGGGGGTTGGTAGAGGAACCCAGGCCCACCCACTTCCCTGGGTTCCAGCTCAGGGCCTTTAAGCTAGTCAATGACTCTGGCTCTGCCCTGAGCTCCTTCCTACCTCCCCTGGTTTCTGTATGGCCTTTCAGCCTGTTGGTCCAGTCATCCCTTCTCAGGGTGCTGTCTCTGAGTGACTTCTTGGCAGTTTGCTGGCAGCAACTCCCTTCTCCAGCCTGCTTGCTCCTCGGGCAGCCACCCTACCTCTCCACTTCCCAGATCTTTTATTCTCCCAGCTGCTGTGAGGCTGCCAATCAGCATTGGCTGGCAGTACCTGCATTAAGTCATTGGTTGCTGGGCTAGCATGGGGTATATACACCCCATGACAGACCCCCCACCCCTTTGGACAGAAACAAGAGTGTTCTCTGAAGAAGCGGTTCTTCTTCCTTCTCTGGAGAAGCAATCCAAATTCTTATTTTGGCAGCCAGGGTGGTGTTCTACCGAGAAGGAGTATGGTTATAGGCTGAATTACCACCTCGTTACTCATGCATTTGTTTCTTTCTTGTGGTTCAGCTGTTTTTGTGGGGCGTGGTCAGTCACCAATGTAAAGTGGTTGTCTAGTAGATAATATCTAAGTGTCTCAATAGACCATTTCACCACAAGGCACTCCTTTTCAATTATTGCGTATGTTTTCTCTCAGGGGAGTAATTGATAGCTTAAATATAATATCTGCTGCTCCTTGCCATCATATTCTTGGCTATTCTGTTGCTATGACCAGGCCCATAGTGGTTCATAGGGGAACTGCTTCGGAGTAGCAGGTGGCATAGTCAATGACAACCAGTATGTACTGGTAGCCGGCAGAACTCTTGTCTGTGGGTCCTATGAGGTCTACTCCTATCCACTCAAATGGGATTTCTATGAGTGGAAGGGGAACCAATGGATCTGGTCATACTATTTAGGGGCTACCAATTGGCAGTCAAGGTAGGCAGCACAATAATATTTTATTTCTTTGTGAATTCCTGGCCAAAAGAAGCAGGATAAGAGATGGGCGAGGGTTTTCTTCCATCCCAGGTGGCCTACCATTGATACCTTATGAGCTAGCTTGAGTATTTCCTGTCTGAATACATGTGGTACAAGGAGTTGTGTATATTGTTCCCCCTGCAAGGTACCTTGTGCCAGATGATAGAGTTGGTGTCTCAACACTAGAACAAGGCAGACAGGTGGAAAGTTCAGGCCTGACCACTTTCCCATCTATGAGAGCTATGCCTTCTTCATAGACCCTCCATAAGGAATCCTCCCTTTGTTGTTCAACCCACAAGTTAGATGAGCCCAATAGCCTCCACACATCTATTGGGTCTTGTTTGGGGTTCAGAGCTCTAGGACAACAGCCACGACCTCTGTTATGTAAGTCCTGCCACTCATATCTGGCAGCACACTTCTCCCACCTAATCCACTGGGCTTTCATCTGGGGTAGAAAGAAGTCTTCATCCTCAAAGGGAAAGCGGTTGCCTAGGTTCTATTCGGCTTGTCTAGTCATCTCCATTCCATTTCTCACTGGGGTTTTAGCCGTGTCTTAAAGTGGAACCTGTCCGTCCCATCCCAACAAAACTGGGGATGGCAGTTTACACACTAGACCTACTGTGCGGTCACCTGTTTGGCCTCCTGCCATTAGATGGACCTTAGTACAGGGATAGTCCCTCACTTCCCCATGGAAGCATGTCAGGGACACAGTGACTTCCAAGTGGACCTCAGCCTCCCTCAGCAGGTCTTGTCTAACTAGGGACTGTTTGCAACCTGAATCCACCAGGGCTTGCATCCACCAGGCTCATCGATGAGCACCATGGTCGTCAATTTTGGCATTTGGTCGAAGCTGGGGAGGTTTGAGCTGTCCCCATAAATACGTTCCAGGGTCAGGCAATGTTTTTTAATATGCCCCTCCTGTCCACACTACAAACAGACCACCCTCCCTGGTGAACCCTGTAATGGCAGGATACTCGGGGCTTTGGCCTGGCATGGTGTCCAAAGTTCTGGGCTTCGGAGAATGGGATGGGAAGTAAGCTGTGCCCAACCTTTGGCGTGAGGTCTTATTTGTCAGGGGTGAGACTGGTCCTCATCCTGTGGCCTGAGAATGGTCATTCCTTTTTCAGTCAGCCCTTATCAACATAGAAGAGGCAAGCTCTTTCTTCCCAGACCAGGTGAGTGGGGCTTCAGCCTCAAAATAATTTTTGTCTAGCCTCACTGCTTCTTCCAGAGCCTCTGGTCTGTGTCTCAGTATCAATTCCTACATGGCAGCGGGGCAGGTCAGGAGGATTTGCTCGAGAACAATCATTGCCAGCTATTTGCCTGCTTGTCATGGCTTCTGGCCTCATCCACTTCCAGCCAACATCCTTGAGCCTCTCTACCAGGTTCCGGTACCACATGGATGAGTTAAATCATTGCTCTCTAAAGCAGCAAGAGTAGGTCTCTTTGCTTAACTGCAGCTGGTCAAATATGGTTGCCTTCACTGTTAGATAGCCAAGGGCAAACTGTCAGTCACAGACCCTATAAACTCCTACCTCCCCTGGTTTCGGTAGGCCTTTTAGCCTGTTGGTCCAGTCGTCTCTTTTCAGGGTGTTGTCTCTGTGTGGCTTTTCAGCAGCTTGCTGGCAGGAGCTCCCTTCTCCAGCCTGCTTGCTCCTCTGGCAGCCGTCCCACGCTTCTGCTTCCCTTCTCTTTCATTCTCCCAGCTGCTGTGAGGCTGCCAATCAGAATTGGCCAACTGTGCCTGCATTAACCCCTTTGTTTTGGGCCAGCATGGGGTATATACACCCAATGACATGCTCCCACAGCCCATAGCTGGACCTGCTGGCCACACAGGAAAGCCTGGGTTAGGCTGGGATTAACATTAAAGCTTAGGGCAGTTAGATGCCCAACTCCCATTGAAATTTAACAGAAGCTGTGTGCCTACGTCCCTTAGCTGCCTTTTCAGATCTTAGCCTTAAAATCACTCCTGGTTTCATATCCCCTTTAACAATAATTTGGTCACGTTTTGCCTTGGATATGGGTCCGTGTTATGTTAGAAAAGAGCTAAAAATAGTTCTCCTCTTACACTGTAAACATAGAGAGGAATGCAAATGCTAACTGATATACTCAGTGCTGGTCCATGAACAATACTGTGCGAGACCTAAAGACAAGTCAATATCACCTGCTGTGCACCAGCTGTTTTGATATGGTAAGGCAGTTCCAGAGATCAACTCACACATGACCTGCCTGTACCTCATTCAGCATGTGCCTATTTGTTCTGTCACTACTGGCGTGCAGGGATTCTTCAGATATAGATTATCTTTGTCTGTAGGAGTTCTCTCTTTTCATTTCCAAATAATGCTGGCCTGAGGGAAGAAAGTCTTGGCTATGAAGTCACAAATGGAGTAACATGCTGACTGCAAATCAGGCACACAAATATCTCACTAATGCTTTGGCTGGGCTATGTATCCACCTCACCGCTCCTTAAGGGACCAGGTGTCACTTTTCATCATTCCTTTCTTCAAATGAAAATGTGAATCATCAATAATAATTTTTTAAAAAGACTGGGAAGGATCCAGGGAAAGGAAATATATGTATTGATTTAATTGCTGAATTAGAAAACACTCAACACACAGCAGATTTTACTCAGTGTTAGTAATTAGAGGTGGGGTGAACAAGTTAATTAATATTGGCTGTTAGTCTTCACAGGCAATAGAGTGTATGACATGGGCAACATATTGGGATGTCTTTATGGAGTGCACTAAAACCCCTGTGTTAATGAGAGAAATTCTTCCTAAATGTCAACTTTACTGAACTTTTTTAGTTCATCCTTAATTGAATTTTCTAAACAGATTGTTTTATACTACGCATTTTTCTCATTTCCTTTATATATTAAACTAAAAAAAATCCTAGCAATACAGGATTTTATCAGATTAGGAGAATCTTCTTCCCAGCACCCAATTGTATGCTGGGTTATTTAGAAAAACGTGGTTCCTGCTCTGAAGATTTCACTGTCTAAGAATCAGGTTCCTATACCCTTACTCATGACAAGTCCCATGACTCTGTAACAAGAGTCCCGTTGACCTCAATGGAATTTTTTGTGGAGTAGGGTAAATAAGATATCAAAAATATTCAAAATTTGGCCCTGATTTTAGTCATAAGACATTGAGTAGGAGTTACTGAAACAGGGCAGAAAATTTTAAGAATTACAACAATAAGATCACTTTTTTGCTCAGGATAGAAATGTGTATATCTTGGGGCATCTCTCTCCCACAGAGTGGCATAATATATATCACAGTATAGGTGGCAGTATGTTAACCATAGAAATCATTGCAGTTATTTAGTAGGACTTTGTAAACACTGAAAAAGTGGCTCTACATGCTATCACCCTTTAATAAATATCTTCATGTTGTCTAGCTTTGATTGATTTATATGCACAAAGAGAAAATACGGAGTCTGGCTCCTGTTTTAAATAAGTTTCCCTCTCTCTTGCAGTTCAGCACAGCTACTTAGGGATGCAATGAAGATGAAGCTAATCACACTCAGGGGAACAACAGTTGAATGAATGAATGGGTTTCACAGGCTTTTGTTCAGATATGTTTGTATTTATCCAGCCAACAGCAAACATACAACACATTACTGCTGAAAGGTATCTCTTTGCAAAGGAAGCCAGCACTAGCATAACCAATGATGGTAAATATAATGACAAAAGCACAAAGCCTTGCTAGAAATTATACGTCTTTAGCTCTATTATATGTATTCCAGTGAGTATTATTCAGCCTGGTGGATAATTGTCAGTTGTTGCTGGTGAATTGTGAGATAGTCTAAGCAGAGGTTAAAATGAGTAACACAAGTAAACAGCAGCAACTGCAAAAATCATTTTACTTTCATGACAAGAGTCATGCTCTTTAGACACTGAATCAATAGCAGAAGTGACTTGATGTTCAGAAGCAGCCACCAATTTTGCACCTGCATATAACAATGCCTATAATTGTCTACCTCTGCACAATCACATAGCCAACTGGTAGCATTTAGACATCTAACCACCTGACTGAGCATGCAAATCAGTTACTTAGATGTCTATGTCCTTTCATTTGTGGCTGTAAGTAATTAGGGGGTGCAAAATGCTGCCTACAAAACTGGAGGCATTTTTTAAAAATCAAGTAGATGATATATCTACAGTACAGAAATGTACTGTAGGTATCAGTCCAACCCATGCAGAAGGAGACCAACCGACATAACAAGTTTCCATCTCTAACTTCTGTGATAGGAAGTTATTTCACAAGAGTCTAGGAATTTTTAGAATTCCTAAAAACAGCGAGGAGTCCGGTGGCACCTTAAAGACTAACAGATTTATTTCGGCATAAGCTTTCATGGGTAAAAAACCCACTTCTTCAGATGCATGGAGTGAAAATTACAGATGCAGGCATAAATATATATTGGCACATGAAGAGAAGAGAGTTACCTTACTAATGGAAATCACCTACTACAGGACAGGCCCAACTAGGAAAATAAGAGAACACCACTGGCCATCACGTATAGCCCCCAGCTAAAACCTCTCCAGCACATCATCAACGATCTACACCCTATCCTAGAAAATGATCCCCCACTCTCACAAGCCTTGGAAGGTAGGCCAATCCTTGCTTACAGATAGCCCCCAATCCTGAAGCAAATACTCACCAGCAACTACACACCACACCACACCACAGAAACTCTAACCCAGGAACCAATCCCTGTAACAACCCCATTGCCTACTCTGTCCCCATATCTACTCTAGCGACACCATCATAAGACCCAACCACATCAGCCACACCATCATGGGCTCATTCACCTGTACATATGCTAATGTGATATATGCCATCATGTGCCAGCAATGCCCCTCTGCCATGTATGTTGGCCAAACCGGACAGTCTCTTCATAAAAAGATAAATGGACACAAATCAGACTTCAGGAATGGCAACATACAAAAGGCAGTAAGAGAACACTTTAATCTCTCTGGACACTCAATAACAGATTTAAAAGTAGCCATACTTCAACAAAAAAACTTCAAAAACAGACTTCAAAGAGAAACTGCTGAGCTACAATTCATTTGCAAACTTAACACCATCAATTTGGGCTTGAACAGGGACTGAGAGTGGCTGGCTCACTACAATAGCAATTTTTCCTCTCTTGGTATTGACACCTCCTCATCAATTATTGGGAGTGGACTACATCCACCCTGACTAAATCGGCCTTCAACATTGGCTCTCCACTTGTAAGGTAACTCCCTTCTCTTCATGTGCCAATATATATTTATGCCTGTATCTGTAACTTTCACCCCATGCATCTGAAGAAGTGGGCTTTTTACCCACGAAAGCTTATGCCCAAATAAATCTGTTAGTCTTTAAGAATTTATTTGTGTGTTTCTCCAATTCTAAGTATCAGCCATGTTAGTCTGTATCCACAAAAACAACGGGCTGATACTTAGAATTCCTAGTGCAGGGAAATGATAAGCAACTTTTTGACAAGCAAAGCATGCACAAATGTGCTGTATTTGTGATTCTTACCACTGCAGCGAGTCAGCATTCAGATACTCTAGCTGTGATGAAGTTTGCATGGTATCAGTACTAGACTACGTTCTCTGAGCAACCGGCAGAGCTGACCCACTCACGTTTAAACTTTCGCTCTGACTTTCAGGGCAACAAGGAAACTTGGGTATCAGGTTTAAAAACCTGCCATTTGCCAGGTATCCCAGGTCATGTTGTAGTGCGGAGAGCGATCATCTGTGGAATTATACATGCTATCCTGCCTACTGAGTCCCCTAAAGCAGTTAAAGAGCCAGGAGAATATGAGACTGTCATTCCACTGTCTCCCCCTGCCCTGGTTAGGAGCATAAACCTCTGCCAGACACTCAGGCAGAACAAAACACTTAATCAGTATTAAGGATGCATCTGTTTTCCCTAGAGAGATGAGCTGTTCATTTATGCTTGTTTACAATATGTTTATAAACATTAGTGGACAGGGATAGATTACCTCAGTTTACTGCCACATCAAGGAGTCAGCTGCTTTACATTTCCCATCATAGCAGTGTGCTTTTCTTTTACATTACTCAAGTGGTACCTTATGGCAAGTAATCTTTGTGAATTAGGCCAGAAATGAGGAGCATCCCGGTAGGTTTTCTACTATTTTCTCCTGCCACTGGCTCAAAAAAATCTGAATTTCTGATCAAATCCCTGTTTCTGTATGTGCCAACCCTTGCTCAACAGCTCAGTTCCGATGATTCATTTGGTCCGTGACAGAGGGTCATTGAATGAGTGCCCCAGATTAAAAAGCATGTTGTTTATTTGAGGAAGAGCAGGAAAGATGTTGTTATAACTGTGACAATCCCCAGTGCACCAGATGTTCATAACGTTCCAAAGAAAAGAATGTTTGTATTAAAAACCGTTTTTTTTAATTGGTGGTTGAAAACAACTGACCCAGAAAATATAGATCCACTGTAGTAAATATATGGTGAATGGAAGGAAAATATATGGTTTTGATCATGTGATAGTCGTGTGATGAATCTCCATTTTGTCTTGTGCGCACAAGAGTGGGAGTCGGGAGTCCTGGTTGAATTCCGTGCTCTGCCAAAGATCGGCTGTGTAACCTGGGGCAGGTCACTTCACTTCTCTGTGTCTCTCTTTCATCTCCACCCTTTCTCAGGCTTGTCTACTTAGGCCACATCTAACTGGTATAGGAATGCCAGTATCCTATTCCCGCAAAGTGCTCCTAGTGTGGACCCAACTATACTGGCAAAGCTATGCTTTGTGCTTGTAATAAAACCACTCCCCAGGACTGAAACACGTTACACTGATAAAATGCAGCTTTACTGATATAGCTACGTCTACACCAAGGACGTCTCCTGGTACAGATATGTTGATCAGGGATCACCTCCTCATACCAATGACCAATGTAGCTGAGCCTGCAGAATTCTGTAGTGTACTCCTGGCCTTGGATTATAAACCTTTTAGGGCAGGGATTGTCTCTTATGGTGCCTTTGTACAGTGCTTTACACAACGGGGCCCCAATCTCAGTTAGGACCTGTAGGCATGAATGTAGTAATAACAATAGTTAATGAAACAAGAGATGCAATATCAAAATACTGAACTGTATTGGTGAGGATGTGGATGATTGGAAATAGGATGTTATGATGAATGCTTGAGTGGAGATTTCTAGAGCATCTGCAAATCCATCTACTCACACAAATTGCAAAGGTGGAGCTGGTAACAAGTCCTTCTACCTAACTGGTTATTTAGTAGAGATCTTAATTTTTCATTAAAAGGAAGAAAATTCGATATTCTCATAGTGCGGCACTTCTCATTAGAAAAACATTTTAAATGATCCAGTAACTCCATCTACCTGTGGATATGTGGAAAATATCCATCAGCCTGCTATTCTCTAATGGAATTCCCTCAGTTACCAGGAGGTATGACTGCCTAGCAAAGAGTGTGATTTATGGAAATCTAAATATAATAAGTTATTGAATGGGAATGCCCTTACCCTTTTGAAGAGGGCAACCTAAGTGAAAAATATGCCCCTCCACACACACATTTCATGTTCAGAATTACCCTGTACAATTGACAGCTCCACTTCTAGTAACCCACATTGTTTATCTTGGTCAGCCTTTTTGCTTACCCAATGGGAAGCCAGCTATGCTGTTCAATGTTACACTACTTCATGTCAAAAATCAAGGCCACTGCAAACCTAACAAAAGCAATTTCCTAGTCTGTTTTCCCTGACACATACAAAGCAGTGCTTGCCATGTAAATGAAGGACCTTTCAACACATACAACTTCATTATTCTTGGTATTCAGGTGCTAACTAGATAGGAGCAATCCGGTTCTTTTTATTTAGTCTGCAGATGGCAGCTCAAGAAGATATTTGAGTTAGACTCCTTAGGGGCCTCATCTCAAAAGAATAAAATACAGAAACAAAAGGTTAAAAAACAAAACAGAGCTATAACAAGCATGCACATGGAAATTTGATTAGTTTGCAGGTCAGAATAGCTGTGGATATAGCTGATTCCAAAGAAAAGTGGATAGATATGTGTGATGGGCCTTTATGGTACAAGTTACTGTTATTGAATATGTTTTTGGTGCAAATCCATGCAGTGACCTTGAGCTGAACCAACACTCATGCACTTGGGGTTCCCTCTGGTCCTGATTCTGCAAAGCACTTAAGTCTTTCTCTACTTCGTACAGCATGGTAAATTGCATTGACTTCAGTGGGGAAAAGAACATGTTGAATGTTAAGTACTTTGATGAAAAGGGATGGACTTAGGCACACGCTTATGTGCTTTGCTGAATCAGGGTCTTTGACTCCAGACATCCAAAAGACTGCCATCAAAATAATGATGGATTGTCATGCACTTTTATTTGCATTTACACAAAAGCCCAAAGTTACATGCTAAAATTTAGAGACTATAAGTACACGGGTCAAATACAGGGCCAGATTCGGATCTGTGTGCATCTAGACTAACCCTAGCATACTCAGTGGGATTACTCCTGATAGATGCTGCTGTAGAGGAAATCAGAATCTGGCCCAGAGTAGCACAAGTCTAGCACTTGTGTTAGGCAGGAGGTCAGATTAGATGATCATAATGGTCCCTTCTGGCTTTAATATCTATAAATTATTGTGACAGTAGGTGAGAGAAAAAGAGAATATGAGGACAGAGCTGGTGAATACAATAGAAATATGAGATAGTAGGCAAGGGTAGTAATAAATATTTGGTAGTGTAGCATACACAAGTGGCAAGGGGCACTGTACAGATGGAAAAGAAAAAAAACCCTATCACTGCCCTGATGAGAAAATAATTCTCAAATGGACTCCGAGGTTAGGAATGTATTCCACGCGTTTTATTACCAGTATTCTAGTAGCATATAGGTTCCCAACCAAGTTCAGAGCCTCATGACTGTACAAATACATAATAAGTCTAAGTCCTTGCCCTGAACAGCTTACAAGAGTGACAAAAAGGTGGGAGAAAGGGGAGCATTCCTGTTCCCATTTTACAGATTGTGGCACAAAGAGACTAAGCAAAGTTCCCAGGGTCACATAGCGAGTCAGTGGCAGAGCCAGAAATTGAACTCACCTCTCCTGAGCCCAGGTCTTAATCCCAAAACAAATCTTCCTTTCCTGGTCATTGCAGTTTTTCAGGTAGTGAATTAGAGGCCAGTTTATAGGCAGCCTGGTTGAAGTTTCTTATTTTGAAAATCAATGTTGGAATATAAGGTTTTTTCATGATAAATATGAAAAAGTTTATAGATATTTTTCATGGCTGTAACCTCCTCAGTGGAATGTACAGATGATTCGAGCAATCCAACTAGCTAATGTGCAGGTCATTAATTCCTAGAAGCACCCTCTGTACATACCAATTGAACCACATCAGCCATTAAAAAAAAAATCCATATGCCTATGTTTTCTCTCATTTTCATCTTATAATAGCAGTAGTGACCTCAGCACAGGGCATTCTTGGGGATTAATGACCAGCTGGGACTAATGGCACAAATGCCTGTCAGTTCACCATTAATCCCCACCCTAGACCATTACTGCTTAACTGATAGTTGGAATGGACAGCAAAAATAAAAATAGGCATAAAGAATTCTCAGCCATTTATATCTGGTACAGTGTGTATGCCCCTCTCAGAAAGGTTTGCCTTAATGATGCTTCACAGAATCTTATATTTACTAACATGCATTGAATGTGTCTGACAATCTTTCATTAGTTCTTGTGTAATTAGTCGTCTTGACAACTAGCTAAACTCTGGAAAGCATGGGGAGTGAAAATGTAGAGCATATTCTACAGACTCTGTATTCTGCTTGTAAATGGAAGTGGTGGAATGCATGCACTGTTTTTCAAAGTTTCCTCAAAGTTCTTTTCTTGAGGGTAAGGGGCGGAGGGAGGGGGGGATCAAAAACATTAAGAGGTGGGTGGGTTCCTCTCTTTTTTCTGGCCAACTATATTATTGGTCAATTTTTTTCCTCCAAATTTTGGCATTTTCACAAAATTTTGAAATTTCAAATATTGATTAAAAATAAACCAAACAGGGAACAAAATGTTGTAATCCCTCCTCCTTCTTCCCCCAGTTTTTCAGTGAGCTGTTATCAAAAGGTATTAGAAGCTGGACAAAATATGTAGTATTTTGTAGTGTGATATGGCTAATCATAGCTATAGCTTTATGAGCCACAGTCGCATTAGATCTCACTACCTTAGTCAATACTTAGGCATTTTTGCATATGTGTAACTTACTACCATGGAGATTCCCAATGAGTACCAAAGTATTTGCAAGATCTGGGCCTTAGTGAGGAACTATCCAGGAGAATGTACGGCTTTGGTTTGGTAATTAAGTAGGTGTCCTTCCTGGTAACAGTAATACTTAAAATTTATGGAGCATTTTACATGTGTAAAATGCTTTACAAACATTAATTAATCCTCACACTCCTATGAGGTAGGTAGATTATCCTCATTTTACAGATGAGAAAGCTGAAGCAGCGAGCTCAAGTGACTTGCTAAAATTTCCAGAGTGACTCAGGCCTGGTCTACACTACGAGTTTAGGTTGACTTTAGCAGCGTTAAATCAAATTAAGCCTGGAGACGTTCACACGACAAAGCCCTTTCTTTCGACTTAAGGGGCCCTTTAAACCGGTTTCTTTACTCCACCTCCGATGAGGGGATTAGCGATAAAATCGGCCTTAGCAGGTCGGAATTGGGGTAGTGTGGACGGAATTCAACGTTATTGGCCTCTGGGAGCTATCCCACAGTGCTTCATTGTGACCGCTCTGGACAGCACTCTCAACTCAGATGCACTGACCAGGTAGACAGGAAAAGCCCCGCGAATGTTTGAATTTCATTTCCTGTTTGCCCAGCGTGGAAAGCACAGGTGACCACGCAGAGCTCATCAGCACAGGTAACCGTGATGGAGTCCCAGGATCGCAAAAGAGCTCCAGCATGGACCAAACGGGAGGTACGGGATCTGCTCGCCATATGGGGAGATGAATCTGTGCTAGCTGAACTCTGTAGCAGTAAATGAAATGGCAAAATATTAGAAAAGGTCTCCAAGGCCATGAAGGACAGAGGCCATAACAGGGATGCACAGCAGTGCCGCGTGAAAATTAAGGAGCTAAGGCAAGCCTACCACAAAGCCAGAGAGGCAAACGGAAGGTCCAGGGCAGAGCCGCAAACATGCCACTTCTATGCGGCGCTGCATGCCATGCTAGGGGGTGCAGCCACCACTACCCCAACCGTGTGCTATGACTCCGTCACTGGAGAAACACACAGGGAAGAGGGTTCGGGGTACGAGGAAGATGAGGATGAAGATAATGTAGATAGCTCACAGCAGCAAGGAAGCGGAGAAACCGGTTTCCTCGACAGCCAGGATACATTTATCACCCTGGACCTGGAGCCAGTAACCCCCGAACTCACCCAAGGCGTGCTCCCAGACCCTGAGGGCACACAGGGGACCTCTGGTGAGTGTACCTTTGTAAATATTACACATGGTTTAAAAGCAAGCGTGTTTAATGATTAATTTGTCCTGGCAATCGTGGCCAGTACAGCTACTGGAGAAGTCTGTTAATGTGTATGGGGATGGTGTGGAAATCCTCCAGGGACATCTCCAGAAAGCTCTCCTTCATGTACTCCCAAAGCCTTTGCAAAAGGTTTCTGGGGAGGGCTGCCTTATCCCGTCCGCCATGGTAGGACACTTTACCACGCCAGGCCAGTAGCACGTAGTCTGGAATCATTGCATAACAAAGCATGGCAGCGTATGGTCCCGGTGTTTGCTGGCATGCAGACAACATCCATTCCTTATCGCTCTTTGTTATCCTCAGGAGAGTGATATCATTCACGGTCACCTGGTTGAAATGGGGCGATTTTATTAAGGGGACATTCAGAGGTGCCCCTTCCTGCTCTGCTGAACAGAAATGTTCCCCGCTGTTAGCCACGCGGTGGGGGGGAGGGGTGAAGTGATCATCCCCGATAATTGGGGTGTGGGGAGGGCAGGGGGGTTAGTTGGGTTTGTGCTGCATGTTAACCTGGAAACCGCAGCCCCTCCTTTTACATTGCAAACCCATTTTAAATGGCCAACCCAATGGGTGCTTGGTATGGGAAATGAGGGCGCTACTGTTTGAAACCATTCCCACATGTTAAAAAGGTGAAAAAAGCCAAAAGACTGTGGCTTACCATGGCTGCCTGCAAGCCGAAATCTGTTGCCTGGCACTGCGTGAGTGATCTCTCACACCAAACCGGCAGGCCCTCAATATAAGAGGAAAAATGAACCTTGTAACGAAAGCACATGTGCTGTGTAATGTGAACAGCAAAATTTAACGTGAAAGAGTGTACCCATTGTTCTCTAAAATGTCTTTTTTTAACCACCTCTCCCTTGTCCTCCACCAGTTGCAAATGTTTCTCCTTCACAGAGGCTAGTGAAGATTAGAAGAAGAAAACAGCGGACTCGGGATGATATGTTCACGGAGCTCCAGATGTCCTCCCACGCTGAAAGACCATAGCAGAATGCGTGGAGGCAGTCAACGTCAGACTACAGAAAAGCACAGTATGAACGAGAGGAGAGGTAGCGGGCTGAATCGCGGGATGAACAGAGCAAGTGGCGGGATGAAGATGATAGGTGGCGTCAGCTTGCAGACAGAAAGCAAGAGTCGATGCTCTGGCTGCTGGAGCATCAAACTGATATGCTCCATCATACGGTTGAGCTGCAGGAAAGGCAGCAGGAGCAGAGACCGCTGCTACAGCCCCTGTGTAACCAACAGCCCTCCTCCCCAAGTTCCATAGCCTCCTCACCCAGACGCCCAAGAACACGGTGGGGGCGCCTCCGGCCACCCAGTCACTCCACCCCAGATGATTGCCCGAGCATCAGAAGTCTGGCCTTCAATAAGAGTTAAAGTTTTAAACTGTAGTGTGTCCTTTTCCTTCCCTCCTCCCCCATCCATCCCGGGCTACCTTGGCAATTATCCCCCTAGTTGTGTGATGAATTAATAAAGAATGCATGAATGTGAAGTAACAATGACTTTATTGTCTCTGCAAGCGGTGCTCGAAGGGGGGAGGGGAGGGTGGGGTGGTTGGTTTACAGGGAAGTAGAGTGAACTGGGTGGGGGGGAGCGGAGGGTTCATCAAGGAGAAACAAACAGAAGTTTCACACCGAAGCCTGGCCAGTCACAAAACTCATTTTCAAAGCTTCTCTGATGCACACCGCACCCTGCTGTGCTCTTCTAACTGCCCTGGTGTCTGACTGCACGTAATCAGCGGCCAGGGGATGTGCCTCAACCTCCCACCCCGCCATAAATGTCTCCCCTTTACTCTCACAGATATTGTGGAGCGCACAGCAAGCAGCAATAACAATGGGGATATTCTTTTCGCTGAGGTCTGAGCGAGTCAGTAAGCTGCGCCAGCGCGCTTTTAAACGTCCAAATGCACATTCCACCACCATTCGGCACTTGCTCAGCCTGTAGTTGAACAGGTCCTGACTACTGTCCAGGCTGCCTGTATGGCTTCATGAGCCATGGCATTAAGGGGTAGGCTGGGTCCCCAAGGATCACGATAGGCACTTCAACATCCCCAACGGTTATTTTCTGGTCCGGGAAGAAAGTCCCTTCCTCCAGCTTTCGAAACAGACCAGAGGGCCTGAAGATGTGAGCATCGTGTACCTTTCCTGGCCATCCCACGTTGATGTTGGTGAAACGTCCCTTGTGATCCACCAGGGCTTGCAGCAGCATTGAAAAGTACCCCTTGCGGTTTATGTACTCAGTGGCTTGGTGCTCCGGTGCCAAGATAGGGATGTGGGTTCCGTCTATCACCCCACCACAGTTTGGGAATCCCATGGCAGCAAAGCCATCCACTATGGCCTGCACGTTTCCCAGAGTCACTACCCTTGATATCACCAGGTCTTTGATTGCCCTGGCAACTTGGATCACAGCAGCCCCCACAGTAGATTTGCCCACTCCAAATTGATTCCCGACTGACCGGTAGCTGTCTGGCGTTGCAAGCTTCCACAGGGCTATCGCCACTCACTTCTCAACTGTGAGGGCTGCTCTCATCCTGGTATTCTGGCGCTTAAGGGCAGGGGAAAGCAAGTCACAAAGTTCCATGAAAGTGCCCTTACGCATGCGAAAGTTTCGCAGCCACTGGGAATCATCCCACACCTGCAGCACGATGCGGTCCCACCAGTCTGTGCTTGTTTCCCGGGCCCAGAATCGGTGTTCCATGGCATGAACCTGCCCCAGTAACACCATGTTTTGCACATTGCTGGGGCCTGTGCCTTGTGAGAGGTCTATGTCCATGTCAATTTCCTCATCACTCTCGTCGCCGCGCTGCAATCGCCTCCTCGGCTGGTCCTGGTTTTGCTTTGGCATGTCCTGGCTCTGCATATACTCCAGGACAATGCGTGTGGTGTTCATAGTGCTCATAATTGCCGCGGTGATCTGAGTGGGCTCCATGATCCCAGTGCTATGGCGTCTGGTCTGAAAAAAGGTGCGAAACTAGTATCTGACGGACGGCGGGAGGGAGGGGCGAGTGACAACATGACGTACAGGTACAGGGAATTAAAATCAACAAAGGTGGCTGTGCATCAGGGAGAAACACAAACAACTGTCACACAAAATGCCCCCCCCAAAGATTGAACTCAAAACCCTGGGTTTAGTAGGCCGTTGATTTCACGGAGGGAGGGGGAAGCAAATGAATACAGAACAAATCTATTTTTTACATCTTAAGCTGGCAGACGATGGTGCAGCATGACTGATAGCCCTCGGCATCTTCTGGGTGCTTGGCAGAAAATACTGGGCACTTGGCAGAAAATAGCATACTACGACTGATAGCCATCATCATCGAGACTGTTCGATAGGTGCCATATCTGCCCAGGTGCCCATGATTGACAGCCACTGCAGTACGACGACGATGGATACCAATCGTAATATACCATCTTCTACCAAAAGGCAAGGGGCTGCTGCTGTGTGCAATGCAGCCCCACGTCTGCCAGCCCCACGTCTGCCAGCACCCAGATCGCCGATGAAAGCTACCAGTCATACTGCACTGTCTACTGCCAAAAGGCAATTAGCTGCTGCTGTGTAGCAATGCAGTACCACGTCTGCCGGCACCCAGAGGACATATGGTGACGGTGAGCTGAGCTGAGCTGAGCGGGCTCCATGTTTGGCGTGGTATGTTGTCTGCACAGGTAACCCAGGTAAAAAGGCGCGAATCGATTGTCTGCCGTTGCTCTGACGGAGGGGGAGGTGCCTGACGACATGTACCCAGAACCCCCCGCGACACTGTTTTGCATCATTCAGGCATTGGGACCTCAACCCAGAATTCCAATGGGCGACGGAGACTGCGGGAACTGTGGGATAGCTACCCACAGTGCAACGCTCAGGAAGTCGACACTAGCCTCGGTACTGTGGACGCAGTCCGCCGACTTAATGCACTTAGAGCATTTTATGTGGGGACACACACAATCGACTGTATAAAACCAATTTCTATAAAACCGGCTTCTATGAATTCGACCTAATTTCATAGTGTAGACATACCCTCAGTCAGTGTCAGAAGCAGAATTAGAAATCAGGACCTCCTGATTCCCGATTCCAGATTGCTCACCTTTCTCTTCTGAAACTTTACTGAACGAGCACCTCAGCTTGGTGCCAGGTGGCCCCAGCTGCTAGTAGTACTGTCTTTGGGATGAGACATAATACCTGGAGCCTGATCATTTATGGTCTTTAAGATCCCAGGGCATTTTCTGCGAGAGGAGGGGTGCATCCCCTGGTTCCCAAACAATGATAGTTATATTCTGCCTGCTGATTTCATTGACTGAGATGATCTTCTTTGCTTCTTGTCTCTAAAGTGCATTGTATTGTTGCTGTTACCATTTTAATGGCTGCTGGGCTGTTGTTTTCCACCTCAGAAGCAGCTGCATTTTGGTAATGGTTACAGAAAGTTCTCTCTCCTACAGGAAGAAGGGGCAACTCCATCTTGGGTCACTTAAAACTCAGCTAAACAAAACAGTAGATTATTCCATTGGAAGCAATCCTGCATTAGGAGAGAAAAGGGTGAGAAGACCTAACTAGTCCTTTCTGTTTCTCATTTGTGCTGTTGTGATTCCTGCCAGGCTGCTTGAGTGGGACAGAAATAAGGATTTTTCCTTTTTCCTATTTGTTTAATTTTTCAGAAAAATAATGATAGAAACCGGTAAGTGTGTGGACTGAGGCAGTTTGATCTACAGTGATCACAGAGGCTAGAAAAGAGTGCTTAGATATAGAAGTGATAACATGCCTCACTCTACAATATAGAAGTACCCTTTCTGTCCCGAGTAAGTGTCCATCATCCCCACAAGTTTGCATTCATTCATCCTCCACTTTTGTGAAGAAGAAAAGAAAAGAGGATATTTAAATCAATGGGATTAAACAGTCCTATGGCAATTTGCACTGAGCACCTGGCTCTTTTTAGATAAGACACAAATGAGCATTGACTAATTCCAAAATACACACTCAAACTGTTGATCTAACTATTTAAGCTATCATCTATGAATTCCTGAGGTTTGGATGAGTGAACACTGGAACTAATCCTACCCATTGCATGTAACCTTATGCTTAGGCAGGCATCCATAAAACATAATGAACAGCATATGTAAAGGTATTTTAATTTTTTTTATCATTAGCAGTTTTTAAAGGAAGGAAATCTACATGAAATATAAACAAATTCAATTATAAAACAGTTAAATGTACTGCAGTTTATGTAAAATACATAATATAGATCTTTGTCAGTAAAAACAGTATGGAAATTAGATTATAAAATGGGTATAAAAGACATGGGAAATCCCAAAAAGCATGAATAAAAGAAAATAAAGGAGACCTGAGAACTAGACCTCAGTGTGGCTCATCGTCGCCCTCCAGTGGCTAGGTTATGTATCGGTGTGTATAAATATTACAGATGCTCCCCAACTTACACAAGCGTTCCGTTCTGGCACACCTTGCATAACTCAAATTTTGCGTAAGTCGGAAACATATACCCGACCATTACGCAAAAAAACCCAAACTATTTCTAGCTTATGGAACTTTTTCCGTAAATGCAGATTTGCGTATCCCGGGGGGTGTCTGTACTCCCTCTAGGTTAATTGGCCTGATCCCTCTCTCACCAAAGTCATTGGGTTGATTAGATCAGTGGTTTTCAAGTTTTTTCTTAAATTTGCAGACCTCTACAAAATTTCAAGTGGAGGTGCGGACCTCTTTGGAAAGCTTAGACATAGTTTGTGGACTCCTAGGGGTCCGCGGACCACAGGTTAAAAACCACTGCTTTCTATAAAGCAGTTAAGACTGGTGCATTTAGCTACAGAAGTACCAGGTTCAATTCCCATCCATCTATTCAATACCTTTCAACCTATAGCTGGTCTTCTCATCCCAAACCATTGCAGGAGGTGATCCATCCATCCAGGTCTTGAATCTGATTTCCAATGTTTTTAAATCAGAATAGATTATTGTGGGTTCTTTTTTTTTATTGATTCCACACCCATCATCCCCGCAGCAAATTGCAAACTTCAGGCTTCTGAGTCACCTCAGGATTCATTACGAGTTTGCGTTGGTAGGAAGGCATGTGACCAGTATCTTTGCACTAACTGAAGAATTACAGAATAACGTACGGTAGAGTGTCTTCTAATACTTCTATTAGCTCAATGTCTGATAAGATGAGAACATGAGAAATGTTAGCAGTCCATGAACATGTACTGTACTTTGAAGAGACACAGCACTATGTAAGTACTAAGTATTACTATTAACTGTAGTATTATTTAGAAATCTATATTGGACTTCTAGCTATTATCTGTCTGGTTCCGTCACCCTATTTTCTACATGTTCATTTTAGTTAGGAGTAGACATTGCTATCACAGCAGTATCTCAATAATGAATAGATTTATACAGAAATCGTCACCCTTTTTGGTTAATTATTCCTGCCAATTAAGTGTTTACCCTAGATGCAATTATTGTGGGAATAAAAGCCCTTGTAATCAGACAACATGCTTTAATGGAGACAGAACTTTGTTTCACAGCTGTACCTCAATTAGAAATTGAGACCCATGAAGAAAGCACTATTGGTTAATTATGCTAATAAGGAAATAAGCCACCATCTATGTGAACTGCTGGTTGGATAACGTGTCACTAAATGATACCTTACTTTATTGCAAACATCTTCAAGGGGCTTATTTACTTTCTTGAAACATAACCCAAGGAAGTTTAATGCACTGTTCAACCACATTCAAAATCTGCACTCTGAACTCTTATAAGAAATATTCAAATGTCCAGGGAGTTGCAGGATCATGTCCTAAAACAGAACAACAAACTAGAATTACTTAAAAAGTTCAAGTCAGGAAAATTGCTTTTCCAAAAGCCTACCCATGAGTCACACTGTCCCCGATTCAACATAAATCCATTTACTTCAAAGCATTACTTAATACTCAATGGCAACAATTTAGGCCACCCTTCATCTTAAGGTTGCATTTACAAATAGTTTATAAAGGGCTAATAAATGATTTATAGCTGTTATAAGTACACAACAGCCATGTAGCTACTGTAGGTAGCTATCAGCCCATCTACAGAAGGTGTTATGGGTAGTTTTAAGCCAGTATTATAAACAATCTGTTGGCTTGTTGGATTCTATAAACAATCTGTACCAATCAATGAGCCATTTATTAAAATATCTGTTACTCATTTATTAGCCCTTTATAAATGGAACTTTCCTATAAATTGTGATTAGAATGGGCGTATGCTCAAATGAAGCTGTGTACAGACACATCGGGGCTTAGGAAACAAAGTTGTCTAAGAAACCTAACAAAGCCTTTCCTTATTAATATTACTAGTGCCTGGGCACTTCAGATGTTTGCCCATTTGTTTTTACTTTTCCGGCTTCAGAGTATGGTTATGGGGGCTAAGATCTGTCAATTACGGCCAGATCTCCAAAAGAGCTCAGAGCTGGATTTTCAAATGGTCAGCATCCAAAATTGGGGCCAGGTTTCCAAACAACCTCAGCACCGTTACATATTGAGGTCCTCTGCTGGCTCATGTAAGGCATAGCTATCAACTAGCCGTCTTAAAGACACTGGGCCAGATCCCCAGCTGGTGAAAGTCAGTGTATTTACTTCAGCTGAGGGTCTAGGAGCTGTCTGGTTTTCCAAAAGTAAATGTTAATACCCCAGAGACTATCTATGTGATTGGTGTGAACTGAAATCTCTACTACAATGACTCTGTTGCAGCTCCTGTTGCCTGGACAACATTATTTAAAATCCTCAGTGAACAAATCCACATAGAACTTACAATATTCAATTTAAATTGCTATAATTTCCAGTAACTTGTAATCAACTCAATGCAGGATATTCTTTAATGTATTGAGTGCATTTAATCTAATTCACAAATGATTATTATTGATATTACAGTGGTGCTTCACTGAGATAGGCGCCATATAAATATATAGTAAGAGAGACTCTCTACCTTAAAGAGCTTACACCCTAAAAAATTACAGACAGACAACGGCAGGGGAAACAGAGGTCAAATGAGTTGCCCAAAGTCACACTGCAGGCTAGAACCCAGGTCTCCTAAGTCAGTGTTTCTCAATGACAGATCCATGGACCAGTGCTGGACCCTGAGGCCTGGTCTACACTGGGGGGCACTAACCCTGCTTGAGTGCCTAAAAATAGCAGTGTGTCTGCAGTGGTATAGGCAGCTGCTTGAGCTAGTTACCCAGAGTACAATCCCACCTGATCCTCAGGGTACACACTTGGGCAGCTAGCCCAATCCTCCACCTGTGTCCCTGGGGGGACACTGCTATTTATATGTGCTAGCTTGAACAGAGGTAGCACAGGTACCTCTGCGCGAGCTGGGAATCACACCTCTCAGCTCACATAGAGACTTACCCATAGTCTACTACCCTATCAGCTAGAACACATTGAAGGCTAAAGGATCTAGTCCTACAGTGATATCCATGAGGGCAGAGCCATAGGCCTCTACAGGGCCCCATAAACTTGGTGCCTAAAAGCTGAACGCTCCAGGAAAAATTCCTGTTATTTTTCATGGTGAAAGTCCCAGTGCAGCTTTCTAAAGTACTGATGATTGCTCATTTGCATGGGTCATCTGAAGGTGGTGGTAGGAGCAGGGGCGCATTCAGAGCTGCATGGATTACAGCTCCAGTTATAGATATTCTCATTATGGTTGGGATAGAAATATATCAACTTGAAAACAAGAAGATCCTAAATAGAGAATTTTCCTTTGCCCAATTTAGCCATAGCATTAAAAAAAAAAGTCAGCTGTCTACAATCATTTTTAAATGGCACTATTTGCTTCAGGCAGGAAGAAAAACACTTGTCTGTATGGTCTCATTTACCGGCAAGAATTTGTTCTTGTACGTATTCAGTCACCAACATGGTAATGAGCCCATCTCTGTGTGAACCAGCTCTTTAGTATTCACTTTTACTAGACCCGAAAATATTCATGGGCCGCTTCTTAAAAATGTGAAACTGTTGACCTCGGATCACGATTGTCACTAAATGTACTATATTAAAAAACCTAATATGAAAGAAGCATCTCCAGCTTCTACCTGTCCTGTACTCCAACAAAACTGAATTAAATTACTCCTAAAGTTAATTTACCAAACTCTATTTGCAGGCATAAAAAGCTAATGTAACATCCCAAAAGCTGCTATTACATGTCCACATGTCATGTGCTTTGGGAATATCGGATCCAGTTCACAGCTCATAAATGCCTAATTAAAGAAAAATATATACAATGATTTTAATTGGTTCATTGCATCATTTGTTTTTATTGTGCTTTTGAATCCTTGTTCAATAGTCACAGCTAAAACACCTCCAGTTCACAGGGAGGTAAAAGGAAAGAAAAGGTTCTTAACAGTTTAAAGATAAGTAGGAATTCAATAATTGCTGCATGTACAGTAATGTATAAAAGGCTAGTTGCTTGTTAGAATATAAATCTGGGTTTTAAAACATCACTAAGTAGGCAGAATTTATCTATTTATTGGCTACATGCTCTAATAGTGCTGGCAAAGTAGCTGTCTAATTTGCAAGAAAGTCCAGCATAGTTTAAAATGCAGTCCAAAAGTTTTAGCTAATCAGCTGGCAACCAAAAAGTGCAGTTGGAATGTCTAATGGAGTCCTTTATGCCCATCCCCCAAAAATCAGAAATAATGCTTTGGGTTCTTTCTTTTATTATCACTATTGATTTTCAGACCACACTACAAAAAATGACAAAAAAAGTTTAATAAAGATTTCTTACAGTTAAAGCAGTTTACATCTAATAGTTGATAAAGAAAATTCAATTCATAATTATTTATGAACCAGCATCAGGGAGTTTATTACTTTGATTACTCACTAATCATTTCCCGTAAATGCAGTGACCTAAAAATCCTATATAATCAATAAAGTAGTAAATTCCAGATTTAAATCACTGCACCTTGTATTCTTGAGTAAACCTTTGGGTAATTTACAAAGGCTGTTGAATTTTATAGTAAGTGTTTTTCAAACCAAGCTGGATTCTAAACAATAATGACTTTTTAATGTGGATCTGTGATTACATTGTCATAGTGAAATACGACAGTCTTTGACTGCATTAGAAATGAGGCAGAGTGTGAATTACTCCAAAGGCATAGATTACCATAGCCTCAGGTAAAGCAATCTTCATAAATTAAACTCCAATCTAAAGTGACTTGTCACTATAAACCTGTTGCTACTACTAGTAACTTAAATTTCAATGTACAATTTGTAAACAATTTCTTTTCTTATTGTTACAATGGGGAATAGTTACTTTGCTAAAGTGCATTAAAGCGATTAGAGTGGAAAAGTAACATTACATGAATATTTTGTGGATTTCATTTCCATAATTTTGAAAAGCTGATGTTTTAGAAAATGCACTTTGTTGGCGGCTAAAATGTTTATGCCATTAAGATAGTTAAAGCTGTCAGCTGTAGGAGCCTGTGAAGGGGTACAGTCACAGCAGGTGACACCTTAGGGCTGTGACATATACTTAGCCAACAGGGTGTACATTTTCAAAAGTGACTATTGGGTTTAGGTGACTGACTGTTGGGGTTCCCAGATTCTTCAAGGCTTTTTTGAAAAAGAAAAAAGTTAAAAAATCAGGAGTCTTGAATTGGCATTCAGAAACAGAAGCACCCCAAATCACTGGTCAGTTTTGAAAACTTAAGCCATTATGATTATTATTCTAGCATGTCCAAAATCTTGGACTAGCAAATGGCTACATACTGAGAAAGGTAAAGACATGCACATCATAGAAACTAATTTATGTTATGTTTTAAAAATATGCGGTTATGTAACTAACGGCTCTATCATGATGCATATGCACAAGATGGTTGAATTCACGTTACACAGGTCACCTTAATTCTGCTATTTCCTAACCTTTTGAGCGCTTTATTTGCAACCTTAATAATGTCCTTTTGATGTAGTTTTCTGTGTGTAATTGGTAAATGGGGTCATGTCAAGTTGGGGCAATCTAGCAATGTGAAATATTTACATTATATTATAATGTAAGTCATTTTTCAGTTGTGTAAATACAACTTTAGCTTAATTTTTTTCTTAGAACTTCAAACTGATATTTAAATAAAAAACAAAACATTTTCAAACTGCATTTGTAAAACAAATGTTTCTGAACTGCAGCCTAGCCCAGCTGAGTCAGAGAGAATTTTTACTGCTGAATTGTTAACCCCAGAATTTGTATATTTAATATGCTGTTTTATGTTCTTAATAGAAGACCCTTTGCTATGATAACAGGAAAAGCACCACTAAAATAATCAAAGCAGGTAAGCTATGAACTTACAGCATCACAAGTCAAGATGCCATCACCTAGTGTCTGAATCCATTATATGACAAATAGTGTAATCACTAACAATATCTATCATTTATGAAAATATTTCAGCCAGCTTCTCCAGGCCTGTTGTATAAAGGGTTTAATCTCTGACGCATCACACTGAGTTTAAAAGCCTCTAACATTGCTATTTCCATCTGTCTTCCACCGGCTTCCTCACTGCTGTGCTAATTGTTTTTCTTCCAGTATGTAACCTGTCACCCCTCGGAGATAATCACTCCTCCCAGGAATGCAGTGCTCATCCTCTTAGAACCATCACCTCGGCTGGTGTTGTTAGTCACATGGTATATGTAGATGAGTAGAAGATATCTGATTGACTTGGTTCTAGAACACCTTCCGAGCAGCACAGCAGGTTGTCTTTCTGTCAAGCTCTTCCTCTCCACTGATCTGATTTTAAGGATTTCTTCCAAGACATTTAAGATTTGGCTTCTTTTGGATCAGAAACATTCCCAGCTGTGTATTAGATCCGCAAGGATTATTTCAAACAGGATTTCCACACACACCCCACCCCCCAGTCAGCCACATTATAGGTACGCTGCAGTGCAACTCACACACATCCCCAGATACAAATCCAGTTTCAGACCACAGAGCTTGTTAACAATAGAAGCTACCGTGTTCCCTCCTTCACCAACACAGTAATCAAGCAAGGGATCATAGTGTGTAAAGAATCAAAAAAGAGAGGGTGGCTTGAAAACCAAAGGTTATGTGAAAATGTTCTGAAACAGACATATTGTGAACTGATCCATCTTTAATGTAGTCCATTCATTCACTTGCATTGAAATACTTGTAAACATAATCCCACCCATCCCTTTTTCAGACAGTCTTGCTATGATTTGGGTTTTTTATACAAAATACCTGAACTGATAAGAAATGAAGCTTCAGACCATGAAATTGCAGCCTAACTTCATTGCAAAATCCAGCCTGGATTGCGTCAGCATAAACACCTTTGCAAGGCCCTGGGGATGGAAAGTCCACCAAAGGATGAGACTGCAGCATCTGGAAGGGATCACCACCTCCCTCCCACTCCGATGGGGTTGGGAGTGTCTCGGGTCAGTGCAGCCTCAAGAGGAGATGGCCAAAGAGGGCTACGTGGAAGAAGTGCAACCCCCACTCCTTTGAAACTCCTCCTGCAAATGAAAGCCTTCTGTAGCAGAAGCACTGATGGAAGGTGTTAGTGCAAAGGCCATTTGCCTTACCTCAGGGTGAGTTCAGGAGGATCATTGGCACAAGAGACGTGTCATTTCCATCTCCCTGCACTACTGACAGTGAGTCAATCCCCATGTCTGAAAAAGAAATATTCTGAAGGGCCAGAAGCACGATCATAATGTTGTTCCCATTCCCAAAGTACAGCCCCGGCTTTGTGTATCTGATTTGAATCCTTTTGGGAACCAGCCATTTGTAAAATTAATGCCCACCCCTCTTGTAGCTAGCTAAGGAGCTTCTGCCTCCGGCAGGAACCACACTGTTACTGAAGCACTTGACACATTTTGACTGCAGGCACTTGCTTATTTGCTCTGCTGCAAAGAACATCAGTTGGCTACTACCGTTGTTATTGATCCAAAGGAAAATGATTTTTTAAGAAATGTGAAGGCATCATGTTATATCGGGTAATGCGATAAACCAATAGAACAGGCACACGAGTGAAAGCACGAAAATGAAACAACAGCACCACCAGCAGCAACACCACAGCTTGATGGTATTTTTGGCCTGTGATGTGACTCTCTGGTAGACTGTCTGCTAAAAACCATAACATGTCTGTGGGCATCTCATTCCCCAGATGGTTCAGCTCTTTCCAGCCATCCACCCTTAGAAGAAGTTATTTTGAGTAACATGTAGTCAGCTGGGCTGAGATCATTATTTGCTAACTCTCAATAAATAAAACCCACTCCGGGTCTGACTGTGTCCAGCTCCTAGTTAGGTCTGCAAGGAGGGGAGTAGAGAAGGGGCCTGATTCAACACTGGCCTGGGCCTGTGGTCCCTGTATACCAGATATGCAGCTGCAAGCAAGCCATAGGGCAGGTATAAGATCCCTCCCCAGAGATTGCTCTGGTGATTCCTACAGCTCTATGTTATCTTGCAGCCCCTCCCGCATTGCATGGGGTGAGCCACAGCAGGCTAGGGGCAGAGTTGGGGTGTGGTGTGGGGGGAGGGTGTCATGAGATGTAGCCAGGGTGTTTCTAGGTCTGGGTGATTCCATGCACTTTCGGTAGCCTTTAGGGACGATTGTAATGGGGGCACAAGGTTGGGAGAGATTGTGCCAGGCCTGAATCAGCTCCCTTCAGCCCCTGAATTGGGGAGGTCACCTGTGCTGGCAACTGCACCAATGCCGTTATTAATCTGGCTTGAGAAATCTCTCAGCTTTTCACCTCCATGCAAGGGCTGAGCAAAACTTGTCCTCCTCTGAATTCCGAGACTGTGCAATACTAGCGTGGACCAAAGTTTTTGGAGAGTGTTGGGGACAACTTCCTGGTGCAAGGGCTGGAGGAACCAACTAGGGGCTGTGCTCCTCTTGACCGGCTGCTCACAAACAGGGAAGAATTGGTAGGGGAAGTAGAAGTTGGTGGCAACCTGGGCAGCAGTGATGATGAGATGGTCGAGTTCAGGATCCTGACAAAAGGAAAAAAGGAGAAGAGCAGAATATGGACCCTGGACTTCAGAAAAGCAGACTTTGACTCCCTCAGGGAACTGATGGGCAGGATCCCCTGGGAGACTAATAGTAGGGGGAAAGGAGTACAGGGGAACAGGCTGTATTTTAAACCGTCCTGATGTGCAGAAAGAATTGCAAATATGGCAGGCGACCAGCTTGGCTTAACAGAGAAATCTTAGGTGAGCTTAAACACAAAAAGGAAGCTTAGAAGAAGTGGAAACTTGGACAGATGACTAGGGATGAGTATACAAATATTGCTCGAGCATGCAGAGGTGTAATCAGTAAGGCCAAAGCACAACTGGAGTTGTAGCGAGCAAGGGATGTGAAGGGTAACAAGAAGGGTTTCTACAGGTATGTTAGCAACAAGAACAAGGTCAGGGAAAGTGTGGGAGCCTTACTGAATGGGGGAGGGAACCTAGTGACTGATGATGTGGAAAAAGCAGAGGTACTCAATGCTTTTTTTGCCTCGGTTTTCACAGACAAGGTCAGCTCCCAGACTGCTGCACTGGGCAGCACAGTATGAGGAGGAAGTGAGCAGCCCTTAGTGGTGAAAGAACAAGTTAAGGACTACTTAGAAAATCTGGACATGCACAAGTCCACAGGGCCAGATCTAATGCTGAGGGAGTTTGCTGATGTGGTTGCAGAGCCAGTGGCCATTATCTTTGAAAACTCGTGATGATTGGGGAGGTTCAGGACGATTGGAAAAAAGGCAAATATAGTGCCCATCTTTAAAAAAAGGGGGAAAGGAGAATCCGGGGAACTACAGACCGGTCAGCCTCACCTCAGTCCCTGGAAATATCATGGAGCAGGTCCTCAAGGAATCCATTTTGAAGAACTTGGAGGAGAGGAAGGTGATCAGGAACAGTCAACATGGATTCACCAAGGGCAAGAGATACCTGACCAATCTGATTGTCTTCTATGATGAGATAACTGGCTCTGTGGATATGGGGAAAACGGTGGACGTAATAGATCTTGACTTTAGCAAAGCTTTTGATATGGTCTCCCACAGCATTCTTATCAGCAAGGTAAAAAAGTATGGACTATAAGGTGGATAGAAAGCTGGCTAGATTGTTGAGCTCAATTGGTAGTGATCAATGGCTCGATGTCTAGTTGGCAGCCGGTATCAAGCGGAGTGCTCCAGGGATCGGTCCTGGGGCCAGTTTTGTTTAACATCTTCATTAATGATCTGGATGATGGGGTGGACTGAACTCTCAGCAAGTTTGTGGATGACACTAAGCTGGGGGGAGAGGTAGATATGCTGGAGGATTGACAAATTGGGCCAATTTGCTGCTGGCCTCCAGATTGGGCCAAAAGAAATCTGATGAGGTTCGACAAGAACAAGGGCAGAGTCCTGCACTTAGGATGGAAGAATCTCATGTACTGCTACAGGCTGGGGACCGACTGGCTAAGAGGCAGTTCTGCAGAAAAGGACCTGGGGATAACAGTGGACGAGAAGCTGGATATGAGTCAACAGTATGCCAAGAAGGCTAACAACATATTGGGCTGCATTAGTAGGAGCATTGCCAGCAGATCGAGGGAAGTGATTATTCCCTTCTATTCGGCACTGGTGAGGCCACATCTGGAGTGTCGCATCCAGTTTTGGGCCCCCCACTACAGAAAGGATGTGGACAAATTGGAGAGAGTCCAGTGGAGGGCAACGAAAATGATTAGGGGGCTGGGGCACATGACTTATGAGGAGAGGCTGAGGGAACTGGGCTTATTTAGTCTGCAGAATAGAAGAGTGAGGGGGCATTTGATAGCAGCCTTCAGCTACCTGAAGGTGGGTTCCAAAGAGGATGGAGCTCGGCTGTTCTCAGTGGTGGCAGATGACAGAACAAGGAGCAATGGTCTCAAGTTGCAGTGTGGGAGGTCTAGGTTGGATATTAGGAAAAACTATTTAACTAGGATGGTGGTGAAGCACTGGAATGGGTTACCTAGGGAGGCGATAGAATCTCCATCCTTAGAGCTTTTTAAGGCCTGGCTTGACAAAGCCCTGGCTGGGATGATTTAGTTGGGATTGGTCCTGCTTTGAGCAGGGGGTTGGACTAGATGACCTCCTGAGGTCCCTTCCAACCCTAATTTTCTATGATTCTATTATTCTATATGCAGCAGCAGTCAAAAAAGCAAACAGAATGTTAGGAACCATTACAAAAGGGATATATAAGATAGAAAATATCATAATGTCTCTATATAAATCCATGGTATGCCCACATCTTGAATACAACACCATCCCCACGGCCAGAGGCACCCCAAGATGACTGCCCCCCATGTTCAGAGGAGCCCCGGCCCGCCCATCCCAGCCATGCCGGCCCCGCAGCACCAGGCCAAGCTGCTGGCCCCAACACCGCCCCATGCAGCTGGTTGGAGCTGAGTCCCCGCCAGCTTCAGGGCAGAGGGGGAAGGAGGGTGGGGCCTTTGGGTGGAACATGGGTGGGGCCATGGCCTAGGTCAGCAGAGTCTTAGCCTGCCTCGGCCTTTTATACCTGCTGCCCATGAAACAGCTTCCATATGAGAAGAGATTAATAAGACTGGGACTTTTCAGCTTGGAAAAAAGATGACTAAGGTTCCCAGCCAATGGGAGCTGCGGAACCAATGCTCAGGGCGGGGCGGGGGCAGTGCACACAGCCACCTGCTGCGCCTCTGCCTAGGAGCACCTGGGACAGGTTGCCACTTGTGGGGAGCCACCCGAGGTGAACAGTCCCCAGATCCAGCACTCCAAGCCCCCTCCCATGCCCCAACCCCCTGCCCCGAGCCCCTTCCCACACCCAAACTCCCTCCCAGAGCCCATGCCCTGCACCCCCTCCCGTGCCCCAGCCCCGCACCCCCTCTTGCACCCAAACTCCCTCCCTCAGTTAACTGGCAGCTTCCCATCCCCACAACATGCCAGATAAAACAGCTTTTACTGTATCTGGCATTTTCTATTTTCAGTCAGGCTGAAAATGTCACTTGGTCAGTCTCTTTCATGACACTTGAGTAATTGCATCTTTGGTCCAGACCAGAATTCAGAAGGTGAGGTATATGTGGATGATAAATAATGGAGGGAGGTGGGGAGGGAACTGAGAATCTAAACACCTTTAAAAACGGTTCTGTGCTAGAGACTGGGTAAAGGCTCTGAGCTGGGTTCTTACTTTTTTGAACCAGTCCACCCATTTCTCTGAGGAACACAAACAAGCATTCTGCATTCCTGTGACATTCCTAGCATGTGTACATATACACTTTCAGAAAACACAGTAATAAGTTACCCAGTGAATGAAAAACTGATCTAAATACTGATCAAATCAGATCTTCAGCTGGCGTAACTCGGCGTGCTTCAGTGGAGCTATTCCAGTTTACACCAGAAGAGGATACACCCGACCCCAAATCAGGAAAACAACAAATGAACAAACCCATTATCCATCCATTAGTACCTACTGGCTGAGCTACATCCATAAAACCTTGTTTTACACACGTACTCCTGCAATTCCCCAGTAGAGCTAATGAGATTACATGTGCAGTATCACTCGAACTAGAAACTTGACACATTCTAATGAGTTCCTTCCTTCTGCCCACAGATATAAAGGAAATAGCAAGCTTTCCCTCACCTATATAGGAGGTAGCCAGCACCCATTCTGAACCTTTCTTATGCAGACACATACACCCACACAGACTCAGGGGTATATGGGGAGAACCCATCCTGAGTTTTTCATCTGTCACTTTGCATCAGAAGGAATGTGACATGGTAACACGATGCGAAACACACTACACCAGAATGTGTCACCTGGAAACTTGAAAGCATAGCATCACCTCACACCTGCAGGTAAGTTATTTTCAGACTGAAATAACTTTCTTTTTTTTTCCTTTTCAAAACTGTGGGTGCTCTATAAGCCGCTAATCAGTTACTTACTTCTAAGCATAGGGGAGGGCTAGCAGGGAGGGGAGGGATAGCTCAGTGGTTTGAGCATTGGCCTGCTAAACCCAGGGTTGTGAGTTCAATCCTTGAGGGGGCCACTTGGGAATCTGGGGCAATATCAGTACTTGGTCCTGCTAGTGAAGGCAGGGGGCTGGACTCAATGACCTTCCAGTTCTAGGAGATGGGATATCTCCATTATTATAAATATTCTTTTTTTTTTTTTTTTAGAAATCCAGCTAAGTATTTATAGACTTTATGCTGCAAGACTTTAGATTTAAAATGAATGCACATAGGAAAAAAAGGAACATGTGGTCCATTTCTGTTTTATTTGTATTATACTGGCTTCATAATACCTTTACAGTGATATAGAGGCCTGATCTGTTTATTAATCCCCAACTCCACCTTTAAGGAGATTTTTGAATGAGAATATATATATTTAAAATCCACTGATATTAGTAATATTTTTTAATCCTTTACATGCACATTTAAGGAGACTAAAATGGCAAAAAATAAGTACGTGCCTAATCCTGAACTCCTTATCCAAGGACAAATGCTACTACCCACAAACCCCAACCTCGGTAGGTGCTGGAGTCTCTAAAGAAAGCAGAACCATTGCGGTTTCTATGCACAGGGTGCAAGCAGCAGGGGCACAACACACAGGGAGACTCTGCATTCTCTGCATGCCATCGTGCTTTGCTCCATGGTGACTTTCCCCAGGGTAATACAGAGATAAACTGGGGATTGTGGAAAGGCAGCAGACCAAGGGAAGGGCCAGATAGTGGCCTCTGGATGCACCTCTATCGATCTATGGATTTATAAGCAGCTAATTGTTGTGGTATCTAGTATTGCTACATGAATCCATAGGCCGAAATCTCCTTGAAGGGGTGCAGAGGTGGTTTTGCTTCTACCACAGACAATGGGCTGCATAATGGTTCTCACAGGTGTTCTGTACCAAGCTATTGGATTAATAGGTCAATATCTTCCTGGAATATTAGTGAGACCAATTTTATTATTCTAGGAACCCCATGACTTGAATCATGTAATGTGACATTGGACACACCACTGGACAATGGATTAATTGACCTAGTAATTCTTTTCCAGCTCTTATTTCTATGATTTTATAATATTAATTTAAAAAAAAATGAGAGCGTCTTCTGAACATGCTATGCCAACAGAAGGAGACAAAAAGACACCGCAAACAGATCAACAACATTAATGACAGCTGCTAACTGACAGGGAAGAAGTCAGCAATGAGTAACTTGAACAAATTAGGCAGGAATGAAAGTGGAATAGGCTAGTAGAATTGTCTGATAGCAGAAAACTAGTGCTCATGGAGAGATGCTAAAAGAATAGTGTAAAAGAAATGTACATGTGCACTCATTCAAGATTTCTGTTGGGATTGCATTCAATCACCTGGTATCAGAAAAACCAGCAGTGGTCTCTGGTGTCACTGACAATTAATAATGACTTTACAAAGCACACTGATTTTTGTTTGATGCAAGCACACTTGCATCTGAAGAAGTGAGGTTCTTACCCACGAAAGCTTATGCTCCCAGTACTTCTGTTAGTCTCAAAGGTGCCACAGGACCCTCTGTTGCTTTTTACAGATTCAGACTAACACGGCTACCCCTCTGATACTTGATTTTTGTTTATAATTGTCCAAAATCTGGTCCCATTGTAGTTAATAAGAATGTTGTGACTGACTTTGGCAAGATAAAGATTTGGTCCAATATTTATAATCTTACACAGTGGAAGTTACAAACTGCAGCTGACATTTTGTGGTTCACACCTTTACAGGTCAAGCCTTTGTCAGGAATTATAGAAGCCCTTCACCTCGTAACACTAAAGCTCACAAGGCAGATAATTCAGCTTCTCGTGGGTTTAAACTTACCAGGTGTGAAAAGAGTCATCATAAATAACAGTGACGGATAAAAATGCAAAATGGATCACATTTTGAAACATTATAGTGAAAAGGACATGCATGCACAGTAATGATAATATCGACTTGCATTTATATTGTCAGCCTTCTGCCAAAGATCTCAACTTCTTCTCAGACATTGGCTATATGCCTCATAATGCCCCTGTGTGATAGGTAAGTATCATTATACCCATTTTACAGGTGGGGAAACTGAGGCATAAAGAAGCATTTACCCAAGACCATAGTGGATGTCGATGTCAGAAACTGGGAATGGAACTCAAGAGTCCTGACTTTCAACTTCTTGCTCTAGGTGCCAGTTCAATAAACCATCCCCATTCAGGAAGGCTGCTTAAGCATGTGCTTAACTATATGAGGTGCTTAAAGCAATGGGACTTATCCATGTGCTTAAAGTTAAGCAAATGCGGAAGTGCTTTCTTGAATTGAGGGCCTAATCCCTAAACAACATAAAACATCCTCCCATAAGTAACATACTCATTTTGACAATTAGACTATTTTCATTTTTAGAAAAAAAATCCCTTGTGAGCTGAGTTCTGCAGTTCTCAACTGAACCCCAGAAAGAAATAAGGAGATAGAGAGGGATTTCTAATGGATGCACTAATAGGAATTGGACCATATTGTTCTGTTGACAATATGGCATGGCATAATATCACCATAAAGAACCCTTTGTCCAGGTCACTAAAGTTGCTACTGAAGTGCACTGTGTCAGGAGAATCATTAAGAGAAAATGTAAATAAATAAAAAATAATTAAGAGTGTCTGCTTTCATTGGAAGCATCTGTAATATAAAGTTTTTCACAGAGAATTTTGTCACAAGGCCCATGACGGATAGCTAAAAGAACAGAGTGCCTCAAAAAGCCAGTGAAGCTATTAATTGCTTTAAAAATAAAATAAAATAATCATAAGCCAAATTGCCTCCCATCAAGACATCAGAGAAAACCAATTTAATTTTTGTAATATAAGACAACAATGAATATTAAATCTCGTGAGAGAATAAATCCAACGACTTTAAGAGGGGAATGCAAGTGCTACATATATCATGTCAAAAATTACCATATGAACTTCAAATCTATGCACCAATTCAAAATCTGATTTAACAAACTGTTCTTATTAAAGTCAATTGGAAAGCATTCCATTATAAAAACAAATGAAATCTTAACTGTGTATGAGATAAATAATTTTCTTTCAACACCTAAGCAAAATGCATTAAGAAGTAATGATCTAAATTATGTATTAAACTCAATTACTTTTTATTACTGCATTTCACTTATGGTGACATGATTAACTTCACTGTTATTAGTTTCAGTTCTGATCCTACCTGTTTCACAACTTTGATATCAACTAAAGGGAAATTCATCACAAGAATATTGTAACTGAGTCTGTTCTCTGGGGTTCTAATGAGAAATAATGTAAAGGTTCATAACAAAGAATAAACAACATTATGGTTACAGGATAAGTTAGATATGCAATAATCTCCATGAACTGTGACAATATTATAAATGGAAAAAGTTTAATGAAATAAGGTCTGAGGGCCTAGTATCAGGGGGTAGCCGGGTTAGTCTGTATCCACAAAAACAACAAGGAGTCTGGTGGCACCTTAAAGACTAACAGATTTATTTGGGCATAAACTTTCGTGGGTAAAAAACCACTTCTTCAGACACTTCTTCTGTTAGTCTTTAAGGTGCACTGGACTCCCTGTTGTTTAAGGGCCTAGTTATTCAGTTCCTACTCAGGTCAAACTGCTATTGATCATATTTTAATTACTGTGTCATTACCATTGTTTTCAAAAGAGTTTAACATATTCAGCACTCATTGAAAACAGTAGGAAGAGTAACATTGGCTTCGCTGGACATTGGATCAGGCCCATTGGATCCAGTTCTGTAAACCGTCACTTAAGTTAGTGTTCTTACTCATGTGAATAGTCCGTTGAACTACTGAACTTCAAAACAACTATTAGCATTACTAAGGGGTTGCAGGACAGCACCCAGAGTTTGCAAGGAAATATGTGGTAATGCATGATAGCTAATGCATTTTGCCTATGTTGCCTGACCCTACTGTGTGGGATTTTAGCCTGATGCTTCTGTTTTTGAATTGCTTTGCGTGTGTGGGCTTGTCTCATAGAAATTTATTGCAGCTTAAAGTAATATATTGGAACTTATAAATATTTAATATCAGTAAGGTATGAAGATCACTTGTGATCTGTTAACACTGAAGACATAATTCCCATTTTTACACTGAGGAATCATGTATAGGGTTCTTACAGTGTCAGAGTCACATAGGCTGACCAGACAGCAAGTGTGAAAAATCAGGATGGGGGTGGGGGGGTAATAGGAGCCTATACAAGAAAAAGACCCAAAAATCAGGACTGTCCCTATAAAATCGGGACATCTGGTCACCCTAGAGTCACATAAAGGGGCCTTGGTGTAACTGAAAACCTAGGACTTCATATTTTTGAAAGATTTTGTCTAATATATACAGAAAAATGAATACGATGTTAAAATATTAGGCCAAATTCTTATTCATAGATTCCAAGGACAGATCATGTGATCGTCTAGTTGTACCTCCTGCATTACGCAGGCCATAGAATTTTCCTGAAATTTTCCCTAGAGCAGATCTTTTAGAAGAACATCGAGCCTTGATTTAAAAATGGTCAACGATGGAGAATCCACCATGACCCTTATTCCAATGGTTAATTACTCTCACTGTTAAAAATGTATGCCTTATTTCCAGTCTGAATTTGTCTAGCTTCATTTTCTAGCCATTGGCTCATGTTATGCCTTTCTCTGCTAGACCGAAGAGCCCATTATTAAATATTTGTTCCCCATGTAGGTACTTATACATTGTAATCCAGTCACCCCTTAACCGTCTCTTGTTAAGCTAAATAGTTGAGATCCTTGAGTCTATCACGATAAGGCAGGTTTTCTATTTCTTTAATCATTCTTATTGCTCTTGTCTCTCCTATTTTTCAACATCTTTGTTGAATTGTGGACATCACAACTGGACACAGTATTTCAGTAGTGGTCACACCAGTGCCAAATACAGCAGGAAAATAACCTCTCTATCCAGCTTGAGATGCCACTGTTTGTGTACCCAAATGTAAGGGCACTGTTGGCCCCTTACTAAAACTCAGTGGCGTTCTTTTGGTTGGCTAGCCCCAGTACCAAAAGGAAAGGGGAAGGGTCAATGGGAAATCAGGACCCTGAGACTGACAGTCCCCAGGAGCAATGGGGAGAGGCCAATGTTTCAGGTCAGCCTGATTGACAGGGTGGGCTGGCTAATGAGGGAGTCAGGAGGCGGGGGGTCCCGTCCTCCATGTGAGCTGGAATTGCCTGGAACAGAGTGGGGCCGAGCTAAGGAGAGAGCAGGAGCCCTAACCGAGCTGGGGAGCAGATCCGCGCCAGCCAGAGAGAAGTAGAGAAGCAGGTCAGTGCTGGGAGGAGAGCTGCAGCAACCAGAGCCAGAGGGGCCAGAAAAGCAGCCCAGGGAGCTGGAGGCAAAGCAGCAGCGGGGCTGGGGCTAGAGTTGGGGCTGGGGCTGGAGCAGTCCAGAGCCAGGTGTGGCGAGCAGCTGAGGGAAGAGCGAGGGGGGCCCTGGGCAGCGGGCCCAGTGCAGGAAGATGCCCCCAGACAAGAGGCCTTGCAGGACAAACTTGAAGGGGGAGGATCATAACCCCAATGGGGCAGGGGTGATGCTGGAAAGAAGGGTCCTGCCACTTAGAGCCTCAAGGCACATGGCCATCACCAGAGCAAGTGTCTGACCCGCCGCGTCTCTGCAGCACAGCCAGGGCCTGGGAAGGAGGCCTGGGACATGTGAGGATCAGACTGTAAACTGCCCTGACATTCCAGAGACTCTGGTTGTGATGTCCCCGTGCCACAGAGCGGGGTGACGTGTTTTCCTTTAACCTTTCTAATTTTTTTCCTTATTTTTAAAAAAGTGATTGCTATTTAATAAATTGTATTTGCTTTGAACTGTGTGTAATGATCAGTGGGTCCGGGAAGCGTCCAGTGGAGAGAGAACACCTCAGAGTGGGGACACCCTAGTGACCACGACAAGATTGGGGGTCAAAGGCCCTGGGAAGCCTGGGCCCAGCCTTGTTGGGGTTACGAGGACTCTGGCAAAATTGCAGTGGAGCCTAATATTTTGGAGTGCGCAAATTCCACAGTATCACAAGTTAAATAGGGCCTTAATTAAAAGCAATATTAGTTGGCTGCACCCAGTTTACCAAGTGATCCACATCGCTCTATATCAGTGAGCTGTCCTCATCACTATTTACCACTCTCCAAATTTTTCTGTCATCTGCAAACTTATTCAGTGATGTTTTTATGTTTTCTTCCAGGTTAATGATGAAACACGTAAATATCATGGGGCCAAGAATAAATCCTTGCGGCACCCCATATAGAAATAAACCTACTTGATGATGATTCCCTGTTTACTATTAAATTTTGAGACCTATCAGTTAGCCATCTTTTAATTTATTTAATGTCTGTCATGTTAATTTTCTATCTTGTTAGTTTTTTAATCAAAATGTCATGTGGTAGCAAGTCAAATGCCTTACAGAAGTATAAGCATTTTACATTAACGTATTACCTTTGTCAACCAAGATTGTAATCTCATCAAAAATGATATCAAGTTAGTTTGAGAGGATCTATGTTACACAAACCCATGTTGAGTGGTATTAATTATATTACCTCTCTGTAATTATTTCTTAATCAAATCCTGTATCAGCTGCTCCATTACTTGCCTGGGATCATTGTCAGACTGACAAGCCTATAATTACCCATCCCGTTTACCTTTATTAAACACTGGCACAAAATTAGCTTTTTTCCTGTCTTGTGGAAGTTTCCCAGTGTACCAAGACTTATTGAAAATCAAGATTAAGGGTCCAGTGAGTTCCTCAGCCAGCTCTTTTAAAACTCTTGGAAGGAAGTATTCCAGACCTGATGATTTTAAAATATTTAACTTCAGTAGCTGCTGTTTAACATGATCCTGAGATACTTATTGAATAGAAAGAGTATCATCATCATCATATGATGATACTACATAATCAGTTTTTCCCAAGTACAGAACAGAAATATTTATTGAACATTTCTGCCTTTTCTGCATTATTATTGATAAATCTACCATTTCCATCTAGTAATGGACCAATACTATTGTTAGCATTATTTTTGTTCCTAACATACTTTAACAAACTCCTTCTTATTCCCCTTAACTCTGCTGGCCATAGATTTCTTCTTGTGTTCCTTTGATTCCATTATCAATTTTCTACAATTCCTAGCTTCTGATTTATATTCATCACTGTCAATTTCCCCTTTCTACCATTTGTTATATATATTATAGGTGCCTTCACTTCATCACTTGAACGTCTTCTGCACACATCCTAGTTCCCTGAAGTCATCTATTATCTGTGAGATATCCCATGATCCAGTGTCATTACTGCCAATATGAACCATCACCAAAGGATCCTGGCCCATTGACTTCAGAAGTCTATGTAATCTTGTGTGATGTCCCATGTCTTGGCTCTGGGAAGATAGCACACTATCCTGCTGTCAACTTGTCCCTTGCAGAATGTTCTTATGATTTTCTGAGTATTGAATCCCCAACAAGGATTGTCTGTCTTCTTTGGATAGTTGGAGAACTCAGTGGGCAAGCAAACTTTTCTTACAGGTGGCTGAGTTGCCATCCAAAGGTGTGTCCCATACCTCTCTCCCTTTCCTTGGACCAAGTGGATCTTGAGAGGTATCATTTACAGTATTGATTGGAAACTTTTAGCTGTGTGGATTTCCTCCTAGTCCTCTTCTCATCTGTCTCCAGCCATGAAGAATGTCAATGTCATGCATTGCTTCTGGTGGATATGGACTGCCAGACTTCCTGTCTCTCTGACTCCTGGATGGCCAGCTCCTTTCTTCCGGGAACCTGGGGTGTTGGTGTTTGCCAAACCCGGCTGAGGAACTCCTCAGCTTCTTTGATTCTCAGTAGCATCTCTACTTGTCTCTCCAATCCAAGAATCTTTTCCTCCAGCACAGCCATCAACTTGCACTTCATGCACTGGAAGTCCCTCTGGCTTCATGCAGGAAAGAAAACATGGCACATCTGTTGCAGGTCGTGACCACTGTTCCATCACTGGCCATCTTGAAATCGCACATAGAAGTGACCCTGGAAGGAACTCCCTCCAAAACTCTCCTGTTAGCAGCTCTCAAGTTCACCTAACCGGTGACTTTTCATACGTCTCCCTGCTTACCTCAGCTCAGCACTATCCCTCAGCACCAGGAGAGATTAACCAGTGATTAACTTCAAACAGTGGGGCCGATCAAAGCTCCAAGAGTCAGACCTCATGACTCATGACCCTTACAAAGGCTTCTCTTCCCACTTACATTGGTGTAGTTCCATTGACTTCATGGAGTTGTCTTTGATGGAAGTTCGGCCTGGATAAGAACTGGAGGATTTGACTCAGTATCTCTTTAATTAATAGTGAGCCAAGAGTACCAACATAGGACCCAGTCCTGCTTCCATTTAATTCATTAGCAAAATATCCATTGATTGACTTGCATAGGAACAATATTGGGCTTGTGCTGAGTGCTTATCTGCTGGGAAGAAATCACACGATATTTTGTGTGTGTGTTTGTGTGTGTGTGTGTGTGTGCAGCAGAGTATGCTTTTTGTTTATTCATTTGATGGATTTCTTTGAGTTTAAAGAAAGAAATTAATTTTACTTATTCCTCTATGTGATCATTAGAAAAGCTTTTAATGAACACTCTAAAACCCAACTAATTATCACAATGGCATTTAACTCTAAATAAAATTGACAGGAAGCAAGAATATGATACATATAATTTTGCACAGTTTATTAAAACACATTTATCATTTTTTCTCCTAGAGTAACCTGATCGTATTATTCTATGATAATGTAGCTAATATTTTTTCTCTGTGTTTAATATTTAAGTGGAGTTTACTGATATTAAAGTCATAATGCATTTTATGGAAATTACCTTGCATTCTAATTACTTTTCTTGGTGAGGAATGGTAAATAGAATTATCTCGTTATGGTTGTTGTAGATGAAAGCAAAGCAATATTTAATGATAAGAGATTTCTAACAGGAAGAATTTCATATTCACTTTTTTTTTAAATTGAGACTATTCCACCATCAATGCACATGTGCACATCTTCTGTAACTACTAATGGGAATTACACATATGTAGAAACAACAGAAAAGACCCTGAATAGCAAGTTGGATGCTTTTACCTCAGTATTTCTCCTTCTGTGTATGGTTTGACTGTCCAAATCCAGTCTGAGAAGAGCAAGAACTTATGAGCTACTTGTGATAAGCAAGAAATACCAGCAACAATGACCTTGAGCTAAAGCTACACTGTGCTTTTAATAAATTAAATCACTTTTAGTTAGCTGAAAATTGCACCTACAAAAGAGGAGACGCTTGGCCAAGACCCCTTTAAATGTCAGCCCCTCAATATTCTTTTCTGATATTTTTATATGAAATATATTTACTACCATAAACAATTAAAAGACTGATCTAATTTACATGCAAAAGGCCGAATTCTGCCTTCAGTTATAGTAGTGAAATCCCATTGAAGCCAAGATGGGATTGCAGTGGATATGACAGAGAATGTGGGGGTTGAAAGTAGTGGGAGTTAATCCCTTTAAAGATTTGGGTTTGATTCAGGTTTAGTGTGAAGTTGAGTCAGTTCTTTTCTGAACTGGCTCATCTATCTCTAGTGCATACCAAGATGTCTTTGCTGGGATATGAAATGGAGACTCTCTCCTGAAAAATCACCCTGGACTGATGGGAGAACCCCCTTTTTAAACATCTGGGGACAGATCCTCCACTCGTGTATGTTGTCATAGCTCCATTGCCTCGGTTTTTAAGGCGTCACTGAAGCTATAACAATTCACACCAGTGGAGGATCTGCCCCCAGGCAGGGGTGCTGAAACTATGGGTCCTGGGGGTGTGGCAGCACCCTCTGACTTGAAGTGATTTCCATCATATACAGGGTTTACAGTTTTGTTCAATGGCTTTCCGCACCCCTGCTATAAAATACCACTACCCCCAGGAGCAATGGGAATGTCACAAGTAGAACAGAAAATGAAGCAAAATAAACTAGAAAGAAAGAAAGAAAGAAATTTTAATACCACTGTATGAGAAGATTATGTGCACTCATGTTTCTCCACCTCCACTGAAAATCTTTCATTTGATTTGCCTTTCATTTTATAACACTCTATATTTATTGCAAGGAACTTGGGTGTTCACATAGTGAGTGACCCTTACATCCTTTAGGATCCATCTATACCGGGTTACAACCACACTACATGGACTGTATTTTAACATGCTTTTCATACAAATGTTAATCATGGTGAAAACCAATTCTAGAAACATGTTTTTTCCTTAGCTTGGATGGTGCTTCATTTGTAACTAGACATGGCTCCAGAGCAAAAACCCTGAATCTGGATGCAGACCTAAACGGCACAAAGATTTGGGCCCATTTGTGCATGAGGAAATCAAGATACTCTACTACACTTTCTTTTGTTTGACCAAAATACCATGGGCTATGGTGTTCTCATGAAATTATATTGTCAACAGCACAGTTCTGATCCCCAGGGGCTTCACAAAAGGCAATCCGGGGGGCATGAGGCACTGAAAAATTCATTATTAACTAAAGCAAAGAAAATCTCACTCCCCCATATGCTTACTCTGCAAGGTCATATCCTCTTGAAACCCACAAATATATTAGATAGATTTATTATTGGTACATTTTTTACTTTTATAGTAAATGTAAGGGTATCAAGAAAAGTTTTGACTTCTAATAAGATGTCGTCAATCTGAAATGGTTGAGAAATATTGGTAGGGCATAACAGAGTTACCCAATCAATGCTACATCTGCTTGGCCCAGTTATAGTCAAGACAGTCTCAGCAGTGTCTATCATAGTTATAAAAACAAATAATTACAATAATATTTCACTGTTGTGCTAAGGATCAGATTATCAGAGCAGCATCTTTAGAAAAGTCAATGCCAGTTCATATAAAATACTGGGGGTGTGTGTGGGGGTGGAATAAAACCAACGTGGAATGTCATTAATATTTACTGAAAATGCACTAAACCATTCTGAGTCTAAGCTGCACATTTCTCCTTGTAATAGAACGTGTTTCTAAAATGGATTAAATCCTGATTTGATTTTACTACTGTACATATTAAAAATGAATTTAATTTTAAGTGACAAAATAAAATGTAGCATATGACATACTGGCTGATGTATGGAAGTTTCACTTGCGATCCCACATGAGATACATCTTTTTTGTAAAAATGTCTGTGTTGCCTACTTTGGCTCAAGAAAAGCATATAGTCCTAGCAGTGCTGCACCTGAGGTGGAGCTCAAACTGCAGGGCTAAAAAATAGCCATGTAGACAACCAGGGTCTGGCTGGAGCGCAAGCTCTGAAACCCAGTGACACGGGTGGCTCTCAGAACCTAGGCTCCAGGCTGAACGGGAATGTCTACACTGCTACTATTTTTAGTCCCGTAATTTGAGCTCCATGAGATCAAGTCAGTTGACCCTGGTTTTGAGATTCACTGCTGCGGGGGGCGGGGCTTGCTGTGTTGACATACTCTGACAGTCCTTTAACTTAACCAAACATTAACTAATCTGAAAGAATCTCACCAGGAGAGACAAAAGTGAGCTGAAAGGATTCCCATTCATCTTACAGCACACTTCCTCTCCATTCTTGTGATCCAACTCATTTACATAGTACAGAAGCAGGAGCATAGTATAGGGAATGCTTCTGAGGGCCCATAGAAGTCGCTGGAAGTTTTGCCATTGACTGCTAAAGCAGCAAGATCAGGCTGTGAGAAGAAGATTGTCACGTAGCTTTGTATCAAAGGCAAAGTCTTATTTTGGAGGTCACCGTATGTCTCTAATTGAGAGCAAATAAATAAGTAATAACATTAACCGAATGATTGGGTTATGGGCATTATTCTCTAGAATCCTTTAGAGAGTTTTAATGTGTTGACTTCAGCAAAGCAGAATCCTCTCAGGGCATCCTGACCATGGTGACCTCTTTCCTCTCAAATTATGTTATTCCTGAATAACAATTATGGAAATTAACTTATCAGTGCAAATTGATACATGGGGCTGGTGCTGCAGAATGAGCTACTCTATAGTATTTTATTTATTTATTCCCCTTTGTAAGCATATCCTAGTGCAACAAAGAGGGAGCGACGCTTTCATTAATGTACAGGGACATTGAGGTTATGGGTACACAGCTGCATGAGCTTTGTATGGGAAATACCAGGGAATGTTTAAATGTTATAAGGGACCACAGCCGGTGGAAAAAATGGTAAACGTTTTTCATGAAAAAAAAAAATCAAGAAATTAGAAATCATTTTCCTTCTTCAGGTTTGGAAAGGGAATGACATATTTATTGAGTCAATTTTTTGTGTGAACATTTTAAAGAAAATAAATCAGTTTTTCAGTGGTTAGGTTTTTCCCCTCTTTCTTTCCCTCTTCCACCCTCTTTTCCATTTGGCTACTCAACACGCAGGGAAGGAGGAAGAAAGGGGAAGAACAGGGGGGCAAGGGAAAAATGAAAAAGTGAAACCTGAAAAATGAAAAATATCAGAGTTTGGTCAAAGAATGGAAAATTTTGAATGAAGCCTGAAGCCTGCTGCCCAGAAGATGGTATTCTTGCCCAAAAGCAGGTGGGAGGCGTCCCAGGGTGGATGGCATTATACAACTAACAGCTAAAGGAGATTCTCCTTTACAGCTACACTGATAAGCACATGTGCTTTTGGAGGATCTGGTTCTGGTTCTAATCTTGTTGCAGTGAAGTCCTAAGTGTCCATAGTCTGCAGTAAAGCCCAAGGCAGCGACAGACGTGTTACAATATCATTATCTGCATTTTACAGCTAATGGAAAAGCTGAGGCACAGAATGAGAGTTAGCATGCAGAGCACGCAAAAGGACACAGATCTCTTGACTGTGGTTCCTGTGCTTTAACCATATGTCTTTTAGCCGGGCAGTGCCAATTTTAACACAGATACGCAACTGCAGCCTTTGCAGTTCTTCAGACATACCTTCTTTGCCTTCCTGGGAGCTACACACAGAGAAGGCAAAATACTGGGACCGTTCATTCAAAAACATTTTTGCAAACTGTGAATCATGTTTCAATGCATGGTCACGCCCCTTTTTGATCACACATCCACATTCGTTCAAGGAGGGTAGGGTGTTTTTGTTTGTTTTGGCACATATGTTTGGAGAATGGGCTTTCGGTTGCATGAATAGCCCTATTCACACATGACTAGGAAAGTGTCTACACGAATTCATTCCTCCTTTTACAAAAGTTCAGGTCTGCTAGCAGAGATTCGAAACAATGCCATGTGACTTTCGTGGCCAATCACACACCCTGAATAATAAATATGAAATGGGCATAGTAGTGAATCGTTTGGGAACAACCCTTAGGCTGAAATGCATTCATATCAGCTGTTTGACGAACAATTACACATAATGAGTAAATTGGTTAAAATCAAAGTCTGTTCATAGGGGGGAGAAAAAAGGAGCTAAATTTGTCAGGGAACACTGTAAATAGTTGATTCAACTTCATTCATGATACTGCATGGCTGGACGTACAGTTCTGAGTTATATGTCTCAAAAGTACAGTTTAAAATCTCATCGAACATTTTATTACGTCAAAACTGTGCTTTTTTTACTCCCTGAGTTTACAATAAAATGTTTCTCTTGCTTTTTGCAGGTTTCCCATTAAAATCCTCAAACTTCAGAAAAGTAAATCTTTACAGTAACTTAGCCTTGTCCGTCTTTCTTTGTTAATGAAAATGAGGGGAGACCAAATCCTCGCAATGTGTCAGTGGAGAACTGTGCTCTAATTTTTTACTCTCTTTTGCATACGTTTTGGGACCTGAGTCTATTCGTGCACATTTGGAGTTTGATTTTCCCTGTGATTGTTGCCTGATTTTGTCCAGGCGCCCCCCGACCACCATCGTTCTGATCATCTCTCCCAGCTGAGCTCTGCCAAAACAGGGTGATGTGGCAAAGAGTATTCTGGGCCTGGCCGAGGCTTGGTCTGCTCCAGATAAAAATTGTAGCAGCCTTTTTCGAGTTCTTCTGTACCTGGCTTCCTATGGCCCCAAAGGGCCATTGCAGTAGCTGAGAATAACTGGACTGCAGCATTCATGCACTTTCTCCTGGCTATGCCCCTGCATTAGGGTGGCATAGAGATGCACTGAGGGAATTCCAGGGAGGTCCGATATGCCAGTGGTACAGCCCAAGTGTGTTACTGGCATGGTGTAAACGGGTTGTATCACAAAAGAGAATCAGGTCCTGTATATTTGTCATGGCCACCATGTAGGACACACTGGGGATCTTCAGAGCCAAAAATCAGGGAACCTTCAACTAAAGGTTCAGGCTAGATGCCTGGTGGTTGTAACAGTCCCCTGTCCTCTGTGAATCAGGCATAGCGGCAGACGTACAACACACACTGACTAGTGGGTTACATATTGAAGTTGTGTGCTGGTTTGGGTGTGTTACACATCACAGTCAGAAAGAAACTAGAAAGTTTCTAGGGATGGGTAAGTTGCTGGTATGTGAATAGGGGTGACTCAGCACCACAGCAAGGGAACCGACAGTCTGTCCTTGCACATATTTCCTTTCCCTCACATCTGGAAAGTGACTCTGAAACATCTCTGTGTATTTCTTTTACTATCCTTAGTGTGCAGCGCTTGATAAAGGAAGGGCTCCCACAAAGATCAAAGAGTGGCCTCTGATGTTCTGATAGGGTGGGACTTGGAAGCAGAAGCTCTGTGAGCAAAGACAGTGAATGCTGTTCTCTCCCCCTCCTGTACACCTGGGAGTCTCACCACTGGCATACATCATTCACACACATTCTCCAAACTCTCCAAGAGGTTTCTCTAGGTAGCAAAGGGTTACATCCTCCCTTTTGTCTCTTTTTTATTGTTGGTTCTGTGCTGATTTCATAGAAGAGTTAAAAGATTCGCTCACCAGCCCTGCAGTGCACAGCTGAGGTAGATTTCTTGTCACACCCTCACATTCCCCCAAGCCCTCCATCCCAGGGCTTAGGAAACAGAGAGGGTCTCCCAGAAACCTGGCAGCCACATTCCTAACTTAACAGCTGACAGGTGTGCTCTGTTAGCATGGGCAAGTGTTGGTAATTTCAGTGTGGACTGCTGGGCTGGAGGCTAGGACAGCAAACCCAGGCTTTTCAGTGCCCTAGGATGAAAGAGAAAGTTGTCAGAAGGAAACTGTCTAATGTACTTAACTGCCTCCCATTTACTGTAGCATCTCCCAATCTTTTACATCCTATCCTCACAGCACCTTGTGAGGTAGGGAAGGGTCAGGTCCCCTGCTCTGGTTGTAACAGGGTTGGCCTGACTGAAACCCAAACAAACGTACACATCTGAGATAGGAAGAAGGAAGTGGTAAATTTCAATTAGCCCTTCCCCCCTTACTCAGGCAGCTGGAGGGGGCCAATTCCTGCTGAATGGTAATGGTGGGTTGGGCTGAAGGTAGACTCCATCTCTTTCTCCTTCAAACACCTGGGATAAGGGTGGAGCTATGAACCCTATATATAGTGGCCCTTTTTGTGCTCCCCTTTGTTAGAGGGAAAGTGTGGGAGCTAGTTGATCTAGCATAGGGAGAGACTAATAGACACAATGACATGTGATGTTGCTTGTAGGTACTTGTGCCCCTCATAGCTGCATAGTGAGGGCTAGGCATTATATTAGCTTTAGTTAAAGTGTAAATTTCTCTAGTTGTGTGAGTTGTTTCCTAGAGGGCAAGAGAGCTGAATAAAGCCATCCACAACACTTAGATTGAATCTCCAATTCTACACAGTGCTTAGCTGTGAAACTTGTTAATGGATTTGATACTAAATGTAAATTATTGCTGATATAAGAAAGTGGAAGACATTTTAGCAATTAATGAGAGTATGGGCTACCTATTTCTTCTCACTGCTAAAAAGAGAGCAAAGAATGTGCCTATAGATTGTCTCTTGACTTGTAAATCCCTGTCTGTATGGGAATGGAACTCATTGGGGGACAAAAATGACTTTTTGAATTGAAAGAAGGGGTAAAATAGATTCACATTAGGAGCATCTTTTATAACCAAATATTTAAGAGTTGGTTTAAAATTATCCAAGTGCCAAATGTTTGGCTTTGGTTGTGTTTGTACATTTGTGGACACACTGCCAAACTATTTTAACTTGAGGAAAAAATGAAATTCTAGCAAGCGATTTGTTAACATGGTCTGTCTGCTTTTGGTAATTGAAAAAAAGTGATTAAGAAAGGCAAGACACTAATCCTTGCAATGCTGCTGCTGGGGTATGCACAGTAGTGTACGATTTATAATCTTCCAGCATAGGGATTGATTTATTTTTAAGAGAGTTGTCATTATGGTGTTATACAATGGAGAAAGCAGCACAGTGCAGTAAATAAACCTGCCATATTTGAGTGATACTGCCACAAAATCCTTCTGCAACACGTCATCTTTAACCACTTTGCAGAATCCTCCATCTCCAAGTCAGAGTTGCTACTGATGGGTTAGAGCGTCTCTCCAACACCAAGCCCAAATGGTCCAATGTGGTTCAGGGGGTTGGATGAACTGGGGAGAATTGAATACTACCCCCCACTCACTGCTTTCTAGTAATGAGTGCCATAGCTCCTCAGTCTGCTGTGTCCCTGCTTTCATAGAAAATTGTTATGCATAGAGGCCAATCCAGAACCGGCACCCTCTGGTGCATTTCTCTCCTTCCAAACACTTCAGAAATCCCCACCTAGCTGGGTTCCCTAATTTTTTTCTCTCCACTCCATACAGCTTTGGAAGGTTCTCAGGCAGTTAGCATCCTTCTAGGCCATGGGAAAGGAGGCAGGATTTGCTCATGTATTGTTACCTTCACACTCAAGGACAACCCACCTTTACTCTTCTGTGGGCTCAAGGCATAACCTGGTTAATTTAGGCATCCCCACCCTTTCCCAGTTCCTAGAGCTCTGGCTGAAAGGCACGTACACTTACCCAGTTCCTAGGGATCAGAGTGTAATCTTCTGTGGGTTTGTGGGGCCTTTTACCAGTGAAAGAGCCTTACACAGTCATATTCTAAATCTCTATTTATTAACAGTTACCAAAACAGAATACACACGCTAAGCACAGAATGCTCCCCCACCTCCCCCCCAATAAGGCAGATGAACTTTTCATGGTGGCCAGTCAGGATCAGGTTATCCAGGTCTCCTCCAGCTTCTGCATGGTATGGTTGGCAGGATGGTGAGGTCTGGCAGTTTTGATCTTGTTTCTTTATCTGGAGATGGTGGGCACTCTTAGGACAGGAGCACCTTCTTAACAGCCTGGTATTTCATTGTTTTAATGTAATTTGGATGGAATGTGAGGATTTGACTTTCTGCTTTTTAGTTCATGGCTGCCATTGTCCTAATGTGGCTACGGAAAAAGGCCTTACAGTATGCTCTGCCCTCTGTGATAGCAAAGAGTCAAAATGAGTCTTTTTAAACCATATATGGCAGTTCTAGAAGGTTAGCCAAAGGGAGCCATCTCTGGGCTAAGACAGTAGAAGCCGTGCTAAGCTTGTTTGAGTGGAAAGTTGTTTCTTTCACATGTTATCCAGTGTTTAGATACACATTCCATTTAAGATTTATCCACACAAATAAGAATATAAACCTGTGTAAACTAGTTTAGTTATAATAAGAATCAAACACAGCCTGATGCTCAAACTCCTTCTGTTTGTTGCACAAAGTTTGGCTAATTTTTTAAAACTTATTACACCTCTACCCGATATAACATGACCTGATATAACCTGAATTCAGATATATCACGGTAAAGCAGCGCTCTCGGGGGGCGAGGCTGTGCACTCCGGTGGATCAAAGCAAGTTTGATATAACACGGTTTCACCTATAATGCGGTAAGATTTTTTGGCTCCCAAGGACAGCATTATATCGGGATAGAGATGTATTTTTTTTTGCATGCCTCTACTTCCTGGTTTTCAGTGAAAGTGGAAATGCCAAAATAAAATAACTTTGGTTTTGTGGTAGTCCTGACCCTAAGTGAAGAAGGGAGCACTGGACATCACGCAAGAAAAATGGTTCTCATGAGATTACCTGACCAGATTTGTAGACTTCAGATAAGTTTGGAGAGGTTGTGTTCTGAGATACCATGGTGACGGTTCCACTGTTCACGCTCTGATCCCACTGCCCCATTTACAGAATATAATGGTTGGGATAAGAGTCAATGAAGTATCCAGACTTTAACTTTTTGTCTCAGCTGAACCTCCAAATCTTTTTTGATGTTCGCAGATTACATTAAGTAAACCGGGGTAGTCAATAGGTGGACCGCAGGCCAAATCCGGATCGCCAGATGCTTTTGAATGGACCCTGAAATTTTTTTATTTACTTATCATTATTGTTTTTGTTTGTTTGTTTTTTTCAATTATTTTCTCTGGAGTCTGGATCTTGACGGTACCTTGACCAAGAAATTTGGACTTGACAAAAAATGATTGATTACCCTTGACTTAGTAAACTGTGGGCACCGGACAGAGCCTGTAAGGGCAGGAGGCACCCGCAAAAGGAAAGCAAAAAGAAGCAGAATTTCATGAACTACAGCTGTGTAACTGAAGTATGAAATATAGTAAAATTATTTTTAAAACAAAAATATCGCTCCATCTGAGGGCTTTTTAGCAGCTGGAGGGCACAAGCGTATTAAATATCACAACCTGGCAAACTACTTTGAAAGTTCAGCAATAAGTTTGTGACTCTCCAACCATCACCCTTAAAAATTCCTCTGCCATGAAGCCTACAAAAACACTTAATAATAGTTAGGCCACTGGGGTGTTGCTGCCACCACCTATCATGCTGATGCTGATCAATATTCTCATTGTTTCCTTGTGCTCCTCCTTCTGTCTGTATCCATCTGCTGTCTCTTGTCTTGTAGTTGGAATAAAAGGTCTTCAGGATTAGGCACTATCTTTTTGTTCTGCGTTTGTACAGCACCTAGCACGATGTGGGCTTGGTGAGTATATGGACCATGATTAGGTCTCTTAGGTGCTACAATAATACAAATAATAAAAGTTCAGTTTTGTTTCTTTTTAAGTTTTGCTTTACAGTATAAACATGAGAGAGAGGAATATATCAAATCTCCAATATATGCAAATGAACGTTTACAGTAACACAGGACAACGCAGCATCCTCATACACAGATATATTATCATTGCGAGCCACAGAACAGTATTTTATTACAGGTTAGCTGAGGCGAGAGAGAGGTTTAGGTCCCCTACAGGTTTCAAGTAGAGTTTGGATTTGGGACTGTGAATCAGTGCTGTAGTTCATGCAGACAGTTTCAGAGCAATTTGTTGAAATTCAGGTAGGAGTCTGCATGATTTGGACATCAGAATAACTTGCCAACTACTGTGAAATTGATTAGGATCTGCTCTCACACTTCAGACAACTCACTTTCTACCTCGTAATGCAACCTTAGAACAACTAGAAGCTTTTAAATTTATTATTACTCTTGCTGAGCAGCAGCAGCTATCTCAGATTAGCCTTGTAAGATTATGAAATGATGTCCAATCGAGATTTTATGTTTTCCTGCACAAGGAGGTGGTGGAGGAATACCAGGAATCAAAGCTACAGCTTGGGAAAGATTTACAGCTGCTGCTTTCACGCCATAAGTCAACACTGAATAATGAAAAGGCTTGTAATTAAAGGCTAATTTAGTATTGATTGTGTCCTAGAGCAAGGGGCCAGTTCAGTGTTCTCACATTGTCCTGAAAAAGCTTCATCAGCCAGACAGTGAGAGTGCAATTATCCTAAGTTGCCTTTAGCAATGGGACAACATCACCTCAGTTCTGTTTCTTTGCATTCCACAAGTGTTTCAACAGGGCACTTTATGGGACTGGGAAGAAAAGTTATTTATCTTCTCAAGTCTTCAATATCATGTGTCCCCTTGGTGCATTAAATGCTCAAGATATAGGTTTCAAATCCATTTAATTTAGGAAATTGAGGGACTTTGGATACTCTTCTACCCAGTTGTTTCATCTGTTCATCTTCCCTGTCTGTGCCTTCTCTTCATTCTCCTGTTTGACAAAAAGTGTATTTTTCGGTGTAGCCTGATCTTTAGATTATGTATTCATTATACTGATTACTTAAGAATCCCCAGTTATCATTTTGAGGGTTGATGGGTTCTTGTCCCAAGATCAGGCCCAGTGTTATTCAAATTATTATATAGTTGGCAGGGGTGGCTCCAGGCACCAGCGCACCAAGCGCATGCCTGGGGCGGCAAGCCGTGGGGGGCGGCCTGCCGGTCGCTGTGGGGGCGGCAGTCAGGGAGCCTTCGGCGGCACGCCTGCGGGAGGTTCGCCGATCCCGCCGCTTTGGCGGCAATTCGGCGGCGGGTACGCCGAAGGCGCGGGACTGGCAGATCTCCCGCAGGCATGCCGCCGAATCTGCGTTACCAGCTGGACCTCCCGCAGGCGCGCTGCCGAAAGCCGCCTGACTGCCGTGCTTGGGGTGGCAAAATACATAGAGCCGCCCCTGATAGTTGGGAACCCTGATGTGCACAGTTGCAACGCTCATACTATAGGAACTCAGTAAGGTAGATAGAAATACTACAGAATGTACATCTGAACATCCATATACTCACACCATCCCTTTGTAGAACAACCTGAAGTGTTAGCCATCATCTTCCTCATTACCATCACCTTTCTCATCATCACCAGTGTGTATCCGTCCTTAGCAGAACTGTTCAAAATAGGGTGCAAAAATGCCACAAAATATTTTGGAATTTCAAAGTTGTTCTTATGTCACGAGGTTTTAAAAATGCAAATTTTTTAATCGGCATTTTTATGGATATTGTCAATTATCAACATTTTTCATTTCTGAAAAAATTGGCAAATGACAAACTTAAATATTTTCAAAAATTGAATGAATATTGCAATTAAAAATTAGTCATTAATTTTTTTCAATTTTTTAAACAAAGGTCTTTTGATGAAAACACTTTTTGTTCTAAAGTTTAGACCAATTTTGTTCTAGTTGTTGCTTACCTAAACTATAAACATTTAACTCTCCTTATAAATCAATTCCTTCACCTGCACTTTTCTATAAATATCTTCCAACTCATCAATATTTTTCTGGTATTGAGGTATCTAGGTGAGCTCTCACTAGACTGCTACAGAGCTACTATGACATTTTTGCTATATTGAATCACTTTCAATATTCACCTCAGATCATACTGGTATTCTTTTAGTGCCATATCATGTTGCAAAAACAAATCTAGTTTGTTGTCCACTATCACTCCTACATCCCTTGCCACTTACAGCAGGCAAACTGTTAGTAGAAGCTGAACTTAATGGGCAATTATTGATATGGATTAAGGACAAAATGGTACTACCTCCGGGTTCAGGAGTGGCTGTGTGTGTGTGTGTGTGTGTGTGTGTGTGTGTGTATATGTGTGTGTGTGTCAGAAGCTTCACTATGTGCAGAATTAAATTAACACTTTAATTCATGGTGATACAGTAGCTCCACCAATGTAGTTGTCAAATCTTGAGCTACCTATACAAACTTGAATTCTCCATTGACGTCTAGTTCCTTCAGCTGTTCCTTGACCCTCTTCTCCCTCAATTCCTTTTTAGGCAAGGCAGCTCGCCATTCTACTGCGGACTGGTAGGCTTTGCAGCTAGGTGGAAAAATGAATAGCAGGAAGTAGCTCTGTTTCAGTGTTAACCCTGATCAGTGGAAAGGAGACAGAAGCACAGCTGTAGGAATCCCCAGTGGCATCTCTCCTCCTAGTGTATGTGGAAGCCCCAAGTAAAATGTACTCCTATGCTAGGAGGACTGTAAGTGACATGCTGAGGGTTTTATTACATACAAGTGGAACAGCTCTGAACCCTGGTAGAGGTCAGGGCATCCTGTTTTCTTCTTAGAGAGATATGTGTGCACACACACTCACATGACACGGAGAGACTTTTGCGGCTTCATTCTGACACAGGCACCTCAATCACAGATTAGCAGTTAAGTTTCTGTTGGTTGTCCGCAGCATTGCTGATGGAGGAGCCAAGTCCTGGCATCTGCTTTGTGCTCCTTTCTCTCCAAACTGGACCCTTTTGCAGTGCAAAGCAGTAGAGGTGCATTTAGCCCTCATTTTCCTTTTTTGCTGTGTTTTATGGAAACTATTTTTTGCCTAATTATTCTACATTACTTCAACCTCTCATTTTTACTGCAGCTCTTTAATTGTTGACAAGGTTATTGCTATATGACAAGGTAACACCTAATGTTCTATGGGGGACTATTCTCTTCTCAATACATGGACACAACTCTGATTAGTGTCTATGGATAACATATTGAACTCCCAATAACATCCCCTAAACATCAGTCACTCAGAGTTTGGTCACGTATAACTATGCTCTATTCATGCATCTAGGCATATAGATTCTGAAGAGCATCGGTGCCTTTTTATTGTGAGTATGGCTTGAGCATACTGTTCACAATCACCCCATGTTGGGGGGAGGGATAGCTCAGTGGTTTGAGCATTGGCCTGCTAAACCTAGGGTTGTGAGTTCAATCCTTGAGGGGGCCACTTAGGGATCTGGGGCAAAATCAGTACTTGGCTCTGCTAGTGAAGGCAGGGGGCTGGACTCAATGACCTTTCAGGGTCTCTTCCAGTTCTAGGAGATGGGATATGTTCATTAATTTATTTATTTTATTTTATGTTACTTTCTCGGGCCTATAATTCTGAGTTGTGTTTTCCCAAATGTCTTTTTGCCATTTAATCCTCTGTTTATTTCCCATGCACTTTTTGCACTGGGCTGGATAAGCCATATTTGATCTCTTAAGCCTATCCGTATTCAAATCTTTTTGAATTTTGTTTGCTCTCTCTCTCTCCATATTTGCTAATTCTTACCAATATTATGCAATTAGCCAATTTTAAAACTTTGCAACTTTATGCAAAGTGGTCCTTCCTGTATTGGCTCTGCTTCTGTCTCTACTATTGAGGGTGCTGCCCCTTAACCAAAGAGATGAAACATTTGGGTTTTACTGGGACAGTTCCTGTTTTTCATAGGCTGCCCCAAGAATTCCTTTCACCATGCCTGAAATGTTCTGGTTTTTCAATAAATCAAATTCAGATTTTTTAATAATTGATCAAGACATAACAATTAACCATAGAGAGGAAGCAAAAGACAGATGGGCACAGGGAGAAGAATCAGAACTACCTCTTTCTTTGGTCTACTTCCAAGATGGACTATTTCTGGCTGGTGAAGCAGATCAATTACAGCAGCCAGAATGCAGAGCACCAGAGAGTACTGACTAACGTCTATGTACCTTCACCTTCTGCACAAGAATTTTGCAACCCTGAAACATGTTGTCCTGGAAGAGGTTCCATTACTGATTTTTGAAAAAGATGGTCACATTACACCTTGAGCTGCTTTTGCTGGCACCGTTGGCTGCTTACTCAAGGACAATTTCTGACTGGTTTCAATATTTTCGCCACCTGCACTGCCGATACCATCCTGCATGACCTTTTCAAACCAATCCATCTTGAGGTACATTATCAAATAATTTCTTGAGATCCAGGTGAAATGTGCCCATTCTTTAACCCAGCTCCTTTCTTAGATATTGAAATGACTTTATGTCTGGTACTAACGCCATCATTAGTGAGCTATCAAAAATCTTCACCAAGGGCTTTTCTATTTCATTCGCTATTTCCATTCAAAATTCTGTGATGTATTTCATCTAAGCCTGGTGCTTTGTCAACTTTTAATAGTGCTAAAAGCTTAATTGCCTTATTATCTGCTCTGGTGCAGTGGAAAATCTTTTTTAGCATTTTTCTTACCCTCCAGGAAAATGCAGGCTCCTGGGATATTAAAGTACCTTCTACTTCGAGGGATGAAGAAATCACTTAGCTCCTTAACGAAGTCAACCTCCTCTGCCATCAAGTCTTGAACTTTCGTGGCCCATATTCTCTATGTTAATTAATGTATTTCTTATGTATTAAAGGCCCAAACTTATAAACTCCTCTTCACACAAGAAATCAATGGAACTTCTTATTGGGGACTAAATTCTAAGTCAAACCCCAAATGAACATCAGACCTTATTTCTCTGAATATAAAAATCTATAAAATGAATATCTATAGACAGTATGTAGTATATAGTTTATATGCTAGCTGGTCAATAATTAGTTATTTGCATTATGTTAGTGCCTAGAAGTTCCAGCTAAAATCTGGGCCTCGTTGTGTTAAGTTCTGTACATACACATAGTGAAAGACAGCCCCTGAGTAATGCCCAGGGATCAGGCAGGTCAAAGGACAGTCTAGATCAGTGGTTTGAGTTCACACAAGGGGTCCTATAGCCAGGAGACCAATCCAAGGGAAATATGTACTAAAATGTAAATGAATAGTAACCTAAAAATGTTGTTTTGTTTGTCCAGCTCCCGTGATAAACTTCTTCTGTGCATCTCCAAGGCCCTATTTACAAAAAGTCTCACACTTGTTCTCAGATACTTCAGCACAGTTGTCTGTGCATGATAATTGAAAATAAGGAGATGAATAACATAAAAGCCTGAAAATAGTTATGGAAATCATACACGAACAAAGAAACATATATTCCTGCTCAGAGCTGTGTTAACTGGAACTTTTGTGTTATATTTTTGCCTGCGATACACACACAATCAGAAAAATCAAGCACTTAAAGTAAATCTACCCCACTGTCTGTTAGAGGCTTTGAACAAAGAGTGTTGATTGATTTGCTAGTCTGAGTTACTTAGCAAGGTCGGAAAGAGAAAGGGCTGTTGGTTTCTGCTAAAGCGAGTAATTTTTCCCTGAGTACAAACAAATCTCCATCTATTTGTGTTATAAAGTTGCTAAAGAATTAAAGAAATTATTAGGCCCGCTCCTTCACTTGTGTTAAATGGCAGAGCTCTATTAAAATCAGTGGCATTATGCTGATTTATATCTCCTAAGGATTTGGACTGGCATACTTACTTCCCACTGCAACTCACGCTTGAGCTATACACGGGTTTTCTGAATGCTTATCAAAGGAAACAAAGCACAGGGAGTGATTTGGAGCTGGTGATCATGGCTGGATAGAATATTCTATCTGCTCTTACAAATGTACAGGTAGCTGATCTTTCTTTTTTGCATGTGAATAGACTTTTACAACCCCACGAATAGAGGTTATGTGAGGTCTTTCATTCCAACTGCAGGGAGCTGGAAGGGCAGCATCAACTTAAAAATCAGCTTTTGTCTGAAAATTGTTCACATGCTGTTGAAAGCAATGCCTCAGATTACTGCAGCAGGAGGAGACTTCTGCCTCACTACAACAGCTTCAGTGTGGGCAGCGGCAGTGCCAGTTTTTGCACATTGCCCCGCAGTGACCACATCTAGGCATGAGTGAGTAGTTCAATTGCCATGGGATTTCTTTCTTTAGCTTCTCTCTGTTATTTAGACTACCAACGAGAATGCCATTCTAGGAGTAAGAGAAGGGCTTAACACCCCAGTCTTTGGGGCATTTGAAATCTTAATCTAGGTTTAAATTCTGAGTCTCATGCCCATCTCCAGTAGTCATAATCTGGGCTGGAGAAAATCTGCATAGCTGCAGTGACCTTAATAGAGCTAAACTGGTTTGCAACAGTGGAGGATCTTGTCCAGTATTCTTTGTCAAATAGAGGACAATTCTCTAATAAAAACTAGAATGAGCTGACCAGTTCATTTCACAGTGGCCATCAAATAGCTCTAAAACAGTAAGGGCCTCTAGTGATTTAATGAGATGGCTGAATTAAGATCTGGAGGTGTAAGTCTCTGTATCCCATGGCCAGAGCTAATTGAACCATTGTTTACAAATCTTCTTTATTATTTTTATTGATGGTTATTTATTTGTATTATCATTGCCCATAGAAGCATCAGTCGTCGATCAGGCCCTATTGTGCTATATAGACCCTTTCTTTTTAATTAGTGAATCATTCACAGAATAATACAGATCTTCTTGAAATGTCATCTTCTTTATGTATAAGTATTTGCAGAATAGTTAGAATGAATAATTTTTCAGACCCTGGACTGTTTGCGAACCATTGATTTTATCTATTACTTCTGGCATGTATATGGTCTCCTATGTAACATGGTATCATTTCTACTCCCTGGCTGGACATGGTGAATAATGAATAACGTACGTACAATATGAATTTTCAAGTAAATAATGCTTGAGAACTTATTAGAGTTTGATTTAAGGCTATTCACTTTGTATACTTTGCCCTAAGATGTTGACATATTGACATAAACCCAGAACTTGTGCAAATGTGAAAATTTAAAAGATAAAAATTAAAAAATGCTTTATAAATAAACATTGTTATCCATTGAAGTTATATATTTTTAAAATTAGATTCTGCCAGGCCTAAATATATTCAATATATTGGCTCCAGGAATAGTGCATGGGATTTAACTTCCTTTATGGATGCTACAATTTATATCTAATCTAGGTTTTTAAATCACACACATTACCGTGGTGTGTGAGTCCCTTAACAGGTTGACTGCGTGTCTCTTTAAATTCCAGCCAGGCTAACTGGTTATATCAGTGTGTTCAGAGAGCAAACAGGAACATGTTATGAGACTCAAGATTCCTTATCATCCTTCATGTGAATTACTTTTTAAGGCAACATGAATTGCTGTTAAACAAAGGGGCAGTAACACCTGTGAATAGGAGGGAAGCATGCCTACTGCTTCAGATGAGGACTTAATGGCCAATAAGAGAGGCAATGGCATTTGCTCAAGATTTTCCATCTTTTCAATAATGTGTCACAATATAAAGGACATCCTAGATGTCAGATGATAAGGAGAGTAAGTAGAACTGACACAGCATTAGATGTGGAGGACAGAGAAATTGGCTAGACTCTCATATTTCAATGAGATAAACCACACATACATGCAATAAAACCTACCTTAGTCACATGTTTATTTCACCACCACATATTGTATATGTCTAATAATCAAACTATCCTAGGGTGGGAAGAGGGTTTTGAGTTTGGGAATATGGAGCAAATTTCGGGAGGGGGCGTTAAATGAAATGTTGCGTTAAAGTCAATTTTAATTCTTTCTTTCTTTTGCAAAAAAATTTTTTTTGCAGTGGTTAGTTATGTTTGGTCACAAAAATGATGTATTATTGGTTCTGGTTCTTTGATTGGCTGAACCTGCCCCAATGTGGTCAGGAACAATAGCAGAAGCCATTTTGATGGATTTTCATGGAAGGGGTTAAATTGTATGTTTAGCTAGTAATATAGGAATGAGCTAAATAGAATGTGCTGCCACTTAATCATAAATACAATGTTTAAAACTTACATGCTGGGAAGTAAATCTTATGTATAGGCCTGTTATGTCATTAGATGTTAACAGGACAAAATACTAAACAGATAGTGATGTAGTCAAGAGTAAACTGAGTTTACCCACTTCTCATTTGGGGAATATGGAGTTTAGTTCAGTTTAGTTTAGCCAGTTCTCTTTTTACCACTACAGCACTGCAAACACATAAGATTGACCTTTAAGTACATGAACCAAAGAGAGCAAAACAAGATTTCTATTACATGTTACCCACATTGATGTCAGTGTGGATATTTGCACTCCTCAGGCCAAAAAAAAGATGATGTCTTTTTCTGCTTCTGAACTAATGATCCTGGGCTTTTTCACCCTGGTAGCAGAGGTTCATGATTTTAGATCTAGAGCTCCTTAGTCCAGTCCCTGGAGAAGATTCAACCAGGGAATCATTGCATGCTTTGCACAAGATCCAGAGGGCAGCATACACTAACCAGGCTACTTGAAGAATAGAGGGAAATCCTTAAAAATAATGATCCTACAGGCATTCACAGAAATAACTTTAACCCCAAAACACTTCACATGTCAAACAAACTTCATGTACGAACTGATCACACACTCCACAGCTGAAACTCAGCAATAGTCTAAGAGTGTACCACAGCTATGGTATACAACACAGTCCGAGAGGTAGTGTTGCTCGTTCGGTGTCTTCAGTAGGACGCTTGCCAGGTAAACACCCTGAACCCTTCCCCTGCTCCCTTTCCCAGTGAATGCTCTAATCTGATTCCAGGTCTTCTAATCATATTTAGGATGCCTGGGAAAACTTTGGGTTGGCAAGAATACTGTATCTAAAGCTGGGTTTTGAAAATTATCCAAGACCCATTTTATTTGTCTTTTAACAAAGACAAAGGTAGTTTCTCCAATTAAAATGGTAAAGCAGTTAAGTAGATGTAACATTTTGTACCCCATGTTCACCGCTTTTATTAGGTCATGATATGTTTTGTAGAAAGTAAGCCTTGTGAGATATCATTTGAAAGCTCATAATCTGCTGAATATTATCCTGTTAAAATGTGTGTGATAGTTTGTTATACAGTAAAATTTCATAGCTTTACACGATTGTTACTGAAATATGTTGTAGTTCTGGGTAATGCCCACAAAGCAATTTCTCAGAGTCAAAGGGACACCAGCATGCCAACAAGGTGTTAAAGTACCATTTCCTGCTTAACCAGCAGGGGAGTAGGTGTAAACAAGAAATTTACATTTTGTCTCAGAGATGGTTCAAATCTCACATACAGTATAGACTGTTAGAGGATTATCCTCCACAGGAATGTAAACAAAGAGAGGAGGAGGAGGATATAAAATTAAGAGACAGCGACCTCCACATTACCCCCTCCTCCTCCCAAGTCTCTATTCGTGAAATCAACGAACACGTGAAGGGCTCTGAACTGGGGGATGGGTCCCTGGCTGAAGGTAAATCCAGTCTGTGAACTGTTGCAGCTTATGGTGAGAGACATTTTGCTTTTAAGTTCATTTAGGTATTAGCTTGCAGTTTTATCTTTTGTAACCAATCCTGACTTTTATCCCTTATCACTTAAAATTTATCTTTCTCTAGATAATAAACTCATTTTATTGTTTTATCTAAACCACTGTGCTTGGATTGAAGGTTGCTGCATAATCATTACTTCATGTTGGTATTATGGATTTAAGCTTACACTGTCCAGGAGGGTACTGAGCAGTGCAAGATGCATATTTCTGGGGAACAAGGCTCGGATTGAGGAATATGCAGGTGTCGCCCTGTATGTAGTTCATGGATGCTGGAAAGGCATTTGTGTAACATAGTTGGGAGTGATTTTACATTCTAGTGCACGGATCGGCAACCTTAGGCATATGGGCCATCAGGGATATCCACTGGTGGGCCGGGACGGTTTGCTTACCTGCAGCGTCCGCAGGTTTGGCCGATCGCTGCTCACACTGGCTGTGGATTTCCCTGATGGGCCGCATGCCAAAGGTTGCCGATCCCTGTTCTAGTGGCTGTATGTGATCAGGATTGGGAGTGGTGGCTAGTCACAGCAAAGCAGTGTAAACGGCACCCCAGACTAGAGACTTAAAGGGACACAGTTGTTCATCAGTTCAGATTGTACCTTGGGGAATGTCTCAGTAGAGAATTGCCGAGATTAGGATTTGGCCAGGACACTGGGGATTAACATCCTCTATTTATTATTAAAACTGCCAAAGGAGCTTTTAAGGCCTCAAGTTGTCAGGACCTTGGTTTTTACATCTCCTCCAAAAGAGGAGTTTTAATAGGCTCACCGCACTCTAACTGGATTCTATGGACTGCATGGTGATTGTTCTGTTAGGTGGCTGAAAAATGCATCCAGCTGCTCTCAGATTTTAAGAAAACATTTGGAAAAATTGCTCATTAGGGCTAGTTTTGCTCTCCTTCCTTTTCAGTTGCCCCTGCCCATCTTTCGGACATATTCACCATCCCACATTGTCATTTATGTGAAAATTTGAGCTATGCAAGACATGGCCCATGGAAGAAGTAAATATAGAAAGCCCCTAATGTAGAATCATTTTGGCCTCTGTCTAATATCTTCCCAAATACAGTGCAGGTCACATTACCATTCTTGAAAATACCCTAGTTATTCAGCACTGAATTAAAGCCAGACTATCCCTCTGTGATAAACTAAATATGATAGTTGCATACACCGCACTCTGTCTATCATAGGGGATCATTATGATATTAATGACCATCTACAAGCAAAATACATAGGCAGGATATTATTAGTGCATGCAATTTAGACACTGTTTTTGTCGACATGAATGCAGTTTAAATTAAACAGCTGTTGGCTACAGCTGAAGGAGCTTTTACTTATCCTCCTGTAACAAGCAGCTTCTAGTTTCTTCAAAAAATCCATTCATCCAATAACTACTTACAAGAGGATTACCGTATTGCAGAGATACTGCCCTTTTATTTTCTGATCTTTAAGCTGCTAGAGGGAAAACTCTAGAGGGCTCCAGAATGGATTCCATTTCTACCTACACCAGAGTAAAACATTTGACTTCAGTGGAGCTTCTCTTAATTAACTTGGGTGTAAGTTAAAATTGGGCCTTTCGAGTTCAGCTTTCGAATACCAAAGTTCTGCCATCTAACATTTGTCCTCTTCTAAAACAGTGTTTCTTCCCTCAAGTTGAAAAACGGTTCACTAAAAATATTGCTTCCAATCTGTAGTGGATCGACTTTTCATGATGTAGTTTTAAAGCCAACTGGTACGTGTAAGATTCTTTGAGGGTCCATCACCATAAGTCCCATATTTATTATGCTTTTGTAACTTTGGAAAGCATTTAGAGACCAATCCAGTGAAGCACATGGCATTGAATTAAATCATAATCTCTCATGATCCTTCTGTTTGCACATCTCTCTAAGTGTGCTTGGAAGCTCCCTGTGTGATGCTGTGGCAAAAAGGGCTAATGCAGACTTTGACTGTATAAAAAGAGGCGTAAGAGTAGGGAGGTGATTTTTACCTCTGTAAACAGCATTGGCTTTCAACTCTATAAATCTAGGAAAAGGGTGATGCTAATTCTAGAGATTGGATTGATTAGTCCTGGCCTATTTCTAAACAAACAAATACTCTAATTGCATCCCAGTATACTGTGTTGCACGGGAGCCTTGAGATGGTTTGTTTGAGCTATAGAGGCATTATTTTAAAAATGAAACTTGGTGGGCCATTAATATACAACAGGACATTGGGGTGCTTAAAGGGGAAGTCACCAAGTTGGAAAACACAGGTTAGCATACAGGATGTGTTTAGCACAAATTGAATTTGATTTCTCAGCATGATGTGATTTAAGGATTGTGACTTTTGTGTTTCCTGGTTTATTTTCATTTTGATCAGAATTTTCACAGTATTTTAAATTATTTTGTAAATGGTTCATCGTCCTGCTGTTCGGTTTGACCATGTTCACATCTATCTGTGCTCATTACCGCTGAACATCTCTGTCAGCAGCTTTTTGTTGGCGTTAGTGCTGGAGAATAACTGTTCTTAGTACAACGATAATACTTGTATTCACATATGGACAAGGATATTCATGTGTGAGGAAGAGCATTGCCATTTATTATCTATTATTTGTTGTTCTCCTATCTAAAAAGTTTGTCATCCAATTAGGGAGCAGAAATAATACCAGGTTTGTTTGATAACCAGCCCCATACTACAAATAATGAAATGAACAGTTTGTAAATTACCCATAAACTGATAATAGTTTATTCAAAATATTTGACAAATATTTATGAATAACTTTTATTATCATCATCATTGCAAGAGGAAGACCCATTACTCAATGAGGGGAGAAAGACCATAACAAAATGTGGAAATAGCAGAAGTGCTAAATGATTTTTTTTTGTTTCAATTTTCACCAAAAAAGGAGCGATCAGACATTTAACATAGTGGATGCCAGTAAAAATGAGGTAGGATTTGAGGATAAAATAGGGAAAGAACAAGTTAAAAATTACTTAGACAAGTTAGATGTCTTCAAGTTGGCAGGGCCTGATTAAATACATCCTAGAATACTCAAGGAGCTGACATAAGAACATAAGAATGGCTATACTGGTTCAGACCAATAGTCCATCTAGCCCAGTATCCTGTCTTCCAACAGTGGCCAATGACAGGTGCTTCAGGGGGAACGAACAGAACAGGTAATAGTCAAGTGATCCATCCCCAGCTTGTGGTTGAGGAGATATCTGACTGAGAAGCTATCTGAGCCATTAGCGATTATCTTTGAAAATTCATGGAAGATGGGAGAGATTCCAGAGGACTGGAAGAGGGCAAAAATAGTACCAATCTACAAAAAGGGAAATAAAGACAACTCAGTGAATTACAGACCAGTCATCTTAATTTCAGTATCCAAAAAGAAAATGGAGCAAATAATCAATCAGTTTACAAACGTCTACAAGATAAGGTGATAAGTAACAGTCAACATGGATTTGTCAAGAACAAATCATGTCAAGCCAACCTAATAGCTTTCTTTGACAGGGTAACAAGTCTTGTGGTATATCTTGACTTTAGTAAGGCTTTCGATACTGTCTCACATGACCTTCTCGTAAACAAATGAGAAACAACCTAGATGGATCTACTATAAGATGGATGCATAACTGGTTGGAAAACAGTTCCCAGAGAGTAATCATCAGTGATCCACAGTCAAGCTAGAAGGGCATATCAAGTGGGGTCCTGCAGACATTGATCCTGGGTCTAGTTCTGTTCAATACCGTAATCAATTATTTAGATAATGGCATAGAGCAGTGGTCCCCAACCTTTTTTGTCTAGCAGGTGCCAGACGACGAGCCACGGAGGACCGTGGCGGTGGACGAGCATCCGCCGAAATGCCGCCGACAAGCGGCAACATCAATAGGCATCTCCACCGAAATGCCGCCTAAAATCGACTTGTGAATCTTATCTGGTGCACATGAGCACTATAAAAATAATTTTATAGGGACAGTCTTGATATCCAGGGTTTTGTCTTATATAGGCACCTATTACCCCCACCCCTGTCCCGATTTTTCACACTTGCTATCTGGTTACCCCAAAGGGGATATGGGGGTTATAATGGATCACAAGCTAAATATGAGTCAACAGTGTAACACTACTGAAATAAAAAGCAGGCATCATTCTGGGATGTATTAGTGGGAGTGTTGTAAGCAAGACACAAGAAGTAATTCTTCCACTCTGCTCCACACTGATTAGGTCTCAGCTGGAGTGTTGTGTCCAGTTCTGAGTGCCACATTTCAGGAAAGATGTGGAAAACTGGAGAAAGTCCAGAAGAGAGCAACAAAAATTAAAAGTCAAGGAAAATTGAAAACATTGGGTTTGTTTAGTCTGGAGAAGAGAAGACAGGGGGGTGAGAGGGCATATCAGTTTTCAAGTACATAAAATATTGTTACAAGGAGGAGTGTGAAAAATAGTTCTCATTAACCTCTGAGGATGGGACAAGAAGCAATGGACTTAAATTGCAACAAGGGAGGTTTAGGCTGGAGATGAGGAAAAACTTCCTAACTGTCCGGGTGGTTAAGCATGGAAAGCAATTGCCTAGGGAGATTGTGGAATCTCTGAGGTTTTTAAGAGCAGGTTAGACAAACACCTGTTAGAAATGGTCAGTTATTACACAGTTCTGCCTTCAGTGCAGGGACTGGACTTTATGACCTACTGAGATCCCTTCCAGTCCTACACTTCTATGATTATGTATGCTCACTGTAGCAACTAGGAGCCCCAGTCATGGACTCAGTACCCACTGTGCTAGGCATTGTATAAACACAGAACGAAATGACAGTCTCTGCCCCAAAGAGATTATAATCTAAGTATAAAACAAGAAACAACAGTTGGATACACATAGACTGATGGGTCAGTACAAGGAAACAATGAGACAATATTGGTCAGCATGATAGGCAGTTGTCTCAGCACACCATCAGCATAGCATGAGCAGAAATCAGGATCTGTATTCTCGTTCTCTCAATGTTACCTGAGAAATTCTGATTAGAGAGATTGTTAGAGTTAGAAAAACAACAAGGAGTCTGGTGGCACCTTAAAGACTAACCGATTTATTTGGGCATAAACTTTCATGGGTAAAAAACCCACTTCTTTAGACACAGGGAGTGAAAATAACAGATGCATGCATAAATATATATTGGCACATGAAGAGAGGGGAGTTACCTTACAAGTGGAGAACCAGTGTTGAAGGCCAATTCAGTTAGGGTGGATGTGGTGCACTCCCAATAATTGATGAGCAGGGGAATGTGGATTGTACTCTTTTAAACAATAATAAAGCACAATATCTGGGGTCTTAGTTCTCCCCATTGCAAAATCATTCTTTCAAAATTGTTGAGTCCCAATAGTTCATTTCAAATGTGGTTTTTTTTGTTTTTTTGTTTTTTTGGGTTTTTTTGCTTATTCCAAAAACAGGTAAGGGGAGGAAACAAAACACGATAGAGGGGACAAAGGATTCCACCACATGGGCCAGATTTTCAAGTGTAGTATCCAACCTGGGCACGTAAAAGACACATTTGCCTACCAAAACAGGTATGTGTGCACGCACTGGCCACATGAGCAACTTTCCCAGACATGGCTTTACATGCCCATGATTTCATTTGTAAAGCAACGAAATTTTCCTAGTCCGATATAAAACCAACCTTCTGGCCTGGCGGTAGTACGATATACTGCCATATCGATGACAGGGGACTGAGACATAAGCTCATCCATTGCTCCTCAGTCTGGAAGTGCTGCACAGCAAATGTGATCATCCGCTGCTGGATAAATGGCACAATGGTGCAACTCTGGCCCAACTGAAATCTGTGGCAAAGCTCCCATTGACTTCTATGGAACCAGGATTTCACCCTGACGTATCGATCCAGTGCCCACTGGAAAGACTTCAGTTAATCTCAGCAGGCTTTGCATTAGCCCCTAGAAGCGCAATGTACTAGTATTAATATTATTTTATCTTGCTATCTTTCCTGATCCTCGTGTTTCATTTTCTCCATTGACATTAATGCCGCTTTCCCAAAGCTCAGAGCTTGGAAAGCTTTTGTTTCCCCTCACAGAAGGCCTGCTTGCTGGACCATTCTCTAAACTCTCCGCTCTATTAATAAGCTAATCCGTGCACATTTATTATACTTCAGAGTGTTTAGAGTTACCTAAAGTGGTTTATTACCCCATTTAAATACTTTTATTCATTTTTAAAAGGTCAGACAAAATCAATCAAAACAGATCAATTTACATTTTAAAATCTGTGCTAACGTGACGCTATAATGGTAACAGAGATTGAGAGACCCTCGTTCTGGGGATAAATTAAAATAGATTTTAGAAAATAAATAGTTACTGTAATTGTGAAGACAGAGAATCAGAGTGATGCCTCAATGAAAAGAAAAGATCTGTAGAACCAGCTCCTCCGCTGGAGTAATTCAATGGAGCTATGCTGATCTACATCAGCTGAGGGCCCATCCCTTAGCATTCAGCTGAAAGCATAATTAATTTCTGAAGGTTTTTATTCTGATAGAATTCCTATAACCACTCAGTACATGAGAAGCCATCAGCGGTAACACAGACACCCTTGTATCTATTAACTTAAACACAGTCATGTACTGTACGTATAGTGCAAAAAGAGTGTTTAGGAATATGGTCACTGTCATTTTTCTCCAATTAAAAAAAAATTCCTTTCCCCCAGCTAACGGCGTGTTTGCTTGGTTTCAGATCATTACATTTCCTAGCAATACTGCCTTTTTAAATTTCAGGCATTAAAAGAATATTATTATAGGCAGTGGTAGACTATAGTGCGCTGTCCTACAGCTTTTTTTCCCTAAGGGTCGAGATACAGAAACAGTTTTTAAAGAATGAACAAATTCTTCAAGGAAAATACACAGCCTGTCCACTGAACTTTCATGCACTCTACAAAATCTAAGGAAACTTGGGTGAGGCAGCCCAACAGTTTAGTGGCATCTCAAACATGCAAGGTCTTTCTGCAGTTTTTCCTGCTTTTTCCCCTGTCTACCCTGGAGATAGAACCATTGCCAAGGGGATGCTGACTTTTTAAAAATTCATTTGGCCAGGATTTTGAAGACAACTGACAATATCAGCAAAAGACTTTCAAAATGCAGCTTATCTCAGCTGACCCGTTGGCTGTTTGAGGCATTCAGCCTCAGCAAAAACTCTTGAACTCTCTGACTTCTAGCTTTGATTTTGAAAGCCAATAACTTGCAGTCATCCAGGCCCATTTTTATATTTTGAAAGACTGGTACATATATTTCTGGCTGGCTTTTCTCTTGCAAGGGTTACACGTCTTTGAGATGAACAGCACCTTCAACACCCATTGTTATCCCCTTATAGAAACAGGCTCTTGTTTTGGTAAAAGACAGAATTTAAAAAACAAACAAACAGAAAAAATGTTTTCACAACTTTCTATAGAATTTCATCAGCTGGCTAAGTAGCTCGCTTATCTCTGGACTCTGATATAGAGTATTTAAATCTCTTTGAAATTGTAATCACATCAGTATGTTGAAAACAATCATCTCTAGGGAAAAGAGCAAACCAATGCAGATGGAATAAGATGTGCTGGAATCTCTGCCTGGCTTTAGAAACCAACTCCAGCCGAGTATTCTTTGGCAGTGTTAAAAAGTCTGAATAACTTTTCTGTTATAGTTTTTGTCCTTTGTATTTCCAGGTTCTGGCAGGACTAGAACCAGACGTGCTGAAATACAATGATAAGCTGCTCTAAAGGCTGGTTAGGACTACAAGATGATGTGCCAGAAATGTCATTTGAGAATCTGCTCTTGTCAGATTTATAGTCCTGTCGTGCTGGCTTGAGATGTTTGTATAAGCATCATTTTAGTTGTTTTTTTTACCCTCAACCAAATCAAAATCTCTTATGATTCACCCATTAATCAGGGATACTTAAATCCTTCGCTCAATAATACTCCGTGTAAGTCTGAATAAAACTTGACGGCTAAGTGGTTTCAGTGAACTGAAATAATTATTTATCTCTTCAAGTAACAAGTGGGTATTTCTTTGTTAAAGGCATATGAAGCTTTAACAAACCCTGGAACTAAATTAATGAGGTTTGGTACATCAGCCACAGCTAGTTGGCTTCTTAAATGAGTGGGACATGTAACAAAATTTGGTCATAATTCCCACAGGTGAAACTTCCACTGTGTCTAAGAAGGAAGGAAGATCTTGTGATTAATACACTGACTGGGATTCAGACCTGTGTTTAGTTCCTAACTCTGTCACAGATTTCCTGTGTGACTTTTGGGTAGTCACTTGATCTCTCTCTGCATAAGGTTGCCATTAATAAAATGTGGATAATAATAATTTCTTTCTTCAACCTTTTGTCTGTCTCGTCTATTTAAGCTCCTTGGGTCAGGGTTTGTCTCTTATTCTCTGTTTGTACAGCAGCTAGCACAGCTGGGCCTCAATCCAAACAAGGGCCTTGAGTTGCTACTGTTACTTTAACTAGGGTTACCATATTTCACAAATAAAAAAAGAGGACCCTCCACGGGGCCCTTGCCCCGCCCATTTCCCACCCCATCCCCGCCCCAACCCCACCCCTTCCCCGCCCAACCCCACCCTAACTCCGCCCCCTCCTCCCTCCCACTCCCAGCCACTCGAAAAGGGCTGCCCGAGCGCTACCGACTTTACGGTTTGCCGGGCAGCCCCCAGATCCTGCGCCCCCGGCCGGCGCTTCCCCAGCACAGCTGAAGCCCGGGAGGGGAAGTGCCCAGCCAGGGGTGCAGGGTCTGGAGGCTGCCCGTCAAACTGTGAAGCCGGTAGCACTTGGGCTTCGGGCAGCCCCTATGACTCCGGACCCTGCACCCCCGGCCGGGCACTTCCCCTCCTGGGCTCCGGTGGCGCAGGGTCCGGAGGCATGGGGGCTGCCCAAAGCCCGTAGCGCTCGGCTCTTAAACAGAGCCGAAGAGTCAGGGGAGGAGCAGAGCCGCCGCGGCCGGAGGCTCTGCTCCTCCCCTGACTCTTTGGCTCTTAAACAGAGCCGAGCTGCCCGAGCGCTACCGGCTTCGGGCAGCCCCCATGCCTCCGGATCCTGCGGCGCCGGAGCCCGGGAGGGGAAGTGCCCGGCCGGTGGCTGGGGTCCGGAGGCAAGGGGGCTGCCTGAAGCCCATAGCGCTTGGGCAGCTTGGCTCTTAAACAGAGCCGAAGAGTCAGGGGAGGAGCAGAGCAGCCGCGGGAGGGGAAGTGCCTGGCCGGCATTTTCCCGGACATGTTCGGCTTTTTGGCAAAAAAAAGGGGTTTGATTGCCGAAAAGCCGGACATGTCCGGGAAAAACCGGACGTATGGTAACCCTACTTTAACAGTGATAGCTAGGACTGCTGCATTGGGTCATAAATGTGAAATCCTTGTTAATAAAGACCTGTGAATCTTATCTGGTGCACATGAGCACTATAAAAATGTACCACTAAGTATCCAAAACGTTTGTTGTTTTCAAAAGTCAGCGGCTGCCTTTTGCTAATAAAAACCAAACATCTGACGTTATTAAAATGTTTTTCTCTCATTGCACATCTTCAGAGCTATCAAAATAGCCACATTACTTTTGTTCATCAGTTCTTTGGGAGGAAATGTCATTTGTAAGTGAAAAGTTTTTTATGGCAAGATTTTTAATTTTTTTTTTTTTTTTTTGCCATCTACTAAACCTCAGAAAATAGGATTTCTTAATGGAAATAGATATTGTGGTCCTCCCTTCTCAGCTGTAACATTGATGCTATAGCTAATACAACTTGCCTTGAACCAAGATGTATTCAATGTCAGCTCAAATTTATTATTCAAGATGTCCCCCATCCTCCCTGAAATGTCATTGCTCATATATATACCTAGTCACTGTCTGCATACATAGCAGATATTGTACGCAATATATGTATTCTTTCTGCTCATTGAAATAAGGAAAAAATACTATATTCAATTCCTGCCCCCCATCTCATTTCTGCCATGAGAAAAACTTACCACTCTCATGAAATAATTTATATATTGGAAAATTAATTTTAGATTCCTGGGCTTTACCTCAGATACACTGCTATAATACACAGGAATATATTTATTGGCTTGGATAGGTTTAATCAAAAAAATAAATGTCAGTTATAGTCAAGTGTCAATTGCTACTTAACACCCTGGCTACATTGCTCATAAAGGTTGTTTTCTTGAACGCTGGAGAGATGAAAGATTGAAATCCTTAGTTCTGGGAATTGCATTTTTTATAGTTCTTGAAGATGTCCCCCTGAGGACCCAAAACATGATGGGGTCCTTTGGTAAAGAAATAAAAGGTAGTCTACTTAATAAGCATGTTTCTCTTTCATATTTTAACGTATCTAAACAGTATTTGCATTTTCTTCTAGTATAGTAAAAGCTCTGACACACATTTCAAGCAACAGGGGAAGGGAGTGAAGTGAGGATCTTTTCACTTTATGGGAAAGTTGGTTGTGAAGTACCATACTCCATTTAAGGAGATCATTGTGGGGATGCTGGACAGGCTTAATGAATATGTTCTTTTGATCCTTGAGATCTGATATTCCTGACACCAAGTTCCAAGAAGTGCAGCTGGAGTTGCATCTGAATGTTTGTAACTAGCTGGACCTTCGAAGGAGTAAAGCAAAAATAAATATTGTTGCCCATATTGCATCCCCCTTTGGTAATATATGAACACATATTGGTTGATATAGTTATACTAGAATAATAGTATCTTCTCTATGTTCTAAATTCATCATCCAAAACCCATTGAAGCTAATAGATAGACTCCCATTTATGGCAACGTGGATGAATCAGGCCTTAAAGAAATAGAGCCCACCTAAATTCCTATGCAAGCAAATCATCACATGCATGAACTTCCTCTCATATTAATAATCCCTCTTCTAGTCAGGATTTTGTTTCATTCCAACAGAGTGATGTGTGGACTATACACAGCATGAACTAATGGATCAATTAACCAGATGTGCAATGTGTTTCTCTGGGTTTTGGAATGTTGTGGATGTTATCTTAGTGCTTAGCTTCTGATTTTATATAATTTAAACAATGTGGTTTTATGCATTTTTTTCTAACGTTCTATCTGTAATGTTCAGAGTTGGCTGAATGCAATAGGTTTGATTATGAGATGTAACTAAATGTGCCTGTCACACCATTTTAAGACAAATGAGTCTTCAAACAGATTCTTCTCTAAAGCTCCTGAAAAATGTAAGACCATCCCTGAGCTAAAGTCAATGCAGTGCTGTGTAAGTGGTTCCATAGTTTAGACTGTATTGGTAATTCCATTCTGAATTGCTTTGCAAAGATTTATAACATAATCATTTCAGCTAAAAAGTTGGAAGAAAGGTACTTCTCAGTGTAAACTGGAGTAGTTTTATTTTTTACAATGAAACTAAAATGGCCAAGAAATTGACAACTGTAAATGAACAGAAAATACAATTTGTATTGCATTTTTACTATTGGCACTAAAGGATATTGATAGCATAAATAATCTATCTCTACAGAAATCTCACCTAACTATGCAAGGCAGGCCTTTTTTGTTTCAAGTATTTGGTCCCAGTATAATTTTAATAGGAAGTTTTAAAAGCAGCAACTGTAAGATATTTTTTAATAAAGACAACATTTTGTGGGCCAAATTGGGCCAAATGCAGCCCTGGTATAAACAGATGCATAGAAATCTGTCTTCCTTAACTGCTGTCCCCAATTCCATCAGCACCCTTCTACTTCGGGACAGGATTTGTGTCCTCCATTGTGTATCTTTATTTTGTGGGTTTAAAAAAAAAATCCCACCATTCCTTCTGTTTTCAGCTCATCAGTTAGACTGGAGTAGGGATGTTGTAGCAACTCACTCAGATACCCAGATCCTCAGGTGGTGTAAACTGGCATAGCTCCTTTCACTTCGCTAGCTGAAGATCTTGCCCAAGAGGATGTGAGGGAGAATGTTAAGTGGAAGAACTATATGCAATATGGGGAGGAGAAAAGGGAGGCCATTTTAGAAGAGGGAAGAGTAGTGAGAAATGGGAAGAAAAGGGGCAGACGAGGAAGAAAGGTAGTTGGATGGGGAAATGAAATTTAGCAGAGGGAAGTGAAACATAGATAGCATAGTTCCTCTGCTGTTTGTAGAAAGAAGAAAGCAAGTAATAGGAAGCCCTGAGAAATGGACCTTTTTTTTTTCTAGCAAATTTTTTTATAATGGTTACAGCAGTAGCCATCTTGTTTCTGTGGACTCTAAAGCTCCATCTACTGTTCTGAGGTCAATAGAAATATTTACTTGCTGAATTGCTCTGTAGACTTAGCATTAGATAAAACACTCCAGACTCTCTGGGTATGTCTACACTACAGTTAGACACCCACAGCTGGCCTGTACCAGCTGACTTGGATTCACGGGGCTTGGGCTAAGAGGCTGTTTAATTGCAGTATAGACGTTCAGGATCAGGCTGGACCATGGGTTCTGGGACCCTCTCACCTCCCAGGGTCCTAAAGCCCGGGTGCCAGCCCGAATCTGAATATCTACACTGTAGTTAAACAGCCCCATAGCCGAGCCCCATTGGCCAGCCATGGGTTTTTAATTGCAGTGTAGACATACCCTCAGGCTCTCAGTTGTTGATCTTTAACACCATCCATATGTAAGCCATGTCCACCACAGCTTTGGCTAAGAGAGCTGGGTGTTTAGCTCAGGCAGTAGAAGCTCATGCATTCAGATCCAGAGGACCCAGATTCAATCCCCACTGCTGATGCCCCACCCAGGGGTGTCGGTGTTACACCTGGGAAGATCTTTAATGAGCGCTAGTGGAGGGAAGCTGGTATACAAACTAACATACACTGTCTCATTTGTGAAAGAAAATACGGTACAGTAGTCACTAAAATCCAGAGCCTGGAAAAACCTGGAAATGGTAGAGTGTGATCATTATTCATGGCTATAGACAAGTTGCAGTAACAAGCCCTGCCGACCTGCATAAATTTTCATCTATCTGGCCAGTAGGAACAAAACGTATTATATAATTATTGCATACATTTAAAAAGATAAAACATGTAAATGAACATGGTGGTGGTAATGGACAATTTTAATTACCCAGACCCAGACTAGATTGCATTAAGTAGAGGAAATAAGGCTGGAAATATATTTTAGATCTGGTAAGAGAGTGCTTTCTAATTCAATCTGTGTATCAATTGACAAGGAAAGGAACAAGACAAGATTCTAAAGTAATTCAGAGAATAAGGTTGAAGAAATAATATTAGAGGACAATCTGGACTCCAGTATATTAGCTTGGGTCACAAATGTATTAGATTGAGAATTAAAATGAAAATCAAAGTTAAAGTGAGGAGTAGAAGGGCAGAAACCAAACAATCAAGTTCAAAATGGCAAACTCTGATAGAATATGGAACTCATTGAATAGACTCAAGGAGTAGAGAGAGACAAGATAGTAAACTGATGATATTAAAATGAACATCACTGCACAGTGATAAGTATACTTTGTATACACACAAACTTGATTATATTTCATTGAATGATAATTGTGAAAAGATAGGCAAAGGCACAGCTGTCCAAATTTAAAAAGAGAATGAAACATTTGACACAGGCTCTCCCCCCCGACCCGCACCCCCCTGCCGCCCCAGCCCTGGGCTCTCCCCCCCACACACTCCCTGCCACCCCAGCTTTGAGCTCCTCCCTACCCCCCCACCATTGCCCCCACACACACCTCCTGCCACCCCAGCCCTGGGCTCTCCCCCCCCACCCTGCACCCTCCTTCCGCCGCAGCCCTGGGTCACTGGTAACTAGCTCCCAGGGCCGGTCATTCAGCAGGAATTTTGGATGTGCATAGAACACCAACAGGATTGGTTCCCATATGGTAATAGAACTGCAGTAAAGTGGAACAATTTTCAGCTTGTGTGATTGGAGGATATCTGGATGCATATTATAAGACTGTCCTACATAAATGAGGAAAAGTTGAGGTGCCTTTATTATTCTTTTGTTCCACTCTTTCTTTCTATGGGGAATTTACCAATGCAATATCACTGTCTTCCTTTTAAACAAACAAAAGGCAATGGCTGTTGAAAATAGCAATTCCAGTCCTAATAACCACTGGGAAGCATTTCTTGCTCAATTTTATCCTATTTTTTCTACAGCAAGTTACAGTGGATCAGTATATTTGATTTGGGAGAAATGAAGTAACAGCTGCCCAAACTGAGCTTGAGCACTCCTGAATTTTGAGGTGTTCAAATCTGGAAGGCAGGTACTGGGGGGGGGCTGTGGCTCCACAGGGGAGCACGGCAGCATGTATGCAGCAGCGTGTCTGGCGCTGTGCGAAGCCAGACACGCTGGTCTGAGTGGCACGGTAAGGGGGTTGGGGGTTGGAGAAGGGGTAGGGAGTTCCAGGGGGGGCAGTCAAGGGACAAGGAGAAAGGGGGGTTAGATGGGTCAGGGGTTTGGGGAGGGGCAGTCAGGGGAAAGGCAGCAGTTGGATAGGCATGGGAATCCCAGGGGTTTGTCAGGGGACAGGTAGGGGGTGGGGCCCTAGGGGGGAAGTTGGGGAGGGGGTCTCAGGAGGGGGCAGTTGGGGACAAGGAGAAGGGAGGCTTAGATGGGGGTGGAATCCCGGGAGGGGGCAATCAGGGGACAAGGACCAGTGGGGCTTAGATAGGGGGTGGAGTCCTGGGGGGCAGTTGGGGCAGGAGTCCCAGGAGGGGGTGATCAGGGGACAGGGAGCAGGGGGGGTTGGATGGGTTGGGGTTTCTGTGGTGGGTAGTCGGAGGGAGTGGATGGTGGCAGGGTGGGGCTACCCTCCCCATGGAGTGTCCTATTTTTTGAATGTTAAAATATGGTATCCCTATTCACACTGCAGCTCTCCATTCAAAGCAGGCTGCAGCGTGAGGTCTCAGCTTCCTCACTCCCTCCCCCCTCTTTCCTGTTGGTAGTGGCCAAGAGAATGCTGGGAAATGTAGCTCTTTCCCTGCTCCAGGGCTGGCTCTATAGGCAGGGAGCTAACCAAGGCCCCCTGTTGGTTCTCAGCTCCCATGCTGGATCCCTGCCGCAAGCACGTGCTTGCTTTGCTGGTGCCTAGAGCCGCCCCTGCACTGACACCAGTGTTCTGGGTTAGGCCCATAGTGAATGACAAGTCTCAACAGCACCTTCCTCCATTCTCTGTTTCTTTCTGCCATTTGAAGAACATTTTTGGGAATTCACACGGCTCATTAGAGCACTGATATCTTTTCAGTTCACATTGAACCGTGTGTGTGTGTGTGTGTGTGTGTGTAAAGTTTCAAAATGATTTGAATTGTTCTTTGTACTTTTTGGCAGATGTCCCTGTCTGCCTCTAGCTCCCTACTCATAAATTTACATGCTCTTCATAAATTGGGTAAATTTCACCCCATGTAGATAAGCATCAAAAGGTCTATGTGCCAATTATGGTGCATTATCAAAAAATTGGGTCTCATCTGAAGTTTCTTGCTCCTGATACCAGTTTCCAAGTGACTGAAGACCTGTAGAGATCACCACTGTCAACTGCAGACAAATTTTCACCTTTCAGGTATTTTCAATATCTATTTTATATTCTTATATGTTTCCTTGGGTAGAGTTTTATCACTTTTAATCTAACACCAGCAACCCTAATTTTGCTTGTCTTTCTTGCCACTTCCACAGATGCTTTCATATTGCTTCAAAGTATCCAGCATGGTGCAACGTAATGACACAAACTCAGCCACATTCCTCTAAGTTCCTGTGAAACAAGGCTGGCCTGAGCCTACTAATCATTCTACCACTTCATTGTCTTGTCCATGGGGAGTCCTCTGGTCATTCAGTTTTTATGGCATGCTTGGTTGATAAAACTCCTTGCAGAAGAATGTATGGTAGAGCTTAGAACATAGATCTGAATATCTGGGTTTAATTAAAGGCAAAGATAAACCTGAAATCTTCCAACATATGGGGCTATGTAGAGCTGGGGATTTTATTGAGCCCGTTATAAATATAAAGGCTGTTTGTGACATATTGATCTGAATCAGACCTTTCCCGAAGTTCAGAAATATCCTGATCTGGGGTTCTGTTCTTCACCCTTCTCTTGTTTAAGGCAGACTTCCATTTGTGTTCCCATAGGTTTCCATCTTCTATCAAATAGTTGGTTCACTCCTAAAATCTAGAGACCAGACAAAAGTTTAAGACTTCTACAAGGTCTACCATGAAGGGGTTACAGGAGCAGATGGAACAAAAACGCCAAAGGATATAAAGAGAGACAAGGTGGGTGAGGTGATAACTTGTATTGGACCAACTTATGTTGGTGAGAGACACAAGCTTTCAAGCTTACATGGAAGAAGAGCTCTGTGTAAGCTCATAATCTTGTCTCTCTCACCAACAGAAGTTGGTCCAATACAAGATATTACCTTGCGTCTCTAAATTGTGGGACCGATAGGGACACAACACTAAAAAGGACTTAAAGACAGGCTCCCCTAGGAATGTTGAAGTAAACAGTGAGGCAATAAGACCATCAAACCATTAAGAAGCATGAATGGGAAGTTAGTGACAGTCAGGTTGATAGTATTACTGACAGCCTGAATGATTTCTTTTCCTCAGCATTCACAAAGGGAGCTGAAGGTCACATCCCTGAGACTAGGATACATTTTCCTGGGGGAAAAGTGAAATGTTAAAAGACTTTATGATTATACCAGAGCAGATAGGCAATTAGAAGTATTAAAAGTTGACAGGCACCAGGTCCTGATGAATTATATCCCAGAATTCTAAAGGAAGTAATAAAGACAGCCTTGGCTGGGGATTTTTGATAGGTCACTAAGGACAAGAGGTGAGGGGGGAATGAGAACCAAGGGGCTGAAGGTTGGCTAATGTAATCGGAATGAATGAACTGAACAAGTGAAAGAGAGAGAGAATGTAAGAGAGGCCGACTGTGTAAACCTGTAAAGAATTTTGCTGTAGTACAAAATAGTGAAAATATCACTCCGGGATAATGGCTCTCTAGAAAATGTCTTCCCTTCCATACAGATGTAAAACAATCCATGGATTCCTGAATTCAACATCAGGTCATCAAAATGTGGAGTGGGTAGGGTGGTTTCTTGGGCAGTGATTGAGGTATGGGAGTGGTGTTCTCAGTCATGGTCATTCCAGAGTGGTGCTGGAAAGAGCTGGGCTACTGCCTGGGAATGGGAGGCGGGAAGAATGTCTAAAATGTTCAATTTGTGAATACCTGGAGGATGGTGCTGGGGGTAATCACTAGCAGCCAGCATGGATTTACCAAGAAAAAATCATGGCAAGCCAGTTTGATCTCCTTTTTTGACGTGGTAACTGGTTTCGTGGCTTGGGGAAATGAGATGGCCATAATATACCTGGACTTCAGCAAGGCTCTTGACACAGTCCCACATGACATTCTGATAAGTAAGCTGGAGAAATGTGGGCTCAGCAGAACCAGCATTAAGTGGATACATAATTGGTTAAACAACCTCAAACAAAGAGTAACTATTAATAGAATGATGTCCGATTGGAGGGAGGTCTCAAGTGGGGATCCACAGGGATCTTTTCTGGGTCCGGTGTTCTTTAACATCTTTATTAATAACCTGGATGTAGGAATAGAGAGCATACTGATCAAATTTGCAGATGACACAAAGTGAGGGAGGGTTGCCAACACTTTGGAGGATAGAACTAAAATTCAGAGTGACCTTGATAAATTGGAGAACTGGGCTACAGACAACAAAATGAAAGATAAATGTAAGGTGCTACACTTAGGGAAGAAAAAACAAATGCACAAATACAGAATGGGGATAACTGGCTTGACAGCAGCACTGCTGAGAAGTATGTGGGAGTTGTGGTGGATTACAACCTCAACAATGTGATGCTGATGCAAAAAAAGCAAATGCAATTTTAGGTTGCATTAACAGAGGCATAGCATGCAAGTCACAGGAGGTGACAGTACTAATCTAGTTGGCTGCGATTAGGCCTCAGATGGACTACTGTGTCCAATTTTGGTCACCAAAGTATAGAACGGATGTGGAGAAACAGAAAAGGATCCAGAGGCAAGTGACAAAGGTGATCAAAGGGATGGAATGCAAGCCATACGAGCAAAGGCTGAAGGAACTGGACATGTTTAGTTTGGAAAAGAGAAGACTGAGGGGGACATGATAGTCATCTTCAAATACATGAAAGGCTGACATATAAAAAAGATGGAGAAAAGCTGTTCTCTCCTGCCATAGACAGGACAAAAGGCAATCTCAGAAAAAATGTCCTAACTGTAAGAACAGTGGGACAATGGAACAAACTGCCTAGGGAGGTTGTGGAAGCTCCTTCCCTGGAGGTTTTCAAAAGGAGGCTGGATAGCCATCTGTCTTGGATGGTTTAGACACAACAAATCCTGCATCTTGGCAGGGGGTTAGACAAGATGACCCTTGTGATCCTCTCTAAGCCTATGATTCTAAGAAGCCTTGTTGGCCATGGGTCAATGGAGAGCAGATCTGGGAGTGGGAGAAGTGGGATGGTGGAGGGAAGGGCGGCACTTCATGGTGACTGAAGATCCATGAAGAAGGAAGTCTGTGATCGGAAAGGAGCAGATACAGGAAGAAGGAATGACTTAGTTTTTTGCAACTCTTCTACGCTACTGATTTACACAATAAAATCAATCCTGGATCATCCTGTTCCACAAGTGGCATAATGGCAATAGGGTTACATTCCCAGGGTGCAACTCCTCACTTTGAAATGATCCCTAGTAAAGTAACAAGGATAAGGATAAGGATAAGGATAAGGATAAAAAAAATTGTATTCTTTCCATTTTATTCTCTATAGATTCTTATACTGCATTTATCACCATAGTATTTGAGCACCTTATAGAAACCATAGTCTAAAAGCAGACATTCCCTCTGAATTGGTCTCATATTCAACCGTGTTGCTAAATTTGTAAATCTAGGATGATTTCATTCATTCCAGTTACCTGTTACATACCTGCAAACTGGGTTATTTTTGTCAGACTGCATGACTGTGTCTAAAATATCTCGGAAATCCTTTTTTAAAAATTAAAAAATATTTCAAAAGAAGGTGTGGCTAAGCACTAGGTTTTTGGGGATAATCGAATAAGGGTGGCGAGACTATTTTTTTAAAAATGCAATGTTAAAGGCATTATTATTACCATTTATTATCTGTATTACAGTACTGAGCTCAGAGCCCCATTCCACTAGATGCTGTCTGCCTCAGTGGGTGTGTCTAAAAGACAATGCATCATGCTTTATACATCTCTCATACCAGTCCTTGGAATTTGCTAAGTGCATACTTTCATGGATTAGTTGAAGAGCCCAAGTTGCTTGGTAACATAGGATGCCATTCTAAAAGGTGAGGGGAGAATAGAAAATAAAGAAATATTTGGTGAGACTTATGCCACCATTGCATGATACTCTCTGATGCTGTGGTGCATGAGGATTATTTGGAAGAAGAAAAGCTACGTGGCAGTAAAATATTCAGTCGCTGCAATTAAACGTGTTATTGCAGCTGTTCTTTGCAGTAGTCACTCCTTTCCCAACAAATAGGCAAGGGGTCGTAGGCTAGATGGCTAGTTCTTGGGGCTAATCTGCTCCAAATTATAAGGTGCAATCCCGTTGAGTTCAGCAGTCTTCCTCCTTCATTATTAGTATTTAATTGCATTACAGTAGCATATAGTCACGCCTACCAAGATAGGAGCCCTGTTCTGCTAGGTGTTAGACATATACACAGTCAGAACCCCCAACCTGAAGCATTTGCAAGCTAATTAGACAAGAAAAGGGTGGGAGAAAAGGGAGTATACCCAGTTTACAGATGGGAAACTGACACACACAGATATTTGTAGTAGAGCTGCAATTTGAACCCACATTTCCTGAGTCTCACTCCCATGCCTTAAACATAAGACCATCCTTCCAAATGGGCTCCAGTCTCAATTGAGACCTCTCAGCATGACAGTAATACAAAGGTAAGTAATAATGAGAGGGATTTATAGATAGTTCTTCTCAGTTGTGCTACTATTCTGCTTTTCAAAATATACTTTTTTGTTTTTGTTTTCACTGGAATATAGAGGAAAAGTCATTAATGGACATTAAATGGATGAAGCCAACTGCCTATAAGCCTAGAAATTCCTTCGTTCTTATTCTACCTGAGCCATTTACTTACTGTGTAACCTTAAATAAATCATTTGACCTCCTGGTGTCTCAATCAACCCTGATGAAAAAGGGGCTAAAAAACCAGGATCTCACAAAAAAATAGATGCTGCAGCTGACCTGTCTTTCCCGGACAAGTAAATTACAAAAATAAGAAATACGACTATTGTTTAAGTACTGGAAAATATTATGGAAACATGATGGGATAAGGGAAATGTCTGACTCTGTAATACAATTTGACAATGATCCAAAAACAAACAACAAAAACACTAGCTATCTAGCAAGAAAGCAAGACTGAACTTTATGGACTTAAACAAACGGCACAATTCTGGTTGTTCCATAGAATTTAAGGCCAGAGGGGGCCATTAGGTCACCTAATCTGACTACCTGTATATCACAGACCACTAATTTTCCCTCAGATATCCTGATACTAAGCCCAAAGATTTTAGTTAGACTAAAGCATTTCAGTCCTCAGGAGACTATACTGGACGCCACAGGGAAAGAGTGGGAGAGATCAACGTTCCACCAGTTGTAACTGCATAAAGCCAGAGTATCTTCAATGGTATCACTCCAATTTTACACGGGTATAAGTGTGAGCAGAATTTTAGTGAGAATCTCAATATAGTGAGTTAAGTCAGTGTGGTCTAATGGCTCCAGTAGTGAACTGGGAGGCAGGAGACCTGGTTTTTTTCTCTGGTTCTGTCACTAACCTTTTGTGTTACCTTGAGCAAGATGCTTCACCTCTCTGTGTCTGTGTTCCTTTCCATCCTGTGTCTGTCTGGCCTATTTAGATTTTAAGCTCTTCAGGGTAAGGACTGTCTTATTATGAGTTTGTGTAGTGCCTAGCACAATGGGGCTCTGTTCTTGACCAGGGCTTCCCGGTCCCTGCAAAACAAATAATGATACTAAATCAAAACATGAGACCTTCGTCCAGTTGCTCAAGTCAATACATATCTTTCCATTATGGGTAAGTCTTTGCTTATTTCCTTTCCATGTTCTCAGGCTGAGAGGGGGACACAATGAGTCTTCAGATATATAATAGGTTATTATAAATAGGGTGGTGATCAATTGTTCTCCATGTCCACCAAGGATAGGAAGAGAAGTAATCAGTTTGCAGGAAGGGAGATTAGTTTAGATGTTAGGAAAAACTTTCTAACTATAAGTACAGTTAAGCATTGGAACCTCCTACATAGGTTGAGTCCTCAACATTGGGTTTTTTTAAGAACACATTAGGCAAACACTTCCCAGGGATGGTCTAGCTATATTTAATTCTGCCTCAATGCAGAGTAATGGACTAGGTGATCTTTTGAGGTCCCTTCCAGCCCTATGTTTCTATGATTCAAGCATCTAAATGTGTTGCCCGATTTTTCACAAGTGCTAAATACCAGCATCAGTTCCCACTGGTTTCAGTTTATTAATATTTACAAAGCACTTAGAATGAATGAATGAAAGGCACTACCTAAGTGGAAGCAATATTATTATTCTCAGGTCCAGTTGAACTGCATTTGGTGCGAGATGTGGGGGGAGCAGACCAAGGTGGTTCAATATACCATCCCTAGTTCCATAATTTTGGAGCCAGCTGGGGGCTTTCTAATTTAAGAACAGCTGCCCATGGACCCAAGGGGGTGTTCTGGAAACCAAGAAGAGCTAGAGGATCAGATGTTACAGTGAAGCCCCCTATATAGGGGCCATGAGGATGGAGTGGCAGAGGAGCAATTGCAGTTGTCCTGTGGCTTCTGTGGATTCTCCTGTGCCAGGGGATCCTCAGCTACCTAGATGTGTCGGGTTTATGGCCCCTTTGTACTGCTGAAGTAGCAAAAGGGGCTTGACCTCACTGGAGAGTTTGGTTTAATGAACTTTCTTCTTGGTTCTCACCAAGGGTGATTTTGCTTGAGACAATTTTGCTTTGACTTGCAGATAAGGTGACCAGATGTCCTGATTTTGGGGTCTTTTTCTTATATAGACTTCTATTACAACCCACCCCCATCCCGATTTTTCACATTTGCTGTCTGGTCACCCTACTTGCAGATGTGAATGGACTGAAAAAGCCAAAGTGAAACTCTGCTGCAGCCATCAAGTTTCACCTGGTTTCACACTGAAACCCTGCCAATCCATGAATCCTGTACAGGTTGGAGTCACAACCATCCCAGGTTCATTGTAAAGTTTGAGACCCTTAACGAAGGTTGTGATGCATTTCGTCTGAGCTGTGCAATTATAACAGACTCCAAAATTGTTCTGTGTGGATTTGGCTTTCATAGTGTGCATGTCACACAACTTTGCTCTTAAAACTATTGCTATACACACAGACAAAACAATCAATAATGGCACAAAATCCCAAGTAAAAAACTATCCCGCTTTGCGCATCTCACTTACTTTGCCTGTATGACGTGACCATTATCGAGCATGCTGCCATTTCCTGGACAATTTCTTTTATTTCCCGAATAGGCAGCTTGCCAGCTGTACTCAAGAAGGTGTAGAATTGTGTTGCATGTGGATTCTGTCTCAACCCTTTCCACTTCCTGCAGGGTTTGCCAAGAATTACACAGGCAAAAATATGTCGGTTACCGTGTCAACAAGGACTCTCATTTCATTTGCCAATTCTTTTTGTATTGGTTTGTCTGCAAAGAAATATTCAATGGTATTTCCTCCCTCCCCATTTATTCCATAACACAAGGCAGTTGTTTGCATCAAAAAGGTGCAGTGATTTAAATCAGCAGTTTTGCATGGTCATCATGAGATGGCCCCACCCAAATCAGAACTCTAGATCCAAACACCCGCAAACTTCAGGCAAGATTATAGCCAGATCCAAAGACCCATGAAATAAGGGATGCAGGGAGCACACAAGCAAAGTCCATATTGCACTGCTTTACAGTGGCCAATCACACTGGGAGCCTTTAATAGTCCTGTCAGTAGACAGACTGCTTGAGCCAAGTGCCACTACTTGTGCCAGGCTCATCAAAGAGCCTAGGACATGGTCCTGCCCAAGTCCTGTCCCAGGATGGTACAGCAGCATGCCTGCAGTGCCCACTGGGCCACTAAGCCTGTATAGGACACTCTCCTCCAGACTATGGGGACAGTTCAGCCCAATATACATTTGTGTAATGACACCTCTCGCTATGCTGTCCCTGGGGAACTGCACTCAGGACATGCAGATCTAAAAGCAGGAGTCTTTACTGCTTGAGCCATCCTTTCTAACACTGCTTTTAAACCGCAGTGACCCTATTACTCACATCGTGGCTCAAAATACTTCATCCTAAGAGTCTGTAGCAGCTCGTACCCTTTCACTGTCATGTGTACAACTGACAAATTGGCACTGCATATAGCTCTATTATTATATGGTTCCTACTTCCAGCATAATGGGACCACGTGGCTTCTACGTGCAAAGCAGGTGGTGGAGAGAAGGGGTTAATTACACGGGTAAATCAGCTGTTATACCTGAATGTTCACACCCACTGTCTGTTTACTTGCAGTGGGATGTGAGACACATCTGAGATCAGAATTGGAGCCACACGCCTGTTTGCATGCAACTATTGTAAGGAAAGCCATTGCTGAGACTGCTCTGCCTGGCAGAGATGTGGGTCTGATTACAAAAAAAAAAAACCCTGGGAGGGAAGGCTAATAATAGCAAAGTCAGGCTCAAACCAGCAAGCTCTGCTGTCAGCGACATTATTTTCCATCGTGACTAGCTTGTCAATGAACCATAAAACATTCTCAAGCAGCAGTGGCACTCAGAGATGCTCCAAAGCTGCCATCACCATTACGGCTCATTTTGATGCACTGCCAGGCATGAATGGCACTCAGCTGTACATTTTAATGACCTGCCTTCCTGAACGTACATCTTGTCGCCAGCCGTCCTGCAACAAATTTAAAACAGCAAGACTGGCTTAAAAAAATAAAAATAAATCAAGTGGGAGTCATCTGCGCTTCAGCCCACAGCACATAACAGTGTCTAAGATAGGAGAAAAAGGTAAAATATGGGTTTGTTTGCCCATATCAACTGTTTTTTAATCTTCTGTCTTCTCGGAGCAAAGGCATTTGAAGTAAGCAGATGTCAGTTTTTTGTTTTGTATGTTCACAGTTTCCGTGTAATAAATTATGTCTGTGACATATTTTTATATGGAAGAAAAAAACCCAAACCCATTTAGTTTCAGGTACAGAGAAAACACACTGATTCTGGTGATGATTTTTACATCCAAGGAAATAACATAAGTCAGTTATCTTAAATGAGCTATTGGACCACAGACTTTAAACATTCAGGGCCTGATTCTGCACTCTGTTACACTGCTTTTATGGCAGTGTGGCTCTATTGACTTCAATGGGGTGCCAGAGCAAGGGAGCAGAGCCTCAAGTTCTCAGGAACTTGCTAAGTGCACAGATTAAAAGCAGGATGAGAGTCTGATCTTAGTTACAATCATGGGAAAATTCCATTGACTTCAGTGTGGTTACATACATAAATCTGGAGTGAGGGTAGAACTTGGCCATTGGGTATACTGGCTTGAATAGCTACACTGACTGCGTGGTGATAGATGATAAACGTAAAACTTCATATGGCTTCTTCTGCAAACAGGCAGGGGAAGTGTTACCTAGAGGTAAGAGTAGGAGACTCCTGGGTTCTACTCACAGTCCTGATTTACTGTGTAACCTTATGAAGTCCTTGATCTCACAGTTCTTCTCAATTTACCCATCTGTAAAATGTGTTTATTAATATCTACCTTTGAGAGATGTCACTGGGATTAATTAAAGTTTGTAAAGCACTCAGGGATCCTTGGATAAAAGGTGCTAGAGACACATAAAAGATTCAATCCTTCGATCATAGTCATTTGTCTCACTCTCTGAGGAGGAAAAACACTGGCAGGTGATGTTAAAATCATGATTTTTTTAAAATAAAAAGTGCCTTTTTAAAATTGGGATTCTTAAAATTGTTTCCTTTCTAAAGCCAGTCATTTTAAAAAATGACCAGAGGTCTGCTAGCTTGAGGGGGGTCCTTGGATGTAGATTTATGTACCTGGATATTTGAGGACAATTAGTCACCGATCTTGCACTTGATAGCATGCAATTGAACAGCTGAGCATACATGAAGTCCCATTGACTTTAGGGGGATTCACATGGATCTGTAATAATAACATACAACAGTAATACCTCTATTTAAAAATTGCCCTTCCTCCATGGTACAGCTATATCAGTTATTAACTACCTATTCAAATAGGGCTAGTTTATGTGTCTTTGTCTATATTTCTTTAATTAAGTAGAGTATGGTGGCTTTCGACTGCTGTGCAAGGTTCACTTGGAATCTTTCCTAGAGGCACCAGTAAAATTTGATTTGTATATGGTATTGCTATCAGAAAATCTCTCATCTTTTAAACCTGACATAAAATACATAGCTACTCCTTGCATGCTATTAATTTTAATCATTGCAATCTCATATTTACTGTTTCAAGAATCATCCTCAATCTGACAAAAAAAAAAAGAAGCAAAATCAGACAAACAGCCCATGATGCAACCTTCACATCTATAGCATATTAGATGTAGCAGGAAAGATAAGGGCACTCATTTGCTTGAGCACTGCATTAGGTGAAAGTTCAAAGGTTATCCTTCTTGATGGTTTACATCTTTACAGATGTTACTCCCTTTATAATCGGCCAATCCTATTGTCAATCATATATCGGGCCCAAGAAACATGTCTATACCTTCCTTTTATAATTAAATCCATCTTTTTTTTTTTTAGAGCAAGTGAATTTCTTGTGTAGTGGGGAAATAGTTAATTTAGTATTTTCTAGAGACTAGCTAACATTTTAAAATGGAATTTGCCAGACTAAAACTGTATAGAAAAATGTAACTGGAGTCAAAACAAACCTGAAAACCTAAACTGGGACCATATTGATTTAATGCAAAAAAACTGCATCCGAAGAAGTGGGCTGTAGTCCACGAAAGCTTATGCTCTAATAAATTTGTTAGTCTCTAAGGTGCCACAAGTACTTCTGTTCTTCTTTTTGCGGATACAGACTAACACGGCTGCTACTCTGAAATATATATATAGCACATGCCTAATTAATGAGTCACCATTATTTCTAGTTTAGGGTCTGATTCTGTAACCATTACTCAAACCAGTACTCCCTCTGAAATCAAGGGGAGCACTTATGAGAAAATGCATCACACACTATTATTATCATCATTTCGCAGATGGGGAACCCAAGGTAAAGAGAGATTAAGTGAGTCCAAATCATATAGGCATCCTGTGGTAGAGTTAGAAATTGAATCCAGGTCTCCTCACCCCTAGTCCAGCAGTGTAATGGCAAGGCCATCTTCCCTCATTCACAGAGAGTAGCACTTACTTTGCTGGTGCAAATACAGCCCTATGGTAAGCAGGTGTAATTCCACTGACTCCTATAGCACTTTTCATCCAAAGATGGAAAGTGGTTTGGAAATATTAGTGGACCGAAGCCAGTGGAAACTATAGATGGTCAGCTAATTAGGTCACTAATTTAGGTGTCCTAATCGTAGAACTCCAAGTTTTAAAACTTTATTATATTTAAAAATAAAAACTGGGACTAGTCTTCAAATTGAAAGGTTCTTGAAAGATGTGGGGGGAGGGAGGGATGGAAGGGAGAGGGAAGAGGTTCTCAGGACCACAGTTTCCAAAGTCAAGCCCTGATTTAATATTGGCTAAAATAGTCATAGCAAGAAGCACCTATAGTGACACAGACTAGAAATCTGCATATGAATCTGAATAGACAGAATGAGTCAGGATGACTTGTAAGAGGCAATAAAAATGTCAGTGGTGTGTGTTTTGTGTGTAGTCTGTGTGTGCCGTTTGATGTACTTATCAATTCAGTCCTACAATATGTCCTCGTTACCAAACAGCGCAGCTTGGCTATTGATGGGTAAAATAAGTAGAAGATAAGAAAATAGGCAGCCAGTGATTTGGATTCTGCAAATGATATTATGCAGGTTGGAAAGGACAAAGACAATCTGCAAGCACCAGCAGTTGTTACAGCCTCAACAGAAGATAATTCTGGGCCTGGAAACAGGGAGAAAACATATGCAGAGTAAATCATGCAAATCAAGTCTAAACTGCAGGGCATTTGACAATAAGGCAGGGAATGATGGAGTCTGATGCTGTTTAATTTTTTTTCTTCAACTTGGTCAATTTTCTAATAAACTTATTGTCAGGCTGATAAGCTTTTAACCTCCTGATGCTCTAAAAGCAATCACAGTTGAGCACACCAGGATAACGGTATAACCTGTAACAGAAGGGCAGGTGGCATTGAATATTGATGCCAGAATTTCTTATATTTCTGACTTAAATGAAATCTCTGGGTGACATGCAGGTAATACAACAAGAAACCAGTTGGTGGTGGGGAATGGGAATGATGGTTGCAGTTTAGACGTCAAACGTATTTGTTCCTGATTTCATTAACACTTTTTAATTGCTTACTTAGAGGTAGGCATGCGGCATATGACTCAGATCGGAAGGCAAAGGAATGTTTTTAACCTTTAACCTGACATGAATGGAGAAACTCTAGTTTACACCCGGATGGGAAAATTAAGTGAACTGGTTGAAAAGCTCCTCTCAAAATCAGATCATAATGGAACAAGGCTCCAACCCAATTTCTGACCCCAGCAACTTCTGTAGGAAGAACTTGATTAGCAGTGAATAGTTCCATCGTCGTTGCAATGAGCACGGGAGAGATGGGGCGGATTCACCATTCATATACACTATCAATCAGGAGTAACTCCGCTGAAGTCAGTGGAGTTATGCCCTTGTAAAAGTGGTGTAAATGAGAAGACAACTGGACGCCTAATGTGCAATGAGGACCAAGACTGGCCTCTACCTCAGCAGGAGGTTCCCTCACCACCAGATGTAAAGAGGGAAGTGGAAGAACACTAAAGGCCTGATCCAAAGCCCATTGACACCAATGTGAGTCTTTCCAATGCTTTCAATGGACTTAGGATGTGGGCTTCAAAGAGAAAATGGTGCCCCAAAAATGTTTTTTAAACAGGCCTGTAGAGTAAATCTTAGTTTGTCTTGCTCCAATGAGTAGAAAAATTGAGCACAGTGAACTCTGCCCATGCTGTTCTTACCATTCATGCCCTGTTGAATCCACACTCCGCTTCAGGATTGTTTATGACAAAGCCTTTCCTGATATCACCACCTAACACCGACATTGGGCCCTACCCCATGGCAGTGCAAAGAAGGCTGAAACCAACTGAAAAGAAGTGGTTGAAAAAAAATCCCATTAGGAATAGTTTCTAAAATATAATGTCTACTTTATGAATGTGTTTTGTCTAGTTCTGATTAAAAGCAGCTCACCCATCAGGATAACTTGCAAGCCTTAATACCTCTCCTGTTACTATTTAACATCATTAATTGTGGCTTTCCCCACTTTAATCCATGGTGTTTGATTCTGTTAAATCTTAAAAGATAGTTTGGAATGCACCATCCTGCAAAACTTACAATAACTATTCCTCAGACACCTTTTCTGTTTTAATATGTTTAACGCAGTGGTCCCCGACCTTTTCGTGTGGTGGGCGCCGGACAAGCAGCCGCTGAAATGCCGCCGAGAAGAGGCAACGCCAAAAAGCGTCGCCGCTGAAATGCTGCTGAAAATAGTGGCATTTCGGCGGCGACACTTCTTGATGTTGCCGCTTCTCGGCGGCATTTCGGCAGTTGCTTGTCCGGCAGCCAGTAGGCGGGTGCACAAAGATGCCCCAGCAGGCACCGCGTTGGGGACCCCTGGTTTCTGGTTTAACAGATAGTCTGGGTTATATGAAATGCAATGGGCTTCTTCAGTCAGAAACTTGGTTTACAAGACACTTAGGGCTAGATCTTCAGCTGGTTTAAACTGCAGTCACTTAATCTGACCCCAGGATCCTTTTTCTTCTGCAAAGTGCTGGAGGAGGCAGAAGAAACTGTGTGGGAGATTCTTTCCTCTTCTAAGGACTTTATCTGCAGCTAGAATGCAAGGGCCAGAAGAGCCCTGCAGCTGCTGTGGAGGAATTCCCCAGTGATACCAGTCAGCTCTGTATTTTTGGGGAACCAGGGCACAGTGTCTGGCCTGTCTGACTCATGAGGGACATCATCCCCCTCCCCCCGCCGGTCTCTGCTTGAACCAAGACCAATCAGAGAAAAGGCTTGCAGGGAGCAGTGAAGGGCGTTGGGAGACACACCTAGACCCCTCCTGATAAGGGTGACAAGATTAAGACATCTCCATTTGCATACAGAATGGAGAGCAGAGACAACTCCTCTAGCCTCATCTGCATGAAAGATGGGACAGGGATTAGCATACAGAATGAAGAACAGAGAACCGCACTGAACTCTGGGACCAGAAAAGCAGGGAAGCACTGCACCATGGGAATCTCTGCTCCAAATGTTCATGAACCTATGCCTGCCCCCACCCAGCTCAGCAGTTATCAGACCAATTCTAGTAATGAGTCCTTGATTGATATCCAAAATACTGAAGCAGCCTAGTTGCATTGTGAACTCCCTGGAAGAAAACACCACCCATAGCCAAGAGTGATCAGCTCCTATCGTCTAGCCTAAAGAAAACCCTTGAGTCATCAGTTTACCCATAAACAAATCTAGTGTTCTCTCTTGAACCATTGTATTTTCTCTACAAAAATCCCTACTCAGCCTCCAGTAAGTGTTCTGATGCATAGACCCAAACTCTGCATCAGTTCCACTGGGACTCCATCTCCTGACTGATCGTGCTGGGGGCTCTGCCTGTCTCCAGCACTCAGGACCCTGAGCTACCACCATCACCTGGGAATCCTGACCAGTTCAAGCCTCATGGAGTGGGTGAGATCCCTTTCTCTCTCTCTCTCTCTCTCTCTCTCTCTCTCCCTGTGTTTTCTTTTCTACCTCAGGTATTAACCTTTAATAATGTAACTGTTATGTTTGTTTAGCCCTCCTTGTGTAATTATCACTATTATTCAATAAATAACTTTTATGGTTAAGCTGGTTGCTTCTCTTTCTCTTGCTAAAATTTACTGTTTTGTGTTTTTAGCATCCCCCATTTACTCTACAGCAACGCTTCTTTTACCTAAGCTAAAGATCACTGCAGAGCCCAAAATACTGTGGGATTTGCTCATCAAGTAGGTTACTGCCAGTACAATTGTGATGTGAGAGTGGGGATAGGGACATGCTGAATCTGGGACACATAAGGATGGCAGCTTGAAAGTGCTGCTTGACCTGGTCCGCTCAGACTTGGTCTCTGTGTGTGTGTGTGTGTGTGTGTGTGTGTTCATCCGGTTCTGCGGCTAGAGGAACCCAGCCCTAGGGAACCTAGGGATAGTTCCATTGGGAGGGGACTTGCAGAAGGGAGATGTAGAGCTCCATATGAAAACACACGTGACACAAGCAGTACATTGATAGAATTACAGAACCCCTCCACCCCCGAGGAGTAACCCGAATAAATGAGCATACCCCAAAGTAACGGGCAAATCTGGTAACACCAGAACAGACACTCTGGCGGGCTTCTGTAAGCAGGCCTATGCAGACCCCCTCCAAAGAGGTGTGCGAGGGCAGCAGTGGGGTGGGAGGAGAGTCGTCAGAGTGTGTACTCCTAAGGGATTATGGGCAACTCGGGGTGTTGGAGCTGCCCATAGTCTGCCCAGGGACAGCTGGTAAAGCTTGGAGCCCAGAATTCAGAGGGTTTTGGCTCCTTCCATTCTGGGCTGGTCCCCTCATTCAAAACCTTAACAGCAACTTCAGTAATGTGAAGGCAGAATAACTAACCAAAGGAATAGACTGCATGACAGGATCACATGTGCCCATCTTTTGCCACAAGAGCATGAGACATATTAGGGTTTTGCTCTGTGGGTTTCATGGGAAGCATATTTGTAATGTGCAGGAATTGGGTAGTATCCCTGTAAATACTCTGTGAACCCTCTGGCAGCACTCTGTGTGCGCTATGTTTAGAAACGAGCCAGAGCAGCAGTGTGAATATGTAACTAAGCTTTGCAGGTTGGCATAGTTAATAAGCACTGTTAATTGGACCCCGTGTGGTTCTTTCATATTATGTTTGTTGTAAAGAGCAGAAGACACAATAATATTGCTTTTCTGTGTCAGCTGGAGATGGAAGAGAATGGCTGTTACCGCCAGCAGGGTGAGCAACATGAAGGTGGCAAGGAATGATGGAGACATTTCTCTTAGCTACTTATTTTCAAAGATATGGATAGATGAGCTGTGTCCTGATGCAGCTTCCACTGTCCAGCCAAATGACATTTTTTCTTTGCTAATATCTTCATGATCATCTGTAGAAATTCCGTACCGGGAAGAGAAGGCACAAATAGCACTTGGGTGCCGAATTCCCATGGAAAGCTCTCCTTAGTTGCCACAAAACACTCATCAAAACCATTAATTTAAAATTGAACTAAGATGACATAAAATATTCAATTGATTAGCCTCTGTTATTCTTAGTTATTGCCTTTCATGCGGAGAAACACAATTTAGACCTCCACCAAGTTTCCCCCTTGAAAACATGATCTGTGAACTGCCTGATGCGCTATCTCCTTGTAAGAGAGAAGTCAATTATTGCACAGTCTCACTGATGCACGGAGGAGGTATTTGTGCAGCTCTAAATGTGATAGCAAAGACATAAATACTTTCATAGCTCTTTAGAAAAGTTCATCCTTGTATACGGTGTGTGTTTGCATTTACACGCACACACCCCTTTCAAGGAGCCAGCTATTTAAAGATGTCTGATGTCATTAATAACTTTATATTCATATGTGAATAAAATTATTTGTGAAATTCAAGACCTTTTTCATGTCAAAACCTGGCAGAAACATGAAATATTTGGGATAGGGGAGCAAAACCTGTCAGGACTTCATAGAAACTGCTGCTGAGTGCGTGCAGTGAATCAGACGTTCTAACCACCCTGCATACCCAGCCAGCTTCATGCACACTTTAGATAGCACTGGCCTTGCTATCCCCTGTCTCTGCCAGATGCATGGAAGTTGAAGCCAGGGGTTTCTACTGTGGTCTTCTCTGATAAAAGCTGGCACAGAATCTGGCCCTTTTACTGTATGTAAAGACATTGAAATCAATCAGTGGGCATTAGGGTGACCAGATAGTAAGGGTGAAAAATCAGGACAGGGAGTGGGGGGTAATAGGCACCGATATAAGACAAAGTCCCAAATATTGGGATTGTCCCTATAAAACGGGACATCTGGTCACCCTAGTGGGCATCCTTCCGTTAACTTTAATAGGCATTGGATCAAGACCCTTGAAGTAAGTCTACACTGCATTTTAAAACCCGTGGCAGTGAGTCTGAGTCTGGGTCTACAGACTTGGGCTTGCGGGACTCATGTTACAGAGTTTAAAAATGGCAGTGTAGACGTTGCAGTTTGGGCTGGAGCCCGGGCTTTGAAACTCCATGAGGGAGTGGGTCTGAGTCCAAGCTGTGACGTCTACACTGCAATTTTTAGCCCTGCAACCCAAGCCCTGTGAGCCCGAGTCAGCTGACCTGGGCTGGCTACGGCCATGCTGTGGGTCTTTTATTGTAGTGCAGATGTACCCTGAGAGCCCAAATGGTACAATAGAATTTAACTTACATCGAGGAGGTAGGGGTGGGATTTTACTATACTGACCCCAAACAAATTCAGCTGCATTCAGTATTATTTTTCCTTTGAAACAATCCAGTGCCTGGCTTTTGTTTTGCGTGAAGTAATTAAGTAAAGGAAGCTGAGCCCTTTCCCTTTATGCCTTTGTTTTTCTTGTATATAAAATTACAGGTGCTAGGGTCATTGTGTGAACGTGTCAAATACTTTTCATTGGCAGAAATAAATAGCTCCAAGAGAGTATTTGGGTTCCCATTGCTTCAGTGGAAAAGCAGGCAAAGGTTGTTTTGTTTAAAGACTCAAGAGATCATTTAGGTTTAGTCTGTCCCTCATTAACTCTTGAAGCGTTAAGCACACGGTGTGATTAGTTACATGTTGTACCTGTCACTGGCCTTGCCTTTTGTTCAATCTAAGTAAAATATAGTAGTCCCTCATTTAGTTAATAGACTTGACCCTGAGTGAAATGGGCAAATTCTTACTGAAAGTGCAATAATTGCAATTGATTTACTCTTCTATGGGGAAATAATGTCTGTCTCAAAAAATAACATCAGCTTTTTCTTAATTGCATTACATTAATATCATATTAATCTGTATTCATAGCCACACAGAAGACTGTGAAGCAGACTCCTTCCCCCCCCCCCACCCTAATGACATACAAGAGTCTCTCATAATATGACAGAGCCCCCAAAGCTTTGTTTTGCCCATCCCATGGAGGAAAGACAGAAAGAAGCTGAACAATCACTGGCCCTGAATCATTAAAGCCACTCTCTCTCCTAATGTGGCCACAGAAGCCGTGATTTTTATTTCCATTGTTAGTCCACCTCGGCCTGCGGTACAGATGATGTTGTGTTAATGATGTGTGGGAGCTCAGGCCTATTTTTTATTCCTGGCTGAGAGCATCTGCTTTCAAAAAATGTCTGTTATGCACATATGTGATCTTTTGGCTACCTACGCTTAAATCCACCTGTCCGCATGGCAACGTGCCAATGTGCCTGCTCATGAATTTGGTCTAACTAGGCACAGGAGAAATCAGCAATAGGTATAAAGCCTACACCCCCCCTCTCTGCCCCTCTCTCCCCTCGTGCTGCCTCCCTCCTCTCCCAGCAGTGCTCTACTTAGGGTGACATGCTTATGTACACCTGATCATTCCTGCATGTCACAGAGAATATCTGAAGGGTAGACAAGAGGAGGTCCCAAGTCATCACAGAACTTCAGGTTCACAAATTTTGCATGGCAGGAGCTTAGGGAAGCTACCAGCAACCTGATTCTCAAACTACCCTGGTCCCAGCCAGCTGTTTTTTGTATCTCAAGGGACTATATGACAGATACAAGTTGGCAATTACAGAGCTATGCCCCTCCCAGCCCCTGGTATATCCTCTCCTCCTTCTGGCATGCACACTGGACTGGGATGGAGAGAGTAGTTGGTATGGGAGCCAGTTCTGCCAGCTTTGTACCAGCTGAGAGATCCTCCCCAGGCAGAGGAATTCTCAGCCAGCCAGCTGCAGCCAGATCTCGGACCCTTTGCACTGCTTAGGAGGCACGAAGGGGCCAGAACAAAGGTTGCCAGTAGAACCTGCTGATTTGAATGGGACAGAGTCAAAGAAAAGAACCTGGTCATCTTTCTATTACCCAAAATTAGCCAGTGGAGAGAACTCAGAAGTGTCCTTTCTCAGCCAGGAGCAGCCATCACATTCCAGAGAGTCTTAAAACAACCTTGCTCACAGCATGGTATGCCAGTAGACAGGGAAGCCCACCAACCAGGGGCAGCTCCAGGCACCAGCGCAGCAAGCACGTGCCTGGGGCAGTGTGAGGACGCCAGGATGGCGGCTTTCGGTGGCATGCCTGCGGGAGGTCCACCGGTCCCGCGGCTTTGGCGGCAATTCGGTGGCGGGGATGCTGATGGCGCGGCACCATCGGACCTCCCGCAGGCATGCCGCAAAATCCACGTGACCAGCGGACTGCCCGCAGGCGCGCCGCCAAAAGCCGGCTGCCTGCCATGCTTGGGACAGCAAAAAACATAGAGCCGCCCCTGCCACCGACCCATTGAAATGAATCTTGGTAAACATTATCATGTCACATGAGCTGTTTTCTAACACCATTCACCTTGCCATCTTCCTGTGCATCGTCTAACGCTGCAAGGGTAGCTGTTTATTACAGCTTGAAAGCCGTTTATAAAGTTGGGAGATGGGGACGCTGACTGGAATGAAACCTCAGTAGAAACAAAGGTACCTTGAGAGGTTTGGGCTATTGTTTGCCATTAAATAGTTCAAATCAGAATCTTTACTGGACAGTTACCTTCTTCCCAGAAAGGGTATGTACTATGTGAAACAAAGGGCCATGTCATCCACGGAAGAGATGAAAGTAGTGGAACACCTACACTGACTCAGAATAAGGAGGCTGAGAATTCATTATCCACCCCCAAAACCCTGTGAGAGTGCCTTGAGGCAAAAACCATTGGTTTAGGGAGAACATGGAGGGATTTGGGAAGGGGAGAGCTATTCTTATTGGCATTATCACTCAGAATATTCATGGAATTAATGCTGATTTATTCTGCTCTATATAGGTTTTTATACTGTGCTCATCACTGTAATATCTGAACTTCTTCCAGTAGTACATAAAGTGACATGACTAACATCTTTTCCATGTTGTTTGTTCTCTCACCCTTTCCCGGAAGGAAAAATGTGTGCAGTGGAGCATCTTGTTTTGGTAGGGTGTGGATTTATATATATATATAAAATAGCCTGTTGCTATGTGTTAATATTAGAGAAGACAAGTTGAAAGAAAAGTTCCTTGCACTTGAGATTTGCGATGGTCCTTGCAAGAGTTCATTCTACAGTCTCAGACTAGTCCCTGAAGAAGATTCTCTCTCCCGCACAAATGAGCTTTACACTTTTGGTTGTGAGGCCCATTGTACCAGAGAAGCAAAGTTTGTTCACCACGGTCTTTCTTCCAGACCTTTTAGATATCCTGGATACAGGTCCTGGAGAGCTTTAAAGATAAGGACTGAGACTTTGAACTTGATTTGAAATTCTATAGGAAGCCAGCACAGAGAGCAGAGGATTGGTGGGATGTGTTTGTGGGTAGCCTGTATTGCTCAGGAGATGCGTGGCAGTGTTCTGAACTAGTTGGAGTTCCTAAGTACTGAAGGTTTCATGTCCAGATGTATCACATTGCGGTAGTACAGCTGAGAGGCGAAGTAGGCATGACATGAGTAACTGAGGGCAGGTCTTTATCCACTAAGATGGGGTGGAGTTTCCTAACTAAGTGGTTAATGGAAGAATAAACTCAAGTTCAGCAACATTGGCATTGTGACACCTTCCCCTACCATGCCCAAAGAATAGCATGAATTTCTCTATCCTCTGTGACACCCCAAGATTGATAGGATTGAAACAGATGGACCATTTTCAGAGACCACTATGCAAAACCGAAGTCCACACACAATAACAGAACATTAAAAATGAAGATGAGGAGAATACAGGGAAAGGAAAGGATCCTGTTTGATGCAGCCAGATGATGGTGAGAACAGAGAGTCCATCTTGAAGGATTTTTATGCTTATCTTAATGTTGTGTTTAGCACTTAGCTAACATGGTGATTGGCACCGGATTGACTGGATTACGTAATGAGGCTGTCTGTGTTGAACAAAAGCCATATTTCCAGGGGGGAAATATCACATTGTTACTGGATATGGGACTAACACCTGGTATGTACAGAACTATGGAGAGCTCTGCATAGAATCTTATACTTAAATGAGCAAACATTAACAGCTCTTTTCCAATAAAATATAAGTGAAAGACAAATAGACATCAGGACTGCTAGGCTGTCTAGACACCCCATCAGCCTCCTGACCATCTGACAGACCCTGAGGCAACTCTAATGCTGGCAGCACAAAGTGCCTGTTGAACTAGCTAACACACAATAGCCAAATGCTGGATATTTTGTGTTCTAGTTTTAAAAATGGGGATAAAAATGTTTATTGTTGAAAATATATTTTTACAACCTTCTCTCCCAAACAAGGACACTGTTATTATTTTCACTGTTTTCATCTTATTTGTTAGAAATACCTTGTACTTTTATTACCTTGAAATCTTTAGGGAGAAGCATGACAAATCTGTTTTGATAAAATATGATTGCATACATTATAATGTGGGGCTTGCAGCAGGCTTTGTTAGCTTTTGGAGGAAATGTGAAATGTGCTGATTACTTTTGATGACACTTATGTCATTGATAACAAAGAACTCAATCCTACCAGGTTCTGGTCCCAATCTGGCAAGTTCTGAAGTATGTGCTTTGATTTTAAGCACATAACCAACCTAGGGCAACAGAGCCTAACAAACGGGACTATTTACATGCTTAAAGTTAAGCACCTGTACAAGTGCTTTGTTGGATCAGAGTGATCAGCACCTGAGAATGGAATCCTTAGACTAACGAAAGGGACTCACAGTGATGCCAGAAATGTTACTGGATATTATTCTTCACATATCAGAGAGGTAGCCGTGTTAGTCTGGATCTGTAACAAGCAACAGAGAGTCCTGTGGCACCTTTAAGACTAACAGATGTATTGGAGCATAAGCTTTCGTGGGTGAATACCCACTTCATCAGATGCATGTAATGGAAATTTCCAGAGGCAGGTATAAATATGCAGGCAAGAATCAGTCTGGAGATAATGAGGTTAATTCAATCAGGGAAGGTGAGGTCCTCTGCTAGCAGTTGAGGTGTGAACACCAATGGAGGAGAAACTGCTTTTGTAGTTGGCTAGCCATTCACAGTCTTTGTTTAATCCTGATCCAATGGTGTCAACTTTGCAAATGAACTGAAGCTCAGCAGTTTCTCTTTGGAGTCTGGTCCTGAAGTTTCACATAATTGATTGCTGAATTTCTGCGTGGTTCTCACACTTCTTGGATCAAATTCTAAATTGGCTTTCAATCCCATTAAGCTCAGCGTGATGCAAAAGTGGGTAAGTCTGTAGACAGCTGGCCCCTAGAAAGTATTAATTGTTTTACATGGGTTACAGCTTAAGAGTGGGAATTGTGTGCCCACCAGGATGGCCCTATTAATATCTGTCAAAATAAAGAGTCACATCATACCCAAATGAGCAATGAGGTATCAAGAGTACTATAAATTGTGACCTCACTTCATTACGAAGAAGGCAGAATCAGCACAGGGCATGGCCCAAGGACTGATACTTCCTGGAGTGTTCCTCCCTTTGTGTGTCAAGTATTTCCACTTCCATTTCCAGCTCTAAGTGTACAGTATATTATATGTAGGTTATTTTTTATATTATATAAACTTAAATTACATATACGTATTATATATTACATCTATGCATTCATGTGACCTGAAAAAGAGCTCTTTGCAAGATCGAAAGCTTCAGACATTGGTCCAATAAAAGATATTACATCACCCACCTTGTCCGTCGAATACTCTGGGACTGACATGGCTACAACAACATTTTGTGTGTGTGTGTGTGTGTGTGTGTGTGATTTGTATAACGTATATAATATAGCTAGATGCAGATATATATAATGCTCTGTTTTATATGTTAATAGACATACTATGAAGAACAGACAGAAATACGTAGTGTCTTACTCTGCTCTCTTTACACTGGTGAAGGCAGGTGTAACTTCACTAAAGTCATGGCAATTACTCCAGTCTAACACCAGTGTGAGGGAGTAGAACATCACGTACCAAATCTTTCTATATGTAAAATTACACTATATAGCTATTAGAACACATGCTGAGCAATTTTTGTAGCCTGCCAAGTTTTTCACTGCAGTATGCCGTGTGAGGCTCACTGGCGGTTAGTTCACATATGTAGCAATGCCATTTACTTGTGTGCAGTCACTTTCCCCAGTAGGTATAATGGGAGGGACAAATAGTCCAAGCCCTAGACTAATAGATGATTTCCCGAGGCTAAGGCCAACCTCTGGAAAGGTGAAATATGGTTTCTTCAAACAGACCCTGAGTAGATTGTGAGTGGGCAAACTTTATTTCCCTACCTGGGAACTTAATTTCCCTTTCTTCCTTACCCATTTGAGCAGCTGGAAGTGGTAAATCTAGCTCTTTTACTATGACTTTAAAGCATCCCACGAGAGAGAGCAGAATAAACTTTTTATGCCTTTCCTTTATTCAATAGTTTCTCTCTCTGACTTCAATGGGCACTGGATCAGGCCCTTTAGGAACAGCGTTATCAGCCTCTGGGCTGTGAGTGCTTTCATTTCACAATAGTAGTCCTCTAGACTACATGCCACAGACTGTGTTTCTTTACAAAGATGCTTTCCTCTGGATTTCAGGTAACAACAACAAAATAAGATAAAAAAAAAAAAAGTCCAGCAGAAGTCATCCATCTTACAAAACGTGTTATGCCTTCTAAGCATTTCTAAATCAAAGACTGATAAATAAAACATGGGTTCAATGTTAAGGAGGGGAAAAAAGAGCCCTTTTAACAGATTAAAGTGCTCACAGTGCCTGACACTCTGAAATAAGTGTGTTAAGCGGCAGGGCAGTTAAGAGAGAGAACTGGTTTTGCTGACAGTTACAAGCTCGTGTGTATGTTTGAAGGCGCCACTGTCAGGAAAAGTAAAAAAACACGCAGCAAAATAAAATAAAATAAAATAAAATAAAGCTCCATCCATTTCAGACTGAAGCTTTGCTTGTTCTCCAGCCACATGTCACTATGCAAATCCAATTACTATTAATGGAAAGGAGAAATAAACATTAAGCTCCCCTGCCTCTAAAAAAGCAAACCCAGCATCATGTCCATTTTCAGAACTGTTTTCCCCCCCAACAGACTGGAAACCTTGCAGTTTTGTGCAGCAAGATAACATCACTGAGGCTCTGCCTATTTTCCCACAGCTATTAGCCTTAGAAACAAAGCAGCATATTCTGTTGGGTCCTTAACCTTGCTTCCAATTATTCCCCATCAGTTCAATGGTGGTAGAATCTCTAGCTGCTTTTCCCCCAGTCTGTAAGCATGTATGGAGAGGCCATGACTTCTAACTGCTGTATCTGTGCAGGTGTGGACTTTTCCAGTGGGTTGGGTTCTAGGGGTATTAATATCATGTTGTTTAACCAATCCAAGAGTCTTATATTACTAGTGATTTTCCTAGCTCTTGGTCCCATGCCTGTTGTGCTTTGACAGAGGAGAGGGTCTTATAGTGGAGGTTACTAAAAATCCTCCTTGAATATTTTGTCAGTTCAGCTTCTTAGGGTTTTGTCTACAAAGACAACTGCAGTATGTGAGGGGGGAGGAGTTCAGAGCAGGGGGAGGAATAAGCCTGTGGCTGTGCTTGCCATGTCTCCAGGTGTGAACCCAAAGTATTTCAGGGGGCAAAGGTTTAGAAATGGAAAGAGAGTGAATCTGCACATGGTTAGAATTGCATCAGATACAAAGTGCTGTTTGTAGGAGCAAAAAGAGTCCTCATCAGTGCGTATGGGAGTCAGATCATTTAGCTGTCAGGCTGGAAGGAGCAGATTTATGACTCCAGTTGGCATCCTATAACCTTTCTAGGACCACTGTGCCTACTATTCATATGTTGAACTATCATGACAAGTGGCAACTCTAGACCACAGGCAAACAAGCAAAACAGCAATATTCTTTTCCTACCCCAGTGGTATACCTCAGCTGTATTACCAGTGTCTGTTGGGCAAATGCCATACTGACATTACCAACTGAGAGCCATTTTCCACACAGTTGTATAAGCCATCTCCAAAATGCCCATGACAGCATGACACATGATCAGAGAAAAAACCCTATAAAATTAAATGGTATCATTTATTGGAGAAAGCCCACTTACATCTTGCCCTGGGATCTCATTATACTCCTCCTCTATTGCGCACTGCTAATAGCCCTCTGCAATCTGATAATGGCTTTAATATCATTCTAAAATGATGATAATTGGATACATTTATGGACCTTCTTAAATGAAAGCCTATTCTCCCTTTCTGACATACTGAAATCCCTGCCAGCAGGTAGCATTCCAAGGAGGATTGAATGGGACCAAACAAAGGGAAACTAAAACACCACCATTTTTTTCCATAGGAGTAAACTTGAATCAAACCACGGAAATAATCACTCCTCTTTGGGGTGGAGTTTGTGTTGTTTTCTGGGAATTGTGCAGCACCCAGCATGCTGTAGGCACTTAGGCTGATATTTTCTTTGGGGCTAAAGGAGTTGGCACCCAACTGTCAGTGAGACATGTGACCGCAGCAAACCACTACAGCCTACTCTCTGGAGCAAAGGAGAAGTAAGGAAGGAATTGTGCCTCTTGAGTCATAGTACCTCCGAGGGCTACTTCTGGAGCAGTGCATCCCACACACCGCCCCTTGCTAAATATTGTGCCCCAAGTGATTTCGCTATTTATCTTCCACTTCGTTCTTGTGTCTCATGATAAACATCATTCTAGGCTTAGCGGGTCAGCCCTTCTAACAACATTTTCCCCTATTTCAAAATTGAGGGCAGAAAGTAGTGGGTAAAAAATTTTCTGCAGCACAGGAGACCATTCTGGGTTCTTTTTCAAGGCACTGGTGCAAGTTCCAGCCTAAATCAGACCAGAATTTGCACCAAGTATCTCAAGAATGCCTTACTAAGTAGTGAAATACTGCAGCCATTATAGGCTCACCTACAGCCCACATAGCCTGGGACATTAGGACTTGTTCAGTAGGATGTTATAATAGGACTTGTTATAATAGATGAATAAATAAAAAAGAAGGAACAAGAGGCCATGACTTCTAACTGCTGTATCTGTGCAGGTGGGGACTTTTCCAGTGGGTTGGGTTCTGGGGGTATTAATATCATGTTGTTTAACCAATCCAAGAGTCTTATATTACTAGTGATTTTCCTAGCTCTTGGTCCCATGCCTGTTGTGCTTTGACAGAGGAGAGGGTCTTATAGTGGAGGTTACTAAAAATCCTCCCTGAATATTTTGTCAGTTCAGCTTCTTAGGGTTTTGTCTACAAAGACAACTGCAGTATGTGAGGGGCGAGGAGTTCAGAGGAGCGGGGAGGAATAAGCCTGTGGCTGTGCTTGCCATGTCTCCAGGTGTGAACCCAAAGTACTTCAGGGGGCAAAGGTTTAGAAATGGAAAGAGAGTGAATCTGCACATGGTTAGAATTGCATCAGATACAAAGTGCTGTTTGTAGGAGCAAAAAGAGTTCTTATCAGTGCGTATGGGATCCTAATTATTTTTATTTGTATTGCATTAGCTCTTAATGGCTTCAATCAAGTATCAGTGCCCTAGTGCACTAAATTCTCTACAGACCCAAAACATCAGTAGATTACATGTGGGACAGGGGTATGTGGACCTGGATCCAATTTCAGCAGCTGGTCTGTGGATTGTAAGCACTTGGGAGCAGGGGCTCTAATGCTGCTAGGGGTATGTACAGCACCCAATCAGGTTTTGATCATGGATGCGCCCCTAGTACAAATAAATAAATAATAATTAAATGTGTCTTGATTTGAAGTGAATGTCTGCTTTGCACAGCACTTCAAAAGCAATAGTAATTAACAATGCAGTCCTGGAGCTTGTAAATCCCACTTATCCTACAGGAAGGGAAGTGCTTTTTAATCAATGGAAGGCAATCTTTGTCCCCCTGCAAACCACAGATCTCCTCTAAGACCGATGGACTTTCACCAGTGAAATCCAGGCCTCGGTGAAGTCAATGGGGCCAGATTTCAATCCAGTATTGTAAATACAGTTTGGAGAAGAGAGCAATAATCAGCAAAAAATTTTCTCCTGTTCCTGCAAAAGGAATCTTTCTCTTTGCTGATTTCTTAAATTCTATATATAGTCATGCAAACCCTGGTGAAATATAGTAAGTTAGTATCTTCTGACAAATAACACTACATTATTTATTGCAATTTATCTTTATTTTTTCCTCTTGATTTCTAATAACACTTGGTAATAATCACTTCCACATCATCAACCCTTTAGTGACAGGAAAGCATTTGTCATTATCATTAGTTAATAGAAATTTATTAATCACGTGGAGTTCTGATGAGGATCTAGCCATCCTCTTTACGGATAGTACTTACCAGACACTGGCCATTTTCTGACCTTTTTTCTGTTTCGCTAAGGGAATCGCTGTTGCTATTGTAACCCATCTTAGAACAGATGGATTTTCAGGAGGCTATTAAAGGAAGAGGAGAGTTTGTTGTTGTGTGCTAATTGGGAGGTTGTTCCAAAAGTGCAGGTTGGCATAAAAGAAAATCAGGAGTGAATGAAAGAGATGGAGGAAGCAACCAATAAGGAAGGAGCTAAAGGAGGAACTAAGGCAAAGAGGACTTGTCGAGTTGTTTTTGAAAGGGCCCCAAACCTGCTTGCCCTGAACTCAATGATAGTTTTACCATTGATGTCAATGGGAATAGGCTTGGGCCCAAGGTGTGAAGAAGTTTGACAAGCGTTGAAGTGGATGGGAAACCTTGTTCACGGGACATCCAGTCCCTTGGGTTGTGTCCTTGGCTGACTCAGCTGCAAAGTGAAATTTACCAGATTTTAGTATGTTTCACCTTGAAGGCCACTGTGCAGCTGCTACAGGCACAGGCAGGTGATGGCAGCTGGTATAATATAAAAGGTGAGAACTAAGAGGACACTAATGGAGGATATTCCTGCTTCTAACAGAATGTGTGACAAATATATTCATTCTTCTCTGCACTTACATTCCTTCCATATGAATTTCCTTTGCTTTCTTCCCTTTCATATTTGTAGTACTTTAGATATATGTATTTTATCCTATTACCGAGATACTACTTTCTCCATCACATTATACACTCTTCAATATTCCATTTTATATTTTTTTATAAACTAAAATCTTCTGCTTATTAATGCAAATAAACCACAAATAAGTGTTTAGAGTATACCAATGGAAAAGTAGTTTCCTGCTCTAATACTTTCAAGCTTACCTTTCTAGGAATCTTCTGTTTTATAAAGTGTTCCTTTGTCAACTGCATTTTCTGTATTGATGTTGAAGTGATTTATTGCCGAAATGCATAGAGATGTGACATTATGTTTAACCCCCTATTTTAGCTCTATACCATAAAGCTTTACATATTCTTATGTTAACAATATTGTTTGCTTCCCTTCACTTTGGTTCACTCTTTTATTTTATTTTTTGGATGACTTGCTTTTATCTATCCTCGCTCAATACTGAACACACTGATTTTTACAGTTCATCCCAAAAGTCACTGAATAATTTCCGCTGAACAGAAGTACTTGAGGCCTTAAAATTCCTGTGATTTCTCACTTTTTTCTCTGACTTTACACCCCTCAAACTGTGCTCCACTGTCTTCCTCCTTTTGCATAGTCAATACTTCTTTTGCACCTTGGTGTCAACCTAGTTTCTGAACTAAAATCTAAAGTCAAAAATTTCTATGGAAAGTCTCCAGCCCAGAACCTCAGCAGCATCAAGAGAAATAGAAGGCAAAGATAGCTTTAAGTCCTGATCTTCAGGGCTGTCCAAATTATATTATATATATATATATATATAAATTCAGGGCCAGTTTATAATGCCCCTTGCAATGTTATTTCAGCCTGGATTGCTGGAGGACAGTGCACTCCAGACAAGACCCTTCCCACCCTAGAATACACTGGGGAGGGAGGACAGGTAGGATGGGAGATGGTAGCCAGGTTGGAGCAGAACGGACCATGCCATGAGCTCAGTGTCTGTCTCAAATGGTAAACAATAAACAAACTCAAGATTTGGCTGGCTGTGCCTTTAAACTAATGAAGGCAAAAGGACCTGACCAGGCCATGTTGTTTTGGGCTAGCTCAGTGCTGCCCTTCAGAGGAAGTACTCAAGCCTTCTTAACTGGCCTGCTGGCTTGGTATTAATCAATGTCTCCTCATGATGCTTCTAGGTCTCTGGAGGAATAAGTCTTGTTGGTAGCCTGGCCTGAGCGAGTTTTCCTTAAGCTGGGGGTTGTCAGAGCAAAGAAGGCCTGATAGACCCTGTCACACTCCTCCCTTTGCAGAACATGCCCAAGGGCCTGCTCTCCCCTCTCTGAAATAACTGCATGGTCCCCGGATTCTGGTGCTGTGAACGTGGCCAGGCACATGAAAGGCCTATGGCAGCACCTGATATCATTGAGTGATGCAAGAATTTGTGTCCTTCACTGCCTGGAATTATTTAAGGGATGCATAGTCCATTTTTAGGTCACAGGGAACCCCTAAAAGATAGTAATACAATGCTCCTACAGTCCATTTGATGGTCAGGCATTCCTTTTGGATGGTGAGGATTTTAGCCTCTCGCAGCTGAAGCTTTCAAAAAAGAACACCTACGATGTTCTACACCCTGAAATTTTTTTGCCAAGATTGTTCCCAAACTAACTGTGGAAGCATCCGTTTGTAGTAAAAATGGGAGTGAGAAGTACAGGCTGCTGACATAGGGTAGCTTTTTACTCGGTAGAGACCTCAAGTTCACTTATGCACTGGACTGTTCTGGGTTCAGTGACATTTGTGAGGTCAGCCAATCCTGCTGTAAGGGCCGCAAAGGGCAGCACAAATCTACAGGAGTAGCTGACCTGTCCTAGGAAAGTCCACATCTGTTTTTTGGTCGTGGGAACCAGGGTCATCAGGGCTTCTGTCTTGTTTTGCAGGGACAGGATCTGGCCATTCCCCATAAGATACCCCATGTTTCATATTTCCAGCATCCCAAACTTACACTTTTTATGGATTTTTAGTGAGCCCAGCCTCCTAATGTTTAGAGCACAGAAGCCATGTGAAACAGATGAGACTGTCAATCTGTGTTAAAAATAATCACATTGTCCAGATAGGCCACCACAAACTGGTTGTGTTGAGAGAGGACTTGCTTCATGAGCTGCAGGAAAGTGGCCGGGGCTCCATGCAACCCAAAGAGCATAGCTGTAAATTGAAAAAGCTCTAGGGATGAGGCAAATGTCATTTTTCTGTTGCGTCTGGAGCAACGTGGCATTTTTGTTAAATCAAGGGTTGTTATATATTTAGCCTTCTTGAGGTGGTCAAGGAGTTCAATGTATGTGACACAGTGTTAAGCGTCTAGAAGTCCATGCAAAGTCAAATGATACCATCTGGCTTGGGGACTGTTGTATTGATCTCAAAGTTCAAAAGAATTAACGGGGTTCTAAACTCTTTTACTGCCCAGCATAAAAACTGTGCCTACAAAGAAGTCTGTTGGGGGCCAGAGTTCCTACAGAAACCTGGGTTTATTCAATTTTTTGGCAAACACCCAAAAGTATTCATTCAAAATTTGAAAGTTTATTGATCAAACACCAGAAAGAACAAGATATTAAAACAAGCCTTTATACTGAAACTGAAATTAAGTGATTATGTAAAAATCAATCAGAAGTCTCACTCTTTTTGGAGCCAAAATATCAGATTCTCTTATTTTCAAAACAACCTTTCTTTGATTAAAAGAAAAGAGTTAATATTACTTTCAGCCCTGATGTGTAGAGGATATTCACTTCTCTTTCTAATAGGTAGGCACAAGGTGGAGGTAAGAGACAATAGAAAAGGTGGGGGAAATATGGCCGTTGTTGATGTCTTTGGAATACTGGATGGTTAGTCAATCACAAATAGATGGTTTGGCTGGCAGGTTGACCACTGGCATCCATTGCTTGGACGCTGGTTCAGATTCCAGTCAGGGATATCATCTAGTTGGGTTCTTTCTCCTTTGACAAGGCAGGCTTTGGTGGATGCAGTTAAGTTGATTTCAGGATTTGATGAGAAACTGAGAGAAAGAGATAGGATAGGAAGAAAGAAATAGTGGGGTGGAAAGTAACATAACAGGGAAGGGAGGCAAAGCAGAATCTTATGTGCCTTTGTGATGCTGGAAATTAGGTATCCCCAATGATGGGACTGAGGAGTGGATGTCATGATGATATAATGATTTCAGCACTCAGAGGTGAAAATAAAGTTCCTTAAACAAGATCAAAGCTAGCTGGTCTTCGTCCTGGAAGAAAGTCTTTCAGTCTGGTCTGCTTCTTCTATCTTGGGGTCGGAGAAAATAAGATGAAATGAGATGAGCTGGGATGCACAGTGGGATGGGAGATGAGAGAGAGACAATGTTTTTTTCAAAGTCTCTTTTAAAAAAAACCCAAAACAGGGGAAAAGTGAGGAGCATAGTTCATCTCTCTCATTTTATTCAAGAATTGGACCAAAACTGGTGTGATGGATATTAGGCCTATTATCGTCAGGTTCTATATTTTGTGTTTTTACCAAGCATGATTTCAACATAGTCCTTGAATTATATTAGTAGGCCTTTTTGTTTCAACTAATTTGGTTTTTCTGTGTGGTTTTCTTGCCCCTGTTTATTATGTTGTTTATTAAAAATAATGACCTACTTTTCATAGTTAATTTCTTAATTTCTAAGTAGGCAAAAAGTATAGGTTATTGTAATATCTTATTAACTTTAACATATGGTTTACATTTGAGCTTACAATAGGGGTATTTTATGTTCCAGCCTTACCTCTAGATTGGTCTGGATTCAGTGTACCATGAGATGTGTTCAGCCTAGCTGGGCAGAGAACACCATGTGATTGTGGATCAACAATTTCTGGCTTCTCAGTGTATGTGAGGGGCAAGATTTTCAGCTATCAGCACATCCTCAGGCCCCTTAGAATTAATGAATAAATTTTCCTGAGATTCCTAGGACTTTATATATTGTAGATCTGGTGTTTCTTCTTGTCTGGGCAATAAATTTCAGAATCCATCTTGCAACTCAGATGACTCTGCCATTTGGCCAGCTGCTTTCTTTCCATGTTGGGGAGGAGCAGTAGCATAGGGCCTCCCAGATGAAAAACTCTCTCCTAGGTGCCTTTATTATAGTGACAGCCCTGGATTTGTTGGGCTTGCAGGAGATTTTCCTGCACAAATTGTGCCACTCATCAAGTCTTCTTGGGTCACCAGGGATCATCACAGAAGTTGGAGTCCATAATCAGGAAGATGTTGTACAATCAGTCCAGAGCAACATCTGGGCTATGATAGTGGCAAGGCAGACATGAGGAAAAGGGTTGCCAGTCCCTTCCAAATGTTGCTTCCCATGGCAAGTTGGGGTTATGTCAGCCCAAAGCATTCAATTTTATTCCTCTGTCATCAAATTTACTCAGGTTGTAGGAATAAATATCCCTGTGAACACAGGTCACATGCACCAGGTCATCCTCCCATAGTTTATTAGCTCTGACACTGTTCAGGATTTTAGACCTACTGGAGCTATGAATGTCCAGCAGCAGTTATCAACTGTTCTATCTAAGAGGCCGCAATGCTCTACAAATTGTACTTCATGATGGGGCATGAATGGCTGACATGCCTAGGTTTCCACTGTGGAGACAGACGGCCTTGATAAACGGACACTCCATGGCCTGCTTCTGGGCACCACTCTGTATGTTTCCCCTCTGACGGCTCTTGTGGGTTTGTTGTGGGGTGCTGTCTGCAGTCCAGTGGCAGTGTATCCCTCATTTTGGGACTTCTCCAGGAGGCTCCAGGCTTGATTACTTGGGAGGTTGGGCCTGGGCTCCTCTAGACTAGGTCAATCATTCTGGCTAGGTCAACCTGCCAACAAACATCCTTGGTGAGTTGGATGGCAGATGTCAGTGTGCTGGGGTTCTGTTGACATGCCCAGGTCTAAACGGTGGCCAGCAAAACCTCTAGATACTATTTGCACACCACAGATTCTACAATCTCAGTTGGACAGTGGGACACTGGCTGAAGCCAACAGGTGGCCCAGTCATTTAGGTGCTGGGAAATGGCCTAGGCTTATGCCCCAAGTGGAAAAATTCCTGTCTGGAGCTGGTGGCAGTATTCCTCTGGTGATACCCCCAATTGTTCAAGGATGATGGCTTTCATGGTCTTTAGTGGTCTCTTCTCCTAAGGCCCAATAAGCTTCATGAGCTTCCTGAGGCAGAAAGGGAGGTAGTCACGTGGCCCAGGTAGTCTTTTCCCAAGTGTCTAGGTCTACTCAATCAAAAGTAATGAGGTATACCTCAGGATCATCTGCGGGTTCCAAATTGGAGAGGGCTATGCCGGGCCCCAGTTGCTTCAGAGGAAGAGTAGCTGGTCATCTGTTCAAGCATCACCTCCTGGAACTGTTGTTGCCACTTTTGCTGCCATAGTAGCTTAAGAAGCACAGCTTGCTGCTGCTGGGTGGCCCACCAGGCCTACTGTTACCCTTCCAGGAAAACCTGCTGGGCCTCCATCTGCTGTTGAGCCAGGAGATGTCTGAGGTCCTCCACAGGAAGGGGGAACTGATATCACAACTGGTATGAAGTCTGTGGCAGCTAGTCTGGAAAAGAAAGCCCCATGCCATGAGTTCAGCCTCAGTCTTAAATTATTAACAAGAAACAAATTTAAGATTTGACCGCTCATGCCTTTAAACTAACCCCCACACACACAAACAAAAGGTGACTGCTTACTCAGTGTCTTTGCAAAGGGTCTGACCCTGGAGTTCTGTGCTAATACTGAGGAGGTCCTATCCTGTCCCACCGTCACTCAGCACTGCCCTTCAGAGGAAGCAGGCAAACCATCTTAACTGGCCTGTTGGCTCCCTATTGGCAAGTATCTCCTCCTGAAGGGCTTGTTGGTGGCTTGGCCTGACTAGGTTTTCCTTAAGCAGGGGGACATCAGGGCACTGATGCCTCCAGAAAGGAGTGGAGAAGGACTAATAGACCCCATCGCAAGGTAGCATAGAGCTATACTGGCTGAGAATTTGCCTGTGCCAGGAGAATCTGTAGCTACCTATTTAGGGCCGTTTCAAGGTCTGTGTGTTTCACCAAAGTGATACAGAAGCTGTGTAGCATGAGTGGCCCTCTATTTTGTTCCTATGATTAAATCAGGCCAGAGCATTTGCATTACTTTGTAGAAGAGTTCATTTGTTTTAGCCATTCGGGGAACTAATTTCCCCTGCTTATGCAGTTTATCCTAGACGGAACAATCCAAAGTTCACTTCGAATAACGAATGTCTGAAATGATAGAAGCCCCAGGTAATCCCTATTCCCTAACCTTCTTGAAAAAACAAACTATCTTTGCTTTAAGAAAAAATGGGTGATGCATGAAATTGAACCTCGTTTGTTTGATGAAGTGATGAGTAAAGATGAAGCACTCTTGACTTCAGTGGGAGTTGAAAGCAGATCACTTTACATGATGTTTTGGTCTCTTTGCTGAGACTGCCCACTCAGCATGGTGGTTTTGTATGAGGATACTTGCTGGACTGAAACCACTCAACTCATCAAGAAGCAGCATAGTCTAATCGATAGGGCACTAGACTGTACAACTGGGTTCTATTCCTGGGTCTGCTAATGATTTGCTAAGTCACTTCAGCAATTCTATGTTTCCCTTCATACCCATTTGTCTGTGTGGTCTACAGAGAAGGTAAGCTCTTTGGGCTAAGGCTTATATATTTATAATGCTTAGCACAATGGGGTCCTGATTTCGTTTGGGTCTCTAGACATTTACCGTGCTATAACTGCTAATAATAATTTCACATAAGCTTCCATGCAGACATCAGATATTAACACCTTTTAGGGCTTGTGACCCAAGACCCCTTAAGGCCAACTGGCTAGGGGGTTACAGTAATGTCCTGATTCTAGAATGTACACTCTGGTTCACCCAAGAAAGTCACATGACATCTTAAATGAAAGCTAGAGTCACACTGGTCAGTGATATCCCTGTGAAATGTATGTACAGATATATGTAAGGAGTTATGGATATATACTAAAATATGTTCTCAGCAACTGTATCCAGATATGAGTCACCAGCAGAGCTGCAAAATTGGTTTTCTGTCAGACAAGAGATATTTATTCACCTGTTTCTCTGTCGGGATAAAAATTAAGCATTGTAAGCCAACACATTAGATATCCATTTACATACGAAGTCAACAGGGAAGTGGCACACAGGAAAAACAATCCACGGGCGGACATCCTGTCTCTGAGCACAGGCAATGAGCTTTGGGGGTATGTCAGAAGCCAAGAAGACATCTCATCATCCTGCACCCAGGAAGTAAACGGACAGTGCACATACATTCATGAAAACGGGATCTCAGACAACCTTAGTTGAAAATGAGGCAGAAGACTTTGGGTGAGATAAAACATCTTTAGACAGGAGGTTAATCTGTTAGTTTTGTGTCTAGAACGTGTGTTATGATTTTGTTTTATATATAACTATCTGTTTCCAATGTCACTATCACTTGAATCTTGAAGCTTTGATGATAATTTTTATTCTTGTTTTCACTATAAATATATCTAACTTCCTAACTGTCAAGGTAGTTAAGCACTGAACAAATTGGCTACGGAGGTTGTGGAATCTCCATCATTGGAGGTTTTTAAGAACTGGTTAGACAAACACCTGTCAGGAATGGTCTATTACGTAGTCCTTCCGTGAGTGCTGGGGATTGGACTAGAAGACCTCTTGAAGTCCCTTCCAGTCCTACACTTGTATGATTCTAAGTACTGTTATGTTAAGTAAGTACTGTTATGTTGATCATTAGTTGAATAATACAAGCTGGTGTGTACACTGTTCTTCTGAGGACACTAGACCCGGTATTTCTGTGAGTATTCAGTGAATAAGGAGCTGGGCACTTCAGGGGAATGCTTCCAAGGGACTCAGGGACTGGGGTGCATCTACTGTTGACCTGCAAGGCAAATTAAGGGCTGGCATAGCCCAGAGGAGAGTGCTTGAGTGCCTAACAGGCTGGTGGTGTTAGGGAGCTGAGACCCAGCTAAGCATAAGCAAGACTCCCTCATGCTGGAGGCGGAAGGGTAACAAGGTGAGGAGAACTGTCAGGGTCAGTTCATCAGCTGGTGTAAAATGGTGTAGCTCCGTTGACTTGGGCATAGCTTCAGACAGCTGGCCCCATGGGCACAATTTACCATAACTAGATTTGCTTGGGGGTTTATGATTATCTTTCTGAGCTTGAAAAAAAATCTGGTTGTCTTTCAAAATAAGAGCGGCAGCAGAAAGAAAACCACAACTGCTCAGCCAATAGTGCTGGGCTACTGCATCATTACAGGCATTATTGTCCATGTGTGCCATGTTTTCCTTCCCCTGGCCCTGTCTGCTCAATTCTTGGGAGCTAGAAGGAGAAAAAAACCCCACAAAATCAAACTAAGCTGCTAAGATGAATCAGGCTCTCAGCTTGGAATGTGGTTCCTAAAATGCCAATGAATTTTTTTTCTGAATTTTGATGAAATTTTTTGTCAAAATGTTAAATTTTAATGAAAAAAGGGGGCTGTCGATCCTCCCTCCAGCTGTATTAAAAATCCCTCCTGTGAAACATAGTTTTGAAAACACGGTCATATTTAAGTTTGACAGCACACACACTGTGTGACACTGTGTCCTCTTTTCATAGATCCACAGAGTTTAAGGGCAGAAGGGACCACCAGATCAATGAATTGGACCCCCACCGAAACCCAGCACCCACACACGAAACCTAACAACCAAAATTAGACCAAAGTATTCCAGCCCACAGGAGACTAGACCATTATGTGCCACAGGCAAGTATAGAAGGGACTGAGGTGCACACCAGTTCCAGAGGCCACTGCAGTGGCAGGGAAACAATTATGTGAGATATACTCATTTCATCTTGGCAAGTGACCTGCACCCCATGCTGCAGAGGAAGGCAACCCCCACCCCCAAGGTCACTGCAAATCTGAACTGGGGAAAAATTCCTTCCCAACCCAACATATGGCCATCAGTTAGATCCCGAGCATGTGAACCACTGCGGTTCTTCAGCACAGGTGAATTTATTGCCAGTCTACAGTTGATGTTTATATGGAACTACTTATTTTGGGGTATATTAACATTGGGTTCCATGCCAGACTCCCTTCTCAGGGTTCTGTCTTTTCCAAGAAGATCATTCGTGGTAGCCTAGTTTGGCATACCCGGACCGGATTCCCATGGAAAACTGAAGGACAAAATAGATAAGTTCACAACAGTGGTAGCAATGAGATTTTTCTTGCAATATTAAATGATGGATCGAATCAATGATGGCTCATTTGTGGAATGCACATTGGAATGGATGGGTGGAAGAATAATTGAATATTACAAATCTTTTTAAAATGCTACAAGCTCCTTGGGAAATTAATGGAAAAGCTATAGTAGCCCTTTATCAAAAAAGTCTGGTCTCTAGTTATTTTTGCCCACCTGCTTTCTTGGTGTATTTTATCCTTTGATTTTTGTTAATCAGCTTCCGTCCCTACCCTGAAGATCTTACAGTCTAAATAGGCAGAACAGATAAAGGATGGGAGAGAAAACTGAGGTATGTAGAGGTGAAATTACTTGCCCAAGCTCACCCAGGAGATCAGTGGCAGAGCCAGGACTAGAACATAAGTCTTCTGAAACCCACTCCTGTACCCTATTCTCTGGCTTATTCTGCCTCTCCGATATAATCATAGTCCATGGATGGAAGAGACCTGTTTGTTTAGTTAGTTTTTTCTTTTGTCAGTAAAGTAATAATATAAAGAAATTAGCAAATTACACTGAGACACTGTAAAAACTCACATCACTGGATTCACAGTCCCAGTTCAGTACATTACAAGACCAAATTTGATTAACAAAGAGAAGCCCCCTTTGGAGTGCTTGGGTTGTAGGAAGTACTAGCACCAAGAGTTTTATTAGTGCCTTTTTATTTTTATTTTGCAGTACAGAATAATTTTAAGCCGGGTACTTAAACAGTGCGACCCTCTTTATTGTAGAGTAGAGCAAAGTGGCATATATTTCAGATGTCCAGTGACAAAAAAGAGAGGGAGCGAGAGAGATGTGGCTAGTGATATTAGAGGTCTGACTCTGGGCTGCCACTGCCTTACAAAAACTAAACTCTTACTCAGCTCTGAATTTGGCCCAGTGAGGTTGGACTTCGGAGCTTTGCCTCATCAGCAAAAGAAACCCCCAAATAAGAACTATCAAGGTGTAGAGCTCATACTTATATAACATAAACATGTGTTTGTTCTTCCACTAGAGGGAAGCTAGAGGAGTGCCATAAATCTTACTGCAAGCAACTAACCACACGAAGAGTGAGTGTCATTGGGATGACAGCTGCTATGAAAAAAGGATGTGACTCAGAAGTTTAAGGATAAAAGGGGAGGAGAGCTAAAGCACAGTGTGATGGAAAGATGATCTCTTAAATAGAACAGTGAACTTGGGTAAAGCTGTTGCTTCTGTAAGAGACAAGTAGAGCACTTGAATGAAACCTGCAGCTCTCCGAACAGTTTATATACCTAGTAGGGTCGACATTAATGACCAAACAGCATTCCCTGTAAGGGGAAGTATTTCCCACTTCTCACTCCCCATCTCCCCACTATCAGCATTGCCTCTGACAGGCTGTGGTCCTTTGTTTACTTAGCTCTCTCCTGCAGCTCCTAATCACCAAATGGTTCAATATTGTGCTATCCAGTGAGTAACCCAGTGTAAAGTACATACAAACAGGCTGATTTTTCAGCTGGATCTGCACAATAGTTCCTTTTTAATTGCAGTTGGCATTACTGGAAACGTTCTAAGCAGCTCCATGCATAACACACATTTAATTGTACCTGTATTGTAGTGATAACACTACGGAATGGTAATTGTCTGTATTTGTAGCATGTGGGAGCCAATTCATTCTGGGTATTTCAGTGCAGTTTATTAACTGGGAAGATTGGATAGCTGGAATCTCCTTTATTAAAGTTATTGGCTGCCCTGTAGCGACTGAAATAAATTGCGATAATAGTGAGAACAAATTAGCTTGCATATGAATTAGCTGTTAAAAGAAAAAAGGAAGAAATAAACCTTCACTTGGTATATAAGACATCTTTCTTTGGAAAAATATCAACAAAGAATGTCTAGGAGAAGAGACTCTTATCAAAGGACTGTGTGTTATCCTGTATAACCTTCAGGGCTGGGACTGAATTTATGATTTCCTTGAATGTAGCAAGCCTGGAATGACCATTATAGAATATCAGGGTTGGAAGTAACCTGAGGAGATCATGTAGGCCACCCCCTACTCAAAGCAGGACCAATCCCCAGATGGATTTTTACCCCAGAGTTCCCTAAATGGCCCCCTTAAGGATTGAACTCATTACCCTGGGTTTAGCAGGCCAATGCTCAAACCACTGAGCTATCCCTCCTCCCTAATTGCAATGTTCAAGATCAGATTCGGCCTTGGTGAACTCCATAGATGTACAGCAGAGTTGCTCCCACTTACATTAAGGCTAATTTTGGCTTAGTAGTTTTTGGAGATTGCTCCTCTTTCTAAAAATTATGGGCCTGATCCAAAGCCCATTGAAGCCAATGGAAAAATTCCTAATGACTTCAAGTATCAGAGGGATAGCCGTGTTAGTCTGTATCCACAAAAACAACGAGGAGTCCGGTGGCACCTTAAACACTAACAGATTTATTTGGGCATAAGCTTTTGTGGGTAAAAAACCCACTTCTTCAGATGCATGGAGTGAAAATTATAGATACAGGCATAAATATGAGAGAAGGAAGTTACCTTACAGTGGAGAACCAATGTTGAAGGCCAATTCAGTCAGGGTGGATGTGGTCCACTACCAATAATTGATGAGGAGGTGTCAATACCAAGAGAGGGAAAATTGCTTTTGTAGTGAGCCAGCCACTCCCAGTCCCTATTCAAGCCCAAATTGATGGTGTTAAGTTTGCAGTTTCTCTTTGAAGTCTGTTTTTGAAGTTTTTGTTTTTGAAGAATGGCTACTTTTAAATCTGTTATTGAATGTCTAGGGAGATTGAAGTGTTCTCCTACTGGCTTTTGTATGTTACCATTCCTGATGTTTGATTTGTGTCCATTTATCCTTTTACATAGAGACTGTCCAGTCTGGCCAATGTACATGGCAGAGGGCCATTGCTGGCATATGAAGGCATATATCACATTACATTGTTCTAATGACTTCAATGGGTTTTAATCAGGCCTTATATTAGTCACTCTGAGGGCTGGTCTTCACTATAAGGAGATTGACACTGCTGCATTGATTGCAGCAGTGGTCGATTTAGTGGGTCTAGTGAAGACCTGCTAAATTGACTGCAGAGCGCTCTCCGGTCGACCCCAATACTCCAGCTCCCTGAGAAGATTAAGGTAAGTCTACCGGAGAGTGTCTCCCATCAATGCAATGCAGTAAAGACACTGGGGTAAGTTGACCTAAGTTACGTCAACTCCAGTTACGTTATTCAAGTAGCTGGAGTAGGGTAATTTAGGTCAACTTACTCTGGTAGTGAACACAAGCTCTCATCTTCTCCTGTTTAGTTGCATGGGAAAAATCCTAAGAGCCCATAAGAAAAAAAAATCCATACAGAATGGGATAGATTCTGATCTTTTACACCAGTGGTAATCCAGAATGACTCCATTAACCTCAACTCAGTTATTCCGGGTTTGCGCCAGTATGACTGGGATAGCATATATCAGGGTGTGAATGCAGGCATGATACATGGACTATATGGCACAATCCTAAATAACAGTTATTTGACTGTTTACACCAAATGTAAAATGTGTTGGCGGTGGGGGGAGGATTTCCCAAGAGGATAAGAATTACTCGTTAATGCAGAAGGAGGCGGTTAAATGGGAATTGCTGTGAGAGAAGACGAGTTGGGTGGTTGAGAAAGGACAGGGAGGGGAACTTAGTGGGCCATAGGAGCAAGCAGTGGAGAGAGAGAAAGAATTCAGCTAAAAGGTACATTTAGGCCTTGTGCAGATGGCAGGGGACAGTCCTAACCTGGGTACCACTGGCTTCACTTTGTTGGCACAATATGGCATTTCTGCCAATAGCAGACCATAAGGTAATCTTTTGCAATAAAACAGCAGTGTTTTTTTGGACAAACTGATTGGGAAATGCAGTGATTCTACTAATTCTGCCTCTCTCCCCCCCCCCCCCCCCCCCGTCGCTGTTGTTGTGTAACAAATTTCATACACAGGCCTAAAATTAATTCTCCGTGAACATTCTACAAACAAAATCACCATGTGTCTGACTGTTTGTGAAAAGCAAGTGCTGAAAGGGTGGGAAAATGGCAAATCAAGCTTCATTTGTTTGGGGTTTTTTAAATTGCCGAACTTGCTATTTCACAATAGTTTGATGAACTATGAAATGAGCTGGTTTTCTTGGTCCACTTGTTGTGTCCATACCATTGCTACGGATCTTTTGGTCAGTGTAATGCAGCAAGACAAAGGAATTGAAAGTGCAGTTTATACCATCAATCTTCTCATCTTTCCAGGTGGCCCCTGCAAATCAAGGGCATGCATGGAGCCAGGTGAAGGAAGCTGATGCAGCTATTGTCCATGCAACACCTGCTCTGTGGATAGGGGCCTTTAATTTTCAGTATAAAAACAGTATACGTTCAAGCCATAAGCCAGCCTGTCACACCCTAACTCACAGGGATGAGCAGTTACTTACACAAGTAGTCTACCTGAAGTCAATGAGATTTACTCACTTGAGTCAGTGCTCACTATTGTGAGTAAAAGCCTGCAATTCGCTCCATATTGAGCAGAAATTATACCAGCCGTTCACATTATTCACACCGATGGATAACTGTGTTTCTTTTCTTTTCTTTTCTTTTCTTTTCTTTTCTTTTCTTTTCTTTTCTTTGTTCAGTAAAGCAACAATTATTATGAGGATTCTCCATTTCTGTACAAGAAAGCAGAAAAGGAGGAGGATGTTCCAATTCAGGGCTTAATCCTGCAACCACTTAAGCGTATAACTTTACCATTCACTTCACTGAGATGACTAAATGAGTGAATTTTTACATGCTGGACCAAGCTCTTGGTTTCTAAAACCATTATAAATCTGGATTATTCATATTTTTTTCTCACCTAGCTCTTTTGATTAGCCTGTGATTTGGGTAATAACTTGTTAATATATGATACATGCATTTTTTTTTCCTTTTTGCATTTGATTTAGTTTCTAAATGTGTCTGCAAGATGAATGCTACATTTCTACCAAAACAAACCATTAAAGTACAATACACAACTGCTACTAGCTTAGAACATTACATTGTTGGGATGGGCACGGTGCCAGCCTTTGTAAACGAGAGTACAAAGCAGAGGATTCATAAGGCAGATTCTCAACTGGAGTAAATCAGCATGGCTCCATTGACTTCAGTGGCGCTACACTGATTATTTTCTGCAGCTGAGGATCTGGTCCAAATGATAAAAAAATGGCTAGAATGATTTATGTAGTCATCATCCTAACCCAAACAATACTTCTATAAAATTCCTCACGATGCACCTCTAAGGAGCGGGATTTTTTCAAATACTTGTCACCCCACTCGCAGAACTGTGTTTTCATTCTGTAGTTGTTCCAATGTTTAGTAATCAATACCAGCTGTAATGTAGATGCGCTTTGTTTAGAGATCAGCGGAGCAGGGGTCACTTTCCTCCAAAGCACATACTGACAATGTTGGAAAAGACGTGTCACTTCAGGGTTCCAGCCATATCAAAGTAATCGCATTGTGGGGTAGTGGCTTCCTGCCCCCTTCCCTGTTTCATGTGCACATTTTGTCCTTTGAGTGAAAGTTAATATAATATGATTCCCCTATATGCACATCACACAGATTGATCTGCATTTACTTGTAACAGAAAACACATGGCTGGTCACGGCTTTAGAAAAATAAAAAGGATTACAGCAACCCCAGACCATGACTGAAAAGAGTTATTCAGCCCCTACATTGTATCATTTAGCTTCACAGCGGAGCAGCTACCTAATCTAACATACAACAGGCCATCTATAATCAAAGAGATTTCTGCTGCATCACTTGTCCTGGAACTGTTGCTTAAAAGTCTTGCACAATGATAACCCTATGCTCGCTTTGCAGCGAGAAAGTAGTACCGAAAGGAATGCCCACATAGGAAAACCTTTAGGAGACTGATTTAAATGACATCTGACAAGAGGATTTAAAGCAACTGCAATTAGATGGCCTACAGAAAGCAGATAACTGTTACAGGTACAAATGCTTTATTCTGCTTGGAACACTGCAATCTTCTTCTGGTCTAGATAATAACCTACTCTGTTTTCTGAAATGGCAGAATGATTTCCAGCAGTGCTCCTACTTTACACCTAATTGTAATTCAAGAAAGTCAAGCCGCTGAATATTTCCACTGTTCTCCTATTCCAGCAAGATTGTTCTACCATGAACTAGTCAGCTGGCACAGTGCATGAGAAAATTACTTTCTGAAATACTGAGCTACACAACATTACCTTAAGTATTATCTTTGGACAGAATTTCGAGCCACATATGAAGTAGGTGCATATATCAGTCTCTCTCCTTTTCTTTATTGTTTCTTTTTAAGAAATTCATTCAGACGCTTGCTTGTTTGTGTTTCATAGTTCCTGGGCTGGTCAAATTGATAGATAACTCTAAATAATGAATCCCATGACTGCGCTATTGAAATTATCTCAACCACCAAAATGTCTGTTTAATCTACATCAGAGTGTCTGTGCACCTTTTGTGCCCAGATAAATCAGCTAAGCATAACAAAGTAACTCCAACATTCATTTCCAAAGATCTGAAAAGCATTTGGCTTGTCTTACTGTAGCTCTATGGCTGGCAGCTGTCTGGCAGCCCTTCTGATGGGGGGGGAAGGAAACTACTTCCTCTAAACAAAATATGGATTTTATTAAAATCTCAGGGTTTTTTTTTTTTCAAACACTTGCAAGACAATGTTTTTAGTGAATTAATTACTGTTTTTTTATAAATAACACGTCTCATTTGTTTTCTCTAATCGTCTTTTCTTCTCATGGCAGATACCTATCTGAGCTAACCAAAAAACCATGATATGGGCAAAATTCTGGTCTTATGCTGGGAAAGGGCAGCAGCCTAGGAGAAGTGGAGCAGAGATGGCCCAGAGCCATCCGGCCTGCTTACATTATGTGTAGGGGCCAAGGCCACAATCCCAAGCTATCTGACTAGTGAGTCTTGAAGCTATGAAGCACTGTCTATATAGGACAGGATAGGCTTGGGGCGAGGCAGGGCGAGTGTTCAGTATTCGTTCTAGAGCCTAAAAGCTGCTCCAGAAGCTACTTAAAGCCCTGATTCCGCAGCAAGATCTGCATGGGCACACCCCTGCTCCCACGGCAATGAGTGGGTCTCTGTAATGGTTCAGGGGTCTTTTTGTGCAAGTGGTACTGCAGGGCCTATGCCTTAATTTGTTCTACGAAGGAGCAGCATGTATTCTTTGCTGCTGACAGCAATGTGTGTGTAGTGGTCAGGGATCACTGGTTGACCAGTGTTTTCAAGCCATGAAGACCTGATTGGATTATTAGTTAGGCCTGCACAGCACTCATGCTCCTTGTTCCCTCTCTAAAGGTGCAGCAACACTGCAAAACAGACCTGCAGCATGGGCTACGGGGTTATAAAATTGCAATGTAGATGTTCAGGCGCGGGCTGGAGACTGGGCTCTAAGGTTCCAAAGTAGGGAGGGTTTTGGAGTCCGGGCTCCAACCCGAGCCCGAATGTCTATACTGCTACTTTTAGCCCCGCAGCCTGACACTACAAACCCAAGTCAGCTGACCTTGACTCAGTGCCATGGATTTTTTTATCCCAGTGTAGGCACACCCACTTGAATTGGCCAAAACTCCATCCTTCATATAGGCGGGGAGAGTTTTTTAGAAACATAACACAAAACAAGTGACCTTTGAATCCTTCCAGGCATTTGACGGGAAACAACAACATGAAACAGTTTCCACCAGAGTGAAGTCATTTGAGTCTACATTTCTGGATCCTATTACAAACCTTAATTAACACACACCAAAAAAAAAAAAAAAAAAAAAAAAAAAAGCACAACCAAAGCTTTGCTGCTTTTCGTTCCATTGAGACACTGGAATAAAAAATATTTGTCATTCAGTAGACAATCTACTCAACACAAGATAAAAAAAAGAACCACAAAAACTAACATCCAAAAACTAAGAGGTTCATTAATCACAAAGTGCAGTGAATAACAATAATTTTTAAAAAATCAAGAAAGACATTGGCACATTAGCATTCATGGTAGGGCTTTATAGCTGTAACCACTACTGTGGCAAGAACAATGCCTTACCGGAACCTGTTTCATTCAGAACAATCTTTCCTGGAATGAGTTCTGTTGGGCTTTTTGTTTGTTTCAATATACTGTGTGTTTGTTTTTTTGCCACCCTGAGCAATCAAACTGGCTGTGTTATACAGTTGGATTCTAATAAAATGTAACAACAAACCATAAAAAATGTTTGTTTAATTGTACTGAATAAATGTTTGTGTGTGTATATATATATACATACACACACACAAACATATCTATAGATATATCTAGATATCTATATCTATACACACACCAAACATATTCCCCTACTGCTGTATGCTTTCTGTTTGAAGTGTTTTTGGATGGGACTCAAAGCATTTGGTAGTTTGCCAGTAAGGGACATAAATAAGAGAGGTATGGAGCATTTATTCTCATAAAATATATGACAGAGCCAGAGTACAGCATTGCACAGATATTTGTATTTTATATTTAAATTAGACATTTAAACATAAAAATCCCTTTGGAAGAAATGTAGTGGGATCTTCTTGTCAGTTAGAGACTTATGCAGTTCATCTGCCTGCCAATGAAGGCTTGTTCCCCTTACAATATATTTGCTAGCGTATTGTCCAGTCTAATCTGAAAAGTCCCAAATGATGGGGTTTCCGTCATTTCCTCTAATAAATCTTTCTATTGTGGGTTCAAATTTTTATGTCCAACCTTAGATGTTGATATGTCATCTTTTTTTCACACACCATTTTTATGCTGCAATAGTACAAAGAGTTTCATATAACAAAAAAAGGGTCGTTTGCCCACTTCAGTTCATTGAAACAATCCAGGATTTTCATTTGACTTCATTATATACAGTGTCACAATAGCAGAGTTCTTCATACAGCAGGTTCCATTGTTCCAGGGATTCTGAATCATGTAAGATCAAATAGGAAGCTTCTCCCTTGTGTGTGTGTGTTTCTAGCTTTCACTGCAATTATTTATTATTATTACTGTATATTAGTTATACTACATGGTACTATACCAACAGACAAGACAGGTCACTGTCCCAAGGAGGTTATAGTCTCAAGCCTATTTGCAAATAATACAATTGTTTATTTACCTTTTTCTTTAAGCAAAAACAAAAACACCTAGGAAGTTACATACACAAAAACTACAATAAAAGAACACTGGTTAGGTAGCAAAATCAAGCATCCAGAAGTTAGGAAATGACAGATTTACAGATGCCATGAGTTAGGCAACTAACTCCCATTAATTTTTAATAAGAGTTAGATGCCTAACCTCCTTAAGTGCTTTTGTAAATTGTACTAAGGACCCATCTGAATCTTTAAGCACTTGAACACCTTTGATTATCTGCCCCATGTGCTCTTAAAGACATAATATACTGCATAGAACTTCGTAAAGACAGTAGCATAAGTGAAGGAAGCATGGATACCACACTGGGAAACGGTCTATTTCATCCCTACCATTATTCTTCCCATACTGTTGTACGGCTGTGAAACATGGACATTACGCCACTCAAACTGGACAAAGCTGGAGGCTTTCCACACAAAATGTTGTTGTTGTATATTGGGCATAAAGTGGAATGACTTCATCCGTAATGCAGGTGTTTATGGTCGCTCGGATCTACAAACTACTAGGGCCATTGTCCGCAGGTGGCGCCTTATGCTTTTCGGACATGTCGCAAGGATGTCACAAGACTTTCCAGTGAACGCCGTTCTCTGGGGGATTTGTAACATCTGGGATAAAATTCCATCAACCGAGAGGTGGAGATGGCCCAGAGGCAGAACCCCTATTACATGGGTTCATCAAGTCTGTTCCGATGTTGGACTCTCAGGCCGTCAAGCCTTTGCGCTTGCGCAGGAACGGACCAAATGGCGAATGATCACAACAGCCAACTGTCTGGCCAAGCATTGAAGAAGATTATTCTTTAGCACTTGTCAGTTTTTACATTTATTTGGATGCTCTACAGATCCACAACCAATCTCTGTGTGTTGGGTTGTGTCAGGTTTTCTGTCTGCAAAGATCCTAGCATGTACTTCTAGTCCAAAATTAATTTTATATTAAGAAAAACAATAAAGAACAAAAATCCCATCTCTGGCAGAGAGCTTCTTTGGTGTATTCGAAACTACCTTGAAAACAAAATGGCTGCTGAGCTCGGTTCATGAGGAAAGTGCTTAGAAATGGAAATGTACACAGAAATTGAAAGCATAATAGTATTCTAGCTACATACCCCACAGTTTACAGTTACCGCTTTTTTTTATCTGCTATGTGAGATATTTGCTTATGGTCAGGATACTTATTGTCCAACTTGCAGATAAGTCATCTAGTTAATCTGCTGTAAAATGAGGGAATGGGGACTCTGAGTAATTTCTCTCTTCCCTCCTCCTCTGTGCAACACGCCATATGCCTCTGAGCAGAACAACCCCACCACAGCTAAAAGAGATTTAACCCAACTACCTCCTGTTTTCATTAGCCTCTCTGCAGCTTAGTGTCCTTCCTTCAAAAGAGACACAAAACCAAGGTCTTCGCTACTTGTGTTAATTAAAACTCCGATAACCCTTTTCGCAAAAGTGGGGATATTAGCTGTGGTATCCTGGCCAAATTCCAATGTGTATAATTACATTCTGCTTACCTAGAATTCCCCCTGCAGTTGAAGGTGGTTAAGGTATTTTGTGCGCTCTCTTCTGAGGCGTATGTAGTTGCTGTGCACTCGTAATGGGGCAGAGGTAGGGGTGGGATCACTTTCTAGTCTGATGGTGACTGTACGACAGTAATGGTTGGAGTAATCCTTATGCTCTGTCACATGGTTTATCAGGTGTGTGAAGCTCAGTGGAATCTTTGAATGAAAGCTGCTGTGCAAAGGCCAGCTCGCAGCCCAGCTTGCACAACCATATGAGGGGAGAGGGGTAAAGCTACCTGGTTTGTGGGTAACAGCACAGGGAGGAGAACAATCTCCACCGACCTGCTATGCCCCCACCCTGCATGAGTGGGATGAATTGGGGTGTGTGTGGAATCTCCCCTTTCCGGGGCGCCAACTGACACAGCTTCACTAGACGAAGCAGAGCGTCTTACAGCAAAGCCACAACAAGGTGCTAAATGTCATGTGTTGTGCTGATGACGTCCAGCGATAGGTCTCCTCTCATTCTCCAGCGTAGACAAAGCTGTCTTCCTGCTCTCCGGGTGTTGGGTGAACACGAGGCGCTGGCTGAAGGTGTGGCTTAGGATCAAGCAAGGTAAGAGTGAGGTGATGCACAATGGCAGGGGGAAGAATGCCAAGCAACTGACAAAAGCTGTCTCCTGACCCTCATTCAAGGGAACCAGCCTTTTGACTGTCAAAATTATGTACAATCTTGGGGTCTGATTGGGACTGATCCCACATTCCCAGATAGCATCCGTGGCCTATTTTCATCTTAAAATGCCCATTTTAATTTTAAGCTGACCAAGAAATTACACCCTTTCTTTTCAGATCCACCCTGACCACAGTCAGCCATGTCTTTGTCACCTGTACTTGGGCTTATCTTGGAGCGTCATCCAGAAGTGGCAAATAATGTGAAACACGGCAGTCCTTCTAAGTAGATGAGCACATCTCTCCAGGGCTGCTCAATCTGCATTGTCCAACAATCCATCGCTGCTAATTCAAGCATCAGGCTGCTACCTGTAAAACCCTAAAAAGTCAATGACTCCTCTGTCTGAGAGGCTGCCACCTCAGCAACTGATTAATGGGGACATTCCAACTTACATCTCAAAGTCTGCCTAGAAACGTAGGGCCTGACTTGGCAAGATGTTGGGAATTTCGAGAGAAGCGCTGAGTACCCTCAGCTCCCAGTGACCTCACTGAAGATTTTCCACTATCTTCTAGGATTAAGCTCCTATTGATCCTAGAAACTGGGTCTTGTTTGGTGGGCCAGGACCTCTGTGGATAGAAACTGGTGTTGTTTTATTGAAGTCAATGGAACTACTCTGATTTACAGCAGCTGAATCTGTTAATAAAGGCTCCTCCTAACTCTGGCTGTGTCATAACAATCACCAAAACAGTCTTTTCTTGTGGTGTTCTATTACTCTGTGTCTGGCCTCAGCCAAACCCCGGCAGTGAAGAGGCCTGCAAACTTTTTTGACCCTCAGAAAGATCTGGGTTTGCTTTGTTTCAAGTTTTTGGATCAGGTCTTATTACAACACACAGTTAGTTTGCCTGTCCCTGCTATTAACGTCTCAAATTGTGTGATATTTATGTTGGTCCTGGTGTGTTTATCTACAAGATGACTTTATTTGCCCTAGAGCTCAGATCCCAGCCTAATCCTGGGTTATTATGATTTGTTTGTTTTATCTCTTTCTCAAAGATTTATACTCTGAAACTCCTTCAGTGACACTAACAAAGATTTGATAGCTCAGGTGATAAACCAGCTTTGCTGGTAAGTTTCTTATAAAACTTCATTACAAATGAAATTAATCATTGTGGGTTTTAATGCAAAGAGAAGACAGTGGCGGCTATTTGATAGACTGTGCTCAAAGAGCTGGGCAAGCTTTATATCACTCTAGTTTATATGATAATAAAAAATTACGGCATAAGACCAAGGTCATATCATAACATGTAAGCAACAGCAAGGTTTTCTGGTAATACATCCCCCTGAGATGCCTACCTCAACTTTATTACTCATTATTGTAGCCATTTGGCCACTTCATATGCACTCCTAAAATATTTGAGACTCAGTTTACATCTCTGAACAGTAGACAGTAGGCTGCGGGTAGATGATTAAATTACTGTATGGCAACTTCTTGTTAACTAGGGTAAAAGCTCTTTGCAAAGCCTGCATGAATTTAGGGATTTCAGAAGCACAAAGCCTCTGCTGGGTGGGTTTCAACTAACATGACAATGTGATTACTGTTTATGTTATCCTTTACATTCTTATTTATCTGTCCTACCTACTCAATCCTTTGAAATTCCTCAGAGACTCTAGAAATAAAGTGGGTTCTGTAGGGAGAAGAGAACAGCACAGCTTGTTATGTTCCTAAATCCTCTGCCTATGGGAAAGGATAATTGCATTGAAAAGCTTTGCTGTCCTGGAACTGGCAATGAATATATCACTTGTCTTTTTGTACAGAGCGGGGGAAATGTGTTTAATAAAATATTTCCTGTGAGTATCTATAGGCACGTGAAAGGCAATAACATAGGGTTCTCTGGAATTTGTCGAAGACAGATTCTGTCCTACTGTGGATCTGTTAGGGCAAAATGGAATTGCTAAGCAGTGCCGCCATTCCTGTATGCCCCTTAAGCACTCAAGCAAAGAATATTACTTGCACCTTCAGAAGCCCTGCCCATCTAGTTAATTCTCATCTGCAATTCTGGCAAATGAGTATTATACCATTGAGACTTGAACCTGAGTTTCCAGGCCCGGTAAGTACAAGCCATTGAACCATAAACATAAACAGATGTTTGCACATGTGTGTGTTTCACTCACACAAGATAGCTGTGTTTCAAAATGTAGCCTATAAAAACATGGGGGGGACAAGAGGAAGAAACTAGCATAGGAACTTAATTACACCCAGAAAGGGCACTGTGTCCTCTACAACTCTAAGGACTTAGGGGTTCAACATTTTGATGTTGCTAAATCAGGAATCTATTAATACTTCACTAACCAAAACAACGCATCCCTCGACCCCCAAGTAATAGTCCACGGAGATGCAATATTAAGAGCACTCGATAAGCCTATTGTCACTTTCTTTTCACATATTACATGTTGCAAAGCTGATCCTTATTATTAGGGCCACATCTCAGCAAATGTAAAAGGGCAAAGTTCCACGAACTATGCCAGTTTATACCAGCTGAAGACAGTATGGCATTTCTCTGCAGTTAAAAAGGAAGACAACAGTATTCAGTTAATCCTGTGAGGCAAATTTATTGTTTTTCACTTCTTTTCAACCAGAACAAAACAGAAATTGAACAGATTTAAGAGCTTCAATCCCCAAACTCGGAGTGGATATATACCAATGTGAGGAGTTTTAAAGTAAGCATATACAGCAGTTTAGCAGAGAAATCTGATACTGGCATGGGTGAATATGCACTTTTTTTCACACCAGGGAAGACTCACAGCATCATTGAACTTCAGGGTTAGAAAGGACCGCAAGGGTCATCTAGTCTAACCTCCAAGAGATCACATGTTTAAGCTTCCTGTGTGATAAAGTCTAGGTTGCTTCCATTTTTCTGCATTTAGCTAGAAGTAATAAAAATGCATGGCAACACAGAAAGACTTAGGGCCAAACCCGCAGTCCCTACAAAGGCAAAACTCCCATGAATTTCAGTTAAGTTGTGACTGAATAATGACAGCAATATCTGACTGATAGTAAGCCTTCCATCTAGCTATTGTGCCTATCCATTGCGTGCCTATGAATATCACCATCATCTTTTTCAGACAGATAAATGAAAAATATTATATTTTTAATGGTACAGGTGCTAAGGCATAGTCCACTCCACCTCCCTATTGAAGATTCAGCTGGAGGACAAGAAAACCTTATTATATACTTCACCCAAATTGGTGTCTCAATGCCAGATCCTCAGCTGGCATAAACCAGATTATCTCCACTGACAGATCAGATGAAGATTTGGGCCCCCATCTCTCCCTGGCCTTGTGTTTACAAAATGTCTGTGACAATATAGTATGTGGTCCTTGTGAAGATACAGAGTATCATTCAAATTAAATGTGAATACTTGCGAGTGCACACTAAAGGGCAGAGAGACCAGTTGTGTCATTGGTTGAATGTGCCCAACCCCCATTGAATCCACTGAGGATAGCATGTGAGTAATGGAGAGCAGGAGATAGCCCATTGAGTTTCTTTTATGCTGACCTATATTTCCCAGTTTAACATTAATTTTTAATATGGTTTGTTTAGCTTGATCGTAATTTTTAAATCATACTCTTCCCTCTTGCCCTCCAAATTCCTCCTTGGATCCATCTAGTAAAGATCACTGTCCTCACTGTACAGAAGTGGCCGGGTAGGGAGAGCCATATATATAAAACGTAGTCTATTCCCCTTTTTGTGCCTAGCAGTTTTAACCATATCTTCAGTTTGCTGTCCAAAGAAGTAACACAACAAAGTGCTTATTACAACGTTATGAGTGTCAAACCCTACTGATGCCTCGCCCGCTTATTTTCAGACTTTAATAACAACAATGAAACTTGATTGAACAGCTTGGCATTTACAAATAGGTGCTTGTTAAAAACAGTTCCTCCCAACTTAATTAACACTAAAACCCTTTAGGTGTTCCACCAACTACAGATTAAAACAGCTGTCCTTTTCCCTGAAATTGAAGTAAACTAGAAGTAAGCTTCAATAAAACCAATGGACTATGACGTCTTCCAAGCACAACTATAATGAAATGTTACTGCTGTAATATCCAGCTAAATAAAGACTAGTGAGCTGGATAGGCCAGCTGCAGTAGCAGATGCAGACAGGATCATGGGCTTTAAACAATGCTATCGCTGAATAAACACAGACTAGGAGATAACATTTCTACACCTCCCCAGTTTCCATGAAATTAGGTTTTGTTATTCTAAATCCAAAGCTGATAATCTTCTCAGTATAAAATGAATAGCAGTAATTGTTCCATAACTGGTATCATAAACTACCATTAGTCAGGAACATTTGGGATTTTGTGATGCCCTGCACTGAAAGTCACAGTTTACATATTTGAGGAGACTGTACATTTTGGTTCGTGATAGAAGATCGCCATTTATATTTGCAAGACACTGCTCATTTCTGCCCATATGTTGTGCTTTTCTTTATATAATTGTTAATGCATGATCTGAATAAAGCGAGCCAAATCTAGAATCCTTACTCATGGAAGACCTCCCATTAATGCAATTAAAATGGAATAAAGAATTCAGAATCTGGCCCATTTATAGGGCAAACACTATTATGCTTAGTAGAACAGGTCAGACAACAGAATTTCCATCCCTGTAGGATATTCTGAGATTATTCAATTTACTTTTCTTCCAAATTAGGACAAAAATTTTAAATCTCAGAATTTTTCAGAAAATGAAATTTCTAAAAATATTTCATTTTGATAAAGTGGAAACATTTCACTTTGACTTTTATATATTATATAAAATATAACACAGAAGTCAAAACAAAACATTTTGATAAATTCCCATAAAAATATCAACTGAGTCAATACAGTCTTGAAAGCAGCCTTTTCTGATGGAAAACTGTTTCACTGGAAAACTTTTGACCAGCTCTAATATTCAGCATACAGTTTAGCAAGGCAGATCCATCAAAATATTAATGTTGCTGGATTGGTGTTAAAAATTAACTTTGCTTCTCAGACTAAGTGTCAACACGTTTTGGGCCCAATCGTATATTCTACACATAGTTTGTATTCCCACTAATGTTAAAAGATGCTTGGGCTTTGGGTTCAGACCCTTTATTTGAATGGCTCATGTTTGTTTCCCCTATCTTTTATCCAGGGGCGGCTCCAGGCACCAGCGCAGCAAGCGCATTCCTGGGGCGGGAAGCTGGGGGGGCAGCCTGCCGGTCGCCGTGAGGGCGGCAGTCAGGAAGCCTTAGGCGGCATGCCTGAGGGAGGTCCGCCAGTCCCACGGTTTCCGTGGCGGGTACGCCGAAGGTGCAGGACCGGCGGACCTCTCGCAGGCATGCCGCCGAATCGGCGTGACCAGCGGACCTCCTGCAGGCGCACCGCAGAAAGCCGCCTGACTGCCATGTTTGGGGCAGCAAAATACATAGCACCGCCCCTGCTTTTATCACATACTTTGACTCCGCTCTTGCAGTTTGCACCAGTTCAGAAAAGCCCAACATAGATAAGGGTCCATCCATATAGATCCAATTGTAGGATCTAATTGTAATAACTACGACTGGGCCAGATTCTGATACCCTTGCTCATGCTATGTAACGGCATCTTACACAACAAGCTGTCCCATTGAAATCAGCAAGACTACTTATGAAGTAAAGTACTCAAACGGAGGGGTGAGGATGGCACATTCTGGGCCCTATGTGCTTTATGGATGCTATTTGGCAAGCATCTGAGTATATTACATACAAGTATTATAGTAGATAAATCACCACAAATCCACCACGTCAATTCATTTCTATTGTATTTGTAGAGTATGTGCTCTAGGTAAATATTGAAGAAGATACTTGAGGCACTGATGATGACAAGACGCTGGGAAATCAATAGAACGTGCAGCGATTTTGCTTTTAAAGATAAATCTTGCATACTACGTTTAAAAGCGTAATGAAAACAATCCATTTAAATGAAACTCTATTCATCCTGCAGGAATTCCCCCACCCTGTGTGTCTCAAGAGTGATCCAGATACCAGCTGCGCTATTCCTCAAGTTGCTGCTCTTCTAGAAGTCAGTGGCAAAATTGCATTGACTTCAATGGAGTGTAAGACTGGGCCCAAGTGCAAAGAAAAGGCTCTCAGGCTCTCTGTTTCATATCCCTTCTGTTTGTTCAAACCAAGAGGTCTTTATCTCTGTTGTAAAATCCTAATCTGTTGCTGAGGGAATGGTTAAAATGCTACCAAAAAAAAAAAAAAAAAGAATTAGGGCCTTTTAATTTAAATAAACAGGAGGAAGCAATGGGACAGGAGAGACAGATCCTCTCTTTTCACATGAATATCCTCTAGCAATCAATTTGGGCACAGACACCAGGAAAGGATACCTGAAGAGTAAATAGAGTTTCTTACCCTTTGGACCAAACATGATAGTTTATCTTTTAAGAACAAACTCAGGAACATTTTATTGCTTCCCTGGCATCTTATTACGGTGTTCTAAGCAGGGCTTCAGTGTTTACGAGTGCTTATAACACGTCACCAAACAATTAAAAACCACTTAAATTAACAGGATGGATTTGTAATGAATTTATTTAGTGAAGTGATCCATGCATAGATCCTTACCAGATATCAGTTACCAATTTCACAGGGACTAGGGCAACATGAATCACCCAGAAATGGCAGGGCTATTGCTGTCTTAGAAAGAAATCTTCCTACTGAAGCAAATGTTGTGAGATAAGGGGCATTTATATATGCAAAGCAGCATGTATAGCCCCAGATATTTCCTGAATTCCAGTTACTCAGGGGTGTTTCTGCTTGCACAAAAATGTTCTCTCATAAGCCCAGTTTTATCTGTTTGATCATGCAGCAAAATCGTAATCCTGAAGGGCGGTGTGACATCACACTTTGTTGCCAGGGAAATGAATATGGCATCACAAATTCAGCATTGCATCTTCATTGCAGGATGAATAATAGATGGAATCTTTTTTTAACCACCGCTTTCCTAACTGTGTCAAGAACAATGATTAAAAACATACACAAATGTAACCAACAGGTATTGGAATCTCACAGGCTAGAATGTTTTAATGCAACTTGCAGCTAAGGGCATGGCTACACTTGCAGATGTAGAGCACTTTGAGTTAAACCAGACTTCGTAGAGTGCAGTAGGAAAAGCGCTGCAGTTTGTCCACACTGACAGTTGCAAGCGCACTGGTGTGGCCACATTTGCGGCACTTGCAGCAGCATTGGGAGTGGTGCATTATGGGCAGCTATCCCACAGAGCACCTCTTCCCATTCTGGTGCTGTGGCTTGTGGGAAGGGGGCGGAGGGGGCGGGGCATTCTGGGACCTGTCCCAATGCCCTGTGATCATCGCTTCGCATCCCAGCAATCCCTCTGCTTCTGTCCACATTTGGCGCCATCTATCAACATTTCTTGTGCTGCGCGTTCTGTCTTCCCTTTTTGGTCTGGGGAATGGAGCCCAAATTGCTGAGGAATATGCTGACGAGTCTCACCAGCACGTCACGTTTGGCAGTCGAGTTATTCCTTAAGATCCAAACTGACAGTGAGGACTCCGACGATGATATCGACTCGAGTAATGCATACGATAAAAGATTGCTTGTGGCATTCACGGACATGCTCACCACCGTGGAACGCTGCTTTTGGGCTCAGGAAACAAGCACTGATTGGTGGGATCACATCGTCCTGCAAGTCTGGGATGATGAGCAGTGGCTGCAGAACTTTTGGATGAGAAAAGCCACTTTCATGGGACTGTGTGATGAGCTCACCCCCACCCTGCGGTGCAAGGACACGAGATTGAGAGCTGCCCTGAGAGTGGAGAAGCGGGTGGCTATTGCAATCTTGAAGCTGGCAACTCCAGACAACTACCAATCAGTTGCTAACCAGTTTGGAGTGGGAAAGTCAACCGTTGGAATCATGTTGATGCAAGTTTGCAGGGCCATTAATCGCATCCTGCTCAGAAGGACAATGACTCTGGGTAACGTGCATGACATTGTGGCTGGCTTTGCACAAATGGGTTTCCCTAACTGCGGCGGGGTGATAGATGGGACGCATATTCCAATTCTGGCACCAGCCCACCTAGCCTCCGAGTACGTTAATCAGAAGCCGTATTTCTCTATGGTTCTCCAGGCGCCTGTGGATCACCGTGGGCATTTCATTGACCTTAACACAGGCTGGCCCGGAAAGGTCCATGATGCACGCATCTTTCGGAACACTGGCCTGTTCAGGAAGCTGCAAGCTGGGACTTTTTTCCTAGACCAGAAGATCACCGTAGAGGAAGTCAAAATGCCCATTGTGATCCTTGGAGACCCCGCTGACCCTTTAATGCCGTGGGTCATGAAACCCTACACAGGGAGCCTTGACAGCAGCAAGGAGTGGTTCAACAACAGGCTGAGCCGGTGCAGAATGACTGTGGGGTGTGCTTTTGGCTGTTTAAAGGGCTGCTGGTGCTCTCTGTATGGGAAGCTGAATTTGGCCGATGACAGCATCCCCATGGTTATATCCATGTGCTGTACCCTCCATAACATTTGTGCCTTCACCACAGGACGATCCTTCCTCTCTAATAAACCAGTCAAACTGGTTCAAATGCGTGAGATTACTTGCAAAGTCGGGTCTTGCCCAATATTCATAAGGGCTGAAGATTCTGGCCTTTATGCTCTTGAGCTCACAGTAGAGTAGATACTATTCCTTTTCCCCATCCAACGGAAATATAAAGAAACAGTCTCTTTATCACTGTGACAGGTTGGATTCCGCCCCATCCGGGTTGCCACCTGATATGCTGGGGACCCACTGGTTCCGCCCATTCCACCAGCCTGGGTTTCCTCACCCTATCTTAGCTGTGCCAGGCCCTCAAGCCTTCTCCGGCACACACACAGGGAGGGACACACCTAGCTGTAAATGGACACAGAGACACTGAGATCAGCTCTGTGTGGGATGAATCAGCTCGGGCATTCACCCAGCACACACGTGGACACCTCCTCTGGGGTATAAACTTAAAATAACATTGTCTTGCACTGTAGAGAAATCTATACAATGTAAACTCATAAATTCGCCCCCTCCCTCAATGCAGAGGAAGATATGCACAACATCTTGCCCCTCCCCCCGTTATAAATTGCACAAACTGGGTTTTATAATAAACAAAAATAAGTTTATTAACTACAAAAGGCAGATTTTAAGTGATTATAAGGGGCAGCAAACAGAACAATGCAGATTACTGAGCAAATAAAACAAAACACACAAACTAGGCTTAATACACTCAAGAAACAGGTTACAAAATGTAATTTCTCACCCTCAATGTTGTTTTAGGCAAGATACAGAGTTTCTGTAGCTTAGATTTCCAGTTGTCTCAGCTTGGACTCAACCCTGCCTCTCCCTCCAGGTGTTTTTAGCAGTCTTCCTTCCTGGGCAGGGAATGGAGGAGAGTCAAGATTAACCCCCTCCCCAGCCTTAACAAGGATTTACCTAAGGCAGGAATCCTTTGTTTGATCCCCATCCCCCTACAGTGGAAAAGTACCATCAAGTTAAGACATTTTCCAGTACCAGGTGACACGGTCACCTGACCCTGCTGTGTCAATGCAGCATCCCAGTAGACTTCTCAGGAAAGAATGAGATTAGCATTTTAAAATTTCTATTGCTTTCTTCCTAATGACCCATTAAGGCTGTTGTCTGGCGGGTGTTTCCCAAGTACATACACAATTGTAATTGTTACATAGTCAATATTCCTAACTTTAGATACAGATATGATACATACATACAAATTGGATAATCACATTCAGTAAATCATAACCTTTCCAATGATACCTCACATGACCCATCTTGCATAAAACATAGTTTAGTTATGCCATATTCTTATCATACACTCCATATTCTTAATAGAAATATTGTTAACATCACAATCACCATTTCTATCAGTCAAGCGCACAGGGTTGGCTTTAGCAGGTGCGGGGCCCCACGCCGGGAGGCAGATTGTCTCGCACCCCCCACCACCCCAACTCCGCCCCGGCCCCGCCTCAACTCCGTCCCCTCCCTTCCCCATTGGATCCCTCCCCAAATCCCCTTCCCCAGTCCCGCCCCCTCACTGCCCCATTGGATCCCTCCCCAAATCCCCACCCTGGCCCCGCATCTTCCCCAAGCACACCGCATTCCTCCTCCTCACCCCTCCCTCCCAGGCTTGCGCTGATCAGCTGTATGGCGGCGCAAGCGCTGGAGGGAGGGGGGAGAAGCAGGACGCGGCTTTTTTTTTTTTTTTTTCCCCGCTCCGCCGGCAGCCCCGGACGTTGCAGGGCCCTCTTAGGCGCGGGGCCCCATTCCAGGGAATTGGCTGAATCAGCTTAAAGCTGGCCCTGCAAGCACACTAGGGTCAATGCAACTTTCAGACAGTCCCATGTGTGTTTTACTTGAAAGGCCAAAGACTTAAATATATGCACACACGTGCACACACACAGAGAGCACAGAAAGACTGTTGGAAAGTAAGCTCCGGTCAGCATACGAATGGGCTTAGGTGGTGATTTGAGAAACCCTGTATAGCGCTGCTAACCTGAGAGAGTACAGTAAATCACAGGTTATCCAGTTTCTTCCTGAATTACATCAAGGAACCATGCAGCGTTGCCAATCTAAGAGCTTACTGTATACTGCTATTCTCTCCCTCTCTTGCTGACAAGGCCTGCAAACACTGTTGTTTTCTTACTGGAGCATAATAATGTTTCTGCTCATTCTTAAATGTCATAATTATTTTTAGTCATTTATCAGGGTTGCAATTTTCTCTGCTTTGTCTTTATTCATGGAGAGCATATTTGTTTATGTCAAGGACATTCCCTTTGCTGTCAGGCAATAATAGGATCAAATCAGAGAATGCTTAGAACCTTTTGCTTCTTTACAATTAGCAAGCAGACCGAAAATGGAAATAAAGCATCTTATTTATGTCTTTCTTTCCTCCATTACAACATCCGCCAGACAAAGCACTTTTAGTGCTTCACATAATTATCATTGCATTTAATAAAATTATGGAAATGTATCGAAGGGCTGCAGTATCTGGCTACTGTACCTCGTGTTGCAAATGGTGAGTAGCCACAAACAAAGAAAGCCAATATAGGGCTTTGGTTCTGCTTTAACCATCTCTGCACAAAGTTCAATTTTCTAAAGGAGCTCAGGGTCAGATTCTCCAAAAATGTTCAACACCCGGCAGTTCCAATTGTGACCTTTCTGGCCAGATTTCCAAAAGTGTTTGACATCCAGTGTGCTGTGATCTTCTGAAAAGCTAGCTAATTGTTTGGGTGCCTTCAATGAGAGCAGAGCTCTTTTGAAAAGCCTGGCCTTGTTGTCTAGGATTTTTCTCTCTGTGTATATTAATTTTAGTGTAAATTTCAGTGGAGCTCAATTTATTTGAACTATAACAAGAAATGACATTCAACAAGACAGTAGGGATGAATAGCAAAGATTGGAGGTGAAATCCTGACCCCATTTAATGCAAAACCCTCATTGATGCCAATGGGGCAGGATTTCACCTCAGACGACCAAATTCTGAGACCCCTACTTACACTGAATAGCGCCTAATTCCACAAGGGATCACCCTGATTTCACTGACTCTGCTCATAGCATAAGACCCTGGCTCATGTTGAGTGTCTATTTAACCATGTCACTTGTATGGTTCCCATCACAGTGCTGTCCTCACAAACTTCAATCTCTTTGTTCTCACAACTCACCTGGGAAATAGGACAGTGCTATTATCCCCATTTTACAGATGGGGAACTGAGGCCCAGAGAGACTTAGGTCATGCAGGAAGTCTGTCACAGAGCAGGGAACCAGAGTAATCCAAGTCCCACACTAGCACCCTAATCCTTCATCTCCCCAGGGACCTTCAGATCTTCTGTCTAATGCTGTCCCAGCTGAGCTACTTCAGCTCACTTGAGTAGAACATCAAAATCGAATGCAAAGTGAATTTATTTCCATCTGGCTTTACTGAGGCAATAATCAGTCATCCCTCTCTTATTTATAGTTGTGATGGTGCATTCCTTTACCAGGAACTTTCTCAGCCATCTGCCCACCAAATTAATGAAAAGCTCAGCTCTCTTAAAATAAGCAAAGTCTGGGTGTTTTTTCTTCCCTGTATCCCTCCCTAGTGGGGCAGTTGCCATTCTGAGTAATGATCCTCCTCTTCGATTTCTCCCCCACTTCTGCAACAACAAAAGAAGAACCCAGACCACAAATCAGTCAGCAAAACAAACAACTTTTTGTCTGTTAGGCATGATTAAGTGTGCTTTATGCTTGTGCCTTTTTAGAAAACATATGTGGTTAAGCACTTGAAACTACTTCATCATTTATTTTGATTTGAGACCTCGTGTAGAGAGAAGGTGACTGAAGATAAAACCAACCACCTCTGCAAAAGGCTTCATGCTTCTCTCAATGTAATTCAGTTGAGTGGGAATACAAATCAGTCAAACGGTGGTATTGATCTCTGACACATTCCTGCACGGCAGTACTATCCAAATGAAATGACAACACAAAACAGTTCCCTTTTAAAATAAAAAACCACCACCCCGGACTAATTGCTGTGAAAGTCTTTCACGGCAGACTATTGTGGCTCTTTTTGTAATTCGGCTGTGTGACATATAGCAGACTGAAAGGAGAGGCGTGAGTTCTTAGCAGGGCCATTTTGCAAGTAAATTACATAGGTTTATTTTTAAATTCTCAATCCTCGAGAGAGAATCAAAGTAAAAGGGAAACTTAAAATAGGCCAGCAAGGAATTGTATAAATATGGAGGTTGAGATTAGAAGTGAATCTGGTGTGGGCAATGTACCTTCAAGCACATGGGTGTTAAACAGCGGTAGGTATATTCAATGTCATCCTGTTGATTTTCCCTGAAAGTGGTGAGTTTCACAAACCTGAGGGGTGTTATATTGGCACTCTCTATTTTGGGAAATGACTTCAGAGTGGTGGACAGCACTAGTTGCAGAATCTGCAACCTGTCTACTCCAGCTCTGAGGGCATACAGGGACCACAAAGCCAGCTTAATCAACCCTTGGGGAATACCTCTAAGGTGAGGAGCATTCTGCGCTGTCATATGGCCGTGGGGATTCCCCACCTACCTATGCCATGCTCCCAGTAGCGACCAGCACAGGCACATGCAGAGGTATGGCCCAGGGCAGATGTAGACCACAGCAGTACACAGTGTAAATCAGAACAGCTCCTGGATCTGCGTTAGCTTCAGAGGCCACCCTAGCTATAGGCAAGCAAGACAGATGCCTACAACAGCAGATTTGGGCCCGCCATCTATCCAGCATGATGTGGGGCGGCCAGGCCAAATTATAGTGGTGTAAGGGGTGCCATATCGATATGTTGCCTGAGTCGGCAGACTGTGTTGAGCAGCCTCTATCTAGTTTATGCTTCCACTGCCCAGGAGGTGAAAAGCCAGCTTTACCCCCAATCTCCTTGCCGCGCAACATGCTCAGCCACAGTCCAGGAACAGGCCCAGTGTGAGTAGATGGCCTGAACCTAGCCTCAGCTGGTGAGGATCTGCTATGGATAGCTGAAGAAAACCTTGATGCAGTTGCTGTACATGAGTTAATAATCTCTTCTTTGAACCAATTCTATTTTAAACCAGTCTAGTGGATGATAGAGTGACCTCATGCTGCCTCCTCTTCCTTCCCCTTAATTGTACATTAGTCATCTTAATGTTCAATTGGTGACATCATATGTTCATGGCAACCGATTGCTTTGTCATGAACATAGGTTCTTTCTCAATACAAACACCATCAGATCATGACATAAACATTGTCATGTTGCATTTGGGTTCGATGTTACCTAATCTATGCAACCTGATGTTCTGATTTCACACAAAGGGCCTGTGCTGGGGTGTTCACCCAGGGCAGGCTTTAACTTTTTTGCCACCCCAGGCAAAAAAGAAGAGCGCGCCCTGCTGTACCCCCCCTGCGAGCACCGCCGAAATCCCCACCCCCCAGCACCACGGCACCCGAAGCCCCACCCCCTCCAAGCGCCGCGCCACCTAAAGCCCCACCCTCTCCAAGCGCCGTGCCGCCCGAAGCCCCCGCCCCCCTACGAGCGCTGCACCGCGCCAGGCCCCACCCCCCCAAGACCCTGCCCCCCAAGCACCACAGCACCCGAAACCCCGCCCCGCTCCGAGCACCACGCCACCCGAAGCCCCGCCCCCCCGAGCACCACACCGCCCGAAGCCCCCACCCCCCCTCCGAGTGCCGTGCTGCCGAATCCAAAAAAAAAAAAGAAAAATCGAGCGCCGCCCTGCCCCAAGGTGCCGCCCCAAGCACGTGCTTGGTCGGCTGGTGCCTGGAGCCAGCCCTGTGTTCACCCACACTAGCCTGAAAGGGTTAATGTGGCTCAAATAGGGTGAAGTAGCCGGATAGGTCACACCTATGGGAGAGATTGGCTTAAAAGGGAAGCACTAATTGAGGATGGAGCCCAGCTGGGCAGGAGCAGGTGGAGCTGGTATAAGGTCAGAAAGTGAAGGCACAAGAAGGCTTTCCTACCTGGATCTTTAGAAAAGCACACTGGGGACTCTTGAATAGTAAGTGGGCTGAATATCTAAGAATATATAGTTGTATAAGTGATACTCTAGAGGAATTTCATGATAATATAATAAAGGAAGTGTAAGACGTCGAGTTGCCAAAGACTCAGAAATCCAGTTACCTGGTGGAATGAAGATTGTAAAGCAGCAGTTAAAGAAAGAAAGAAGGCACACAAACAAGCAAAAAGTACAATGAATAGCAAGGACTTAATGAACTACAAAAGATGTCAAACAGTGGCACAACGAATTATTAATAAGGCAAAGAAAGAGTTAAAGAAAGTATTGTAAGAAAATGAACAAAGTTTCCAAGTTTTCAGAGGAATATGAAGAAGTTAAAAGAATGAATGGGATCCAGAGTAAAAACCGTCTTATACCTGGTCTTGTGGTAAATGATAAAGTTGCAAGTTCTAACTTAGGAAATCTGGACTTTTTACCAAAAGAGTTCCAAAATGATAGCAGTGATACAAATCAAAGTAACGAGTTTTGTGAACAAAAATAAATGTTTGCTGAAGAAAATTGTGAGCTCTTCCATGGCTGAGTAATATATAAAGATGATGTACTGAATGAAAATGTCAGCATACAGGAACTCAAAATAGCTATAGACAAAAGTAAAAATACAGCCTCAGGTAAAGATAGCGTAGCTAATGCCATGCTTAAGCATCTACTGGAAGGGAGTTTCAGAGTTTTATTGAATTATATAATATGTGGAGAAAAGGAATACTACTGGCAGAATAGAAGCAAGCAGTGGATATAGCACACTGGAAACCATAATCCCAACTATATATATAAAACGATGGGGCTGAAATTAGCTGTTACCATTCAAGAATGAGATCGGAGTATCATTGTGGATAGTTCTCTGAAAACATTTCTTCAATGTGCAATGGCAGTCAAAAAAGCGAACAGAATGTTAGGAACCATTAGGACAGGGATAGGCAATGACACAGAAAATATCATAATGCTACTCTATAAAACCATGTATCAGAGGGGTAGCCGTGTTAGTCTGGATCTGTAAAAAGCAACAAAGAGTCCTGTGGCACCTTATAGATGAACAGATGTATTGGAGCATAATCTTTACATGCGTCTGACGAAGTGGGTATTCACCCATGAAAGCTTATGCTCCAATACAGCTGTTCATTTATAAGGTACCACAGGACTCTTCGTTGCTTTCTATAAAACCATGGCACTCCCACACCTTGAATACTGCATGCAGCTCTTATCACCCTATCTCAAAAAAGATATATTCGAATTGGGAAATGTACAGAGAAGGGCAACAAAAAAAGATGAGGGGTATGGAACAGCTTCCATATGAGGAGAGATTAAAAAGACTTTGACTGTTCAGATAAGAATGACTAAGGGGTGGTATGATAGAGGTCTTTAAAATCTGAATGGTGTGAAGAAAGTGAATAAAGAAGTGTTATTTATCCCTTCACATAACACAAAAAGCAGGTGGTCACCAAATGAAATGAAACGAATAGGCAGTAGGTTTAAAACAAACTTAAGGTAGTACTTCAGTCAACCTGTGGCACTTGTTGCCAGGGGATATTGTGAAGGGAAAAAATATAACTGGATTTTTAAAATAATTAGATTCCTGGGGGGATAGGCTGATCAATGGCTATTAGTCAAGATGGTCAGGGATGCAACCCCGTGCTCTGAGTGTCCCTAAACCTCTGACTGCCAGGAGCTGGGACTGCACAACAGGGGATGGAAAAGACAGGATACTGGGCTAGATGGACCATTATAATAATAATTAATAATTAATAATAATAATTATAATTAATGGAGATATCCTATCTCCTAGAACTGGAAGGGACCTTGAAAGGTCATCGAGTCCAGCCCCCTGCCTTCACTAGCAGGACCAAGTACTGATTTTGCCCCAGATCCCTAAGTGGCCCCAGACCATTGGTCTGACCCAGTATGGCAATTCTTATTTTCTTCTACAGCTAGGACAACTTGGCAAATTACGCACAAGGCCAGATGCAAATAGAGCTGTTTCCCTCACATTGTGTGTGGCAAAACTATGGAAAGAATGATAAATGAGAGATTAGTAGCTTGGAAAAATGAAATTATAAACTGTGTACAAAGTGGTTTCAGGAAAGGAAGTTGCACAGCTGATCATTTGTAAGATTAGAAACAAAAATACAAAAAACCATGAGGAACCAAGTGTTTATGATAGCTGTCTTTTAGACATTGACAAAGCATGTGACATGCCATGTGGGGAAGGCTTGCTGTATTATCTAGCCACAAATGGAATCACAGGAAGAATGTTCTGGTGGATAAGAGACTTCTTAAGTGATAGAACCATAGAAGTCTGGGTCTGGGCAGCTTTGTTGAATATTTATAAACTTAGTAATGGCACTCCACAGGGGTGTTATAGCCCAACCCAGTTTAACATTATGATTGATGATCTCCTGGAAAGTATATGGGCAGGAATTGGTATTGCTATATTTGCAAATGACTGTGCTACCTGGGCCAAACGTAGAAGACAGCTGTGGAAAGAACCAATGAGATGATCGGAGCATTTCAGAATGGGGAGATACTTGAGGATTTAAGATCTCACTTGCTAAAACAAAAGGAATGATCTTCCCCAAAAAAGAACACTGGGAAAAAATGGAACCTATATGTCTATACTGAAATAATACAGGTAGTTCAACATTTTACATTATTAGCAGTTATGTTCATTAACAAATTAACTTGGAATGGTCATGTGGATAATGTCAAGACTAAATGTAAAGATAGGATGAATCTGTTTAAAAGTATTGCTGGGAACAATTGGGATGCAGAAAATAACATGTTGCTGATCCTGTATGGGACACTAATAAGACTAGTTATAGATTATGAATGCCAAGATTTTAATTCAGCTTCTAAATCAACACTTACAATATTAGAGCTGATCCAAGTGCACGCTCTGCGAATTGCATGTGGTGCAACTATTATGATTCCATTGTCTGTGCTGCAGGTAGCAACAGGAGAAAAGCGTATAGATTTAAGGTTGAAATAGTTCAATTTAATCTTCTGGGCGAAGGTTATTGGAAATAGTGAAGATGAGTACTAAATGAACACACAAGGACTTCTGGGAGTTAAGTAGACAAGAAGTAACTGGGCACCACAAACTCCCACATGCCAACAGATTCAAAAAGTGGGCAAAAAATAAAGGAAGGGCAGGGAGAAATTAAAATCTCTAGTTAAGGGACATCAAACTATAGGCGGATGGTTGTCTGTCCACTTCTGGATTTGGCAGGGAAAGGGAAGAGTAGGAATGTCAAATATGACAACTAAGATTTATGAGTTTATACATGGCAAATGGGGTCAGTATTGCCAAATCTATACTGATGACTCTAGAGATGACAACATGGGTTGAGAGGAATGTCCTTTTGTATCCCTGAATTTGGAATTAAAAGATCTATGAGACTATCAAATGTTGTGGCCACTATGACAGCCGAATTGATGGGCATGCTGTTGGCACTGACCTGGATAAGGGATGTATGCCCAACTATGGTTGCAATCCTATCTGACTCTTTATCAAGTATAATGGTAATTAGAAAGGGAGCCTCAGAAAGCAGGAATGACTTAATCAATGAAATGTTGTTCTTAATTATGGAGATAGTACAATTAGGTGTATATATATATATATAATAAGAATGTGGATTTCAGTGCACGTCCAGATACCTGGCAATGAAATGGCAGATAAAGCAGCAAAAAATGCCTTAAAAATAAGGAGGTCGATATAAAGATCCCTCAGAATAAACAGGACGTCAGAAGTTTGCTTAAGCGTGAACTTAAGAAGGAATGGCACCAAGTGAAGACAAAAGGACAAAGGTTCTATGGAGTATGCCCTAAACTTGAGGATAATGGAATAGCTCTGATAGAAGAAGTGAAATAACTAAATTTAGAGTGCTAACAAGTCACTATGACCTGAATGATCGTTTATATTTACTAAACAAGCACAAAGATGGGGTGTGCAACACATGCAAAGTCCAAGAAACAGCTGAGCACGTGATGTGGCAATTCAAGGAGGATTACACAAAAAGATGCTTTATGAAGAACCGATGTGCCTCAAGGTGAAAGAATATCATAGGAAAGGACTGGTGAGAGTACCGGGAAAGTGGGGTAGCATTAAAAAAGCATTACTTCACTATTTTTAAGGCTACAGGACTCTGTGAGGGGATATAGGCTTGGTCTACACTAAACCCCCAAATCGAAGTAAGGTACGCAACTTCAGCTACGTGAATAACGTAGCTGAAGTCGACGTACCTTAGTTCGAACTTACCGCGGTCCACACCCGGCAGGCAGGCTCCCCCGTCGACTCCGCGTACTCCTCGCGGCGAGCAGGATTACCGGAGTCGACGGGTAGCACTTCTGAGTTCGATTTATCGCGTCCAGACAAGACGCGATAAATCGAACCCAGAAGTTCGATTGCCTGCCGCCGAACCAGCGCGGTAAGTATAGACAAACCCATAGATGTTTGCTTATACGAAAACTGAGGTAGGTGGCAGTCAGAGCCTGATGTGCTGAGGCTTCTGTGCCATAAAACAACAGGTAAAGAAAAAAAGGCGAGTGCACTGTGGAAGCCTGCAGTCACTCTCTGGGCCTAGAGACAGAAAGGAGGAAACCCAGGGAGAGAGTAGTAGCCATGGGATCCTGGCCCTAAAAGGAGGGATTTACTTGGAGGGGGGAGGAGGGAAGAAGCCTGAAAGAGGTGAAACAGGAAAAAGCCTAGGGAAACTGCCGAAAGGTGTGGGACAGTGCAAAACTTGGCAGCTGATTTGAGAGTCCCTGGGCTGGAACCCGGGGTAGTGGGCGGGCCTAGGTTCCCATACCCGCCACTGGGGAAGTGGTATAGGCTTGACATGGAAGACTGCTGGGAACGTTACCCAGTCAACCAGACCAGTGAGACTTTAATAGTCTGGGAGGGGAAAACTAAAATGACCTGGCCAAGCCACAAAGAGGGAGCATCCTGAGTCACAAAGAGGAAGCACAGCAACTCCTGGAGCGTGAGAAGGGGCCGTGGCATGAGTGAGAGACAGACGGGAGTGTCGGATCGGGCTGCACTATTCCTCAGGCTCAGGCACAAGGAGGCACTACAGCAGGGAGTAGAGAACCCTATGACAGTGCCAGATATTCAACAGGTATAAATTCTCATAACCCCTCTGAAATGAATAGAGCTATGCCGATTTACATCAGCTGAGGAGTTAGTCCATAGAGTCCCACAGCCTCTGCTGCTAATTAGTGCTAATTAATTTTTTTCTTCTCACTCTTTTCTTGAAATGTTATAGGCCTTTACTAAGTAATGGAAATGGGGCAGGGTGACTCTACATGTTTGCATAAAATCACATTGAACAATTGTATTCAAAAACATGGCAAATGTGTTAACTGGAAGTCTCGAGAGCACTAGCTTTATTGCATCATTTCCATCATAAGCTGCACGTTTATCTGGCCTGAGCTTTGATAATATGTTGGCTGTTGTGTGATCATTATTAAACTCCAATATGCAAAGTACAGCTTGTTTCTGAATGTCGCTGTCAGTTGTTGAGACAGATGCCTTTTAGGTCTGACACCCAATGAGCTTTGACAGTCATATAGTCAAATGTTTATCCACTTGTCCACATCTCAGTCATTGTCTGAATATCTTTATGCTCACTCTGTCTCCAGGCATGTTTATTAAGTGGGATGCACTGCAGTACAGATGCATTATTCTATTATCTGCAAAATACATTCAAGATGGAAGGTTTAAACCATAGGTTAATGAGTAGTTGTGAACCTCTTACAGTAAATTCAAGTGCATGTTAGGTAACCCTCAGCCCCACAGTTAAGTATATGCCTAAAGGAAAATGAAGGCAGTCCAAGCAAGCATAGGAGTGGGTTCATATCCTGGGGAAAAGGCCATTGCTGGTCTCACTTAAAACAATAACAGGAAGATGATTATCTTTCCCAAAATTCATGAGTATAATTTAGCAATTTGATGGTAGTATCAGCTGCTCATTTTCACACACTTGATATTCAGCTCATAAGATAGCTTTATAAACTTAGAAGGATATCAGCTGCAAAGAGAGTGGATCTGGTCTAACCCCAGGATTACAACGTAGTTTAAATATATAAAGAGACCCCTGAAACAGAAAATTGCAGAGTACTATTTCCACCCCAGTCTTGCCAAATAAAAAGCACCAAAAGGTTTGAATATGTCTTGGATAAGCATCCAAGCTTTCAGGTGCTTAACCAAGCCTCCAGCAAGCAGCTCCTATACTTTTAGTTCATATACTACTTTCTTAACAAATTGTTGTGAAGTGAATGGATGGAACATGAAGCTCACATATCACCAGTGGTACATGTATCACCATTTGGGAACTCCTGCTAACAATAGGCCCAATATTGATCGTCTTAAATTAGCTTCACTAGTATTTGTAATTCCTTTTATTCACTTTCTAGGAATATTTGTACCAGCAACTTTCAGTAGGAAGTGAAAGTGTCAGGAATACTCATATTTGCAAGAGTATTCCACCTGAAAAGTGCTAACACGTCTATCTTGAAATTTCTTTGTGGGTAGGAATGTAATTCAATGAGGGAAAAGCCACAATAGCATGTAATTTAGGCAACCTGCCACACAGTGGAAATATGAACACTCGCAGGAAACAGCTGACAGGCATTCCATAGACGCAAATCTGTATATACAAAACATTTCTCTAGCAATTCTGAATAGTGAACACATTTGTGAAAATCACTGTTCGTGGGCAGGAAAAGGAACTCAATTTGTTGAATAAGTGATTGAATATGGATTGTCTACACAACTTTTCTAGCGATGGGTGAGGAGAATAGATGTAACTATTTTGAAACTGCACACGTGCTCTTTTTTTTTAATACCTGAAGTTCCAAAGCTAGATGATAGAATTTATTCATGAAATTTACACTCCAGTGGTGTAAATAAATGGTACAATGTCAAACATAGGATCACACAAATACTGAACTGAGTCCTGGCTCGTAATTCAGTTGAGGGGTTTTGTTCACATTGCAAACTAGAAAAGCACTGGTAGCACCCTACTGTCGTCAGGCAACTTTAGATGGTTTCTTCACATCAGTACATGGATGCTTTACTTAGTAAATGCATTGCCCAGCGGTCCCTGTTTAAAGCCTGATCCATAGTCCATTGGAGTCAGGGGACAGACTTAATTGATTCCAATGGGCTTCTGATCACACCTGTAATATTATGTTCTAGTAGTAAGAAATTGCACAGTAATTCCATGGAATTTCTGCAGTGTTGTCCAGCCAAGTATAAAGGGTTGATATGCAGACGAATGCAATGTAAGAAATTAGCCTTATATAATATTTGAAGTGCAGCAGCATGCAACAACCACAAGCAGGATCAAGACCTCATTATGCTATGAGTTGTACAGATCCACAGGAAAACACAATCCCTGCAACAATTCCAATCTAAAGATACCAACTAAAGGAATTCTACTGAAATAAGGTTGCAACATCCATCCATGATGACATTCTCACTTAAATGGGTGAAACATGCATGGTTCAATTAAAAATACTACAAAATGCGATAAGAACTTTTATATAAGTGTATGTGTTATCGTTAGGGCCTCTCTAGCAATTAAGTATCTAACAGAGCTGGGTAATACATTCACAATGAAATCTTGAAACCACTTGAAACTGACTCAGCTTGGGATTTCATTGAAAAGCTAAAACTGTGAGCAAGGCGAAGTTTGTCAATAGGTTCCCATATATTCCTGAACTATGTGAGTAAACCAGCATCCAGTTTGGAGGACTTGATCCTACACCATTGAAACTGATGGGCATTTTCCTCTTGACGTCAATGGAGGCAGGATCAGGCTCCAAATGCACTCAGACAGTGTTACATCTTATTTTGCATAGTTTTAATACAATGTCAGGTGAAACTGAATGGTTACAGTTGAGATTCACACTCAGTTCTGTGGTCATCTATAACTTTACGTGGATCCAAGAGGAGTCTGAATCTATGTGGACTAATCCAAAGCAAATGTTCATGCAAAGCTCTGCTAAAGCAAAATCACATGACTTTCAGGTAATCTATTTTTTCCCCTTTACTTCAAGCAAATCCATTTTTGGACATGATTTTCCTATGTTATGTGAGAGGTTCCTCACTTCCTTTTCCTTCCTCTAGATCAGTGGTTTCCAAACTTTAACAGCCTGTGAACCCCTTTCTCTGACACGTCAAGTCTCATGAACCCCCTCCTAAAAATGAATATTTCCAGGGTTTTTCTCCTTTACCTAAGTATAAATTATAAAAGCAGTGATCTTGGAAATGTAAAATTTGTTTTTATGACATGCTTATTACACACTATTTAGTATTAATTATTATTTATCATTACAGTATTTTTATTGCATTATGAAAATGGCAACACTCTTCCAAGATCTCACTTTCGTAGCTTGTATCACTTTGAATAAGCCTGTTATAAGACAAGGCTCCTACGTTTCATCAAGGAGTATCAGATGTGAAACAGCAGGAAGGGATTTAAGAAGCCAACTCAGAGTTCCTCCTACACAAGCATTCAGGTCTTGAGCAGTCCAGGCAAACAAAGTTTAAACTTGTTCTTCATAATAATTTTAAAAACAATACTAGCTGCCTATTTAATTTTAAAAACAGCAAAAAATATTCACTCCCTTTCTGTTTCGTATAAGGAGTCTTGAAGTTGAAATCTCCTCAGTGTGATAGATATGCTTGCTTTGATCTGCTTAGCTCTTGGAAGTCCAGGGGCTCCAGGCTGCTGGCCCCGTGCTGCCCGGGGTCCCTAGGGACAGTTCTGTCCACCATTAGGAAATTTTTTCCCAAGAACCCCCTGTACTATTTCGTGAACCCCCAGGGGTTCACGAACCCCAGTTTGGGAACCACTGCTCTAGATTGACAGAAAGGCAGTGTTTCTGTTTGGGGAAGAAGAGTCTTTTGGGTACATAAGCAGCTGGAGTCCATGTATAATGTGTCAGTTGCCTTTTACTGCAGCTGATGGAATGCTGTAAAATAGGGCTTTTAAAGACTGATCTAACAGGGATTTGCATGAATTCCAGATGTTCCCTATATGATCAGTCTTTCTATGTATGCAACAAATGTATCCCCTATGCACATCTAAAATGGAACTTGCCCAGCCCAGCACATGAACGAGAGAGTGACTGCTTCCCTAGAAGTCTTTTCTTTGTTTTTCCATTTGGTTCCAACACATCAATGCACATAAAATATCCGTTAGGCTCATGGGAATCAAGATAAAGTACAGGACCTGAATCTGATCATCACACCAAGGTCAATCCATTGATTTCAAAGTAGTTTAACACTAATATGGACAATACACATATGCCAAGTTATAACGGTAAGGGTTACAAAAACTGTCCAAGAATTTTTAGAAAGGGATCTAAACACACAAGCTCCAGGGCATAGGCCAGCCTCCAACTACTGGAAATTAGGAAGGAATTTTCCATTAGCCATCCTGTAACTACCTCCTGCAGGATTCCTTGCATCTTCCTCAGAAGCAGCTGCTGCTTGCCACTCTCAGGGCCAGGACACTGGACCAGATGGATCCTTGGTCTGATCTAATTTGGTATTTCGTACATTCCGATGCCTTACTATTAATTCACTACAGTGTAAGTGAGGTTGGCATCAGGCCCTTTGTATTTCACTGGACACAACAGTTACACTTTTCAAACAGCAGTAGCCTTTTTGTGTGTCATAATCAATCATCCCCGTGCAAACTCAATCAAACCTGAACAGAAGGGGTATTTTCAGTAGGATAAGGTTTTCCAAGTCCCCTCAAATAACCTGAAAACTTTCTGAATACAACACTGGAAGGTGAGTAATAAATGAGACCTAGAAACAGGAGATGGAAAGGACTGACATAAGAGCTGTGCACAGGCTGTCAGTTTCAGATGAGAGGCTTTCAATGAACCAAAACCAGCAGGTTTGATTTGCCTCGTTTCACAGGCTTTGGGATTTACTTGGAACTCTGGGTTCATTGCTGATTCATCTCTCCTGCACTTGAGTTTCAGCTTCCTTAGCATGTGGGACCAAATAGTTGAAAAAGTTCAAAATGCTCGGCCTCCACACATGGGTCCAGATTTTCAAAAGTGCCCAGCGTGCAGTAGCTCGTGCAGTAGTTTCAAAATTACCCAATCTAATCATTCTCCAGTGCATACAAACATATAGGAATGCAGACTGCCATCCCAATCTCTGGGCCTGGCCATGCTGTGCTCAGATCAGTTATGGGCAGTAAAGATAGCTTTATGGCATCTTTTTACATACATACACACTCCAATCCTAGGACTGCCAAGGAGAGAGCTGGACCCTGGCACAAATTACTAGAACCTCATAGCTTCTATAAAATTACATCAGGTGCAACTACCCAAGGGGCCAGCAAAGTACCTGTTGGTTAGAGAAGAGAACTGGGAATCAGAACTCTTGCACGCTATCCATGACTCTGCTACTGACTTACTCTATGACCATGGGTAAGTCACTTAACCACTGTATCTTGGATTACCCCCGTACAATGGGGATAACTATATCTCATAGGAATGTGGTGAGGTTCAATGAACCTTTGTCAAGTGCTCTGAGATTGTCCCATGAAGGCTATGTAACTGGGGGTTAAAATATTAAAATAACAAATGTAGTTACTGCCAGGATGAGAAGAGAAGGAAGCTTTGTTGGGTTAAACATTTGCCTTTGACATATCTCTTCTGTGGGCACCTTCTGTATGGTTTTACCAAGAGGTTTTTTTTTTTTCTTCAGGAAGAATCTGATATATAGCAAGTAGTCATTGAAGAATGTTTAAGTACATTATTACTGGAACAAGATTGCTGCATCATTTGTGAGCATTCCATGGGGAAACAAAAACAGAAAGCTGTAATAAATCTTCAGCTAGATGTTGCCTTATTGGAGATCAATTGGCGACATCCTTCTTTCAGAGGCAAATTTCTTCCCCAAACCAATAGAAAATATTGCTACGTGTGCCAGGACTTTGCTGAGGGTAAGGAGGTTACTGTATTTGAATGAATATATTAGGGTGACCAGACAGCAAGAGTGAAAAATCAGGACAGGGTGTGTGGGGGGGGGTTATAGGCTTCTAGATAAAAAAAAGCCTCAAATATCGGGACTGTCCCTATAAAATCGGGACATCTGGTCACCCTAAAATATATCCTTCAATGACAATATACAAGCAATTGCTTAGGGCTCCAATTTAGTATTATCCCCAACATGCCATTAATCTTATTTAATGTGGACTTTTTAACAAGTATATTAATGTCTGTTGTGTTGGTATATATTTTTTTGGTTTGTGAAAATAATGCAGTTAGTATTTTTAGGAGGTGGGTGAGGTGGCTCCCCAAAATATTCCTACTTAGGCCCCCTAATGGACTAGCACCATCTCTGTCTGTTCAAGTACTTAACTATGGAAGTTACTCTAATGCAAAAGTGAACATGGTACCATGACGTACTGCAGCGATCATAAAGCAAAATGTTCAACAAAACAAAAGTAGGCCCATGTTCACCCCAGTGTTAAGGCTTCTTGGCACTGTGCCACTAAAGCAAAACAGCTCTTAACATAGCAAAACATACGGTATGTCTACACTGCACACCACAGGTAGGGTATGTCTAGCTACACGCCACAGGGAAAAGCAAGATGCATCCACACTACAGTGTATAGCTACACATGTCAGTGAAAGGCTCTGGCAGTGGGGAGGCAGACTGGAGTCTTCCCCCACTGCCAGAGCCTTTCCCCGCTGCAGGAATCTTTCACTGCAATAGGGAAAGGTGCCAAGATCCCTGTGGTGCGGAAAGGCTCCAGCAGCAGGTAATTACTAGAGTTTTTTTCCCACTGCTTCCCTGCTGCTGCAGCCATTCCCTGCCCTGGGAAAGACTCTGCTACTGGGGAGGCAGCGGGACACTACTCTGCTAAAAATAGCAGTATAGACAGGACAAGCATTGCTTGAACATGTAGAGAGCCGTGGAGGGCACTTACCAACAGGGTTCAGGCATGTCTTTTCTCTGCTCAACTAAGCAGTGCCTCACTATCTACAATGCTATTCTTACCTGTGCTAGGGGGCGTGCAGTGTCTGTACTCTCCACTGTAAGGAGTGTGCAGTGTAGACATATCCATAGAAGGATCATCCCAATGTAATGGATGATAATTTTATGGCATAGAATTGATATGGTGGCTTCTGTGTGGTCCCTTCTGTGGAGTGCATAAGGGACACGTAGGGTGAAAAGAGACATGTTCAGGCAACTCTTTAGCCTTGCTGATCCTGGCTGCTGTATCAGCCCCTTTGGGATCTGGCAGAAGTGAGAACAGCAAAGAGGCATAGCCAGACCAGGACCATGCATAATTATATAATTTCCACCATAAGTAGAGATGCACCCTAGATATTTACACTAGGTCTCACAGTGTAGTAGTTTGTGGATGGTCCTGTGTATAAATATGGGAATTGCCAAACTGGATTAGACCAGTGGTCCTTCTAGTCCGGTATCCCGTCAACAGTGGCCAGCGTGAGAGGCTTTTGGATCATACCCCACTGACTGAGCAGTACTAGGGGAAGGTGCAAGAATCCCCATCATGGCCAGTTTTGTAATATCCAGTTTCAGCTTATAAGGGAAGCGTCTTCCTCAGCCTGTTCAATTAGTCATCTGCTCATGCCCTGAAGGAGCATCCCATATCTCATACATTTTTTTTATCCTATGTAACATAAATGGCTTCAAACAAGAGACCTCTTGCAACTCAAATAAGAATCATGCCCCTAAATCCCTAGACAAATACAGAGTCACAAAGAGCTTTCTCCCTTTGAGGCTTTGTGCAGGGGTCAGTCATAATTCCAGGCCTAATACAGTGGTTCCACCCAACTACCCAAAGAAGGGAGCTGTGGCCCCATTTTTTTCTTCCTCTCTCTTACCCTCCCACGTGCCAGAAATGCTGAGCCACCATGGAGGGAACACATACTACACTGTGTAACACATCATCATACACATCCCTGATGCCCTGGGGAACTGTGACAGAATCTGCTAGAATTCCTCGGGGGGAACCTATTTCACATGACCTCTCCTATCCTTACCTGCCACCCCAAACAAGCTTTGTCTTAACAGCCATAATCCTGCAGTCTTGCATTATCACATAATTTAATTAACATTAAAGGACTGTTTCTGATCTCACACCAGGGTAAATCCAGCATAACTCCATGAAAATCAGTAGATTTACAGGAATGTACAACTGGTGAGACTTCAGATGAGTCCCTATGTCCCAGTTAGTTTCCAGGAAAATGCAATTTTTATTCATTTACCTCGTTCTGAATTTTAATTAAGATGATAGTACCGTCTCTAAGCTCCAATTGTCAGTATGGATGGACACCTGCTGCATGGTGTATCGAATGCTGAGCTATTGTCCCACATGCCCCATACTCCAGTTTTCAATAAATATAAACAAACCTGAGAAACCATTGAAACTGTTAATTCAATTGGGCTAGATGGCACTGTGGTTAATGTCTTTAGCCTCCAGAGACTTAGATTCAAATCCAGTTTAGGTGGATCCAGCTTAGGTGGAGGCCAAATCTATTTGGCCTCCACGCAGCCCCCATGGTCATTTGTCCACATTCTAAAAACACCACAGAACTTGCAGGAATGGCAGGGCTTAATCAAGAGAGGCCAAGAATGTAGGTGCCTTGTAGAAACTGCATGGGGAAGAGTGTCTGGTGTCTGTCCAACCCTAATTCTGTCTCTAGGGTTTCATACTGCCACCCATCGCTGGAAGATTTGAGCACCTGGCTCTACGCAGTGCTGTTCTTACCCTGCTTTCATAAATAAACACCCACACAATCTGGCTCTTTGGATCCACAAATAATACAAAATCAGGTTTTAAACTGGTTCATATTGGTTGAAAAATATCTGGGGCCAAATTCAGACTCCATTGAAGCTAGTGGCTCCTGAGGTGCTAAATGTTAGGATAAAAGAATTATAGTTATTTGGTGCAATTAAAATGGAAATTGCCCCTTTGGCCCAATAGCTTGATATCAAACAATATTTTAGGTAAATGAAGAACTGCAGATGAAGCCACAGCTAAAATTTCTTGCTAACGGCAACTATGGAGAATGTCAATAAAGAGAATTTTAAGTCAGGAGCACTCACATCTCTGTGAGTTTCAACTTCTTTTGAAAGGCATCCTTAGATCATGTCTTATTCTCTAGCTGGAGTGGCAAGCATTTTGATATCAAAAAGCAAGCAATGACTGGAGCATTTATAGAAAGAAATAGCCTAGGGTGTTTATAATGAGGAGGACTCTAACCCCATTAGTAACATTCATCATCCTTTAAAGGACTTTTGCCTTTCACAGACAAGGATGCCGCTTACGAACAGAAGTGCAGATTTGGAGACTATCAGTAAATAGGAATATTGTTTCTGATTCCGTTACTGTAACTTTGATAAGTGTTCGGCAGACAAAAAAAAATGGTACTATGAAATCTCTAACATCCTGCCAATAGCATTATTAGGCCAGATGGCAGGGGAAAATGCAGGACAATCGTCTCATCAAAAAAGATGCTTGGGTGTTAAATGAGAAAATTGGTGGGGGTGGGGGAGGGATTCAGGCAAGTAGCATCATTTAAACAAGTAAACAAAAATGATTTAGAAGTGAATAAGCAGGAAAACATCCCCACAGCTCTATACAGTTGGCATTTTTTTAAATATGGACAATTATTGGGCCCCCAAGCCTGTCGTTTTATATATAGTAACCACACACAACTGTATCTGTTCAGGTTAATGCAGGGCCAGCCCTAGACTAAATGGTGCCCCGGGCAAGGAATATCTTCAGCGCTCCCCCCTCCATTTGTTAAACTTTTGAATACCTTATTTTTTATTGCATTTCTAGCTCATTTTATGACTTTGATGCACGATTTGCACGCATGATTTATCCCTGTCATATAAGACGATAAATTTGCATGCTAGGAACTGTAAATTTTTATTTATTCATGCCATATATAAGCAAATAAAAAAATTTGTTTCCTCTAAGCTTATAGACACTTTGTAATCTTAAGAATAACATCAAGAAATTGAACAGTGCACCAACATTGGGTGGACCAGTATTAACTAGTGTTACAGTAGGTGACAACCTTAGAATGTTAACCCTCGTCCTTTAGTTCAAAAGGTCGTTTTTCTCACCTTTGCCCTTGTGAACTGAAGCACAGCATCAGGGAGAGCCAAAGACTGGCCAATGGCATTTGCAAGCAATGTCAGTCTCTTGTCAGCCATCATCTATCAAAGATATGTTTAATGAGCCTGAGCTTTGAAAAGCTGTGCTCATCTCTTGCGACTGTGACCGGCAGCATGAGCAGAATCCTCAAAGCTATCCACACATTAGGAAAAGTGTCCTTCAGCTCTGCATCATGAATGAATTGGAGTGGAGAGTGCTTCCCGTGATACAGAATGTAATGGATGTTGTCCAATTCGACACAGAGGTCTTTATCGTTGACGTCCGAACATTCCCCATGTGCCAGCGTCCAGTGAAGGTCCACACAATTGTTCAAGAGTGTTTTTCTGTCTGCTGGCAGCTGACTAATATCATACAACCCCCCCCCCCCCCAGGTCTTTTTGTGCCGCTTCATTTGCCCAAACCTTTCTTCGATGGATACTCGAGTAGTGTGAATGAGCTAGCAAAAAAGTTCCCTCTTGAATTTTTCTTCTGAGCATCTCATCACCTTATCTCTGCCCTGGTAACCAAACTGTCTCTTCTTCCGATTAATACGAGTTTCCTTGAAGACAGTCTCAACTCCTAAGTTTTCTGCCATTTTTTTGGCAGCAGTGATGGCATCTTCAAATCCACCATCTCTGTAGGCCATAACAAAATCAAGGCAGCTTCTAATCAAAGTAGTAGCAATCATGATGTCCATCAACTGAGTTTCTAATGCCTTGCGTACAACGTTTACTTGGAAGAGGATATCATGCCAAACCACAATTGAGACCAGAAATTTGAATTCAGTGATCTGTTTTGCCAGGCTTTGTGCCTTGTGTCTGATTCCGGCCTCGGCTTTACTCGACTGTGCCAGTTCTATCATCGAGTCGTAAACCTCAGTCACTTGGTACCTCACTGGCTTTACACTATCGATGCGGCTCTCCCAGTGAACGTTACTGAGCAGCTTGACGGTCAGATTTGGAGCATTGTCTGTGAGGACCTTCCATCTGATAGTTGATGCTGAAAACAGGACATATATCTTTCCAGTACTCTGAAGAGAGATACTGAATCTAAAGAAGATGATGCTGCATCTGACAAAACTAAGTTGAGGGAACGGCAGCCACAAAGCACAACGAAAGTTCTTAGATTCAGCACAAAGAAGCTTGCTTGGATGCCACTGTTTCTTCCCTTCATGTTCATGCTGTTGTCATAGCCTTGGCCGTGGCAGTCCTGAAGCTTTATTTTATTCTCATTTAAAACATTCATAAACAGTTTGGTTAGACCTTTTCCAGTAGAGATGTCCACAAACCAGAAACAGATAAAGTATTCCTTTAGTTGGACACAGCCATCCTCGTTGTCAACAATTTTTACTGTAAATGACATCTTTTCACTGCGACTAATGTCAGGAGTGTCATCCATTATTACAGCGGGGGCTGGCGCAGCGCGGCACTGGGGGGCGGGGGCTTGGCGTGGCGCTGGGGGGTCGGGGGTTGGCGCGGCGCTCGGAGGGGGAGGCGGTGGCTGGTGCAGCACGGCGCTTGGAGGGAGGCGGGGTCTTGGCACGGCGCTTGGAGGGGGGCGGGGGCTTCAGACAGCGCGGTGCTTGGAGGGGGCAGGACTTTGGGTGGCGTGGCGCTCTGGGGGCATGGCTTCAGGCAGCATGGAGCTCTGGGGGGCGGGGCTTCAGGCGGCGTGGTGCTCGGGGGCGGGGATTTCGGTGGCACTGGGGGGGTGTTTCGGCGGTGTGGCGCTCACGGGGGGGGGGGGGTACGGCAGCGCGGCGCTCGCGGTGGGGGCGGGGGGCGGCACTCTTCTTTTTTGCCTGGGGCGGCAAAAAAGTTAGAGCTGGCCCTGATAACTTATCCAATTAGCCACAGAAAGTCAAATTATTCTTTGCAAGCAAGAGGGTAAGTGAGATCAGATGCTTGAGCACGTTCCTCCAGTGCTGGGTTTCTACATTTATAATGTACTGGTTTTCTGCATCTATGCATTTATTAAGCTTGCGCCTGGACTTGACCTCCATCCATTTGGAGTAGGCTATAAAGTGGCCAGGTGACTTTTCATGTTGCTTCAGAACATCAGCTAAGTGATGCCAGTAATTGTACCTGGAAAGTGCAAGCAATGATTTGGCATTCTTGTAAAATATTTTGCAACAAAAACCGAACACTTTATCGGTTGATTTTGAGTAAACTAACCAATGCCGATTCAGTTTCTCACCATTCTTAAGCACTGTTTTGCAGTGTGATTTTGCGAAGTGTCGCTTCTGCTCATATACTGGAAATTTCATATCCTCAGTTTGCCCGGCCCGTTTAAAATTGTATGATCAATATCAGCAAGTTTAGGATTGCCGGCCATATAGCAGGACGTGATGTATCGATTTGTGGTGTGCAATTTTTCTCACTGCTGTTTCTATCATCATGCAAGGCTGATTCTTCTTTATCGTTTCTCTCCTTTTCATGTAAACCAGATTTTTCTTTGTCATTTCTCTCTTTTTCATGTGATCCACGTTCTTTTTTATACTACCAAGAAAACTGGATGATTCTCCATCACTTTCCTCACATTTTCATTCCTTATCTTCATGTAAATCTGCTAATTTCTTCCATCATTTACACTTTGCTCCTCAATTTATTTTTCACTGGGATGATCACTACTGCCTAAAGCCAGGTCTATGTTTTTCTGTTTCAGATATTTTCCTGTCAGATTTGCCCCTTGCTGCAAAACTAGATTGCAATTGAGCTTTTTGCTTCCTATACTGAGCTCCTGAAGGCTTCTTCGGGGTCATCTTTTATTTTCTATGGGGAAAAACCGACAGTATTAGGGAGAGTTAGAAAGTCATGAAACATTACGTGTTAAGCACGGCAAAAGAAGTAACAATATTTCTTTTATATTGATGGGTATATAGGGTTTTGATAGATATCTCTGGCATCTCATTAAATATGTCCTTTATTAGTTACTACTTACACTCTTCAAGTCTTAAAACATAATACACTTTCACAATTACACAATAAAACAAGATTCACAATATCACACCTGGTATCTTACTTCACTTCACTTTGTAATTATATCTCACTGACTGACGGATGACACCCTGCCCGTTTATATACCCACCAGGGCATGGCTGACAATATTCGAGGAGGTTCAAGGAAAATGTAGTTCTCAGAAAGTCTGGAAGGTTCCACGAGGTTCTAAGAAGGTCCAGAACATTCTAGAACGTTAGGTGAATAATGAATCCGTACACGGAATATCTGAAACATTTTACTTCAAACATTCTATTTTCTCTTTTTTTCGCTAACAACAAAAACAGCATCCTGAGCCCGGCGCTTCCATAGCCCAGTACCGCAGGCCGTCGCCTGGGTTGCCTGCCCCTAAATCTGGCTCTGGGTTAATATTGCTCTAAGTGCATAAGCAAAAATAATTGGATGCCTTTGCTAATAAGTGTGTCTGAAAGAATATCATTATATATTGATTTATATTTACAGTCCCTTGCCCAGTTGCTTCCCTCCTACATTAAATATACTTGAGATTATATGTAAAATTGAACTTAATGGGCTGAACAAGTTGGATGACAACTCATGAGCTGATGTCACACATTTTTGTTTTACTTACGAGCTAAATAAATATCTGATTTATTTAGAAGGGTGACGGGCATCTAATTGGCTACACATAGGAAAAACATCTTTGTAAATTACAGGTCTCTTGGGGATGACTTCTAGAAAGTTGGGTTGGGAAAACACTCATATATGTACCTTCGGGGGACGAAATTCACCCATGTACAAAGGGTGAGCACAATGGTCTCCACAAGGTGGGAAGGATGGTTTGATGATTAGTATGCCAACTTGCGAGACCATTGTTCAGTTCCCTGCTCTGCCACAGGCTTTGTGTATGAGTTGGATGGGTCAGTTAGTCTTCCCTCTGTGTGTCAGTTCTCAATCTATGAAGTAGGGATAATAGTGCTTGCCTTCCTGCCGGGGTGATTTGAGGATAAATATATTAAATATTGCAAGGTACTCTAATAATGGGGGCCATTTAAGTACCCAAGATGAATAGATATGGTGACTAAAAATATCCATAGTTCCTGTAACAGCTACGGAAACTATAAAGTATACTTAGTAGTTTGCATAACAGAAAAATCTATTAGGGAAGAGGAAGCTGGCCAATAGATAAACACAGATAGTGTCTATTCATATGCAAGTTTTTTTATTTGGTCCTATTCTTAGTTTTATATGTACTGATCTCTTTGGAGTATGGAAATAAAATAATTTATTTTGTTGCTAAAGTACTCAAATAGAGCATAATTCTGCCTAGATTTTAGAATTTACTGCTAGGAAAGTTCACGGAAACAGGGAATTGTGAGAAAATATTGCAGATTATTATTAGAACGCCAATTTTAAATCATTGTTGCAGGGGCATAGCCACGGGTGGGCCTGAGTGGGCTGTGGACCATCCATATAGCATCCAGGCCCACCCAAATCTGAGCAGGGGTGCAATGCTGTCAGAGCGGCCTGGAGCATCACTCGGGCACCTGAAATCCAGGACAGAGCTATGCACCTGCTCTTCAGAAAGCTACGCTCCAGTAGCTCTGCCTTGCCATTTTCTGAGCCGTCCCATGAACGTGCCCCACTCGACAGATGAAGCCCTGTGTCTGGGGACACCAGGGCTAAGAAGAGGGTATGGTGTCGGGTGAGAAACTGAGCTAGAAAGTGCTCAGGGGCTGCCCATTGGCTAGCAGCACTTTCCGAACGGATCATCCACTGCACGGCCAGAGGCAGCGGCGAAGCTGGTCTCTCTGCAGTGCTCCCAGGAGAGAATGCATTTTGCTGGGCATCTCAGTACAGAGGCCAGGCCGAGTTGCGCGCACAGGCAAGCCCCTGTTCATGCCCCCGCAGTGCAGCCAGAGCCAACCTTGCACAGGGGCCCCCAGCTGAAGGGCAGTAGCTCATGCCCCGCAATGAGGCAATGGCTCCCTCTCTTCCCCCGCTGCAGAGTCAGGGCACAGCCGAGGGGACCAGCGCTCTCCACCCCAGTCAGGCTGCACAGCCAGCTGGCATGGCCAGTGGATAGCACAGTCTGTCATTGCCTGTCCACCTGAAAGACGAGACCCACCCAAATTTCCACTCCTAGTTACGCCACTGCATTGTTGTATTTATAGATGGTTATCATCATGGCCATTCCCAGGGATTGAACCCAGGACCTCAAGAGCCGAACCATGAGTGCCTCCATAGTTTGAGCTAAAATATTAAGCCCTGTATCTATAACAGACTCACTATCCTCTATGGATCAGGTCCAACAAGAAGATACAGAACACAGACTGATCAGTGACTTACATTTGCTCTTGAAAATCTGATTCAGGGAACAGAAATGTATCCTCTGACCCATGTGCCAATCAAAACAGCTTGAATATTAAATACAATGTACTACTCACGAACAAACAAGAATTTTTCACAGATAGTATTTTGTGTCTAATCAAATAAGAAATTCAAGAAAATCACAAATAAATTCCTGGACAATGTATTTACCTAGCTCTAGATAGGAAATTAGAGCATTTTTTCCCTTTGCTTCAGTGGTTCCCTAATAAATGCAGTTTCCTGACATCTGTCCTGAATTTTCCCCCCCGTGAAGAAGAGAACTAGTGTCTGAGTTATTTACAGGTGTACATGGGCATCTATTAGCACAGCTCCAAGCTGCATACTGTGGACAGTAAGCCAAACTACAGGGCTCAGTAATTCACAGATTCTGTCCAGAGAGTCTGTCACATCTATTCTGAACAAATGTTCTATATAACAGGTACAGTATCTGGTCATAAAATGTGTATTCTTTAAATCACAGCCCTGGTACATTATTTTATCTTTTATAACACACTGTTCCATGCAGTGGTGACTAGAGCAATGCACAGTAAATTCAGACAGCAAGAATATGATACAAGTTTCAGGCCATATTTAGAGTTTATAGTTTTAATGAAAAGAAGGTAATTCAGCTCACTGACATTTTAAATTTGCAAACAGCTCATTGTCAGCAGTGTTCATATTTATTTACTATGTACTGTCCCATGTCCACCAGAATAATATCTGGACCCATTTAGAAACTTGAAAAACAAATCAACTACAAAACAAACCATCCCTCGTCCACCGACAATGAATAAGTACCCAGCTATTGACCCAAATCAGCACATAATACAGATTAGATATATTTTGCATTGGAACCAAAAGGCCACAAGACTTGTATTGTTTGCATAGACACCAGGGCTCTTACTGTAGAAGATAGATTAAACAAGCAGACTGAACATAGACAAATTAGATCAAATAGATTAAAGAGTATTTGACAAGCTTCCCAAACTTGCACCCTCCTCCTGCATGACCAAACATGATCCATACCGTTAGCCTCAGACTGATTCAATTCAATATCAACAAATGGTTTCAGATCATCTACCTGCCACTCCCACTCCTACTTGTTTGATCTGGGGTTCACTTGGTAGTCTCATTGATCCTGCATTGTTCATATCAGCCTCCTTCTCTATTGGTATCTTTTTCTAATGCACTCAAATTCCGAACCTATGGATGAGCAGCAGGCATGTTTGAAAGTTTCACTTTCCAGAGAAAAATGAGGGAAAAAATATCAGTGCCCACCAATACAGTGTGGTATTCCACAGATGAGAGCCCTATAAGAACCTAGATAGGAAGACTGATTGTATATAAATAAAGACTGGTATCTAAATTTTAATCAGTCCTTTATTTAAAGGCCCATTCTGTTTTCTGGGCCAGTTCTGCTTGTATCTATGTACAAATAGGTCTTTCCAAATGTCATGGGCCAATGAGGACAGACACTTGCATTAGATTTAACAAAGTGGTCATGACTTTGCTATACCTTAACAACAACAAACATAAAAGCAACCCATTCTGACAGCAGTGGAAGGGGGAAGGCAAGGTCTTGAGCTGTCACTGGCTTGTCCCTCACCCTTCAGTGCTGAAATCCAAACTGTCTAAGGCCCAACCAGCCCACTTCAACCCAATGCCCTTATGAGCCTCACTCAGTTCCAAGGTCTATGGCCCCATGAAGGCAAGAGGAACCTCTGAAGGTTATCATGACAGCTCAGGCATCCTTGAATGTCTAAGGCACTTCAGCAAAGATGGGTTGATGCCTAATTCTCATGAAAAGACATGACCTCTAAGGAGTTGGGAGACCCAGCTGCCATCCTCCAACAAGTCTCACCCCAATCTAATCCCCACTGCCAAGATAAAGTACCCAAAGATGTGATGCTGTGAAAGAAGCAAATGGTAAACAATAATTAACGGTGGCATCTTCACCCACATACTGAGTAGTATGTAGTGTTCAATCACTTCAAAGTCTATAGGCTACCAGTGTAGACAACGAACTGCAAACCCCCATGACTATCTGAAGCACAACACATAAATGATACACACAAAATGAACTGAACTTGACATTAACTTCTATGAATCTATCTACTTACTTATACAGTTTCAGTCTCTGCAGTATCTGAGTGCTGCCTAAGTACTTAAATATAGTATGATGGCTATTGGAGATTGACCTTCTGATGGACAGCTGAAACTCTTCCCCTCAACCAATCAGATCACTTTGGGCATGGCGCTAGTGATGGGAGTGATTTTGGGAAGCAGGTGACTCTCTCATCCTTCAGGACACAGGGGAAGCTGCCTGAATGTGCCTCAAGCAAGGAGCTGCCTGAGTTAGGCGTAGGAAAGGAACCTGTCTCCTGGGAGAAGGGAAATCTGAGTAGGGGAGGGTCTAAGCGGTGAGACCACAACCCTAGGGACGAAAGATGGGAAGGAATTTCTCTCAGGATGGCTGATCCAGAGGCACATGGGGTCCTCCAAGATTCAGGCTCATCCAGAGCAAAGGGGGTTCTTTGTTACTGTTGTATTATTTAGGGCCTGTTAATTGTATGAGTGTTGTTTCGTTCCGTTCATTTTTGTATTACTGGTTTCACATAATCCCAGTCAGAGCAGGGGGCAAGCTCCTGGTTTATTTTATGACCCCTTGTGTGCTTGTGTCATTCTGGGTGAACTCTTCGAGTGTCAGACGCTCACATGGCTCTAATGGCACAGGTGTAGCACTTGCCGCCAGGGATTGTGGTGTGGTTGTCATGGCTACCCACATGAACAGTTTCTATGTGCCACATCAGATCAGGCTCAGGGATCGCTGGGGCCACCGAGGTCAGTCACAACAGCAATGGCAGTCTGGTGGGCACTGACCAGGGAGATGCCCGCTTTTGCATGGTGCCATCCATGTATAGCAAGTGCCTCCCATCCACAAGCCAATCCCAGCACCTCTAAAAGGTCTGGGATTGAATCATATCCAGGCAGGACTGGCCAGCAGCCACCATGTAGCCAAGGTGGGGCTGTAGCTCATCTTCTGGCTGACATGCCCCTTTTTAAAGGTAAAGCCTCTTTCCATTGTTCTTACCTAGGGCAACTCTTTGGGCTACAGCTAAGAGGAGCAATGGGTGATTTAATGCAGTTCTTACCAACAGTTTGTAAACATTAGGAAACATTCCAGGGAAAGCAAAACATCTTTAGTTCAGTTATAGACCTTTGAAGGTATTCTAAATTAACAAATAACAGCTCCGCTTGGTAGGGTAGCTGATCTGTAGTGAGACATAGTGAGGGGGAAAGGATTTCATTTGTTTCTTCCTTTCCTTTTGACTTCAAGCTATGATTTCAGGGTTCTTTAGAAGCCTGCTTAATTTATCTTTGCACAAGCTGATTAGATATCCTTGATAACAAGCTAGTTAGGGAGTTGCTCTCTTTTTCTCATTTCTTTAGTGCTGATCTGAAGGGCTTGTAGGGATATTTTTCCAGTAGCAAAATGCTGATTTCAGATACAGGTGCGTATTATGGGAGTGTAGAAAAGGTGCATTTCATCGTCGCGTGGAAACTCAAGGTACAAAAAAAATGAAAGAACTTTCCCACAAACTTTATGGTCCCTTAAACATTTCATGGTACAAGACCTAAAGTGGTATAATAATAGAGATAAATGATAAGTAATTCCCTTTTGTAATTCTAATGCAATTGAGCAAGTTACCTGTGAATTTAGGTACTTTTAATAGCCAAACGAACTTTCAACCAAGGTCTGCCCAGGCATAAGGATGACTTCCAGCTGAGACAGATTTTTTGCACATTCAGCTGGCTCAGTCATGGGGCAACATCCTTGTCTGGCTGACCTAGCAGAGCTACTGCTGAGAAACTATGAAGGGTTGGGTTCAAGTCTCAGCTCACATATATACACACCAAATTCAGCCCTAGGAGAAGGAGAGCTACAACTAGCTGATTAAACTTGTCTATTATCTGGGAACTGCCTCACCGACAAAATGCCATCCCCATATAACCTCAACTTCATTCAGAACTGCAGTTTTCTGATTAATACCAGCATAGGTGCCAACTCCGTGGGTGCTCTGGGCCTGCTCAGCAACCCCCCCGGTCAGCTCCCCCCCCTCTCCCCCAGCCCTCTGACCCGCCAGCTGGCCCCACTTGAGAGCAGCTGCTCCCTCTCTCCGCCAGCACCTCCCACCTGCTGGTGATCAGCTGTTCAGTGGCATGCAGGAGGTGCTGGGGGAAGAGGGGGAGGAGCAAAGGCGGGGCACACTCCGGGCAAGGGGCGGAGTAGGGGCAGGAAGAGGCCGAGCAGGAGTGGGAGCTCGGGTGGAGTGAGGACAGGGCCTTTGGCAGAGTGGGGAATCGAGCACCCACCAAAAGATCAGAAATATGGCACCTCTGAATACCAGTGTAAAGATGCATCCAAGACACAAAACTCGTATGCAGATCTGGATTTCTATATGTTCATCTATGTATTTATATATGGCCCTTGTCACCATAGTATCCGAGTACTTCACAGTCATGAATACATTTATTTTTCACACCATCCCTGTGAGGTAGCATTGCCTATATTTTGTAGAAAATGTGGCATAGAGAAATTAAAGAATTCTTCCAAGGTCATACAGAAAGGCTGAGGCAGAGCCAGCAACCTAACGCAGATTTTCTGTCTCCCAGACCAAAGCTTTAAGTACTATGCTTACTTAAACGTCTCTCTGCCAAATTTGGGGGTGGGTGGAGTTTAGATTCTGGTTTAGTGTGTCATATACATAGGCCTTAATCTGAAATTCAGACATAGGTTTGGGAGTCTATTTTAAAACTTCCACCCCATGTTTGGGCTTATCCCTCTGTGAGCTGAGGGGTGAAAACATTATCTGTATTTGAGAAGCTGGCTTCTGTGCTCTAACCCTTTAGATTAAACAGATGCAGTTTATCTTTTTAAGCACTGATTGCAAAAGATTACAACATATCCAGTGCTGTGGGTCATGAGTCACACTGAGAGGCCTCATGCTGAGGTCTGCGGTCTCTAAGGCTGCCTTGAACTCATTTGATGTGACATCCAGTACCTGGATGAGGCAATTTCATGTAACACATCACCACTCACTGACACACCACCAGGGAGGCAAGCGCATAGGGAAAATGTGGTTACTTATGCTCACATCCATTCTTTGAAGAAGCTACTACTTGAATATTCATTTTCTTTTTCATCAGAATTCTGAAGACGGCTGCAAAGGTCTGAATCACTCCGTTTTTGTAGGTCTGTCTCATTTCCCGCAGGATGTGACATTGAAGTTAGGTGCTGTTGATCTGAACTTTTGACTCTGGTTCGCTATTGTGCAGTAATGCTTAACTGGACAAGTATTTGGAACTGGTCTCTCTAACCACATAGAAAACTGAGCTCTCTAGTCGATAAGTGACCCATGTGAAATGGTTTGAAAATTATGGATGTACAAGATGCAGTAAAAATGTCTGATTCAAACCAACTCAAGTCATGGGATTCGTTTTGTTGATTTCAGTGGGCTTTGGATCAGTCCCTAATAGCTCAAGAGGAGTTTGAGTGCACATGGCACAGGAGTAAAAGAGCAAACCAAAGAGAGATATGGGCAGCTCCAATTTTTAGTCAACTCAAGAAAGTCAGTGCTTAGCTCCCCATAAAGCAGGCCACATTTTTAGGTATATAGGTGCCTAATTTTAGGCACAGAAGTTTGAAATGTTTTGTAAAAGATTAATTGGTTCCATTATTTCCTAGATAACAATTAGAGCTAGTTGAAAATTTTGTGATGAAACATTTTTTCCATTGGGAAATGGCATGTCATTGAAATCAAAGCTTTCCACAGGCATGTGTACATCTTGACAAAACTTCATTCCAAATTGGGGGGGGGGGGGGGGAGGCTGGGGGAGGGCAAAAAAAAAGCATTTTGGAAAATCAATACATTGCATTTCTACCTTATCTGAAAAAACGTTTTGATTTTTTTTTCTGAATGACCTTTCATTTCAAAATTTTATCTTAATGTTATATTTTTTAATTTATATACATTTTTAAAAGAACATGACATTTCGGTTTTATCAAAACAGAACATTTCAATTCAACCAAAATGAATTTTTTTTTAATAAATTTCATTTCATGGGAATTTCTGAAATGTTTTTGGATTTGTTCTGATTTGGAATGTAAACAAGTTTTGAAATGTCAGAATTTCCTGCAGAACTGAGATTCTGAGTTTCAGCCAGCTCTAATAAGTCTCTCCTCTGGGATGATTCCCACGTCTTTCAAACTAGTCTTTGCTTTTTTAAAGCTACACTTAAAAGAACCTGCGTCTGAATCTTTTTAGAACTTCAAGTACATTATAATTGTCATTCTAATTATAGGACAGTTTCAAATCTGCCCCTTTCCCAAAGATTCTGGATTGAGAGGTTTCAAGCCACCTGAATTTCCTTCCTATTTATAATAGCCTTTCCAACATTTTTGTGCATTTCATAGGATGACAATAGTTCACACACATTTTCTTTTGAGCACCAATATCTAGATGAGTGTCAGTTTACTGTGCATTCTTAGCACTTTGACACCAATGTGACAGGTGCCTTAGAAAAACCTAGGCTAGATAAAATAAGTGTATGGGGTTCTGATGACCATGCCATCTTATTGGAATGTCTTGAGAGCTATGCTGGAGATCCTGACATTGCTTTCAATTGGTTCACTGCTTATCTGGATAATAGAAAGCAGAGTTTCCGTTAATGAAGGCTCATTAAAGCCTTGCATAGTTGCATATACAGTATAGTTCCCCAGGGACCTTTCCCATTCCAGTGTGTACATGCTACCCCTACTGAATACAATTCCATTGTTTATGCTGATAAGACACTGTCGCTGTTCATCCAGTGTATGATTGTTTCGGGATCGCTACACAATGGGTGATGCAACATTCCTGGGGGACTAAAACCTGGAAATATAGGGGACGCAGAGCTACTGATGTTTCCACATCACCAAGGGAAGATTAGGCTGGGAAGACACAGTGAAGCTAGGCTCTGTTGAATGTACCGCCCAGTAGGACCTGAGCATTGGCCCCTCACAGCCCACTGATTGCCCGGTGCTAGCATTTAAACCGGGAAGCCATCGTGGTGAGCTATCTGAACAACAATGCAGACTGTCTGTTTGCTTCTGCTCCAGATGTTGTTTTCTGTAGACCTTAGGCACTGGCTTCTGACCCTGGTTTGTCCCCAATTTTGCTATTTGCTCGCTGTCTATAACCTGGTGTCTGACCCTGACTTCCTGATATACTGACTGGCTTGACCCCAACTCTGCTGCTTGCAATTTGGTGCCTGACCCTGACTTACTGGCATTCTGATCCAGCTCGATCCTGACTCTGCTACTCATCGCCTGACTGCAACTCAGTAACTGACCAGTGCGCACAGGCTGCCCACAGCCTGGCCCTGACAGTTGTAGACTGGTGACCACTGTAAATGGGTAGGCAAAGCTGACATACAAAGGTTCCAATGCGAGCCAACTTACAATAGAAGCTGAAGATTGGAGCTAGGCAAATACTGTAAAAAACATTCTGAATACTCCTTCACATTTTTAATGAAATTCACTCCATTGTTGTTTGTGTATTACTGTGACACGTAGGGACCCCATTCAAATTTGGAGCCCCAGTGTTCCATGCATTCTACTTGCACAAAGAAGAGACAGTCCTTTCCACCGAAGACTGTGCAATTTAAGCAGTCAAGGCAAAAGGTGAGAGAAAGAAAGTCATATTATCCTTATTTTACAGATGGAAGACTGAGGTTTAGGTTAAGGCTCTGATAGTCAAAGGTATTTATGCAACCACTGAAATCAATGAGAATTAGGCACCTGAATACCTTTGACCATCTGGGCCTCAAGGAAGCGAAGAAGAAATAGATGCAGGGCAAGGGGGAAAGAGCAGGAGCCAAAGACATGAGATGGGGGTGGGGATGAGGGGCAGGAGCCAGGGCAAGAGAAGAGGTGGTATGACAGGAGTCAGGAAGTAGGGGACAGGTATCCTGTGCAAAAATAGTATATGATGATGTAATTAAAAGCTGTATTACACTCAGGCTGAATGAAGATTGCACAGGCACCTTCTGGCATTTGACTTTGAAACTGAAATGTTCTTTTAAATACTTGTGCGTGTGTGTGTGTGTGTGTGTGTGTGTGTGTGTGTGTGTGTGTGAGAGAGAGAGAGAGAGAGAGAGAGAGAGAGAGAGAGAGAACCTGATTCTAAGATTTACATTCCTTCAATACAGAAACAGTATCATAGCATGTGTTCTACACCTTCAGTCAAAACTGATTTAATGTTTAATACTGAATTCTCACAAAGAGCTCCTCAAGAACACGATGCAGACCAGGAATTATTCCCAGCAATAATCTGGTGTATCACTTCAAATAACAATGACAGGACCCTCTAATGGCACCACTGAAAATGTTATTTGTATTTTATTGGACAAGTGGGATTGATGGCTACTCTGAGATTATTAGGATTTTTACCTTGACTAGATTTTGTAGTCTATCAGTTAGGCACCGTGCACTGATTGATTTAAATAAGACAGATTTTTGAATCAGAGTAATTTGTAAGATTTTTGTATGCCACTGTGATGCAGGATCATGTGGATCACAGAGCTCAGTGCCTAAGACAGCAGGGACTCAAGAGATATAAAGGCAAATCCCAGTTTATTAGAAACAGCAGAAGAAAATCAGGCACAATGTATTCATCCCAACTAGGTTCTTGTTCTAGGGCCCTAGGAACTTTTATTGGGGTCTGCAGGTCTTTCCATCACCAGAACTTGCCTTAAATTTCTTTCCCTCTCACCCTTATTTTATATCCTGGAGAAGAGTCCTAGCTTCCCCTACTATTAAAGGAATAGCAAACTCCTGCACTTATACCTATGCCAAACCAACACTGATATAATTTGTTAAAAATTATACTCATTGCAAATGTTCACCATTTTCTCACAGCATAATTGTTTCAGGTTTTTTCCATTATTTGACCAGCTCTGCAGATGGACAAAAAAAAATTAATTGTGAATGTTGGCATTTTTCCATGGAATTCATTATTCCCAAATAAACCTTTTCATTATTCAACCAGCATGGTACATATTTTAAAACCTGACTTTGCATAATCAGAGCCAAGCCATTTGTATTTTAGGGTAGAGCTGGCTGAGGTGATGGAAGAGTGCAAGGGGTGTTGTTTTCAGACAAATACAGTATTTGAGCCAATGCATGCTACAGTCTGATTAGCAGGATCTCCCACTCAGAGTTGGTAGAATAAAAAAGTTGGCAGAGTTTTGTTATTTTAGGCACACAAGCTTCCACATCACATGAATATGGCTGCCTGCTAGATGTGCACTCACACATATTGTGTTTACACTACTTGATCTGAGTTACCTGTCTAGAACGCCTCATTTATTTTCTCCCTCACTGATAACATTGTGAACAGTCCTAGAAGAACAAAGAGCCATTTTGTTCAACTAGTTTTCAGTTGCTTATCATTTAAGGTGGTGCCTTCTGTGTATATATGCATGCAGAGTATAATTGGAATGGGACAAACAATGAACTGTACAGCCTATAGAATTAATATGCCTGCTTTAAAACTGCATTACTCCAGTTTTATATGTTTTGGCGGAGTTACACTGTCATAAAACTGAAGAAACTCAGTAGTGAAATAAAGTCCATGATATACATACAGTGTTGTCAGCTCTTGCAAGTCCCATGATATTGGATGTTTTATTTAAATTCCCAGCTGCTGGAGACAAGTGGTCATGTGACAATCTCGACTTTCCGGGTTTTTTTAAATAAGTTTCTAGCTATCATGGTTATGGAGGAAAGATTTCAAATGTGACCCAAGTGCACCCTAAAGGCTCAAAACACAGAAGCAGAGACAAGGAACCCAAAATATATTTTTTGAAAAAAATCTCATAGTTTTTTTTTTTTAAGCCAATCACATATAATTTTTTTCTATCTATCTTAGGTACTTGTGTGGCTCCCACCTCAGAGCACCCCTGTGACCTAGGGAAGTACTATTATTCCCATTTTACAAAGGAGAGTAAGGCCCAGATCTTCAAAGGAATTCAGACACCTACATACCTTTGAGAATGTGGGCCTAAGTGACTTACCCAGGGTGATACAGGAAGTCTCTGTGGATTCAGACTGGAACAGGTGCAGAGCCGGGCTACTAGGATGATCAGAGGAATGGAGGGCCTAACTTATGAGAGGAGACTTGGGCCTGGTCTACACTACGACTTTAATTTGGATTTAGCAGCGTTAATTCGAATTAACCCTGCACCCGTCCACACAACGACGCAATTTAATTCGAAATAAAGGGCTCATTAAATCGATTTCTGTACTCTACCCCGACGAGCGGAGTAGCGCCAAAATCGATTTTAGTATTTCGAATTAGGGTTAGTGTGGCCGCAATGCGATGGTATTGGCCTCCGGGATCTATCCCACAGTGCACCATTGTGACTGCTCTGGACAGCAATCTGAACTCGGATGCACTGGCCAGGTAGGCAGGAAAAGCCGCGGGAACATTTGAATTTCATTTCCTGTTTGCCCAGCGTGGAGAGCACAGGTGACCACAGATAGCTCATCAGCACAGGTAGCCATGCAGGCCGATAATCGAAAAAGAGCACCAGCATGGAGCGTACGGGAGGTACTGGATCTGATCGCTATATGGGGAGAGGATTCAGTGCTAGCAGAACTTCGTTCTAAAAGACAAAATGCAAAAACTTTTGAAAAAATCTCCAAGGGCATGATGGAGAGAGGCCACAATAGGGACTCAGATCAGTGCCGCGTGAAAGTCAAGGAGCTCAGAGAAGCCTATCAAAAAACAAAGGAGGCAAACGGTCGCTCCGGGTCAGAGCCGCGGACATGCCGCTTCTACGCCGAGCTGCATGCAATTCTAGGGGGGGCTGCCACCACTACCCCACCTGTGACCGTGGATTCCGGGTCGGGGATAGTCTCATCAGCTACACCTGAGGATTCTGCGGACGGGGAAGAGGAGGAGGAGGAGGAGGACGAGCTTGCAGAGAGCACCCAGCACTCCGTTCTCCCCAACAGCCAGGATCTTTTTCTCAGCCTGACTGAAGTACCCTCCCAACCCTCCCAAGCCAGTATCCAAGACCATGACCCCATGGAAGGGACCTCAGGTGAGTTTACCTTTTAAAATATAAAACTTGTTTTAAAAGCAAGCATTTTTAATGATTACTTTGCCCTGAGGACTTGGGATGCATTCGCGGCCAGTACAGCTACTGGAAAAGTCTGTTAACGTGTCTGGGGATGGAGCGGAAATCCTCCAGGGACATCTCCATGAAGCTCTCCTGGAGGTACTCCAAAAGCCTTGCCACAAGGTTTCTGGGCAGTGCAGCCTTATTCCGTCCTCCATGGTAGGACACTTGACCACGCCATGCCTGCAGCAAGTAATCTGGTATCATTGCCTGACAAAGCCTGGCAGCGTATGGTCCCGGTGTTTGCTGGCATTCAAGCAACATCCGTTCTTTATCTTGCTGTGTGATCCTCAGGAGAGTGATATCGCTCATGGTAACCTGGTTGAAATATGGGAACTTAATTAAGGGGACAGAGGTGGCCGTTCCTACTGGGCTGTTTGCCTGTGGCTGAAAAGAAATCCTTCCCTGCAGTTAGCCAAGCGCAGGGGGGGGGGGGTAATTGGCCCTGAGCTTTTCGCGTTTGGCTAGCAGGGATCTTCCCTGATACCAGCCACGCGGTGGGGGGAGGGGTACAGCGATCATCCCAGAGAATTCATGGCCGGAGGGGGGAGCGGGGGGGTTAGTTTGGTTTCTGCAGGGATCTTCCCTGATACCTGCCACACGGTGGGGGGAGGGATAAAGCAATCATCCCAGAAAATTGGATGGGGGGGGGGTTAGTTTGTTTTCTGCTGCTGAAGGTTAACAGGAAAACCGCAGCAGTCAACGGGCTTTGCTTGGTATGTGGGAAAGGAGGGCGCAGAAGCCGAAAGACAATGGCTTACCATGGCTGCATGCAAGCTGAATTCTATTGCCCGGACCTGCGTCTGTGATCTCTAACACCAAAGCCACAGGCACTCAATATTAAGATGGAAATTGCGACCTTGTACTGAAATCACATGTGCTATGTAATGTGAATAGTGTTTTTTACCAAGAAAGAGTATAAGCATTGTTCTGTAAAATGTATCATTTTAAAAACTTCTCTCCTTTTTCTCAACCCTCCCTCCAGCAGCTGCAAATTTATCAAGCCTCCCTCCTCCGTCCCGAAGGCTATCTCAGATAAGGCGGCATAGAAAGAGGACAAGAGACGACATGTTCACTGAAATAATGGAATGCACCCGAAATCAAAGAGCTCATTTGAATGAGTGGAAGGACACTGTAACTAAATTTAGGAAAGATGACGGTGAACGCGAGGTCCTGAGGGACGCTCGAGATGAGAGGTGGCAGGCTGCAACGCTGGGGCTGCTGCGTGAGCAAACGGACATGCTCCGGCGTCTGGTGGAGCTTCAGGAACGGCAGCAGGATGACAGAGTGCCGCTACAGCCCCTGTATAACCTCCCTCCCCCCTCACCATGTTTCATATCCTCCTCACCCAGACGTGTAAGAACGCGGGGGGGTAGGCTCCATGCACCTTCCCACTCCACCTCAGTGGACAGCCCAACCAAAAGGCTGTCATTACATTGAATTTGTTCAGTGGCCTTTTACTTCCCTCCTATCCTCCTCCCAAACCTCTCCCTATGTTTATAATCAGTTAATAAAGAATACATGATTTTTAAATGATATTGACTTTATTTCCTTTAAAAGAAAGCTGGGGGAACGGGGAGGGTGGGTTCCTTACAGAGAATGAATGAGTCAATAAAGGGGGCGGGTTTTCATGAAGGAGAAACAAACAGAAATTTCACACTGTAGCCTGGCCAGTCATGAAACTGGTTTTCAAAGCCTCTCTGATGCACAGCGCTTCCTGGTGTGCTCTTCTAATCGCCCTGGTGTCTGGCTGTGCGTAATCAGCAGCCAGGCGATTTGCCTCAGCCTCCCACCCCGCCATAAAGGTCTCCCCCTTACTTTCACATAGATTGTGGAGCACACAGCAAGCAGAAATAACAATGGGGAGATTTCTTTGGCTGAGGTCAGAGCGAGTCAATAGCGATCTCCAGCGACCTTTTAAACGGCCAAATGCACATTCTACCACCATTCTGCACTTGCTCAGCCTGTAGTTAAACAGCTCCTGACTCCTGTCCAGGCTGCCTGTGTATGGCTTCATGAGCCATGGCATTAAGGGGTAGGCTGGGTCCCCAAGAATAACTATTGGCATTTCAACATCCCCAACGGTTATTTTCTGGTCCGGGAAGTAAGTCCCTTGCTGCAGCCCTTTAAACAGAGTAGTGTTCCTGAAGACGCGAGCATCATGAACCCTTCCCGCCCAGCCCGCGTTGATGTTGGTGAAACGTCCCTTGTGATCCACAAGTGCTTGCAGCACCATTGAAAAGTACCCCTTGCGGTTTATGTACTGGGTACCCTGATGCTCCGGTGCCAAGATAGGGATGTGGGTTCCATCTATCGCCCCACCACAGTTAGGGAATCCCATTGCAGCAAAGCCATCCACTATGACCTGCACATCTCCCAGAGTCACTAGCTTTCGTAGCAGCACCTCAGTGATTGCTTTGGTACTTGCATCACAGCAGCCCCCACAGTAGATTTGCCCACTCCAAATTGATTCCCGACTGACCGGTAGCTGTCTGGCGTTGCAAGCTTCCACAGGGCTATCGCCACTCACTTCTCAGCTGTGAGGGCTGCTCTCATCTTCGTATTCTGGCGCTTCAGGGCACAGGAAAGCAAGTCACAAAGTTCCAAGAAAGCGCCCTTACGCATGCGAAAGTTTCGCAGCCACTGGGAATCATCCCACACCTGCAACACTATGCGGTCCCACCAGTCTGTGCTTGTTTCCCGGGCCCAGAATCGGCGTTCCACGGCTATAACCTGCCCCATTAATAGCATGATCTCCAAAGCACTGGGTACCGCGGTTCGATAGAATTCCATGTCCATATCCTCATCACTCTCCTCGCCGCGCTGCCGTAGCCTGCTCCTCGCCGCCTGGTTTTCCAGGTTCTTGTTCAGCATAAACTGCACGATAAGGCGCGAGGTATTTACAATGTTCATGACTGCTGTCTTGAGCTGAGCGGGCTCCATGCTTGCCATGGTATGGCGTCTGCACTGTTCACCCAGGAAAAAGGCGCGAAACGCCGTTGTTTGCCATTGCTTCCTGGAGAGGGGGGAGGATATACCCAGAACCACCCGCGACAATGTTTTTAGCCCCATCAGGCATTGCGATCTCAACCCAGAATTCCAATGGGCGGAGGAGACTGCGGGAACTATGGGATAGCTATGGGAAAGCTACCCACAGTGCAATGCTCCAGAAATCGACACTAGCCCTGGTACATGGACGCACACCGCCGAATTAATGTGCTTAGTGTGGTTGCATACAATCGAATTTATACAACCTGTTTTCCAAATTCGAATTATATAAATTCGGATTAATCCCGTAGTGTAGACATACCCTAAAAGAGTGTGGCTTGTTCAGCCTAGAAAAATGAAGGGTGAGAGAGGATATGATTTCTCTCTTTAAGTACATCAGGGAGGTAGACACCAGGGAGGGAGAAGAGCTATTTAAACTAAGGGGAAATGTTGTCACAAGAACAAATGGGTATAATCTGGCTGTGAATAAATTTAAGCTGGAAATTAGAAGAAGGTTTCTAACCACCAGAGGAGTGAGTTTCTGAAACAGCCTCCCAGTAGGAGTAGTGGGAGCAAGAAACCTAACTGGCTTTAAGATGGAGCTTGATAAGTTTATGAACAGGATTAAATGACAGGGTTGCCTGTGATAGCAGGGGACTGCACTCAATGACCCAAGACATACCTTCCAGTCCTACATTATGTCTCACAGAGCACTAATTGAAGACAAGTCTCCCAAGCTAGTACTGTAACCACTGGACCGTCCTTTCTCTGTCCTCGCTCTTCTATTTAGGGCCTGATTCATAATTTTTGAATATTTGAGGTTGGCAATACAGTGCATGAGCACAGACAATGAAGGAACATATATGGAAACACAGGACAAATTGTGTGGATTTATTCGATGCACAAGAATGTTAAGCGAGAGTATTTGGACAAAATCAGAGATAATGTCTCCAGATATGTTTGCTTTAATGCTGAAACATACTTCATTAATTTTCAAAATGGAACTGTGCAATTTTTTTATACACCGCTACCTTGATATAACGCCACCCGATATAACACGAATTTGGATATAACGCGATAAAGCAGTGCTCCGGAGGGGCGGGGCTGTGCACTCCGGTGGATCAAAGCAAGTTCAATATAACGTGGTTTCACCTATAACGCGGTAAGATTTTTTTGGCTCCCGAGGACAGCCTTATATCGAGTTAGAGGTGTGTTATAAAGAAGGGTTAAAGGCAACTGCTATGAAGCAAGGAAGTCTCTCATTTATTTGAAGGGTGTTTGTTGCAAATAAACGTGCTGAAAGAGATTGGGATGAATGGGGGTTAGAGCCTGGCAAAAAAAAAAAATGTTGAAATGAAATTATTTCCCAAGGTTGCAAAGAAATTTCAGTCATAATTAAAAAGCCTATACTCATGTGACCTCCTGTTGTCTAGAAACAATTATAATCCTTTGGTGACTGTGAAAACAGATGCAGTCCCTCATAGCTAAATTAAACCCAGTCCTTCCTCCCCTTTTGATACTGCATCCCAAAGTGAATCAGTGTATGCAGCTATTAGACACTAATTAGTGAGACAAGGCACAGTCACTTATTACCAAGCAACCAAAAAGCCACACAGTCATAGCTTCACTCCTGTCTATCTTATTTATTATCTATCTATCTCCTTGCATCCTATCTCTGTAATATCAGAGTCAAGACAGTTTGGGGCCATTTACTGTCCGCTTAATCCATGGTGAAAGGGTAATTATCCTGCCATTTTAGCAACCAGTCTGATGGGGGAGTGGGGAAGAGCTAAACTGTCAGTCTAAATTTCTTGCATTTCAGATGTAAATGTCTCATTGAGCTCTGGCAGCCTTAAACCGGCTTCCTTGCCATCAGAGGTTGCCCCTCTAGGACTATCATTTTATACAACAGGCTGAAAGTAAAACAAGTGGATCCTGTGATTGGAGCAGAGGCCTGGAGTCATTTCCCCTCAGAGCATAAAACAGTTGAAAAGCCTGGTAATTGGAGACTACATTTAGAAGGGTGCTAAAGGGATTCTCTTCTCTAAACAATATGGTGGCTGCCTCAGGTTACCTTTCAGGTCATTAATGAGTCTGTATTTTAACTGAACCTTTCTCCATGCAACTTAATCTTGCTAAAGTTTGTAACTTCATCATGTCTCAGTATTCAGACATATGGTTTTCCCTCAACAAGGCTGTTAGCATGGTAATTTTCCCCCTGCCAACAGCAATCAAGAAGTAATAAAACAATTTGTAATCTTTAGTCCTACATTAGACTTACTGATAAAATAGATACATTTGCATCTTAAATGTAGGTTATTAAAAGGCCATTGATTTCCATATTATGTCATATTTAGCAAAAGAGCGCAGAATGTTTACTTCTAAGTGGCAACTCCGCTTTGCTTCTTTCCCAAAGGCTTGGAAAGAGAGAGTCACTTAATGAACCTTTGTTAGTATGCACATTTATATGATTTGATTGGCCCCTGCAGCAGGCTAGAGAAACCTGTGAAGAGGCAGCTGCTGGAGTTATCCAAAATTCAGGCTAATGGGAATATTAATTGTTTACAATAATATTTATTGCCGAGTGATTAATATGAACGGGAGCAATAGAAAAACTCCTCTCTTTATTCTTAGACCAAGGCAGGCTGCTAAAAACATGACAGGAGCAATGACTGGTTTGACCAGATGCTGGTAAATGACATATGATTATTTTTTAATTACAGGTTGCTTTTGATGTCACTATTAAATGGCACTATCAAAGATGTGCTTCGTTTTAGACTTAGTTTTGTTGTTTCTTTCTGTTTTCTGTTCATTGGGTCCAACCAATAGAGGTCAGATCCCATAGTTTGGTTACTATTAATGATTTGCCTTTCAGTAGCTCCTAGGCAACCCTTTGGGCTAAAGCACTATACAAACACACAGCACACACAAAGGTCTTTGCTGCAGGGACTGTCTAAACATGTGTGACAGACTAAGTCCCCAATTCAGCAAGGTAATTTAAGCATGTGCCTAACTTTAAGCATGTGAGTAATCCCATTGACGTCAATGTGACCTAAGCATGAGCTTAAGTGCTCTGCTGAATTGGGGCCCAAATGTGGGAGAGAAAAAAGTGTTATATCCAATTTATAAGGCAGAGGGGAATTGAGCCAGAGAGAGACTGTACATAAGAACGGCCATACTGCATCAGACCAAAGGTCCATCTAGCTCAATATCCTGTCTGCCAACAGTGGCCAATGCCAGGTGCTTCAGAAGGAATGAACAGAACAGGCAATCACCAAGTGATCCATCCCCTGTCGCTGATTCCCAGCTTCTGGCAAACAGAGGGTCACCATCCTGGCTAATAGCCATTGATGGACCTATCCTCCATGAACTTATCTAGTTCTTTTTTGAACCCTGTTGTAGTCTTGGCCTTCACTGCATCCTTTGGCAAAGAGTTCCACAGGTTAACTGTGTGGTGTGAAGAAAATACTTCCTTTTGTTTGTTTTAAGCCTTCTGCCTATTAATTTCATTTGGTGACCCGTAGTTCTTGTGTTATGAGAAGGAGTAAACTTGCTCAAGGTCACTCGAGAAGTCTATGGTGGATCTGGGAACTCAACCTAAAGCTCTTCAGGGCAGGGACTGTCTTTTTGTTCTATGTTTTTACAGCACCTAGCACAATGGGGTCCTGACCCAGAACTGCTGCTACAATAATGCAGATAATAGAGTTGATCCCTGTCCAGTGCTTTCACCACAAGACAATCCATTCTTTCCTGATTCAAATCCATTTTAATGGTCAGCCTCTTGTTCTTTCAGGGCTGCGCAGACATTAAGTTTGGAAATAAAGAAAAGAAACAAAAATTTAAGAGTATGTAAAATTCTTTGGTATTCTGAAATTTGGAAAAGGAATAAACATCCATCTGGGGCTGGCCCAGAGGTTATAGAGACAATGCAATGAGCTGCCATGCTGGGCCCGGAGTTCAGGACGGCGATCAATCCATTGCTCCCTGCAAGTGCTGGCAGCACTGCCCGAGGGGGGGAGAAGCTAGTGCTTTGTATTGCTTTTGAGCAGGGGGACCCAAACTTCCCTGCACCGAGGACTGCACTGGCCACTTGCCAAGAGCCTGAGGGCTGATCCTAATTTGCATGTATATTTACATAAATGTTTATTCTCTAAAATAAATGCACACAACCAGAATATCTGCTTGCACCTGTTTTTTTTTAAATTAAATATGTGTTAAAGTAGCAACATTTAAAAAATATTGAGCATACCTAACACACGTGCATGCGTCTGTGTTTGGCAGGCCGAAAAGATTGCACCCCATGGGCGCATCCCATGTACAGCGATGTGCTTATCTTACCACATAGGGCCTTTTCTGATGAAAGAAAACCACTGAACTTCATGGTTCAACTCCTTCACCCATCATGTTCCATTGTGTGGAGACCAAGATCTGGAGAGCAAACCAACAGCCCTGAATGCAGGATCTGGAGGCAATAGCCCTGAGAACAATAGAGACTGATACCAGAGGGGAATCCCTGCACTCCAACATGCAATAGCGATTTGGGGGTGGTTTGGAGCAGGGCTGGGGCCAGTGGATCTGCCAATTCATCAGCCATTCCTGCCCCATATGGAGAAGGTGCAAACATATTAGAGGCTACTGCAGCTGCACCTCAAGAACAACTTGGGACTGGAGTAATCACTATGACTTAATAGTTCTGTTGCCATTCTATAGCCTGGAGAGAGAGGGAAACTTACATCTGAAGCTCCTGGAACACTGCCCGGTGCATGGACCAGCCCCTCAGGCTGTGTGGAGAAAGTACTTGCGCTCATTTGCTTGTATTTGTTTTAACTTCCTTGATAGGTGATTAGAAATTGCTTATTGATTGAATTCCCATAATACAGCTGTGACCAGCTTTTTCTCACTGTGCAAAAGAGAGTGGCTTTATTATATTCTTTAAGTGAGAAAATTGCCATATGTATTAGAGTAAATGTGATATGATCTCAAGTGGAATTATCTGAGTGCACAGGGCTAAGGACTATGTAGTGAGTTCTGTGGGCCTTCATACAGGGCCCTGATGGAGCCAAGATTAGTCTCCATAACTGGGAGCTCATGGAAACTTTGCATTCACAGCCAGGGCCTGCTCCTAAATTTTACAGGCAGCCTGGGTTCTATTCCCAGCTCTGCCTCTCACCTTGGGCAAGTGTCTGTGCTTCTCTCCATCCCCCCGCTTTGTCTGCTTGTCTGTGTAGACTGCAAGCTTTTCAGAGCAGGAACTGGCTCTTACCACATATGTCTGTACAGGGCCTGGCACAATGGGGCCCTGATCTTGTTTGGGTGCCTCTAGGTGTCTCTGCAAAATCAGATAATAATTGAGAACATAGTCACTCTTCTACTGCTGGGAGTTAGGCTGGGTAGAATCACCAACTGCCAAATGGCAACTGGATTCTTGGGGTTGAAGTTGGCGAAACTCAAGGGCGGGTCTTTCTCCAATAAGAATATTGAAGGAGCCAACTGTTTCTTTCAGCCAACTGTTTCTTTCTATTCACTCAGCTTTAAAACTAACACCCTCTCCATTTCCTTCAAAGAAGGGTGATTAGGAAGAAGGGAAGCTCCCAACAACAGGATGGTGATCAGGGTTGGAGAGTCACTTAGCAATGCCAATTCAAGGGGGGAGACGGACCTAGTGAAGGTCATTGACAAGAAACTGTGCTTTCTCGATCGTCTTATTGTTTATTTTAAAAGTAAGTCCCAGGGCCTCCTCTGTTCCGTCCAGCGCCCTCCACACCAGGCATAGCCCAAGGCTGGATATTTCAGCTCTAATTTTACAGTAACTCCATGGACTGTGTGGCTCTGAGTGGAGACACTGACTTCCTAAGGAGTGCAGGAAGTGGGGAGCTCATTTGCATGAGCAAGCTTCTCCCTCTCCTTCACCCCCCGCCCCCCCCCAGTGCAGCTCTGCAGTATGCTGCAAGGAAGTTTTTTTTGTTAGCAGATTGAACTTTCTTCTGAATAGGCTCACCTGTTGTGGATCCGGCATCTGTGCCCTTCAGGGGCTTGTGCCTAAAAAGACTGTGAATATAATCTGTTGGGTCAGCTTTGCCAAAGCACTTCAGTGCTGACCGAATTTCAGGCTCTGAGCTCTCCTGAACAGAATCCATGGAATGGTGCCAGACTGCGTCGTGGTTTTGCGAAGCAGACAAACGTCAGTCTGAAAGCACTGATTTCAGTTTGAATTTGACTAACCTGAGGGGAATTGCCTCCGCAGCTTTCTTTAAAAAGCACTTTTATTTCAACCACAACTTTTTGCCTTTCCCCAGATGTGACCCATTACTGCTGCGGTGATGGTGAGTCATGCCTGGGAATGCAAAAATATTGCATTACACAATGCGTCAGCAAAATCCCATGGGTAACACATTCAGAGCCTGCTTCACAGTTTCTGCAAAGACTGGAACATTTTTGATCATCCCTTCAAATTTGAGAATGTGTATTCCAGCCAGAAAAGAACCATGTTCCTGTGAAGGTTCTTGCATATGACTAATAATAATGCAAAGGTTTTATCTGACACCTATAAACTACATTGATGTTCAGAGTTAAAAATGGATGTGTCCACTTTTATGCAACGTAAAAATACTGTTTACAACGGGATGCGGGGTAGATTTTACCCTAAGTGCTGAATTGGACACTAGGCAACATATTAAACTAACATAGGTTAATTATGTGAAAGTGGATATTTCAGAAACTGATTGGAGCAAGGGTGCCACGAGAACCCAAGTAAGTTCAGGGTCAGATTCTCTGCTGCTCTTAAGAGAAAGGGGAGAAGAGGAAAGCCTGCAGACATCCCATGAAGCCAGGCTCTCCCACATAAGCTCTTGGAGCACGGTGCTCTGCTGAACTGATAACGTGATGAGATAGATGATTCATTGGGGCAAACAAATGTGACTATATTGCATGACAGAATCGTGGTGCCTAGTCCGACAATCTGGAGTTCACATGTTTTTGGATTAATTCTATAATCTCAAACAGGGCAGGTGCAGATTGACTTAGATTTTTGTGCATGTTTCTGAATCATTTGCCCACCTCTGATGGACAATTCCTTCATGTTAGAACTATCATGGACCTGCAGATTCTCCAAGATCCTACCATATGGTGCCCCCCATAATCTGCAACAAAAAATTGCTGCTGTCTTTGTAGATTCGCTTCTGACAGGGAGCCAGTGTTTTTACAATTTGAAAAACTTAAGCCTTGACTCTTCTCTCACATCACATTTATAATGGTGTAATTCAGAGCAATTACTCCTGATTTACACCAGTGTATGCGAGAGAATCAGGTTAATTTTGAATATAATGGGAACACACTGAGGGCCAAATTCTGCACTTAATTACAATTACACCAAAGAAAATGTGAAGTCATTCCAATGACTTGAAGTTATTTGGATTTGCACCAATGTAACTGACATCAGAATTTGTCTTGCCCTCTTTCCTGTGCTGTAGATACAAACAGCTCTCTCAATACCCTTCTCAAAAGCCAGATTCATAGCCATGCTTCAGCTCCTGTATGCTGGCCAGCAGGCAGCAGCAATAATCCCAAAGGGGCCAAGCACAGATATTGTGATGAAGAAGCATCTCTTTTTTGCTTCCAGCAGAGCCATATCCAAGAGCATGAGACAATCCAGAAGAGCCATCCATGTCATTTGCCTTGAAATTGCTCAGGACAAGGGGGATGCAGTGGATATAGTGTACTTAGATTTTCAGAAAGCCTTTGACAAGGTCCTTCACCAAAGGCTCTTAAGTAAAGTAAGCTGTCATGGGATAAGAGGGAAGGTCCTCTCATGGATCAGTAACTGGTTAAAAGATAAGAAACAAAGGATAGAAATAAATGGCCAGTTTTCAGAATGGAGAGAGGTAAATAGCAGTGTTCCCCACAGGTCTGTACTGGGACCAGTCCTATTCAACATATTCATAAATGGTCTGGAAAAGGGGGTAAATAGTGAGGGGTAAAATTTGCAGATGATACAAAACTACTCAAGATAGTTAAGTCCCAGGCAGACTGCAAAGAGCTACAAAGGGATCTCTAAAACTGGGTGACTGGGCAACAAAATGGCAGATGAAATTCAATATTGATAAATGCAAAGTAATGCACATTGGAAAACATAATCCCAACTATACATATAAAATGATGGGGCCTAAATTAGCTGTTACCACCCAAGAAAGAGATATTGGAATCATTGTGGATAGCTCTCTGAAAACATCCACTCTATGTGCAGCGGCTGTCAAAAAAGCGAACAGAATGTGGGGAATCATTAAGAAAGGGATAGATAATAAGACAGAAAATATTATACTGCCTCTGTATAAATCCAGGGTACGACCACATCTTGAATACTGCATGCAGATCTGGTCTCCTCATCTCAAAAAAGATATATTGGAATTGGAAAAGGTTCAGAAAAGGGCAACAAAATGATTAGAGGTATGGAACAGCTGCTGTATGAGGAGAGATTAATAAGACTGGGACTTTTCAGCTTGGAAAAGAGACGGCTAAAGGGAGATATGATTGAGGTCTATAAAATCATGACTGGTGTGGAGAAAGTAAATAAGGAAGTATTATTTACTCCTTCTCATAACACAAGAACTAGGGGTCACCAAATGAAATTAATAGGCAGCAGGTTGAAAACAAACAAAAGGAAGTATTTCTTCACACAGTGCACAGTCAACCTGTGGAGCTCTTTGCTAGAGGATGTTGTGAAGACCAAGATTATAACAAGGTTATAAAAAAGAACTAGATCAATTCATGGAGGATAGGTCCATCACTGGCTATTTAGCCGGGATGGACAGGGATGGTGTCCCAAGCCTCTGTTTGCCAGAAGCTGGGAATGGGCGATAGGGCATGGATTACAGGAGAATGAGCCAACATACAAGTACCATTGTCATGGGCATTGAAATCATCTAGGTGTTGGGTGGGTCTTACCCATGTTCAGATTATAGATTGGTTACAGTTTTATGGGCCACCAGTCTTGCATTAGACAGCATTTGCACTGAAATCACAAGTGTAATCCTATGACAATAAATCCTAAACATGTCCCTGGATGTGCATGTCCCAAGTGCACCCTAAAGGCTCAAAAGCCCAGTGAAGTCAGTGAAAGACTCCTCTAAGCTTGCCTGTGTCGAGTAAACACAGCCCTGCTTTAAAATGATGCACAGCCACAATGCCCCAGAGGAAGCAGTCCTGTAACAACATGAAAGTGATAGCAGACACTTTCAGGGAACATACTGTTTCCTGGGGGGAAATGTTTGGAAGGAACACCTCCTGAGGAACTGTCTGAGAAACCATGAGGCTGAGGAAGCCATGTTTTAGACAGTCACAATAAAGCTGGAATTCGTTAATTAACCTTGTGTCAGAGTGAGACCTTATATGGAGCCTAAAACAGTGGTAATCAGATCCTAAATAGCAGCAGAGGCCATAGCTGGACTGCAGAGAGCGGAATAATTCTGTGTGTACACAGTTACATGACGAGGCTGATAACAGAAAATGGAGGGGCTGAAGCCTCCAGGGACATTAAACTTGCAAGCCAAGAATTTCATTCAGGCGTGAAAGAGTTGGGAAGAGGAATTTAACCTCTATGTAGATATTGCTGTGGCAGATAAAGAGAATGCTGTGAAAATAACTGTTTTGTTACCTGATTGGAGAAAGGGGGAGAGAGATAAGTGTGACTGTGTGCAGAAATTCCCCAAGCTCAACGCACATTAGAAGCAATAATGAGCTGTTTTGATACTCACTGTAACCCCAGGAAGAACGAAATGGTGGAAGGATATAATTTCTTTACTCAGAATCAAGCAGCTGGGGAGGGTATTGATGAGTACAACATGGATTTAAAAGAGCTAGCTGCCAGTTTCAGTTTTGGAAATATTAAAGATTCATTGATAAGAGACCGGATAGTGTGGGGGACATGAGACTCATAAGTATGAGAGCCGTTGCTGAGGGAAGCTGACTTAACTTTGGGAAAAATCTTGGAGATATTCATGGCTGCTGCAGCGCTATCCAAAGGGAGGATTAGAACTCTGATAGGGCAGGTAGCAGAAACTGTCTATTCACTATATAAAAAAGAGAAAGCAAAACCAGATAAAAAATCTGCAGGCAGTACACCAACAACAATACAGACACATGCATATACTGTGGGAGAAAGCAAGTATGAAAGAAGGAAAAGTGTCCAGCTTATGGAAAAAATCATCATTTTTCAGCCAAGTGTTTGTCCAGAGAGAAGAAAAACAAATCAAAGGTACACACAGTAAACTAAAGAAAGCAACAGTGAGTATGAGGACCATTATGTGGGTGACTGAATAGCAGCTAAATGGGGGGAGGGATAGCTCAGTGGTTTGAGCATTGGCCTGCTAAATCCAGGGTTGTGAGTTCAACCCTTAAGGGGGCTACTTAGGGATCTGGGGCAAAAATCAGTACTTGGTCCTGCTAGTGAAGGCAGGGGGCTGGACTCAATGACCTTTCAAGGTCAGTTCTAAGAGATAGGATAGCTCCATTTTTATTTATTTACCCTAGCAAGCACCAGAAACAGTTGCATGCAGACATGTTACTGTAAGAAAGTGATACAATTTCAATTAAATTGTGGCATAAGTTGTAACATAATCCTGATCAGGCTGCTGAACTCAGATCCATGGTTGGAAGAGACTAACCAGTTGTTAACAATGTACAATCATACCATGTTCAAGCCTGTGGGGAAATGTAAAATCAAAACAAGAAATCCACGGTACAAAAAGACTGGACTTTGTGATGATGAGACATCATACCACTTTGGGGCAGCAGGCCCACCTAAGCCACGAATCTGATAAAAGTTTAGTTCCAGAACATAATGAAAGTGGATATCGGGGTGAACTAACGATACATTGGATGATATTACCTGGGATTGGGAGATGATTCAGAGGGAGAATAGAGATGTGTTTCAGGGAGATGGATGTCTAGATGGCATTTATAAAATAGAGATTGACATCATTGTGAAGTCAGTTAAATTGCCAAAAAGAAAAGTACCATTGCATACCTATAGCTGCTAAAAGATTAACTGCAGAGCCTACAGAACCGTGGATTATATGGCCTGTAGAGAAGAGCGCAGACTGGAAAAACAGTCTTGTGGTGGTAAGAAAGCCATTCAGAAAACTTACTATAGGCATAGACCCAAAGGCTTTAAACAGAGCTTTGAAACGGAACCATTTCCCTCTACCCATAATTGAGGACTTATTACCAGATCTGTCTAAAGTGAGACTTTTTACAACATGTGATGTAAAAAAATGGATTCTGGCACATCAGACTGGATGAAGAATCCAGCTATTTGACATCCTTCACAACTCCATTTGGGAGATACCGATGGTTAAAGATGCCAATGGGAATCAGTCTGACACCAGTGGTATTCCAGAGTAGATTGACTCAGGCATAGGAGGACCTGACTGGAATCCAGACGATAGCAGATGATGTGCTGATAGTGAGAGAGAATGACGATCCAGAACAAGCACAACAAGATAATGACTAGAAATTATCTAAAAATTTACAAAAATGAATATTAGAGAATATTAGAGAAAAGAATATTAAATTGAACTTAGACTAGCTCAGGTTGAGAGTAACCGAAGTGCCATACATTGGACATTTGTTGACCTCTAAAGGCCTGAAAGCAGACTCCCAGAAAGTGAGGGAGATTAGAGAAATGCCAAGACCAAGAAATGTTAAAGGAGTCCAAAGAATCCTGGGAATGATCAATTATTTATCAGAGTTTTGCAGCCATCTGTCTGAAAGCTGCAAGATTCTGAGACAGCTGATTCATTGAGACACCTTTTGGGATTGGACGGTCCAACATGACCAAGCATTTCAGAAAGTAAAAGATGATTGGGAAGGTTCCCATTCTGAAATATTACAATGCAGAGAAATCCCTGATGCTTCAATGTGATGGTCTGGAAGGGTCTCAAGGTTACCATGCTGCAAGGGGGACAACCTGTTGTGTTCACAAGCAAAGCATTGTCCATGATGGAGAAGGGATACACTCAAATTCAAAAAGAGTTGTTATCAATTCTCTTTGAAATGGAAAAATTTCACCAATACACTGACGGTTGCACTGTGGACATGCAATCTGACCATAAACCTCTCGAAAGCCATTTGAAGAAAGCCATTACTCAGGACACCAAAGCACTTACAGAGGATGATGGTGCAAGTGCAGAGGTACAACATACAGGTCAAGTATAGCCAGGCAGAGACTTGATGCTGGTGGACATCTTGAGCCATGTATACCTGCCAGAACACAGCAAGGAGAGCTCCATAGAGGCTGAGGTTGAGACAATAAATATGGTACAGTACTTGCCTAAGGCTGAGAAAGGCACAGAGGAAGACTGAAACTCATGAACCTACAAGGTTGGCTGCAAGAAAAGAACAGGGACCTAAAGAGAGAACACCATTCTTTCAGATAAGAGACAAGTTGTGTGTGCAGAATGGGATTATATTCTGGGGAGAAAGAGCAGTTATTATAGAAGCTTTTAGGAATGAGATTATGCACAAAGTTAATTTGTCACATCTGGAAATTGAAGGTTGCTTAAGGTGAGCCAGAGAGACTATATACTGCCCAGGAATCAATGAGCAATTATGGACATCCATGGAAAAGTGTGATGTTTGCAGATCCTGGGAAGATCGTCAACCTAAAGAGATCATGTGGTAACACAATGTTCCAGAAATACCTGGGCAAAGGTAGGTGTGGAGTTGTTTACCATTGTAGACAAGGGAAACATGATCATTGTAGACTATTTTTCTGATTTCTAGGAGATAGACTATTTATCAGACACAGGATCCAGAATAGTCATACAGAAGATAAAATCACACTTTGCACGGTACAGGATACTGGATATCATGTGTTTCGATAATAGACCACAGTTAGTTTCAGGAGAGTTCCAGAAGTTCATAAGTACTGGAATTTTCCTCACATAACATTTCCCAGGGTATCCTCAAAGCAACAGCAATGTGGAATCAGCAGAAAAGCTAAGAAACTGTTGAAAAAAGTGAAAGCTGCGGACGCCAAACCCATACTTAGCACTACTAGATCACCAGAATTCTTCCTCACAAGGTCTAAATTCCAGTCCTGTCCAAAGATTGATGAGCCAGAGAAAGAAACACTCTTGCCAACAAGAGGAAGGTTGTTAGTGTCTGGGTACTCAGGAGTGTCCCTTGGCAAACTACAGAGAGCCAACAAAAAAGACAAGAATTTTCTGACAACGGATTCACAAGAGACCAGTCAGGTGACAAAGTGCATATACAGCCATTGGCACAAAGCTACAGTGGTAGTATGGCCTTTGCTTTCCTGGTTGCAAGTGCAAATGGACAGATAGTGAGGGGAAAGTGTAGACACCTCAGAAAAACAAAATAAACCTCTAATGACAGTATGGACAACACATGTCTTAGAGCACAACAGCAGGAGCATCCCATGCCAGAGCCATTAGAAATGGACAATGTGTGGGGCATCCCAGAGGAAAAACAGGTGGAAGAGGATGTTTCAATGGAGACTCCAGCAACACCAAGCCTAGAGACTGTGGTTGATCAGACAGGAGACAGACAGCACCAGAGAGGCACCAGTGAACCTAATCATACTAGAGGAGGGTGGATTATTAGAAGACCTGCTCATCTGAGGGATTTAGTGTGATGGACTCCCAAGTTGTAAAGGTGTATAGCCAGACAAACAGATAAGGCAGCTACTCGGAGCTGCGGGTGGCCATGCCTGCGGACAATGTAAACAAACTGTCTTGCGGCCCACCAGCAGATTACGGGCTGCAGATTGCTTACCACTGATTTACAACCACCGAGGCAAAAGGGAAGCAAGTGCCTCAGAAGGGTGTCTCTCAGGCATAGTGCTTCCACAGGCTCCCCCTGGGGTGGTCCTGCATAGACACCACCGCTTGCTTAGAGCTACGCGTAAAGGCAGAATCCAGACCTTAGAGAATATTTATTTTCTCAGCACTGTAAAACCCATCAATCTTTCTCCTGTCAGTAAAATGTTGACCCACAAATGCAAGACCATGAGTATTTGGCCCTTCACCAGCTGGAAGCCTGACAAGTTACCAATACCCTCCTCTTTTCCCGATATTACTGGTATTACACATCACCCATACATAGCATTAGGCGAGAAGGATTATCCCATGAATGCATTTTAGTATGGAGTGATTGCCTACTGAGCTGGCAAATCAGCACTGCCCTTCCTGGAACATTACTGAAATTGTTATAAAGGGGTAAGCAGTTTAGAAGTCATAAATGATGGAGAGGTAAGCATAGATTAATGTCCGTTTCAAAATGCCATGGATGGATCTGATCCATCTCCAGCAAACCTCCTCTTCCATTTTCATTTCCAAACTGCAAATAAAAGGATTAAATTATGTAAATCAGTCTTGAGTTGCTTAACCTTTCCACAAGAGGACTGCCTTTGGGGAGGATGAAATAAGCCCATTATCAGCAATACAGCAACAAACCCTTTTGGGAAGCTATGGATGATCCTGTTTACCCCTCCAGTGCTGTTGTGGAAATCGTTTATTAACTGTTCCACTTCTCAACCAAGGGTTTAAAACCATAGAACTTCTTAAACACTTTATGGATGTGAACGTGGAAAGCACCACATCTACATGGTTGTGCATCACTAGTTGCGGACAACGGCTAGTAAAATCAAATGAGTACATGTGGAAATGTTAAAGAAAGAAAATAAAAATCAAAACTCCTTGGCAATCCCTGATTACCTAGATCATGGCTTGCTGCCAGGCTAGCCTGTTCTCACTGGGGAAAAGACACTAAGTTCTGTAACATCTTTAGCAGAGAAAGGTATGCATGGAGGATTTTTCATAGGTAATTATTTACAACAATCTAGCTGCCTCTGTTGTTTGTAATAACCTAATAAAATATATTATCTAGAGAAAAGCTTGGGGTATAACAGTTAAATTTATGTGTGTTAGTCTAGTATGACAAATATTTTGTTTTAGTTTGCTAGCAATTATTCAGAATAAAGCAAACAGCTTGGTATGATTGCAGCCTTGTGAATTGACATTTGAAATATTTATAAGTACAGCCATATGGACCCTCTTTGGGGCTTTCAGTCACTCTATCCTATTGCTTCTGCAGCTCTGGGTCACATTCTAATGCTGTCTGATTCTATAACTCCAAACAGCATAACTATAGAGAACATTGGTGCACAATATTCCTTTAGCTAGAGCTGTCAGCTTCTACAAATAAAATGAAGGCACACGATGCACATTACTTGTTGAGGCATTCTGCTAACACCTGCTTAATGCCTGGTGCGTTATTTAATGTAATGCAGTTCATATGGCATAATGGCTTTCGCTCTGAAAGTGAGTTCTCAATGCTGAAACACCCACCAATGATCTTTGACATTAAGTGCTGTTATTATGCAGAGAAGAAACAGAAAGCATCCTTCCTTAACCTTGGAGTGGAGAGGGTCTCTGCTAATCATGCAAAGTACACATGATGCCCTGTTAGGAAAAACCAAGATATGTAAGCTGTATTCTTCCACTCAATACTAGTATTAATTTTCATGCAAAAATCCCATTGACTTCAGTAGAATTCTATATGAGGAATGATGATAGGGTATGTCCCATGCTTGTCCAAAATGCTAGCCATATATATATGGTATTCTTCATTGGAGTAGCTAATACTAGGGGTGGAATCTTGGCTCCACTGAAAACAACAAGGGTTTTGCCATTGACGTCAAGGGGGTCAGGATTTAAGCCTATGAGTTTAATCATTTAGAACCTGAAAAATGAAAGAATGTGGCCAGTTTTTATAAATAAGAACATAAGAATGGCCCTACTGGGTCAGACCAAAGGTCCATCTAGCCCAGTATCCTGTCTTCCAACAGTGCCAGGTGCCCCAGAGGGAATGAACACAACAGATAATCATCAAGTGGTCCATCCTCTGTCGCTCATTCCCAGCTTCTAGCAAACAGAGGCTAGGAACCCCATTCCTGCCCATCCTGGCTAATAGCCACTGATGGACCTACCTTCAATGAATTTATCAAGTTCTTTTTCGAACCCTGTTATGGTCTTGGCCTTCACAACTTCCTCTGGCAAACAGTTCCACAGGTTGACTGTGCACTGTGTGAAGAAATACTTCCTTCTGTTTGTTTTCAACCTGCTGTATTAATTTCATTTGGTGACCCCTATTTCTTGTGTTATGAGAAATAGTAAACAACACTTCCTTATCTACTTTCTCTACACCAGTCATGATTTTATAGACCTCAATCATATCTCCCCTTAGCCGTCTCTTTTCCAAGCTGAAACGTCCCGGTCTTATTAATCTCTCCTCATACGGAAGCTGTTCCATACCCCTAATCATTTTGTTGCCCTTTTCTGAACCTTTTCCAATTCCAATATATCTTTTTTGAGATGGGGCGACCACATCTGCACACAGTATTCAAGATGTGGGCGTACCATGAATTTATATAGGGGCAATATGATATTTTCTGTCCTTATTATCTATCCCTTTCTTAATAATTCCCAGCATTCTGTTTACTTTTTTGACTGCTGCTGCACATTGAGTGGCTGTTTTCAGAGAGCTATCCACAATGACTCCAAGATCTCTTTCTTGAGTAGTAACAGCTAATCTAGCCCCCATCATTTTATATGTATTGTTGGGATTATGCTTTCCAATGTGCATTACTTTGCATTTATCAACATTAAATTTCATCTGCCATTTTGTTGCCCAGTCACCCAGTTTTAGAGATCCCTTTGTAGCTCTTTGCAGTCTGCCTGGGTCTTAACTATCTTTAGTAATTTTGTATCATCGGCAAATTTTGCCACCTCACTGTTTACCCCTTTTTCCAGATCATTTATGAATATGTTGAATAGGACTGGTCCCAGAACAGACCCCTGGGGGACACCACTATTTACCTCTCTCCATTCTGAAAACTGACCATTTATACCTACCTACTTTATTTCCTATCTTTTAACCAGTTACCAATCCATGAGAGCACCTTCTCTCTTATCCCGTGGTAGCTTACTTTGCATAAGAGCCTTTGGTGAGGGACCTTATCAAAGGCTTTCTGAAAATTTAAGTGCACTATATCCACTGGATCCCCTTGGTCCACATGCTTGTTGACCCCCTCAAAGAATTCTAATAGATTGGTGAGGCATGATTTCCCTTTACTAAAATCATGTTGACTCTTCCTCAACAAATTATGTTCATTTATATGTCTGCCAATATAGTTCTTTATTATAGTTTCAACCAGTTTGCCTGGTACTGAAGTCTTACAGGCCTGTAATTGCCGGGATCACCTCTGGAGCCCTTTTTAAAAATTAGTGTCACATTAGCTATCCTTCAGTCATCTGGTACAGAAGCTGATTTAAATGATAGGTTACAGTGTACAGTTAGTAGTTCTGCAATTTCACATTTGAGTTCCTTCAGAACTTTTTGGTGAATAGCATCTGGTTCTGGTGACTTATTGCTGTTTAATTTATCAATTTGTTCCAAAACCTCCTCTAATAATATCTCAATCTGGGACAGTTCCTCAGATCTGTCACCTAAAAAAGAATGGCTCAGGTTTGGGAATCTCCCTCACATCCTCAGCTGTGAAGTCTGATGCAGATAATTCATTTAGTTTCTCCGCAATAGCCTTATCATTGTTGGGTGCTCCTTTAGCACCTCGATCATCCAGTGGCCCCACTGGTTGTTTAGCAGGCTTCCTGCTTCTGATGTACTTAAAAAAAATTGCTATTACTTTTTGAGTCTTTGGCTAACTGTTCCTCAAATTCTTTTTTGGCCTTCCTAATTGTATTTTTACACTTCATTTGCCAGTGTTTATGCTCCTTTCTATTTTCCTCACTAGGATTTAATTTCCACTTTTTAAAGGATGCCTTTTTTCCTCTCACTGCTTCTTTTACTTTGTTATTTAGCCACACCTTTTCCACACCTTGATTAACATGGTAGATATTGGTCCTGGATGTTGTCTAGCAATATTGTTGCCTTTGCCTCTGCAGAGACAAAGAGGGCAAAATGCCAACAAATCCCCACGATCAGCATGCAGAAGGGTGGGGGAATTATTTCCTTCTTAACATTGCTCTTCCTTTCTCTGATCCTTCAGAAGAATGGACTGGGAATGAGGTATGCAGTCAGAGAATGCTGACCTCTGAGATATAGTGCCCACCCATCAAGCCCATAGAACTTTATTGAGTAAGTGGTGACTTTATCAGAGGTAACTTACCTACTGTTCCCCTTAACACTGACCCCCAACCCCACTAAAAGGAAGGATTGGGACCAGCAGTTGTGCAGCAGAGGAACAAGAGAGGGCTAAATGGGAACGGGCACCCTGTCAGTGTGTGCTGGTAAATAGGCTCCCTTAGCACTTCTCCACCCCTGATTACCATCAGGTTATAGAGAGGGCAGCAAAAAGGAGAGGGTAAGAATCTTCTGCCCAGGGGAACCCTCCATTCTCTCTGGCTGAGCTGCCAAAAGAAGTGAATACAAACCCTGAGTTGGGAGGAGGCCCAGGATCTATGGAAACAGAGCAGACAACTGCCTGAGAAATTTGGAGCTTGCATGGAATAGGAAGCAGGCAAGATTGTCTGCAAGAGCTAAAGTACAAGGAGTGCAGGGCACCACACAGTTGATATCCTGGCCTGGCTTCCTCTGCTAGGATTTGTGTGTCCCCTTCTTTTCCAAAAGGAGACTGAGCCATGTGTAGCCTCCCATTCTGTTTTCACATGGGGCGGTGTGGGGCTTTCTGTGCCACAAGAGGTGGTCCCTGTTACAGACTGCTCCTTGTTCCTACTCTGATGAGGGAGGGGACAGTTCGGGCATGGTGCCTCCTCTTCCTCAGCAGGCTAGGCTGGAGGGGGTTACCACCAGAGAGAAAATGTGGCCTATTTGATCGACTATGAAAGAAGTATGGCTACTGAAAGTGAGCAGGGGGGAAGGATAGGATGACAAGGGCGTTAGTGAATGCCCAGAAAAAGTGTCCCCCTCCCCGCTCAGTTTATGTCACTCACCAGCAGCCAAGTTGACCTGAGGATAGGAAAGGCACATGACTGATTCCACATGGGGTCACATCACATGAGTAGGAGCTGTGTTGCTTCCTGCTTCATGTGGTGACCAAGTAAGAGGCATGAATGAGGGTTGGCCTGAGGAGAGAGAATGAGTGAGTATGTATGGATCATGGAGACTGAGGCAGCACTAAGTTTAAAATGTGGCTCTTATTCTTCATCTAAGGGAAGGATGAAAGAGCTACAGAGAGGGCTAAGGGATGATGTGATCAAAGACCTCTTTAATGCCAACTGTCAAGGGGTGCAGAGGAGTTACAGGCATCTGGCTTAAATGGGCTTAAATTGCAGCAAGGGAGGTTTAGATTGGACATTAGGAAAAACTTCCTGTCAGGGTGGTTAAGCACTGGAATAAATTGCCTAGGGAGGTTGTGGAATCTCCATCATTGGAAATTTTTAAGAGCAGGTTAGACGAACACCTGTCAGGGATGATCTAGATCAGTAGTTCTCAACCAGGGGTCCGGTTGAAGGGCCTCAAGCAGGTTTCAAGGGGGCCGCCAAGCAGGGCCAGCATCAGACTTGCTGGGGCCCAGGGCAGAAAGCTGAAGCCCCCCGCATGGGGCTGAAGCCCAGGGCCCTGAGCCCTGTCACCCGGGGCTGAAGCTGAAGCCTGAGCAACTTAGCTTCACGAGGCCCCCCTGTTGCATGGGGCCCCGGGCAATTGCCCTGCTTGTTACTCCCTAATGCTGGCCCTGGCTTTTATATGCAGAAAACTAGTTGAGGCACAGGTGGGCTGTGGAGTTTTATAGCATGTTTTGGGGGGGCTCAGAAAGAAAAAGGTTGAGAACCCCTGGTCTAGATAATACTTAGTCCTGCCATGAGTGCAGTGGACTGAACTAGACGACTTCTCAAGGTCCCTTCCAGTCCTATGATTCTATTTCCTCGGTCTACACATACATTTTAGTTCACCGTATTTCATGGGAGGTGACGAATAATGTCACACTGGTCATCAATGTCACTGAAAAACAGATGTGTAAGGCGTTAGGTATAAACACTGAAAAATATGTTATTAAGGTCAGAGTTAAGGGACTGATCACCAGCAAAGGTGAAAAACAAGTTTTCTGTCAGACAAGAAATGTTTATCTAGCTGGCTGTTTACATGTCAATTAAGTATTGTCTGGTTCACAAAGGGTTTTGCATTCATCAGTCTGAACCAGATACTAAGGAAGGATTTTAAAACCGTCAAAGAGATAAAAGTAACAAGAAGAAACAGACAGCGGGGGCAAGGGGAGGGAGGAGGACCCTAGCTTGAGGCATGCATCAAAAGTTTGCTCCATTATATCTGGGGGACAAAGAAGACATCCTTCACCTAGGAAATAAATGGACAATGTGTTTGTTTCATGAACGAGAGGTCTCAGCCAGGGTTGGCTGAAAATGCTGGAGAGATCTTTGAGTGCGATAAGCTTCTTTAGACAGGAGGTTAACTTGTTAGTTAAATTTAATCTCTAGAAAGTGTGTTATGCGTTTGTTTCATATGTAACCATTTGTTTCCAAGATTCGTACTCACTATCACCTGAATCCCTGTTCTTGAACGATTAAGTTATTTTTGCTTTCACTATCAATACACCTAAATGCAGTGTGCTAAGCAAAGTGCTGGCCCGGAGCTGAATCTTACAAGCTGGTGTGTTCTGACGCTTTAGGAACAGCAGGCATGATAATTCTGTGAGTGTTCAGTGGATATGAGGCTGGACAACATAGGGGAACGTTGGGAGGACTTGAGGGTTGGAGTGTGCCAATCACTGACTTGTACAGAGAGAGCGAGGCCTGGAAGGCAGTGCTTGTGTTGCTAGAGGCTGCTGGTTTCAGGGAGCTGACTCACAGCAGGCACAGCTCAGGGCAGGTGGTGTGAGATGCTTCACAACCCTGGGTATTCCTAGGGAGTATCACAGAATGTAGTAGGAGAGGGCTGGCAAATTGTTGGTGTATCAGACTAGCCTTAGTCTGCTGCTAGTTTGGGATTGGAGCTGTTAGTCAGAGGCAGGTTTGAGCTGTAAATCCCCCTTAAAATTCTCCCCTGGCTGCCTGAATTAGGGTGTGTGTCAGTCACTGTGCAGTAATGCATCCCTGACAGAGTTCCTGTGGATCCAATTGCCAGATCAAGTCCTCTGAGGACCAAACATTATCTGCCCTCTGTGTTCTCAGGCCCCACAACCATAGAAGATTATTTTAAGGTGGATTTGGTCCTCACATTGTGCAGCCTACCAGATCTAGTGCAGTGCTTGAACTATAAGACCTTCAGTATGCCTCGATAAGCCATGCATTACATAAAACCCAGGTCTATTCTATTCTAACTCTATGAAGTTCTCAATAGAAAACCCAAAGTGGTTTAAAAAATAGTGGAGGAGATAAGGGTGAGTCAATTCAGTTACTGTTGACCAGAACTTCAGCTGGTGTAAATTAGCATCACTCTGGTGACATCTGTAGAGTGTATCCAGGTGTGGCTCTAGCCCTTTGTCTATTTTTTTAAAAAGTCTGACATGTGCATACAAGAGGGCACCATTGTTTAAAAAACTGGTTTATTATCACTTGCGAAATTCATTTGGCTTTATAGGACTTGATTCTCCTCTCATTTACACCAGTGTAAATTTGGAGTAAATCCAACAAAAGAGTTGGAATTCACTGGTGTAGCCAGAGCAGAATCAGGCATCAAGTCTCACTGATGATTCCTTTTTGCAATTTTTCAGCTACATATATCAAATATTAATAATAATTATTTATTTATATAGCACCAACTGTGTGATAGGTTCATGAAGATAGTTCTCCGGGACATGGGCCTGACAAACTAAATAATAAATACATATCAATCTCAAATAATAAATAATAAATCTCCTACTCCAAAAGCCACTTCTTTCTGCTGATGTGTTTGCCCTCACTTAAATCTGATCAGTGGGGGCCTTTGGTTATAAAGATCAGATTGGAAATGAGTCTCTTTGATATTTGCAAAGGCAATGGGGAATTTCACACCTTTCCAAGTGTCACTCAGCTGCAGGTAAAGAATGTTGCAGCCTGTGGGAGTGCTAATTAGAGCCAGTAATAACTAGATTGACCTGCATGCTGGCACTTAAATGCCTAGCAGACCTTTTCAAGATGGAATCGTTGCTTAGATGTGCCATCTGATTTGGGAAGTTCCTTTGTTTTATGGATCTGCATCTAGCAACCATTCAGGCTGTAAGTGCAGGGGCAAAGTTGCTCAAATCAATCCTTGTCATGGCATCCCACTATATACTGATATCCTGGAGGTGAAAGGTTAATGCTTTACTCAGGAAACTACTCATCCTCCAAAATACTATTATTGTTTATCTTGTTGCAATCTGTTTTTATATATCCAGGATGTCTTTCTTTAATTAAGTTCAAGGTTGTCTTTACTGTGTTTTCATAGTATCACTCCACAGACTTAATCCTCTTCTGATCTGATATTGCAAATTGTGATGGAAAATGCCAAGTGTCTGGTGGTCTTTTAAATAGAAAGATTAGCAGAAAGAAAAATGATTAACTTCAGGGTACTTACTTCCACAGATCATGAGATATCAGGGACTCTGATCAGGTACTGGAATTGAAAGTGACTGATCCGCTAGAGTAAAAGCTTGTCTCTTAGAACAGCATGTTTTATCACGTTAGTAGCCTGGAACATATTCTCATTCATCCAGACATTTTCTTCAGGAGCTATAATAAAATGGACACTTTGAAATGTGTTTTGCTTCCATTTGATCTTGTTCTGAGCATCTTTTCTTTTCTTCTTTTTTTCTTTTTGACACCTCTACACCATCCTGTAATAAGAGCGCAAGGAAATTAATGGCAGGTAAATCAAAAGCAAATAGAAAGAAATACTCCTTTTATGTAGCACATAGCCTGTAGAATTCACTGCTGTGGGAGCTCAAATAGACAAATGCTATCTAACTGGGTTTTTAAAAGGCTAACTTCATAACCCTTAACATTTATAGTTATAAATGATTAGATAACAGCAAACAAATTTCATTTCAGAGTGGAAGCTGATATCTGCAGGTCAAGGAATAATTCTCCCGCCACTCCCCCATGCATAGTATTTAGCTGCATGCACCTTTGGTTTTACTCTCCTCTCAGGTTTTGGTCACTGCTAGAAACAGGATACTAACTACTTGGTAGATCCCTGGTCTAAAGGAGTCTGGGAAATCATCAATGATTTAGATAATAGCAAACGGAGTACACTTATAAAGTTTGCGGACGATACCAAGCTGGGAGGGGTTGCAAGTGCTTTGGAGGATAGGATTAAAATTCAAAATGATCTGGACAAACTGGTGAAATGGTTTGAAGTAAATAGGATGAAATTCAATAAGGAAAAGTGCAAAATACTCCATTTAGGAAGGAACAATCAGTTGCATACATACAAAATGGGAAATGACTGCCTAGGAAGAAGTACTACGGAAAGGAATCTGGGGGTTATAGTGGACCACAAGCTAAATATGAGTCAACAGTGTAACATTGTTGCAAAAAAAGCAAACATCGTTCTGGGATGTATTAGCAGGAGTGTTGTAGGCAAGACACGAGAAGTAATTCTTCCGCTCTACTCCACGCTGATTAGGCCTCAACTGGAGTATTGTGTCCAGTTCTGGGTGCCATATTTTAGAAAAGGTGAGGACAAATTGGAGAAAGTCCAGAGAAGAGCAAAAAAACGTTTAAAGATCTAAAAATCATGACTTATGAGGAAAGATTGAAAAAATTGGGCTTGTTTAGTCTGGAAAAGTGAAGACTGAGAGGGGACATGATAACAGTTTTCAAGTATGTAAAAGGTTACAAGGAGGAGGAAGAAAAATTGTTTTTCTTAACCTCTGAGGATAGGACAAGAAGCAATGGGCTTAAATTGCAGCAAGGGAGGTTTAGGTTGGACATTAGGAAAAACTTCCTAACTGTCAGGGTGGTTAAGCACTGGAATAAGTTGCCTAGGGAGCTTGTGGAATCTCCATCATTGGAAGTTTTTAAGAGCAGGTTAGACAAACACCTGTCAGGAATGGTCTAGATAATTAGTCCTGTCACAAGTGCAGGGGACTGGACTAGATGTCCTCTCAAGGTCCCTTCCAGTTCTATGATCCCATGTTCCTACAATTGTAAGTTTGCAGTTACAAGGATAAATTTCCTAGTAGACCAGAAGTATGAATCAAATTTATGCCACTAAAGTAGTCTAGAAAAATACACTGGAGATATTTTAAACTAACAATTAAAACTGCAATAAGTCATGAAGATAGTAGAAAACAAACCTACTTATATAGAGGTGCTATAATAGAGGCGGAATCTCTGACCTCAATAGGTGGACTATTGCTGGAATCTAATATGGCCATTTCTATATTACTGGCCTCAGTGGAGCAAAACTCTTAATATGTATTACTTTCTAGTGCTCAGAGATTTCTAAAATAGTACTCTGTGCTACACACATGTGATCTTTCCTGGACCATACACCAGCTAATTCAGCTTTTAACATTAATTCTATTCCTTAGTGGCGTATTCACTGAGTGTTGCCAGATGCACTATATCACATGCTACTCCGCAGATATAAAGGGACAGACTGAGCCCAATATGCACTGGCCCATGTTGGGATGTCCGTGGGTAGAGCCCCGCAGCACCAGTTCCTAAGAGCACCAATAGCCTATGTAGCTAGGCAGACAACAATGCCCTAAATGCTGCTGGTGCTGGTTCTAGCCCACTCTGTCCTGATGACAAAGGGCCAAATTCAGCCCACTTATTCAAGTCATCTGAAAACTTTGTTACCAAATTAGTCCCACTGATTTTAACAGGCCCAATCTATCAGTGTATTGCAGCCATTCTAGTGCCCAGGAGATACCCCTGGTGCAGGAAGCCTCCCTGACAGGCACAGAGCTGGCTTTGCTGGCTCTATGCCCTCTCCATAGGAATCACTGGCACTAGGGTGCATGGAGTTCATGCAGGGGCTGGAGGGGGTATGGCCAATGCATTCAGTATGACTAAGGATGGCAGAATCGGGGTCATTGTTAGAAGCTCCAATTCAGAGCACCACAAACCTTCTCCGCAGGAAAGCAGGCCTTTGGATTGTCTCAGGAGCCCCCAAATTGGAGAAATTTACATTAATTTAAAACTTAAAAAAACCCAAACAGGCAGTGATTATCTTTCTATTAGTCCCCATGAGCCCCGCTTTCTAAAACATGAAGGACAGCCAAAACACTCAGCCCAGACACATTTTAATTCTATGATCTCATTTTCCTTGGTCTAGCTCACCTCAGACTCTTTTCTCCTTTATTTAGTGGGAGACTGTTTGACTGACATGCTACAAACACAGGGACGTTAATGCTCAGTCTTCTGCGTGTTGTAAATCCTTTCATTTTGGGCTGTAAAGTACTTTGTCCTTGTAACAGTCACAGCAGGCAGGAAGCTAAGCTGTGTGGTTTGGGTCCAAAATTTGTAAACAAATGAATATGAATGAAATTCTATTTGTCCAAGGGCAAAATTTTGCCTGCAAGTCTGTGGCCAAATGGATAATCTGTGCAGGGCTGGCCTTAACTAAACCTAGAAACAAACACTTCTGCTGCTTAGAATTCCGCAGACCTATGCCAGTAATAGGATGAAATTGAAATGTAGTGACGTTTATAACCCCTCTCATTAGTCCTCCATGTAAAAGCTCCCCTGTGTTCTCTGAAGGCCAGATGTGTGACATCCTATGGCATTCATTTAGCCATTGGCTACCTGGACTACTTCCAAACAGCCAGGAAGTTCGTATTTTTAAAGGTTGATTGCTGAATTCTGCTACACTGCTTGAAAACTGTTCATTCTCCCACCCCAAGATATTAGTGATTTTAACTTAGTTATTGATTTCTCTTTCCCTCCCCCCTTCTTCCATTGGGAAGAATTCTTCTCTCCAATCTATGGCACAGATCTCTCAATGTGTATGGCAGGTTCTGCATCCTCAATGCATGCAAAATCTCAAATGCGACCTTACTTACAAATGAATTTTACTTACAGTACTCCTGGGCATACTGCTTGCAGAAAGAGCCCCTGAAAAGCCTCAGCTCACAGCAATAACAGAAAAACAAACAAAATTGTTCTTTTTGTGCACTCGATTCTCCAGGGCCACGAATGCAATTGCATTCAGTGACATCTTACAGGCACAAGGGAACTATCTATATCATTAGGGTTAGAGTGTAGCTTTGCAGTCTGCCCTGAGTAAGGGGAAGTGCAGATCTGCACTTTTCCCCCTACCCTCCTCAAAAAATCAGACTAGAGGACAAACTGTGACACAGAGAGTCACAATTCCTCCCCTGTTCGCCCCTTCCCCCATGCTCTGGGAAGGAAAGGGGGTAACTTATTTCACCCTTTTTCATGGAGCAGCTCGCTGCCCAAGCCAACAAGTCAGGGGAGTGCAGCCAGGGTTCTTTTCCCTTCCCATCCACTTGTTGGCAGGGGCAAGGTATCATACTAGTAGCCTGCCTCCCCACCATAGCCAGTCACCATCTGAGCAGGGCCAAGCAGAGAAATTGGGTCTTTACACCCCAGCCTGGCTCAGTAAGAGCTGTGACTAACTAGTTTTAGGGAGAGAAGGCCAGATTCACCCTGGCAGTATCTCTATGGACTTCAGTAGCGTTGTGCTAGGAATGGATGTTACCTTCGGTTTTATCACTCAGTTTTGGAAGTGTGGGTAGGGTGACCAGACAGCAAGTGTGAAAGATCGGGACGGGGGTGGGGGATAATAGGAGCCCATATAAAAAAAAGCCCCAAATATCGGGACTGTCCCTATAAAATCGGTCACCCTAGGTGTGGGCAGCACTGTTAATCTATCACACAACCATACTATGATCTCTAGAGACCAGTTATCCAAGCAATGGGTTGCTCTTCCCATGAGTGGCGGATTATCCTTTTTTTGTTTTGTGGGGGTTTTGTAGCATCTTTCAGTTGTACAATTTTCTTTTGTGCGAGAAATAGGAAGTTATCTTCTGCCACATGGAGGATCCAAACTCTGCTTCCCTCAATCCCTGTTCATTTTAAGGCTGTCATTTATTCTCTTTTTTAAAATAAAAATGTTAGTGTCACCTCCTAACAGGTATGAGGAATTGCTATTCTAATTTTAATGCAGCATGTAAGACAAGCCACTGTGGCAGTGTACAACATTATAAATGACACCCCATCAGTGATGGAGACAAATTGGATTATGTGTGAGTAAGGTATTGATTTGATTTGTATTTCTCAATCTGTTAAATGAATAAAAGCCTGGTAAAGGAAATTATACATATGGGGGGGAAGGATTGTTAGCATTGTGTAATGCTTAGTAATATCTAAGTGGAAAAATACTCAGTATTTTTAAAGTATTGTTTACCATTTGGTGGTAAATGCCTTGAACTAGATTTATCTGTCAATGTTTCTATTGACATCATTCCTGATTTACCTCTTGTTGAGTTAATGAAAACATGTGATTTGGGTTTTTTTAAAGAAAAGTAAGTCTTCAATAGACCGCCCCGAAACAGTAAAGCAGATTCTGAGGAGGTTAGCACAAGGGATTAAAAATACAGATTTTGTTGCAGGAGTTGTTTTCATGAATACATTGTTAATTAATTGTAGCAAAACAAATATACACTTTGGCAATACAAGCTGAGCCCCCAACTCAGCATTATTTTAATTAACTCTTTTGAATGATGAATCTCAATATAGCAGATGTTCTCGAGTATTCAGGTACATAAATATAATCAATGTTAGTATCTGATAAGCCTACAATTTGAGAGTTCAAGCACACATTAAGATGAGCCAATTGTTCAGAGCTGAAAGGAAAGGAATGTGCAAATCTGCTGCCTCCACCTGTTTGAATTATGGTGCTGTTCCTAAAAAACCACAGTGCTGAGGGAGAAAAGCAAGGAGTGTCCATTGCTGCGTATAATGCTAGCTCATGGAGGAGGACATGTGTTGTGTGCTCTCTATTTGTAATTTGTCACTAGCCAATTGTCATAACTGAGCCTTGGGACAAGGAAAATATTTCATGTCTTGATTTTTTTTAATGTAAATGATCTATAGATGCTGCCTCGGAGTATTTGACTGCAGAAATAAAGGTGAATAAAAATGCCAAATGCTAAGATCAAATGATTTCAAATCTTAAATTATGCTTCCTCAGACAAGAAAGGAATATGCTGGATAGTCATTTGCCTTTCAAATACCATCTGATTTGAAATGAAATGCCTAATGAGTTAAAAAGTGTTCAAAGTCAGCTTGAATTTTAAAACAGATCTTAGATGTTATTGGTTTTCAAAGTGTCTGGGTGTGTCCCTATTACATTTTCATATGGGTTTTTAATTAGGAAGTATACTTCAGTGCATGAAGTTCTCCTTCCTCTGATCCAGATCACTCAGAGTTGTTATCACTTCACTGCAGGAAATAAACAGATGTGGCTTTCGTTGAGGACTTGACATTTTTTATTGTTCTCCACCTTACAAGCAGTACCAGCAGAAAAAGCCTTCCCCAATTTGTGTATTAGTTACTTTACATGACCTGACTTCCATGGTAAAGCAGTAAAGCTTACAGCACTTATTAGCAGGACTCAGAAAATGGTGGGGGAATAAGAAATTTTCAAAGGCATAAAGGACTCTCATTGAATAATATCATGTATTTATAGAGCACCTTTTATTCCAATGCACTTTTAGAAACTCACATACAGGAATAATTTTACCTACCAGCTAATGCAGCTACCTCTGGCATGAAACACAACAGTACACATTTAACAAAATACAGCAATGCTACAAAACAATTTAGGGCTGAACATCAAGGAGAATGCTGTATCTGGGGCATTTTAGGTGGGCAGAATTTAGTTACCCAAATTGGAATTGACACAGGAGTTCTGTTTGCCAGAAGCTGGGAATGAGTGACAGGGCATGGATCACTTGATGATAACCTGTTCTGTTCATTCCCTCTGGGGCACCTGGCATTGGCCACTGTCAGAAGACAGGATACTGGGCTAGATGGACCTTTGATCTGACCCAGTATGGCCATTCTTATGTTCTACATAAAGTCTCACAAGCTCTTTTCTCATCACAAGTGTCCAGAACATGAATTTTATAGCTCATCTTAAACACCTATAGGAGTAGGATATTCCATAGCATCAGGTCAGGTGCAGGTGGGGGAGTGCCACCTACTGTACCACCAAAACCATTACCCATCGCATCCAGGAGTTGCCTCTTCCAAACATTGGCTAGCCCAGACCTACTTATCCTGTGTAAGTTCTGGATAATAGGACTACCACCACCAGGACAACTTACATCCTTTGCTTTTCATCCAAAGGGCTTTCCAAAGGTAGGGAAGTACCCAGCTTTACATATGGGGAAACTAAGATACAGAGCGTGACCATGACTTGCCCAGTGCGCCAGAGGTAGAGCTGGGACTAGAACCCAGGTGTTTCCAGTCCCATTCTGGGCCCTGGCTACTACAGCACGGTGGATCCACAAGCTACTGGATACTCATAATATTTCAATGAAAATGTCTCAGCCTCTTGTTTGCCATAGAATCCTGGTACTGCCAGGGTCATCTAGTCTGACCCCCAGCCACGATGCAGGATTTGTTGTCTCTAAACCATCCAAGACAGATGAATCCCCAGCCTCTTTTTGAAAACTTCCTGTGAAACTTTTATATAAGGTTATATTATGTCTTGAGTTAGGCTGAATTTTAAAGGCATTTTTATAACATTAAAAAATGTTCCTTCCTGATGTTCATGTCCATCTTTCCATTCCCTTTCTTCTTCTTCATTCCCTTCCCTGAGCACTTCTGGCTATGAAAACCAAAGACAGCAATTCATCACAGGCCATTTGACATAAAGAGGATTCACAATCTTTCAACTCCTGGCATGCGGTCAAGTGTGTTGGAGGATGACCTAACATTTAAATAATGATTCACTGTTGAATATTATGAGCAATAGGCTGACAGTTTCAAGGTAATGCCCTTTCAAAGATACAGCATTAATCCTTTACTACCATATAACTGTATGTTCAGTTGGAGTATCTTAAATAAAGTTTACGCTTTGCAATTAATTTAGCGAAATTCCAAGTTAAATGACTTGCAATAAAAATATTAAACATATTACAACTGCCAGGACATGATCTCCTAAAATGAAAGGGAGGTTTAATTATTTTAGAAGAGAAATATAAACAGTGTCAGATTTAACCACTGCACAATTTAATGTAACTTCTGGCCAATTTTACAAATCATTATTTATACAGTTAACATGCATAAAAATTGAATAAATTACCTTCTGCATTATTGCTTTTGGTATAGATAGCACTGTAGGCAATTATACCACTAATGTTGAAAAAAATCCACTGGGGAAATCTTTGCCTGCCTGTCCAACACAAGATTCATGGAATGGGGGGAAAAACATGTAAGAAAAGAAGCTTCGGGGGCAAATTTTTACTGTAATTCCAGGCAGCAAATTTAATAGCCAATTTTATAGCAAATTAAAAAAATGCATGAGTTAATACAAAATCAGTTTGGAGGACATTGTGGTTGTTTATTATGTACAATGTCAGAAATAATATTATTACCTTGTTCTTTTCATCAGTAGATCTCATAGTGCTTTGAAAAAGGAGGAGAGTATCATTATCCTCCTCTCACACATGGGGAGACTGAGGCACAAAGCGGTGAAGTGTTTTGCTCAAGGTCACCCACCAGGCCAGTGGCAAAGCCTGGTCTAGAGCTCAGGTCCTAGTCCAGTGCCACTGCCTAGTCCATTAAGCCAAATGATACTTTATAGTTGCAAATATCTGTAGCAACTTTCATTCAAGGAAGTCAAAGCATTCCACAAAAAATAATTAAGTTTCACAACAGACGGGTGAGATAATTGTCCTACTCTACTCAGCACTGGTATGGCCTCACCTGGAGTACTGTGTCCAGTTTTGAGCACCACCCTTTAGGAAAGATGAGGACAAATTGGAGAGAGTCCAGAGGAGAGCCAGGGCTGCCCATTGGATTCAGGAGGCCTGGGGTCTTTGGCGGCAGGGGGCCCCGGCCGCCGAATTGCAGCCGAAGACCCGGCACTTCGGCGGCGGGTCCCGGGGTGGAAGGACCCCCCACCGCGGGTCTTCAGGGCACTTCAGCGACTAGGGTCCCAGAGTGGAAGGACCCCTCGCCGCTGAAGTGCCGCCGAAAACCCGGAGCGGAAGAAGCGAGAGTTTTCCGGGGCCCATGAGAGTTTTCTGGGGCCCCCGAAGTGAGTGAAGGACCCCGCTCCAGGGCCCCCAAAAAACTCTCGTGGGGGCCTGGGGCAAATTGCCCCACTTGCCCCCCCCCCCCCCGGCGGCTCTGAGGAGAGCAGCAAAAACCTGCCCTACGAGGAAAGGTTTAAGAAACTGGGCATGTTTAGTCTGAGAAGAGAAGTTGAGGGAGAAACCTGATAACAGTCTTCAGATATATTAAGAGGACTATAATCAATTGCTCTTCATGTCCACTGGAGGTAAGATACAAAGTAATGGGCTTAATTTGCAGCACGGAAGATTTAGGTTAGATATTAGGAAAAAACTTTCTTACTATAAGGATAGTTAAGCTCTGGAATAGGCTTCCAAGCGCGGTTGTGGAATCCATATCATTGGAGGTCTTTAAGAACAGGATGGACATACACTGCCAGGGATGGCCTAGATTTACTTGGTCCTGCCTCAGAACAGGGAGATGGACCCTCCAAGGCCCCTTCTAGCCCTATATTTCTGTGATTCTCTAGCAACCCTGTTGAAAAAGACAAGTGTTTCTTGAACCTATTTTACACACAGACAAGTCTGACTTGCTCGGGGTCACAGAGTGAGTCAGTGGCAGTGATTGGAATAGAAACTGGGGCCAGCCTTTGCTGTGCATCTCAGGAGGTGCATCAAAGTACACGCAATCCAGGAGGAGCTGGGGCAAAGGTAGTTTTATGTCACCTTTGTGCCTACAGGCCAGAGCAACTCCAAATGTAAGTTAGAGCAGTCCCATCACCCTATCTGTTTATGGGCCACTCTGCATCATGAACTGTCAGAGCACAAAGTGGCCAATCACAAGTGTAGGCCCCTTGGATTTTTCCACTGACTTCAGGAGCTGTGGATGAGGCAATACACCTAAATGTTATGGGTGAAATCCTGGCCCGGTGAAGGCAATGGCAAAACTCCACTGACTTCAGCTAAGCCAGGATTTCACCCTATATATTTTCCTCAGGAAACTTAGGATCTGTCCTCCTATAACTTGTCCTGGCTAGATTTCTTAATTGTTTTGTGGCCCTGACCCCGTTATTTATATATAGGCTAGATTTTCAGATGGTGTAAATATAGCTATTTACACCAGCTGAGAATGTGTCCCACAATGGGCAGTAATGCTATCTTGCCTTTCTTGACTCTTGCTGTCTTTTGTGTTCACCTATAGCCCCTGCTGTTTTGCATTTTTAATCTACAATTGAAAAATTAACATCAACAATTAGTAGATGCTCCTTTTACAAGAACTGCAAAAATCCTCCCTCCACCCTCCAGAAAAAAAAGGGGGGAAAGACAAAGATGAAAGTATTGTCCCTTTGCTGGAAGCCCCCAGTATGTCATATATTATGTCATAACTGCACACATCAGTGATTTGATGTAGCCCTCATCTGCAATGAGAAACTATTGGGGGGAGAGAGCTTTATTATCCCATTTAACAGCTAGGAAACTTAGGCACAGACAGATTGTGTCTTGCCTAAGATTACAGCAAATCTATGGCAGAATCAAGAACTGAGCTCCAAACTCCTGAGTCGCAGCCCAGTGCCTTAAACACAAAATCATTCTTCCTCTTTAAATGAATTTAGATACTATAGTGATGGCTTGTTTAAAAATCTGGGGTGAAATCCTGGATCCTTTGAAGTCAATAGACGTTTTGCCATTGATATCTGTAGGGCCAGGATTTCACCCCTGGAGAGACAGAGAGCTATGGGAAACTTCTGTTGTAAAGAAGTCCTTGGACTGAGATAAGTCATAATGCCATATACAGTAAACAGACAGAGAAAATCCTTTACATTCTGCTTGCATTCCTTTACCTTCCAGGAAAGCGCATTACTTTTCTAACAATAAATCTCCAGACACAATCAGCTATCTTTCTCTTCTTTTTTTTTTTTTTTACTGAAGAAGGTAGAGAAAAACATGCAACACTCCTGAGAGTTAGACAGAGATGGATTCATTAGGGCATCCGGATATGCCACATAGTTCATCAATAATCCCTTGAATGTCCTGGACCATGGCTCTTAAGGATGGGCCCATTATTTTTAATGGCACCTGGCAATGAAGTAGCAGCATGCATACATACATGTAACCAAAAGGAGTGCTTGGTTTTGCAAAATTATTCTGTACATCCCAAGGCATTAAGGGAAGTACTTTACACATTGCAAGGCCTCTCTCTTGGCCTGTAAAACTGCACCCACTTGCAGTTGCTCTTCCTACACTAGCTCACACTTGAAGGTTCAGCTGGGAGAGCCATACTAAGATTTAGTGACCTTCCCCGCCTGTAGAGAGAGCTCTACATCACCTTATTTTTTAAGTCTGGGGTGGTGTTCCATATTCTCAGTGTGTCACATTGTTATTTCATGCTACATAATGAGCTGGCATGTCATGAAATGCTATCTCTCCACAACCTTTGCCTCCCCAGCCTCTTTGCCAAAGTCATGGCGATAATTAGCAAGGTCTGAAACAACTTCCTGGATCCAACCTTTGGGGGAGATTTGGAATCCAAACCCAGATCCAAATGTCGCAATTAGTCTCTCTCAGAGTGATGGCCTGCATCAATACCTCAGATCCATACACCCTTAAGATTTAGCCGGTTTGAAATCCAAATCAGATGTTATTGGTTCTAAACCATCACTGGAAGTAACAGGGTCATTTTCAATTGGGAGTTCTGCTATATTATCTCATGTAATTACTTTCTATGCCATCCAGTTAGAGAGGGATTGACTAGTTTCTACAATATGTGGTTACAAACATGGAAGTGTAGGATGGGTGATCAAACCATTCAAGGACACTGATTCCCTTGGTACTGTCCCATAGGAAGTAGAACATTCAGAGAGAACATATTAATTTGGAAGGTCTCACCTATATTGTGTACCACCCAGTAGGAAGTCAGATATTTTGGGAGTACTCTACTTGTGGGCAGTTATTTCATGTCTTAAATCTAGTACCACTTTGATTTTCCCTTGGCTGATTACTCCAATCTGTAGAAAAATACCTATGTAATTGATTGGGATACTTGATTTTCTCCCACCATGGATATCCAGCCATTAGCAATTGAACTGAGACTCCAGCTCAGGTCACTTAGGCTGCTAAACAATATTTGTACTGAAGTTCTCAGACGAGACGGGCAAAACTGGTGGATTTACAATAGGCTACGCAAAATACCTAGATATATGTATACGTAGCTACTTTGCATGTGCATGTTGCCACATCTACACATACAAGTGCAGGGATTTGCCAACATTAAAAGTGCATGTGTATCCAGTGAGACCACCATAAGGACCTAATTAAGAAGGAAAAGAGAGTGATCTGGATGGCACTCGATCTACAAGGAGGCTGCCTCCTTTTTGGATTTGCCATGATGATGATGATGATTCTTATCTTCGGTTACTACCAGGCTGGCCAAGATTTGAACTAGTAATAGAGCAGTGAAAGACTTCTATCCGATTAATAATCCTGTGTGAGCAGTTATGCCTCTCCTTTAAATGACTGCATTAAAACTATTTCCTTCTTATCAATGTGATGTAATTTCCATCAAAGCTGTTAATGGTACAGAATCCAGGGCCAAGCCACAAACCTGCTTTCCAAAGAATGAGCTCAGCTCACAAATCAAACTCATTCAAACTTTGTTTTTTTGCAAAGTAAAAATAAGGACCTTGCTAATCTCATTTATCCTTGCACCTGAAAACCCCTGCACTTCAGCCATAGATCCAAAAGCTCTCTCATTTGGATTTACAGAACCTGGCATCTCTGCTATCGCAAATGAATCACCAACGATAACGTCTTTATTAAGTTTATCCATCTTAGCTCTAAAATGGCAGTGCTACGTGTAAAAAAAAAAGGTCTCGGAGAGCAATTGAAGTGTTTTTATTGGGTTCCACATGCTTAGAGAGGACAAGGGTGATCATAATGCCAATAATATGATTCAGCAAGGGTGAAATAAAGAGATAAATAAATCTTTAACAGCCGCACACAGCTCACACCTCACTCAGTAGAAAGCATTAAATATTCAATGTTTCATTAAGTAGATTTCTGCAGGGGGAAATACTGTGTTGTTAATTAGCAATGAAATATTAGTGCAAAACAAGCAAGCTTAGTGCAAGTTAACGTTTGCAAATTCTCACTTGCCTAGTAGGAAAGGTTAGTTAGAGGATGATAAGTCTAAAGACTGATTAGCTGTGTAATCATGTTGTTATTACATTAATAGCTTTGTTTGTTGCCATGTTATCAACAAAAGATTAAGCAAATCCCTCCGCGGAAGCCAGAGGTGAAACAATTTGCTGGAGAAGGTGTACGGGCAGCAAATCTGTTTATTTGCATCCTGTCCTTTCAAAGCAATGAAGATATCGTACTGGACTTTTTTGTTTCCAGTGCCGAGGGGAGGCAAGCCACAGACAATGATGAGTAGTTTTGTTTACAGATTTACTTGTTCCCGTGACTGACATAGTGTAAGAGGGTTGTTAATTCATTAGTGCTCAACTCAGCAGGGAGTATCTCCTCTTCTAACCCCCACATAGAAAAGCTTTTTGGCTAAAAGGCAGCCTTGGGCTAACTTGGACTTTTCTTAATACTTTGAGTCTAAATCCTCTTAAAAGGTTGTCCCGAGCCAACTGGACTTGATTAAACACTATGGTTTGGAGTGGTCCAAACACTGATGCTGAAATGGAGTAGGACTCCTCTATCCCATGCAGCTCTCCTGCCAGAACTCTGCAATGAAACTCCGTTTTTGCAGGCCACTGTATTCTCCTCAACCTGGATATGTAAATGAGGCTGGCAACTGGAGGGATGGGGGGGTGGCTTTGCAATGAATTGCCTCCGCAGTGACAGCATGGGACCAAAAACTCAATCATGTCTGTGCAACAGTATGTATCAGGGAGGGGAAAAAACTGCCATTTGCATTCTGATGCAAATGAGACGTTCAAACTGTCTGTATGTGATGTATGTATCCTGCTAACACTGATGTCTTATGCATGTTCTTCCACCGTAATACCTCCCACTGGGATTCTTCACCTTGCTTTGCCTTCTCCTCCTTCCTCCCCCACTCCCTCGCTTTTGGAAGCTGGGTCTTGGCAGGATACTTTCTGTAGAGATCAGATTTCATAGAAGAGCTTAGATATAGTTGGCCAAGTACTGCATATTTCAGTCTGCAGTAAAATAAAACATTACAATAGAGTTTGATTTGGGAGTCTTCTCTTAGTCACATTCTACCAGCCCATTGATGTCAGTGGATTTGCATGGTGTAAATGGAGGAAGAGTTAGGCCTTTTGGGTGTACATAGTGGCATAGTTCTTTTGAAATCAAACTACCCACGATGCGCACATGCTCAGGATCTGGCCCTTGTGTTTTACAAAATGTTTAACAAGATAACATTCCGTCTGAACTTCAGTGACATGCTGGTTGAAAATCTTCCAGTGGCAAGTGCCGTTTCCTCAAAACTGAAACTTCCCATAAGAATGTGCTGATTTTGACAAAATTTACATTTTTTAAAAATGAAAAAATTGTTTGTTTCATTTTGGCATTTTTAGAACAGAATATTTCAATTTGTATATTGAAATGACTCTTCTGCAATATATTTTATTTTATATTGTACAAGAGAAAAAATAAAAATATTTAAACTGAAATGAAATTTTATCAAAACAAAATGTTTTGATTGAGCCCCCATGATGCTCTGTACCTCAGGGGAACACCCTGCACCCCCATGTTCATCCTTATAATATGATTTTGTTGTATCCAATGCAAAGTTTATGTTGGTGTCTTCAGAAGGCTCATGATGCACTGAGCATTGTTGTTATAGTAATGTTATAGGTTGTAATTTCATGTATATAGTTACAATTGCATAAAACAAGCCCAGGCAAAAACTCTCCAGGAGCAGAGGCCCAGACAAAACTCTCCAGGAACAGAGGAGCAGTTCACACCTCATCAGGGCATGTATGGGACAAACCCAGCCCAGCCTCACAGAAACAAAGTATACTGGCCTAGGCAGCAACAAAGGATCTGTTGGACTTGAGTGAGTCATCCAACTTCCCTTGGTCAGTTTGGGACTACGATGAGGTAATGCTCACCTGACTCTGAAGTATGGGGGGACAAAGCCAAGAGGGAAGAAAGAATGTGATAAAAGGGAGAGATGTTTGCCATGATCGCTCTCATTCCACCACCATCTACAGACACCACCACCAAGCGACGGAAGCGCTGATCAAAGGGGAGAGCCTGGCTGAAGGGCAATTAGCCAGCCTGTGGTGAGAATCATCTAAGTTTGTAAGGGCGCTGAAAGTCTTAAAATCTGCTTAGAATGCATTTTGCTTTAATTTAATTTGACCAAATCTGATTTGTTGTGCTTTGACTTATAATCATTTAAAATCTATCTTTGTAGTTAATAAATTTGTTTGTTTATTCTGAAGCAGTGTGTTTGGTTTGAAGCGTGTCAGAGACTCCCCTTGGATAACAAGCCTGGTACATATCAATTTCTCTTTTAAATTGACAAACTTATGTAAGCTTGCAGCGTCCAGTGGGCATAACCGGGCACTGCAAGACTGAGGTTCCTAGGGTTGTGTCTGGGACCGGAGATATTGGCTAGTGTCATTCGGTTGCACAATCCAAGCAGCGGCTGGCCAAAAGTGCTCACTCGCGTAGCTGGGAACAGTTTACATGCTAGATGCTTTGTGTGAACAGCCCGGGAGTGGGGGTTCTCATAGCAGAGCAGGATTATGCTTCCAGAGTCGAGGATTGGAGTGACCTAGCAGATCACCAGTCCAGATAACACCAGGGGAATGTCACACCCCCACAAGAAAATTTTGAAATGGGAAATTTTCAAATTCTTCGTTTTCATTCCAATTTGGCATAAAACAAATTTTTAACTGCAAAATGTGAAGCTGTGCGATATATTTTACAGTTTGTGACTGCTTTAGATTGGTATGTTACAAGCAAGCACTTGTATTAAAAACACTGTTTTAATGATATTTTAATTTTAAAGGGATTTAAGCATGTGCTTAAAATTAAGCAAGATGTTTAAGTGTTTTGCAGAGTAGGGATAGGATTAGTAGGGACAGGATGCAAAAATTAAGCTTTGCTGAATCAGGGTTAAATAGATCTCCATAAATATAGAGCTTTGAAAGTTATAAATAAACACCTCAATGTAATCCAATGGCGGGGGGGGGGGGTCTTATTGGTCCACATCTGAGCCCAATCCACAAATAATATAAATCTGTTACAGCCATAGCTAAAGATTCTTGGTCGTCAGCTCAAGTTGTAACAGTTTACACTTTTGCTCTGGGGGCCTCCAGTTCAATCCCTGATGCATTGGCCAAGGTGGTGACCATCACATCAATATCTGTCGGGGGCCTAGTTTTTATTTGTTGGCTCCATTTCAGTTTATAGTTCACTGTAAACAGGTTTTTTCTCATATGAACAGTAATACAATTCAGATTTTGAGAGTGGGGATTACCTTTTAAAAAAGTATTTATATTTCAAAGATGCCAGAGTTACAGCACTAGGGAAGTACATTCCCTTTGTTTGCTAAACCAATAGAAGATGGGCACAGATTCCACAATGATTAGCTCAGTCTCCATGCCAAGTCAGTTCTAGACCTCAGAGGAAACCATTAACAAGACTGCAAATTGTGATATTGCTTCTAGAAGGAATAATAATTGTATTTATAAAGCAGCCCTGCCACCGGCCCAGGTCACTGAGCAGCCAATTAAAACACAACAATGAAAGTGTCATAAAATATCTGTTAAAAGAACTAGACAAAATATTCTAAGCACTGACATTGCATGGGGTGGATCTTACCCAAGAGCTGTCCTTATAAAAAACAAATCCTAAGGATTCTGCATTCATTGCCCCCAAATACTACAGTGTCACTATTGTAAGATAGGAGTTGCCACAATGTAGGTTGGGTTAGAACTGACCATAAAGGATGATGGTGGGGCTCCCAAATAATATAGAATATGACCACCAGTCCACTAGGAACTGTTTTGAAACTTATTCTTGTGCATGACTTTGCTTTTTCCATACTAATGACTCCGATCATTGTCAAACTGTACCACATTTATCCAAAGACCTGCCATGAAAGGTTACTCCTTTAAGGCTCTATACTATACCCCTGTAAGATAACCTCTGCTCCTTCATCCCAGTCAGCATAGCTACCTGCCTGTTGAAGGAAGGAAATGTGTATTTTTTTCTGGAAGGAAACTCAATCAGAATTAATCACTGATTGAGTTCTGAACTCAGCAACATCTTTCCTGTGGCTCAGAAACAGATGGTGCGGTCTTCCTAAGCTTTTACTTCTCTGCACTTTTAGCACTAGGAAGCCTAGGCAGTTACTAGTGGGCACTGAACTCCAAATGCATTTTCACAGTTCTCCAGTAGGCGTTTTAAGTGCGGGAGAAGGCAGAAGCCTACATTTTCCTAACCAGCTAAAGGATCTGTGTATTCCGGACATGACATCTTAATCATACCAGCAGTACTGAACCAGGCATAAGTGACTACATGCCTCTGTGAATGGATCTGGGTAGGGAGCATTATTTATGTGTCTAAGAAGCACTGATCGGTGAAATTTGCTGTGATTTGGGAAATCTATAAGCAGAAAGAATAGAGTGAGAGAGCTGATTTTGCCATTATGTGCTGGGAGCATTATAACAAGATTTAGAAAAGGACCTTTTTGGGGGGGTGAGAAGAAACAGCTTGGGGAAGGTAGGAGTCTCAGCAAAGAGGAGAGATATTAGTAATTAAAGCTGGCCATTTGTAATGGCAAAAGATAGGAAATGTCACAGCGAAAAAATGGAGGGTCACAAGTGGAGTTTAAAAGAAAGAAAAAGCCATGATACAATATTATTGATGAATATTAAGTTGCTTGTTGCCATGGAAATTGAGAAAACTCATGAACCTTTACGGCACAGAGAGTAACGGTAGTTTAAAATCAGTTGAAACCCCCTGGCCAGATCCTCGACCTTGTTCTATGCCCTTTGCTTTGCTTTGGGAGACAGGATGCCAGCTTACAGAGCCATCTGGGAATTCCTGGTGCCTACGAGTATGTCTACACTGCAATAAAAATCTGATGGCAGGGAGTGTCGGAGTCCAGGTCATCTGATAAGGGCTTGTGGGGCTCACACTACAGGGCTAAAAATAGCAGTGTAGACATTCAGGGTAGGGCTGGAGACCGGGCTTCAGAGCCTGAGCCCAAACATCTACAGTGCTATTTTTAGCCCCATAGCACAAGATCCACAACTCCATGTCAGTTGACTCTGAGACTCGCTGCCAAGGATTTTTTTATTTCAGGGTAGATGTATCCTAAAAGACTCCTCAGGCTGCATAAAAGCTGCAAAGCGAGCTCCATGCCATCCACTCCTGTCTTCCCCCTGGGCTAGGGAGCATAGGCATGTGGCAGGAGGACAAAATTCCAGGCTGGCAAAATGATCCCTGGAGCGCTGCTGCAGCTGGCATCAATTAGAGTAGGGGTAGGCAACCTTTCAGAAGTGGTGTGCCGAGTCTTCATTTATTCACTTTAATTTAAGGTTTCGCGTGCCGGTAATACATTTTAACGTTTTTTTAGAAGGGGTCTCTCTCTAAGTGTATATTATATAACTAAACTATTGTTGTATGTAAAGTAAACAAGGTTTTCAAAATGTTTAAGAAGCTTCATTTAAAATTACATTAAAATGCTGATCTTATGCCGCCAGCTTGCTCAGCCCGCTGGGTGGGGGGTTCAGGGAAGAGGGCTGGGTGTTGGGGGGGGACTCGAGGTCAGGGCAGAAGGCTGGGTGTTGGGGGGGGGACTCGAGGTCAGGGCAGAAGGCTGGGTGTTGGGGGGGGGGACTCGAGGTCAGGACAGAAGGCTGGGTGTGGGGGGGTTCAGGGCAGACGACCTGGTGTTGGGGAGGACTCGAGGTCAGGGCAGAGAGCTGGGGTATGGGGGGGGGTTCAGGGCAGAGGGCTGGGTGTGGGGGGGACTCGAGGTCAGGGCAGAGGGCTGGGGTATGGGGGTGTTCAGGGCAGAGGGCTGGGTGTTGGGGGGACTCGAGGTCAGGGCAGAGGGCTGGGGTGTGTGGAGGTTCAGGGCACAAGGCTGGGTGTGTGGGGGGGTTCAGGGCACAAGGCTGGGTGTGTGGGGGGGGTCAGGGCAGAGGGCTGGGGTGTGTGTGGAGGTGCAGGGCAGAAGGCTGGGGTGCTCGGCTCGTGGGGGTGCTCCCAGCCCCCTGCCCTGAGCAGCTCATGGCAGGGGGCTGGGAGGAATATGACCTGTTCCACCCCCTTCCCCCAGGCCCATCCATACCTCTCTCTGCCCCCCGCCCCCCCCCCCGCCCATCGCTCTCTCCTGCGGGGGCAGGAGGCAGAAGCTTGATCCTGCGGCAGCCAAGCTTCCCCCTCCCCCACTTCTTCGCACAACGTGGTGCATTCCGGCCCCTCCTCCTCCTCCTCCTCTCAGTGGGCAGCAGCGTGTCACTCAGAATCGGCTCGCGTGCCGTGTTTGGCACGCATGCCGTAGGTTGCCGACCCCTGAATTAGAGCAACCCTGAGGCTTCTCTAACATATGCTGCCAGGATCTCCTGACCCCACTGCCACTTTTGTCTCACCTCCTCGGGTCCTGTGCCATCTGCAGGTTGGCCAGTCCCAAGGAATGAATGGGTTTTTTTCCTACTGGAAATGCAGTATCCGCAAACTTGAAAACAGGAAAATTCTCAGATTTGCTGAATTTTTTTCAGTTTTCCATTGGAAAAATCAGAAGAAAATATTTTGGTTTCTGAAACTGAATTAAAACATTTTATTTGGGGTTAGTTCAATCCCCTGTGTGAGGGGATCCCTGTCAATAGAGGAGAATGGGGCGGGCAGCACTCCAATTCTCATGAGGCACTGCCACAGCTCAGGTGGGCACAGGTGAATGCCGACCAGCCCTGAAAGAAGATGTTTCCACATAGCCAAACAAATGTTTTCAGAACTTTCTGTTCCATGGCTTTTCACCTTGATTTAGTTCTAAAACAAATGTTGAAATATTCAAATGTCATGTGACATAGAAATTTTGATTTTTGACCTGTTCTAGTCGAGACAGACACAGAAGAATCGTCAGAAGAAGTTGTTTGTTACTGAATTTTCCTTTTGGCGCTCATTAAAAAGTGGACAAAGCCATTCCTTCCAAGCAAGGAGACAGCTGCTGTTCTAGTCTGAGAATGAAGAGTTAAAAGGGGAAGCGTTGTCTTTTGTATTCCATTGACAATCCCAAAGCAGGCACTACTTGCTCTGAATCTGCCAGTGGGAATTTATAAGTCCTTTAGTTTCCCTCTCTCACATGTGACATTCAAACTGGAAAAAAAGCCTATTCCCTTTTAATCACCCACTCTTCTAAGCCCCTGTCCAGAAAGACACTTGATGCCACATGCTTAAATACGTTGCTGGATTGGGGCCACAATCCATAAATCTGTAACCGAAACCACCCTCAAAACACCTTGAGTTTGTCCTTATTTCCATATGTCCCTCTTTCAATTTCCCTCTCCCCCCTAACCCCTCACTTCCTTACATTAGTAACAAGTAAGGGCCAGTAGCCTTCACTGAGGCTATGATGCAACTCAGACTCCAGAAGAGTCTAAGAAGCTCTAAGAAGCACAAAATAGCAGCCTCATATTCCATCCCACCTTACTTCCTTCTGGAGACAAAGAATATCACTTAGAAAAATCACACTCCACGAAACAATTCACCAGTCTGAGGAAGTTCCAGGTCACTCTGACCACAGATCTCTCTCATATCAGTGCACCAAACAACCCACTGAGCAATCTTTGAGAGCCCTGCTGCTGTAATGAATCTCCAGCTTCCCATTGCAAATCTTTGGGGATTGAATAAAGGAGTTGGCCAGGTGCCACATACATTCGAGTCACTAAAATCTCCTTAATGTCTTTTAAATATTTGTAGTTCCCTGTATAGGGCGGTGGAAGATGTTATTCTGAAACAGGACAAGATTTCCCAGTAGAGAAGATCATCTGACCCAAACCATGGACTTTCCATATAGAGGTACTCATTAAAAACCTGAAAGTGCTTTGTATAAATTACAGCCATCTCTGAGCTAATCCATTAATATCAAGGACACCTACAGTGCACTCCCAGTTCGTATGCGTGATCATAGCTCCATTCATTGGTGATTTATGGTTGCATGCAGTAACATGTATTGTCCCTCCACCCAAGTAATATATTCATAGGTCAGAAGGTAGATAACCGAAACTTTACACCCAAGAATCCTAATGTGTAAAAGGAAAGGAACAATGTTTCTTTCATGAACTATATGGTGGTACATAAACAAAAATGTAGGATAAGGTAGTAGGATGTGAATGAAAGGTTTTTAGTAAGTGTGAATGAAAGGTTTATTATCTTTGTACACTCAGTATGTTCCCTGTGAATTGCAAGATCAAAGATAAAGAGAGGGAAAGAGATCTATCAGAATAAGGCTAATATACCATCATTTGGGTTATGCCCATTTTTATGGGTTACTTGTTTATTTACCTGGTCATCTGATGTTCCCAGTTGCACAAACACTGCTCTGGTTTTGGAGAATCGTGATGGTGACCTCCATTTTAGTTTTCAACATTCTCCTTTATTTTGCAGGGAAGTTAACAGCCATGCCCAGAGAAGAGCTAACATCAGCAAACTGGCAATGTGAATGGGATCTATGTCCCCAGTCATCTGGCCATTCAGGAGTAAAGGGATAATTTCAAAGATGTGGCCATCTCTGGAGGAATGAGGAATAAACTCCAAAGATGTAAGCATTTTGATAGATCTGCAGTCCTGTGTCGCCAGTAGAGAACCAATCAGGGGACAATCAGATGTATGTGCAATGATTACTCATTCACCCACTGTTGAGTGGATAGTTTTCTGAAAACATCCATTCAATGTGCAGCGACAGTAAAAAAAACTAACACAATGTTGGGAACCATTAAGAAAGGGATAGATAATAAGACAGACAATAGCATATGACCTCTATATAAATCCATGGGATCCATGAATACTGCATGCAGATGTGGGCGCCACATCTCAAAAAAGATATACTGGAATTGGAAAAGGTACAGAAAAGCAACAAAAATTATTAGAGGTATGGAACAGCTTCCATATGAGGAGAGAGACCTTTCAGCTTGGAAAAGAGATGACTAAGGGGAGAGATGGTTGAGGTCTATAAAATCATGACTGGTGTGGAAGAAAGTAAATAAGGAAGTGTTATTTACTCCTTCTCATAACACAAGAACATAACACAAATGAAATTAATAGACAGCAGGTTTAAAACAAATAAAAGGAAGTATTTCTTCACCCAATGCACAGTCAACCTGTGGAATTCCTTGCCAGAGGATGTTGTGAAGGCCAAGACTATATCAGGGTTCAAAAAAGAACTAGATAAGTTCATGGAGGATAGGTCCAGCTATGGCTATTAGCCAAGATGGGCAGGAATGATGTTCCTAGCTTCTGTTTGCCAGAAGCTGGGGATGGGCGACAGGGGATGGATCACTTGATGATTACCTGTTCTGTTCATTCCCTCTGAAGCACCTGGCATTAATCACTGTCAGAAGACAGGATACTGGGCTAGATGGACCTTTGGTCTGACCCAGTATGACCATTCTTATGTTCTTATGTTGAATAGACATTATAAATGTTGGATAGTAGGGTATGCATTCAGCTTAATGCAAGCAAAAGACACAGTGGAGCTGATATCAGTTTCCACAAACAGAGGAGTCTGCTACCTTTTGTTACGTACACAATCTGGGATCCCCCTGGATCTCTGGCTGATTCTGGATAGACATTGTAAGGATATGTTTACTTGCACTATATTACTCAGCCAGTAGTGTGTCTCTGTATGCTACATAGAGTTTCAGAAAGGGTGTGGTAACTGGTAAACAAAGGAGACAATGTTGGAACTCGGGCCATGTGGAAGCCTTTTTGTTTGTTTAAAAAAAATAAAGTTTATTCCATACATCATGATAGCCAAGTAATAGCAATGGCCAGGAGTGCTTTTTATGGTCTGCATTTGGTTAAAAAATTGTTGTGAGGAAATGTTGTGGCCTGAAAATGGAATAGATGAACATACAAACCCTTGAAAGTGAGGACACAAAAACAAATCCTAGTGATGGAGAAACATAAACTTCTGAACTAGAAGTGATGATCACTCGGGGATTATTCAGATTGTTTATGTGGTTATTAAATTTACTTCTTTATTCTCCAAGATAACTCCATAAAACTATTAGGGCTGAAGACAAACAAGAAATTGCATCTGTCACTCCCCTAAGCGACTGAAATTGTTTGTTTTTCAACTACAAAAAGTGATAAAGAAACTATACAAGTATTCCTTAATGTAATTTACTATCCTACCACCATCTGCTACATTTGGCACTGGTTGTATGGTTGAAATCCCTTTTATAAATGTGCCTTGAACCAGGAAGCTGATTCAGATGAGAACCAATTAGTGTTACCAGGCCCTCTAAACGCACACACAGACACACACTCACTAACTGTACTTGTATTTTACAAGCACTTGTGTTTTGTGAGCAGGGATGTGTTGAGAAATTTGTTTTAGTTTATTGCACCTCTGTCCCACATTATGAGCCACTGATGCCAATAATTAAAGCCTGGAACATTGTGGGTTGATGCACACATAGACAACACAGCTTGGCCAGTGCTTCTCATTCTTAACCTGAAACTAAGGACGTCAGAATCAGTTCAGTGAAAATCAGGATTCCTACCTTACGCACATACTTCCATACTTTGGTCATCATTAGACCTGAACATGAGCCAAAGCTTTTATGAATTTTGATGAAGGTTTATTTAAGATTTAGGAACTAGATATTCAGCTGATGTAAATCAGCATAACTCCCTTTTTTCAGTGGAACCATGCCAATGTACATCATCTGAATATATGGCCCTTGGTGGTTCTTCTCAGCCCTTGCCGCTTACTTTTGGTTGGTGGGTTCTTGCCAACTTCTATTTTGCTGTAAGCCCCAGTGGTCACAGTATTTCCAAAGAGCTTAAAATTTTACATAATCTGGGACACATTGTGCATTCTGGGAAGTCTCCGATGAATGAAAATTGAATGGGCATCAACAGATTCCCTATTGCTGCTGTTTTCTTCAGGGCTGCGTGTGGAGGGAGAGTTATAACACTACCCTAATAGATGGATGGTTGCCAAGAAGGACAAGGGTCTAAAACTTGCTCCATCGGATTAGGGGTATGAAGCTTTTCCTTAAACTCCTGCTTGAAACAAAGTGTGCATAGCTTTCCCATTACTGCTCTAAGAAAACTTGTGTTGTGGAAGATTGTAGTAGAGCTGGTTAGAAATTTTTCATTGAAATTAAAAATGCCATTTTTGTCTAAATTAAAACGTTTTGAAAAGCATGTCAATGAAAACTTGTTCTGAAAAAAAAATGAAGCATTTTGATAATGTTGAAATGTTCCATTTTGACATTTTCAGAATGGGATGCTTCGATTTTTCATTTCAAAATGACTTTTTGAAATAACATTAGTTGTTCTTTAAATAAAAATGTAATTAAGGTGCCTAACTGTCCTTTGTACCTTGTGCCTTCTAAAATGTCACACAGTCCTAGTCAGTCCAGTAAAAAATAGTCCCTGCCCTGAAAGGAATGAAAGAGAAAAGTGGGAAACAGCTCAGGGTTTGGAGATAATACTTGTGAGGAGGATAAAGAATGAGGAAATCTTTGAAGAAATGAGTTTTAAAGAGGGATTTGAAAGAGGAGAGAGTGGGCACTTTGTGGGCAAAAAGCGGGAGGTTGGTCTATGCGTGTGGGCTAGGATGAATGAGTGCAAGGAGAAAGGAGTAGGAAGGAAAGAAGATTAGAAGAACTGCAGGCAAGATTATGCAGGGTTTAAGACGGTAAGGAGAGGGAGTTTAAATTTGATGCCATAAAACAGAGAAAACCAGTGAACAGATTCAGAGTGGGAATGGCCAAATTAGAGCAGCAGAGGAAGAAGTAGATTTTAGCAGCAATGGTTTGGAAGACTGGTAGAGGAAGGATGAGTAACTGCAAGTACAGAGATAAGGTGACAGTAAAGAAGTGAGGGATCCAGAGATCATGGACAAGAGTGCTAGGGAGTTAATGAAGAAAGAAAAGTTTTTTAGCTGTATGAAAGAGGAAGAAGCAACTGAACTTAATAAAAGATCATGGGAGGAGAAGCAGAGAGAAGAGCCAAAGGCCACACCTGTTGTGTGTGGATGGGAACAGAAAGGGCAGTGGAGATCTAAATAATGGGAAGGAAGGAAAAAAGGTGGTGGAGAGACATTAAGATAAACTTTTCAGTTTGGGGGAGACTTGTTTGAGACACAGGACATTCCAGAGGAGAGGTCCATGAAACTGGAGATTGGGAAGAGGTGTGGCAGACAGGTAGGGTTGAAAATCATCTGCATGGAGATGGGATTTGAACCATGAAAAGATCATCAGCTGGTGTAAATCAGTGTAGCTCAATTAAGTCAATGGAATTACACCAGGTGAAGATCTGGCTTCATGAGTCAGGATGAAGTCACCAAGCGATATAACATAGCTGGAGAGGAATGAAATAAGAACCCGGAGGAACTCCAATAGACTGAGGCAGAATGGAAGGCAAGTACCTGCAAGGGTCAGCAAAGTAGGAGGAGAACCAGGAGAGTACACAGCTACAGAAGAAAAGGGAGAAGAGAAAGCAGAAGAACTGAGGGCGATCAATTATGTGAACACAGGAAAACGTTCAAGAAAATTTATGACAAAGAAGTGCCACTTTGACTTAGCTAGCAGTAAAACATTGGCAACCTTGGTGAGGGCAGTTTCAGTGGAGGCAAGGGAGTAGAAGCCAGCTTGGAGGAGATCAAAGCAAGTAAGTGGAAAGAGAGTCTTGGCAATGGGAGCAGATACCACAGTCTAGTTTTTGAAGAGGATGGATTTAGAGGACACTTTCAGAGATTGGTACAGGTTACAGGAGGAAGATGCAGAGCAATTATGACTTCCCCTCTATATTTCTAGATGTACATTAATGTGGTAGTTAGAAATTCAGCACTCGGGGATGAAATCCTAGCCTCCTTGCTGTCAATAGCAACATTCCTATTGACTTCAATGGGGCAGGATTTCACAAACGTTCTCCCAGTGTATCACTACAGATTTGTCTAGTGTTATATATGTGAGCAGTGCAATATGCCACCTGGCTTATATCTCACTATTTCATATCAGTATTTATACTATATGTGAAATGTCTACATGCAGTTGTAACTGATTCATGGGGCTTTTGTTTGTTTGTTTATTTATTTGTTTGGGGCTAATCAAGGTAAAGGTTGAGAATTCCCTTGACTAAAGTTACCAGGAAACAGTAGTTTAAGTATGGTCTCACTTTCAATCATTCTTTCCCCACCCTTGCTAAACTGTCACTGAAAGCTCTCTTAGTCCCTTGGAATTAATGAGACTCAAGACACATTATCTGACCTCATTATCCTCCTTTTCTTCCCCTACCTAGCAGACTCTTCTGGTCATTCTTTTATTTGTCTATATCGCATCTGCTGTAAAAAATGAGGTGCCTCGAAGAGAACATCAATTTAGGTGTTATTGGCTTTTCCAATGTGCAAGCGTTTTCTGTGTTGCACTGGGCATGGGTAAACATGATAGGCACACCATTGTTCTTTTATTTTGAGAGAACATTCATCACTGAGATTTATTAACACTTACATACAAGAAGTTAATGCAGTTTGTCAAATATATTTATCTATCTAGGTCATCAGCTCTGTCACCCTTAGTTGCTTTCCTGCTACCATTTGCTCTCATATGATGAAGACAAGCTTTCCCCACTTGCTTCCAATAGACACCAGACCTGGTTACAACATCCAGCATCATAGAAGGGTAGCTAGATTATGATCCATAGCCATTATGATTTGGCAAAATCTCATTTAAGGCTACAATCCATAGAGAATCTACAGTGGAGCTAAGCCTCTCTTATTTTTCTCACACCTGAAGACTTGCATGAGTATCATATTGAAGCCAAAAAGACGGAGCAGAATGTAGCCAATGATTTCATTAATATTCTGTACTAACACTTGAGTCTCTTGAGACCTACAATTTGCCATGAATATTTTGCATGCAATCATCTGATTTTGGTTTGATCTTCGACTACAGTGGAAGCTGGGACATCAGGTTCTTTCTTTCTTTCTAAGACAACAGGATAAAAAAAATTGAGGCATTAACAACAAAGGTCTGGCATAGCGATTATCTTCAAGGTTGCAGCATTGGATATGTATCTTGATTTCTTTTGGTTACTGTTCACTTATAGGTTATAAGTGCCTGAGCCTGCAAGATCCTGAGTGCCTCACACAAAACACCATATACATTTGGCTCCCAGCTTAAGTTGATGGGAGATGAGGGCACTGCCCTCTTAGCTCTATTGTGCCCTAAAATTAACTTAACATACACATCAGCAACTTCCCCCTTAATTTAGTTTTACCTCTAAGCTCCATAGAGTCTATAGTCCAAAAGAGTTACTGTGTAAGACTTTTGATGAACAAGGCAACAGGTAATTTGTACTAGCAGGATTTATTTTTAATATTTGTAACCTGTAACACTTTTTTTCTTTTAGTGCATGTACCATATGGAAAATGGTAGCACATATACTCGCAGGGAACAGAATTAAGTGTAATTTCAGTATCTTAACTAGCTATAGTTTTAAAAGGAAAAGCAAAATTGCAAGTATTTTAGAAACCATTGGCCTCTGGATCACAACACAAGAAAAGAAAGCAAAGACCTTATTGTCTCAATTAATTTATCATGACAGCTAGTTTTATTATATATTCTTTATTATTCCTTCCAGACAAGAAGAGTTTCTCCTGCTGAGATATTATAGTAGTTAGTTCAAACAACCATTGTGTATAGGATACAGAGTGCAATTTCCAAAAGTCCTTAGTGTTGACTAGCCTCTGCTTGCATTGAAGTCAATGGTAAAACTCCCTTTCATTTCCACAACAGCAGCGTCAGACCAACACTGGTGCTTTTACAAATCCCACTTACAGAGCTTTTCCAGTTTCCCAAGATCACCCATTTGACAATGGTTAAGGCAACAGAGACCCAGTCAATAGCAAAAGAAGCACGCAGATGCCATGATGTTGTGCACTTTATAAAAGCCAAGACAGGTTAGTTTCAATAGTTAGACTGAATGTTAATGTCTATGAGCCATAAAGCTCATGATGCAAAATTTAGCTGTAGGAGCAAGCAACGAAGTATCAAGAAATACGGAGATCTCAGTGCCAGTGGCTGTCATCACCTTAATACACAAAACATAGAGTATTTGCTATATTTGTAGACTTTTGGTGGGAAAGAGACCTCTCCAAAATGTTCTGCTTTGAAGAGGATTAAAATAAACTAGGATTACAATTCTGCATGAGATCATCCACACCGGGGTTAAATGCACTTTAACTAATGTGCTTTAAATTCACACCTTTAGTTAATGAGGCTTAGCTTTCCTATTTCCCTAAGTGGGCATGACCTAAGAATCACAAAGTGATAAATGGTATAAAATATGAATGAACTACATGGCACATGAACTGAAATGGAAGTAGTAATGTACATTGAACAGGGGAATAGAAACATTCACAAAATTCCAGCTATGTGCTCAAAATGTAAAATGCTGTTATTGTTTTTAGCCAAATAAGATACGATGTACGGAAGGACCTGATGGATCCAGAAAACCCCAGTGCACCAGCGTTTTAAGTTATCAACATGGCATGCTTGCTTAGTTCCAAATCAGAGCTCAGGTTCCAATTCACAAGCATAAGCCAAACTTTAAGTATGTGAGAAATCCCCCTGAAGTCAATGGCCCAGATCCTCCAAGGGATTTAGGCGTCTAACTCCCTTGATTCCAAGGGGAGTTAGACGCCTAAATCCCTTTGAAGATCTGGATCAGTGAGATTACTTGCATGCTTAAGTATTAAAGTTCTTAAGTACCTTGCTGAACCAGGACTTTTAACATCCACCTGTGCAAGGTGCTGAGCAATTCCTGGTGGTCCCGAGCTCCTTCAGCTCCCATTGACTTCAGCTTCTGGAGGTGCCCAATATCTTGTAGGCTTGAGCCCTTGGGCTCTGATCCAAAGCCCTTTTGAAATCAATAGGAGTCTTTCCATTGACAGCAATAAGCTTTGGATCAGGACCACAGTTAACTGGCGAGATTTATACTTGCCACAATTCATATTAGCATTAGAATCACTTGTTATTTTCACTCTGTGAGACACATGATATTGCTGGCACTATTTACCTACTATGTGATTACCCAGGCTGTATATTCCAATTACCGTCAAATATGCAGTCTCCTTCCTACATTTCCACAGGTGAAAGTTACTGAATAACTATGCCTCATTTACTTCAGAATTATTTTATGATCCAGTTGACTGTTTCAGTGATATCATGAAACCTTTCTGACCATCCAAATGGCTGACCGCGGAAGAGAATAAAGAGGATCATATTCGGTATAAAAAGAAAATAATTATTTCAGGGGTTGGCTTATGCAAACAATAATGCAGATCCTGGGCTGGTTTAAATTAGTGTAGCTCCATTGATTTCAATACAGCTGTGCTGTTTTACACCTGCTGAGGAATCTTGCCCGATATATTTCATAAACATTATTACCTGCAGTGCATACAAGGAAGGAGAGACTGATTCACACTCATAACTGCCTCTTTGTCCTTCAAAAACAGACTCCAACGAGAGACTGCTGAGCTGGAATTGATATGCAAACTAGATACAATCAATTTAGGATTGAATAAGGACTGGGAATGGCTGAGCCATTACAAACATTGAATCTATCTCCCCTTGTAAGTATTCTCACACTTCTTATCAAACTGTCTGTACTGGGCTAGCTTGATTATCACTTCAAAAGTTTTTTTTCTCTTAATTAATTGGCCTCTCAGAGTTGGTAAGACAACTCCCACCTGTTTATGCTCTCTGTATGTGTGTATATATATCTCCTCAATATATGTTCCATTCTATATGCATCCGAAGAAGTGGGCTGTAGCCCACGAAAGCTTATGCTCTAATAAATTTGTTAGTCTCTAAGGTGCCACAAGTCCTCCTGTTCTCTTTGTCCTTTGCAATCCCTGGCAATGCAGCTTTTGAAAAGTTTCCAAACTTGGGGAAGAAAGTAATAATTACTGTTAGCCCATGAAATGTAATGGCCAGATCCTCAGCTGGTGTCAATCAGCCTAGCTCCATTGAATTCAGTGGAGGCGAACAAATTTACGCCAGCTGAGAACTTGGCCAGTTATGTTAAGTGAGTTTGATCGTGTTAATATTCATTGTCTTGAAGTGTGGTTCATGGTCACTTTGTGATATAGAGTATAAATGGAAGTTTGCTCAGCTGCACACTATAAATCTCGTGCAATGACAGTGCTACCGAGCTGCGCTATTGTCTTGTGCTGCATACATCAGGCAAGGGATTACAGTAAGTAATTTGTTTTGGAAGGCTGGCAACTCTAATGGGGCATGCCTGATAGTGTTCAAAGGTTCTGATTAGGCACAGTCCGCAGCCATGTTCTTTCAACTTGAATCTTTAAAGAAAAAGACTTAATTTTTAACAAATCATTTTCTTCCCAGCTTCATCAATTTGGTTTCTTTGAAATTCACTAGCAAGATGTATCAAAGGAACAGATTGTTTGCCCAAAGCCTATCAAAAATGCTTTTTGCCTGAACTGAATATACCTAATCTATTTCACAATTCATTTAAAAATGATCCTATAAGGACTATTATTCCCATAATGGTTTCTTAAAGCGGGAGCTCTACGAAGCCTCTGTGCAGCTGAAATGATAATACTAGCACGTGCTGGTCAGACACTACACTTCCAACTTTTATTTATATAAGGACTAAGGGGGAAGGTGGTTTTTGTCCTCTGTTGAGGTGAGCTCACTCTGCTCCCTGCTGGCTAGTAGAAAATGTTAACATGCTTGCTGAAGATCATACACTTTTCTGTGCTGCCATTGACTTTCTGTCAGCTGCATAGCGGCCTCCCTATTATAATCCAGAAAGTTGCAGTTATACAGTGCTTCACCTGAACAAATGAAGGTGTTTAGCTGGCCCTTCGTTTGACTTCACAGCATGGAAAAGGCATTAAAGGACATTAACTGTATCAGATCGAAATGGGGTGTACCTTTCTGTTGTTAAATCTATCATTAATCTCCCCAATACTCTCAGCTCCCAGAGAGCCAAATCAGGAGATACAGCTGTTAGAAATAGCTTTAAAAGGATATTATCTCATTGATTTTTGAAGGCAAGTTCCCTTACCAAGAATATTGTTTTTCGGTACATTCAGTCTCAGTCTTTAATGTTTATTCATTTGGCTGCTTCACAAGGGAATGCAAATCACAGAAACATAGGCGTTGTACAGTGGTGTGCAAAATGAGTACTACTGGGGATTTGGGTTTTCTTCTATTCCTATCCAAGCTTCTGAGAAAGACTGCTTTGTGTGCTGAGGACTTGGGAAGAAAGAGCAGCATAAAACAGGATTATAATATTCCCTTTCTATGCAAAAGTTAAAATTCATATGATTACCTGGGTTTTGAGTTTGAATCAGTGTTATGCATATGTTGGCTTGTGAAAGATCTAGGCAAATAATTTATAATGACTTCACATGACTTCTGCAAAGCAACGCATCTTAACGTGCTCCTGCTTTTCTTTAAGGCATAAGCATTTGCAAGGTGAGTTCATAAACCCCAGGCTTTAATTTAAACCTCCCAACTATTGTCTGAAGTTTTCCCTACATTCTTTGGTAAAAGTAGTGAATTAGCAGCCTAAAAGAGGTACACTAGACATTAGTAATCTGGGAATAGAGTCAATCGAGGAACCACGTATGAAATTTTTCACCAATAGTCAATTGCAAAGGCAAACAGAAAATTTAGGAGGCAATCCTTTGGGATACAAATTTCCTGAGGATGTTTACTTAAATGGTGACTACAGAGCTCTCACCTAGCATCTGAGCCGGCATTTCCATTGACTTCAGTAAGGGTATGTCTACACTGCAACAAAACATCCGCAGCTGGCCCTGGTCAGCTAATATGGACTCAGAGTTTGCAGATGATACAAAATTACTCAGGATGGTTAAGGCCAAAGTAGACTGCGAAGAGTTACAAAGAGATCTCACAGAAGTGGGTGACTAGGCAAAAAATCGGCAGATGAAATTCAATGTTGATAAATGCAAAGTAATGCACATTGGAAGACATAGTCCCTGCTACACATACAAAATGATAGGGTCTAAATTAGCTGTTACAACTCAACATCATGCTTTGAATATCCTTAAACCTCCAATTGCCAGTATCTGGGACTGGACAACAGGGGGTGAATCACTCAATAATTGCCTTGTTCTGTTCATTTCCTCTGAAATATTTGTCACCGGCCACTATCAGAAGACAAGATACTGGGCTAGATGAACCATTGGTCTGATCCTGTATGGCCATTCTTTTGTTCTTAGGTCTACACTGCAGATTTATAGCCGCATGGCCCGAGTCCCACAAGCCCAAATCAACTGACGGGCCAGCCACAGGTGTTTCATTGCTGTGTAGACATACCCTAAAAGTTTTGCCTGCATAATGGCTGAAGGATGAACTACTTGGTTATGAATAATCAAGCACAGCAAATTCAAAGTACTTATATGTTCCAGCAGATTTTGAATAAATTATACATATTAGGTACTAACGTAATTATCATGTAATGAAATACATTATTTTGTATTGTGTCCTTGATACAGTGTTGCAAAAGACTTTAGAGAACTAATCAAAAGCGATAGAGAGAAAGAAGGTGTTCAGAGAAGACTGAGAGAGAGGAAGTGAGTTACTGGTTTGAACGGAGTGACAAGGAAGTTCCAGATAGTGCACATGATGTAATGCAATGAAGAATTAAAAGCCTACTGCGTGGGATATGGCTTGGCATGTCCTAAAAAGCAGGGTAATTAACAATAGACAATAAATCCTTTGGGGAGGAGGGGAATATCAGGAACAAGAAGCTACCTCAAGGCACTAGCCAAATGCCCATTCAAGTGAGTGGAAAGACACCCATTGACTTTGATGACCTTTGGATCAGGCTTCAAATAATTACTCAAAGATATGAGGCTAAAACAGAACAACAATCTGTATGGGTTGAGAAAGAGAGGGAACCCATACCCAAATACATAGTCCTACTGATGTCTGGGGAACAGGCCATCAGCTTGGTGGTAAAAGGCAGGACAGGTCAGAAGCCAGATGAATTAGCATGAGCCACAGGAGTTGGGGCAATTAGAGAGCTCTTAGGCATCCTTGGTGATGCTGGGCTAGGTTGGCCTGTGCTGCGTTGGCAGTGAAAAGCAGCTACCCAAGCCAGTTTATCCATTCCCTCAGGATTCCCTTGATTTGAGGGAATTCCCATTTGCCATAGGACAGGCATTGCCACTCAGTGCAGCTTCACCTATTCCCTCCCTACCCACACACTCCCCAGAGATACTCTAATCTGTACCTCAGGACCAACTTCGCACCCACTGGCCTCCAAATCAGGGAACTGCAATGGTGCTTAAAACCACCTTTTCCCCCCAGTACCTCCCCCACTCTCAGAGCTAGATCAAAGGCTAGTGTGTGTCCCATTTTCCTTTGCAGCGATTCTACTGAAATTAGGCTTTCTTATAGTGTTATGATGTTAGTTAATTGGCCGAACCCTGATGCCACTGAAGTCAGTGTCAGAAATACCACTGATTTTGATGGGAGCATAATTAGGTACAATATGTTTGAGTATAGTCAGTCACTGCTATATTAGGGATTTTAGGGGTCTAGGGACGTTGTTTTGTTTTAATCATTGAACGTTTGTAATTTTTAATTTAGAAGGTTTGGGTGTTACAAAGTCTCTTTTCTTGCTGTTACTTGAGTGGGTCCTAATATCAGTGAGGAGGGAGACTGGACTAACAATGCTCCCACTATGGCCCAGATACTGCATAATTTTGTAAAAAAAAATGTAACAATATGAAAATGAAGGGAAAGAAGAACAGGCAATCAGAAAGTCATGATGTTTTCTCACCACACCTTTCCCTTTCCAAGCATGTGAGAGGGAAGAATATGCACCGTGAAGAACTGGGAGAGGTACCAGAGGATTGTAATAAATAAATAAACATGTTAGCAATCTTCAAAAAAGGGAAAGGCAGACATCTTGGCATTTACCATCTGGTCAATTACTTCAGTCTCTGGTGAAACAATGCTACTAATGTGCAAAGAAAAACTGTGCACTTATAAGGAAGGTCATGGAATTATAAACAATAAATGGAAATTTATAAAGAGCAAATCCAGTTAGACAAAACTGATCCTTTTTTCTATAAAAATACAACACCGGTACATAAAGGGAATGTCGTAGAAGTGCCATCTCTTGATTTTTGGAAAAGCATTTTGATATAAAGGTTGCTATACAGTGTATAAAACCGATACCAGCCGAGAAGGGGTTAACTGGAGCCTGAGAGCTTTGTTAGTCCCACCTGGTAACACCTTCAGGGTGTGTCAAGATCAGGGAGGAGTTAAAAAGAAGACGTTCAGAGTGGTTAGAGGAAGGAGACCCAGGAGAAAGAGAGTCTGGAATGCACTCTCGGTGGGAAGGGCCTGACAGAAGCCAGCTAAAGAGAGAACCGTGGGAAAGCTACAGGAGTGGAGTTAGCTCCTATGGTGGGCCTTGAAAAGGGAGCAAAGACTCTAGGAAGGCAGCCGTGTGGGTTGGTGTGCTGTAGAAGAGCAGAGAATTGGAAAGAACCATCGATGGGCTAAGACTCAAGCCCAACATGGGTGGAAGTTGGTTAGATTGTATTTTTGTCTATTTTGGGAGTTTTGCTGAGGGACTCCATGGAAGGCCCTGCGACCTGTTGCTCTGGAGAAGAATGAGACTGAAGAGAAACCCAGGAGGGGAGAAGGATGTTGTGTTAATTACCATTACTTTGTCAGACGTTATTTGTTTGGACATTGATACCCTGGCTGGGATAGAATTATAATGAGAACTGGCTGGAGGGCCAAGGCATCACCGGACCAGACCACTGAAGTCTTGAGGAAGAGCAAGGCAGATACTGAAACAGCAATGGAACCACAAGGGGGCACTCTGGAACAGTGAGTCTTTGGTCTGGTCTATACTACCCGCCTGAATCGGCGGGTAGAAATCGACCTCTCGGGACGCGACAATCGATCCCCGAATCGGCGCTCTAACTCCACCAGCGGAGGTGGTAGTAAGCGCCGCCGACAAAAAGCGGCAGAAGTCGATTTTGCCGCCGTCCTCACAACGGGGTAAGTCGGCTGCAATATGTCGAATTCAGCTACGCTATTCACGTAGCTGAATTTGCGTATCTTAAATCGACTCCCCGCTGTAGTGTAGATGTACCCTTTGACAGAGGGTCAAACTTTCTCCTGCAGCAGAGATTTGCCTGGTGTAGGAGACGGGGTGATTGGGAGTCTGTTATAGCTCTCTGATGCTGAGGGCCAGTCTGTGCTGGCCTTAGTCCAAGTTAGAGCAGCTATGGGGCTGCTTTGTGTTACGTCACTGGCAAAAGATCTATAATGGACACTCTGCCAATGGAGAATATGCATAGCACTGGGGCAATCCACCATGCTCCATGTGCCCGTATCCACTCCCTCCCTCATCTAACATGCACCCTACACTGACGGTAGGGATGGCTGGTGCAGGATCCCCCGCTGCCAACTTTTTACCAGCAGGGAGTTCTATACCAGGGGAATTTTCTGCTCAACACATGTGGCCAGAATCCACATGTTGTGCTACCTGAGTGTCATAAAGGGGCCAGATTTCAGCTGAGAATCTGACACAGTCTTCAGCAGTTTTACTCGGGAAAAAAATCTTAATTGGTATTGATATAAATGCTGTCTTGAGGACTGAAAAATGGCCGTAGGCCCATAAACAAAGAGCAGCACATACAGCAATGTATTGAGTCAAGTCTGGTATGGAAGGAGGAATTGGGTGCCAGAGGGATTGGTATTATACCTGGTCTTATTTAATATCTTCATTATTGATCTGTGAAAGAGGGAGAAAAGCATGTTAATTAAAGTTGCAATTGACATTTAATTGGGAGGTATCAGCTACACCAGTGAGGGCAGATTAAAAACACACAGAGACCAAGATAAATTAGAAATAAGAAAATGAGATTCAGCAAGGAAAATACCTGCTAATATAGGAAATATAATCTAACCCCAAAAGGAATAATGTGAGAATCGATTCAGAGATTATAAAGAGGTCAGATTAGATTATCATAATTGTCTTGTCTGGCCTTATCTATGAATCTGTATATAGATTTTAAAATTTCCAGTGATGGAGAATCCACTACAACCCTTGGTAAGTTGTTCTAATTCAGAGGTGGGCAAAGTACAGCCCGCGGGCCGGCCTGCCCAGCCCCCGAGCTCCTGGCCCGGGAGGCTAGCCCTCAGCCCCTCCTCTGCTATCCCTCCTCCGCCGCAGCCTCAGCTCGCTCACTCCGCCGCCGGCGCAATGCTCTGGGCGGCGGGGCAGCGAGCTCCTGGGGCAGCGCAACTGCAGAGCCTGGCTTGACCCAGTGCTCTGTGCTGCGCGGTGGTGGTGGCAGCGTGGCCTGGCTCCAGATGGGCGGCACACGGCTGTAGCGCCGCCAGCCACTGGTGCTCCAGGCAGCTCGGTAAGGTGGCAGGGAGCTGGGGGGTTGGATAGAGGGCAGGGGAGTTCGGGGTGGTGGTCAGGGAGCGGGGGTGTGGATAGGGGTCAGGGTGGTCGGGGGGAACAGGGGTTGAATGGGGGCAGGAGTCCCGGGGGGGCAGTCAGGAAGGACGGGGGGTTGGATGGGGCGGCAGGGGGCAGTCAGGGGACAAGGAGAAGGGATGGTTCGATGGGACAGGTGTCCCGGGTGGCCGTCAGGAATGAGAGGAGGGGTTGGATGGGGCGGTGGGGGTCCGGGGGCAGTCAGGGGACAGGAAGCGGGGGTGTGTGGATGGGGCAGGGGTCCCAGAGGGGTCGTCAGGGAACGGGGGCGGGGGGGTTGGATGGGGCAGGGATCCCAGAGGGGCCGTCAGGGAATGGGGGGTGGGGTTGGATGGGGCAGGAGTTCGGGGGGGCAGATAGGAGGTGGGGGCTGGGCCACAACCCCCTCCCCTAACTGAACCTCCATACAATTTATGAAACCCGATGCGGCCCTCAGGCCAAAAATTTTGCCCGCTCCTGCTCTAATGGTTCATTGTCCTCACTGTTAAAAATGTGCAGCTTATTTCCACTCTGAATTTGTCTAGCTTCAACTCCCAGCCATGGGATTTTATTCCAGCCGTTGGCTTTATTTATAACCAAAGACTGAAAAGAGTGTCCTATATGTAACTCGGTTACAGATTGACTAAGCAGTGGATCGCCATTAATAACCATCTATAGGCATTTTGGGGAGGTAAATACCAACATGAGCAGGAATTATTTAGGGCATGTCCTTGGGGTATAAGCAGCACAATGAGATGAAAATGAGCAAAGGAAAATTAAACCATAGATCAGTAAAAAAATCAACAATTAAGTTATTCGATTGTGGAATAGTTTCCCAAAGAAAGTGATGGATGTGCCACTACTAGAGCCATTTAAACTGGTCTGGACAAAGCCCTCTCCGAAAGGAACAGTCCTTTACTGGTTGAGAGATAGACGAGATGACATAAAGGGCTAGATTCTCTGTTCCTCTTTTCCTGCATCCAGTTAAAGGAATTCTGGCCCCTAGTCTAGGAACAACACACACATACACACACACCGCAACACAACCTAGGCTATCTCTGGGTTTCCTTGTTTGTAGCAGCCCTGTAGGCAGGGCCGGCTCCAGGCACCAGCCCAGCAAGCAGGTGCTTGGGGCGGCCAAGGGGAAGGGGCGGCACGTCGGGCTGTTCAGTGGCAATTCAGCGGCAGGTCCCTCTCGGAGGGAAGCACCTGCCGCCGAATTCCCGCCGAAGAAGAAAGTGGCACGGTGGAGCTGCCGCCGGAGTGCTGCCGATCGCAACTGCAATTACGGCTTTTTTTTTCACCGCTTGGGGCCGCAAAAACCCTGGAGCCGGTCCTGCCTCTAGGACTATTGTGCTGACACAGAACAGCCGGAGCAAAAGTGTGCTCACTTAGTCTGTCCCCAAGCTTCGTCCAAAACAGCAGCTGGGAGAAGAGTCAGCCCAGAGAATTTGACAAGGGTAATGTCTAGGGACTGACACAGAGTAAAGGGGCACAATACAAGAGAGATTTGGGGCCAAAAGAATCAGGGGGAAGGATGGAAAGGAGGCCAAGATTCAAGGATCAGAGCAAGTGGGCAAGGGAAGTATGGTAGGTGCGTATGAGGTCACACAAATAGAGCAGTAACAATGGGAGCTTCCCACATGTGCCAATCTTTGAAAGCTACTTTTACAGGGAGTAAAACCAGTAATTCACTAATTCTGACCCTACCAATCAAATTAGCCCACCATACATCTCAGCTCCAGATTTTAAGCTAGTTGGCCTATCCCATTAAATTGCTTATCTTTGAAGGCTGTCCAAGACCTCATCTTCATCAAAAGAGATCATGTTGACAGAGATGTGGGTCCTGATTCCCCACTGTATCACTCCAGGTTTCCATCAGTTGATTTCATGGGAGTCATAGTGACGTAGAACTGGAGTAATGCAGTGGTGAATCTGGCTCACGATCTGGAAAGTGTGGAAGTTTGGCATTTCCTCCTGTATGCCTTCTTGAAAGTGAAGTCAGCAGTACTGAAAACACTTGGACATCCTCTCTGCTTCTGCACGCTGAGCTTTCAATGCAAGATAATATAGTAGGACAAAAAGCATCTCTGCAGCAGGGTCATGAGAGTGAGAAAGAAAGTGCCAAGAGAACACATACGGCTGAATACCCTGCTTTCACATCTTGGTAACAGTTTAAATGATAAAGAGCATAACTATCATGCAATTACTACTTAGTTACATGGTGCTAAATTGTCAGAGGCCTTACTCGGTGGTGTAAATCCCTCCCCACCCCTTGCTCCCCTGTTTGGTCCTGCACAGACTGTATCTCACTCAGACTGTTACAGTGGGTGAGCAGGAGCTGCTTCTCTGATGATCCAACTGTTGAGCAAGTGAGCGGGGAGGAGGCAGGGATTGGGAGGAGCTATGGCTGGCCAGGTCCACCACAGGAGTGAGCAACTCCATGAAAAGGGGTGAGTTAATTTACTCCCTGCCCACTGCAGGGAGGAGCAGAGGAGGAATTGTAACTCTGAGCCAAAAAACATCCTTTGGCCTGCTACTGGGGTGGTGCAGCTATTCCCGGCCCTTTGCTCAGGGCAGGCTGTAAAGGGAGACTCTAGCCCTTGACAACTTAATATATTACTACATAGTATTACATGGTTTAGCAGAGTCTGCTGAAATACAGATCTATATGGGCCAAATCCTGAAGTCCTTTACCCTATTTTACTCAAGTAAACTGCCATTCAAGCCACTGGGATCTTTACCTGACCCTGAACCTCTTCTCTTTCATAGCTAGTGGAAAAATTAAACAAGGCTTCTGGGCACAGGAAAAATTAGAGAAAGAGAGAGAGATTTATGCATCTTGGCATGGCAGTGCATACCACAAAAAGTGGTCAGAAAATGGTAATTATTTTTCATTATAAAATCATAAGAAACAAAATCTCTCTCTTTTTGGAAAATTTTCATAGACATGTTCAATTCTTTGATGAAAACTAGAACCCCCCCACACTTTTTTAAATTTTCCTTTTTTCATCAGAAAACCATAAATTTTAAATGACAATTTTTCACCGTAAATTTTTTTGACTGAAAAATGTTGATCAGAATCGCACAGTAAGTTCTTGGGGATTTCATATTCAAATACTCAACGTGATGACAAGTCTTGGCCAGCTCAGAGTTGCCCACATTGAACTATTCTTTGAATAGCAAGAAAGTCTCTCTAGGCTCACTAACCAGTCTTCAAGCCTGATTTGCATTTCCATTAGCAGCCCTTTATACTACTCTGGCAATGTAAAGGAACCTTAAAGTATGTGTAGATTACAATTATGGCCCTTTACACTGCCAGAAGGGTATAAAGGGGGGTCTTAGTATAAGTACAAATAAGGCCACTCATACTTTGAATCACGTGTCAGGCCCAAATCTGCCATCCCCTGTGAACCGAAGTAGTTCCATTCCTTCAAATGGACTGTTCATATGTGCAAGTGTTGTGTGGAGTAGTTACCATCATGCATGGATGTGGGTGTGGCTGCAGAGACCAACGGTCATCCTCCATTCTGGAAGATGGGGTTCTGGTTCTGTACAGAGCTACAGGCTATACTCAATATTCGGTTTTGGTCATGATTGCGTTGTGTTAGACTTATCTAATGGTTATCGAAAAGTAATGGAAGGGTTAAATACAAGCTCTCCACACCTTAATAAGAAAATCACAAGCTTCTGCAGGCCTGGGTCTTCAGAGGGTTCTTCATTTTCAAAGGGAGATCCAGGAAGAATGAGCAGACACTGTGTTGTCAAGGTCTTCAGCAAAAAACAGTTCATTTCCAGATCTGGGGTAATCTGTCCCTGATGGGTTCATCGAGCCAAAGGACATCTAGATTTCAACCTCAGGCATGCAACAACGGCAATGTCTCACAACGCCCCCTCTGTGTTTAGGATTTAGCATTCACAAATATCTGAATATATTTACATACATTTATTTCCTTGACTTTCATAATGATTAATGGTTTTTTCAGTAAAGAAATCTGAGCAACAATTTCTCCTCCACTGAAATTTCTCAAACTAGCAAATATTTTGTCTAGGTCCATACCGCATTATGCAGTCCATAAAAATGTGAGAATATTCAGTGTAGAATCACCACCATATATGTGCAGTAGGTACAGTGTCTCAAAAATGAATTATCTTTGTGTCTCTCACATTTCTAGGAGTGATACAATAGTGTTCTACTGCTTCCTTATTAGTAATTCCACACCAATTTGCAGCTGAGATGCAGAAACCTGTCATGTAAGGTGAATTTCTCTAATCCTTCTTTCCTCATAAAACCATGAACCCATGCCCTTCAGGAGATCAAGCCAAATCAATATAACTTTAGATCTGGAAGTAAATATCCCGAGAAACCATTTAGCAGCTTCATTGTTGCATTTATACAGTAAGTTGCTCTGGGGTAATGTTTTGTCATTCTTTTTTACACTTGACAAATTTTAATGATTATATTGCCAGGATGGGTGTACTGGAAGATGTCATTAAACTCCTACCAGGCTTCCAGTTTGAAAACTGCCTTGTTAGGTCTATTTAACTTACAGCACATTTAACTAATACCAGGACACGATCAGCATTTTGATTTACAATTGGGGGGGGGGAATATATCTCCAACTTTGGGGGGTAGGGATTTTTTTTCTTTTGCCTTGATGATCTGTGGGGTTTTTTGCATGGCGCACGTGCACACACACACACACACACACAGAGTGTCTGTCTCATGGCTTAGGCCTGGTCTACACTAGGCGTTTATGTCGAAGTTAGCGCCGTTAAATCGAATTAACCCTGCACCCGTCCACACTGCGATGCTATTTAGTTCGACATAGAGGTCTCTTTAATTCGACTTCTGTACTCCTCCCCGACGAGGGGAGTAGCGCTAAATTCGACATGGCCATGTCGAATTAGGCTAGGTGTGGATGGAAATCGACGCTAATAGCTCCGGGAGCTATCCCACAGTGCACCACTCTGTTGACGCTCTGGACAGCAGTGCGAGCTCGGATGCTCTGACCAGCCACACAGGAAAAGCCCCGGGAAAATTTGAATTTGAATTCCTTTTCCTGTCTGGCCAGTTTGAATCTCATTTCCTGTCTGGACATCGTGGCGAGCACAGCAGCACTGGCAACGATGCAGAGCTCTCCAGCAGTGATGGCCGTGCAGTCTGGGAATAGAAAGAGAGCCCCAGCATGGACTGATCGTGAAGTCTTGGATCTCATCGCTGTGTGGGGCGATGAGTCCGTGCTTTCCGAGCTGCGATCCAAAAGAAGGAATGCAAAGATCTACGAGAAGATCTCTAAAGACATGGCAGAGAGAGGATACAGCCGGGATGCAACGCAGTGCCGCGTGAAAATCAAGGAGCTGAGACAAGGCTACCAGAAGACCAAAGAGGCAAACGGACGCTCCGGATCCCATCCCCAGACATCCCGTTTCTACGAGGCACTGCATTCCATCCTCGGTGCTGCCGCCACCACTACCCCACCAGTGACCGTGGACTCTGAGGATGGGATACTGTCCACGGCCGGTTCCTCAGACATGTTAGGGGACGGGGAAGATGAGGAAGGAGATGAGGAGGGCGAGGCAGTTGGCAGCTCTCACAACGCTGATTTCCCCGACAGCCAGGATCTCTTCATCACCCTTACAGAGATCCCCTACGAAGCGTCCCCAGCCATTACCCCGGACACAGAATCTGGTGAAGGATCAGCCAGTAAGTGTTGTAAACATCTAAACATTTATTTTTAACAAAACAGGAATATTAACAATTAAAAGAATGGGTTGTTCATGATTAGTGTGCCCTAGGCGCTTAACGGTTTAGTAAGGGGCAGTGCAAGTTTTGAAAAGAAATCTAGCAATGTCCGGTTTTCAGTGATTGTCCTGCACAAGCCGCTCTACTGTGTATTCCCTGCTACTGCAGCTACAGTAAAATGCGGTCTATATGTGCGGGGATAGAGCAGTAATCCTCCTGGGACATCTCGATGAAGCTCTCCTGGAGGTAACTTGAAAGCCGTTGCATGAGGTTCTTGGGGAGAGCGGCCTTATTGGGTCCTCCGAAGTACGACACGTTGCCGCGCCACGAGATTATCAGGTACTCGGGGATCATTGCTCTGCACAGCAGGGCGGCATACGGCCCTGGTCTTTGGAGGCTTTCCCGGAGCATTCTCTCTTTGTCGCTCTCGGAGATCCTCATCAGGGTGATGTCGGCCATGGTGACCTGCTTTTAATTAGGTAGGGGAATGTTAGTGTTGGGACTGCTTTCCCGTTCCTTTACAGAACTGTCACTGCTGGTTTGCAGCCACGCGGTGGAGGCGGGAGAGGGGCAGCCGAAAGGGATCATTCCCGGGGACAGCCGCGAGGGGGTGGGACAGGGGCAGAGTTCCCGCTTGCCGGATTGCTGGCAGCAGGGACTGACATTGATTTAAATGTGAAATGAGGCCAGTGGTAATATAAAAGTTTTAAACTGCCACAAGTGTACGGCTTACCATGTCTGCCTGCAACAGAAATTCCGTTGTGCTGCCTCGCTTCTCAAATGTGCTGTTCAAGACCCCAGGCACAGAATGCGAAGGCCGAGAATTCGACCTTGTGCTGAGTGCGCATGTGAAAGGTGCTGTGCATGGTCTTGTTCACAGAGAAAGACTATGTTCTTTGTTCACAACTACATTTATCTTTCAGAGGAATTCACTCCCTTTTTCCCATTTCCACAGCCCCGTCTGCGACTGTCTCACAACCTAGCCTGGAATCACACTCCCAGAGGCTAGCGCGGATTAGGCGTAGGAAGAAGAGGACACGGGAGGACATGTTCTCTGAGCTTATGGCCTCTTCCCAAGCCCAGGCAGCACAGCAGACCCAGTGGCGGGAGAACTTGACCCGAATGCACCAAGCCAACATGGATCGGGAGGAGAGGTGGCGGCAGGAAGACCAGCAGGCGACTCAAACGCTGCTTGGACTACTGAGGGAGCAAACGGACACGCTCCGGCGCCTTGTGGATGTTCTGCAGGAACGGAGGCAGGAGGACAGAGCCCCGCTGCAGTCCATCTCTAACCGCCCTCCCCCGCCACCAAGTCCCATACCCACCTCACCCAAAGTGCAAAGAAGGAGAGGCGGCAGAGTCCCTGCTAACTCTCACTCCACCCCTGCAGAGAGCTCTAGTAGCAGAAGGCTCTCATTTCCCAAAATTTGAAAAGTTCTTTCCTTCCCGCCTGACACAAGCCCACGTCCAAGTTTCACCTCCCAATGCCATGTGTAGTTGATAATAAAAAATTCGTTTCTGTTAACTACTGTTTCAATCATGTTCTTTTGGAGGAGGAGGGGAAAGGGGGTTGGAAATTGGACAGGACAGTCTCCTTTGGCAGGGTACATAGTCGGGGGCAGGCACAGCAGCAGGCCACATACACAGTGCAGTGATGCAGTGACTAGTTGCCCCGGTTAGTCTGGGAGGTTGTTTTGATGTAATGTTGGGGGGGGTGGGTTGCTCTGTGACTTTGTGGCGGGGGAGGGCAGTTACAGATCTTAAGCGCCGGTCCTTAGACAGGATCACAGAGCCACACAGCATGGGATCTGTAACCGTCCTCCCCCTGCCACAAAGTCAAATAGACCTCCCATACACACAGTCCCGATCAGGAGGGGTGACAGGCTCCGTTGAAACAAGCATCCCACCGCAGCGGAGCCTGTCAATCCTTGAGTTTAGAAGCTGCATTCGCATCACAACACTAGACCCGCCCCGCACCACAGTCTGCGTCCCAGTTTTAAAAAATTCCCGCTAAAACAGTATTAAAGAAAACGGTGTGCTTTAACAAAGTAGAACTATTTTTATTTCGACACGTGTGTTGGAGGGGGGGTGAAGGGGGTATGTAACTGGATAGGATAGTCAACATTACCTGGGTAAAGAAACGGGGGCAGGTTTAGCTTCTCAGTACACAAACTATAAAATCACAGGTTACCCTGCTCACTCAGGAACTTTGCTTTCAAAGCCTCCCGGATGCACAGCGCTTCCCGCTGGTCTCTTCTAATCGCCCGGCTGTCTGGCTGTGAGTAATCACCAGCCAGGCTATTTTCCTCAACCTCCCACCCCGCCATAAAGGTCTCCCCCTTGCTCTCACAGAGATTGTGGAGCACACAGCAAGCTGCTATAACAATGGGGATATTGGTTTCGCTGAGATCACAGCGAGTCAGTAAGCTTCTCCATCTCCCCTTGAGACGGCCAAAAGCACACTCCACCACCATTCTGCACTTGCTCAGCCGGTAGTTGAAGAGTTCTTTTTCAGTGTCCAGGGCGCCAGTATAGGGCTTCATGAGCCAGGGCATTAGCGGGTAGGCTGGGTCCCCGAGGATGACTATAGGCATCTCCACATCCCCAACAGTTATTTTGTGGTCCGGGAAGTAAATACCTTGTTGCAGCCGTCTAAACAGACCAGAGTTCCTGAAAACACGAGCGTCATGAACCTTGCCCGGCCATCCCACGTAGATGTTGGTAAAACGTCCCCTGTGGTCCACCAGTGCTTGCAGCACCATGGAAAAGTATCCCTTTCGGTTAATGTACTGGGTGGCCTGGTGGTCCGGTGCCAGGATAGGGATGTGAGTTCCATCTATGGCCCCACCGCAGTTTGGGAATCCCATCGCTGCGAAGCCATCTATGATCGCCTCCACGTTTCCCAGGGTCACTACCTTTGGCAGCAGTACATCAACGATTGCCTTCGCTACTTGCATCACAACAACCCCCACGGTAGATTTGCCCACCCCAAACTGGTTCGCGACTGACCGGTAGCTGTCTGGCGTTGCAAGCTTCCACAGGGCTATGGCCACTCGCTTCTGTACACTCAGTGCAGCTCGCAACCGGGTGTCACTGCGCTTCAGGGCAGGGGACAGCAACTCACAAAGTTCCAGGAAAGTTCCCTTCCGCATGCGAAAGTTTCGCAGCCACTGGGATTCATCCCAGACCTGCAGCACTATGCGGTCCCACCACTCAGTGCTTGTCTCCCGTGCCCAGAATCGCCGTTCCACGGCATCAACATGACCCATTGCCACTGTGATGTCCTCGGCGCTGGGTCGCCTGCTTTCTGACAGGTCTGTGCTACTCTCAGACTTCAGGACATCACCGCGGTGCCGTAGCCTCCTTGCCTGACTTTTCTGCATCTGCCTCAGGGAAACCTTTATGATAAGCTGCGAGACGTTGAGAGCGGCCACAACTGCAGCGATGGTCGCAGCGGGCTCCATGCTCGGAGTACAGTGGCGTCCGCGCTGTCAATGACTGGAAAAGCGCGCGAACTGTTTTCCCGCCGGCGCTTTCAGGGAGGGAGGGCGGGAGTGATGGACGGATGACGACAGTTTCCCAAAAGCACCCTCGACTCATTTTGTTACCCAGAAGGCATTGCCGGCTACACCCAGAATTCCAATGGGCAGAGGGGACTGCGGGAACTGTGGGATAGCTGACCACAGTGCACCGCTTCGAATGTCGACGCTATCACCGTTAGTGTGGACGCACAAAGTCGAATTACTGTCCTTAGTGTGGACACACACGTTCGACTTTGCAATATCGATTACAAAAATTCGATGCAAGTAAAATCGAACTACTCTCGTAGTGTAGACAAGGCCTTAGACATGACCACAAGGGGCACTGAGTAAAGCAAGTAATTCACATTCTGTGGCTGGTCTTGCTGGTCTTTTATCACCATCCACATATCAGGACCGCTAGTTCCAGCCCACTTCTAAGACTCTCATTAATCTTAATTCATCCTCCATCTACCTTAAAACGTGCCTTGCAGACATTTTTTTCCCCCTAGCCCTTTTAAACCATGCTCAATCTCCCTGGCTAAAGACAAATTCATCAACCTCCTACTGCAGCATCCCTGGTCTGGGAATATTTCAATCCTTTAAGAAAATTTCCTTGGGCCTTCACTATGCCACTTCTTCAGACCCTGTGTTTCTAGCTTTCCAAAAAGGCCACGATTGTTTCATTAATTACCAGTGTTGCCACTGCTGCAATATAAATCTCTAGCCATGAGGGCTAAGTACAATTGTTTCAGAAAAGATGACTTGTCTCTGCATACACTATGTCACATCCTCATTCATCACCCTCAAGTGATCACAACTGAATTACTCTCCACCACTGCCACTCATTTTTCAGGCCTCTAGCTAATTCATGGAGGCTTGTTAAAATGCTGCAAGCAAAGGTGCCCTTCTGATCTTTCCAAACATGCACTAAATGGTTTGAATTTATTCATTGGACTGAGCTCATCCTGGGTCATGTCTCTTTTTTTGCGTGTCTCATTGACTTTTAAATTTTCATTAAAGCTGCAGCCGCTTCTTTTGTCTGAAGCCAGCTCTGCTGAGGAAAGTTGCTGCTTGAAGAGTGGGGAGGAAAATCTACATGAAGCAATCACAACCATGGCAAAAACAAAACCTCACAGACATGCAATTAACATTGTGTAGGGACGCTAGGGGCTTTGAGTAGCAGGAGTTTGAATTTGGTCTTTGAAACATTTGGGGACCAGTCCTGCCTTCCTTGCAGTTGATGGGGGTTTTGCCTGTGTATGGAGTGAAGTGTCTGCACCTTGCTGTTTACCTAGAGCTGTGCTTTGAATTCAACCCAGAAGGTTCTGTGTAAAAAAGAAAATCATTGCTAATGGAGTGTTCCGAAGCGCCCATTTGACAAAGCCTGATTAGTTTAGGTTTCAAAGCTTTCTTACATCTCCCTCTCTTGTATATTGAATTTCCAAGCTGAGAGACGGAGGAGAGTCAGAAGAGGAAATGGAGAGGTCTTGCAAGTCAATACAGGTTAGGGCAAATGCCAGACTGATTGAAGGAGTGACACCGTGCCCGCTGCTGTCATTTTGAAAACGAGACTTGCAAAATCACTACAATCAAAGGAATATTGAAAAAGCTTCCTTTACTGATCTCTTCCCCCATTTCAGCTGGTGTCATGACAAGGCTTGGAGATAGATAGACTATTTAACATCAGAAGTCCCAGAAATACAAGTGTGTTAAAGATGAAGGCTCTGATTCCTCCATCCTTACAACTGGGGCAGGGATAGTGGGTGTGGAAAAGCAAAGGTGGCCTCAGCCTCAGGGCTACTCTAAATTGTGCTCTGTTTCCCATGGCCTCCAATCAGCCCTGGGAAATGAGAGACAGATGTACTGCAATATGTTGTAGCCACACCCCTCCCCACCCTACCCCATCCTCTGCCTCCTAGTCTGGGAGCTAGAAGCCAGGCTAGAATCCTTGCACCAGGTTTGGGCCAGCTGGGAAATTCCCCTGCAGTGTACAGGAAATATTCTCGAGGGGGCTATTTCCACATCCTTTAAGGCCCCTTTACACTGCCAGAGTGGAAAAAAGGGGTCTTAGTGTAACTGGGAATTGGGCTCAAAGTATCTGAACTTTCATGTAGCCTGATGGTGCTGGAACATCCCTTCAGCCCCTTACTGCTTCCTCAGCTTCAGTGACCTTTTCTTCCATCACCAGCTGCTCTTTCCTCTGAAACAATAACAAGAAAATAAATAAAATCATCCCTTACATATCTGACTGAAAAATTCCCATTCCGACTTTTTTTTTTTTTAAACAGAAAATGGCCTTTCAATGCGGGGGGAGGGTTTTTTCACAAACAGTAAATCCATTTCTTTCAAATTGTTTGCTGTTTTGTTGAATTTTCAAAGAAAAACTATTTCCCAGCCACCTCTCATTATTAGTCTACACTGAAAAGAAAAACCTTCACAATAGCATTTGCATGCCCTAATGCCAGGCAAAATAGCTACATACTTGAAAAGAACTATATCTGAATTACTCAAATCCTTGAATCGGGTATCTAATTTGCAATGTGAAGACCAAATCCTCAGAGTGTCTAAGTAGCTGTGCTTCCCCTTGAAGTCACGGGGCTGTTTCCTGCTCCACAGGAGTTTACAAGAGAGCCAGCAGTGGCTGCAGAGTTTTCTCCGGGGGCCACGGATCTACCTCTTCTCCTCAACGGCACCCTGCTGCACCTTGCATGCTCCTGGGAACTCAATCTCCCTGAAGTGTACCATCTCACCTAGAGCTCCCCCTTCAAGCAGTGTGGGTCTGCACTGCTCTCTGCATAGTCTAGTGTTTCTTACACCCAATTGGATCCATGCTCTAGAACAGGGGTGGCCAACCTGTGGCTCCGGAGCCACATGCGGCTCTTCGGAAGTTAATATGCGGCTCCTTCTATAGGCACTGACTCCTGGGCTGGAGCTACAGGCGCCAACTTTCCAATGTGCTGTGGGGTGCTCACTGCTCAACCCCTGGCTCTGCCACAGGCCCTACCCCCACTCCACCCCTTCCTGCCTCCTCCCCTCAGCCTGCCGTGCCCTCGCTCCTTCCCCCCCCACAGAGCCTCCTGCACGCCATGAAACTGCTGATCGGGAGGTGCAAGGAGGGAGGGGGAGGCGCTGATCGGCAGGGCTGCCGATCGGCAGGAGGCACTGGGAGCGGGTGGAGGGGAGCTGATGAGGGGCTGCTGATGTATTACTGTGGCTCTTTGGCAATGTACATTGGGAAATTCTGGCTCCTTCTCAGGCTCAGGTTGGCCACCCCTGCTCTATAACAACAATGATGGGATCATTAAGATTGTGTCCCTAGGACACAGCCCATAGCAAGTGGCAGCATAGGTATGCCCCAGAGATGGAGCCACAATTCGCTCCCTACTTCTGACCTATAGCCGCAGCAAATTACTGTTCCCTTTCCCCTCCCTCTCTGCTGGCTTAACTGTATTGGCTGGTACCAGCTCCAGGGGAGGAGTAAGTGGGTGTGCTAAAACCAAGTGTACTCAGCCTAAGACCTGGTTAGAGCATGCCAGAGTGTAAGGAGCGACTTATTTATCCAACACACTGAACTCTTTTCAAAATCCGGTCCCCATTGTGAATGCCGAGCATTTGAAAATCCAGCCCTAAATAAATACTGGTATCTTTTGCTTCCCTAGAAAAACTCTTCTTTAAGTGGAAACTCCAAGTCAGAGTTCCTGCTATAAATACAAATGAGGGATGTTACTCAGATCCAATTACTCCGAGCCCTGGTTAACACCTTCGCAAGAATGGTGCTCACTTGGAAACAATCTGATAATTAAACCACTGACATTTCAAATGTGCAAAGTCAAAGAGAATTTAAAATTTCCAATTTCCAGTTTATACCTCTCTAATTCAATATTTATTTAGAACGTATTCAACTGAGTTAAATTGGATGATTCTTTTAGCATCTTGATATCTCCTCCTGGGTAAAGAGTCAAGACCTGGGCTAACCTCTCTGAACATTCATGGAGTGTTTATAATATGTAAATGCACCTTTATTCCATTATTTGGCACTAATAATGTTTCCACAGCTCATTATTTCCTGCATGAAATAATGCTTAATTAGTGCTGAATTACAGTGGAATTGCTGTGGAAATACATATGACATCCCCACAAATTCCCAAATGAATTCAGTGTGATTGCTGCTATTGCATTGAATTCCAAATGAATTCATAATGATTAGAAATTCCAGGCATACCCGCCTCTTATTGATTGGTGTGTGACAAGCAGATTCTTTTATAAACAGAGTCATGTAGACAATCTGTTTATACCAGTATCTGAAGGTTTCAGCTACTCCTGGGAAAGGACTGGTAACTGTGGCATTTAAACCCAAGGCTACAGTGATAAATGAATCAAATCTTATTAGGTTTTCCCCGGGCTTATCATGGCTGCAAAATTACCGAACTCTACTGAGTTCATAAATAAAATTAATGTTATGGTTTTAATATACCAAACAGATGGGCAGACATTAATTTAATCACAGAGATGCAAGAGCTACAGGCACAAATTCTTAAGCCAGTGTCCTGCCCAAGTGTCCAGTCAACTGTTGGGCAGATGTGCAGAGGAAGGAAGGTTATGCCTCTCCAAGAGTTTGCTCCAGCTGCTTAAATCAATAGAAGGCGTTCAGTTGGCTTCACTGGGAGCCGGATTGGGCCCCAAGTCTGCAAAGCTACTTTGTGGAGGCTATGCATCCCAGTGCCTGATGTAGCCCTGTGCTCCCCTGATGCAGCTCTTAGACAGATGTGTGTCCAGGTACCAGCGAATCCGCCAGTACCAACCCAATCAGCACATCCCATTGCACAGAGGAACACCACCAATACTGCAGCCAGAAAACCCTCCATAGTAATGGAGGCAGGGGCAATATTTACCCCTTTATTTTAAATTCTCCATGTATTCAAGGTAGGTCTCTCCAGTGACAAAGAAATGGATAAATAAAATTTAAAAAATGCTATCTCTGAGAACTGGAAGAGACCCTGAAAGGTCATTGAGTCAGGCCCCCTGCCTTCACTAGCAGGATCAAGTACTGATTTTGCCCCAGATCCCTAAGTGGCCCCCTCAAGAATTAAACTCTTAACCGTGGATTTAGCAGGCTAATGCTCAAACCACTGAGCTATCCTTCCCCCCAGATCTAGTGGCTTTATGTGGAGCCAGGTTCAAATTCAAATCTTTACCCTCCTCTCACTGTGATATTATCACCTTTTCCTTTCTAAATTTTCCTTTAACCCAGTCTCTCTCTGGGCTTAATCCTGCTGCCAATGAAGTCAATGCCAAAACTACCATTGATTTCAGTGGAAATACGATCACACCTGTCACACCTGTTTTTTTTCCTCTCCCAATAGATCTTTCCAGTTTTCAGTATCCAACAGCCTTTGACATTTAGCGTATGTTAGGCTGACACAAGCACTTCCCTGTAATATCCGCTATGTACGATTTATAACCCAGACTTACACTAGTCTGGGTTCAAATTAGCAATGGTTCCAGGCAGTCTGCTTCTTTGGGCTTCACATACACTTGCCTAATGACTTCAAAGGCTTTTCACTTATGAAAACAAGAGCAAAATCTGGCCCTCTCCATCTAAGAAGGTCAGACTGGCCAGACTCTTCCTCACTTCCCCATTAACATTTCTATTATTATTTTTTTCTTGATTTTTTTCCACCTGCTAATAGTGCTTACAAATTGGTTTTCCTTTGACAATGCTTTAATAGGTAGAATAATGCTAGCTTTCTTGCTTGCTAAAAACCTCCAGACTGATCTCTCAGTCTTAAATACACTTATTTGAAAACACTTCTATAACTACACTACATGAATTTTACTTACGAGGCATTGTACTTGACTGGCCTTAGGCTGAGCTAACATGGGGGGGTAATATGGGAATGTGTACTGGCAATATCACTGAGTCACAACTGCTGTGGGTGCAGCATATGGGAGAATGCAAAATCATGGAATCATGTAGCACAGTGGTTCTCAACCTGCAGCCCAATCAACACAGAGCTGCGGCCCATGTGACATCCTCAGGGCCATTCAGGTAGTATTGGATGCAGCCCACAATGATAAATAGGTTGAGAACCACTGAGTAGCAGATCTGGTAGCTCACCCCATTGCAACAGCAGGTGGTATGGAGGACAGAAGAATGAAAATGTTTCCATATAGAAGAGCACAAAATCATAAAGCAAAGGTTCAAGGGGGTTGGAAGGAAAGACAACTTCCATACAGCACCTTAACATTGAATTCAAATTGTGTCTATAGTAACAGTGTGCAAGGACCAGGAGAAGATGTCAGTTTATGATCTGTGCTGTATTTACATAGGCTGGCATTGACAAGATGCCCATAGGTGACTATACTCCTTGGTAGAGTGTAAACAAAAGCTCAAAGCAACACAGCAGAAACATTAATGTACAATCCAATACCTGAAACACTGACCTCTAGTGTATTCAGGAATCCATTCAGTGACTGCTTAAACTGAGCCGGGATTTAGCCAGACACTGTGTGGTAACACCGTGCAGCACAAATTGTGTTCCTGTGAGCTTGAGTTCCAGGAAGTGCTAAGGGGTCTATGTATATCCAGCATTGTATGATATGTTGGATAGGGCTAGTGGGTGCTCCCTAAAATGTTGCCACTGGGGAACGCTCACCCCATGCTGCTTACTGCTAAATATGCGTCGGAGATGGCTTATTCCAGGTACACCAGATTGCATCTAGTGTATTGTATTTTTAAAATAGTCCAGTGGAGTGTTCTCCAAGCTTCCCTATTTGGTACTCAGCTCCTTTTTTAAGGGATATGGTTTGATCAACGCACCAAGAACCACACACTTCTATCCCACAGGAAATCATGCCTTAGGAGAGAACTGATGTGAAAACATCTAAACATCAAAAGCTCAACAATTTCTCTGCATCCTCCTGTTGTTCCCATATGACTGGCAGCTGATTGAAAGACCTGGTAATCATAATAGGTCAGAAGCACATGAGTAAAGACACCAGAGAAGCTGTGCATCACAGGTCTAATGAAGGTATTTCCTGTATCTCCACCCAGCTCCAACAGCTGGACCTGCTTTCTTGCAGTGCTGCCATTGGTTCCCCATGGGCAGCTATGAACATCTGACCCGCCCCCTCCGATGGAGGCTCTAAAAGTGTTGTGCCAATCTAATACCTAATTGTCCAATATGGAAGATAACGACCCTACTAGGTGGTGCCTTTAAGTGTGTGTGTGTGTGTGTGTGTGTGTGTAAAATATGTTGCTAAAATAATGACTCAACCAAGGAAACAAAGAAATTTCCTGAGTTGGGAAACACATTGAAATGCTAATAGAGCCCATCAGGTACTGTCTGTCCTTTTGAGAGAAGATTCCTAGGATGAACTTCTTAATTGTGTGTTCACCAAATCCTTTCAGATCAAAAGAGAGCACTGTTGTGAGCAAATAAACTTTGGTATGTTTCTTTCACCTCCAGTGCTAATTGGGAGGAAACCCCCTGGCTTGTGGACCAAGACACTTAATTTAAAAACCTTGCAAATGCTAATTGAATAAGGAGGGTTGATTAGAAGTCTGACCTCTGGTCTCAAATGGTAATGGAAGCTCTTGACACCTCAACAACAAAAGGTCACCAGAGAATAAACAACAAGACAAGGAGGAGACACATCACACACTAGCCTTATGTGGGAGAAAGTTGGACTAAGAGAGGATTGCCAGCCTCAGTGCCTGGGACAGAGGCAAACATTTTAAAATGAACAACAAGGAGTCCGGTGGCACCTTAAAGACTAACAGATTTATTTGTGCATAAGCTTTCATGGGTAAAAAAACCTCACTCCTGCATCTGAAGAAGTGAGGTTTTTTACCCACAAAAGCTTATGCCCAAATAAATCTGTTAGTCTTTAAGGTGCCACCGGACTCCTTGTTATTTTTGTGGATACAGACTAACACGGCTACCCCCTGATACTTGAGCTTTTCACTCAGTTACACCTGTAATGCCCCAATGTAACTTCAAGGATGTAAAGACTTTGTTTCCTGCTTAGTCAAGAGATGCTGGGACAATTTTATAGTGTCTCATACCCGACTCTCTCGCTGTGTGATGTGCTAGCCACAGAAGATTACTACCCCCCACAAACAGTGGCTTTGGAGACTGACTGAAAGTAACCCTTGTATAACATCCTACGGAGGGTATTGCAGAGATTACCCAGGTGATATACATGTAAATGTGATACATTTGTAAAGGGTCTGTTCCCTCCTGCACAGTGAGGGGAGTCTCATAATTAGTTCACTAAATGTTCTGCTGTATACAGAGAGCAACAGTTGGGGCTTACCTCACCCCTTTAGCAGTGAGGGACCTGTGTTCATGGGTCTGTTCTGACCAGCCACATACAGATGTCGCTCTGGGGCAAGGCAGAGGAGAGGCCAGTGGCAGGGCCGGCTCTAGGCACCAGCGTTCCAAGCACGTGCTTGGGGCGGCACTTCTCAAGGGGCGGCACTCCGGCCCTTTGGGGACGGCTCTTTTCAAGGGGTGGCACTCCATGTTTTTTTTTTTGCTTCAGCAGCAGCACTCCGGCTTTTTTTTTTTTTTTTTTGCTTGGGGCGGCAAAAAACCTGGAGCCTCTGATTGGATTCTGTTGCCACTTGTCCACCTTCTGGGGCAGAGCCACCAACGGGAGCTGCTGTAGGGAACGGGCAGAACCCTTCTCCCATTCCCCTCAGCAACCAACACCATTCTCACAGGAGGAGAAGAGGAAACAGAAAGGGTCCAGGGCAGCTCCATTGCCTCCTCCACCCTCCCCTTCCAGGAAAGGGGACCCACTCCTTCAGACGCTTCCCCTCCCCCCATGTGGGAGAGGGGGATGAAGAACCCCTGGAGCTGCAGAGGTGAGGATCTGGGACACAACCCATGGGAGACATAATGGATGTGGAACCAGGACTGATTTGGGGACAGCATTAACTGCTGGGTGGGGGACAAGCAGATGTGGAGGTAATGAGACCCCCCCCCAGTTTTTTCAGACCACCTTAAGTATTGGGCCCAACTGGCTTTATGGCTCCTATAAGAATAACCAGTCTCTAAGGTGTCACAAGGACTCCTCGTTGTTTTTCCAAATAGCATAAATGAAGAGGTTTTGTCTGTCCAAAACCATCTGAGATATTTTTTCTGTGAGAGGAGGCATAGGGAGGCTGAGCGGGAAGCCTGCCAGCACAGTCCTTAGTACAGAAAGAGCCTCAGCAATATAGCTCACTAAGGTTTCCTTCCTCAAGGAAACCCTGCTGGCAAGGTTGGTTTTTACAAACTCTTCCAAGTCTGCTGACTATATTTTGATTACAAAGCTGGAGGGATTAAGGCAAAAAACACAGGGAGAAGGGGACATGGTCTATGAATGTGCTTTGTGGACTTTAAAAGCTTGGCGAGTAACTCCCTATGAAAGGATTGTGTTGGAAAGTTGTTAAATTTCTTTAAAATCCATGTTCCATCATGTGAATTTTTTCCCCCATCTCTCTTCTACAATCTCTGTAATTATATTTGCTGAGGATGTTCATGATCTTTCGGTTCCAACTGCAAATTCTGCCAGCCTTCCTCCTCTTTTGTTTCCAAGTCCTATTAACATTTACCTAAAACACCTCCAACTTTCACTTCTTCCTTTCAGCTTACTTTACCATCACTGCCTTTCACAAGAGTGACAGTCTAGGAGGGATCTCTTATCTAGTAGCTCTTCTTCATGCAGTTAATCCAATTTCTCTTCTTGATGACTCTTATTTATTGTTACATTAGCTTAAAATTATCTGCAGATTGTATTTCATCTCCATTTTGATGATCTTCTGGCCTGTTCTGCTGAAATCTTCCCCATTTCCTGCCAGCGTATTCCGTGTGCTGAATTAATTTCCTGAAATATACTTTGTTCTTCCCAAATCATGCAAATAGCAAAAAAAAAAAAAAAAGGAAAAAAAGGGGGGGGGGGAGTTGGAAAGATAAGACTAAATACTATAGCAATTGAAGTTCTAGTTATTTGTTCTAGTAAGATTAGAAAGGTCCAATCTTGCAAGGTGCTGAATATGTCCTGCAGGATGCTGATTACCCTCAACTCCTGTTTTCCCCAACTGCTGTTGAAGCCACTACCACCTTGGAGGATGAGGCTGTATCTGAGTAGATCTGTTTCCTTTCAGAATTTAACACTTTGCCAGTATCATCATAGGGAAACATTATTTTAAACTGAGAAGAATTTACTTATGCCTCTCAGGAGGGAACCAAAAGAAAGCAAATGCCTCGCATGTCAGGATGGGACACAGGAAAATGTCATTGTGAAAGGCTAGGCTACATAATCTGGTCTCGTGCCGGTTTTAAACTCAGCCCTACAGCAGCCACAGGCAGCCAAGATGGAGTCAAATGTAAGCCCTGAAAAATGGCTATTATCTGTAGGAAGCCAGCCACTCAGATACCAGAACTATGCAGGGCGGGGGGCAGAAAACACATTCTAGACTTTGGCATCTGAATCGCACAGCTGCCAAGCAATCCCATGAGTGAGCGTGGATTCTCTGGGAAAATTAATGAAATGGGCAAAGTGGAGCAGAATAAACAGTGACAGTAAGAAATGACAATTAGTATCGTCAACACGTCTGTGTGCCAACGTGGTTACTAATTGACTGGCTATGTTTTAAAAAGTGTAATCGCTGTATGTACATGTACCATATATGCATGTTTAAGCCATTGTATTTGACAGAGATGTTAGCAATGGGCTGCTTGTATTGATATTGAAAACAGACAGAATGGGGTGGAATGGGGTGGGGTAGGGTGGGCAGAGCAATGCCTGTCTGAGGAGATACAATTTCATGGAGCCACTCCTCTTGGGTCTGCCTCCTTTTGGCTGCATATACTATTATTTCAAAGGCACTCAAATACTACAGTGATAGGTACAGTACAAGAGCTTTGATCTACAGAGGATCTTAATTTTATTGCCTGATGTAACGGAAGAAAATTCCTAAGGGAGAAAAGAAGAAAGTCCTAAAACAGGATTATGAGTTTAAACTGAAAGTTCTAAATAGGTTGGATTTTCTTGAGCCAACAAATGCCATTGTGCTCATTTGCCTCCCTCCCTTCCTAATGTCAGACATACTAGATACCAAATCTGACATTACACAGGCAGTCAGCTGTAACAGGAAACAACTCCTTGTTTAATTGGTCAGTGTCATAGGTGCCCTGTCTAGAGTTCAGGGTTGAAGCAATGGAGAAATGGGAAGATGTGACAGTCCTTACACTAGGCAGGCAAAGCCAACAGAAGACACCAAGGGCCAGTTTTTCAAAGGAGTTGAGCACCCACCTTTAATTCAGCATGTTGGGTCCTGAGCTCTTTTGAAAATCTGGCCCTAATGCAATTTAAAGAGCTGATGAGGGGTTGGGAAGATCCAACCAATTTCCAGCCCCATCTGAAAGTTCACAAGTCTGGCTAGGGTTTTGCTGCAGCAGGGTTCATGATATCAACAGTTGTAATCTCAGCATTACAGTATTGACAACTCCAAGCATCCCAAAATCAGGAGTCAGGCCTCAGAAAAATCAAGAGATTGGCTTAAAATCACAAGATTCTTAAAAATAATGAATTTGAAATTTTTTTTCATTTGTCTTCTAGTTTTTGAGCCTTTAGGTCACATTCAGATCAGATTGTCAAGCTTTTCTCTGCAACCACAAGGGCTAGAAACGTACTTGTCTTTTAAATATAAAAGGTAGGATTTTCATGTAATCAAATAACAACAGAAACTGGGGCTTTAAGAAAATCTCCAAATGTTGTGAGCCTGGCAATAGAATCGCGATAGTTGGTAAGGCTGTTATTCATATCTGTAAAGTCAGGGAGCTGTTTCTGAGGTTGTTTGAACTCGTTTGAATGCTAACACAAAACCATATCCAGCAATCCAACCTCATTAAACTTTATATTCATTAAAAATTGCACTACACCCCGCAACAGCTCCACTCCATTAGGTGACTTCATGTGCTGCTAGCAAGCCCCCCACCCCAGCAAACGCACACAGAGCCCTCTGCTGTAGTGGCAGGAATTCTCCCCCAACAGAGAACCCTCTATTAGGGTATCAGAAAGGCTGAGGTTTTCCTCCTCCTGAACCGCATTCCACCCCACAAAAAGCAATGGTCTGAAGAGCACAGAAGCCTTGGTCATCCTGAAGACCAGGGCCAAAGGCACCCTGCCTGTGACACTAGTTAGAGGGTTGGTGTATGGAGGCCACCACCAGTCCCAACCTACCCAACTGTGTGTGGGGCCCTGAGAGCCCCCCACACCAACATACACACACAGAGCCCACTAATGGGCTAACTGAGCCTTCCGTTGCCATGGTGTGAATGGAAGCTCCCCTCCCCAAGTCGCCCTCACTGTGACGGCATTGGTTGCCTCCTCCCAGCCCATCCTGAAGATAAGCAGGGGCTAGAGCCCTCCCTGCATCTGCTGCCAGTCAGGGCCCCAGCTATCTGAACAGGAGTGGTGGTGGCTGAGATCTTCTGCCCCAACGGTGGTAGCAACCCCTCTCCCCAAGTTACCCTAATAACAGCAAACAGGATCCCCCGCACAAACAACTCATCTCAAGAGCTGCCTGTTCACCTTGGTTAGATCTTGGCGGGTCAGGGTGAGGTCTTTTCGAGCAGGTTGCCTGTGCTGCAGGCATTCTTCTCCACGTGCACTTTTCCAATGACATCACTGATGTTATCAAATGACCCTCAGACCCAGGGTCCTGACCCTGGTTCTGTTCTATGTACTCATTAATCTGGCCCTGATCACGGGATGACATTTTAACAAGTGAAATTTTCTCCTCGTTATCAGGAAAAGCTTCTGTTTAAAGGAAGTGGTAGAAGCCCCATTGACTGGGATGTTAAAATCTAGGCTAGATAATGCACTATTCCATGTACATATAGGGAGCACTCCTGTTTTGGCAAGGAATGCGCTTAGATGACTTCATCTTTTCCTTCTCTAATTGCTATGAATCTGTCTAGCGTTGTGTTCTCCATATCTCTAGAGCTCTGTTGGCCACCAGAGAGAGAGAGTTTACTATGATTTCAAAGCAGCCACTTGGGTCTTGCGAGATTTGCTTTCTTTCTGATCATTCACACTCCATAAAAATAATACATTTTATTAGGGAAAACATATGGGTAATGCAGAAACCTGGCCTCTCCCAATAAAGCTGGGGGTAGGAGTGCCTACAAGGTTGTGAAATACTGAAAACACACACAAAAAAGTTCAAGGTGGGGAAGGCCTATAGCTGTTTGGACTCTATTTGCCCTGCTGAATTTTTAATTCTGTTATGTTCCATAGTTATCATAAAATGTCTCCTTTTCACAGTATTTAGCATTTTGTGCTATTTTCCCCTTTCTCGGCTGTGTCAGCTTTGTGCTCTGCACTGGTACGTTCCCTCACAGCAGAGAAGATGGGGAGGGCATAATGAGCAGTGACAGTATGAAAGAACCTGTATAATTGTTATAGGCCAGATCAGTGCAGCTCTACTGAAGTTACTGGAGCTACATCAGGTGAGGACCTGGCCCCCAAAATAGAAAAGGGCCTGAATTGCAAAGTCCAGATTCATACTTCACCAACATTAGGTTCAGATGAGTGGCTTTGCCACAGTAATCCCTAACAAGCTTCTAATTATTTTTCCATTGGGGAGGAGCTGCCTAGCAAATGAAGTCCTTGGGAATTATTCCTGTTTGCCTGTCTTCCCTGCCCCCACTCCCCCCAATCTCATAGTGGCTATGTTTTCTTAGTGGTGTTCAGCTCCACCTTTTTCCTCCAGGCACCCATGGTTAATTACAGTGAGCCAGATTCTGATACCCTTACTCACATTGAGTAACATTTTATTTCATGGATGGTCCCACTGACTTTCATGGGACCACTTGTGGAGTAAGGTGTTACCTCACATCAGAATCTGGTCCTAAATGTGGTAGGGTTACTTGACCTTTACCTGCTTTCAGATTGGCTTTTCCACTTCTCCCTAATCCAGACCTTCAGTCCTTCCTGCTAGACACATGTACATTTTGAGTTCAGCCTCATAGGAAACAAAATACTGCCAATGACTTTTCCATGACTGAAGCAGCAGATAAGGTTTTATAAATGGAAAATGAGCTACAAAGCAACATCTGTGTTACTCCCATCAATAAAAGAATGAAGCAGTCAGCTTTTAGAGCCGCACCTCCAGTTATGCTTCCACATGGCGCCTTCACAAAATTCATCCACTTCCAAAAGTAACATCTGAAAGTTACAACTAAGCCTTATAAGATTACGAGGTAAAGAAAGCATGTGGTATGTTAGCACTGGTATCCCCAGGGATACTGTCAGACAAGTATCCTGCTTGCTTGAGTGCATACTGCCCGGTATGCCCACATTACACTATGTATTAAATAAAGGCACTGGCTATCTAAAGCCCGTATTCTACATGTACTAGACATGCCCAAGCCCCTGGACTAGGATCACACCAAATTGAAAGCACTGAGCACCTTCTGGAACTGGTAGTGATTGGATAGCAGATGTTGAAAGAAACCCCAGGGTGCTGTAAAGAAGAGGTGTTTGTGGTTCAGTAGGTGGTGCTCTTCCATCAGAGTCTGATACTGAAGGAGCTGCGAGGATGGTCTTAGGGAGCACTGTGCTGTTGGCAGGCTTGCTTTTTAGATGAGAGGTATAAAGAGATCCTGACCACTTGCATTTATTTAAGGTCCCAAGGTATTTTTCACAAGAGCTGGGATCTGTGTAGCTGGAAAGCTTGTCTTTTTCACCAACAAAAGTTGGTCCAATAAAAGATATGGAGGCTTTCCACACAAAATGTCAATGTCGTATACGGGGCATAAAGTGGAATGACTTCATCTGTAATGCAGATATTTATGGTCGCTCGAGTCTACAGACTACTGGGGCCACTGTCCACAGGCGGCACCTTATGCTCTTCGGACATGTCGCAAGGATGCCACAAGACATTCCAGTGAATGCCATTCTCTGGGTAACTGCAGTACATTCTGCCCGAGTAGATGAGAGCAGGGCCAGCTCCAGGCACCAGCGTAGCAAGCAGATGCTTGGGGCGGCCAAGAGAAAGGGGCAGCATGTCCAGTTCTTCGGCGGCGGGTCCCTCAGTTTCTTTGGGAGGGAAGGACCCTCCGCCGAATTGCCGCCAAAGACTGAAGGAGCGTGGTGGAGCTGCCACCGAAGTGCCACCAATTGCAGCTTTCTTTTTTTTTTCCCGCTGCTTGTGGCGGCAGAAACACTGGAGCCGGCTTTGGATGAGAGGGACATTGTGATATTCTTTACTTCCAATCTTTAAATGTTGTGCCATGTAGCTATGCGCTGTTAAAATAGCTGCCACGTTGCACCCCAGAAGTAGCTGTACTTCAGTGATGAGTGAAGTGCTTTTAGTGTGTGCTTTCTATACTTTGCTTAAGAGCACCTTTAATTTCAAAAAGAAGAACAGGAGGACTTGTGGCACCTTAGAGACTAACAAATTTATTAGAGCATAAGCTTTCGTGGACTATAGCCCACTTCTTCGGATGCATATAGAATGGAACATATATTGAGGAGATATATATACACACATACAGAGAGCATAAACAGGTGGGAGTTGTCTTACCACCTCTGAGAGGCCAATTAATTAAGAGAAAAAAACTTTTGAAGTGATAATCAAGCTAGCCCAGCACAGACAGACAGTTAGATAACAAGTGTGAGAATACTTACAAGGGGAGATAGATTTCAATGTTTGTAATGGCCCAACCATTCCCAGTCCTTATTTAAACCGGAGTTGATTGTGTCTAGTTTGCATATCAATTCTAGCTCAGCAGTTTCTCGTTGGAGTCTGTTTTTGAAGTTTTTCTGTTGTAATATATACCTTCAAGTCAGCGGCACTGCTATGGGTACCCGCATGGCCCCACAATATGCCAACATTTTTATGGCTGACTTAGAACTACGCTTCCTTAGCTCTCGTCCCCTAACGCCCCTACTCTACTTGCGCTACATTGATGACATCTTCATCATCTGGACCCATGGAAAAGAAGCCCTTGAGGAATTTCACCATGATTTCAATAATTTCCATCCCACCATCAACCTCAGCCTAGATCAATCCACACAAGCGGTCCATTTCCTGGACACTACTGTGCTAATAAGCGATGGTCACATAAATACCACCCTATACCGGAAACCTACTGACCGCTACACTTACCTACATGCCTCCAGCTTCCATCCAGGACACACCACACGATCCATTGTCTACAGCCAAGCTCTAAGATATAACCGCATTTGCTCCAATCCCTCGGATAGAGACAAGCACCTACAAGATCTCTATCAAGCATTCTTAAAACTACAATACCCACCTGCTGAAGTGAAAAAACAGATTGACAGAGCCAGACAAGTACCCAGAAGTCACCTCCTACAAGACAGGCCCAACAAAGAAAATAACAGAACACCACTAGCTGTCACCTTCAGCCCCCAACTAAAACCTCTCCAGCGCATCATCAGAGATCTACAACCTATCCTGAAAGATGATCCTTTACTCTCACAGATCTTGGGAGACAGACCTGTCCTCGCTTACAGACAACCCCCCAACCTAAAGCAAATACTCACCAGCAACCACACATCACTGAACAAAACCACTAACCCAGGAACCTATCCTTGTAACAAACCCCGATGTCAACTCTGTCCACATATCTATTCCAGTGACATCATCATAGGACCTAATCACATCAGCCATACCATCAGGGGCTCGTTCACCTGCACATCTACCAATGTGATATATGCCATCATGTGCCAGCAATGCCCCTCTGCCATGTACATTGGCCAAACCGGACAGTCTCTACGCAAAAGAATTAATGGACACAAATCTGACATCAGGAATCAAAATACTCAAAAACCAGTGGGAGAACACTTTAACCTGTCTGGTCATTCAGTGACAGACCTGCGGGTGGCTATATTACAACAGAAAAACTTCAAAAACAGACTCCAACGAGAAACTGCTGAGCTAGAATTGATATGCAAACTAGACACAATCAACTCCGGTTTAAATAAGGACTGGGAATGGTTGGGCCATTACAAACATTGAAATCTATCTCCCCTTGTAAGTATTCTCACACTTGTTATCTAACTGTCTGTCTGTGCTGGGCTAGCTTGATTATCACTTCAAAAGTTTTTTTCTCTTAATTAATTGGCCTCTCAGAGGTGGTAAGACAACTCCCACCTGTTTATGCTCTCTGTATGTGTGTATATATATCTCCTCAATATATGTTCCATTCTATATGCATCCGAAGAAGTGGGCTATAGTCCACGAAAGCTTATGCTCTAATAAATTTGTTAGTCTCTAAGGTGCCACAAGTCCTCCTGTTCTTCTTTTTGCGGATACAGACTAACACGGCTGCTACTCTGAAACCTTTAATTTCAAAGCGTCAAAGTGTTTAACATTTTCCTCTAATGAATGCTACAGAATATGCACAGCAAAACTAGTACATCAGCATCTTAGTACCACCTCGCACCCGATAGCTTTCCCACTGTAGGACACTGTTCTCATCTAGTGAATTAGATTCTCTATGCTTTTAACATTAATTTTTAACCAAATTACATTGCAAGACTTATATTCATCCGTAGCAAGATATTTTTGACAAGAAAAAAATAAGTACAGTCCAGACCGCACAACAGTCACTTGGTTTCAGATTTCTTTAGCAACCCAGTCAAGGTGTGTTAAGGATCAGTGGCTTCACAAACCTTTATGGGAGCCCATTTAGTAGGGTGACCAGACAGCAAGTGTGAAAAATCGGGACGGGGGTGGGGGGTAATAGGTGCCTATGTAAGAAAAAGCTCCAAAAATCAGGACTGTCCCTATAAAATTGGGACATCTGGTCACCCTACCATTTAGGAATTCACACTAAGACCATGTAAAGCTCACATTTGATGGTTTCTCCAACAGAGCTTTGCTTTCAGTTGTTGGGGATCTCTGCTCAAGAGAAACTCACATGGTGTTGATCCTGCATTTATCGAAACTAATCTTAAGAACCCATAAGAAGCAAAACTGCCAAGTTTTGTATGTATAGAAATACCTTAATATGAGGTTGAAATTCAATAATTGATTCTAGACATAGATCTGAATCAGAACCCTGGCCCTGAATATGTAGAAACTTTGGTCAGAGGTTTCAGAGTAGCAGCCGTGTTAGTCTGTATCCGCAAAAAGAAGAACAGGAGGACTTGTGGCACCTTAGAGACTAACAAATTTATTAGAGCATAAGCTTTCGTGGACTACAGCCCACTTCTTCGGATGCATCCGAAGAAGTGGGCTGTAGTCCACGAAAGCTTATGCTCTAATAAATTTGTTAGTCTCTAAGGTGCCACAAGTCCTCCTGTTCTTCTTTTTTTGGTCAGAGGGTTGAAGCAGCAGGCCTGACATCAGAATTTCACAGTTAGCACTTATCTCTGGCCCGATCTCAGGAAAAGAGCTCTGTTACAGACAGCACTTAAATATATGTTTGTGTGCTGTCCTGAATCGGGCTGGAGTATCAGTATCCTGAATTGGACCTCTATTATAAGACAAACTAAAGCCCAAATGCAAATATCCTCAAACCTTTGGGCCTTTTAAATTCACATCTAGATCCAAATCTGTATCCAAATGCTGTGGCTGAGACCCATCTCTAACTCATCTGCATGAGGCTCAGAAAGCAGCCTAAAACAATTCATCTAATCTGAAATGTAGAGGTTGTTTTTCTTCTCTTAGGTTAGAATGAAGATTATCCTGGTCAGAAAAGGTGGGGGGTAGGGATGGCAGGTGATTGAAGACATGCAGGGCTGTGCTATCTCTTCTAGTTTGTTTACGAAGTCTTGATATCAGTCATCAGTGCCTAAAGCTAGAGGAAGTGTGGTCTTCAACTGGCTCTTTAAAATGTAGATTGAGTTACTCGCATTGTTGATGTTCGATATGGATCATTTAATTCATTCTGCAGAAAATGTGAAAATCATGTGTCTGCAGCAAGTTAGTCTAGCAGCCAGTTGTCTCTTGGGATCTGTCTTCTTTAGTAGTATGAAGCACCAAAACATATCCTAGTGGTTTCATCAATGAGCACACCAGCTTTCTTGGCATGTCTTCTTATCAAAAGAGATGTTACCCGTACCTCACGCCATAGGGGCTTCACAGGGAAATTATGGTTGTTCCACATGATACTCAGATGCTTCCCAAAACAATCTATAAAAATGTTCGGAGCAACTTGATGTTAAACAGACATTGCTAAATTTCTTCAACATTCTTCTGAAGAGACTAAGGCCCAGATACTCAATGGCATTTAGACACCTGATTTCAATGGGAAGAAAGTGCCTAAATACCTTTGATGGTCTGAGCCTAAGAACTTTACATCTTTAGTTTGAGTTAGATCTTCAACTGGGGTTCTTTGGAGTACATAATTTGTCAGCTGTGGATCTGGCCCTACATCTGTACCCCTTTCCCTTACATCCTGTCTCCCTCTCCTCCTAACCCCCCCCCAACTATTTTTAAAAAGAAGAATAATTATATTTATTATTAATAATATTATAGTAGCCCTCAGAGATCGAAACTGAAATCAGAGCCCCATTGTGCTGGGTTATGTAAATACACACAACAAGAGACACTTTGGGACAGAACTTACAAGACAGACACAAAGAGGTGAAGGGGCGTGCCCAGCTGAAATGAACGGAAGAGTCTGAGACTTTAAAAAGGCCAGAAATCCCCAGTAGACTGTGGGACAAATGGAAGCCAAGCTGAGACCATAAATGCTAGTGAGACAGTAAATGACCATTAATAATCTTCTGTGTAGCTCTTCTCATCCATAGATCTCAAAGCACTTTACAAAGGAAAGGAAATTTTATTATTTCCATTTTACCAGAACAGCAACTTTCACCCTAGGATCTCAAACTCCTTTATGAATAGGAATCATTTAAAAGGACACCCTGAAATTTAGCCAGTTTAGAAAAAATGAGTTAAAGTAGTTTTTAAGTACCTAAAAGCTTGATACAAGGAGGAGGGAGAAGAATTGTTCTTCTCAACCTCTGAGGATATGACAAGAAGCAATGGGCTTAAATTGCAGCAAGGGAGGTTTAGGTTGGACATTAGGAAAAACTTCCTGTGAGGGTGGTTAAGCACTGGAATAAATTGCCTAGGGAGGTTGTGGAATCTCCATCACTGGAGATTTTTAAGAGCAGGTTAGACAAACACCTGTCAGGGATGATCTAGATCCTGTCATGAGTGCAGGGGACTCGACTAGATGACCTCTTGAGGTCCCTTTCAGTCCTATGATTCTATGAGTTGCAGGTACTACATCTGCTACTGAGTCCTTCTGCCAACATCTGTGATTTTTATCATGCACTTTTAAGTATTTCTGTCCACTTGTACTGTGTGACAGACCCACGGAAAGCCAGGGGAACTGACTAAGGCCCTGATGTCGCTATTAGCTCATTGGAGGCCCAGTGCCTAACTGATTGACTGTACAGAGGAAAAACTGAAACTCTGTACACTAAGGAGCGGTCAAGCTACAAAGTAAGCAAACTGCAACATTAGGGAATAGTATTTTTCTTTAATCATTTTAGCTCACAGTGATCTCAGGAGCTTCTAACAACACAACAAAAATAAGTCAGACGGAACTTTGATTTTTAAATTTTCCCCTTTAAGCCTCAGAACCAGGGCTTTGAATCTGTGCTCCAGCTCCGCTCCAGCTCCAGGCAAAAACCTGCAGCTCCACTGCTCCGGAGCTGCTCCGTGCTCCAGCTCCGTGCTCCGCTCACCTCTGAAAGATAGGAAAATACTATTATTATTATCTCTCATTGTAGAAATGGGGAAACTGAGGTGCAGAGAGGTTAAATGACATGTCCTATATAATCCACACCACAAAGCAAGCAGCTAGAGGAGGAAGAGAACCCTGGATTTCTGACTTCTAGTCCATGTGCTCTAATCACTAAACCAAACATCACAGTTTCTTTCTTTGGCCTTGTGGAGAAACAAATTCTTGAAGACTTAGGGCTCCAGCTGCAGAGTTCAGATGTGGATTTAGATTTTCCCCAATTTCAGGTAAATTCAGATTTGTTTTCAGTTCCAGGCCCCTTGCACAAATAGGTTCATTGGGGCTCATAGCACAGGTTTGGGCTCATCTGTCCCTTTAACTTTTAGTAATCTATGAAATTGTATCAATGCTAGAGCTAAAAACAATGATGTTTCAACAGCCCCCACGTGCCCAGAGGTAGGCTATGTTTAGAAAAATCCTTGTTTTTATTATGTTTTCCATTTTCTGGTGGAAAATCACATTCAGGAGTCATTTTCATGGAACATGGAAACTTCCACCTGTAATATTTATGCTGTTATTACAGAGGGGGGGAAATCCTAGGTACTGTTTACAGACAGACACATTGTTTATTCAGCAGTGGATAGAGCTGGCTAACCATCCTTAAAATAAAACTGTGTGTGTAATGCTTGCAGGAGCCGGAATGATTTATTATCCAAAATATCCTTTCATTCAACAAATAACGAATCCTTCCAAACACGCCATGTAGTTTGATTAATGTAAGGCACTGGGGAGCTGTGTTTCAGCTTGGATTCAGGATATTACTGATCACTTATTGTTGATGGATGGGATGGCACTCGCCTGCCTCTTTGATGGTCAGAGAAGGCAAACTGCTGATTGGATGGAACTGCCACACACAACATCCTGGGGCAGGAGCATGGGGGTAGGGTCACATTTGTCATGGGGCTGGGTACACATTAAGCGTTGAAAAAAGCCCGGTATAAAGGGAGCTATTTTCGACAGACATAGCAGGTCTTTGCCTGCAGGAAGGTGGGGGTCGATCTTATCTGGTTTTACACCCATTAGATGAGAAGGATGCTGGATGGGTGAGGACCTGACTAGATGTCATCCTGACTCATCAGTCTCAGGACCCCTCTATGCCATGGATGAAATCCAAAACTGCAATTGGTTTCAAGGTTAGAGCCATGATAATCTGGGGCAAAATGACCATTGACTCCAGTGGGGCCAAGATTTCCCCACTCATGTCCCAGATCCTGCCTTTTCTCTCTGACCTTATCACAGAAACTCTTATCCAGGCCCTTATTATCCTCCTGTCTTAATTACTGCAACCTCTTCCTCATTGGCTTCCCTGACACATATTTCACTCTCCTGAGGTCCATTCAAAATCCTGCTGCGAAAATGATCTTCTGGGCTTGCTGAGAAACTGGCTCCAAAGCAGCCCTATTCATCTTGCTACCTGTCTTCAGCCCTGGAGTTTGGCAGTGGAGGCAGTGCTTTATTTAGTTATTTATAATTTAATTTTGAAACTAATATTTCCCCAGTTCAGTATTTCAGGAACCTGCTGACCCAGGCTCAAGATGCTAACCTTGTTCAAACCAGACCCAAATGTGCCCCCAACTTACTGCAAAGGATAAGACCAGCTGAGATTGCAATAAAGACCCTTGACACTCCCACATCCCTGAACCATAATTCATAGCTGCATCTTTTATAGAGAGCAGCTACTTGAAAAGAGAAACTAAGGACAAATATCTGATGGATCATGGTATTTGCCAGGGAATTGCAAAGAGAAACTTTATGAAATTCAACCCACTGAGTCATTGCATCCTTGGCAAGTCCATTTTATTTTTATTTTGTTGTGGCTGAGTCCATGGGCAGTGGGTGAACCATGGGTTCGGGGAGTCTAGCCCGTGGCCGGACCAACCCGCCCCTTCTTCCTGAGGCCCTGCTCCTCCTGCCCCCGCTGAAGCCCAGAGGCCCTCCCAGCCCCAGGCTGCCCAAGCGCCTCCAGCCGCAGACTGCCAGGTGGGTGGCGCATGCCCCCCAGCCCGGGAGCACTGGGCGCTGTGGCCCCAGCATCGGGCGACCCCAGCCACCCCAAGGCCGGCCACAGGCCGGCCACCCCAGCCCCAAGAGGCTTCCCAGAAGAGGAGCTGCCTGCCAACTAGCAGCAAACAGGAGGGGGCCTCATGGCAGAGCATGGGTAGGGCCACGCAGGGCAGGCATAGCCTTCCCCAGCCTACGATACGCCCCGCCCATGGGTGAGTCAAAGTATCTGAAGCTTTCTCCTTATAATCACCATCTTCGGCAAGGGTGAGAGAGTAGATTGGGTCCAGGTGATCAGATGGTGTAATTTATTGCAGCTCCAGGAGTAGAGAATTGTGCCTGAGATGGTAAATTTGCAAGTATTTTTGTCCCTTTTTGACTGTTTTTCATGCCTCTGTAATGGGGCTGGGAGTAGTGTTGCCCCTGTTACCCACAGTATCTGTGCAGAACTGGCATATTATTTCGAAACACCATACATTCAAAACATGTCCTGCCACACGTTTGGCATGCAGCACAGCATCAAACACATCAGCTACTGTATATGTATTGGCTGGGTTTGATTTTCTCCATGGCAGGGCATTCAGCCCACATGATAACTATTCACAGCAAACACACCCATTTCGCACAGCAGCTTTATGTTCCCCCCTTTCATAGCTAGAAAGAATCTTTAGAATATTAACTCCCCGATATGCCTGTCCATGTCCCACAGATGGGCTCTAAAAGGGGGACATTTTGCATTTTTTGTGGTGAAAGCCAGATTGTTAGTCGCATTATGGGGCATTTACAATACCTGTGAATTTTCAGCGGCAGCCAGTCAAGCGTAGAGTTACTCCCCGGGCGACAACCCAGAAAGTATTAACTCAACAACTTTGTCATTTCAATTTTTTCGCAAATTTCCTTGTGTGTGCATGTGTTTTCAATCTTGCCTTCTCTCCATACTGCCCTAGCCTTCTAGCCTGAGACAAATCTTAGACAAGCACAGGCAAATCTCGGAGGATACCACCTACAGCATGTGCAGCACCCATTGAAGTTTAATTGCAGGTCAACACACTGACAGTCATTCTACCTGTACTGATTTCAGCTAGCGTGATTAACTCTGAGCAATTCTGCTTGTAAACACTAAGTCTGACAGACCCCATTGGTGAAAGGGCCTTATCACTGTGTGATTGCTTTCATGGTCTAGAAATAGAATTAGCCAGTGGTGAGTCATTGATCACTTTAAATCAATGGTGGCCAAAGTAGGTCCCAATGAGATTCCTATGCCTGTCCACCTCGAATTAACAAATTACACATTTCTTATTATCTGCTGCCTGCTTGTAATTCATTCTTAATGTATCTGTCTCTGAAAGCTCCTTGTAATTGCCACAGTGCCGAGTCTCACTCAGGATATGGAAAGCAAAAAGCAGATGGATTCCAAATAGGGAAAAAGCTTTTCAGGGCTGTGAAATAACAAAGTTTCCCACCAAAAACCGACTATCGTAGTGGCCAAAATTCCAAAATTCATAGATTTCTCATGGAGCGCAAAAAGTAGGTGCCTTTTTATATTTTAGAAAAGTACACGCTATGATAAACAAGGACAAATATTTCCACACAATATCACTCACCAAACCATGAGCAACAGAAAGCAAGCTCTAAGAGATGAACAGCTGGAGGAGGTTAGTGGGTTTTTGCCTGCAATATTAAGGACGATGTTAAATGTAAATATTAAAGGTCTGATTCTGCATTCCTTACCTGAACAGGCCCTCCACTGAAGTCAGTGGGAGTTTTGCCTCAGTAAGGAATTTAGGATTTACTGCTGCTTAGCACTTACATAGCATTTCACATGTTCAAAATGATGCATAAACATGAATTGACCTTTACAATCACAACTTCCCTGTGAGTGAGATAAGCACTCTTATTCCCGCTTTACAGATGAGGACACTGAGACAGAATCTGTCTAAGGCCGTGTCTACACTGGGAGCTAAGGGTGTGATTCCCAACTCAAATAGAATACTCACACTAGGTTTGACTGAGCTAGCAGGCTAAAAGTGGTAGTGTAACCATAGTACCCTGGGCAGTGGTGAGAGGCAGCATAGGCTAGCTGCCCTGTGATGCACATATAGGGCTTAGGTGGGTTTGAACATGGGGCAGGTAACTTGTGCCACTGCCCCTGCTATCACAGCTACACTACCATTTTTAATGAGCTGGCTCAATAAGAGCTAATGAGAGTATGTCCACTCCAGCTGGGAAGCACCTCCCCAACTCCAGACATAGCCTCTGTTGTTATATGCCCCCATCACCAGGGCCCCTGAATGGCCCTAGATCAAAACTGCAAAGCAGCATGAGAGGTAAGGTAAGACACAAGACTCCTTGACTCTTCAGCTATGCTCATGCCTTCAGACCATACTGCCACCTAACATATCAGGTTTCTGCTGAATTTTCTCAAACCTACATGGAGGCTTTTCTTTTCCCCGATCCTCTATACAACAAACATGTAAAACAAAACTGTTTAAAAAAAAATCAATGACTAATTTAAAAGCACATGGTAGAAACTTCTTTTCGAATCAATGATTTATTTCAAAGCACCCCTGACTGCACTGTATCACAGAGCAGTTATGACATTTCTGCCCTTGCAAGCATTCTGCATGCTTTTAATCTGAACTACAATCATGTTGTGTCAGGGCTGCTTACAGGTAAATATATACTATGTAATTGCACTGGCAGACCACTGTGAGCTAATTCATAAAAGCTCACAATCCTAATGACCAGTTGCAGAGCTTTCTAAACAAGGCTATATTGCTGAGGAAGAATTACAGGGTATGTGTCTCGTATTCCAAGCTGTCAGAAAATCTGACCCGTGTCCTGAATTAGCAACCATTTTTGCCTATATAAAGTACTAGTTGTTTTTGTCAGAGAAATCTCTGTTGCTGATTGTAATCTAAGTGTTACACCTTTGAAACACATTTCATTTGTGAACTAGAAACAACTGGAGACATAAACAAGCTCCTATTTCCCAGTCCCCAAATTCAGCATGTTATCCAAAATATATATCTGGCCCCACAGTATAACAAATAAAATTCATTTTGCTGGAATCTGGTATGCGCAAAAAAATTGGATGCCACCAAGGGGGTCACAAAATGGAGTTGCACACTCAGCTTAGATTAATAGAGACTCACTCCTTTGTAATAATGTCCAGAGAATTCTAAGTTGATGTAACACCTTTTTCCAGCTTGTTGGCGAGCGACTTAAAATAACGTGGGAGCTAGTTTACAGTGACATGCTCTGCCAGCTCCCCAGAAAGTTAATTGCACGAGCTTAGACTCCCTTCCCCCGAGATAGAGTGGTGGTAAGTAGGTCTAAAGAAAGTCTTTCTGAACCTAAGGGAGGCTAAGGTTACTGCAAGGGGGAGTCTAGCATCAACCTCCTTACACATGACTGGCCCACACTGGTTTTAATCTTTAACCTAAAATCTCTGGGCTCCTATGTTGTGTTTTGAAAAACATACTGCGGTCACTGGTCATGTTTATTGTGCTTGCTGCCAGACAGCAGTGTTGCAGATGACAGACATATGGAAACTACACCGAAATACTAACCATCGTGCAGTGACATTAAACAGTTCTCTATTCTTTTGACTTTCTTTGGCTTTGTAAAACTATGGGTCACTTCACTAATAGAAACCATTATTCTGCAGAGTCTCCTTTGAAACTGCATTTTGCTTTCTATTCTATGGTTTGTAGCTTTAGAGGCATTTTTATATGTACATATATACACACATCTACAGTAATCTGTGGGTTTCTGAACATTGAACAGGCCCTGCTAGACTTTCAGTAGATAAAGTTATTTGAAAACAAGTTTCCTATAGATTTGGAGTAAGTCTCAAATTTGCCCTTTGACCTGGACACCATGGTAAATTGACCATTCTGAACATATGCCAGTTTCTCAGACAATTAGCAAACAATAGCTGAGATCTTTCCATCCAAAGATCTCAAAGCGCTCAACACATTTGTCAAAGTGGTGAACAATCTCATGGACCACCTTGACAAACTGAAACTCTTAGAAACCTGAATAGCAGCCAAAAATATCTTTTTCCTTCTTCAGCTAGCTAGACGGTGCCTATATACCATGGTGACGGGCACCAAAACAAACTGAGAGCATACATAGATATAAGTAGAAGACTATTCTTTTGTTCATTTCTGGATCTTCATTGCCTCCTGTCTAGACTGCTATACTGCACTCTAGTTGGAAATGACTCTGACAGATGAATGAGAACCCTAGATGATCCAAATTGCACAGTTTCTTGCTACGCACTTGGAAGCAGATTGGGAACTGGGTGAGGGGCCAAGAAGCTGGAAAAGGGTGTTACATCAACTTAGAATTCTCTAGATATTATTACAAAGGAGTGAGTCTCTATTAGTCTAAGGAGAGTGTGCAACTCCATTTTGTGCCCCCCTCACCCAGTTTCCAATGTGCTTCCAAGTCCTAGTGCTAATCCTTAAAGTCCTCATGGGGCTGGGACCTAGCCATCTGGGAGAGCCACTCTCTCACCACAACCCAGTTGTGATCAATGGGGATATATTATTCCTGATTCTGAAGCAGGCAGCTAGGTTTTCTTGGCATCAGGCCTTTTGCTGTGGAAGGTCCTACCATGAGAGATCAGGATCTTGACACCTATAGAGCACATCTTAATTATGTACATAATGCTTAGCTACTAAAGAGATGGGTGTATTAAAATGCTCAGAGAGATGCTACATCTAGGAATCACTTCACCCACCTCTGGAATGCAGCTGTCTCTAGAACAGGACTATAGCAGCCATTTAAAAGTGCTCACGAACAGAGCAGCACTACCCAGCAGTTCAGAACAATACGTGAAAACTAATTTACTCAGCTGAAACAACAGGCAAAAGGGTGGCATTGTGGCCCACTGGTTAGGTCACTGAGCTACAATTCAGGAGACCTGGATTCTATTTCTGGCTCTGCCAGTGACCTTCTGTGTGCCCTGGCAAGTCACATCACCTCTCTGTGCCTGATTTTTCAGTCTGTAAAATGGGAATAATGATACTTACTCTCCTCTGTAAAATGCCTTAATAATTATGGATGAATATTTCTATAGAAGACCCCTAAGTACTATTACTACTTAGGCAGGTTACTGGAGTTTAAGCAAGACATAATGCCTAACACATCTAAAAAGTGCCTGGCCTACCATAAATGCTCAGGATCTTGAGTTCACATTTCACTCCGAAGATGGTGAGTAAAATTCGAATCCCTTTGAAGTCAATGGGAGTTTTCCAGGCACTTCCAGCAGCATAGAGTCTCTAACATCATACTGGGATGTTGTTCAGCACTAATGCAGTGTCAGTGAGGGCTTGTCCCCAAAGTCCTTATGCCTGAGTGGAGACTCTGGCATTAGGTCCTTGCTCTAGAGTGAAATAATCAATACTGCTCCCTGAAGCAACTGATTTTTTTCTTGGCAGTCTCCTGTCCAAGCAAGTTCTGACCGTGCCTGACCCTGCTTATCTTGTGACAAAATCACTACCTGTGGCATATATTGAGAAATGCTATTCTTTCAGGTTTGTGATTCAGGATGTATAGATTTTCCAAACTCCTGGTTTTGTGGCAGTAACAATCGGTGGTAGGAGTCCTCTCCCCCTTGTATTCTAAAGTTCGTACTTTTATCCCAGCTACAGTAAGAAGCCTGAAAGCTCTGTTGGTTTTTAATACACCCTCCAGTTAGATTTTGTCTGGAGAGTTTTATGCGTCTATGTCCAAATTCATTCCTGGTGTAGCTCCCATTTGGCCCAATCTCTTTGTGGGGCTATGATTTTCAACTGTAATGTAATTGTGGGTGTGATGTATGGTATCTTGACAGTCTGAAATGTATTGTACTGGTCTATAAATCCTGCTGAAGGCTGGTATGGGCACTGGAAGACATAAATGAGGGGTTCTTGGCTTACTCACAGCAGACTGGGTAGATGTGAGGCAACAGCTGAATTTAACATGGGGGTATTATTTTGAACATATTATTTTGCATGTAACACTGCAGTGTGCAACCACATTTTTGCACACTCCACATCTCTTGATTGAAGTATAATCCTGACCCTTCACCACCATAGTGTAATATTGCCCAATTTTCTAGGAACATTATATGGTGTTTTGATCTTTCTCTGCAGTGGCTGAATATAGCCCAGGGTGAGGACAGGATTCCAGGCAAGATGGACCACTGCGCTGTTTTCTTATGGCAAGCCCGCTGAATACTGAAAGACAACACCTGACATGGAGACAACAGTCACAACCTGAAATATGATTTCCTTGCCATAGGTTATTACTGGAAGTTCTGTAAGCAGTTCACAGGACTCTGAAACTGCTGAGTGGGCTCATTTCAATGATCTTTAAAAGATAGGCTCAAACCTCAGGTCATTAGACTCAGATTAGGTTTAGAGTCTAAAGAAAAAAAATCCTTAACCTGTGGAGTGGGCTTAGTGAATCAGTAAAAAAGGGAATTTCTTGGCAGCGTACAATCACTTTTCTATCCTTGAAAAGTGCACTCTGTCTTGCACAATCTACTCCCTTCCAAATTTCAGGCCAAACTGTGTTCAGTTTCATCAGTGTAAAGCTGGAATAACTTTGATGAAGTCAGTGGAACCAGTCCAGATTGATACTGATTTCAGTGAGGGCAAATTCTGCCCCTTTCATTTCAGAATTGAGGCAAATGAGGTTGGAGAAAGTGTGTCCATTATTGTGAGAAAAATTGCAGTTTAATGCCTATCTGTCTTTCAAGGCTTGGTCTCCTCCTGAAATAGCAAGCTGAGGAAAACTGTATGAGAATCTTTTAAAGTGTATTGATGACTTGGTGCTTGACAGTTACCTGCCAAACCGCAGATCCATCAGTTCATACTGAGCTGGTTAGTTTATGCCACTCTCTTTTATTGCTAATCTTAATTTCTTATGAGAAGGAAGTGTTGAGAGCCTGCAGACATAATGCAAGGTTCTCGGGGGAAGGAAATAGTTCACAAACAGAAAGGGACACACCAGAAGGAAAAAAGTGTGAGAAAACGGAGGAAAGAAAGGCAAAATCAAGTCAGAGGCTGAACCAAAAAACAAAGGAAAAAAGAGAGTGAAACAGCACTGGAGAAATGCAGAATACAAAAAGATAAAGAGAAAAATTCAAAGAGAAACTAAAACGAAGCAACCAGAGGATCAAAGAAAGGGAAAATCCTATTTGGGATTGTTTAGCCCTTTGAATACATTTTTTCATACAGAACCTATGAAGTAATCCATTTTCTTGAGAAAAACAAATCATTCTGTTGCAATCTGGACAATTTCCCACTCCACTTTATGATAAAATGCACTTTTAGCAAAAAGCTCTAAATCATCTGGAACACCTACTGGTAGCACTTCTCGGCAAAAAGGAAAAAAGCTTTATCATAAGCTGTTCCACTCCTGGAGATAATGGCTTCCACAGTCCAGGGCGGGTAGCTTATACATAGGATACTCCTCCCACATTGCTGTGTAAGTCTCTCCGGTGGAATATTTCCACAGGTATAAGCCTCCTGTACCTTGGCGCCTAACCATACTGAATTTTATGAGAGTCACTCTCTCCTTAAGAAAAGGCTTCCAAACATTGTGTTTTAATGATGGTGGAACATATTGAACAAATTCCATTTTGTGAGGGACGTTTTTACATTATCCTGCCTTTTCCGGCAGTTCCAGTTTTGTGTGTTTGTTTGTTTACAGTGCTAAATTCAGCCAGAAATCTGTTATAAAAATACTCAAGGGAAGTGTGATGCAGAGTTTTTCTGAACTGATTTCTCTCCTAATATTGTTTCCTTCCTTCCTTTCCTCTCCTCCCTTAGGGCATGATCCAGAGCCCACTGAAGTTAAAGGAAAGACCCCTATTGACTTCAATGAGCTCTGAATCAGAGTCTTATTCCTGGGCCATTTGTATTTATAAGTAGGCTACAGTAGTGCTAGAAAACTCTGTCAGTGGCGCTCTGAAAGCGTCATCTATTCCCCTAATAGCCGGTGTGAGTTCTCAATAGAACTGAGTCCTTTGAATCCTGGTTAATATTTTACCTTCACTATACCACCATTATGACTTCATTTGACATTCAATGTACAGTAATAACAATGAATTTGCTGGATACGGAATGTCACATACGTTCTCAAGTACAGCATTTCATTGTAATGCACAGTAGCATTAGTTTAACGATACCGGGGTTTGCCCAGAATCCATTTTTTATGTTCCTCTTTTTTCTCCAGGAGAACAATAAATACTCCTTAACAAAGCCTAGGGAAAAAATCTAACTATGTTCTTGTAGAGAAATCTGATCTATAGACAGGCCTCTAGCATGCTGAACCACAATGCTGCCTGTGTGCATGAATGTGCATCCACACACTTTTCTAACCACAAAATGGATTGCTTAGAGTGTTAATCAGGTGTTGTTGTTTTTTATAAATTGATTCTAGAGTAATTAGAGTAAAAAGAAAGAAACCTTGTTTTGGATTATCCTCCAAATAAAAATAGCTTTCATCTTAAAGATGGCCAGGGAGCTTTTTATTTTAAAATCATAGCCGAATGTCTCAAATGGCCAGGGGCATAAGATGATGTTCATTGTACAGCAGGATTTAAAATGTATCCTTTGATATACAGGCCAGATCCTGCTTGTCTAATGCATATGAGCTGTCCATATAAAACCAGTGACACTCCTGGCATGAATAAGGACATATCTGCACACTCTAAGCTGTGCATGGGCTAGCCTATCTGAACTAGCTTGAATCCAGCTAGCGTGGGTAACAACAGCAGTGAAGATAGCACAGCGCAGGCTTCAGTGTGAAGTAGAAGCCCAGCACAGACCTGCGTATGTATGTGACTCACTAGCCCTCTCTGTCTTCACTACGGTTGTTACCTTCACTAGATGGATTCAAGCAAGCTCACGTAAGCTAGCGCCTGTTGTGTAGACGTACCCCAAGATGAGCAGGATTTGACCCCCAAAAGAATACTAACAATATCTTTTCCACCACCCCATGGCCTCAGTTAAGGAAAGCACATAAGTATATGCTCAGGTGCTTTCCAGAACAGGGATGAACCTGAGCACAAGGTAGTTAAACCATGCCACTTATGTGACACTCTGTAATCCAGCCTCCATGCCCCAGTGAGGGTCCAGAGAACTGTAATGTCACTAGCAGGGCTGGCTCCAGGCACCAGCTAAGGAAGCAGGTTCTTGGGGCGGCCAATATAAAGGGGTGGCACTCTATCCGCTGTTGGGGCAGCCCGTCCGGGTCTTCGGCAGGAATTCGACGGCGGGTCCCTCAGTCCCTCTCTTCCTCTTTGAGCTGCCGCTGAAATGCCGCCGAAGAGGAAGAGAGGAAGTGAATCACCCGGCCCGAACTGCCGCCGAAGAATGGAGCGGCACGATTGAGCTGCCGCCGATCAGTTTTTTGTTTTTTTATTCGCCGCTTAGGGCGGCAGAATACCTGGAGCCGGCCCTGCTCACTAGTATAGTGTGTGGTCGAGCATCACACAGGAATGGATCTAGATAGCCTCAGCTACAGGAAATGAAATTCGTTGTGTACAGAATGCCTCTCCCTACTGCTTGCTAGTTGGGGCTAGTTCAGCCCATATCTCGACAACTGATTTATCTGAGAAAAGAAATAGACTTGCAGGTTAAATAAAGGGGAACAAAACAAGCACCATTTAAATGAATTTCCTCTCCAACCTACCCTTACACACAAATCATTAAGGTACTGTGCAATGTCTGCAAATGTCCACGAAGAAACCCAGATAAGCCTTATTTAACATATCTATTTGGGTGGCAGTATTTCATCATTCCTTTTTACTGGACGGAATGACATCCCCAGCTGAAAAGTAAGGACTCCCATCAGCTGCTCTGGTGCTAGGAGAGAGTTGATAAACAGTTTCATCATAAAAAAGCTTTTGATTATATACAATACCATTTTGCCGAAGCCCATTGAAAAAGTATCTGATTAATCTATTATTATTATTATTATTGTAAATGGTCCCCCAGCAAGATCAAAATAAATATTGACTATAACAATAATGGGAGCATGGAATTAGAATGTGATACGTGGTTCACCGTAATATGGGTGTGTCAGTCCTTTCTTTATCTAAAAGCCATCGGAGCTTCACCTTTTGAAGCTGTCGCATAGACATTGTTTGTTTGCATGCATTCTAGTTTTCAACTGAGAGTACAGAGGCTGTTTCCAAGGCAAGGTGCCCTTCAGTTTAAACTACAGAAGCATGGTGAATATATTAAACAATGAAATGAATAAGACAGCAACTATAACTATTGCAGAATATGCTACATAACACAGACTCACACAGAAAGATTCTAATATAGAGAATTATTTGGAGTGACGTGCTCCAGAAAACCAATCAGCATTTTAAACTGAAGGGGGTCTGGGGAAGATATTGCTCCTCTAGTTAAGATGAAGTAATTAATGTAATAAACTTCAGCATAAGACAAAATGGATGAAGACATCTGCTTGTTAAATATTTGCTATTCGAGTCCTTACAAAATAGAAAATAATTACCTACTAAATTAGATACTGTTATGTCACCATGTCATGGACATTTAATCATGTCTAGACAACTTTTTTTTTTTCACTTATCTCATTGTGTCAACAGCCCCAGTGTTGCATGTGTGGGCTTGGAGGTAGCAATCTACACCTGGAGGTCATGGTGATGGGTGCATTAGGAATCAGAAAGAAAGAAATCCATGTCTTGTGTATTTAATAACTGGGGTGACATTTCCATATCTGGCTCTCACACAACAAAATGGGCAAGACAGAATCTCACCATAACTAGCTGTTAGTGAGGAAATGCTGCAGACAAAGGTCTGCAGGTAAAGAGATGCCATGGACCTGTGTCAGATATTTATATGCCACATACCTAATGAGACACTGATTGACAACTTACCAATCATCACTTTGTTTTATCTAGTCTGAGCACCCCATTGTGTTTAAAGATATAAACAGATAGAAAGCAAACAAGAAAGGCTATGATGAATCTAAGCAAAAGCACATTTTAGTGCAGAATTACAAAAAGCTGAGCAATACCAGCAATGAGGATGGGGAAATAAATACAACACCAAGCAACAGATATCATCTGAAAAAAACGTACCTGTAACAGTTCAAACAAAGCAGAATATAAGGATCCTCCTGGGATGTAAGTGTATTTCAACTATAAATTCAGACAATTACCTGCTATATCAAATCAAATGTTTCACTTGGAAATTCTGTGTCGTGGTAGAACATAGCAGCAGTCTTTCATATGCCAGCATTTTGATGATGAGGTGCCAGACACAACATCTAGCACTGAAGCTGAGTTTTGCTTCACATGCCTCCTACATTTGCCAGAAGTGAGGCAGCTGGTTCAAATATCGTGATGTAGAACAGATGCTGCCTGGAAAATATAATTATCTATCTAGGATAAAGCCAATCTACAAGTAGGATGGATGCAATCCATAACATAATAATCACAATAATACCTTAAATGTGTATAACACTTTTTATCCCAGATCACAGTATAAAGCAAATATAAGGGTTATTTCACCCACCACTTTAAATGGAACACAACAGCACTCAGAAACAATACACCACAGAGAGGGAAGAGGAACAGCATAGCACAAACTGAACTTGTAGGCAGGCCCAAGCAACTGTAATCACTCAAATAGGAATATGATCAAAACTTCAAAGCTAAAACTCTTTTGTTAGTGAAAAATGCCATATAATCGTTTCTGACCACTCGTTGCTATGATTCCAGTTTTATGTCTTCTCCAAAAAGTGGTACCTCCAGCAACTCAAAACCCTTTAGCACCATGATGGAGTGGTTGGTCAATACCATGTTAGAGGGGAAAGCGTGACACCTACTGAATTATCAATGCCATTTGTTATAGCAATTCAGATGTCTCATGGAGGTATCCTTTTCAAGTATAGTGTAGGCCCAAGCCTTTTTAGTTCTGAGATCTGACACGAGCACAGCTTCAAGTGGTCTGGCTGTTGTTCCTAATCAAACAGAATTGGATCATTAATCTAATATGTCCAGTTTTATTTACTGCACTTTTTAATGAAACTATGAACTGCATGTATATATAATATGTATATATGTACATGAACTGCGTAGATAGATATACACCTCTACCCCGATATAACGCGACCCCATATAACACGAATTCGGATATAACGCGGTAAAGCAGCGCTCTGGCGGGGGGGGGGGGGGGGGAATTGGGGAGGGCTGCACCCTCCGGCGGATCAAAGCAAGTTTGATATAACGCGGTTTCACCTATAACGCAATAAGATTTTTTGGCTCCTGAGGACAGCGTTATATCGAGGTAGAGGTGTAGATATATATGAACTCATGGAGATATTTTTCATTTACATAAACACTGTTATAAATAGATATGCTATTCTAGCATTTTGACTTTATATTTAGATTCTCTTAGCTTCTTGACAAAAAAAAATATTCATCATAAGCTATATGCTGAACATTTGACTTCTTGTCCTTCTAATGTAACTGTTACTCCAGCAACCTGCATGAAGGCTGTAGGGAAGAAGGGCAGGTTGGAGAGTTAAGTTTTTAACTACAGATGAACTCCAGCTTCAGAATCCATGTATGGCTAACAAACACTCCGAAGTATCTGGATCTGATATTTGGGTTTGGGCCCTTCTCTTTAAGAAAATCTGAGGAAATGCACAAAAACATTTTGCAGGTTATGAGGAAAAAACAGGAAGAAATAGCTTGCACTAATGAGTAGTCTTAATATTACCCTGAATAAGGCCTGATTCAGCAAGGTATTTAAGCACATGCCTAAATTTAAACCTATCTGGCTCAGTCTCATTTGAATTTCCTTGGAAAGAGTTTCTTTTTACACACTATCCATGCACCCTTGCTGCCTTTGTTCTCCTCAGTGATCCTTTCTTGTTCAGTAGCCGTCACATTACAAAGAACCTTTATTTGCTTACTCGTCCTGTTCTTTGATAGCTGAAGCAAATCAGAAACATTTAACCATCTTTCATAGTGATTCAGTTAACTACCAGGACATCTAATTTAAATTTTAATATTAAATTTAATCTTAAATTTCTTTTACCGCCTCCGTTTTCATGTGTCCATTTGTGCATACAACTGATTGCACCTGCTGAAGTTAAGAGTACCAGGCACACAACTGGCTGTATCCATCTTCAAAATGGAGGAGTACTTACTTTGGAATATGTACAAAAGCCACTGCCATCTTGAAGCTAGCTGAGAAATTGGCTTTTGAGTTTGATTTATGAAGTGTGCACGTTCAGATTCCTTTGGTTATATTTTAAAATGATTCTTTCCTTGCGTGAAATGAAATATGAACCTTTTCATTAACATTAGGGGCCAAATCCTCAGCTGGCTTCCCTGGGGTGACCCTGATTGCACCATCTGAGGATCTGGCCCTGTGACTCTTAGGCTGTCTACACTTAAAATGCTACAGTGGCACCGCTTCTGTGTAAACTCTTATTATAGCAATAGTAGGGTTTCTCCTGTCACTGTAGTAAATCCACCTCCCCAAGATGCAGTGAACTCTTCCGTCAATCTAGTGATGTCTACATAGGGACGTAGGTCGGCTTAACTGTGTCACTCAGGGGGGTCGATTTTTCACACACCTGGGCGATATAGCTTGGTTGATCTAATTTTCTAGAGTACATCCGCCCTGAATAAATGTGTTACTCAAGACATGATTTATTAGCCTCACTGAGACACTATTTGCTTAGTTCATTTCACATAGAATCCTTCCAATAATGTTTTCCTTTGCAACAGTTTTGCCTATGTGAACCCCTTGGGCTTAAGAATCTGTCCCACCTAGTGTTTAGCTTAGACCAGTGGTTCTTAAACTTTACTGCAGCCTGCACCCCTTTGGTTCTCAAAATATGTTCTCACACCCCTTATCAAAAATGGTTGAAGTAGGTCAGTTCTTTAAACCTAGATATATTTTTTGTTTGTATATTACAGTAATTGTTAAAAAATGTATAATGTTAATAAATATATAGATTTGATTAAACAAAGTAGTTGTACTTACGTGCCCGTGCTTAATTTGTGTTTTCAATTATTTACTTTCTAAAAAAATCTGGCATGTCTCGCACCCCCAGAAAGGGCATCTCGCACCCCAAGGGGGTGCGTGCACCCCAGATTAAGAACCACTGGCTTACACCCTTTGGTTACCTTCCCCAGATCTGAAGAAGGTGTCTGTGAAGCTCAAAAGTTTGTTCTTTCTACCAACAGAAGTTGGTCCACTAAAAGATATTACCTCACCTACCTTGTCTCTCTCGTATCCTGGGACCAGCATGGCTACAACTACACTGCAAATAGTTTTGACTGCACATTCTGTTTCCTGTGCTGATTAGTTGTATGCTATAAACCCCTCCTGCCCCTTCCCTTTCAATATCTTTACCTCAGCCTCACTCTATATCTGCCCCCCCAGCCCCTCCCCTTTGTCCATCCAATTAGCTTATCACCTCCCAGATAACCCCCTCCCCAAAATACCATGGCACTAACATGACGTTTGCTGACATTGAATTGTTCACTCTGCTTGTGAACAATACACCTTCGCTTACTCTGTGTCTGTCTTGTCTATTCAGCCTGCAAGCTCTTTGGGGCAGGGACTGCATATTACACCATTTGTACAGTAGCACAGTGGGGCCTCAATCTTGGTTAGTCCTTAGGTCCTACTGTCATAATTATTTCTACTATTACTAATGATGATGATACCAGTAGTCCCTGTGGTACTTGTGAAAATCAGTGAAACCTCTGTGTCAGCACTGGTACAATACATAATTTCCTGATATACGACCTCTGGAAGAGGTACTTCCAGGAATGTTGTTACAGCAGAGCATAGGCCATATCATCTGGTTAATAATGATGTTGACAACCACAAAAATGACAAAGCCTCTCCCACAAGTTGGCTCATGCCTTCATTTTATTGATAGTTAGATCTTCCCAAAGGATACCTGGGACTGAGAGACCATCTTCCATTTTTCAAGTGTTTCGCTCTTTGAAAGTAGAGCAGAATACAGGCATGTGCAAATGATCATCTGATTAGTCCTTCAAGCATGATGGTTGCGTGCAGGCTGGTGAAACTCTGTGAGCTGACAGCTGTTGCTATTAAACATATACGTGGTAATAAAGGTTGAGTTGCCTGAGAAGACTGTGAATTGCCCCACTTTGCTATAGAGGATATGGAAAAAATTGACAGGGGAAAATGAAAATGATCTTCTCACACTGAGTATAAACACATGGTGCTGAATTAGTGGCCAATATGGTTAGGAAACTGCCTGAACTGGGGCAAAAGGGAAACATGGACTAAGGAAAATAGGACAAAATATGTCACAATGTCTCAGTTCTTTGTAGAATCAGCAGGATAGGGAACTGCTCCTATCTTCTACTGGAAACTATTTCAAGGCACTTGGTCTGCTCTAAGTCTTTTTCTTCAACAGCAGACCAGTCACCATGAACATTTTTCAATTTTTATTCCAAGCAATTTATCAGTTTGGTATTGTAGTACCTTCTTTTTGAGTGCAACAGCATCAGCAAAATAAAGAATGCAAATAATTTTCCTGACCTAGCAACAGCAGCAGCCAAATAGATCACTGTCTCCTTTCATTTAAACTGCATATTTATGCTTTGAATTTTAAATTTCATTTCCCCATCACTTTTCAATAAATGTGTTATTCCTTTTTGCCCCCAAATGATTCTTGAGCCTTGACCTTACAATACTGGAGTTAAAAGAGACTGTCTCATTTCCAGCTGGAGACAATTTACTTTAGAAGGCTCCAATTACATAGTGCAAACTCTGGCTGGCCATACAAGTCACCGTTTTGCCAAGAGATAATAAAGTTGAAGCCAACCTTTTTGCCGGCTGATTTTTGGTTATCGTTGTGCATCAGTTAAGACCTGAGGTGGAAGATGATGTCTGTGCAGCAGCATGATACCAAAAAAAAAAAAAAATCCTAAGATTTAGTGAGATCTGTAAGTAGCTTCAAGTGAAAATATATTTTCATCACAACATCAGACTGGTGTATTTTGTCTGTCAGAGAAAAGAGGTTATTCACTAAACGTTTCATGGACTGTTACAATAAACTGGATGAAAGCAAGCAATGGAGAATATGCTACAGGGAACAATCACAAACCAGCCAGGGGATGGTCTAATGACCTTTCAGTCTCTGATTCCTATCACATAGATCATGAGCCCCTTATTCACATTGGTGAGCGATGCCTCACCAATGCAGTGTCATTGAAACCTATGTAAATAAGATCAGCATCGTCTGACCCTATGATTCTGTACAGTCCTTTTCTATCTAGGTACTTATATTGTTTTCATCACCATAGTATCTGAACACCTCACAATCATTAATCACTCCTATGAGATAGGGAAGAATTATCCCCATTTTCCATATGGGAAACTGAAGCATAAGGTAGATTAAATGATTTGCCCAAGGTTATACAAGAAGTCTGGGACTGAGCCCAAGTCTCCGAGTCCTAGTCCTATCACTTAGTCTACCCTTCTATAATGTTTTTATTCCCCACCCCGGTTTCCCAAGAATTTAATCCCAGGACCTCAGACACCAGATATACCCTTAGGTCACCAGTCCACCTGAACAGTAGGTTCAAAGTGTTGCAGGAGCGTCCACATATATACACAAAATCAACGAGGAATCTGGTGGCACCTTAAAGACTAACATATTTATTTGGGCATAATCTTTCGTGGATAAAAAACCCACTTCTTCAGATGCACGGAGAGAAAATTACAGATCCGGGCATTATTATACTGACACATGCAGAGAAGGGAGTTACCGTACAAACTACATCTGTACAGTTCCATTTGGGTGCTTCATTATTGTTAGATGATGAGCTATTTGAAATGCTGCCTGTTATATCATTCCAAAAGGGTTCTTTTCCTGAAATTTGGTGTATTATATGTTAATATATCAGTATCATAAAGTGAAATGGAAAGGCCTTTAGTACTAGTATTTAATACTCTCATTTCCTGTAGGTTAAAGCAAATCAGAAATCAGGAAGAGAAAGGACATTTAAAAATGGTGACTTCCTCATATTCTTCTTCCTTCTGCTGTAGTTTTCTGTTTTGAAACTGGAGAAGGAGGACCAGACAGAGTTACTCCTACAGTCAAAGACAACTGAGCCAAAGTCCATTCATTTGGACACTGAAAGGGCACATAGAAAAGAATGAAGGAAAGAAAGATAAAAGGGCTCTTACCATGGAGGAGTTCAAAATCCTGAACTGCTGGCAGAAGAAATAGGGTGTTTCAAACAAGTCCATGGCTAGATTGGAATGAAAGGCTACAGTTATGGTTACTTCTAATTAGAGTTGGGTGAAATATTAGGCCAAAACTTTTTTGGGGGGGAAGGTGGAGAGGCAAAAATGCAGATTTCCCTGCACCAAAACATTTTGTGAATTCAGATCAGTTTTGCCAAATTGTTTGTTGGGGAAAAACATCTGAAAAGTCAACAAATTTTATTTAATCGTTTATTTTAAAAATTCTCAATTTTGTAATTCAAAATTATTCTTGTTTCAGTGTTTCCTTCAATTTTATTTTAAAAAATTAAAATGATAAAAAAATACTTAAAAATCTACAAACACTTTTTGATTTGGGTATCTTTCAACCTGAAATAATTTTTTTTAAACTTTTCACCAAAAAATTCATTTTGGGGTGTATTAAAATGTTTTTTTCCCTATTTTTCAGAATTGACAGCAAACCAAAAAACCCATCTTTTCCTCACATCTCCTCCTAACACAGAGAGTTGGGACTAGAGAGCCACATTCTCAGTTGGTGTTAGTGGGCATCATTTCATTGACTTCAGTGGAGCTACAGTGAATTACACCAGCCGGAAATCTAGTCCCCATACTCCACATGGCTGGTTGCACGAAGAAATGTTTCCAAGGTTTGGGTTTAAAAATCAAGTTACAGTTATTTCAAACCTATAAAATGGATTTATTCTTTATGAGTTTGTGAGAGTGGAGTTTATCTAGTCCTGCAGAATCTACTTTTAGACAAAAGCTCCTGATGATGTTAATGGAAGTGCTTGCTGAGTAGAGGACTCCAGATGAGACTCATTGGGCTACATTCACAAAGAGACTTAGGCATGTAAGTACCACTTTAGGCATCTAAATCCCTGATTTAGGTGCCAGTGGCATTCGCAAAACCCCTGCTCAGCTGACACCTAACCCTGTAGGTGCCTAACCTCACTCAGCACTTATGATTTTGCCTAGAGGCCTATTTTTCTGCCTCTGGGCATGTGCACTGCTGCCTCCATCTAGACATCTAGATACATAAGCCCCAGTGTGATCCACAAACAGGGGGAAGATAGGCACTCCTCCACCTAACTCATCTGTGTGCCCAGTCCAGTTCAGAGGCTGCCTAGCTCTTCCTCCTCCTCTCCCCTCTGGTCTTAGGTGCCTGACTCCAGGGGAGAATTCACAGCTGTGGATCCAAGCAGAGATAGGCTCCTCCCTCCAGCCTAGATTTAAGCACCTGACACCCTGAGAGGGGCAAGGCTTAGCACACACCCATCTCATCTTCATCTCCCATTGGCTAGCTTAGGTGGCTCCTTGTTCCGCATGCTGGCTTTTGTGAATCCCATTCTCAGGCATCTATGTCTGCCTGTTCATTGTATCGGGAGCCTAAGAACTTAGCCCAGGGTTTGTGAATTGCAGTGGTTTTCCAGGTGCCTAAAAGGAGGCATTGCGATCCCTAGGTCCCCTTGTGAATCTAGCCCATTGTCTTTCAAATTTTCATTTTTAGCCAGTATTTTAAAATGTGACAGTTAAGTTCATAGGAACAAAATAGCATCACAGGAATTATAATAAGTAAATTGTGTAAATGTCATTAATGTAATTATTTCCATAGAACATAATCAAAACCTACATGTCTTACAAAATGAAACAGTGTGTATTAGATGAAGGAAAATGCACCAAGGTTAAATTTCCAAGTTTATAAAGTTTGCGATATTAAAATTACTACGGTGAAATAAATCCTATGGAATTTTCTGGCTTATGCTACAAAGTTGCCTTATCTTTAACTTCACTGTTTTTTCAACCGTGTCCTGTTTTCTGTTTCAGTGACACCTCGGTTCACACCTAATCAGATAACATTAATGTCTACACTGGAGGCTCATCCAACAAAAGCTTAAATTCCTAAGTCTCTGTTTGCTTTGCATCATTTAGAATTTTCAGCACTTGCTCATTATTCCATTCTTAGAGCAGATTTTATTATTTTATTTTGCCTTTTTAAAAGAATGTATATTGGTAATTCATGACACACACACCAAACATATGGCAAGGTGTCATTTGAAACACTGGAATTCATAGCCCTGACCTTATGACATGTTTGCCAACTAGATGAGTGGCTAAAATCAGTAGAAATGGATTGAAAAGGGCATTAGGTCATGCTGAGAAATCAAGAACTTGATAGAGTCTGTAAAAATGGCATTTAGCCTAGCGTTACACCTTCAAAGTACTATAAACTGGAAATAAAGCATTTACACATTTCTCTATAAAATGTGTCCCTGTGGAATTGCACATTTATGAATAATTGTATTATTGGTCACAGGAAACAAAATCTTTTTTTTGTAAAAACGATTGCCTCATTTTTCAATTGAAAGTGAGCCAAAACTCTTATGTGGAAATTAGGAAACATATCTGGTTTTTCATTGGGGTCTGAGATCACTCTTCATTAACATTTCCTTCAACTGTTGCTGATGCAGATTTTTAAAGTGATGTTTCATGCCCTCTTTCAGACTGTGCATGCTTCCAAACCTATGTCATAGTATCAAGAAACTAGCAGGAAGGAGGAGCCTGATGAAAATGTGAATGTTTTATAGCCTGGAGGCAGTTGGTCTTAGGATACTTGGACTGGCTGAGGCTAGCGATGAAAAAAAGATCCCAGCGGTCATAGTGGCCTGATCCAAAAACTATTTAAGTCAATGGAAAGATTCCCATCAACTTAGCTTTGAATCAGGCCCTAAAACAGGTTATGACATAGGGTTTAGGTCCAATTTTGGAAAGCCATCCCTGTGAATTTTAGTTAAACAAACAGCTTCTAACGTAGATACTAGTGTGAACCCCTTGTTTCCATAAGCTAACCTCCAGGATTGCACTGATTGCAGGTCCTCCCTTTTGAAGCTCCTCACCACAGAAGTGGAGTTTCTGGCATCAGTCCTGCAGAGCTCTTAGGATCCACAGGGAGCAATCTAAGCTCTGCAAAACAGGGCTCTTTCGCAACATCGTTTCCACAAATCTTAGAAGCTCTACAAGGTTGTTGCTCCCAGATATATAAGAACCCACAATTGTATGAAAGGTTTAGATGTTCTACAAGATCTTTGCAAAAGTAGGGTTTTGTACTACAAAGAGATGCAGACAAAAATATTAATTCTGTATCAAAAAATGTTTAGATTTCTTAACAGCTAGTCCCAGATCAATCATGGAAGAAACTATTCTTCCAACAGCAACAGCAGCACCCCACTGCAGAGAGAGTGCTAAAATTTTAGCCACTAAAAGAAGAGGGATGGAGTGGAGTTAAAATGTGTCAAACATGGAAAATGGAAGCCCAGTTGGAAAAGATAGACAAAAGACATAGCAACCTCACTTAGAACATGCTTAGCCCCAACGCTCAAATCAGCTGAACCCTGCACTCACATAGAACTCATCGCAGCTTTGGGGCCTTAGGTGCTGACTCAAAACCCACTCTGGCCATATGTGACCATCTTGTGAAGCTCATACCTTCTGAACCAAAGTCATACATACTCTTCTCTATACGATTGGAAGGAGAGCCCAATGATGAATGCTTGGCCTCCCTTGAGTGCACTTTAACGAAATAAACATGTACGAAACAAGGATTATATGTGCACTTGGAAATTGCTTTTTTATTATTTTTTGAAGTTTAGAGCGCCTGGATCGAGGTTTAATATAATAAAGGATAAACGTGGTTGCTGTGTAATTAACTCTAAATTTAACGAGCAATAAAAATACAATTATGCTCTTGTAATGCATTGTGCCTATATTCCTTCTCAATCCATTTGAAAAGGCTCTCTAGGTGTTCTCTTGGCATATAACAAAGTAAAGAAATTATGTTTATTACATGTAAATGTATATTTTTAGCAACTGATATCTAATTTTCTAGGACAATCTTGCCAAACTCAATTAAGTGCACAAATGTGATTATGTATTTAATATTTTTATAATTATGAGACTAAATTATCTCTTACATACAGGACTGACAATTCAAAGGTTTCCTATTATCTCCCTAAACAGCAGAAATGAACATAGAACACTCTACTCTGTTAACAGTGCAGTAAATTGTTATGCTGCATTAGCAGCAAATTTGGAAATCCCTCCACTGTTGTGTGTAATCCTCGGTAGGTGTTTTTCTTTCATTGTTTTGATATTTAATTAGCATTCAATTACTGCTTTATTAAACCTATATTAGTCTTATTACACTGGCACGCCCCCAGCTCACTTCCCCCTCCTCCCCTCTCCTGAATGCTCCGCCCCCTGTTCCTCCCCCTTCCCTGCTTCCCGCGAATCAGATGTGGCTCTGGCTCCGGCCCGGCTCGGGCCCCGGGGCGCCGGCCCGGCCCCGGCCCGAACACCTCAGGCCCCGGTCCCGGGGGCTCTGGCTTAGGCCCCAGGGCGCTGGCCTCGGCCCCAGCCGAGCGGTGCCGTCCGAGCACCCCCAGCCCGGCTTGGGCCCCACGGCTCCGGTCCCGGCCGAGCACCCCCGGCCCAGCTTGGGCCCCATGGCTCCGGCCCCGGCCGAGCACCCCCGGCCCGGCTCGGGCCCTGGGGCACTGGCCCGAGCGGCCCCGGCCTGAGCCCCGAGTGGCCCCGGCGGCTCTGGCTCGGGCCCGGGCCGAGCGACTCTGGCCTGGCCCCGGCCCCAGCAGCTCCAGCCCGGACCCAAACCCCGCGACCCCAGCCCAAGCGGGGCCCGATTCCTGGGGGCGGGGCTTTCCGGCGGCAAGCCCCGCCCCCAGGAATCAGGCCCCGCTCTTGCTAAGGCCGGCCGTGCCTTGAAGTTGTAACTGAGGCCTGATTTATACTTAGATCTACTTACCGTGGTGTCTTCACTGCGGTGAGTCGACTGCTGCCGCTCCCCCATCGACTCTGCCTGTTCCTCTCGTGATGGTGGAGTACAGGAGTCGACGGGAGAGCGCTTGGGGGTCGATTTATCATGTCTAGACTAGACACGATAAATCAACCCCCACTGAATCGATCGCTACCCGCCGATCCAGCGGGTAGTATAGACATACCCTCAGATCAGAGCTCTATTATGCTAGGCACTGTATAAACACATAGGAGGAGACTGTCCTTGCACCCAAGAGTTTCCAGTCTAAACAGATAAAGGAAGTATTAGTCTCCTAATTTTCCAGATGGGGAAATGAAGCACACATAGGTTACATGACTTGCCCAGGTTACACAGGAAGTCTGTGACAGAGCCAAGAACTCAGCTCATTTGCACCCTAGCTTAACTGCAAGACCATCCTTCATCTCTGCTGCACAAAACACTACAAAGGGAAACATCAGGACCAAAACTGATGTATGCTGGGATGATGCATAATGAATAGCTCAAAAGTAATCTGCATCTGATAACTGAGATGGAATTTTGGTTTACCATGTTTTTTCAATGGTATTTTAATCATTATCTTAGTTTAAAATAACAGAGAAAGCTTTTATTAAAAAACCCCTCCAAATTATTAGAGCTGGTAGAAAATTTTCTGATGGAACAGTTTCCCATTGGGAAAATGCATCTTTCCCTCAGAAAATGCAGATTTTAGGAAATTTTTGCAGGAAGATATCAATTTTGTCAAAATTTTCAATTAAATGTTATCAGAATTCTGTGTTTCAAGAAGATCAAAGTGCTTTAGTTCAACTTTATCATTTCAACCTATTCTAGTCTAGTCTCAAAGTTAAAAAGAAGCATTTTGACCTTATTAAAAGAAAACATTTTGAAGAGGTTGTTTGATATTTCCCAAACTAAAACTTTTGAAAATTTTGTTTCATGTGAAATTTTGAAATTTAAACTTTTCATTTTGATTCAGGATGAGAGGAAATTTCAAAATGTTAGAATTTTCCATGGAAATAAAATTCCAAGTTTCAACAGTGTCTGCAAATTAGACTGGCAAATTTCCTTTTCAATAAAGCAACAGCTGATTAATATTAATAATGTTAAGTACACTTTTAAACCACTGTGTTTGTGTTATTATTACGGTGCAAAGTGAAACAACAATTCTGAGCTTTTTAAATCCATCCAATTAAAATGGTTTTTTCAAGTCCTTCTTTTCAATATAGTATTTTTCAAGTATTTAGGAAACATAAAAACTCCTTCATCTCACATTTTAATATAAACTATTCATAATGATTGGTTTTCACTTTCTTCATTTCCAAAGTGATTGTCAAAAAAATCACTTCCTACCAAGTGGGCCATTTTGTCTTGCATTAAAATCAAAAGAATCAAAACTTAAAACTGAAAGCATTGCCCAGTTATTAAACTACAGCTCATCAGAGAGTTGCAGAATAGCTAAAAGAGACCAGAATGATGAGCAACAAATTCTAGCTCCATTCAGGGGATTTTCTGGACATGTTTTATTGAGTGCTGAAGAAGAGGGGTTTCCCAAGTATAATGTGTGTGAGTTTGTGCAGTGATATCTTGGGAGTATATTTTTTTAAGAGAAAAAGATGGGATATTTACATTTTTATAATGTGCTTGCATCCAGAGTATTACATTTGAATGTTACTAAATTATTGCATATGAATTCTAAAAGATCTCTTTGTAGTCAAACAACAGAATCCTTGAAATATGGCTCTAGGAAAGTTATCACTAATGGAAAACCTACAGGTTTTGATTTTCATTTACATTCAGTCTGTGGCAGTGCAAAGGGCATTAATACCCACTTCAAGTTATGTAAATGAGAATCAAGCCAACTATGTTTCTATGTATTTTAAAGTCAGAATGAGTTTTATGAATAGTGGCATAATAGTCTAAGCTTGCTGCATACTACATCAATGGGTGTCAGAGATAAGGCCCTGCAGCTGCGCCTGCTCACTCTCCTGACAGCCTAATGAGCACAGCTGGGCTACATCAGCTAGATGGCCAGACAGAAGGCCCTGCCTGATTGGCTGAGGAAACTAGCAGTCTTGTTCCTAAGCCCAGCAGCAGTTTGCTGCTGCTCAAAGTATTTGCCCAAAATGGTGTTAGCTTCTGTGCCTGCTTGTTCCCAAGCCCTGCTCATGCATTAGCTCCAGCCTTGCCTCAGTCCAGGTAACCGAATGTTGACCCTCAGCTCTGACATTTAGCTCTGGCATCCAACCTCTGACCCTCTGCTCCAATTCCAGACTTCTGACTCCGGCTCTGATCCCTGCCTCTGGCCCTCAGCTCCAATTCCTGACTTTGGCTCTGACCCTTAGCTCTGGCACCTGGCCTTTGAATTCAGTTTTAGCCTTTGACCCCGACTCCAGTTCTGGCATCTAGCCACTGACTCCGGGTCTGACCCTGGCTCCTGCACCAACCACTGGGCATGACTACCCATGTCCTGGTCTTTGGCAGTGGGTTGGCACTCTGGTTGGGCTATTGAATTGTTGAAATCAAAAAGTTTTGAACAGGATGTAATTTGGGGCAGAATTTGGCTGTAAAAGCAGAACAAATACATTTGTTGAATACGAATTCTGAGCAGGGCTGGCTCCAGGCACCAGCGGAGGAAGCACGTGCCTGGGGTGGCACAGGCTAAGGGGCAGCATTCTGTCCATTCTTGGGGCGGCACAGTCCAGGCGGCTTTTTTTTTTTTTTTTGCGTGGGGCGGCAAAAATGGTAGAGCCAGTCCTGATTCTGACCATTCAACCACTTAAGAATGAAAACACGACTAGAAGTTGTGCACTTCAGCCTTGAATAGGGATCCCATTACGTGTGAAGGAAAGTACAGGCCACTCTGAGCCCCTCAGTGCTACACATGCAGAGAAATTAAATCTCCTGTGTCTTTAGATTCCTTCTGCTGCTTTGTAGCTGTGCTCCTCACTTTAAGTCCTTGCCATACATTTTTGTTTGGGTGTTGGTAGGTTGTCTATGTACCCAAATACACAGACCTCTATTCAGCTTGCAATTCTGTTGAATTAACTTAGACTTTATTGGCATGACAAGCTGTCCAAGGGCTTCCAACATGTAAAAAAAGAGGCAGACTCTCTCTGGTATTATCCCTGAGGATAGGGGTAAAAACTGTGTTTGATGTTTGAACCCCAAGTCCATTCCTGCTCCAGAGGTAGGCTCTTACATAGCATGATGCCATTCCTGCCATCTCTTTCCTTTCTCCCAGAGTTAGGCACAATCTTTCCTTGTTGCTTTTAGGGAACCCCATTGGTGCAAAGCAATACACAATATCACGCACATTGCCCAGAGTCACAGTCTTTCGAAACAGGATGCGATTAATGGCCCTGCACATTTCCATCAACACAAGTTCAACGGTCAACTTTCCCACTCCGAACTGGTTAGCAACCAATTGGTAGCAGTCAGATTCCACAGTGCAATCGCCACTCGCTTTTCCAATGACAGGGCAGCTCTCATTCTCGTGTCCTTGTGCCGCAGGGCTGGGGTGAGCTCATCACACAGTCCCGTGAATGTGGCTTTCCTCATCCAAAAGTTCTGCAGCCACTGCTCATCCTCCCAGATGTGCATGCCGATGTGATCCTACCACTCAGTGCTTGTTTTCCGAGCCCAAAAGTGGCATTCCACTGTGGTCAGCACCTCCATGAATGCCAGAAACAATCTCATGTTGTAGCTACTATGCGTGGCGAGATCAATGTCGCACTCCTCTTGCCTTTGTAATTTAAGGAATAACTCCACTGTCACTGCTGATGTGTTAGTGAGAGCAAGCAGCATATTGGTCAACAATGCGGGACCCATTCCTGCAGACCGAAGAGGCAGAGCGTGCAGTACACAAACCGTTGAAAGATGGCACCAAATGCAGATGGAAGTACAGGGATTGCTGGGATGCGAAGCAATGCATCATGGGGCATTGGGACAGGACCCAGGATGCCCTGCGACCCCCCCCCCCCCCGCCTTCCCACAACTCTTAGCGGCAGAAGAGGAAGAGATGCTCTGTGGGATAGCTGCCCAGAGTGCACTGCTCGGAATACCGATGCAAGTGCTGCAAGTGTGAACACACTATTGTGCAGGCAGCTGACAGTGTGAACACACAACAGCGGTTTCCCTTCAGCACTCTCTGAGCGGCGATGTAACTCTGCCAGTGCAGACATACCCTTAGCATTATTTGGCCCAGGAACTAATGGTATATAGGAGTGGTTCCTTACTTCCATTAAGATTTAATTTTTCATTTTCCCATTTCTGCTTGGATTGATATAGTAATAGAAGTAGAATCGTCTTTTCTATACATTTCCAGTGCTGGTGAAAACCATGCACTTATTTCTTTTTCATTACGATGAACTGTTCTCTCCTTTGAGACTAAGCCACCAATATGAAGGTGAAATCAGAATGAAACCAAAGAGAAATGCAAAAGCATGGTTAGTGCTTGCAATATTTCCCAAAGAAATAAGCTTCAGAAAGTAAGGATCATATCTACACCAGTCATGGGTACTTTCATTAAGTCATGTGAGGACCTTCTCTTTCATATGAATGCACACACACATGCACACTATTACGGTGCGTCTACACTGCAAAAAAGAACCCATAGCAGCAAGTGTCAGCACTCAGGTCAACTGACTTGGGCTCATGGGGCTCACACTCTGGGTCTAAAGATAGCAGTGTAGACATTCAGGCTCAGACTGGAGATGTACCCTTATGCTCTTTCCTTTTAACACCCTGGCTAACTCCCTTCTCATCTTCTCTTTAGTACACATCAGCTTTATCCTCTCGCACTCAAACTTGCACTCTGAAAACCCAATATGGGGAAGAAATAAAATTCATATTGACCTGTTCACTACTTGCAAAGCAGCCTGACTAGTTCAGGCAGAGCTGATCTGTGCAGGATATAGATTATTCTTGGCTTAATCACCATCTGCAGATCTTGCTATCGATTAAGCAAATGGAGAGGACAGATAGTCTTGGGTTAATAAAGCCTTGGCTTGAAATTCAAAAGATGAGGGCTGAATTTCCAGCTCTGCTGCGAATGTTGTATGTGATCTTGGGCAAGTCACTTAACCTCTCTGTGCCTCAGCTCCCCAGCTGGAAAATGGGGATAGAAAGTCTTCCTTTTTCTGGCTTGCCTATTTGGACAGTAAGATCTTCAGGGCTAGAACTGCCCTGTACTATATGTTTAAAGTGCCTAGCACTGTAGGGATCTCTCAGTTATCTAAATAAGAATACCTTTTAAAATGGAAACAGGTCAGTAGTGAGAAATTGAAGCACAATGCAATGCCTAGAATTCCCAAGGTATTTGCATCTTTTGTTTAAACTTAATATTGACTCTCCAAGTGGAGCCAAAGCTTGTTCACACAAAAATTTCCTATTAAAATCTCCTTATGTTTTTAAAATTCAGATTAGATCATCCTTCTGAATGGCCTTTGTGTACTAGTTGCTGTATCTGCAGTGCTGAGTGCTCATAGCTACAGGTGAGATGAAGTGGCTGCCAGTGGGGTAGGGCAACCGTAAAGCAATCAATTAACAGTAGAGAAAAGTGAAACCTTTATTTCAATGAAGTGATCCAGGCAAGTGCACAGGAGCCCAAACTACCTGACCCATAATCAACATAAAACTGGGGCCTTAGTGATAACATCACAGGCGCCCTCATATCTGTAGGTGCCTTTATATTTTTGGTGAATTGCAAGCATGCTGCAGAGATGCTCCCTCCTCTTCTGTGCCTTCCTTTCCCAGATTCACAGGTTTTGGTTCTCTTTCACTTAGAGATGCAGAGGGGAGGTCAGGGACTGGGTTCCGGACTGCAGTCTGTGACTTTCGTTACAGTCAGGGTGAAAGATTGGACTTGTGGCCTGTTCTCAGGAAACATACGTTGAAGTCTAAGCTCTGCCACAGATTTCCTGAGCAAGTCATTCCATACCGCAGTTCACCATCTATAAAATGGGTATTATGCTGCTTTACCTTAGAGAATGTTTTGAGACTGCCTCACAACATTAGTGAATGTAATCAGTCATTAGTGTTCAAGGCTATATAAGAACCTAAATAGGTAGCTCTCAAAACCAGGGTCAGATTGAAATTAAAAAAAACACCTATTTGCTTGGCTTTTTTTTTTTTTTTTTTTTTTTTTTTTTTTTTAAGAATACCCTCCAATGTACTGAGCTCTGGTGTCATTTTCACACACTGACCTTTCTATCCCCGGCAGAGGCATTCTCATTTTAAACATAAAGACACTAAGTGAAATTCCAATCAAGCTGTCAGGCTTCATTTTAATTCTCAGACTGTCCATGTGCGAAAGGGAGAGAGAATCATCATTCAAACTGATTCTCATGAAGAGAGGGAGAGTGAGAGAGAGTAACAAGCTGTGCTGATATATTAATTATCTATTTATAATATGTAATCTTTTCAACTTCTGTCATGTTAAAATCAACAAAGAATTTAGCTGAAGACAGCCATAAAATGAACTGATTACGGCTTGCTAACAAGAGCGATGAAAGAGCAAACGCACACAGCTATGCAAATAGGAAATATGACATGACAGAAAGCACAGCCACCGGGATAACAGCAGTTAACTTCTGGGCTCTCCAGCTTTCCCACCAAACTCACTCTGATATTCTCTTTGTTCTCAAACTGGCACATTTTTGGCATGTGAGGGTGGGGGTGGGGAGAAGTCAGCTGAAAGTTAGCTCCTACTGAAAGATATTGCACAGAGTAATGGAAGAGTGAAGGCTATACAGTTGGTATGAAACACATATCCTCATCAGGGAGCTAATGTTGTACCCCGCGAGCACATATGTTGTGATAACTCAACAACTAGTAGCCATCCAAATATGCTGTTTTAGGACATTGTTACCTAGGCACATGTATACAATTAGTGGAAAACATATATAACTTAGAGAATTTTTCACTTGACCAGCATAGCATGAAAAACATTTTTTCTGTATCAAAAAAGTAGGGAGGAGGTATCTCAAATGTGGTGCACTGTTATCCCGTATAGTTAGGAGGTCTATGTACACATTTGCTTCTAGTGAGAGTATCTTCTATTGTAAAATAGTGGTAACTATGTATCCCTCACTAAGCAAGCTGGGTTTTTTACATAAATGTAATTTGTATATGCTAATTAATGCATTTGTTGGGTAATGTACCCCACAAACATATATGTTGTAATAACTCATGAACTATGGGCTATCCAACAGTGCTTTTAGAGCACTGCATATGCTAATTGAAAATGCATTGCAGTGACAGTGGTGGCTGCATACAGTCACCCTAAGGTAGAAGGTACAGGGATGTGTGACAATTGCATATAGGCTTACACCAAATGAGACTCCTTCTAGTTCTTTCAATTTGCTAGTTAAATAAAGGGGTTTTTCACCTAAAACATTAAAGAATTGTTCTTAGTTTCTGAATACATTTGGGGGACAAACTTTCCCCACAACACAGTTAATGCAACTTTTTTCTCCACCCTGGATGTCATTGTTAGAGGAAGGCCCAGTTTTCCCAGGCAAATATCTAAAGCCAGACTGGAGTAATGAATCTGTACTTTTCTGGAGCTAAGCTTTACATCTTTAGATTTCCAGATAGTTTCAAAAGTGTTGACTTAAGAGCCTAAGTCTCAACATTTTAACAAGTGACTTAATCTCTTAGGGTCCTAAGTCCTATTGATTTTCAGTGAGAGTTAGGCTCATAACTGATAAGTCATGTTTGAAAATGGGACTTAGGCATTTCTGAAAATGTTACCCCTATGTCTCTCTGGAACAACAGTGTAATGTTTTAGTTATGCACTGCTTTCTTATAATCGGTAACTGTGATGCTATTACAGAGTACAACACCACACATGTAATAAGCTAGATTCTGGTCCATACAAAAACTGGTTGAAAAAACTGCCTAACATAAGTCCCTTCCAGACCACTGGGGGTCATTTCAGGCTGTGTCACCTTTGCCTACTGCCCATCACAATGTGAGAGCTGGCCCCATAGTTCTACATATCTCCACAGAAATCCTGTTAAGTAACCTCACACCGTCTTGTCAACTGTCCGAAATGGGCCATCTTGATTATCACTACAAAAGTTTTTTTCTCCTGCTGATAATAGCTCATCTTAATTAATTAACCTCTTGAGTTGGTATGGCAACTTCCACCTTTTCATGTTGTCTGTATGTATATATATCTTCTTACTATATGTTCCATTTTATGCATCTGATGAAGTGGGCTGTAGCCCACGAAAGCTTATGCTTAAATAAATTTGTTAGTCTCTAAGGTGCCACAAGTACTCCTGTTCTTTTCCAAAGATGCAGTCCTTCAGTATCACTTCACTTCAAGGGAGAGTGGCTATGAACAATGATAAAGCTCAATGAATCCTGGACAGGGGAAGAGAAAAGGGTAAAATAAAGATAATAGGAACAGCCATACTGGGTCAGACCAATGATCCTTCTAGCCCAGTATCCTGTTGTGACACTCTGTACCTCAAAGTAGCATCATGGAGCCCTCGTATTTACCCTTATGATATGATTATGATATGTTTTGTAGAAAGTATGGCTTGTGAGGTATCATTTTAAAAGTCTTGATCTGTTGAACATTAATATCCCGTTGGATTATATGTGCTATCATTGTATGTGAAGTTATGAAGAATTGTTATATGTGTTGCGGAAATATGTTGTGAGGTTGGGAACACCCGCAGCCATCCTTTCAGTTACAACAAAGGAGTAGCCATCAATAGCCAGATGGGTGATTAATGTCTCATCAACACACAATCCACTATCCCAGAGACTTCTAGGAGAAGGCAGGTATGCTATGGGGGCGGACTAACACATATCACAGCAAAGATTTTTCCACCAAGCTGAAAGAAAGTATAAAAGAAAGACAGTGACATCATCACTTGGCCTCCCCTTCCCCCCCCCACCCCCCCAACACCTGGAGGAACATCTGGAGGAAAAAGACTTTGAACTGGGGAAGAGTGATCTCAGGCTGAAAAGGGAGTCAAGCCTGTATATTAAAGAACTGTAACCTGTTTGTCCCATCTGTCAGGGTGAGAAAAGCTCTTTGATTCCACCCTTGCTTAGATTAAAAGTTTAGGATTTAGAATGCTTGTTTCTATTTTTATTTCTTAGGGTAACTACTTTTGACCTTTACGCCTACCTCTTATAATCTCTTAAAATCTTTCTATAGTTAATAAACTTATTTTAAAGTTTAACCTTACCAGGGAGTGTGTCTAAACTGCTTGGGAGATTTGCTCAGGTTACAAAGGTGGGTGTATATACACTTTCCTATGAAGAAGTGGTGAACTAAGTAAAATGAACTTACACTGATCAGCCTTCTGACCAGTGAAAAATGGTACAGTTTTGGAGAGCAAGACTGGGGACTTGGCGGGGGGGGGGAGGGGAATTGGCTAGACCCTCTCTATTGATGCTTCTTGAGTGGCTGAGAGATCATTCATGTAACACACTTGGGTGTGTCCTTGCCTGTGGATGTCTGTAAGTGCAGTGCTTATCAGAGGTCTGTAGCTTGATGTCAGAATCACAATATGAGAGATAGTATCGGGTGTAGCCATGTTAGTCTGTATCCACAAAAACAACGAGGAGTCCGGTGGCACCTTAAAGACTAACATTTATTTGGGCATAAGTTTCGTGGGTAAAAAACCCACTTCTTCAGATGCATGGAGTCCATGAGAGATAATCCAGGTTGGTGGGACAGAGTGCTCAGTGGTTGCACAGTCTAGGTTGTCCTCCAGGGACCATGTCACACCTGTCTTCGAACAGTGGCCAATGCCAGGTTTTTCAGAGGGAACAGAACAGTGAGCACCAAGTGATCCATCCCCTGTTATCCACTCCCAGTTTCTGGCAATCAGAGGCTAAGGACACCGAAAGCCTGGGGTTCCATCCCTGACTATCTTGGCTAAAAGCCATTGATGGACCTATCCTCCATGAACTTATCTAGTTCTTGTTTGAACTCAGCATCCCCTGGCAATGAGTTCCAAAGACTCACTGAGTTGTGTGAAGAAGTACTTCCTTTTGTTTGTTTTAAACCTGCTCCCTCTTATTTCATTGGACTAGGGGTTCTGGTGTTATGTGAAGAAGTAAATAATATTTTCATATTTATTTTCTCCACATCATTCATGATTTACAAACCTCTATCATATCCCCTATTAGTCATCTCTTTTCAAAGCTGAAAAGTCTCGTCTTTTTAATCTCTCCTCAGACGGAAGCTGTTTCATACCCTTAATCATTTTTGTTGCCCTTCTCTGTACTTTTCCAATTCAAATATATCTTTTTTGAGATGGAGTGACCATACCTGCATGCAGTATTCAAGCTGCCGGTGTACCATGGATTTATATGGTGGCATTATGATATTTTCTGTCTTCTCATCTATCCCTTTCCTAATGGTTCATAACATTGTTAGCTTTTTTGACTGCTGCTTCATGTTGAGCTGATGTTATCAGAGAACTATCCACAATGAGTACAAGATCTCTTTTTTGAGTAGTAAAACCCAATTTAGATCCCATCATTTTGTATATATAGTTGAGATTATGTTTTCCAATGTGCAGTATTTTACATTTGTCAGCATTGAATATCATCTGCCATTTTGTTGCTCCGTCACAGTTTACTGAGATCCCGTTGTAACTCTTCAGTCTGCTTTGGACTTTGTCACCTAAAAGGAATGGCTCAGGTGTGGGAATCTGCCTGACATCCTCTGCAGTGAAGACCAATACAAAGAATTCATTTAGCTTATCCACAATAGTCTTATCTTCCCTGAGTGCTCCTTTAGCCCCTCAATCATTCAGTGACCCCACTGATTGTTTGTCAGACTTCCTGCTTCTGATATATTTAAATTTTTTTTGCTGTTTTAGTTTTTGACCCTTTGGTGAGTTGCTCTTAAAATTTTTTGTTTGCCTACCTGATTATAAGTTCTATTGTTATAAATGCTTCACATAATCCCAGAATGTCCTAGTTTGTACCAGACTTAAGTTTTGTCTTTGATTAGTCACCAGTTTCCCCCACCTCAATTATGAATTAAATTTTAAGCAATTCCAAGCAACATGGAAACCTAACAGGAATATAATGAAATACTGGTTCAAACATTTTGATACCACAACACATTCAGTTCTTAACTTATCCCTGTTTAATTAAAAATTTGTTACTGCGACATCAACCTCATTGTATAGAGCCTAGACCCTGCATAAATTACCAGTGATTTGCTACTTTGATAAATAAACATTAAATGCATGTCAAGGCCTCTTGCTATCAAGCATGAAGTAATTCCTGTGATAAAAAAGTGAAAATCTTTTAATTACAAAATTCATTAAAATCAATCTAAAATAAAATGCTTTGCATTTCTAATGTTAAATGATGAAAGTGCCCAATGAACCACAGCTAAACAACCAGAATGCATTTTGTGAAACTGTTTCAACTTGAAAAAAGAGCAGTTTAATTTACCGAACAAATACTGCAAATACTTGAGATAGGGTCAAGCTACAAACTATGGATCCAAAGCCAAGATTCCAAACCCTCAAAGTTCACAGGGGTTCAGATCTTGGGGTTTGGTTTTGTTCATTTGTAAAATCCAGATCTGGGTCCCAGATCATATTTTGATCAATGCTTAAACTTTAAGGGTGTTCAGATCTGGGATTTCAAGTCAGGCCCTCATATTTCTTACACCTTCTCTCTTCCATTTTCTAATGGCCCAGATTCAACAAAGCACTTAAGCATGTACCTAACTTTCAGAACTTGACTAGTCTCATTGAAATCAATAGGATTAGTCTCCTGCTGAAAGTTAAGTATTTGTTTAACGTCAAAGTTCTTAATCATGTGCTTAACTTTAATGATTGGAATAGCCCCATTTCAATGGGAATAAGGCCATGCTTAAAGTTAAGCACATGCCTAAGCACTTTCCTGGATTGGGAACTGAAGGTTTCGTGAATGTTTTATTCTTCAAAGATTTGAGGAGGAAAACTTCCAAAGTTCAAATGAGTTACATTTTTCTTCACTTTTGGGTAGTCTGGAGTTTATATGAAAAAACAATTTCAGAGTGAATTAAGTGCTCAAAAAGGGGGCAGTACAAAAAACAAACAGGAATTGTGCAAGTTTTTTCTAAGGCACCTAAACTAGGTCTGGTTTGAAATTTTTCCATCTAAGCCGTTTTTGATGGAAAATTGGGTTCCTAAAAAACAATTTTTTTCATCATAAGTATCTGTTTTCCATGGAAAACTTCAGCTTTTCACTGAAAGGCCAAATGCCCCTCCAAAAAACCAAAAATTTGGGGGTTTGGCCAAAAGTCAAAATATTTCAGCCAAAGCCTGAAAGAATTCAATTTTGGAATGCAATGCTTCATGTTGTTTGTAGCTCAGTTGCCTCATGCCCCTATTTTCCTCTTTGGGCTGGAACATGTCCCATGTTGTACCCTGGCCCGGGACTCCAATCATGCACTGCCTCTTCTCACCATACGAGAGACCAAAATGCATCATGGGAGATGTAATTCAACCAAGGAGTTGATTTGCAGCTGAAATATTTTGGTTTTAAATTTTTTTCTGAAAAGTCAAAATTTTCCTCAGAGGAGAAAAAAAATCTGATCAGCTACACTCTGCACAGATTGAAAGTGGCCCTCATCACAGATGGCTTTAGGCAGCGGGCTACACTTGGATCCAGAAAGAAGATTTGAACTCCGAGGTCCTCATCTGTAAGATTATTGCCTCCACTACATGATTTAAAATTCCTTTTCTTGATTTGATCTGACTTTTTTATGTTCCTAGATTTATACATTCCAAGGCCAGAAGGGACCTTTTTATATAACACAGGCCAGAGAACTTCTCCAAAATCATTCCTAGAGCAGATCTTTTAGAAAAACATCCAATCTTGAGTTTAAAATGGTTAGTGATAGAGAATCCACAACAACCCTTGGTAAATTGCTCCAGTGGTTAAATACTCACCTTAAAAATGTACGCCTGAATTTGACTAGCTTCAGCTTCCAGGCATTGGATCGGTTATACCTTTCTCTGCTAAAATGAAGAGCCCATTATTAAATATATGTTCCCCTTGTAGATACTTATAAACTGTAATCAAGACACCCCTTAACCTACTTGTTGTTAAACTAAATAGACTGAGCTCTTTGAGTCTTTCCCCGCCATAAGGCATATTTTCTAATCCTTTTATCATCCTCATGGCTCTTCTTTCAACCCTCTCCAGTTTGTCAACATCCTTTTTGAATTGCGGGCACCAGAACTGGACACAGTATTCCAGCAGCGGTCATACTAGTGCCAAATATAGAGGGGAAATAACCTCTTTACTCCTACTTAAGATTCCCCTGTTTATGCATCCCAGGATTGCATTAGCTCTTTTCCACAGAGGCACACTGGGAGCTCATGTTCAGCTGATTATCCACCATGACCCCCAAATCTTGTTCACAGTCACTGCTTCCCAGGATAGAGTCCCCATCCTGTAAGTATGGCCTACATTATTTGTTCCTAGATGTATACATTTACATTTAGCTGCATTAAAATGCATATTTTTTGCTTGCACCCAATATATCAAGTGATCCAGGTTACTCTAAATCAGTGACCTGTCCTTTTCATTATTTATCAATCCCCCGGTTTTGTGTCATCTGCAAACTTTTTCTTCCAGGTCATTGATAAAAATGTTAAATAGCAGAGAGCCAAAAATGGATCCCTGTAGGACCTGCCCTGGAAAAATGTCAGCTCACCAACAAAAAAATGAGGAAGCTAGTAAAATGGAAGTTAAAAGGAACAGTCACATGGGTGAAATGCCTTCAAATTGCATAGAAGCTATTTAAAAACACCATAGTAGAGGCTCAAACTAAATGTATACCCCAGATCAAAAAAAAGTAAGAGGACCAAAAAATGCCACCATGTCTAAACAGAGTAAAAGAGGTGGTTAGAAGGAGATTATTTTAAACAAGAGGAACAAGCCTGGGTTGCTGTGCAAATTATCATAAATACACACTGAAAATACATAAAGACAGCAATGCTGTTTGACTGCAAGGATTGCTTCAGAAATGGACATCAGGGTACAGTAGCCTAAATGATAAGCAAACCATGCCCCTATTTCCCAGCCTGCAAGCATGTACAATAGACCAGGGGTGGGTTACCTATGGCACGTGTGCCGAAGGTGGCACGTGAGCTGATTTTCAGTGGCACTCACACTGCCTGGTCCTGGCCACCGGTCCGGGGGGCTCTGCATTTTAATTTAATTTTAAATGAAGCTTCTTAAACATGTTAAAAACCTTATTTACTTTATACACACCAATAGTTTAGTTATATATTATCAACTTATAGAAAGAGACCGTCTAAGAACGTTAAAATGTATGACTGGCACGCAAAGCCTTAAATTAGAGTGAATAAATGAAGACTGGGCACACCACTTCTGAAAGGTTGCCGACCCCTGCAATAGACCATTAAGTCAACATGTACGGGGTGGCAGACAATGACTGTGCAGTCCCAAGGCAATTTCACAACATTTTGAGGGTAATTTTTCTGATGTGGCACTATAACTATTTTCCCCCATTGAGGAATATGGATTTATAATGAACGCCCACTGTAAATCTCTCCATCTCTCCTGTTTAGCGCTTTGAAGAATTATTCACACTGAACAATTTATAAAAAGAACTTACCCTTTTTTCCTTCTCAGGAATTATGTGCTATCGAGTCGTGTTTGTTATTCACAATGTTCAATGAATAACTTCTGCAAACAAATTTAAGCCGATGGATTGTTCATAAAATGTTGATTTTCTCTGTTCCAACCACCATTCATACTATGATTGGTCCCTTCCCCGTAAGTCACATTGTTATTGCTTCTTTTCCCTCATGGGATTACTTCAGATTTATAAACAAGAAGAGTCTTTTTATGTTCATATTTTCTCCTAATTGTTCAATTAAACTATTGCATGAAAAAAGACTTTCCAAATGGCCATGAAAATGAGTAGACAACAGGATTATTCTGATGCTTAATGTTAAGCAGCTGGGGGACTGATCCAGAATTCACTTAAGTCGATGCAAAGACTCCCGTTGACTTCAGTGGCTGTTGGATGAGGCCTATGCTGAAGCAATTTGCTGAATCAGGGCCTAAGTGAATGTCACACTCTGCTTGGGTGCAGTTTGGGAGAAACTAAAATAACCCAGGTTTGAATGTAGCCAGCAGATCCCCATTCTTCACATTGGTGGGCCTTACCCTTTTCAGTTGCAAGTCATTGGGAGGGAGAGCTGTAGTTAGTCATTTTTAATTTTTTAAATGTACTTACCTTAGAAATGTTGTATCATGGCTTACATAGCACCAGAAAAGGAGAGCTTGTGTGGCGACACAGAAATTAAGAAGCAAGAAGACTCAAATAATTTCTGTTTCTAATGATTTTGTTGTCCTTTCCTATGGGACAAGTACTTTTACTGTGAAAGTAAAAATAATGCAGGCAGAAGTCCAGGAGCAGAGTGGGGGATATCCAGTTTATTGCACTGAATGCGACATGTCTGATTACCTGCCTTGTGAGCAGGTAGCGTATGTGTGCATTCGGTGCAATCAGCTCATAGCACTCAAAGACTGAGTACAGGCTCTTGACCCAGAGTGACTGAACTGGAGAAGCTAAGGGAAACAGAGAGGTACATAGACGAGAGTTTCAGAAACACAGAGCGATCCAGTACAGGAGGAAACCATGACATTATCTGGAAGGATAATGGATAAAGGATATGCCAACAATGGAATCCTTTCCCTCCATTCCAGCTTGATGTTCTCTTTCCCTGAGGCTTTCATCTTCTTCAACAGCACAGCGGCTGTCAGTCTTGGGGTGCATCAGTCTTCACTGCAAATGATGAGAGGGATACTCCGACATTTGAGCCATTATTTTTAGGTAACAAATCTGAGGAACTGTCCCAGACTGAGGTGTCATTAGAGAAGGTTTTGGAAAAAAATGTTTAAACAGTAAAAACACACCAGGACAAGATGATTTTTCACCCAAAAGTTTTGAAGGAACTCAAATATGAAATTGCAGAACTATCAGCTGTAGTATGTAACCTATTGCTTAAATCAGCCTCTGTACCAGATGACTGGAGGATAGCTAATGTAATGCTGATTTAAAAAAAAAAAACTCCAGTGGTGATCATGGCAATTACAGGCCAGTAAGCCTAACTTCAGTACCAGGCAAACTGGTTGAAACTATATTAAAGAACAGCATTATCAGTCAGATAGATGACCATGATATGTTAGAGAAGAGTCAACATGGCTTTTATAAAAGGATCAAAAAAGGGGTCCAAAAACATGTGGTCAAGGATGAACCAATTGATATAGTGTACATGGACTTTCAAAAAGCCTTTGACAAGGTCCCACAACCATGGGCTCTTAAGTAAAGTAAGCAGTCATGTAATAAGAGGGAAGGTCCTCTCATAGATCAGGAACCGGTTAAAAGACTGGAAACAAAGAGTAGGAATAAATGGTCAGTTTTCAGAAGGGACAGTGGTAAATAGTTGGGTGTCTCAAGGATCTGTATTGGGACCAGTGCTGTTCAACATAGTCATAAATGATCTGGAAAAAGAGTAAACAGTGAGATGGCAAAGCTTGCAGATGACATAAAATTACTCAAGATGGTTAAGTCTAAAGCTTACTGCAAAGAGTTACAAAGGGATAGATAATAAGACAGAAAATATAATAATGCCACTATATAAATCCATGGTATGGCCAAACAGTGGCATGCAGTTCTGGTCACCCCAGCTGAAAAAAGATATGAGAATTAGAAAAAATTAAGGCTGTTGATTAATTAAAGTTAACTCACACGATTAACTAAAAAAAATTAATCACGATTAAAAAAATTAATTGCGATTAATCACACTATTAAACAATAGAATACCAATTGAAATTTATTAAATATTTTGGATGTTTGTCTACATTTTCAATTACAACATAGAATACAAAGTGTACACTACTCACTCTATATTATTATTTTTTATTACAAATATTTGCACTGTAAAAATGATAAAGAAAAGAAACAGTATTTTTCAATTCACCTCATACAAGTACTGTAGTGCAATCTCTTTATTGTGAAAGTGCAACTTACAAATGTAGATTTTTTTTTGTTACATAACTGCACTAAAGACAAAACAATGCAAAACTTTACAGTTACAAGTCCACTCAGTCCTACTTCTCGTTCAGCTAATTGCTAAGACAAACAAGTTTGTTTACATTTACGGGAAATAATGCTGCTCACATCTTATTTACAATGTCACCAGAAAGTGAGAACAGGCATTCAAATGGGACTTTTATAGCCAGCATTGCAAGGTATTTACATGTCAGATATGCTAAACATTCGTATGCCCCTTCATGTTTTGGCCACCATTCCAGAGGACATGCTTCCATGCTGATGACACTCATTAAAAAAATAATGTGTTAATTAAATTTGTTATTGAACTCCTTGGAGGAGAATTGTATGTCTCCAGCTCTATTTTGCCCACATTCTGCCATATATTTCATGTTATAGCAGTCTCGGGTGATGACTCAGCACGTTGTTCATTTTAAGAACAATTTCGCTGCAGATTTGACAAAATGCAAAGAAGGTACCAATGTGAGATTTCTAAAGATAGCTACAGCACTCGACCCAAGGTTTAAGAATCTGAAGTGCCGTCCAAAATCTGAGAGGGATGAGGCGTGGAGCATGCTTTCAGAAGTCTTAAAAGAGTAACACTCCAATGCGGAAACTACAGAACCTGAACCTCCAGAAAAGGAAATCAACCTTCTGCTGGTGGCATTTGGCTCAGATGATGAAAATGAACATGCGCTGGTCCTCACTGCTTTGGATTGTTATCGTGCAGAACCCGTCATCAGCACGGACGCATGTCCTCTGGAATGGTGGTCGAAGCATGAAGGGACATATGAATCTTTAGTGCATCTGGCATGTAAATATTTTGCGACGCTGGCTACAACAGTGCCATGTGAATGCCTGTTCTCACTTTCAGGTGACATTGTAAACAAGAAGCAGGCAGCATTATCTCCTGCAAATGTAAACAAACTTGCTTGTCTGAGCGATTTGCTGAACAAGAAGTAGGACGGGGTGGACTTGTAGGTTTTTTTGTTTTTTTTTAAATGCAATTTTTTTTACATAATTCTACATCTGTAAGTTCAACTTTCATGATAAAGAGATTGCACTACAGTACTTGTATTCGGTGAATTGAACAATACTATTTCTTTTGTTTTTTACAGTGCAAATATTTGTGATCAAAAATAAATATAGCGAGCACTGTACACTTTGTATTCTGTGGTATAATTGAAATCAATATATTTGAAAATGTGGAAAACATCAAAAATATTTAAATAAATGGTATGCTGTTATTGTTTAACAATACGATTCATCGCATGATTAATCACGATTAATTTTTTTAATTGTGCGATTAATCGCGATTAATTTTTTCAATTGCTTGGCAGCCCTGGAAAAAATACAGAGAAGAGCAACAAAAATGATGAGGGATATGGAACAGTTTCCATATGAGGAGAGATCAAAAAGACTCGGGCTGTTCAGCTTAGAAAAGAGACAACTAAGGGAGATAAGATAAAAGTCTATAAAATCATGAATGTGTGGAAAAATTGAATAAGGAAGTGTTATCGACTCTTTTACATAACACAAGAACCAGGGGTCACCCAATGAAATTAATAGTCAGCAAATTTAAAACAAACGTAAGGAAGTATTTCTTCACATAACACACAGTCAATCCATGGAACTCCTGCCAGGGAATGTTGTAAAAGCCAAGTGTATAACTGGGTTCAAAAAAGAATTAGATACAATAATTGAGGATAGATCCATCAATGGCTATTAGTCAAGATGGTCAGGGACACACTCCCATTCTCTGGGTGTCCCTAAACCTCCGACTGCCAAAAGCTGGGACTGGATGATAGGATGGATCATTCAATAATTAACCTGTTCTGTTCGTTCCCTCTGAAGCACCTGGCATTGGTCACTGTTAGAAGACAGGCCACTGGGCTACATGGCCATTGGTCTGATCCAGTATGGCCATTCTTATGTTCTTATGGGTCTTTGCTACCTATTTTCATGGCCTGCATTCTACACTTATGGCTAGATCACGGAGCACTAAAGTCAAGGGAATTTCAACACTGACTTTATTAGGAGCAGATTTGGGCCCCTAAACAATGACTGGTTGGGACAGTTCTGCAACCCTTACTCATGCTGCATAGAACCTGACTTCACAAATAGTCCCATTCATTTTAGTGAGACTATTCCTGGAGCTAGGACTTATTGTGAGTAAAGTTAGCAGAATCTAGCCCTTAATCTCAAATTCTGTCTTTGGATGCATATGGACAACTCCCAGTAAATTTGTAGGAATTGTCTAAATATATCTCAGGACAAAATTTGGCCATGATCATCTCTTTCATTGATGTTTGATAATATTGTTTTGTCAATCTACAATACGTTTTTATCAATTATGAAAAGAGCATTCAATTATCCAGCTATGTGTATGTCCCCCATCACGACAGTATCTGAGCACCTCATAGATAGCAATAAGTTATCTTCATAACCACCCATGTGAAGTAGAGAAGTAGAATTGCCATTTTACAGATGAAGAATGGAGGAGCTGATTGACTAAGGATTTGTCTACACAAGAAAATTAATCTGGAATAAATTAGGGTGAATTTAAAGCAGACTACTTATTTCTGATTAACTCCATGTGTGGATGCTGTTATTCTGAAATAAGAACCTTATTCTGAATTAGCTTCATCCATTCAACTAGCATTGAATAAGGCACTTTTATTCCAGAATAAAATTGTCTACACATGGATATATTCAGGAATAGCTCCACATGTAGACAAGCCTTAAGTGACTTGCCCAACATCATACAGGCAATCTGTGGCTGGGTCAAGAACTGAACACAGGTTTTCTGAGATTCCATTCTGCGCCTTAAATCACAAGACCATCCTTCATCTTATTAGAAATGGTCTTTCAAGGTTATGCGTATTTTTAGTTTGGCACTGTGATTCTTTGACATATGAAAGTTCAAGGAAGTTCTAAAATAATTCACCACTGTTCAAAGGATCAGATACTTCATTCTTTTCTAGACAAAATTCAAACCCTGTATGTGCAGCCATTTGGAAAGTTAGATCATAGTTTTCTTCCTTTTTTTCCTGTGTGCCACATATGACATCTCCATATTTGTATTTTGGAAAATTTAAAACTTGCTAATTTGCCTTTCATAGTTCTCTTAATTAAAAATTAATATGTTTTTAAAATCAGCTCTTTTACACTTCTCTAATTAAATTTCCACAGGATATTTTTTTTTTTGTGGGAGAATTCAATTAGGTTTTAATTTTAGTAATCAAAAAAGCACTGGTGCTTTGAGTATTTGATTTTTAATTTAAAAATTTGACATGGCAGTCCAATTAAAATGTTCAACAGTTGCATTGTAGCATAAAAAGTCCATTACATCTGGTAATCAGTAGAACCCGATGACCATAAAAAATGCAAGCAACACTTTGAGGAACCCCTAGGTAATTGCCATACTTAGCAAATACTAAAATACTTCAATTACAACTGCTTGCAGGAACTCTGATCTTTTTAGAATCGCATGGCAGTGTTAAGCAAGCTGAAGCAACTAGCTCACCCTTAGATAAGATTATGCTTTGGAAACATCTTCTAAACTCGAGTGCCAGAAACACTCAAAGCTATGAGGGGCACTATCAGAAAGAAAGTGCTGATTCTTTCCACTTATTTGGTGATGCATACTTTTTTTTTTCCAGGCCAATAAAGCTAACTCACACCATATCTTCTTCATAGAAAATAAAGAATGCTGTTTGGCAGTCTGAAGTATTATCATGCTCTGTTCATTATCCTATTTTCCTGACTACACAAGTCTCTCAGTCCTGTACAGTGCTCAGTGTCTCCTGTGAGCTGCGGGGCACCCATAATTGGAATTGAAGGCACTGTTTGCATATTGTAGGATTGGTTCCTTAAGCATGTTACCACTTGAGCTGTTTGGGACAGAATTTGAGATTTTTTTTTTAAATCTACACAATGGAAAATATTAATTTCTAGAGGACACACCAGCAACTTGTGTAATTTGTTGAATAATCGAACGAAAATAAAAAACTTACGGCTTAAGATAAGCTTGACTGGAGACTGCTTAAGTTTTGCATGATAAGCTTCTGGTATGAACACTGAAGACTGTCTCACAGATAAAATGTATATCTGTACCACACCTGTAATCCACAGTGAGACAGGTTCTATATACAGAGTAATAGGAACATAGGAATTGTCATAGTGGATCATATCATGGTTTTAGCTAGTCTAATGTGCTTCCTCTGGCATAGTCTAATGTGCTTCCTCATAATGTGCTTCCTCATAGTCTAATGTGCTTCTCTGATGCCTCAGAGAAAGACAAAATATATTTACTTTGCACCTAGCTAATGGTATAATGTTTAGGGGAAGTTGTATCTATCTCTGTAGGTATGTATATGGCCTCCATTACTGTATAATATAACATCCTGCGTGTTAAATATTTCTATTTGGTCTTAAATGCACTGCCTTTCAGATTCATTAAGTATTCATTAATCATATTATTATGTATTATTTATTGGATGCCATAGCAGTGCAGGATATTGCACAATACAGACAATGGAATTACACCAGTGTAAAACCAATGGTTGTGAGAGAATTATTAAGTTTTACTGCAGTAATACCTAAAGGCTCCAAATGAAATCAGTGCCCCACTGTGACAAGCATGGTGCAACTACATAGGAAGAGACAGTCAATGGCCCGAAGAGTTCATAAGCTAATTAGTCAAAAGAGAAAAAGAGTGGGTGGGGAAACAGAGGCCCAGAGAGAAATGACTTACCCAGGCTCAGACACTAAGTTCAAGGTTGAACTGGAGACTGAATTCACATCCTAACCCAGTGCCCTTTTCATTAGAGTCTAGACCACATTGCCTCCAAAGAATTAGGCCTTCTGTGCCCAAGAGAGTCAGAAATTAATATTTAAAGAAAATACGAAAAGGAATAAAATGACAGAGCCTACAACAGAGACCAAGAAGATTAAATAAAAGGAAAAAAACAACCTTCCAAAAAAAAAAAGGACCAAGTGAAGGAATCATTTACAAACCAAATGAAATGGGGAAAAGATAAACTCGGAATGTCAATGAGCAACCAGAAAGAGAAAAAAAAAAAAAAACGGGACTATTTTACCGCAGGCAAAATAATGTACAATTTTTCAGTCTCTCCAGTTACATTACAGAAGTAAAGAAACCTTGATACAATATCAGCCTGTAAGTATCTCTCTCCAAGCCACCCACATGCTGACTGCTATGGAGACAAATAGACACAGTGATGTGCATAAAGTGAAATAACACCAACAATTCCATAAAGTTGGATTCTCCTTTTGTGGGCTTTAAGGGGGGTATGTGATAAGCAGCCAGGAACAGCAAAATTAAAGAAGCAGAACAGCCAGCAGAGCAATTTTAAAGAAAGTGAAAATGCATTTCAGGCTGCTCTGTGCACCAGTTTTTCCTCAGTTTAGGTACAGAATGTGCACAGGGCCGGCTCCAGGCACCAGCTTACCAAGCAGGTGCTTGGGGAGGCCACTTCGGAGAGAGGCGGCACGTTCAGCTGTTCGGCGGCAATTCGGCAGACGGTCCCTCACTCCTGCTCGGCGCGAAGGACCTCCTGCCAAATTGCCGCCGCAGATCACGATTGCGGCTTTTTGTTTGTTTGGCTGCTTGGGGCGGCCAAAACCCTGGAGCCGGCCCTGAATGTGCAGGAAAGGTACTAACTAGAATTTGTGAGGTGTTTCAGTATGTTCAGACAGAAAGCTCACTCCATTTTGCTGCTACCACTGCCTCACACATGAATGACAATGAAGAGCAGTCTTATGTTCAGGTTCCAGAGTGAGAAGCTGCACTTGTTTGAATGTGGCAGAGAGGGGCTGAGATAAATAATGTGACTGTGAATAAAATGGTTTCATTTTTGTCCTCTCATTTTTGTTTTTTATTTTGTCATTAAAATGTTTTTTAATGGTGGCACAGGGCACCTGGGGGTTGCCTCTCTTTGAAACCAGAGGCTCTTCCATTTGCAGTTCCACCAGGCCAGACAGAGCATTGTAAAGAAAACCCTTCAGCCCGACATCTAAACTGCTCACAAGGCACTCTATAGTTCCAAGAGTTATTAGTGAATATGATGCCCTGGGGGGATAAGATAGAACTGAATAGGACTTATGTGGAAAGCCTTTGATGGCCTGTGCAGAGTCTCTGTGTACCATTTGATATGTTAATCATGGCAGTGCCCATTATACAGAAAGGGGGGTAGGGAAGATAACATTTCTTCTGTAATGAATGTTTAGTTTCATGGAGGTATTTGTCCAATTCGGGTCCTTTTTCTGGATCATTCAGTTATACCCACACCATGTTGCTTTAATGTTTCTTGCTGGGCAGCTTAATTATTCCTCACTGTAAGAGAAGGTGTCTCATTCCTTCTCTGTCAGAATGGTACACTGGTGATAAAGAGAATATCGTCATCAGAGGCTGTTTGCTGGCCTCCTCCATTTAAAGTTTCTCATAGTGCAAGGGCAGGTTTTTTTACCACAGAATATCCATATCTATCACATCACAGTCTAGCAGAGGCAAAACATGAGCAGTCATGCATTGTATGCTTTACAGAAAATATCTATATTCTTTTAAGCATACTGAAATTATCTTGCAGTGTTTCCAGTACTCTTAACAGCTTTACCTTCTGACTTAAGGGAATTACAAATTAGTAATGTCAGTTAACCTCTAAGAAGTATTCCCCCAAGGAATAAACATTTGTCTCGTATGTCTCCATCCAGTAGCTAATAGCACCATAATGATTCAATCCCTGGAGTCCCTTTGGCTGGAAACTGATACCTTAATCTCTATAGTGCATAATGTTTTATCAGTCTTCTTTGCTCTTATGTGGCTCATATAGTTTCTTTATATCATGGATCGCCCAGGCAATGAAGTGCTGTCTCTTAGACTCCGGTTATCTCTGTCATGAATTACCTTCCCCTGACTTCTCACACTTCTTCACCACAGGACATTTCATTTGAACTACTTGCTGGGTGCTCCGCATATTCTTCTGGCTCGATCTTCTGTTACGGAAGCCCATGTAAAGGCACCGTTCTGTTTGAACCAATTATACTCTAATTTTCCCCAGCTCTTTCCAGTCTTCTTTAGCTGATACCATGCTGGAGTATCTGATTTGCACTTGACTCAGTGATGTGAAGTCACCTAATGCTGAACAATACAGATGTACAAATTAAGAACTGACCTGACACTTCTCCTGAATTTCAAGTGGCCCTGAACTTCACACTGTCCCCCCAAGGTCTAATGGGACCAGAAGTGGAAGTGAAAAAATACCACAACAAAGATTGATTCTGTGTCATTTCCAGTCAATACCAGGATGTCCCAGAGATCTTACAAGAAAGTATTTTCATGAGCGCTCCAGCCTAGCACTGCAAAATATCACGACATTCAGATAAAGTTAATGTTCCATATCCAAACTTTCGTTCGCCTTATCTGAACTGAACCAAAACATTGCATCTCTTTAGATGTTTGCCCGTCACGACCATTAATACACAAACTCCTTTGTTTCTGAAAGAGTGAAAAGTCAGACACACCCGATACAAAATCACAAAAGCCACCATTAAAAACTGAGCCAACTAACAGCACATACCGTCCACTCCTCCATCCCCAAGCACATACCTTGCCATTACCACATACCACAGAGCACAAAACAACTTCATCTCTGTTTCCTCTTATGAATATACCCCTTTATCAAACTAGCAGCCTCCAGCACACTTAGATGAGGACATTTGGTATAGTCACTTGGTATGTTGGGAGGGATTGGCTGGATAACAGGCATGATGAAACATTGGCATTCCCCAGGACACAGCACCAGTTTAGGGCTTGTCTACACCGGCACTTTACAGCACTGCAACTTTCTCACTCATGGGTGTGAAAAAACACCCCCTTGAGTGCTGCAAGGTTCAGCACTGTAAAGTGCCGGTGTAGACAGTGCACCAGCGCTGGGAGCGGTAGCTATTCCCCTCATGGAGGTGGGTTTTTTAGAGTGCTGGGAAAGCTCTCTCCCAGTGCTATGCTGTGACTACACAAACCATGTTAAAGCGCTGTCACAGCAGTGCTTTAATGTTGCCAGTAAAGAGGTGCCCTTAGATGCATTGCAGACAGCCAGCAGCTGCAGCTAGTTAATTTTTGTAGCGTGGATGAGCCCCAACCAGTAAGAGGGGTGTCTTTAACCAAACATTTCTCAACCTCTAATAAGGGATAGTTTGATGGACAGGCAAAGGTTCAATTTGATTTTTATTTCAATTATGTTAATTTACTCGCTAATTCAAGTATAATTTCCATGCAGCCATTAGGGTGACCATATTTTCCCAAAGGGAAAATGGGACACTGCACATGATTGGCCCGAGATCCGTTCTCCCCAACCCCCCGCATGTGGGGCTGGTCCGAGCTCTCCCTACCTCCCACCCATGCAAGGCCGGCCCAAGCCCTCACCTGGGGCCAGTCCAAGCCGTCCACCCGCACGGGGCCAGCCTGAGCCCCCCCTGCTGCCCACCTGCGTGAGGCCAGCCCGAGGCCTCCCTCTTCCACCCCACGTGCGGGACTGGCCCGAGCCTTCCCTGCCTCCTGCCCGAGGCTGGCCTGGCCTGTGTCGCTCTCCCAAGCCCTCCCTCCTGCGTGGGGCTGGCATTGCTGCCTCCTCTCCCCCGCGCATGTTTCGCTGCACCCCACTAGGTTTCGTGCCCCACTTTTTTGGCAAAACTGGACATTTGCTTTTGCCAATTGATCAGTTGGCAAGAGAAAACGGGACAAATGCGCAGTTTTGCCAAAAAAAGTCGGGACAGCCAGGGTTAAAAAAGGGACTGTCCCGGCCAAAACAGGATGTATGGTTACCCTGTGCAGCCTCCTTCACGACGGATTCAGGTTTTATTATTTAAAAGATATAACGCATAGCAAGTTTAAGGTGAGGTTGGTTGGTTTTTGTCTGTTTGTTTTTTAATAAATAATGAAGATTCTCTTCTCTCTTTAAGTTTCATTGGAAGTTTAGTAGGTTTTGATTTTCCTGACATATGTAAGTGAAATCATTCTTCTAGGTCTCTGTAATGTAACTACACGCTGAACCAGATATACAGCTGCCTTTGCCCCTCACTGTGCGATCTTCACCATCCCTGTTATATGCTCCTCTCCAACAGCATAGATTTGCTAACAACCAGCCTTGTCTAAAATGAAACAAAATCAACAAAGATTTCTAATGGAAGCACAAAGCTTTACAAAGTCCATGAATGAGTCACAGTTCAGACAGTGACATTGTCCAGAAATGTAGATAGCTGCCCGATAAAAGGCATTCCTCCTTGTTTTGCCTCAAAAGGAAATGTACTCTGAAGACCCAAAAAAAAAAAAAAAGGCAGGTTTATAGAGACTACTGGCCCAATGCAAGTGGCGAAGCTTGTGGAAGACTTCCCTAGAATACAAAGCAAGCTACAGTGGATAGCTCAGCCAGGCGCATGTAATTTCTGCCTACGTTTATGCCATTCTTATATCAGCCAGAGGAAAGCAGAAATCCACAGTATATGATGGATGATTTCCTGTAATTGTTGCACACAATTCAAGACAATATTTTTCCACATTGTGGAAAAGTAAATCTATCCCATACCCTTTATATAATAGATATCAGACTACCTTCTGCCTTGGGAGAAGCAGAATCAACTCTGTTGGAGTCCATGGGTTACATCAGTACTGAGTTTGGCCTTTTTTCTTGATTTTTCTTGCCTTTTGGGGAGAAAAACAAAACAAAACAATTTCATCAAAGGGACACTATCAGAATCAAATTTGGTCCCAAATCTTGCCCCCAACAAGTTGTTAGAAAACATAAGAACAGGAGTACACCTCTACCTCGATATAACGTGACCCGATATAACACGGATTCAGATATAACGTGGTAAAGCAGTGCTCCGGTGGGGCGGGGCTGCGCACTCCGGCAGATCAAAGCAAGTTCGATATAACGCGGTTTCACCTATAACGTGGTAAGATTTTTTGGCGCCAGAGGACAGCTTTATATTGGGGTAGAGGTGTATTCTATTAATATAAACACACAACACTCTCTCCCAGATATTTCTTCAGCCCTGCCTTAACCTCAACTATTGCAGTGTTTGAGTGCCAAAAATGAAACTGACTGGGTCTAAATAAAAACGAACCAGACTGGTTTATTTCTACTGCCCAGACTGAGAAAATTGCAAAGAGTAAAGAGCAGCGGAACTAATGAAAAATAAGTGAAATGTTTAAAGTTCATTCTGTTTAAATAATGGCAGGTGTTACTCATTAGTAGCAAATGAGGAAATTTTTTTTAATTACATTGTGTTCTTTCAATGGGATAGTATACCTGGAGGAGATATTGGGCTTGATTCTGCACTACATTGGATGTTGTGCTGTTGTTTACACATGTGCAAAGTTAATACAGTGCTTCCATTCCAATTTGGAGAGGGGAAAAATCCAAGGTCTTTCATACCCTGGAAAAAGTTATTTCGAGTTTTGGACAGAGATTTGCCTTGCTTTTTATTTTAGCCAGGTCCATTTGTTCAAACCTTGTGTGCTTTCTGAGGCAGATATTTAAAAACAACCCAGAGGTTTTGAGCAGATTAATTCCCTTTATTTCATTCCTGTGTGCCTTTCCTCACCACCCTGGTAGTATTTTTGATCTTAGTATTACAGTCACACATTAGGCCAAAGCCTAGATTGTGCTGGGCATTGTAAAAACTCATAGTAAGACAGCCACTGCCTGAAGAGCTCTCTAACTAGACAATGCAGTGTGGGAAGGGAAATGGACAAACCAGGTACTTATGGTGGTATGTAGAGTCCAAATACTGCACACTCAGCTAGCACAGGTATAAATAACAGTGTAGATCATGTATCAGAGGGGTAGCTGTGTTAGTCTGGATCTGTAAAAAGCAACAAAGAGTCCTGTGATACCTTATAGACTAACAGATGTATTGGAGCATAAGCTTTCGTGGGTGAATACCCAGTTTGTCAGATGCATGTAGACCATGAGGCACAGCATCTGTTTCCTCTCTTATGCATATATCCCTTTCCCCGCCACAGGGAAAGGCTCTGGCGGGGGGAAGTGGTGGGGAAAGGCTCCAGCAGTTTCCCATTGCCAGAGCCTTTCACCACTGCCTCCCCTTTGCCAGGGCCTTTCACTGCTGCATGTAGCTACACACTACAGTGACAAGTGTGGACGCCCCCTGCTTTTCACTGCAGAGTGTAGCTCCATGTGTAGTGCCTGTACTCCACACACCATCATAAGTGAAGACAAGGCTACAGCCAGACAAAGGACATGACTACACTGCAATGCGGGGTGTGGCTGTCCCATGTATAGACATTCCTGAGCTAGCTTTGAGCTAGCTAGCTTAAATAATGATAGCAGTGGCGTTGAGGCAATGTGGACTTCAGCATGGTCTAGCTCCCTGAGTAGAAATACATGTCCCAGGAATCCATGGGTGTGCAACCCATGCTGAAGCAACTTTACTGCTATGGATAATTGCACTAGCTAGATTAAAGCAAGTTTGGGAATGTCTACATGCGCAGCAATCACACCTCTGATTGCCGTGTAGACAAACCCAAAGTGACTTGCCCAAGGTCATATAGCAGGTCAGTGGGAAAGCCCGAAATAGAATCCAGGTTTTCTGACTTCCAGTGCAGGGCACTGATCACTAGACCATGCTGCCTTTCATTTTCATCATGTTTGTAGAAAATAAATAATTCCATTATTGCAACAAATGGGAAGCTTTTTGCTTTTGGCCAGAGCATTTTGTATAATGCAATTCAGCACAACACTATGAGAACGTGTGTTTGCAAGGGTGTGTGGGGAGGGAGAGAATTGGAAAGGAAACCACGGGTGGTGGAGGAAATGGAAAAAAACAAGACACCACTGGGAGGTTCACATAGGGCATAATCATTACACAACACCCACATGCTGTTGGACAGGGTGTATGCTCAAGGTGTGGCAAATCCCGGAAGGACTCTAGAACCATGTTGATTTGCCTTGTGTGCTTTCCCCGTGCAGTTCATTTCAGCTCTGACTCCTGATGAAATTAAGCACAGTGGCTTATATGGCATATTGCTGCCCTTTTCCGCTGTTCTGATACAGCAGCCTATTCTCCTACTACTATAGCACAATGGTGTGTGTGTGTGTGTGTGTGTGTGTGTGTGTGTGTGTGTGTGTGTGTGTGTGAGAGAGAGAGAGAGAGAGAGAGAGAGAGAGAGAATTAAATATGGGCTTAAATGAGAGTCTGGCTGGACATCCATCCCAAGAAATAGGACGGTACCGCGCTGATACTCCCCTTCCCATGCACATGGGCAAGGACCGGATGGATCCCTAGCTCTAAACACCACAGTGCAGTGCAGCAGATGCAGAGGGAATAGTAATGTCATTAATATTAGATGAGCTGGCCAAAAAATGAATTGCAGAAAATTCCAGTTTTTTAAAGGAAATTTGAATAAGGAAAACATTCAGCCAAACCCTATAATGTTTCCATTTGAAAGTGCAGTCATGGTGCCTCATGGGAGTTGTAGCTTGGCTGTCTTATGCTCCCATTCTCTTCTATAGGCCAGGCTGCCTGGTCAGCATCTTCTGTGCTGCATGATGGTCTCCTCTCTTGGCGAGGGGAGGTGATGCCTCCAGGGAGTCCCTGGCCAGGGTGTATCATGCAAGTCAGAGAGCCTGGCCCATAGAGGAGCACAGAGACAGGAGGCACCTCAGCAGAGTTTCCAAATAAAAATATTTAAGTTGTTGGCCAAAATATTTCCGTTTTCAAGCAGTTGGTTTTTCAACAATTGACAGTGGCCATGGAAAGCAGACATTTTGGCAAAATATTTTGTTTAATCAAAAACACATTCTTCTGTCCAAAAAGTTGACTTTTTTTTTTTACTAGTCCTAATGGGGTTTCCTTTATGTCTCACATCTTGAAGGCAAACAAAGTAACACCCTTCCTGTGCACAGATCACTTTAAAGCATACTAATATTCTTTATTCAAAGTATAAATATAAGGTGTTATATAATGAAACTTGTTTATTACAAGAACCCTGGAAAGAGTGAAATTTTGGATTATAGACTATATACAGTTATAGACTTACAAACTATATATTTTCCCCAAATTGTAGGAGTGACTTGACACCTTGCAATACAATTATGAGTTTCTTTGGAATGAAATCAGATTATAACTCCTCATGCAGTAAACGAAAAAGTGCCCTTTCTTCATGAAGGGGAACAATAAACCAGAATTAGTCAGTCATAGAGCTTCCATTCCTGCTCTGGGAATAGTGCCAGATCAGTTTGGGGCGTCATATGTTTTCTTGCTGCTTACCACATGCGCTCCTTAACAATCCTGCACTGGGAGTTTCCCCAGCAGTAGGGTGCTGATAATACGTCAGACATACGCACTCTATTAAGTGACGTGAAATAATCAGAGATTGTAGAGGTCTCAAATGAATCAGAGGCAGATCTGAAGTAAATAGAAAGATTTGCTATTCTGTGGCCTACACCTAAGAGTGAGTACAGTTTCTTTAAGCAATTAAAGGGACAGGGTAACATCAAATGTCAGCCAACATTTAGGTTTTCTAACAAGCAGCTTGTCCAAAACTGTGGACCAAAAGAAATGTTCCCATAATTTTCTTAATTCCAGAGAAAACAGTACTTTAGTAGAAATCTCCCCCTGCAGTGCTTACACCCAAACACTGAAGTATTAGCCTAGCACACAAGAACTTGCAAGTGAAACTGACTAGAAATTGGCTATAAACAAAAGTGAAACAGATTACTCTATTTTTGTTTTCATTTTAAGAACCCAGAAATCTCAAAGACTAGTCAGATGCCATAGAGAATGGAAAGTAATGGAAATGGAAAGTACATTGACACTGTAATAATGTAAGATGGTATCTAACATTAGTAAGGAAATATCATGTGTTAACACCATTCCTGAAAGTTTAAAATAATCATTGTGTTTAAATTCAGGTGCAGTTCCACATTGCGGATTCTGACAAGCACAAAAATCAATAAGACTTAAATACTTTGCTGAATCACAGCCAGAATGGGGCACAGGTTTAGACCTGGATCAGAGAATCAACAACATCATTTTCTCCAGCACTTCCACGTTTCCTAGAAGTCTCCTCTCCAAGCAATGAAGATACTATGCCTAGCTGAGCTTTGTGACATTTGGCAGGACCACAAGAAAAGGGGAGTCAAACTGAAAATGTATTTCCTTGCCCACAATTAGAATGAGCAGCTCCAGTTTGTGTATGAGGCTAATGTCCCACTTTGTGTATTGTGCTGCTTTTTTTGTGATCTTTATAATTCACTAACTACATTATTTGTACAGAAGACTAATTTTGTTATGGAAACTTCCCTGTTTGCAAAGAAAATGAATACTTAATTTGCCTTTACTGTGTTGTTCTACTTACTGTTTATTACATTGGTGTGTCCCCAGTCCTAGGTCTTATTTTGGTGTGCATTTCATTTGATAAAGGACTGTCAGAATTGGGGAAGGAGAAGGAAGGACTGAAATGAATCTTCTGAGATATTATTTTTATTGTACTTAGATTTTAGAAAGAGGAACCACATTACTTTCAGCTGCTGAAGAGGGAATTAAGGGATTCGAACACTTATTGGTTGTACGTATATTTACTATCTCCAGCTTGCCTTTTCTTAGAGCATTACAAATAGAGAGGACCCAAGTTGCAATGATCTGAACTTCATGAGAATTTGGATGCATTTTGGATCTGAGTTTTAGTTCAGTTTAGTTTTTAGTTATGAAAAATGAAGTTTGATCCAGTCCTGAATCCTGTTTCAGGCAAGAATTTCCTCCATAGTTTACATTTGTTTATAGCAGGAAGTTTGATTTGGGCCAGTCTTTGATGAGGTCTGAATATAAATACATTTGTCTGACCTAGTCAGCTCCTACAGTATCACTTTGTGTAAACTAATCTATATTATTATTTAGTATTCGATTAATACCAAGTGTGTTCAGTACTGTACAATACACACAAATAAAGACAGTCCCTGCCCCCAAGAGGTTACAGTCTAAAAGAGAACCACTGAGAAAACATGGCACACTTGGAAATCTAAAGGTAGGAATTGCATAACTGGTATTATTTTTCTTTATCATTAAAACTCACTTCTCGTGAGCCTTTCAAAAGAAGTGGGGTTTGTAGAGGGTTTTGAGGGACTGGTGATGGTGCCTATTTTTATAATGTCAAACTCTTAATCAGCTGCTCTCACTTGATGGAAAACTATGACAAACATTATTGTACAGTGTTTCCCCCCCCTCCTTCATTCATATTTTAATACAAGAGACGTGAGCATGATAATAGAACCTTATTTTATTTAAGAGCTATTTTTCCTGCTGTTTTTCCCCCTACTTAAAACCTTTATTCTTTGAGGGTGACAAGATAATTATTTCCACAGCAACCAATTGTGATGTCACAAAGAGGATTATGATTTCAGCACCAGAAGCAGAAAAAAACCCTTAAAACAAAGAACTGGGTGTTATGCAAATAATACATAGCAAAAAAAGTGAGTAGAAGAAAGGCAGAATCCATGTGCTATGTGGGCAGAGCTCTCTCTCCCTTGAATGTTTCCTAGAAATATCAGACATCTGTATCATCAGTGTTGCAAATCTACAGGTCTACAGCAGCTGAATTATCCTTGTGGTTTCGATCATTTGCCTCTCAAAGAACTGACTGGAATGCAACCCCTTTTGTTCCCCCATGGTTCAAGCAGGTCTCAAATTTGGGAAAGCAAGTTTCCTGCATCTCTGATCTGAGTCTACTTCTGATCTGAGTCTACTTCTCATGACCTCTAAATATTGGCTATTTATTTTCCTATCTAAAAGAAGAGAATGAATAGCCACTGCAACTCCTATGTGGACACTGGGTTATAAAAGCAGGGCTCTTGAAAACTCACATTCCCAAACCTAGCTGATCCTTAATAAGGGCATATAGTTAAAGAGTAAATACAGTAGAACCTCAGAGTTATGGACACCTCGGGAATGGAGGTTGTCCGTAACTCTGAAATGTTTGTAACTCTGAACAAAGCGCAGTTCGGGCTCCAGATCCAGCAGCTGACACTCCAAGCCAGGCCTCAGCAGCAGCTGCGCTGTGTGTGTGTGTGTGTGTGGAGGGGGGTGAAAAACAGCACATCTCCCTCCTGGCTGGAGGAAGGGGGGTAAAAGTGGGGCAGCCCCCAGCCCTACTCCTGCTCTGCTGGCTCCAGCTGCCTTGGGCTCACAACCCCAGCATCTTTCTATAAGTGGCTGCCCTGCACGTTGGGCTTGGCAGGGGACAAGCAACCCAGATGTGCCCACCTTTAAGATGCAATACAGGCACGGTACAGTATTTGCTTTGGGAGGGTGGGGGTTTGGTCTTTTTTTTGTCTCTGCTGCTGCCTGATTGGTTACTTCTGGTTTCACATGGTGTCTGGTTGACCAGCCAGTCCGTAACTCTGATATTTATACCTTGAGGTTCTAATGTATTTCCTTAGTAATCAACCCAATGAAAGCCCCCTGTTACCAAAGTACCAATTATCTACATTGCATGTTTGTGATGGAGCAGTGAGCGAGCATGGAGGAAGGGTTGTGAAAGGGTTAGATGAGTATTAAAATTCCTTCATGTACTCCAGGGAGTAGGGAGGATGATCTGTTAGACAAGATCCTGGACTTGGTAACATGAGACCTGCGGTTCAATTCCCAACTCAATGAGAGATTTCCTGTGTGACTTTAAACAAGTCACTTTGGCACAGGTCCTCAAAGGTATTTAGGTACCTATTTCCCATAGGAGTTAAGTATCAGAATACTTTTGAGGATCTGGGCCTTAATCTTTTTATGGATCAATTCCCCCATCTTAAAATAGGGAATTTTTATGCTTTCCTACCCCTCATAACGGTGTGGTCCAGATAAAATTCATTATGGATTGTTGGGTGCTCAGCTACTGTGCTGATGGTGTCCTCTGATGGGGTGCATTAAGCTCTCCTGAGTGCCTCCTGTCAGCAATCCTGCACTCGTTCCTTTACTCCCAGCATTCTGTGGGTTGTTGACCTCATTAGTTGAGTCTTTAGTGGCTCAGCCCTCTGGCTAAATCACATTGTTCAAAAACAGATGAACCCTTTCTAGGGTATTTAAATCCAAAACAATCACAAACAAAAAAATTCAATTCCTCTGCTAAAGCTGGTCTCAACCCCTCCTTCCTGAGGGAACCTTCTCTCTTCAACTCCTCTTAGGCTCCTTTAAGTCCAGCTCTCTAGTCAGGTTTCTACAGGAAACTTATCCCCTTCTCAGGGCTTAGTAAGGAGTCCCCACTGGGACTGTCCGTCTACCCTCACCATGGTCTTCAGCCTTATCTCTGGGCCCTTTTAAATCTAGCCCCTTTCCTTGGGTTTTTAAACTAGCTGTGTCCCCTTTCTGGGGCTTAGGCAACTTTGGCATTGGCTGGAGGGGAGAACCCAGGCCCACCCACTACTCCAGGTCCCAACCTAGGGACCCAATGAACAACAGTCACACTCTACTCCCTTTAACTCTATCAGTTAAATGCTATGTTTTTTTCCTGGGTTTTCCCCCCACTCAATCCATCACCTTCATCTGTTTTCTTAGGGTTACAGTCCTTGAGTTCTTCTTGCCTCATCCCCTGTGTGAGCAGAGTCTCTCTGTCTTCCAGCCCTTCCTTATTCTCCTGATCTAAGCCAATAATAGCTCAACCCCTGTAGCGCCTTTTAATTGAGCCAGCTGGGCCCTGATTGGCTGCTTTCCTGCAGCCTTTCTAGGCAGGCCTGGAGGACCCTACTTCACTGCTCCTTTTCTGGGGCAGGGTGAGGTAGGACCGCAAGGCCTCCAGCAGGGGACTCAAAGGACCTGGTTTGCCTCCCCTGCTGGAGGAGGCCACAGGCTATGCTGAGTCTCCATTCTGGTCCAGGTGGAGGGGGCTGATTGGTCCAAATGTATTATGGGTGGGGTTAAGGGCCTACAAAGCTGGTTTCTAGGCCTGAGAAGCTCACTCCAGCTTGGAAGCTGAGTCTATTCAGAAGTCTGCTCCAGAGCTAAGGTGCTCACACTAATTTGAGGGTTTAATACAGATCAGAGTCTCACTTCAATCTGGTAGCCTGGTATGGTTCAAAAACTCACTGCACTTTAGAAGCTTATTATAGTTCAGAAGCTTGCTCCATTTTAGCTTAGTTTAGGAGCCTGTTCTAGCTTTTGGTGCTAACTCCAGTCACAAGAGTCCACTGTAGCTTCTGAAGCTTAGTTGGGTTAGGACCTAGAGATGGCAGGCTTTAGTTCAGGGTTTCTGCCAGATATCTTTGTGTCTTAAAGTTGGATTTATAAATGGGGGAGGGGGAATACTATTGGCATTTTGTAAGCTAAATGAACATACTCTTTATGGGATATTAACATTAAAATCCATTCTTTTTTAGAGCTGGCTGAAAATGGGATGTAACTTGTGAAAATTTTATCTCCTTGAAAATTGAATTTTTGAAAATTCTCACCAACTCTAACTGTGTCATCCATATTTTAATACACTCCTGGCTCTTTTCCCATGTCACTGGATGTTTGAGTCAATGACCCACAGTTCACAACTGTAATGTGATGGTTTTCAAAGGTTCAGGCCTAAGCTTTTTGTGTGTGTGTGTGTTTGTGTGTGTGACTAGTATCAGTGGTGACACTGTAGGCTAGTTCTGTGCAGTGCATTGACCAGAAGATACTTAAATCAAAGTGTGATTCTAGTCTATAAAAGGGTTGTCATTTGATTTTCTGCAGACTTAACAATATACCTCTCCTCTTCTTAAAAAAACAAAAATACTGACAGTAACATACCAAAGATATAAGACAAGAAGAGCAGCATATATCTACAAGACTGTAGTGCCTGGATTTCATGTTCTATAACAGCAGATGACAATACGGTTCCCAATATCCTAATGAACAAAAAAACTGAATGAGTTCATAGCTTTCCTTAAAATGATTCAAATCTTCAAATGGTGGATATTTTTTAACCACACAAACTTGTGAGTGAATATTTAAAAAAAAGCAAAAATTGAAAACATGGGGAGCACAAAAGATTGCCATGATCATGCCTGGTGAAAACTATTAGAATGTGGTTTGTGCAGATAGTGAAATAACCCCATGCTGGTAGCTCAGAGACATCTGCAGATTGAATTCTGTCAGATCAATATAAGAAATGGTTTTTCTATACTATGGCTGTGCTTTCAATACACTATCAACACTTACTGTAATAGGCAGCAAAATGCAGCTTCCACGGCTTGTTCTGTATCACCATTTCAGACCTGAGTTAAAATATGTAAAATATTTTTAGCTATGTCACAAAAGAGGGATATATTTATGCATACAACATATCACTCCACCCACCCACTTCCATTTTTGTGCCCTGTAAAGTCTAATTCTAAAGAATAAAGCCTCCAGCAACTTTTTATTTGGTGCTTCTTGTCTGAAACTGAGGATTTATTTTATATAAACAGACCATTAAATTCTTTCATCTATTCTGAGAAAGGAAAGAAGATCTGATCCAGCCATCTTCCTTACTATGTTTGTTCTCACTAGAATGGATGGCTCCTCTTTTTGGAAGAGACTAGATATGGTAGAAATACTGTTGAAACTAGGTAATTAAACTGATTTCCAAACTAAGACATCTACAAAGTGATCTTCAAGGCTAAAATGTAAAGGTTCTGTATGTTGAAAGACTTGCTATCTTCTGTACTGGGCTTGAAAGTACATAACCAAACCCCCTCTGGTGAAGAAACATACTACTTTGTTAAGAAGGATGTTACACTCTTTGACCTATGTTCGCCTCACCAGATCACAAATATAGGAAAGCCTTTAAAAGACAGGTTGTTCTTACTCTGAAAAATAAAAACAGAATGTCAGCAGTTTTTATTATTATAGCTCTAGGGAACTAAATTGGAATTTTTTTAAGGTAAAGGCATCAGACCATTAAAGCGTATCTGTTTATGGTTATAGAAAATGGAATAGAAGATCTTTAGCATATACTGTATTCATAGTGTCATCAAAACATTCATTTCAGGTCTGGGAGGTTTATTAAGTTGCCTTTATGGGTTGAGGGTGTATATACAGGTTTCAGAAATAAGGTCATTTCAGAAGTCAAACTACTCGGTGGGGGAATGTTGACGCTCCAAGACAAGCTTTTTAAAGAATATTTAATTGTGGTTGTTTCTCTTCCCACATAGACAATGGCTTGGAGAAACCACTTTTTCATGAAAATAAATTTGCTCTATTCCCAAATGTAGTTAGACATCATCCAGCAAATCCATGTGTTACCTCAGAGCTAATCCATTTATCTTCATGAGCAAAAAAAAAAAAAGGCCATACAGAGAACTTTTCCCCTTTCTTTGATACTCAGCCTTGGTGATCTGGAAATGGAGCCAGAGCCACAAATTAATCATACCTAGCATCCTGATGTTGCAACACAGGGGTTGATGTCATCATGAATTGATGCCACATCTGGATGTAAACCTCACAGGCCACGTCAGGAAGTCATGCCACAGCTATTTTGTGGTTATCTTCAACTCTGCTTGACAGCATCTTCTCTCCCCTCCCCTTTGCATCCCTTCCTGGATGCTGAGAGAAACAAGCCTTATTTCTCTTTCCTCTCATTTCTCCTCTCCAGCCCTTTTTCACTGATGGATGGGGATACCAGCATCTCCTATTAGTCTTCTCTAAAGGTGAGCCCAAGCTGCAAAGATCATATCTGGATCTTATCTTTGACAAAATTCATAGACGTTTATTGGAAGTTTTTGTTCAGGCTCTTCTCTAATTTGCTCACCTCCTAACATCTAAGTGTGTGTCAGGGACCACTGGACAGGCTAGGTGACTAATGTTGTGTTTATTTTCTCTAGCCATGCAATAAGAACCACAGAAAACAAGACAACCACATGTGTAATCTCCAAGAGTACACATCCTATCACTACTGCAGAGGCACAACAGTATAACTAAGGGGTATGTCTTCACTAGCAATGTTAAAGTGCTGCCACAGCAGCTCTTTAACATGGCTATGGAGTCGCGGCATCAGGGCTGGGAGAGAGCTCTCTCAGCGCTGTAAACAAACCACCCCCACAAGGGGAGTAGCTACCAGCGCTGGTGCACTGTCTACACTGCCACTTTACAGTGCTGAAACTTGCAGCGCTCAGGGGGGTGTTTTTTCACCCCCCCAGGTGAGAAAGTTGCAGCGCTGTTAAGTGACACTGTAAACAAGGCCTTACTCTGCCTTTTAACTCACCACGGAACTTGCAAATTAGAATTAGGCCCAAACCAGTTAAATTAAAATGAGAACCAACCTGAAACTTTGCCCAAAATTGAAACCAGGCCCAAAAGTTTTTTTGAGTTTAGAAACTTTGATTAACTTAAATAATTCTGGTTTTCCTATTAATGCAAGGAAGGCTGATCTCATGGTATTTCTAAACTCACAAAAATCATTGGAAAAACTCATAAAAATGTTTTTTCCTCAAGGCAGTGGGCATTCTAAGTAATGATCCTGCGATCTAGACACACATAGTTAAGTGGATAAAGTAGATGGCTGGATGGGTACATGGATGGATAGATTGGACAGATAAATTAACATCCAGCTCCAATGTGTAGACTCAAGAGGTTCCTGTAGTTCACATAAGGAACATAGAAACATCCAATGAGTTGCTAAACCCTAAAATGTTATCTCCTTACCAACTGGAAGTCTGCAATATAGGCTAACCTCCAATACTGTACCAATTCTACAAAAAATGAGTAATCGTTTCTTGAAAAGATCACTCAGATTCAGGTGTATGACATGTCTGTGGCACTGATGTTGCTGAATTTTTTTTTTTTAATTAATTTTAACTACCACTTTGTCAAACTAATTCCAAACATTCTTCCAGAATACACTGGATGCTAAATAGCCTCATGTGCATAATGCACAGCTGTAGTAAAACTGCTTCATTACGGGTTGTTTAATGCTGTTTATTGCATGCCCGTCAGTTTTTGGATTGCCACTAGTGAGCTGCATTTTGAAGTTGCATGCTAAATTTTGCTGTGGCAAATTAGTATCTACCAAGAACATATTAGCAAATAAAGGAGTGCATCTGTTCCAAACAGTGGATTTTCTTTGTATAATGAAGATTGAAAGACTCGACTGTAATAAAGGAAATGCTATATATACTAGATCCCCAATATAAAGCTGTTATAAATAGAATAATCTCACTGTCTAATAAACATTAGAGTCAGGTAGATGCTCTACACTTTATGTAGGGGCAGCATTGACTAGGGCCTCGGGGGCAGGATCCGAACACTTTATTTAGCTCAGGTGAGGACAGCAACGCTATAAGTATTCAAAAGCATTTCAAGCAGAAAGAGTTCTCCAACTCTCCTGCCACTACTGTTATTCTTTGTCCAGTTTCAGCTACCCCAGCTGTTCCTATTGTCCTGATTCCTAGGCTCTGGTTAGTTCCCCTTGTCTCCCCCATATTATAAAGTCAGTTCCAGATCCAAGAACATGAAGCTCCTTTGATGTTACACCAAAACTTCAAGAAAAATCGCTCCAAGATAGTGATACCAGCATATGGGAACCATTGGCTTTAGGGCTCATTTTTCACAGTAGTGTGATTATTTTATAGGGCTGTATTTCATCTACTGACTAGGCACTGAGTTGTGTCTCATTCAAATGAAAGGTTTCTCAAGGTTACTATTGAATGGGAGCTGTAATGCTGTTTCTTGTCTCCGATGTAGAGGAGAGACATGATTTTGGTAAGATGAGTGTCTGTTTAACATTACTCAGCAATGAATAAGGCCTCCCTTGATCTTCCTGGACCTTTCCCATGTTGTAGACTGTTCAGTTAAGAACACAAGTGGTGATATATATGTCTGAGTAACATGATTTTTTTTTTCCCCTCTGGGCTGGTGTCGTAACAATTCAAGCATCTTTTGTGGTTAAAACGAGGAGTCCTTGTGGCGCCTTAGAGACTAACAAATTTTATTTGGGTATAAGCTTTCGTGGGCTAAAGCCCACTTCATCAGATGCATGAAGTGAAAAATACAGGAGCAGGTATAAATATATGGAAGGATGGGGGTTGTTTTACCAAGTGTGAGGTCAGTCTAATGAGATAAATTAATTAACAGCAGGATACCAAGGGAGGAAAGATAACTTTTGAAGTGGCAATGAGAGTGGCTCATTACAGACAGTGACAAGAAGGTGTGAGTAACAGTAGGGAGAAAATAGTATTGGGGAAATTAAGTTTAGGTTTTGTAATGAGCCAACCACTCACAGTCTTTATTCAGGCCTAAATCATATTCACATGGCAGATTCATTGTGTTATAAAAACATAACTTGTTTGCAGTAAACGTATAATCAAGTATGTTTTTATAAGGGTAGGTTGGGCAGCACTAGATGCCACAAGACGGGCATCAGACAAACAATTTACATTAGGAATAGTGTTATTGGTAATGCACTGAAAGTGGAAGTGTGCCAAATTTTATAAATAAAGCAGAACAGCATGCTGGAGTGAGGATGTTGATAAATGTAGAAAGGATTATATATTGTGAGAGCAAAAAGAAAGTGGGGTTTTATCATGGGGTACAGTCTCTGTTCTGGGATTTTTATGATTAATGGGGATAATACCTCTATATATTTTACTGTGTGTAATGATGCCCTTTATAAATTGTCCTTTGACTAAGTTTGTAATAATACTCCAATAGCTCACATGCTGGAGGCTTGGGTTTGAGGAGTTTTGTGGTCTTAGCTCTACCTCTTCTGACAAGTGTGAAGTCCAGGCAGGCATGATGTACAGTGAAGCTGGTAATTGGGAAGTCCTATACAACCATTGAATGCTACAACTAGCTATTTGGATTTGATGTCCTGTTAACCTCTGACTCACCAAGACATGATTTGTCCACTGTAGTAGGAAGAGGGCCCGAGACGTAAACCTTTGTGTCAGAGTCCTGGTTTGAGGCCTGGGCTAAAGTAGTGGTCAAAGCTTTGCTGATATAAAGCAAAATCAGGTTGTGAACTAGAGGCAGGGCCTGCTCACGGAACCTGTCAAGAACATTTTTGCTGATACTGCAAAAACACACATTCCTAAAAGGTGCTAGGCACAGAGCACTCAGGCAAACACATTCCAGAAAGATGGTACCAGAACACCTCAATACCAACACATTTCCCAAAGATGACAGGAACACATTGACCCATCCTAACCCTAAGGTCAGGATGACAGCATGATGGATAGAGATGGTTTGATCGGACAAACATGTACAAGGTAATGGATGGCACCTAACCATGTCAGAGGGGCAATATGTAACGTGTTTGTATCGGTGTATCAAGAGCTATTTCTGAGGGGGTGTCGGGGTCTAGTTGACGGGACAGTGGAAAGTCCCAATTCTGACTGAGCTGGCCCATTATCACGGGCATACATGTGTTAGTGTATCTGTAACCATTGTGCCGTGGCATTAGCACCGTGCTTCATCAGCAATAAACCTGAGCAAGTTCCTTTGCTGAAAACTGAGTCTGTGAATTTATTGGGCAGTTCAATCAAAGTCTGCACAGAGCTGGGACAGCACGCAGCCGATATCTGACCACACCCACCTGTAGAAACATTTAATGCATTGGCATGCTCATACTAGTATATGCACCAGAAACGTCTTTTGGATAAAATGTCACATAACAATAATACCTATCTCTTACATAGTGCTTTCATTAGTAGGTCTCAAAGCATTGTACACAGGAGGCCAATATCATTATCCATGTTTTGCAGATGGGGAAACTGAGACACATAGGGGTGAGGTGGCTTGCCCAACGTCACCCAATAGGCCAGTGACAGAACCCCGATTTAAGTCCCTGTCCCTGTCCAGTGTGCTGTCTGTTAAATCACACTGCCATTCAAGTAGTTGGAATACTTTCTATGTTAGGTGCTTATGTGGTTCCTGTTACCACAGTATTTGGAGTGCCTCTGAATATTTAATGTGCTTATCCTCACAACAACCCTGTGAGGTAGGGAAACATGTTCGTCCCCATTTTACAGATTGGGAACTGAGGTACAGCGAGACTAAGTGATTTGCCCAAGGTCACAAATGAAGTCTGTGGCAGAGCAGGGACTTGAGCTTCACATGACTGGTCCACATGTTATGGTAAAGCCAACAGAGTCACGGTTAGCTCTCAGGGATGGGCTTTGTTTTCATACAGAAAGTCGAAATTTCTGTTTGTGATGATGACCATGATATTCAAGAAGCAGGTATGGTGTAGCTGACGGCACTGAAATTCATACAGCCACAGAATATAGCCCTTTATAGAATTTTTGCCTCTAGAGACTGTGTGTGAGCGAGAGAGTGTGTGTTTTAGTGACAGTTGCTGCACCTACAGAATTTCAGTGGAAGTACTGAATATATAGATGCAGTCGTCATCATCATCATGGCAAATCCCAAAGGGACACGAACTCCTTGCAAATTAAGCAATACCCAGATTGATCTCTAGCTAGGTCATTATGGTGGTCTGATTGTATATTCAGTTTATGTCCATCACTAGCAATACTATCGCTCCACCGAACCTTTTGGCACACACGTGATCATTAGCCATGCAGCAGCATTCCTTGGTACATACGTTTCAGAATTAATTAGTCTTCCATACTTATCATATGTCTATACCAAGAAAGCTGCCGAAACTGAACCAGTGCCGTTGGAGGTGGTTGCTGGGTTTTGGCTTCAAATATTCTCATTGCTGATCTTGTTCTGCCACTTGTTATGGAGTAACTGATGGAGAGGCTAAAAATTGAAAATTTCCATCCAATGTTCTTCAGCCTTCCTCAGCGCCCACATTTAATTTCCATACAACAGAATTGGTATAACTGTGGTTCTATAGGTCCACAACTTCATGGCAAGCTTGATGTCACAATGTCCTCACAGAAGCCATTGAAGGGCCCAAAACATGGTAGAAGCTGCTGCTCTATGAGCATCCACATGTTTCAAGCATCCTCCAGCATTGTCTATGACACTGCATAAATATTTGACAGCTGCCATCCAGGAAGGTTAATATTGAGCTGATTGTAATCTGGAGCTGGAGGCTGCTTGATAGTAATGTCCAGGGACTTACTTTATCCAGATAAGTAACCACACCGATGTGCACTGCTTCTTGCTTGACTAGATGGTCCATCATCTGCAGCAATTCACCAAACTGAGCCAACAAGACAATGTCATCATATACGTATATCGTAATGTAATTATACCATAGTTATCATCATGCCAGTTCAAGGAAATAATATGCTAAAAATATGAAGAGTTCACCCTAAACATGTGATACTTCACCAGAAGCAACAGAAAGGTATGTTATTAACTCTTCTCCCCACCAAGCTTCTGCACTGCCAAGTCATTTCCAGGCATTTGACCACTTAGTCTCAAAATATCAGTATTCTCCATGATAAACTGTCATTGCAGAAATAACACATGAGAAGGGATGGAAGGAGGAAGGTGGTTTTGTGGTTCATCCAGTTCTGGAGAAACCAGCTGTGACGAGTTGGATCACAGAAACCCCCTTGGAAGCTGCCACCCAATGTGCAAAGACTACCCCTGCTTCTGTTTTCCCTGCCAGCTCAGGACTCCAGCACCCTGTCTTGCTGAGCCAGACACTCCCGTCCGCTCCAACACAGACCCAGGGTCTGAATCACTTGTCCCAAAGCTGCAAGTTTACCTGAAAACAGCTCACAGAAGTGTGCTTGTCTTTAGCACTCAGATGCCCAACTCCCAATGGGGTCTAAACCCAAATAAATCCGTTTTACCCTGCATAAAGCTTATGCAGGGCAAACTCATAAATTGTTCGCCCTCTATAACACTGATAGAGAGATATGCACAGTTGTTTGCTCCCCCAGGTATTAATACATACTCTGAGTAAATTACTAAATAAAAAGTGATTTTATTAAATACAGAAAATAGGATTTAAGTGGTTCCAAGTAGTAACAGACAGAACAAAGTAAGTCACCAAGCAAAATAAAATAAAATGCGCAAATCTATGTCTAATCAAGCTAAATACAGATAATCTCACCCTCAGAGATGCTTCAGTAAGTTTTTTCTCAGACTGGATACCTTCCAGGCCTGGGCACAATTCTTTCCCCTGGTACAGCTCTTGTTGCAGCTCAGGTGATAGCTAGGGGATTCTTCATGATGGCTCCTCTCCTCCTCTGTTCTCTTCCACCTCTTTATATATCTTTTGCATAAGGCAGAAACCCTTTGTCCCTCTGGGTTTCCACACCCCCTCACTGGAAAAGCACCAGGTTAAAGATGGATTCCAGTTCAGGTGACATGATCACATGTCACTGCAAGATTTCATTGCCCACTTGCCAGCACACACATATACAGGAAGACTAACAGGTAAACACAGCCATCTGCAGACAATGGTCCTGGTTAATGGGAGTCATCAAGATTCCAAACCATCATTAATGGCCCACACTTTACATAATTACAATAGGCCCTCAGAGTTATGTTTTATATTTCTAGTTTTAGATACAAGAGTGGTACATTTCTACAAATAGGATGATCACACTCAGTAGATTATGAGCTTTGTAATGATACCTTACAAGAGACCTTTTGCACAAAGCATATCCCAGTTGCATTATATTCACTTATTATCAAATCTTTATAAAACTATCCCAGTTACATTATATTCACTTATTATCATGTTTTTATAAAACCATATAGACTGCACAATGTCACACCAGGAGTTCTGCATTGTGCCACAAAAACTTTGTGTTTGAACTTTGACCTCCACTCCCATTGATTTCAGTGGAAGTTAGGTACCTAAATACCATTGAGGATTTGGGCCCTCAATCTCTGGGTCTATTTTTCTCATCTGCAGATGAGGATAAAAATACTTCTGTCTGTCTCAGATATTTAAATTATAAGATCTTCAGAGCAGAGATTGTCTTTTACTATGTGTTTGGACCTAGCATTATATGTTACTGTAATACAAATAACAGCTATAAGGTGTTATTTCATAAACCATCAATCCATTTTGCATCACCTACAGAATTTTCCCCACCAAAAGTAAGCAATGAAGCAGGTAGCAAAATTGTCCCCTATCTATAAAGGTTCCCCATGTTCGACGCTTCCGGCTCTCTTTTTCTCATTTCTTTTTTATCCACAGAAAGATTTGGAAGCAAGATACTATGTTTCCATTAACTGAGCAAAGCTGCCACCTGACTAAGGAAGGGTTAAAGAAATAACAAATATCCCCTCAAGAAATTCCATGAAAAACACTGAAGATAAGCACATGGAAAACTCAGACAGCAGGCCTTCTGTTAAGTATGAGACAGAAATTTCCCTGCTTCAGGTAAGGAAGATAGAGACTCTGTTAAATTATATTCCCTGTGAGTGTTGCTAAGGCATACTTGCACATATTATATGAGGTAGAAAATTAGTACTTTGAATTGTTATGGTTACATTTGCAGTAAAATGTAAGTGTTTGCAGTTTTTCAGAAGTTTGCCTAGGGTTGGTCATGCAGTTCACCCACTGAGAAGAAAATTTACTCATTGTAAAGTGATGAAGCAGATCAACGGTTATAAGGAAAACTACTGCAAACTCTAACTAACAAACTGGTTTTGTTTGAGGGGATTAATCTAGAGATGAACAGGCTTTACTGCCAGGTCTTGGCTCCAAGTTTAAGCTCTGAAAGGACCACCAGATCATCTGGTTTGACTTCCTGCATATCACAGGCCACCGACATCCACACATTAAATCCAACAACTGAAATTAGCCCAAAGTATTACAGCCCACAGGAGACTAAACCGTTACCAGCCACAGGCAGAAAATAGGAGTGTCTGAGGCGCACCAATGCGAAAAGCCCTTGCAATGTCAGGGAACTGATTGAATGAGATATACTTAGATGATCCTGGCAAGTGACCCACACCCCATTAGCTGTAGAGGAAGGAGAAAACCCCCAGTGTCACTGCCAATCTGACCTGGGGGGAAATTCCTTCCACACTCCACATATGGTGATCAGTTAGACCCTGAGCATGTGAGCACGAGCACGTCCATGAACCAGCCAGCCAAGCAGTTCAGAGAGTGAATTTTCAGTTCCACCTCAGAGCAACAACCCCTGTTTCCCCATTCAGTGAACCATCTGCAGCTGGGGCATTTTCAGATGCTGCAAAGGAAGGAGACAAAAATAAAACATCCTGCACCACTCAAGAAAATATTTCAGGGAAAACATCTCTTCCTGACCCCTGCAGGCTGAAGGATTGAAGCATGGGATTAATAAAGATTTGGGGCGTGATCCTCCATATACTTTGAGCCAGTGTAAACCAAGAGCAACACAACTAAAGTCAGTAATTACATGGGTGTAAAACTGGTGTTTGTGAGAAGAAAATCAGGGCCTTTGATTTGGGAGGGGGGTGTTGTCTTTGCTAATGAGGAGTGTGGGCTGTGCTGTGCTGATCTAGTTACTATAGCAGTTAGAAAGGATTTTTAATAGGATAAGTAACTCTCATATTTTGCAGGAATTACATGCTTTTTCTGTATGTATACCATATGCATGCCAACAAAAAAACATACACATGTGACTTAGATAAAGTGCTCTTTTACAGATGAGGAACTGAGGCATAGAGAGACTAAGGGAGTTGACCAAGGCCATCCAGAAAGTCTCTACCAGAGCACCGAATTAAACATGCGTCTCCTGGATCCCAGGCTAGTGCCCTAATGACCGGACTCATCTTCCTCTCAGTAGTTGCACTGTCCAAAGCTTCAATAAATCTCATCTCCTGTATCTGCCAGACAGCATTCTTCATGAACCACTTATGTTACCACATGTGTGGGATGTTGTTACCATTTCCCTTTTCTGTAACAGTGTATGTGCACCAGAGAAAACTACCCTGCTGAATAGCCTAGTTGGGCCTTTTCTTGGGTTTTCCATGCCCAAGCCATATGGTGTGGGGAAATACTTATGTACAGGGAAACAGTTACATTCCAAAATATTTTTCAGTGGCTGCCGCATTTCTGTGAGTGAAAATCATGGGAAATCTGTGGATGCATGTCAGAATCACTCAGTGACCAAAGAAACAAGAGGGAAGCTTTTCACTTAAAGCCCGACGCGCATTCTAATTGCTTTCATAGGGCCCAGTCCTGCCGAATGCTGAGAGCCTTCAACTCCCATTGGGCCAAATCCTCAGCTGATGCAAATCAGTGTAGTTTTACTGGCTTCATTGGATGTATGTTAATTTACAACAACTGAACATCTGGCCTCTTCTCAATCAGGTGCTCGGGAACACTATTTAGGAAATGACTTTATGTATGTATACAGTATTTATGCCAGCCTAGAGAGAGACTGAGATTAAATGTTTCCTTCAGTAGTTAGAGCACATGACTGAGAGCTAGGATTTCTGGGTTCTATTCCTAGCTTTTACACTGAATCTCTGACCTGCACGACCCTATAAATCACATTAGAACCAGATTGTGCCTGATAGATATTGGTACATGTTGGATATAGACCAGGCCAGAGTTACTCCCCGCACTGGGGGGGGCTCAAAGGGAAAACTTTTGATGAAAAATGCTGATGCGAACATTTTTATTTTCTGTTTTTGTTTAAATTTGATTCTAAATCATCCAGGTATTTGATGTGTTGGGGTGGGGGCTGGGTTGCTAAAAAACTTGAAAATTTGCCATGAAAACAAAAACTTGTTTGCAAAAATTTCTGTTGCATTGTAAAACCATTTTCCAGTGGGGGGTGGGAGAGGGACATTTTTATGAACATTTTCCACTGGCTCTAGTGCTCAGCCTTTCTCAGAAGGTGTCCAACACCTCCAAAAATTGAGTGGATAGCAAATTCCAATATTTTGGGAAATAATCTATTCACAGACGGGCTGAGCAGAAACTATTGTGAAAGCAGCATTCAATTTCTCACAGTTATTTGCCTGGTAAATGTGTTTGACTCTTATTTTGTATGTTTAGGGTAAAGATAGAAGTTCTGAGCTTTAAAATATGTGTTTGACTTCTGCTAGACACCCAAAAGAAAGATCTCTTTATGTACCAAAAGGGCTCCCTCCCAGTTGGATTTTGGAATATGATGTTTAAACTGCTCAGAACAGGATGCTTTATGGAGTAAAATCATTTACTGAAAGAGAAAGGTGAGAAGTGGGTACCTTATTTCCATATAAAAATAGCCTGGAAGCACACGTGGGAATGTGTTAAAGAGATAACAATGCCCCGGGGGGCATGTTTGAGTTCCAATGATACTACTCCACAGCAGAGAATTGGCCCAAAATTGAACATCTCCTTTTATGGCCGCTGTAAGAGAGTGAATCTGTCTCTGCAAAACAGCATAGAGATGAGGTGATGAGGGGAGTGATTAAAAGGTGAAACCAGTGTTGCCTTGTAAGCCCGGAAGCTGCTCCAGGAACTAAAATTACTCATTTGCCTTTAAAACAATCACCCTCAACCACAAAGTAGAGGCTCTCTTAAAGGTCACCTCATTATGGCTTAGATAATAAACATTCACTGTTTAAATTTAATCAGAATAAAAATTATAGGGGCACTTGTCCAGATTGTCATGTACAATATTCTGATGCTGAGCTATTAGTTAAAAACAAAGGTCACCATTACCTCTTTGTTGTCTGCTAATATGATTTTGAATATTACTGCTTTCCACCTATTACTATTTACACTGGGAGATTGGCTAGGCTCATTAATGTGAATGAATGCCAGGAGATGACATCATTTACATTTAATTGTCTTGTTTATCAGCCATGTCTACATAGTTGTTTTAATAAAGGGCAGAGAAAGATAAAGGGTACATTTGCATTCTCTCAGGAGCTTCTGACAAGGGTCTAGAATGTTGTTGACATTTATTGTTTGCAAACGCGATAATCAAATAACAGTTCTATTAGCAATTGTTGCTCTGCTTTTTTTTTTTTTTTTTTTGCTTTTTTTTTCCATTAGGAGACATAATTTTTTCTTGGCTCCTGGGCTATTAATGGCAGTATATGCCTCCAGAAAGCCCTTAAGCACGTGCTCAACTTTGACTTCACTGTGACGTAAGTAGGGGCTTAAAAGCTAAGCACGTGCTAAATGTTTTATTTTGTGAATTGGGGCCTCTAAGACTCAATACTACGTAAACTGGTCAGATTTTTTGCTTTTTTGCTTTAAAGAAGATAACTGAGCGATGTAAATGAAGCACACAATGAATTGCTAGTTTTTCAACCTTCTTTTAGTCACATCTGTGATTAAAATATAGATTCATATATGCAGAGTGCCATAACCCCTCCAGGCGTGACCTCACAACAGATCTATGTCAGTCCATGGCTGCCAGCTCTCCTGCTCTTCCCACCTTCATGCCTCAGTCACAGGTCATCTTCCTACTTATTTTCTAACATTTAACTCCCTTGAGGGTGCAGCTGTTAATTGCTTTTTGCACTTATATATTAGTCGTGAAGTGCTAACTTTGACCAATAGTATACATTCAGTCATGCAGTTTTCACCTATGGAGTTCTGTATTCACCTATTTGAATAATAAGGGTTTTTCAGTGGGTTCTAGTGCCTGAGAAATGTCAGCCCATTTTATTTTCCATACAGAGTAATGATATGACTGACCGTTTGGAAAACAGGATCACACTTCGTTAGGTTGCTCAATTTCATGAGCTACACAGTATGAAACCTGCACACTCAGGAAGGAAGGAGGACATTAGGCACACAGAAGCTGGAGCAGACTGGTGAGTTGTCAGTCTTTAATGGTGGCCAGAATCAAACACATCAAAGGAAGGTGAAGAACTCTGCAATAGGCAGTTATGGGAAAACCTGCCAGCAACGGAAGTTTGTTTTCTTCCTGACTCTCTAAGTTATGGATTGACATATACCCTGAGGCATAACGGTAAACAACCCTTCCAAAATTCTTGAGGGTTTTGTTTTAATACTTAATATTGAGGGGATATTTCATGATAAACCGAGTGAAAAGACTTATCATTTGGTCATGTAAGTGCAAATCTGGTGGCCTTCTTATCCAATCCTTAGTAGACATTGGTTCACCATACAGTTTGGTAAATTAGTCTAATGGTCTCTTCTTCTGAGATACCTATGATTGGGATAGCAGGGTTGCTGCTGGTCAGGCCTGAAAAGAATACTTTGATATGCTGTGTTGTGTGGGTGAATTTAGTGCTTGTGAAAATTAAGTGGTTAATAGAACTGGTTAGAGCCAGACATATGGCTGGCAGGTTCTATGCAAGTGCCATTAAACAATTTAGGCTTTATTCTCTACTTCATTACACTGGTTTTGTGCCAGTGTGACTCGCACAACTGGAGTTGGCTTCGATGAAGCTGCACTGGCAAAAAAACAGTGTGCCACAGTAAAAATCAGCCCCTTTGTTTTCATTAAAACTAAATCCAGCCACAACATGTAAAAATGTATTCTGTGTCCTTAAACAACCAACAACATATCTCTGGAGGAAAAGGGTTGTATGGCTTGGACTAGCCGGTAAAATCAGTTTTCAGAGTGCCAAAGAGCAATTCCCAAGAGCCTTCTATATTTGGGGTGATCTCAAAATAACCCATAATTGCTTAACTACTATTATGACACAGTAGCAAGAAAAATAAGTGTAGTAGTGCCTAATTACCCTAGCAGGCAAAGGTGTGAAATCATTAGCCAGTAACATATGGGCTTGAGCTTGGGTAAATTCCCAGTGAGAATTCTTTTTATTCCAAGCACATTTTATCATTTAATTTGAGAGTGTTAATCCATGGGTGAGCCTCTGTCTGTCGCTCTCTCACTTGCTTTCTCTCTTATACAAACATATTCCTCATCTTAATCATGATTCTTCTGATCACATGCAAATACTGTAAGCCCTAGCATGACACTGATGACATGGGGAGTGGGGAGTAGTATTGGGATGTAGAGTCTGCTCTTCATATGGCAGCAGTAAAACTGAGAAATTACTATTTGGGTATTACAAGGGGCCTTGACAATGCTGATCTTATCTATCAGCCTCATAATGAAAAGAAGATCTCCTGGAAACCAGCATTTATGTTCAGTTGCTTCCTATAGGTCTTTTCTCAGAGAGTGACAGTCTTAGGTGCTGTGAACAGAATCAAGTGTATATTGCTGTTCCTTGAAGAGAGAAGAACCCTCTCAAGATTGCTAAATGTAGGCAGTGTGAGAAGACACAGCCACGCAAATGAAATTTTTCAGTTCTACTTTAGTACAGACATTCTCCAGCAGATATATTTAGCATATATTTTAGGTGTCTACAATATTTGTGTGAAAATAAGTTTACGCATGTATTCTCTTTATCTAGCCACGCAAGACTGCAAACACACATTGCACTGCTCAGCTGCATAACAAACAACTTGATACGTGCTCACTCATTTAATCCTCTGATATGTTATTTCTGTGCATTTGAACTACGTAGTCAGTGGATAACAACATACATAGTTAACAGACAGGGCTCCATTTTCAAACATGGGGAACTTAATCCCACATCTGGATGCTCAAATTGCTACTTAGACATGTAAATGCATGGTTTATGCACCTAAGTGCCAATTTGAGTGTCCAAATGCATGACTTGGACATTACATTAAGGCACCCACCGGATTATATTGCTTGCTTTATCTAACTGAATGCACATTATGCACTGTGCATAATTATGTTCTGTTCCAAATAAGTAAAACAATTCATTTTGAGCAGATTTCCAGAGGAAAGTGACACCAATATGGCATATACTTGCAGTAAATATTACAAACACCTTGTCGGATCTGTAAATGCCACACATACCTAGCCAGCTCCCCAAGTGCCACATAAACTGCTGATCTCTGAGTGTCTCATTCTGTAATCATTTCTAAAAGAAGCATAATATAAGCATGGGAGTTTTGGACCCACACCAGTGCTGCTGGGTCTAGGGGTGGTGGAATGCATTGTGATCCCTAAAGCTCAGCTGATTATGTGGAGGTGCATTCAACGCTACGCCCAGCTCCCCGGAGAAATGCAGAGCCCACAGTGTCACAGAATCCAGACATTTCTCGCTCCTGAGATTCCAGGTCTCTAATGGAAATCTTAAAATAGGATTTCATTTTTCTCAAACCTGTGTTTAAGGGGCCTTAGAAAATGAGACTAGATAATACCCCAGGCATTCGTCACTGCAGCTTCTTAAAATGCTATAGTCAGGCAGGCTCAGGCAGAGGCCACTTTAACCCAAGTCTTTTTGGACTAACAGCGTCTAATGTCCCTTGCACATCACAGCGAGTCCAAAATGAGGCGAAATGTGTAGCTTTGAGAAAGTGGGCAAAAGAACAACCCAAAATTGGTAACTTCTGCTCTTGCTGTGCTAGAATTTCCAGCTGGATGTGGCCTAAGCCTCAGTGGCCTCCTAACAATATTGGAAGTGCAGGATCTTTCCTTTGTTTCCCTACACTTTTTGTTTCTTTCTTTTCTTCCTCCCGCCCCCCCCCCATCTCAATTACATTGTCACTTATTTATTTTCTTTGATTAAAATTGCCCCTTTGAAATTTATAAGGGAAGAAACACTTGAAAATTCTCCAAAATTACAGCTAGGCAAACCATGCCCACATTTTTTTGCTTGCGGGTTTGCTTGAATGTCAACATTAATTTGCTTTGTCTCGGCACACTTTATGTGTTTGCTTTTCACAGATCAAGCTCTACTCACCCAAATGCTCGCAGAAAGAGAACTGCAAGCTCACCCACTTGAATATTCACGCTGCAAATGGTGTATATTACATGAGACAGACACTGCTTGTGACCTCACCAGACACGCCAAACCCGTGAAAAAAACGCAGAAATTGGGCTTGTTTTTGGCTTAATTGGCTTGTGAGTTGCTTGTTGGCTAGTTTTTGCCTTGTAGCTTGTTGCTTGTTTGGCTTGTTGCCTGTTGTAGCTTGTTGCTTCTTTTGTTGTTGTTGTTGTTTTGATCGGCTCCCAGCAAGCAGAGGCAAGGCGGGAAAAGCAGGGGCAAGGGGGGGAGAGAGTCAGGGATGCACAGCGGACCCACCAAAGTCCAAGACTGCACGCCAGGGGGATCTAGTCACATAGAGTGTTGGGGTTCTTAGGGATTGGCTTGTTTTAGCTTTGTTTTGAAATGGGATTAGCTTGATTTCTGGCTTATTGTGAAAGTCGGGGTGCTTATTTACCATGTGAAAGTTGGCAACTGTGGACCTCACCTCCCTGCGTGGGCCTGATCCTGAAAAGGCATGCGACTATTCCCTAAAAAATCCATCTCCATGCCCCAGAGTGGAAACAATGAAATAAGTCAGAGAAGAATCCAACTGCCCTCTTAGCAGCGAAGATGACACATGCACAAGCAATTTGTGTCAATGACTGGTGATGACAAAAAATCACAGACCATTGAGCCTTCTTGATATATTTCATGTGGATGGGATGGTGCTGACTTACATACAGTGACTCCTTGCTTAACGTTGTAGTTTTATGTTCCTGAAAAATGTGACTTTAAGCAAAACGATGTTAAGCGAATCCAATTTCCCCATAAGAATTAATGTAAATGGGGGGGTTAGGTTCCAGGAATTTTTTTTCACCAGACAAAAGACTATATTATATATATACACACACAATATAAGTTTTAAACAAACAATTTAATACTGTACATAGCAATGATGATTGTGAAGCTTGGTTGAGGTGGTGGAGTCAGAGGGTTGGATATTTCCCAGGGAATGCCTTATTGCTAAATGATGAACTAGCACTCGGCTGAGCCCGCAAGGGTTAACACATTGTTATTAATGTAGCCTCATATTCTACAAGGAAGCATGAATGGAGGGAGGGGAGACAGCATGGCAGACAGAGACACACTCCCTGTGTGTGTGAGGGAGAGATGCGCATTGCCCCTTTAAGTACACTGATCCCAGTCTAAGTACATTGCCTTTTTAAGTAGATCATTAAGTTGAGACAGCAGCTGGTCCCAGTAAGCTCCCTCCGTCCTGAGCCCTATCGTGTGTTTTCTCCCCTCCTCCCCTGCCGCTCTATGGAGATGGGGTAAGCAGAAGACAGAAGCAGGGGAGAGGGGGACACCCTGATATTAGCCTCCTCTCCTCCGCCCCCCCCCCCACAACAAGCAGGAGGCTCCCAGGAGCAGCTCCAAGGCAGAGGGCAGGAGCAGCACATGGCAGTGGGGGGCGGGACAGCCAAACTGCCGGCAATTGATAGCCTGCTGGGCGGCTGCCTCACAGGGAACTTAGGGGAGCGGGGAGCTGATGGGGGGCTGCAGGTCCACCCTAGTTCCAAGCCCCCACCAGCTAGCTCCAATGGGCTGCTCTTTCTGTAAGCAGTGGACAAAGCAGGCGACTGCCAAATAACGTTATAAGGGAGTATTGCGCAACTTTAAACGAGCATGTTCTCTAATTGATCAGCAACGTAACAACGAAACAACGTTAACTAGGACGACTATAAGTGAGGAGTTACGGTACCTGTGTGACATGGTTCCCATTCCCAAAGTTCTTCACCAGAGCCCAGTTGGAAAGTGCAAGACACTTCACAATTAGAGCTGCAAACCCATATGCCATTACTTTGTGTGAATAGGATGAGCTCAAATTACTTTTAAATTCTGCTCTCAGCCAATAAATCTTAGTCACCTAAGATTTATTCCTGGAGTAAGACCTGCGTTACCCAGAAAGGAAAAAGTATAAAATTGTCTAAAATCCCCTAATCCTGCTTTATCCCCTACCTCTCCCTGAGAGATTCAAAGGGCCAAATTCCTTCAAGCCATTCTCCTGAGTATAAGAGCTGTGTTCTTCCAATCAAGAAAAAAGAATCAATACCATGTGGCTTATGTGACTGGTCACAAGAAACCAACACAGATTTAATTTTGATTATTGATATTCGTAGCAAACTGATTGCAATCAATCATAGAGAAAGAAAACTTGCAAAATGTGTTGAGTTATTTCAAATAATAAATTCACAGACATTTCAATCTGCTCATGGAAGCCTTCATCAAAGGTAAATGAGACTATATTTGTCAGGTAGACTATTTTCTATGAAATATTCTCTCATATCCACTTCAAACATTCCATTACAGAACTTTCTTCATTGCAAAGAAGGTAAAACTCAATTGATTCATAGTCCCTAAAATTACAATGTCAAAAATTCACTGTAAATTGCGTTCCACATAGAGCCACAGAGGAGTAGCCCAGTAAATACAGCAACCTAATTAAGATTTTTCTTAGATAACCTGAAGGAAAAATCGGAAGTTTATTGAGGACATGACTTGGTATAAAATTACTGGTTGGACTGCAGAATTTTCAGCTATGAGCCTACCTTTGGAAACATTTGTATTCATAATGCTGATAAACAAATCAGGCAGATTCGCAAAGGAAGTCAGAAAAGAAATGTGTGTCTTTCGTCAAATGATTAGCACATATCCAGTTTTCCCTCTGCAAAATGTAAATCATCCTCTTTATCTGGAAATTGAAATGGTTATTTTAATCAAGTAACAAAACACCCCTTTTTATACACAGCAGTTGAAAAGCTTGGGCCACAGCTGGTGAAAGTCACTGGGGTTTTTCCATTAACTAGAATGGGCTTTGGATCAGGCACCAAAAAGCATGAACACAAAACCTAAAAAGCCAGAATGTCTCATAGACTTTAACCTGCGTTGTCTTTTGAGATACACACCGAATAATTGGAAATAGAGTTTTGAAAGTGTACAAAATGAAAATTTTGTAGAGGGTCCTGTGGCACCTTTAAGACTAACAGAAGTATTGGGAGCATAAGCTTTCGTGGGTAAGAACCTCACTTTTTCAGTGACTTGCATCTGAAGAAGTGAGGTTCTTACCCACGGAAGCTTATGCTCCCAATACTTCTGTTAGTCTTAAAGGTGCCACAGGACCCTCTGTTGCTTTTTACAGATTCAGACTAACATGGCTACCCCTCTGAAACTGAAAATAATTGCTCTTGACTACATAAAAAGAGTTGAGCTTTATTTGCCAGAGTTTCAGACTTGCATTTCATGTAAGAATTTAAGAACACTATGTTTTCTGACTGATTTACTGAAACATAGGAGAAGAATTTGGTAGTGCCTGACATTTCTGCAAGGATGGACTTGGAAACTGATGAACAGTAATGAGAAACTGTAACACAAAATTTATCTTAGCAGAATTTTCTGATATCCCTGAGCTAATAAAAAGGGCAAGCAGTGTTTTCAAGAGTTACATCAACTTCTCCAAAAGGGCAATCCTAAACATGGAACATATGTAGAGAGGCTTTTGATTATACAACTGAATATCATTCCTTGTGTCAGTGGCAAGAGTTACATTTCCCTTTGGAAAAGCTGGCGTATGTATTAACTTGTTCAAGGCCAAAAATTAGTCATTGGGTAAATTAGATTAAACTCACTTGAAATGGAATTAAAATGATGGAAAACTGCTGAATATAGTTTTTGTAACAATTAGAGTTGCTACAGGAACATTAATGAAGAGCTCCATCTTAATCAACTTGTACTCCTGTCAGTGTCCCTCTTTGTCATTTCCCATTGTCATTTAAATAGCAAATCTTTTTTTTTCTTTGCATAGCACAGTTTCTACTTCCACAACAACTAGCTCTGGTTTGCCTCCAAGTCCTAGGATACTTAATTAAATAGTTAGGAAACACACCAAATTTAAGTTTCCCATGAATGAAGAAAAAGCAGATATGCTCATCAAAACCAGAAAACTTGATAAATGAGTTCCAGGGCTATTTTTCTACAATCATAAATAGTCGAAATGGAGAAGACCTATTAGGTCATCTTGTCAATACCTCTGCCAGTGCAGAACTGCTCACTACAGTATATTTTATATGTTTTTTTAATCTAATCTAGTTTTAAAATTCCCAGAAGTGAGGTTTCTGCAGTATTATTAATTTCATCAGATTACTCCTATCTATGTATCATATGCTACATTCAGTAATTCCTCTCCGTCCCCCTGTTCCCTTTTTTACATATCATTAAGCTAGAGGTATGGATCCCTATATATCTTGAAAAATGTGTATGCGTGTGTGTGAGTGAGAGAGAGAGAGAAGGGAAGCTTTCTGAACTAGCTGTCAATGAGTGCCACGCATCAGAGATTTTTAATCTCGCTCTTAATTAGTGTGATTTTTACTACGCACTCAGGAGTCAGGTGTGCCAAGAGAGAGGCACAACTACATGAGCAGTCTGAGGCCGTGTCTATACTACAAATTTAAGTCGACGTTATATAAATTGACATCGAGCCTCTGATTTAAGCAAGTCGATCTTGCGTGTCCCCACTATGCTCATTGTGTCGGCGGAGTGCAGGGCTTGCATCGACTCCTGGAGCACTGCACTCTGGGTAGGTATCCCACAGTGCATGCAGCCGAGGGGAATTTTGGGTTGGGCTTGCAATGCCTTATGGAACCAAAACATTGGCGCGGGTGGTTCTGGGAACATGGTGCTAGCTTCCCATGATATACTTACCTCTCTCCCTCCCTCCCTGAAATCAACGGCAAACAAACCAAGCCATTTTTGCGCCTTTTTTCGTAAGCCTTTTTTGCACGCCATAGCACTGCAAACGTGAACCCTGCACAGCTGTACACTGTTGTTGTGAGCCTTACAAGCACCTCGTACCTTATCCTGCAGTATTTACACAGCTGATACAGGAATTGCCGCGCTGAACAATGTGATGCCATGCAAGCAGCCCTGCTGGAAGATATAGAGAGGAGCAATTCACAGTTGCTGGTGACAGTCACACGTCACTGTGACATGGTTAAGCGCCATTTCTGGGCCCGGGAAAAAAGCACTAACTGGTGAGACTGCATCATTATGCAGCTATGGGATGATGAGCAGTGGCTGCAGAACTTCCGAATGTGTAAGGCCACTTTCCAGGAACTGTGTGAAGAGCTTTCCCCAGCCCTGAAGCGCAACAATACTAAAATGAGAGCTGCTCTGACAATGGAGAAATGAGTGGCAATAGGTCTGTGGAAGCTTGCAACACTAGACTGCTGTTGGTGAGTGGGGCATCAATTTGGAATAGGTAAATATACCATGGGATCTATTGTGATCCAAGTTTGTAGGGCCATTAACAGATTTCTCCTAAGAAGGGTAGTGACTCTGGACAATGTGCAGGACGTAGTGGATGGTTTTGTCGCGTTGGGGTTCCCTGACTGCGGTGTGATGACAGACGGAACGCATATCCCTATTTTGGCACCAGACCACCTTGCCAAAGAGTACATAAACAGAAAGGGGTACTTCTCAATGGTGTTGCAAGCGCTGGTGGATCACAGGGACTGTTTCACCGACATCAATGTACGATGGTCGGGAAAGGTGCATGATGTGTGCATCTTTAGGAACACAGGTCTGTTCAAAAAGCTGCAAGCAGGGACTTTTTTTTCCAGATGGCAAGATAACCACTAGTGAGGTTGAAATGCCAATCGTGATCCTGGGAGACCCAACCTATCCTTTCCTCCTATGGCTCATGAAGCCCTACACCGGCAGGGGGAACATCAGTAAGGACAGGTTCAACCATAGGCTGAGCAAGTGCAGAATGGTGGAGGAATGTGCCTTTGAACATTTAAAAGGTCGCTGGTGCTGTTTGCTTACTAGGTTAGATCTCAGTGAAAGCAATACCCCCATTGTTATTGCTGCCTGCTGTGTAGTCCATAATATCTGTGAAACTAAGGAAGAAAAGTTTCTGCCGAGGTGGGGGGGTTGAGGCAGCCAGACACCAGGGCAATAAGAAGAGCACATTGAGGGGCTCTGCATCTTCGTGAGGCTTTGAAAACCAGTGTCAGCAATAAGCCAGAGTAATGTGACACTCATCTGTGTTGTTCCTTACCTCCAGTGCATTTTCTCCCCTGTAAACTCTACCGGCACCAACCCCCGTGCGTTAAATGAAGAAAGAGCCCTTTCACCTCAATCCATTGTTTTATTATGCACACAAAAACACAGAGACAGCAAAGAAAAGTAAGATAACCTGGGGCAAAAGGGCTGATAACGTGGTGGGGGGAGAAACAAGAAAAGCTTGCTTACAGATGCACCGCAATAACAATCAAAGGTGTTGTAATTGGTGCCTTTTGGTCCTTGTACCCTCCCCTGGTGTTGAGTGCAAGTGCAAGGAATACCGAACCCCCCCACCCTCCCCCACACACACCTCATAGGACGTTTGGGGGAGGAAGATGTGGAATTAGGTTATGATAGCAGCAGGTTCGGCATAGGCTGCTGAGGGACTCTAGCATCTAGCTGCCTTTCTTGAGCCTCAACCAGATTCCTCAACATGTCTGATTGCTCCTTCATAATCTCCAGCATCGTGGCATGCTCTTGTTCCCTGCATGCTCTCCTGTCGTCCACGTCCTTGGACAGTGTAATCATCCATGCTCTGAGCTCCGTCTTGTCACTCTTGGAGGCACACATTAACTCATTGAACATGTCCTCCTGAGTCTTCTTTTTCTGCCTTCTAATCTGGGAAAGTCTCTGTCCCGGTGTGGAGGATTCGCCGACGGACAAAGTTTCAGCTGCAAGGAATGCAAAGCACAAAGGTAGCATTGACAGTTCACACATTGTTTCTGGTGCAAGGTTAATTTTTTTTTTTATAAAAAAAACCACCCCTCAATACTCTTCACTGCAAGCCACAACATAATCACAATGCTGCTTGCAATACACGGTGATCCCTTCCAACCACAACCATGGCACGTTTGGGAAAGCGTGGTTGTGTGACCCATATTTCACCAAACAGGGGTTGGGGGGCAGATTACTTGTTGAATTCTTTGCGGTTTAAGGGCTATCATTGAAAACTTCTCCCATTTTCCCTAGGTGACCCTATGCGATATCACTCTGCTGAGGGTAACAGAGGCAGCAAGGAGTCTGGGTACAGACCTGGTCCTTATGCTGCAATGCTGTGTGCTGCACTGATGCCAGCAGAGTTAATACTGGAGTGGCATAGGAAAGTGTCCTACCGTGGTGGATGAAATAAGTCAGCCCTTCCCAGAAACCTGAAAAGGATGGCAGAGTACCCGATGAAAGCGTCCTAAAGATCTCCATGGGGGATTCCCGGGCCATCCCTGTGCATATAAACAGTCTTTTTCGGAGAGCACCCTCTGTGTAACTGGAGTGGCCACCGATACCCAGTACACTTACTTTTTTGTTCAGATTCAACATTAAAAATAATAGCATGTAACCTCTACAGTTTGATTGGCAATGTGCACTCACCAGAGGTGCCTTCCCCAGCATCATGCTCTGCCGCCAACTGGTCCTGTGAAGGGATGGGCTCCAGGGTTAAAAACAGTTCTTAGCTGTTGGGGAGAATGGATCCTCTGCTTGCCTGCCTCACATTCTCCTCCTCTTCCTCGTCAACAGTGTCCTCCTCATTGCTGCTTGAGGTCACCCGGAGCTCCTGGGAGCTCTCCACGGAACGTTTTGGGGTAGTGATGGGGTTGCCACCAAGAATCATATGCAGCTCCTCATAAAAGTGGCATGTCTGTGGGGCAGAACCAGAATGACTCTTTGCCTCCCTTGTCTTCTACTACACTTGCCAAAGCTCCTTTATTTTCACACAGCACTGCTGCATATCCCTGGTGTAGCCCTTCTCCCCCATATCCCGTTTGATCTTGGCATAGATGTCAGCATTTCTTCTGCTGGATCGGAGCTCTGCCGGCACAGACTCTTCTCCCAACACAGCAATAAGATCCTCCGCCTCCTGTGTACTCCATGCTGGAGTGCATTTTTGGTCTTGAATCTCCATGATCAGCTGTGCTGGCAAGCTCTCAACGCTGATCAAACAGGAAATGAAAATTCAAAAGTTCCCAGGGCTTTAACAGGAGAGTAGTTGTTTCCTGTGTATCTGACTGATGTGCAGTGGAGCTGATGTCGTGGATGTCGAATCAAGCACTACACCTCTTGTGGAGGTGGAGTACAGAAGTCGACTTTACAGGCCATTTAATTCGGCGGAAGGGACTCAGTAGTGTAGACACATACTTTATCAGATCAATTTAACGTGGCTTATGTTGACCTAACTTTGTAGTGTCTCAGTCTGTCCCAGCTGAAACAAATCTAGGTAGCACTGGGTTGGTTCAGAGGCACACAGAAAACAACAGTTATTCCAATACTAACATTGCATTGTCCCATCTGTATAGTATCATCATTGCAGTTATGAAAGTGAGCAGTAGGATTATGAGGGATACATTCCAATAATGGGTGGGACTCCTCTCTAATAATACCTTCTAAATTCCAGGAAGAAAGAGAAAAATGGAAACTTCCTTTGCTGAATTTGATCAACAAACATATGGCATAAAAAGCCCAAGAAGAACATACACACAAATAAAAATAGAGATAAAGCACAATGCCCATTAGGGCAGTTTTATAATGCATGAAAGTGGTTCCACAAAGTTTGGATCTGATGGGTGGTTCTGTGGCAGCCACAGACACAGAGAACAAGCTGAAACACAAGAGAGTGAATCGCTGGAATCAATATAACAAGCTGTTGTGTTACTTGCTTCTTACACAACAGACATAATACAAAGGAGCTACACAAGCAGAGTTGTGTCCAAATAGCCATGTGTATTGAATACACACAACATGCAAGACCTAGTTAACATGGACACAATACTGATGTGGCTGATTTTCTAAAATGCAGGAACATAGTGGGAGCCACTAGGGGGCTCACAAACAATTTAAAGGGATATTATCTTATTCCTATACACACACAACTTTTGCACTTAAAATAGACAAGCAGCTATCTGACATAATGCAGGAAGATCAGTACAGATGGATGAACTGGACTGACTACTTTTTGATCCAGAAACCACAGAAATTCCATGAGAAAGATACTAACTCAGACTTTATGGGGGTGGGAACCAGAGAAATAAATATTCAATAAATCCCTCCACCCCAACATAAAGACCTAGATGTCTATCAATATCTTGATCAGACTGCTTCTATGCTGCATCATTTTCTCCTACCTGTTGTCTGTCTTGTCTGGCTAGGCTATAAGCAGAGCAGCTGGTGCATACTATGCTCAAGAAGTGCTGGAACGCAAGTACTGGAAGCGCCATAAGATGCCACTCAGGATTCCAAGCAAAAGTGTTGAAACGGCATCCCAGAGCATTCCAGCAGAACTCAAGCACTGAAGCAGAAACCATCTCTTAGTATATTTGTAAAGGACTTAGCCTATCACATTTGGGAGAGGAGCCTGATGGGGGCCTCCAGGCATTACTTTATTACAAATAAAGAATAATCACAAAAATAGCCAACTGCCAGAACTCGCAATTGCCCCTCTTAAAAATCCAGTTACTTTAAATATCCTCTTTACTATGTTTACATTCTGTCATGACTGTGAATGAATCTACTGAGCATAAAAGGCCTTTCATTGTTACAAAACCTCTTTTTAGTTAACAGGGAGGCTGCCATGAACTCTTTCTCCAGAGAGTCCCAACCATCCTGGGATAAGTCTGCCCTAAGTAACCAAGGTGGAGAAAAAAAGAGATTCATCTGGAGGAGTGAGTAATTCTGATATGCGCATGCTCCCCAAACCTCTATCCCTGCAGGATGTTTATCGATAACACCGCAGCACTTCCAATGCACACATATGTGGTTCAATAGAAACTCTGGGTGTTGGTCTTCCCGATTGAAGGCCTGTTCCTATACCTTTTAATCACATGACTAATCTCTTTGAAACCATTGGATACAAGCTGCAGCACTGGGCCAAAGTAACTGGGTTTGGTACATAATTGTCTATATCTGAATGACATAACTAACATTTTACATATTTATGTAATTGGTATATTGGCCCAGTTTTTCAGCTGGGCCATAGTCCTGCCTCTCTTTTTATGGATATAATTTTTCATCCTCAGAAACTGCACCTGAAATTCATTGCAGACAGAAGTAACTATGCTAGGAAGAACTAGATTTTTATTGGTAAATGTTGTTAAACATAGAGTTCACTGTACACACACAAATCAACAAAACATATTTTCATTGATAATAATTGAAATTTACAGATAGGCAAAGTAAGAAAAATACTGCTTTATAACTTATTACAGTTTAATGTAAGGATATTTACTGTGTATATTTTGACATGTGAAGGTGACAATTTGTGTTTTAAAAGTTATACAGCTTTAACTTTTTCAATTTCAACACCTGCTGTTATTAAATAACTATTGTCTGACACCCCCATAATTTCCCTCAACTGTAAAAATTCAAATCAATAAAAATATAAGAAAGCTTAAAAATAAACATCAATATTATCCACTGAATTTATACAAAGATAAAAATTGAATTCTGCTGAGCTAGAAATAACCATCTAATGAATACTGATCTGATTTGTAGGTGTAAACAATCACTTTAGATGTTTGGGGCCTGACCCAATGAGGCAATGAATGTATCTCCATTGACTTCAATGGGCTTTGAATCAGGCCTCCCGTTACTAGCATTTGCATTTGCAATAGATTCTGAGTGCAAAAAAAAGCGGGAACAATTTTTCCTGGCACAATTTTCAACCCACAAGAACAAAGGCCACTTCTGAAAATCCACTCTCTTTAAATCTTTACACTCTCTCTTCTTTTCTATCTATTGGCTTGATCCAAAGCCCACTGAAGTCAATTATATTCTCTCCAGTGGCTTTAATGGGTTTGGATCAGGTCCTATCTTAGATATATCTAGAGTTCCCATCACCATGGAATCTGAGCACTTTCTTATTTTCCTTTTCTTCTTTCCTCCCATTGTCGCCTTTCTTTTTGTTTCTTCTTTGTCTTTGCTATCTTGCCGGGAAGTTTGTTGCTGTCTGTGTTATTAGGTATTATTTTATTGCGTGGTTGGGAGGAGAGCATTAAAACTATAAAAATATTTCATCACCAAGAAATCACTGCCCAGAAAGTAGGATTGTTAGATTATTGTCCATCGTAAATGTAAGTTGAAGTCTGAAAAATTCTACACAATATTTATTTTTTCCAACATGTTTTTCCCAGAAAACAATCCTTTATGTATCAAATTGATTTGTTATGCTTCAAACAAATGATTACAAATCCCTGAAAACCAACCAATGAAAATCAGTAATTTGAATCTATGAAGCACATCAGTCAATACATTCACACTGAAACCTGTCTGACATGCTCATAACGATGCTTCATTTTTATCAGCTTCTTTCCAGATCAATATTTATAGTATTATTCAAACATTTATTATCTCAGAATGGTAATGTCCAGGATCCCCCCTCCCCACACACAAAGGGAATGGAAAACATTGAATTTAGAATAGGTTTTAAATGGCCTGCGGGCTTAGAGTTTTCATCAAATTGTTTATTTTGATTAAGGGTCAAAATGGCGGTCTTTGGACTACCAGGTTATAGACAAGCTTGTAGGATCAGAGGTAACAAAGTCTTTTACAACAGCATTAATAATAAAAATAATGGTACATTTATCTTATATAGCGCCTTGCAGCTGAGCATCTCAAAGCACTTTACAAACGTTAAACAATGAATCCTAACACCACCTGTGTAAGGTAGATGGAATTATTCTTATTACAATGATGGGACACTGAGGCAGAGAGGGTGGATGATGTACCCAGCATTACACACCACGGGCCAGCTTCTGTAAGCAGATCCCTCCTCTTTCTGCCAGTCAGGGGGCTCAAAGGGCCAGGATATTGGGCACAGTCAGCCAGGAAAGAATTCCCCTGTCAGAGGAAACTTCTTTCTGGTGCAAGTATACTGGCTCCATACCGCCACCCTGCCCCTAAGCATAGGGGGCATGTCTGGGAGAGGGGCAAAGGGCAGGGAGAGGGCATGGCAGATCTCAGATAAGCTATGTCTATCTTTCACTGATGTATGGTCCACTGAGGATCTTGCATCAGTGGCACAAGTTACAGCTGCCTGTGAGCATATCTAATTCTTATCAGGGCCAAGGCTGGTCCTAAGAACCAAGGAGCTGGAAGGGATTCACTGATATCCCATCAACAGCACCCCTGTCTCCTTTACTGAGAAAGGCTTCAACATAGGAGGGAATTAAGTCCTGAGTCATTCACTGGTGGAAACAATACACACAGCTTCCACTTGACTATGGTGACTGAATTTACCCTATGTCAAAGTGCAGAATAGAAATTATAAATAAAGGTGAACGCTGCATCTATTGATGACATGTTATCAGACACCACTTTTGCTATATAGTTATGTAATGTATAATACCTGGCATGGGAAATTTCAGCCAGAACAGTTAACGCTTAGCAAAATGATAAGCACCTGAAAATAATATCTTTATAACAGGGAGCATCAGGCAATGATAGTAATAGGCAGTGATACCACCCCCTATAATATATCTCTATATTTACTGAATAGGAGGAGTATCATAATTTAAAAATATAACTGATAATGTAGATTATATTTTTCACATTGTTCGCTCAGGTACATTGGGATTTCTGACTTGTAGTGTATATATGACATTTTTGTTACTTTTGTCTGTCTGTTTCAGAGTCAGTACCAGTTGGGTTGCTTTGGAGCAACGATTTCTAGCCGTATCCTGGCACTCTTGATAGCTCTGGCACAATTCTGTTTTGATTCCTGGACTCTAGGCCAAAGAAATATACTCCGGCATGTGCATTCTTTCCTGAGCCAAGATAATCCATTAATGTAAACCCAGTAGGGCTCCTTGTAGTTTTTATAGTCTTTCCACCTAAAGAACTAGGAGCTGCCCGGTGTCAGATTGTTTACATACTGGGAAGAGACGGAAAGAAACCCTTTTGTCTACCTCCTGACCTGCATGCTAACAGCAGGGAAAAATCCCCATGTGCAAACTCTTTAATCCAGAATGGTTCAGAGAGCTAGTGGCCGCAATTCTAAATTAATCTGTTCCCATGCTTGGGGCAGAAACAAAGACTCGGAAGAGAAGGTGACTAAGGCTACCTTTGCAATCCCAGCATCCTGAAGCATCTGGAGTCCTGTCCTGGAGTCCTCACAGTGCAAGTCTAACCAGCTTCAGGACTGCTCTACCATATTCTCTGTTTCTCCTGCCCTATACTGGGCCTGAGGAAGCAGAAAATAGATAGTGCAGTTTGCCTTCTCCCTCTCCCTCCCCTGGCCTGCCCTAACACAACCCATAGGCTGGGGTCTGGGAGCGGTGCTGGTGAACAGTTGGCTTAAGCGCTCTGCGCTAGCTGGAGAGCCCCACCTCTCACAGAAGAGGTACTCTCTGGGGACTGTTTCTGCTTCCTTTAAAGGCCCCTTTGTGCCAGAAGAGAGACGCAAAGGAGCCTTAGTGCGTAACTGAGACTGTGGCTCATTGACTTTTATTTAAAATAACTGCAGGTTTGCTTGTAATGATTATAATACTTGTGAAAATGAGCCTTGGAGACTGAAGCTTCTCTTTATCCAGACAGCACATATAGCATAGGTATCAGCAGCAAAAGACTTCCCACAATGCCTTGCCAATGTGCCTCAGTATTGCTGCCTCTTCATTAAGTATTGCTTCTCCCTTCTGCCCAGCAAAAGCCAATGTTCAGGGCACTTGCAGGTTACCTTCCCACAGCAGGAGAAATCAGTGTCATGGAATATGAATATATTCTATCCATCTAAGATACTTATATGGCTGCCATCTCCGTAGTCTCTGAGAGCCTCACAATCTTCCATGTATTTATTGTCACAACACCCCTGTGAGGTGGTGCTATGATCCCCATCTTACAGATGGGGAACTGAAGCACAGGGATGCTAAGTGAGATGCCCAAAGAAACACAATGTCTCTGGTAGAGCAGGGAGTTGAAGTTGGGTCTCCCAAGTCCTAGGCTGGAGCCCTAACCACTGGATTTATTCTAAGGATAATGTCCTTTATTTATACACACAACTGTCCTGGAACAGAGAGACAGGCAATTCCTTCCTTCGGGAATCTCAGCCCAACACCAATGTCTGGTTCCCAGGGAACAACTCTGTTTCAAGAACTGACCCCTGACAGAGACCAAGGCAGAGGCCAAATCTCCTACTGCTTATATTGCTCCCTCTACTCAGAACCTCGTATAACCACAACAGCCATTTTGTCCAAGATTAAAAACTTGCTTGCACACCAAGAAAGTGCATTTGGAAGTCCATGTATAAAAGCACCACCTGTCACAACGACATGGCTCTGGAGCAACCAGCTCTAAAACCACTGCATACAGCAAATGAGATCCATCATGATATGTGTATTGTCCCAGGGATATACCCTTTCTATTCCTGACTAGGACTCTGGACCAACCAATGAAGAGATTATCCCAAGAAAATGCTCCCAGGTCTTACATTTAGCCCATCAGGAAAAGAATTCTGTGAGCCTAGACAGTTCTGTGTGTTCCTAGTGGGGTTCTTTGGTTCAGACATGAGTGGGGTTTCAGGGGCAAACCATTTTCATAGGGAGCAGGACAACACAAATCAACACTCCTAGCAGCCTTAACTTTCAACTTGTAAACAGCCACATAGCCAAATATGTACAACTGACACGTGTGGCTAGAGAATCTATGAAGAGCTGTAGGGGCAGAATCCCATCTCATGTTAACTAGAGATGGGCCCAAATCAAAATCACAACTCAGAACACTCCAACGCTTTTGAGGAAATTCAGATCTGTATTCAGATCTGCATTTTGTGACTCATGGAATCTCGCATATTTTACTCAGTCAGAATGATGCAATTGCCATTGTATAAATGATTAATTATGTAACTGGCATATTGGCCCAGTTTTTCAGCTGGGCCAAAGCCCTGCTTCCCTTTTTAGGGATGCAATTTTTCATCCTCAGAAACTGGGCCTGTATTTCATTGCAGACAGAAATAACCATCTAATTAATATTTGATTTGTAAGTACCAACCATCAGTTTAGATATCTGAGCCTGGCCCAAGGAAAGTCTTTCCGTCAACTTCAGTGGGCTCTGGAATCAGGCCTCCAGTGACTAGCGCTTGCACCAACCATGAGGCAAAAATATGTGGACACCATTTTTTCTGGCACAGTTTTCAACCCACACAAAAAAAGGCCACTCTTGAAAATCCAGGCCTTCTTTACACTCTGTCGCTCTGCTTATCTATCTACTGGCCTGATCCAAGGCCCACGGAAGTCAACAAGATTCTTTCCCTGGGCCCAGTGTAACTGTTCTTGGTGAGTATGCCTGAGTGTTATGATCCAGAGTTGGTATATTCCACACAGTTAACAGAAATACTGCCTTAAAAATGCTTGCGAGAGTTTTCAAACATGAAGAGTTAAATTGTAAATTTACAACCTCCCTTAAGTAAGGGGCAGCATGTAGCTGCACTGTACCAGGATCCGGGACCAAACAGTCACACAGAATCACAGTTCTCACCTTGGATCTCCCCTTATGCCAGAGAAGAGGAAGGAACCACTCCTGGTCTATACTAATAGCAGATTACTTTGACCAGTGATCAACTCCATCGGCCGATGCATTGGGGAGGATTGATGCGAATCCAAGGCATGGTCCATTCTCTCTCCTTCCTGTTCCACTCCCCACCTGGAGATAAAGGAGGGCTGCTTTCCCACACCTGTGCTGGGATTTGCCAGGTGTATAACAGTCCACCTTACCCCCTCCCAGCTCTTTCTCTGGGCGTGCAGGGCAAGGAAAAATCTTGCCAGGCATTGGCATGATTTTTGTACCCTTCCACCTGTAAACTCAGGCTCCCTTACTCTAGGAGTCCAACTGTGCAGACCTGTAATCCTTACCTAAACTAGCTTTCCCGTGCATAAATATGTAATGAATTTAAAGCCTCAAATATTAATCTGTCCAGGCCTAGAGGCAAGCACTGTGTCCCCCACTGGAAAGCTTGGACCCTGCCCCTCATCCAACAGCACAAAGCCCTGCTGGGTCACTTGGTATCTATTTCATTCTAAACATGTTGCTGGCACAGGCCTGACTATGCCTCAGGGCAGTTTAAAAAACATTTTTTTGGGGGGGGGGTTGAATTTCAAAATTTAGGGGGAAAGAAGGAAACATGTTTGTGGTAGATTTTTCTTTGAATAAAACATTTGTGTGAAGCAGCTTGAGATGTTTGAAAAGCTGGACGTAGTCTACTGAGATGGAAGAATGGGCAGAGTGTAAGTGAAGTGGTCAAAGTTCATGATATCTGGAATTTATCACATGAATGCAATTTATCTTGTGGCTAGCACAAAGACATGTGTGTGTAAATATATAGAATGTGCCTGTGTGTACAATTCATATTTCTTTAGTCGTTATTTGTATAATTGTCTAAGATATTGAAACAAATCACTGTTGATTCCCTTTAATACTCTCCACCTAAGTCTCTTTACCCTAACTCTGTTCTAAATCATTTCAGGAATTTAAAAAAAATATATGAAAAAATGTCTTAGTAAATATTACCTGGGGAAGCCTGTTTTATCAGGAATAAAATAATACAGCTGGAGTAGATTTTTTCTTCAAGTGGTTTTTATTATCAGAATAGCCAAAATGATTTCATTGTAATTTTGACTCTTCCATAATAAACCGTTTACAGCTATGATCATTATTTCTAATTTACTACTGAAACAATCACTTGCTAGATAGAGTGGCCCTATAATCTTTCAATTTATCACAAACATTTTGTCTAACAGCAGGCTGCCTGCAGTAAATATCCAGCTCGGAACAAAGGTACAAATGATCAATAGATCAGTTTCACTAATATCGATAAGTACATATGGTAAGATTTATAAGACACGTTGTAAAGAAGCTGCATTACTTTATTGACTACTCATCAATAGCTGACATACTGTATATGTGTTTGAGTTTCAGTTGTGTGTATGTATGAGATAACATTGATTATTAGTGAAAATAATCTGATATATCGCTATCTACCTCCCAAGTGGAGATAACTTTGGTTTCTGCGTTTTTATGAAATCCTCTTTGGCAAAGAGAATATCTTGTTTTTCTCCCATAATGAGAGATTTCAGTTAGTTAGTTGTCTATTTCCATAAACACTCCCAAAACACACCAAAGGGACATCGTGTTTCAAATCAAACTTGTGGTGCATGTCCATTCATAGCTCCAAAACAGTATCGCAATTCATCTGCCTCATCTGTCTAAAATTAACCTGAACGTTCAGGTTTTTATTGCCTAATTGCCAATTCAACCATCAATAAATGTATAGGAGAAAAACTATATTGCTGCTTTGAACTTGAGTGGACCAAGTTTGGATAATTTATGAGGAGGAAAGCACCCAGCGCAAAGAACTGCTCAGGGAGAAAAGGTTGTATTTGCTCATAGAGCAACTTTTCATGCTCTTTTTCAACATGAAACAGCACCATGTTAAAAAAAAAATTAAAACCACTACAGAGCCATTGTATGGCCTCCAAGTCAGTTAGAAATCAAGAAATGCATTTCTACATGTGTATATAGAACACAAGTTCCTTCCTATCTCTTACAATGTCCTTCAACAATAGATATTACCATGGGAGGGGACTTTCATACTTTCCTGTCCAGTAAGCAGTCTGCTAGGATTATATATTTTTCCTCCTTCAGTAAACACTTCTTCAAATGCATCTGCTGTGTATGTAGCAATATACAGGGAATAAGGAGCGTGAGCATGCAGCAAGGTTGCTGGGGGTTATGTTTGACCAGCACTGAGTCATCAGTAGGGCTACTGAGTATGAGGCTTTCTTATTCACCCTCCAGCAAAGTGAATGGCGTGGCAGGTTGACAAGAATGCAATGCCTAGCACATGCGAGAGGTATTCGGACCCTGTGATAGAGAGAGAGCCAAAGAGGGTGACAGTGAGAAGCCTTTCGGTGCCTGTGGTGATCCTCTGCTCTCTATTTCTTTTAAAAAGAACAGGAGTACTTGTGGCACCTTAGAGACTAACAGATTTATTAGAGCATAAGCTTTCGTGGACTACAGCCCACTTCTTCGGATGCATATATGCTTATGCTCTAATAAATCTGTTAGTCTCTAAGGTGCCACAAGTACTCCTGTTCTTTTTGCGGATACAGACTAACACGGCTGCTACTCTGAAACCGAAATATTTCTTTTAAGGTTCGCCCCCCTGCTCAGCTCTTTCTGAAAATCAAGCCCTTCTAAAGCGTCTTGTTGGGGACTCAAAAATTGAGGCAACCAAAATCACTAGTCTCCTGTGAAAATCTTGCGTCCACTCATCCCTGACACAATCTTAGAACTGCGTTGTCCTGTCCACATTTGCAATGGAAGGTGTGTTACTGCTCAGACACACCTCACCATGGCAGACAGAGCAGTTACACTGGTAGCGTGGCTGGAACCAAAGCCTAAACTAACCTATTTGCATTCCTAGCCAACTGTAAATCACTCACTTCACCTGTGGAGGGTGGAGGAGTGGGCGTAGAGAAGAGGATTCTATTAACTTTTATTTTCTCGGCATTGCCTTCTTTCATCTTGCTAGTCTGCGATTCAGCAATTCAGACAAACAGCTCTCCCGCCCCTGCAGCTGATAATGCGCTTGTAGTAGGGATTCAAGAAGAGCACATCTTCCATTCAGAACTAAAAATGCACCGGAGGTAGTCAAGATGCTGAAATAAATGCTGTCATTTTATCCCTCCACTGCCACCCCTTCCCTCTCCTCTACCTTCCAACTCAATCCCAACACGTGATATGACACCATGGATTCAGGCTTTGATTCCAGCGCTGACAGTCAGCTTTATTTTATTAATCGTTTGTTTGATTTACAAAGTAAAGGCATACTTACACTTAATAGAGGCCCATTCTGCGTACTTGGGCAATAATAAAAATTAACTCGCTATTCCTATGGACAAAGGCAGTGTGATTTTTTAAAAAGCCATGAGTGGAGCAAATATACTATTACGAGTAACATTTACATAGTGGCTATAGCTCGGGATAGGAAGGCAAGAGTTTTGGATTCTATTTCCAGCTCTGGCACGATGACTTCCATGTGACATCTGGTAGCGTCTTTTTGTTCTGTGTTTGTCTAGTACCTAACACAAAGGGGTCCTGGTCCATGGCGGGGGCCCCTAAGCGCTACCACAATACAAATAAGTATAATAATTAATAATACCTACGCCTAGGCCTTAAGTGTTCGTTCTTCCCTCTTCTAGCACCCTATAACTCAATTATCTTTTATATTTTAATTTTCTCTGTCCATCCTCATCAGGCAGCTGAGCTGAATGTCCACACAAGCCTTCTCAGACTACTTAGCCCAATCAAAGAATAGCTCGATTAACCCAATGCCAAGCTCTCTCTAGCACTTCTTAACCAAACAGCCTCTGATAGTGTAACTGGCAATCAAGACCATTAGGGCCAGATTTTTAAAGGTATTTAGGTGCCTAAAGGTATAGATAGGCTCCTAGTGGGATTTGCAAAAGCACCTTTGTGCCTTACTCCCATTGGGCCCTTTCACCACTGCTAGCTGCCTGTGATGGTTATCCATTCTTTCACTGACTCACCGTCCAAGATTTCTTCTCATCAGTCTTACCCATTCTTCATTAGCAGCAATAGTCTGACCATTCCATCATCCAGACCCCTCCATGTCTGCACATACTTCATACATTACTCAGAATGTCACTCTGTTGGAGTCAGTCAGTAGTCATGATTCCTATCTGGTTGTAATTCACCTATTTCTTCATAAAGCCAGATTACCTGTATATAACCTTACAGCCCAAAACTGTGTTCAAAGATCATTGCTTAGGCTACATCCAAAACTTAGGATAATAGCTGATTTCTGGTTGCCCGAGTTCGCATCCTATGCACTGAATGAGGCAGGGGTTCTGTGGAAAAAATAGTATGTGATCATGTAGTTAAAGACTGTATCACAATGCATATGAGTATGGTTACACGGGAACTGTAAATTTGTTATTACCTAACTTTAATTTTCAAATGGTTGGCTTTGCAAACCTAAACACCACTCTTGTAACTTAGTTTTTGTATATAATTGCATGTAGCTTTTTTTGTCTGTGTTTTGTTTTGTTTTAAAGGAAAATGGTATAAGTAAATTCCATTATGTGCAATTGTAGCAACCCTTCAGCTTCCATTATCTGGAAGTGGGATGGGTCTGAGCACAGACTGCTACCACTTGCGCAACAGTGCAATTATATTCACTGGCAGCAGGAGAAGGCTGTTATCCCAGAAGAGGGATGGACACCTCAGTCCAGCGGCAGGGTACAAGGGTACTCCAGGACGGGGAGCCCAGCCAAGCTCTTTTTCTTAGCCCCTCCTGGGACTTGGAGGAGAACCTGCTCTGGGTGTGCCCACACAGAGTGCCAGGAAAAGGGTCATGTGGTAGGTGGTTTATGGGAGAAGAGGGGAAGTGATCTTTCACACCCACACACACACACACACACAAGGAGGTGTGACATGCCCACACAGCAGGGAATGGGTCACTGAGACCATATGCTAAGTCCAGGATGAGAGGAGCCCAACTCAGCTATCTTCCTTCCCATCCCCCACTCTACTACAGCGGCAATCCGAAGTGTTTCCACTATAGCAGTCCTGCTGTTTTGGTGGTGGTATGAACCCAGTAATTGGGATGTTTTGTGTTCCATTGTTATTTTGGCAGGCTGCCAAGGTTTTCCTGAGGAATGAAAGTGAGAGAAGGGAAATGGTGATTTTTAACCGTTTATATCTCAGCAGAAGCTGAACAGGATTTCAGGGTGGAAAGAAAGCACTTCTGTAGCCTGAGGAGAAGGCCCTTGCTGAATATTAAAAGCCTGCTGCAAACAATGGAGGCGTAGGAGTTGTTGTTTTTAAGAAAAGGTCACTAGAATTGTTTATAAAATGTTAGACAACCTCAAAGATAAGGTTCAGTACCAGCTTCTCCTATAACACACACACACACACCACACCACATACACACACACACACACACAGCTGAAAGTCTAGAAAATGACAGAGTTTTAAGGCTCTCTCTCACTTACAATTTCTTTTTCATCCATCTCTTATTTTACTCATCTCTAATAAGATCCAGTCTGGGTAATAGTAACTCGCAGCGAAGCCATGCTGTGTACCAAATGCAAATTATAATACTCTGTATGAAATGTTTGAAAACACTTCACCTAAACTTGTAGCTTCTGCTGATAAAAATCATTATCAAAGAAGGAATTCAAAATAATAGCATGAAATCTTGCTGGTTCATGTTGCCCCCCATACTTTACAGCAGTATTATTGGCCATCAAAGCATAACTGAGGATGGAAAAAAAAAATCATGAGCTAGCTCATGACATCGTGAAGCAGGAAGCACAGAATTAGCACAATTCCCACTGTCTGTCTGCCACTCTTTTGCCAGAGGGAGATTAGCCTGTCTCCGATCCCAGATTTAGAGAGGTTGGTGCATTCATCAGATTAACCAGCTACCACTAACAAATGTGACAGGCACCAATCAGGAAACTGAAAAACACGTTACTGTAAAGTTATGCATCAATCGGGCTATGAGTCCAAATCTGTGGTGCCAGAGCACTTATGCCTCAGGAGGGAAGATTAGGGCTTTATCCAGTGACTAGGCCTGATGCTATCTGTGTGTCTATCTGGTTGTAAACAGTATTGCTCCAGAAAGAAGCATTAGATTGCTATCCACCTTGTCACACACAGGCAAGCCTGATTAATATGAATGCAGTGGGATACAGGGATGGAAGCAAATTCTCCAAACCTTTGAATATATTTATTCCTGAATTAGATAGCACAAGTGACTGGAGCTCTCAGAAACGTAAAGGTTTATTGCCTCATAATGGAATAAAAGGATTATTTTAGATTAGATCTGCAGACTCTTATTGTAAAATATCATTGCATTTTAATAATTGATACTAATGGAATATGCTATATGATCTGTGTGAGGTTCATACAGTATGTACTCCTGAGTGATTGTTGACTGGTGGAGAGCTGTCTTGGAGACCTGATCTGACCTCTTATTTGCCTATCCGTCGTGCAGTTTTAGGTTGTTAAAAACTAAAGAAAGAGATAAATCAAATGAGAGTCAAGCCAAGTCTTTAATTCATCTAATTCTCATGTCATTACAGAATGCTCATCCGAAGGCAGAGTTGATCAGCTCAGCAGGTTCCTAAGACATCTAAAATCAAACCATAAACAGCCCACCCAGGGCTTTTATCTCTATCACAGGTAATGAATTCCATTTCCCCCTTGTCATGGAAAAACAGCTTCTTACAACAAATGCAAAGGAGGTCTGAAATAGTGATGAGTTCAGTTCCAACTGGCATGCAAAAGTTTTGATACCACTGAGATCCTCAAATTGCATAGGTAACAAATCTGGCAGATAGACAATGTAGATACATATGATAAGGTTGTATCTGTATATCCATCCACACATGTATTATGTACTATAAGTCCATCTATCTATCTGAACTTCTTGAGACAACGAAACTGGACTAGAAATCCCACCAGGACTGGCTTTCCCACAAGGTTGCCACTTCCAATATTCATACGTTTCCAAATTTTGGTAAAGAGCTGTTTGAATTTTACAAGAGAGGAACCTTTCACAGAGGTTCTTAAATTTTCTGATCTGTTTCATCCCCTCCTTTGTCTGAATCTTGATTTCCACATTCCTGTTCGCCCTGGTAGGATCCCACAGAGCCCAATCTGTCAGCCAGACATTTCCTTCAACCCTTAAATGAGACCACCACGCCAGTCTAATAGAAGGAATTTGTGAAATATTTTCCCACCATTATCATCAGCAAAATCAGCAAACCTGTCTTCCACTTCTGTCCTGTTAAAAAGAACTTGACAAGTAGTGATGCAGAAAATAAATGAGGGACATTTTGCTCCTTCTAACAAGATTTTTAAACATTAAAACTTGACCCCTGTTTACCACCTACTTCACCAGCATTGGTTTCATTAAGCTGTGAACATTTTTCTTTCATAACAATTTACATATGTAATTACTACAAGTACTTCATGAATTGTTTGCATAAGGCTTTATGTAAATACTAATTATCAGTAATTAAAAAACCACAGCTATTAGGAAGATACTAATAGGACTAAAATGCTGCTTAGGAAGCAACTAATGTTTGTCTAGGCAAAATTAAACATCAAATAACTTTCTATGTAATTATATTATGTGACTCATCATATGCTATATGAGAACGATACTTACATACACAGAGAGAGAGAGAAAGCTGAATGTCTTGAATGTTGCAAACTTTGTTCTTGTCAGAATTACATAAGAAGCAAAGAACATTTCAAGGCCTAGTTTTACAGATGCAGAAATGTACCAGATGCTCTTTGTCTTTTTCTGTGTCATGTTAAAATAATACACTTGCAGACTGGAGTTTTGCTAAGTTAATTCCCCAGGTTGTAACACGCACTGGGATTCTGTCTTATTCCAAACAAATGGAAGTATATTCCTTTGTCTGTCTCTGGAGCAGAAATAAAATGTAAAATTGAATCATGTTGGCCTCTTATTTTTATATCATCTCTAATATGACCATTGATCATCTTTGCTGTACTTTTAATGTTGAGATTTAATTGTCTGTTTTCTTAACCTGTTTCAGCGTCCATGCACTAGGAGTAAATGTTTTGCCCCATTGAGGCCAAAAGGAGTTTTGCTATTGATTTCAATGAGGTCACAATCTTACCATAGGAGTCTGAGCCACAGTCCATTGAAGTCAATAGGAGTCTTTTCACTGACTTCAATGGACTTTGGATCAGTCCTTAGGTGTAGACTACTTAAAGTTGGCCAGCTTTCTAAAACCAGATACAAAAATAAACATGCAATCCATATGCATTGTGCTCCAAACAAAAAGTTTGCTTCCCACATTATCTACTGCTGAGGGGAAAGGCTAAAATCCATTAGGTAAATGAGAAAAGAGCAGAGGGCAACAATTTTCCATGGGGTATGAAATGGATTTCTGCTCTCGGCATGCAGGCTCCATCTCACTCAAACTTGTCACTGCAGAAGGGCAGTAGGAATTTGCCCGGAGCAAAATCTGACTGCTGAATTTTGCCTCTGACAAAAATAACTATGCAGCTTTCCTAATGCTGCTTTTTGATGATAATGTTCAGATTATGTGTATTTAATGAATACTGCAGCATTGTCAACAGAAATCAGATGTTATGGGGCTACTGAACTTTATCTTCTGAGCTCCATCCAGAATTCATTTTCAAACAGGATTTTTTTATCCATTTATGTGGGGTTTATTTCTCCTTCTCGCTTTGCCACTTCAGGGCCTGGTCTTGACCCTTAGTCCATGTAAAAACCCTACCCCACCCCAACTTCAATAATTTTTGGATCATGCCCTCTAAGTGTGTTGTGATTAAGGCTCTGAATCTTCCTCTTTATCATTGTGACCATTTTCTGAGAGGCCTGTGCTTTTCAGCTTGCATTGAAAAGGTCTTGGTGGGCCAATAAGCCAAACCTAACGATGAGTCAAATAAGAATAATGATGCTTTCACGGTCAATTCTTGACATTTACTCCCCAAGACCAGCAGCAAGACTTTCTCAGCTAAGGACCTTCCTATGGAATTTATACCCTCAGTGGTCCAACTTTAGCAAGCTTAAAGGCTGGCTGGGCGAGAGATTTATTTTACTTTAATTTTATAGACTCACAGAGTTTAAGGCCAGAAGATACCACCAGCTCATCTAGTCTGTGCTCTGGTTTATTACAGGCCGCCAAACACTGCCCAGCACACGCCCACTAAACCCAACAGCCAGAGATAGACCAGAGGAAACTAAATTACTCCATGCCACAGGCAAAGAACAGGAGGGACTGAGGAGCCACCAATGTCCGAGGCCACTGCAATGACAGGGAATTAAGTGACATACACCCAGATGATCCTAGCCAGTGACCCATTCTCCACACTGCAGGGGAAGCAGGAAAACCCCACGGTCAATGCCAATCTGACTTAATTCCTTCCTGAGCCAACATATAGTGATCAGTGGGCTATAATTTTGCTTTTAGTTGGTTCATTCCTGACAAAATGACAACATAGTTGCTAAGATTTCAAGAGGTAGCAGCATTGTTTTAAAGGGCTCCACATAAGGTAGCTTTAGGTGTGTTACTGTATATTTTCTGGCTTTGGGCCAAATCCTGCCCTCAGCTATATATGCATCATTCCCATTGACTTGAATGGGAACTTTATGCACAAATCAGAGAGTACACTTTGGCCTGTTGCAAAGAAGTCCCTAGCAGCTATGGTGCCATTCAGCACTATACAACTCAATAAAATACGTTAATGTCTATTCAGTATGCAGTACTGGTGTTCAGAAGTCTTCCTGTACAGAATCCCTTGCATCTACAGATTGTTTATGCAGAACATTTCCTCAATTATGAGTAGAAGTTTTTCTTTCTCCCCCCCCCTTTTGCTTCAGCAAAGCGTGAAATCGATATTTGTCAAAAGATAATTGGTTTGTTGCTGCATCTAGGTGTAATGAATGATATTTTCTTCAGTCTGCTAAATGAATGACATAGTACAGTGTTTTTAGAACTTCAGGTCACGACCCAGTACTGGGTCACAGCATGTCAGGCACTGGGTCGCTCTGGTCAGCACCGCCAACCAGGACATTAAAAGTCCCATCCGTGGTGCTGCCCAGCTAAGGCAGGCTAGTGCCTGCCTGTTTTGACACCGTGCTCTGCCCCGGAAGTGGCCAGCACTGGGTCTGGCGTCTAGGCAGGTGGGCCACGGGGCTCTGCGCGCTGCCCCTGCCCAGAGCACCGGCTCCACACTCCCATTGGCTGGGACCAATGGGAACTAGGGGGGCGGTGCCTGCGGGCGAGAGTTGCGTGAAGCCGCTTGCACGCCTCTCCCTAGGAACCAGACCTGCTGCTGACCACTTTCGAGGCTTAGCGCGGTCTGCAGTGCCAGGACAGGCGGGAAACCTGCCTCTGCACCCCGGCTGCACCGCTGACCGGGAGCCACCGGAGGTAAGTCCGTGCCCCAACCCCAGGCCCCAATCCCCTGACCCAGCCCTGATCCCCCCCAAAACTCAGAACCCCTTCCTGCACCCCAAACCCCTCATCCCTGGCCCCACCCCAGAGCCTGCATCCCCAGCCCGAAGCCCTGACCCCCTCCCGCACCTCAATCCCCTGTCCCAGCCCAGAGCCTCTCCTACACCCTGAACCCCTCACCCCCAGCCCCACCCCACAGCCCTCACCCCCGCACCCCAACCCTCTGCCCCAGCCCTGAGCCCCCTCCCACACCCCAAACCTCTCATCCCCAGCTCCGTTGGGTTGCAGGCATCAACAATTTTCTTCAACTGGGTCCCCAGAAAAAAAGTTTGAAAACCACATAGTATACAACTGGTCTCCCGCTATTTTGGGACCAATTAGGGTGACCAGACAGCAAATGTGAAAAATCAGGACAGGGGGTGGTGGGTAATAGGAGCCTATATAAGAAAAAGACCCAAAAATCAGGACTGTCCCTGTAAAGTCGGGATATCTGGTCACCCTAGGACCAATGGATCCAATGGGATTACTCACATGCTTAAAGTCAGCCACGTGTTTAAGCACAGTACTGAGGCATTACTTCAGACTGTTGTTTATTCTAATTTTGGTTGACTTTATTTCCAAAGCAATGCATGTGTACCTGGTACTGCACAGACAAATAACACAGTCTCAGCCCTGAGGTTAGAGTCTAAGGCCCCAATCCTGCATGGTCAGATCTCTGCGCCTATGGGATCAGCTTGCAGGACTGAGGCTAAGTTTGGACAGGACATAATGTTAAGACAACATTAGAGCACAGGGTTTAGAAGAAAGGAAGGACATGATTTCTGAAGGCATGTGCTTTGATTTTCTCCCGTTGACTTCAGGGAGCTTTGGATCAGGTCCTTAATTGTTTCTGTTTTCTGGGGGAAGTGCTAGGAGTACACTGCCCTCAGTCAGGACTCTGTGTTGAATCATATGATCAAAGATGAAATATGAAAGTAACCCAGCCTATGTAAGCACACCACAAAAGGCAACATTTAAGCCATAATTTAATCACATCAATAACAGCCAGCTAGGATGCAGACAAGCCTTTTAGTCTAAAAGGACCTGGAAGGCTCAGACCACTGTTAACAGGACATAGAGCCTTTTAACATAGGTCAATAGCCACAGAAAGCCGTTGCCATCTGACGGCTGTGCCATGGCTTGTGCAAAATACATTTGGTGGTCAGTTAATTTCCCATTAAACTGATGCTTCCAACACACACAAAAAATGCCACCAGTCACCAACAGCTTTTTGGGGAGCCTGAGAAGAGAAGCCAAGGAGTGCAGGTGCACTGAGATGGAGCTGTCTGAGAGGTGATCTTCCCATGTCAGAGCTGAAGCGTTCTGATGGGAGGGTATGAGGCAGCTTGCACTACTACTACCAAGCTGTACCTCTTCCATGAATAAAAAGAGGATTTCGGTCTCTCTGGGGTTGCAAGTGAAGCACCTTTTAGGAAGTCTGAATTCACAAGCACAAACACAGAGATGGCCCATACCTTCCGATAGTGGGAGGGCAGAGTGAGGGCAGTGACTTCAACAGATGTTAATGAGCATGCTCAATACAAGCCAAGCAATAAATCTGGGGGCACGTGACCCCATGTGCCTCCCACCCATGTGTCACCTCTGCACAAACATAATAATGAGTAGAACCTCATTCTCCTCCCAATTATGCCACTTGTATGCTCACATAACTTCACTGACTGCAGTGGCGTAACTCCTGATTTGCCCCCATGTAAGAAGAGAATCAGGGCAAAAGAGATTATTTTTATATAAAATGCAGAAAATTACAGCCTACAAAATATATGTACACAGTCATAGTGGAGACCTCAATTTTGATTTTGCTGGTAGCAATAGCACTATAGAAAATGACCAGACTTTCTCTATGCTTTTCCCGATACAAAGAGCAAATGGATCCTTTCTATATGAATTCTTGGGGTTTTTTACAGTTAGCGAGCAAGAAAGTGCAGAAGTAACATTTGCAAGGGAGAGCGCACGGTGTGTGTTTCTCCTCTATTGTATGTTACACTGACTCTTTCCATAATGACTGCTGAACTCTGCACTCAAGTATAGTTCTTAGAAATGCAAAGATGCATTGTGCTGCTAACAAAAGTCATCATAGTTTTATAGCAATATTCATCCCACTCACTATGTGGATTTTAACTAGAGCTGGTTTAAACATTTTTTTGCCATAATTTTATTTGGGTGAAATATGCTGTTTTGTCAAAGCTGAGTGTTTTCACAAAATTTAATTGTGAAGGTTTTTCGGTCTGGAGAGGGCAAGTGGAAGACTGACTGACTTTGTAGCTGGGTGGCTATGACCCTAGCCTGGGATGTGGGAAACCCCACTTCAAGTTCCTGATTTGGCGTGGTCTGGGATGGAAATCTATACTCTGAATCAGGCAGACAGTTGAACCTGAATCCTTGCACCCCAGGCTTATGCCCTAACCACCAGCCTAAAGAGACTCCCCTCCCCAGTTCTATTTTCACAAAAATGTTCAAAAGGTTTTGGTTTTGTTCCAGAGCAGAATGAAAACAAATTTCAAAACCTTCAAAGTTGCTGCAAAACAGAATTGTCATCCACTGGTCAGCTCTGATTGTAATACTGAAGTACAAAACTCACAGGGGTTGGAGGTATGGATCAGAAAAGCATCCAAAAGATTGAGTGTTTATCCAAACTTTATTCCAATTCTATAAAGATCTGTAAAACTGGGCTGGAAACATGACAAAACAGGATCCCCCCCCCCACACACATGAGATTGCTGGTATTTCCAGCTTCTGGTTGGGCTGTAAAAAAAAACCTATGAGATCACCCTTTCCTGTGAGATTAGTACTCCTTTTGGTCTTGTCAGAACCTGGACATGAGATTTAAAATGGGACTTCATCAGACTTTTTTTTGGAGTCTGAACAAAGGTTCAGTTTAGGTTCAAGTTCCTACTTTTGGCAAAAGTGTGTGTGTGTGGGGGGGTGATTTTATATGAATATGCTAGTTCATCCCTCATAGTTATGCTGTTGACGATGAATGAAACCAATTTGAAATTAACAAATGTTGCCAATTACAGTGGTAATTGCCTTGTGCTGAGTAAACTCAGAAATAAGCGACTTGTGTTATCAGGAGTGCTTTGGCCAGCAACAGCAGCCTGAGAATGTTTTATGTATAAGCCATTCATCTCTACTGCCTCCATCCCTAATTACAATTAGAAATTAAGTAACTAGGATATGATGCACACACCCAAAGCAGAAGCAAGTGCCTGCAGTTGCAGCTAATAAAGGCAAGTCTTTCTGAAGCTATCAGCAATCATGGCCAGTCGAGCTGATGACTCCCCCAGGGGGGAATAAGAATTGATTTCTCTCGGAATTAGGCTTATTCTTCTACTCAAAGATAGAGAAGAACAGCAGACGAGGAATACAATTGGGAGGTTTTTAAAAAAAATCAGTTTTAAGCACCAAAATTTATTTTAAAAAATTATTCTACTGACCAAAGTATTGTGATGTTATTCCAGAAAAAGTTTAATAATAATTAATAACAACATAGGGCTCAGTTCTTCCCCCTTGCTCATGAGCTTATAGATTCATAGATTCATAGATTATAGGACTGGAAGGGACCTCGAGAGGTCATCGAGTCCAGTCCCCTGCCCGCATGGCAGGACCAAATACTGTCTAGACCATCCCTGATAGACATTTATCTAACCTACTCTTAAATATCTCCAGAGACGGAGATTCCACAACCTCCCTAGGCAATTTGTTCCAGTGTTTAACCACCCTGACAGTTAGGAACTTTTTCCTAATGTCCAACCTAGACCTCCCTTGCTGCAGTTTAAACCCATTGTTTCTGGTTCTATCCTTAGAGGCTAAGGTGAACAAGTTCTCTCCCTCCTCCTTATGACACCCTTAGCTAGGGGCATCTTTCTTCAGTCTTTCCAAAGCTCTGAAGAGAAGACTAGGAGAGAGGGCCAGTGCACTGGGCTCCATATCAGATCCTTAAGGGAAGTGACCTGAGGGTTGTGTGGAAGGTATTATTTGGTTATGTTGTGATCAGCAACAAGAGCTTTCTGGTTGCAGGAAAATGCCCTGACATGAGGAATCCTTTTGTAGTAAGCCAACAGAGGTGTGTGTGTGTGTGTGTGTGTGTGTGTGTGTGTGTGTGTGTGTGTGTGTGTGTGTGTGTGTGTGTGTGTGCAAAAGATGCACCAAGCCAGGTCTCCACTCCCTGTCATTGTCCTAGTGAGAGCAGGATTTAGAACCTGAGCCATTCTCCACTGAACTCAGTGAAAAGACTCCCACTGAGTTCAGTGGAGCTGGAGGAAGCTCATAGTCTTGAGCGTATCATCTGTATTGTGATGAGTTTAAAAGACTGAACTCTGTCCTTAAAACTGAGCCCAGGGAAACGGCACGTGTTTGGTGACTGTAGGGTTTACAGCCACACAGAGCAATACATGTGCCTCTATTCCACCATATTTCAGATAATGAGCATGACTCCCCCTTTCTGTATGGGCTCTGCAATGTGCTGTCAGATATCCATGCGTAAGGGGACAAAGTCCAAATACTACCCACCTAAAAAAAGGTTAGCGTTGGCAATTTGGAGCATTGCAAAGAATAATGAGGTTCCTGTGCTTCTGCAACTAAGTTCCCAACAAGGAGCAGTATGGTAATGGCAGTCTAGGAAAACAACGAGGAGTCCGGTGGCACCTTAAAGACTAACAGATTTATTTGGGCATAAGCTTTCGTGGGTAAAAACCTCACTTCTTCGGATGCATAGAGTGAAAGTTACAGATGCAGGCATTATATACTGACACATGGAGAGCAGGGAGTTACTTCGCAAGTGGAGAACCCCAATGTTGACAGGGCCAATTCAATCAGGGTGGATGTAGTCCACCCCCAATAAGAGATGAGGAGGTGTCAATTCCAGGAGAGGAAAAGCTGCTTCTGTAATGAGCCAGCCATGCCCAGTCCCTATTCAAGCCCAGATTAATGGTGTTAAATTTGCAAATGAATTCTAGTTCTGCTGTTTCTCTTTGAAGTCTGTTTCTGAAGTTTTTTTGTTCAATGATAGTGACTTTTAAATCTGTAATAGAATGACCAGGGAGATTGAAGTGTTCACCTACTGGCTTATGTATGTTACCATTCCTGATGTCCGACTTGTGTCCATTTATTCTTTTGAGGAGGGACTGTCCTGTTTGGCAGATGTACATGGCAGAGGGGCATTGCTGGCACATATAACATTAGTGGATGTGCAGGTGAATGAACCCTTGATGGTGTGGCTGATGTGGTTGAGTCCTCTGATGGTGTCGCCAGAATAGATATGGGGACAGAATAGGCAACAAGGTTTGCTACAGGGATTGGTTCCCGGGTTGGTGTTTCTGTGGTGTGGTGTGTAGTTGCTGGTGAGTATTTGCTTCAGGTTGGGGGGGTTGTCTGTAAGCAAGGACTGGCCTGCCTGCCAAGGTCTGTGAGAGTGAAGGATCATTTTCCAGGATAGGTTGTAGATCGTGGATAATGCGCTGGAGAGGTTTTAGCTGGGGGCTGTATGTGATGGCCAGTGGTGTTCTGTTATTGTCCTGGTTGGGCCTGTCCTGTAGTAGGTGATTTCTGGGTACCCGTCTTGCTCTTTCAATCTGTTTCCTCACTTCCCCAGGTGGGTATTGTAGTTTTACGAATGCTTGATAAAGATCTTGTAGGTGTTTGTCTCTGTCTGAGGGGTTGGAGCAAATTCGGTTGTATCTTAGGGTTTAGCTGTAGACAATGGATCGTGTGAGGTGTCTTGGATGGAAGCTGCAGGCATGTAGGTATGTATAGCGGTCAGTAGGTTTCCGGTATAGGGTGGTGTTTATGTGACCATCACTTATTTGCACTGTAGTGTCCAGGAAGTGGATCTCTTGTGTGGACTGGTCCAGGCTGAGGTTGATGGTGGGGTGGAAATTGTTGAAGTCCAGGTGGAATTCTTCAAGGGCCTCCTTTCCGTGGGTCCATATGATGAAGATGTCATCAATGTGCCAGCAATGCCCCTCTGCCATGTACATTGGCCAAACCGGACAGTCCCTCCGCAAAAGAATAAATGGACACAAATCGGACATCAAGAATGGTAACATACATAAGCCAGTAGGTGAATACTTCAATCTCCCTGGTCATTCTATTACAGATTTAAAAGTCACTATCATTGAACAAAAAAAACTTCAGAAACAGACTTCAAAGAGAAACAGCAGAACTAAAATTCATTTGCAAATTTAACACCATTAATCTGGGCTTGAATAGGGACTGGGCGTGGCTGGCTCATTACAGAAGCAGCTTTTCCTCTCTTGGAATTGACACCTCCTCATCCATTATTGGAAGTGGACTACATCCACCCTGATTGAATTGGCCCTGTCAACACTGGTTCTCCACTTGCGAAGTAACTCCCTGCTCTCCATGTGTCAGTATATAATGCCTGCATCTGTAACTTTCACTCTATGCATCCGAAGAAGTGAGGTTTTTACCCACGAAAGCTTATGCCCAAATAAATCTGTTAGTCTTTAAGGTGCCACCAGACTCCTTGTTGTTTTTGTAGATACAGACTAACACGGCTACCCTCTGATACTTGACACCAGTCTAGGAAAGAACTCCACGCCATGCTTTCCCACTTCTAGTAGGAAAGCGCATCTCTGCTGCGATGCTGCAAAATGTGCTCTGTGGGCTTCTCTGTTTGTATCTCACTGATGCCATATCAAATGTTCAGCCTAGAAATTGAGGGCCTGATTTTCCGCTGTTCCAAAACAGCATTCTTGCCAGGTTCCCTCTTACCTGAACATGCCACTTACACGGGGATAGCAGCATAGAAGTTGTGAGAGGGGACGAGCAAGATTAAAGGATGCTTTGCACCACCGAATTGGCGTAAAGCAGATTTAACAGGAATCTAGCCCCAAAACCTGGCTTTGGTCTAAATTCTTCAGATAATTTTTCCCATTAAAAAGTGCCCTTTTTATTCAATTCAGAAATGCTTCGTGGAAATATTTTGATTTTTACAATTTGTTGTGAAATTAATATGAAAAAAATTATCAAAAATTCTGTGAAAATGCTTTGTGTGTGTGTGTGGTTTTTTTTTTAAATAAGAAATGTTTGGAAATGATTTTTTTTTTTTTTTAGGATATGTACCATATCTGGAAAGCAGTGCCTGTGGGAATCCCAATATAACAAATCTTTGGGTCATCTGTTCTGATCTGGGATTTCCTGTGCAAGTGTAAATGTGCTTCAGCAATTGCCTAGCACAGTGAGGGTGTGTAGTCCATACAGAGAATGAGAACCTACTAATGCTACTCTCTAATGGAGTTGTTCTTTTAGCTCAAGTGGTAGAGGGCCATTCTTTAGTTGGGCAAGGTTCAATCATAGTTGATAACACATGATGATGACTTGCATCTGAAGAAGTGAGGTTCTTACTCACGAAAGCTTATGCTCCCAATACTTCTGTTAGTCTTAAAGGTGCCACAGGACCCTCTGTTGCTTTTTACAGATTCAGACTAACACGGCTACCCCTCTGATACACGATAGGTAGTGTTATCTCAACACAGAGCGCGTGAATGAGGCACATTAAACCGAAAACAAATATATTCAGTAAAAAGCCTTCCTTAAATAGGAATTAATGTTCTGTAGCAATGCCTCATCACACTCCAGAATGAAGGTGACACCTGAAAATAATAGTCTTTCAGAACAAGAGAATACACTCAACACAACACTGAACAATCATTAGAAAACAAGGAAATCTATTAGTTAAGTAATGCTCCCCACATACCACTCATCATTCACTCTGCCCCCATTAGGGCAGGGAAGGCAAAATCTGCACCACTACAAAGCAGGAAATGCAGAGTTAAAGTAATGTTCCCTACACAACCAACCAGAGAGTATGATGAAAGTAGCACAGGGGCCAGCTTCACCAGTAGAGCTGGCTGGAAAAAAAAAAATTCCCAAGGGAATAATTTCCATTCACAATTTTCCCATTGAGAAATAATATAATAGTTTTCCCATGGAAAAATTCAAAAAATTAAGAATGTGGAAAACCCTGCATTTCCTCACCTTCTGACTGTTTTCTAGCTTTTGCCAGTTGGAACACTTGCTTTTAGCAGAAGTGCTATTTTCCTTCTGCAAGAGCTCTGAGAGAAAGTAACACTTTCACCTTTAGATGCTAAGGAAACACTTAACAGTGAAAGTGTAATCTTTAAAAATGAAAGTATCGCTTTTCACCTTTTTAAAAAAACACATTCTCACTTTTCTAGGGGAGTAGGGGAAAAGGTAAAAAAGAGGGTGGGCATTTTTCCAGAGCTTGCAAAAATTCTCTTTTCCCCCCAATTTTTTTTTCCCAGATAATGTAATTTTCAAAAGCACTTTGACTTTTTTTTGACCAGCTCTAACCATCAGCTCTACATCTGCTGGACACTTCCGAGTGTTGGGAGTGTTTCCAGTTCAGGGTTGTCTGTTCCCTTTATGCCACTAGAGCAACACAGAGGGAGCAGAAGACAGAAAATCTGCTTCTGAGACTTGTCTTTTGTATTAATCTTCTCATGTTATACAAGCCACGTGCCTTTTCTGCAGGTGCCATTTGTACATTTCAACCTAATCCTAACCTAAACACATAATTCCTGTTGACTTAAATAGGAGTTTGTCATATGAAACAATAATTTGAGCAGTCGAGGCTTGCCTTTATAAGTATATAGGCAAAGGACCTGCATTGTGTGGGAGAAAGGAGTATAAAATCATCCCTACATTCCGCCCACTGAAAATCAAAACATGGCCTCCGTTTTTGTCACCAAATTCTAAATGTTTAATATTTAACAGATAGCTGTGGGCATTGTTGATGTTACAATATATTATTTCATTTCAAATCATAACAGATGAGTGATCTCTAAATTGTTGGTTTGAAAAAGATAATATCCCATCACACTTTCCTTTGCAACACAAATTCTTATAACTAGCGCAGTATAAATACAATATCTGGCTGGAACGAATGCTTAAAAATACTATTTTAAACCTCTAAGTATGACTAGCACTCAAATTGACAGCTCAATGCTCTGTCAGTTTCCCCTGTCAATCTCATTATGGATGTAAACGGCTCTATCTTATTTTATCATGTTCTATATGGGAAGCACTAAAAGGGTCTAAAAAAATCTAGTAAATGGAAATATATGGTACAATGAACAGTTAAATATGTCAATTGAATTAGTGGCTGTGTGATATCTTTTCAGCATACAATGTGAACACAGATGCTGCCTTTTATAGAGCTTTATGCATACGAGGAACCTGAAGTGGAACAAATGAGATTTGAATTTTATTATTCTTTTATAGCATTGCATTGCAGATAGCTTTTTTAATTAGCTCATATCGCAACACCTTTGGCAACTCTAAATAATTCAAAGAATCTTGTCTTTTGTTGTTGTGGTGGTTTCTTTCTCAGAGAAGTGGGAGTGGCAAATGGCAGGACGTTTATCTATCAGCTGCTTTAATATTGAATTTCAGTTAAACAACACACTTAGGCTAGGTCTACACTACCCACCTGAATCGGCGGGTAGAAATCGATCTCTTGGGGATCGAATTATCGCGTCTCGTCGGGACGCGACAATCGATCCCCGAATCGATGCGCTTACTCCACCAGCGGAGGTAGGAGTAAGCGCCGTCGACGGGGGGAGCCGCAGAGGTCGATTTTGCCGCCGTCCTCACAGCGGGGTAAGTCAGCTCCGATATGTCGAATTCAGCTACGCTATTCGCGTAGCTGAATTTGCATATCTTAAATCGACCCCCCCTGTAGTGAAGACCTGCCCTTAGTGTATTCTATTCAAGACATGTCTGCAAAGTTACATTAGCACACAGCCACCGCTGTAGCGGAGTTAAAAACAGGTCCTGGCTTGCTGTGCATCGGGATTCCCCCATATTCCTCCTCTTCCTCCTCCTCACTGTTCAGGGCAAGGGCCTGTGACTCAGGCTCCCAGACAGGTGCAGAGCACTCTTGGGAAGGTGAGGGGGGGGGGGTGTCTCCGCCAAGTATGGCATGCAGATCTTTGTAAAAGTGGCAGGTTTGTAGCTGTTGGCCTCCCTGGCCTTCTGGTTTGCTTGCTGCAACTCCTTGGCTTTCACACAGCACTTCCGCTGGTCCCTGTCGTAGCCCTTCTCCTGCATCTCCCAAGCAATCTGCTTTTGTAGATGTTCACGTTTCTACAGCTGGATTGGAGCTGTGTCTGCACAGTCTCCTCTCCCCACAGGCCCAGGAGATCCAATATCTCCTGGCAGGAGCATGTCTGGGGCATGTAGCCAGCACGGTCAGCTGGAAAGTTACACTCCACAATGGAGAGCTACTAGATGTGCTCGCCAAGCTGGGCAACCAGGAAAAGGAATTTTGAAAATTTGTGGGGCTTTAAAGAGGAGGGGCAGCTTCCTGTCCACCTGGACCGCGGGCATCGGCGTTCACAATGGTGACTAGAGCACACCTAGCTTTAGTCGTGCCTAGGGTCAGGCATTGTGGAACAGCTGCTGGAGGCCAGTAATTGTCAACGTAAGTAACCCAGTATCCACACTCTCACTGCGTCAACCCAACTACATCAACCATGACTCTACGCCACTAAAAGAGGTGGTGTTATTAAATAGGTATAGCAGGGCACTTACATCAGCGGGAGCCAAATTTAAATGAAGACACTTCCACAGCAAGGTTGACATAAGCTGCCTTGAATCAACCTATGTACTGTAGACCAGGCTTCAGGTTCTTAAATCTGAATGAGTCACCAAATACACTGATTGACTAATGTATCCATCTGACTGAGAGGAGCCCGGATCAGTAAACATTTGCTCTATTTTCATGGGATTTCTCATACACTTTGCTAAAAAGAAAGGCAAGAAATATATTACCTAGTGCAAAAATCAGAGCTGGATGTAAATAGATAGCAAACCCATGACACCCAGGTTTCAAAGTAACAGAGAGCTTTTTATGTTTTTAAGAAAAATATATTAATTAAGATAGATATTTATGCTGCTTTGCTGGGAAAAAGACAGACACCAGCTCCATTTCTAGGCAACATGCCTGCTCACAACTTCTGTTCAAAAACTTCAGGGACACAGCTTTTTATAAGGACTCCCCAGGGCACTCAGCCTCTCCCTAGTTTCACATGTGTGTGTTCAGCTTTGCCACCTGGTCTTCTCACCCAAACTGTTCATGGAGTACAAAAGAAATTAGGCCCTCTCAAGGCACTATAGAAATTCACAACCTAACACAAGTTCTGCATGCCTATTTATTCCGCTGCTTAGTGCGAATATTAGTCTTTGCCCTAGAGTCCACTGTATCACAGGATACTCACCCTGCCTCAGAAATAGAGGCTATCGCCCCTTTGGTGCCTAGAGAGAGTAAAAAGGTTCTTTATATATAACAATAGTATAAATGGAAACATACATTATTAAAAATGATATCCTGTACTGGTACTAACGCTGCATTACCTTTCTCAGACAAATCCCAAGAAGCCAATGAGAATTTTGACTAAATAAGGGATTCAGGAACAGATTATTCAGGGCTTAGTTTGCCATTATGGAAAATATTATTATAGAATACACAGGGGCGGCACATGATCTGCCTTTGGGGAGGCTGGGCAGGAGTGCCGGAAGCTCCCTAAAAGTGGGGGCCACGCCCCCTACTCTGCCCCCACTCAGCCTCCTCCCCCCGAGGCCCTGCCAACGTTCCACTCATGCTCCACCCCGAGGCCGGTTCCTGCTCTGCTCCCTCCTCCAAAGCTCCCCACAACTCATGCATGGAAGGGACTCCTGTCTGGTGGGCACGCGAGTCACTTCTACACACTAGCGTGACCAGGGACAGCTTCCAGTAAGTGTGGTGCCCGCCCAAGTGGGCCGGTCTGGGGGCGTTACAGACACATTGGAGGAGCTGCCGGGGCCAGCCCAACATGTTGCTGCTTTCACCTCTGCAGTTCCTAATAGAGCCCTACAGCTCCGCGGATACCAATTTATATCCGCGCAGGGCTCTACTCTTTGCCCCCTCCTCACAGGTCCCCCCCCCCGTCCACTTGCTGCTGCTCACACCTCTTCTCCACTCCCCCCTAAAACTCCCCCCACCTGCTGCTAGTGCTTCTTCGCCCCTTCCCCTGAGGGCAGCCCTGCCGCCTCTCATGCCTCTGTCCCCACCCCCAACTCCCGCCCTCCCACCTGGGCTGGAGAGGCATGAGTGGCAGTTAGGGGAGCATTGGGGGAAGGGGAGGGGGCGGGAAGAGGGGGAGTGAGGGTGGGTCGTCAGGGGAAGAGGTGGAGCAGGGGCAGGAAGAGGAGCAGCATGAGTGGGGCCATGGCCCGAGCACCCTTTTGGCAGCAGCGCTCTAAAGGCAGTGGTCCAGCACACCTCCAAAGGGAGGTGGACCGTGTCCTGTTTGGGGAGGCTTAGCCTCCACTGGTCTACTATACCCACCGCCCATGAGAATATATCCTGTCCACCATCTGAGCAGACCCATTAGAGTCAGTGGTGGTGTTTATAGGGGTAAAGCAAGCAGGATCGTTAGTGTTTTCTATTTTCACAACATTGTACAGACAATAATTAACCATCACAACACTTATGTGAGGTAAATGGGTCCCCATGTTATAGATGGGGCAACTGAGACAGAAAGGTGAAGTGACTTGCCCAGTGCCATCTGGTGAGTCATTGGCAGAGCCATGATTAGCGCTCAGGACTGCCTGACACACGGCCCTGTGCCCATTCCTCCAGACCACTGCAGGGGTGATCGTACACAGCCCGGGCCAGGGTGGCTTATAGTGGGTGGGGTGCAGCTATAGGAATGTTACCCTAGCCCTAAGGCAACCAGAGGGTGGCTCTATTGCTGTTCTCTGAAACCAGCAGTTTCCTGTCCCTCTTTCTCTCAGCTAACAAGCTTTCCCCTTCCCTGTCTGTAGCTAGGGATGTTTCTATCTCACACAGCTACCAAGTGGTCCCAGTTTCACTTGCTTCTCACACTCTGTCAGTGACACAACTCTCTGGCCTGCTGCACCCTCTCCCCACCACCAGAGCTTCTCCACATAAGCAGAGGAAGGCACATGTTGTTTAGTACAATTTTGCTGCCTATTTCTTTCACAAACGTTTTATCACTCTCTGGGTGTGTTAGCCCTACTCAAGGTCAATCATTCTCCGCCCCCCATCCCTATCCCCCATAGGCTTTTCTGCCTATTTGCTGCCACCTCTTGCCCAGTTCCAAAAGAGAATGGCATTTGTAACACCAAACCCTATGGAATTTTTAAACACATTCATAAAACCTAGCATCGCTAAATAGTCAAGAGCCGAGCCCTGGCACAGCCAGTCAGTGTTAAGCCCCAAATTTAATTCAATCCACCACAAAAACAAAAGGAAAAAGAAAAGCGGATAACAGGCTAACATCTTAGCAGCATCTGCCTCTTCAGAAGAAAGCAGGTGCTGCCAAAATATTAGCCTCTCATCTGTTTCCACATTGTTTTGGTGAAGGCTGGAATTAAATCTTATGCTTGCAGTTGATCTAATGTGCCACGGCTCTTTCCTGATAATTTGCTGATTTTCTTGATCTCTCATCTTTAACATCCACCACCCCTGACTCCCTCAGTCCCGTCAGGTCTCTTCAGGACCAGTAAGCCTTCCTTTGATTGTCTAGGCTCTGTTTCTGTGTCCCTTTCTCTGCTGGCAGGTTTCATTTCCACTCCATGGTCTTTCTCTCCTTCTGCCTCCCAGTTATAAGTCAGAGGGGCTCTGCTATTCCGAACCTTCCGTCACTCAGCTGAACGACCTTGTAACAGGGCGGCAACCGACTGCTGCGGCACCTCCTGTTGGTCGTCCAGGGAATTAGCTCACCAGCCTCCAGATCGCCCTCTGCAGGCCCGTGTCTCGCCTTGCCGCTGGCCCCCGTGTCTCTCCCAGACCCCGGTGCCCCTTCTCTCAGGGTTCTGTCCTCTGCAGTACCCCACAGTCTCGCTGGGTCTTCCCTCCCCAGGGAACCCCCAACCCCCTATCCTCACCTCAGTCTTGGGCTACTGCTAGTCACTATCTAGCCCCTGCTCACTGGGGCGGACTACAGTATAATTGCCACTCATCATCAGCAAGGAGGGTTTGGACCTGCTGCTTTTGTCTATCCTTGGGCTGCCCTCTGCAACCCCAGTACCCCTTCTGGCCTTTAGCAAGGCCTGTAGCCTGGGGGTTTTCCAGGCCTGAGCTCCCCAGCTCCTCTGGCCTTTCCCCAGCCCTGCTCCAGTCTAGGTACCCTGCTTAGCTCCCAGAAGCCAGGCCCATCCCTCTCAACGGCTAGAGAGAGACTCTCTGAGCTCCAGCCTAGCAGCCCCTTAGGGCCAGCTGCGGTCTGATTGGGGCGTGGCCCCGCTGCGGCTGCTTCCCCAAACAGACCAGGCTTGCTGGTTCCCCGCCACAGCCCTCTCTCAGGGCTGTTTTAAGCCCTTCAGGGAAGGAGCGGGGTTACTGCCCCGCTACAGAACTTTTAATTGCAATTGCCATCATTGCTCCTGTATACCTCCTTGCCGAACCTCTGCCATTCAGCTAGGCATCCAGCCAGTGCTTTTTGTGTCTGAGCGGGAGGATGCTTTGGTGGGTCTGGCACTAAGTGGAGGCTCAAGATACCTGGGTTAAAATCCTACCTCCACCACATAATTTCTTGGGCAAGTCACTCGGGACAAAGTTTCCACTGTGTGTCCAGCAGCACCCACCATTGTTTTCATTCCCTAAATGGGAGCAGAGACTCACTAACAATTTGACCCTGGCGACGGGTCCTGACAATCTCTCTGTGCCTTACTTCCCCACAGTAAACCAGGGATGATGATAACATTTCCTCTCTCCACCCTTTGTCTTTTGTGTCTGTTTATATGGTCAGAGCAGGGACTATGCCTTACTTGGTGTATGTTCAGTGCCTGGCTCAATGGGGCAATGGCTGGGACTTCTCCGTGTGAATGCAATAGAAATACACAAATAACAACAGTGCCATTTACTAGTAAAGGAGGCAACTGAATAATTTATTTATCAAACAGCATGAACTGTGGTGTCCTGCAGTTATTTTGCTGAGGGCTATTTGGGCTGCCCATCCCTGGGGTATACCTATCTACCGGAACTGGAAGGGACCTTGAAAGGTCATTGAGTCCAGCCCCCTGCCTTCACTAGCAGGACCAAGTATTGATTTTGCCCCAGAGCCCTAAGTGGCCCCCCTCAAGGATTGAACTCACAACCCTGGGTTTAGCAGGCTAATGCTCAAACCACTGAGCTATCTCTCCCCCCCAGTATATTGCTGTCAGTGGACAGTAGGTGACTAAGATTTGGCTGATTTGGCAGAACTATCGGTGGAGAATCAGCTTTTCCACTGTGGGCCTGATCCAAAGCTCTTTGACCTCAATAGAGAGACTCTCACTGACTTTACTGTGCCTTGGACCTTCCCTGTGTGGGCCTACTGAGTGGCTGAGCCACTGAGCACACCAATTTATTAGGGCAGTGAATGCCACCAGGCATCCCCCATTTTCTCCCTTGCCCTGTCTGTAGAACACAGCTGTAGGTAAGGAGCTGCAGCCAATGCTTGTTAGAGAGAAGGGGTCTTATAGTGAGAAAATACCCTGGGACGTTATAAATGAAATTAGGTGTATTGTGGGGAAGATGGTACTTAGATGTTCAGAGCAATCAAAACCGAATATTAGCCCACCTTGCAATTCACCTGCCGCTTTCTTCTCCACTTATATTCTTAGCCATGTTTAAGCGGGTTTGATGTTTACCTAACCCCAGAGTGAGAGCAGCTATTCAATGGCTGAGTGCTGTTTCCAAAATGCTGGCCTGTTTCATTTTGACTTATTTCCCTAACGGCACAGAGCCGGATCCTACCCTGCATCTTTTGGGAGCGGAAGTGCTGGCTTTGTAGCAAGGGGAGGGAAGGAACTTTTAAAAGGACCTTTCTGGGGCAGACATTCTGTAACAAGCACGTTAACAGCTGACTGTTTCAGAGATCATATTAGAAGAGAGAGCCCCGGTAGCATGGGATTAACAGCTATACCAGGAGTACTTAAGGGCAGAGCAAATTGCAGCCTGTTCTTTATTCATCAGCTGCTGCACTGGTAACCAGCTTTGGCAGAGTAGTAAATGAAGCAAAGAATCTGGGGAACAAAAGAGGCAACATTTGTTTTTCAGTGTTTAGATTTCTGGGTTTGGAAACTGTCCTGCAAAAAACAGAAGAAAGAGATTATGTTGCTGACAATAATCTGTACACCATGATTCCTGGGGATAGGGTTTTCCTTTAGTCAATAAAGGGGAGGATGGATACCAAGAAAAAGCCCTTTGATCTCAAATGCAAAAGGGCCAGTGTTTAACAAGTGTGCATGGCTTACTGGATGTGTACCGAATATTTACAGAGAGAATGAACAATGGTGTGGCATGATGGACAATGATGTGGTGTGGTGTGGTATGGTATAGTGCAGTGGTTCTCAAACTGGGGCTGCCGCTTGTGTAGGGAAAGCCCCTGGCGGGCCAGGCCAGTTTGTTTACCTGCCGGGTCCACAGGTTCGGCCGATCGTGGCTTACACTGGCCACAGTTCGCTGCTCCAGGTCAATGGGGGCTGTAGGAAGCTGCGGCCAGCAAATCCCTTGTCCCGTGCCGCTTCCCACAGCCCCCATTGGCCTGGAGCAGCGAACCGCGGTCAGTGGGAGCCGCGATCCACCGAACCTGCGGACCTGGCAGGTAAACAAACCGGCCTGGCCCGCCAGGGGCTTTCCCTACACAAGCAGCGGCCCCAGTTTGAGAACCACTGGTATAGTGGACAATGGGATGGTGTGGTGCCAGATTTTCAATAGCTCAGTACCCACAATCACAGCTATATTTTCAGCACCCAGCAGCTCTCCTTATGACCCTTATGGCCAGATTTTCAAAAGAACATACATCAAAAGCTTCCAACGTACCTAGCTCCTTTGGAAATCTGGCCTCTTTCTCTGTGGCTGAAATGGAAAGCTCAGGTCTTTTAGCTATAATGTTATTATTGGCGTTACTCAACATTGCTCACAGATGGCAATGCTTTCATACCACAGATACTCGCAAAAAGGCATAGCCAACTGCCATGCTAGCCAGCCTTTCCAAAGGCACCTCCATCGGACATGACCATTATCACATTCTATGTTCTACTTCCTTCTTCGGAGGATGATCACACAACTCTAACAATGGCTGAGTGATGAACTCCTAATCAACCAGACTCTAAATAGCCAATGTTTTAATAAATAAATATAAAATTCTACATAGCTGAGGGTAATCCTCACATACATCACAGAAAACTATGTGTGTGTGTATATTCCTTCCAATGTAAGTAAGCTCTGGCCAGCTTTTGCCCTAAGATTTTATTATGTGTAGGGTGACCAGACAGCAAGTGTGAAAAACCGGGACAGAGGGTGGGGGGTAATAGGTGCCTATAAAGGAAAAAGCCCCAAATATCAGGACTGTCCCTATAAAATCGGGACATCTGGTCACCCTATGAGACACAGGCTGAATAATTACATACTGTATAATAACCTTGGTGATGTGTTAATTGCTGCCACATTTATGGATGGTTTACTTTGACCTTTCATTGCTTTAAAAACTAATAGCGGAAGCAAAGCAAAGTTTACCAGCTCCCCTCAGCAACCATCCGTGTGTGCTTAATCAATTTCCAGCCATTAGCAAAGCTTGGATTCCTGAGCTTATGTGGAATTGAGTCACTTCCCTTGTCAGAGGGAGTAAAAGAAGAAATGTTTTACCTTTACTAGATTAAAAAGAGCTATATTATTTTATGAGAAGTTGGGGACGGAGACACAGCTGGTGTCACCTGCATTGAAGTTAAAGGGGCTGTGCCAGTTTATACTGGCTGAGGATCTTATAATGATGCATATTTCAGGAGCACATAGAGGCTTCACCTGAAATCAGGCCCCATTGCGCTAGGTGCTGCACAAAGGCATTTAAGAGACAATCCCTGCCCTGAAGAGCTTGCAGTGTAAATAGCAAATCACATGGCAGGTCAGTAGCAGAGTTGCAACTAGAACCCAGCTCTCTTGGCTTGGCTTTGTGTCCTATTCACTAGACCATGTGGCGTCCAAGTGGGGTCTGCCCCTCATCTTCTACCTAGCTTAATATCTGAAGCATACAATTTGCAAGATGGGTGGGGTGTGGGGATTATATTTGGCATGATCTTCCATTAACATTTCTGTCTCAATCTCTCATTTAAAGCCCATGTATTCAGGCAAAAATGGGACTGAGTTTATACCATCCCAGCAAATTTGGGAGTAAAAGCTGCCTCCTTCATGTGTCCTTTGCACATCAATGATTTATGAACCTCCATATTGTCTGTAATCAAGTAATGCTTTGCAGTCCCACTGTTTACGAGATCTGATAATCTGAAATAAAGAATTCAAGGAATCACAGCTATTAAACCAACTTTAATGAAATCCCCTCCTTCACTTCATATATACGTTTGTAAACATGTTGGTGCAAAGCATCCCCATCTCGATTTTAGACACCAAGGGAACTAGATAGTCTCCCCTCACTTTTCTGAAAGAGAAGGCACATTTGCAAAATGCCTGTAGCAACTCCTGTTCTTCCTGTGGTCTGGTTTGAAAGAATGGCTTTTCAAGTCATAGAGCAGGCTGTTCATAGAATCATAGAAAATTAGGGTTGGAAGAGATCTCAGGAGGTCATCTAGTCCTGCTCAAAGCAGGTCATCTAGTCCTGCTCAAAGCAGGACCAACACCAACTAAAACCATTTCAGGCTTGGTGTCAAACCTGCCTAGCGTGACGCTTATAAATTTTATTTGCCACTCTGAGCTGAAATGCTAAGAAGCAGACATTTCTCGGTTCAGATCAGCCTCAAACATTCAGAAGAGGTAATGGCTGTGATCCAACCCTCACACTGCCAGTATAGAACAGATGAAATGTGTAGGTCAGATGAGTCCATTGGCACTATTCCTCGCAGCTCTCCAGCAGCCCTTCACACACGAAAGCGAATGGGACTGACTGCTAACATCACACTTAGCTTTTCTTCATGTTCAGCCATACTCAGGTTTTCCAAGTGCAGCAATATACAGCCATCTGGGCCAGATCCTCAGTGAGTATAAATGTAAGGGGGCCCATTGGCTTCAAATATTGATTTACACCCATTGAGAATCTAGTTGGCTGTCTGCAAGCCGAAAGCTCACACACACACACACACACACACACACACAACACACACCAAAGGTAGATTGAACAAATCCAAAAAGAGATCTCCTTGACTCCAGCAGCAATTTTAACTACTTGCTGTAACAGTGCCTCAGTGGGCACCCAAGACTGGTGGCTAATCCCCCATAGGATATACCAAACCAGCAGCAAAAGTAAATTTCTGTTTCACCACACTGGCTAACAAGAAGTCATAAAAGCAGTTTGCTTGAGCATTCCAGTTCTTACGTCACCACCAAAAATACTGGATTTAGAGATGAGTGGTTCTTTTTAACCAGTCGCATCAAATAATAGGTTTTTCTGATCCCAAAGGGCCAGCCACACACCCAGGTCAATATATAACTTAGCTCTTACCCAAAAATCACGCTGATGCCAATCCTTTAGTATCTAAAATCTAAAGGTTTAGTTATAAAAAGAAAGAAAGGCGAGAATTAAAATTGGTTAAAGGAATCAAATACATACAGTAATTGCAAAGTTCTTGGTTTAGGCTTGTAGAAGTGATGGAATAAACTGCTGGCTTGATAAGTCTCTGGTTCCTTCCAAATCATTGGAAGGTCCTCAATTCCTTGGTTAGAATGCTCCCATTAGAATAAGTTCATAGTCCAGAGGCTTGGGCAAGAAAGATGCTGGAACAGGATAGAGGCAAAATGGAGGTATTTCCAGGGCTTTTTATAGTTTCTGCCATGTAGAGGGAATCCCATTTTTCTTACTGTGGAAAATTATAGCAATCAGATGGAGTTTGGAGTCATCTGGGCAAGTCACATGTCCATGCATTTCGCCTCGTCACAGCAGGAAATTCTATTAAGATGGGTGTCTCCCGTGGTCCATTGTCAGTTAAATGTTCTTTTGATGGGCCACTCAATTTGAATAGTCCCTCCAAGATGTGCTGGCTAGCTACCTTGTGGGCATTAACCCAGGAGCAAACATTGGAAATACAGGTAAAGAGCCAATATTTATAACATCAAATACAAAAATGATACATGCATACAGATAACATAATCATAACCAGCAAATCATAACCTTTTCATAGACATCTTGCATGCTACATTTTGTACAAGATTTGTTGCAAATATATAAGAATGGTTGCAACAATGATCTATGGGGTCACATTTTAATCAGATAACATCACACTTGCACAGAAAAACTTTGCAAGCTTCCCAATGCAAATTCTCCTGTGGGGTGAAAGAGCCGAATGTAAATGATTTCTGTAACTTGGTTCTGTAGAGCTTGTAAAATGGAGCCCTGAGCCGATTTTTGGGTTCCTATCCTCCTATGTTAATGCATACTTACATTGCATTAGTGGGCACTTATTGCCACTAGTTCACTGATTACATGGAGGATTCTGTCAGGAAAGCAGAAATGTGTAAGTTCTGAAATATTTGAAAGCCACTCTGCCTTGTGAGTAATGAGAAGATACTCATTTTTCATAGCTTACATGAATTGTTACGGTTCAGGTAATAAAAGCCTGAGAGGAGTCTTTGACTGTGGAGATTTTAAAACCATTGGGAACAGAGGGAATAGACCTAGTGCTGCAGTAATTAGGGCACAGGGAATAGACTGAGAAGACCAGATACACCAGAAAGGTGGCACTTTTGGTTCCAGGGTACAGGATCACAGCTTCATGACACATCAGTGCCTGGCGGTTAAATCAAGGACTCTGTAACTTTCCTTCAAAATGAAAGGAAAGGATTCAAGAATGACACCATTGTGAAGTCAGACCTGGACACTAGAATGAGGGTGAACAACAGACTTGAAGGTCTGGCAAGGGGATCAAAAGGCAACTAAGAATTTTTTTGTTGGATAAACTAGGTTCAGAAAACCACTGAACTAGGATCTGATTTGGTTTATCAGCTATATGAACACAGGGAACTCCAAGGAGGGCTAACACTGTTTTGGAAATAGGGGGAGTTTCCACATAAGGTTTTCCCATTGGGCAGGGCAGGGTAGGGCATGCCACACGGAGATCGGGCTAAGAAGGCCATTCACACTGACCCTTTTAGGTGACTCCAGGACTCTTTGGGAATTCCCATGGATGGCAGAGTGTCCATGGAGGGGTTTGGTGAGCACAGCGTTGCATCCAAAAGAGCACAGCCCCAGGAAGTAGTTTTGGATTCTTGTACCTAAGGCCATTCCTCATACCAACACTTACAGATTTCAAAAATCAGTGTATTACTTAAGCACTTTGGGGCCAGGACTGTCTTGTCCAGCAGATTGGGGCCTCTAGACACGTTTGCAATACAAATAATAAATAAGAACATTATTTATGTATTAAAAACTACACTAACCTTCCTATTATAAAGTTGTTGGCAAAGGGATAATATCTTAGGGCTTGTCTATGCAGTGTGCACTATAGGGTGTGATTACTAAAGCACCCCAACTTGTGTATTAATTAGTCTGTGTAGACCCTGCTGGTGTGCACTAAAAAATCCCCTAGTCAGCTTTAATGTAGCACTCAGCATGCTAAGGAATTTAGCAGGGTCTACACAGACCAATTAATATGCAATATGTTGGTATACTTTAGAAATCACACCCCCTTAGTGTGCATTACCCCACCGTGTAGCCAAGCTCTTAAGAGTTTTATACTGCTGCCCACTGCTGTAGCATCAGAATGCCTTCCATGGTAAAAAAAATAGCAATAGCAAAGTCCCTTGTGGACTTCAACGAGTCTCTGCCTCTTCTCCATTTTCAGAGTAAAAACTCAGCTTAGAGTCGGGTTAGTTGTTGTGCTTGTTATTGGAGTTTGGTTTTGGTTTGTTTTTTGACTGGTTGTTTGATTAGGGGTCACTGGCAGGAGGTTAGAGCAGGTTGTCAATTATATCAATGACACTGGAAGAAACTTTATTGCCTATTAAGTTTGTACATGGCCCTTTTTTTTTTCATTTGTCCAGATTCACAACATCCTTCACACAATGAATGTGTGCAGCCAGCAGTTATATTAAAGAAAGTGACCACAGGTTCATGTGAGCCTGGTGGGATTTCATGACAGCCACGAGACATGCTACCCACGCACCTCAATGGATGGGGAACATGATGGGACTGGTGGTGAAAGTGGAAAGCCCCAGCAGTGAGGGACGGAAACACTCTCTCAGGGACACCAGGTTGCTCCTCCCCCTGGAGTCTCTGGCACTCATTGGCCAGTTGTTGGGGAAGGGTGCTGATGGAACAGTATTTCCTTCTCTCAGTATTTAACCTGGAGCAGGGGGCATGTGGAGCCTCTTTTGGCTCCATTCCAGGATTAGCAATACCCTGAATTAGCATTGGGAAACCAGCTGGACAGATGCTGCAGCTCTAGCCAATCACCCATTTCAGGCAAGGGGCCAATTGGCAGAGGTCGGGGGAGTTTTTTGGTTTCTACACAGCACCTTCAAGCCACAGTAAGTTAAGTGCACTTAGCACCTAACTGAGGTACTTAGTTGAGTTGTTAAATTGTCACAACTTGCAGCCAGTCTCCAGTGAGGTTAAAAATATCAAATGAACTATTCCCAGAGGTAAAAGACCTGGGATTTTGCTGATGGACCTTGGGCTAATAGGACAGGGTAAGACCTTGTGGCCATCATGGGTGGAGATCCCCACTCTTCTGCAGCCTCTGTCCACCTCGTGGGAGGGGAGTAGGTCTCAGAGAGAGCTGAATCCTGGGGAGTAAATTTAGAAGATCCTGCCCTGAGTTATGGGTTATATAGTACGAGCCCTGTAACCCCCACACTGGAACCAATTAAATGCCTGGTATAGGGCAGTATGGGTGATAGGCAAGTAGTGCCCCTAGTCTGTGTTTAAGTTTAATAAAAGTTGCGACCTGCAGCTTAAAATTCATCCATATGTCTGTCCTCATTTTGCCACTGCGTCCACATCAATGGCTTTGTTTATTACAGTTTCCCTTTTACTCTAAGCAACACGGGGACTTAAGATCTGTTAGCTCAGCATCTTCCCATTAAATGAGCAACAAATTTGTAACATAGCATTGGCTGGTTTTATTAGATTAATCTTTTTAAAAAACTGTTCATTTCCAAGTAAATGAAGAATATTTTTAATCATTGCACATGAGCTACTTAGCACATTAACTTGTCCCTCTGAAGTCATTTACTTTAGTGTGCCCTCAGTTTGCTTAATCCATAACTGGTCAATAGTATATTAATATTACAGTCTCATTTCAGATCTAAGCATGTCTGAGCCTATTAAACTGTCACCCTGGATTTACTTGCTGGGAAAAATTATCTGCACTCAGAGATAGCGAGAGAGAAGTATTAAAGTGAATTGAGCACTAATGAAATTAATCATAATCATCCTAAGTACTTTCAACTGCTATCACCCAGTGGGAGATGCTGTTACAGGAAAGGCTTCCTGCTCCATTGTTTTTAATGGCCGAGCTGTAGAGAATACGTTTGCTATTGTTTGTTCCAATGAGACTGGTAACACTATCAGGACTCTTTGGAATCATTTCTATTTTTATTATTAAGAATCAACCTTGAAATACAGGCCAATTCATGCATTGCTTGTTCCACTGAACTGGTTTAATGTAGGTCAGACCTACTATGGTTTGTGTTATAACTCATTCAAACTCTGTGGCTCCATCTCTTGCTGTTTACTTTTACTGCGCTGCTTGTGAATCTCATATAAGTAATTTACAGGGGCAAAAAGAGAGAGCAAGTCAGAAAGAAATGATCTATTGCTCTGTAGTGTAGGATACGTCTGATGTAAGGGGCCAGATCCTTAGCTGGCATAAATCAGAGTAGGTCCATTGACTTCAGTGGAGCTATGCTGATTTATACTGGCAGAAGATGTGTCTCGTTATGAGGTTACACTTTACAATGCCACCAATGTAATGCACAATTGTCTAATCCTTTAGTAATCCTTGAATTTAAAAATGCCTGTGTTCTTACATGTTCTTCAGCAGCTGGTCTCTAGTACGAAAATACTAATCAGTATCTTGCTTAATACTTCATCAAACTTTTCAAGTCCCCCCCTTCCCGCGCCACACACACACACACACACGTTCTTTGAATTTTTCAGTTGTCTAGAATCTCTGGTATCGTATGCATTGAACAGTTGGTGGAAAGCACTGATGAACAAAAAATTGACAATGGAAAAGAAGCAACATAGTACACGATCAAAAGCAGTTATCGCTAAGAACAAATTTGGTGCTAGCCACAATTAAGCAGCATTTCACATTTTAAAATATCTAATCAGTGTTTTGGCTTACAGAACTGCTTAAGGGGACTCTGATGTGTAAATTAAATTCAAATGAAGGTTAAATATAGTTCTTTGGGAAAGACTGCGCCATTTAAATTACCTAATTATTTGGACAAAATCTGTTCTCCTGTAATTAAATGTATGCAAAAGAATGCATCTTTCTACTAAGTACATTTGGAGCAGAGATGTTGATCAGAAAATCATTACTTCCCCTTGGAGATCTTGGAGATACTGTCGTCACATTACTCAGAACTATGTCAGAAGTAGGAAAGTTAGTTTGTTTATTTATAAGAGATCTATGGAGACTGAAGGGAACTGAGGGCTGGTGTCCTTGTATTTCACTATATCATGTGATACAAACTAAACCCTGATTTTGCCACGTATTTAAGCCCCAGAGTTTAAGTCTCTCTCTATTCAGTAAAGCAGGTACTTACTACAATATTAGGCTTCAATTTTACCTTCATTTTGTCCCATTGCTTCTCATTATGCTCCCTTTTACTATGCTACATAATTCATTCACTTCTTGGTATTCACACCCTTCAGCTATTTGTAGACTGTCACCATCTTTCCCAAGCCATCACTCAGCCATGTTAAATATAACTGTTTTAATATTTCTGTAAAGATCACTCCTTCCAGTCTATTTCTGTCACTCTTTTCTGAACTCTCTCCAATCTGTCAATACATTTGAAGTCACACTCTGTTATGTGCAACCCTGATATACAGGATACAAATCCAACTCAGATCTAATATCTTTCTAAGGCACAAATTGACTATTGCAATATGTGTTTTATGCATTTAGATTGCTCACATATGTGATGCCTGCTAGTATGCCTAATTCTCAATAGCAAGTTGGGCTAGAATTAACTATATGCCTTATGGCTTCTTTGCATAATGTCATTATAGGCAAAATGTATATGATAGCAAATGACGACCTAGAGACACCAGAAGAAAATAATAAGGGAGATTTTATTGTTTAAAATCTCTGAAATTCACTATAGAGCTCTTGAACTATGCAAATATGTATGATCTCCCAGGCAGAAAGAGAAGCTTCATTCTGTATGGTTGGTCACCAACAGAATAGTGTCTGTCTTAATTGTAATGGGGGAGAAATTACATGGTGGTTATAAAAAGTGCACCAGCACACCAAACTTGTGACTGTTAGGCCCAGAGGGGCTGAACTGCACGTGAAAGGAATGTACTGTACGTGCGCGTATATGAAGAAGGGATTCTTCAAAGTGACTGAGAAAGGAAAGATTGTTCATCATTCTGCCTAACTAGTCATTTCTTTATTCAAGTTCATTTTGCAAAACATCAGACTATTTAAAAAGAATAAATTTATTGCTGACACTCATAAAGAAAAAACAATAAATCTGCTGTGGCTGTGCACTGAAGCACCGAGGCAAGTAAGAACACAGGCAATCATTATTAATATTGATTTTTATTTCCTATCTATCACCATCAATACACATGGGGCTTTACAGATGAGTGGGAAGACAAGGCCTTTGCCCCAAAGAGTTTACAGTAATCAAGCAAAATTCACACTGAGTTTCCGTTGAATAAGAACCACAGAATTTCACTCTAGATGAGAAGGACAAATAGACAACACAAATGGGTAATATTCAGAGCACAAGACTGGGAGCAGGCAATCGCAGCAAAGAGATCTGTGCTGGAAGCTTATGTGAAAGAACGGAGTTTTAAAGAGGGTTTAACGGGGGAAAGGCTAGGAAGGCACTGGGAGTCTTTCCACTGACTTCAGTGGTCATTGTATATTGTTCAAGACCTTTCAAGCATAGGAAGAAGGAGATGGTTTCCAGACTTGAGTATAGCGTAATAAAAGATACAAAACAGAAAGTGGAAGCAATAGACAAAGTCATCACTTAGAAGAAGGAAACAGGATAGAATAGGGCTTCAGTAGGAAATGAGCTGACAGGCCAGTGGGGCTGAGCCATGCAGATCCTTGAAGGTGAGGGCGAGGATTTCAAACCTGATGCAATTTCAGTGACTATTCATTATTACAGTAATAAAGAAAAACATAAATCCGCTGTGGCCATGCTCTGGAGCAAGTAAGAACGCAAGCAGGTGGTGTTATTTTTACTAAATATTATTTTTTTAAAGGTGCTCATCACGTTTGCCTCTGGGTGCATGCCCAGAAATGCCGTAAAACAACGCAACACAAACTGATAGATGTCATAACAGAAATGGACTGAACCCCAAAATGAAGTTGGAAACACAATATACCCCACTATCAATCACTCAGGCATGTGTATGTGTGTAAACAGAGAGATTTGCACAACTGGAGCCCACGCAGACGGCGGATATAGACTGGGTAATATGCTCTCTGCAGCTTACACTGCTTAGCATGTTGCCCTCTACATTCTGCACCAGTGTTGCTTTACAAGTGGCCCTTAACAGGGTAGCCCAATGGCAGTACAGTGGTTCTTTCTGGAGGTAACAAAGGCATGGATGACTGTGACAAGTCGCATATTATTATTGTTGAACATCCAAAGAATACACAGAAGCATCCAAAGGTCTACAAAGACGTGGTCCTGCCCCAAAGAGCTTACAATCTACTGCTGAACAAGTAAGGATCATACGCAAACAGAAAGGAAGTGGAAAAGAAGATAAGTGAAGTGAGGGAAATCTGAGATAAATAGTCCCAATCATTGTACTAGGCTCATGAAAAATTATTTCTGGACATTGATGCTATCTGGGACATGAATAGCAATTGGGGATCCCAAATTCTTAACGTTATTGAACCTCATTTATATGTAAAGTTTGTTCTGTTCTCTGGGATACTATGAGACAAAAACTGCTATAGCCGTTTAAGTTATAGACTTGGGGCTAGAATCTCTGCTATACCGCCCTGCTCCGGCAATGCAAAACAGTCACAAACACATTCAAGAGTGGCACAATGGAGCTGGAGTGTTCCAGTGAATCTTCCCCTTTATTCCTATTCTTGGAGCTAGAGAAAAGTGGATTGAAGTGAATGTCTGGTTTGGGTAGATCAGAGTTTCCATTCTCTAATGGAGAGTCTTTTACAGTCACAAATGTGGAAGCGGAATGTTATCGTACACGGATTCCAACATATTGCACCTTATCCTTTCAAAGGCACAAAGTTCAGATAGGCATCTAACTCCCATCTACCTCCAATGGAACTTGGGCCCTTAACCGCACTTTGTGCCTTTGAAAATCATCCCGTAGGTTTCTGTGTTGGAGAGATTATGTCTGTCAAACCCCTTCACCCTTCTACTCTAAGAAGTTCCAGAAACCCAACCTCTTCCAAGGAGATCTCCAGCTATAATGAACATACACTGTTCCTATGTTCCCTTTCAAAAGACCCTGTTCACATTGTAGATATTATACTCTACCATGTCACGCCTTCAGTTTGTTAGCTTCTTAATGAAGGGTTCTAATTCCTTCTCTGGCACATTTGACTGCTTGTAAGACTCAACTAATGGTGCTGTATAAATGAGGATGGTTATTATCATGCTTATGGTTATTATATTATTAATAATAAGAAATCACACTGAGGTATTTTAGAGATAGCAGAAGCAAAGAAACTTACATATGTGAACAGAAGCTTAAAAACAAATGATATTCATGGTCTAAAGACAGAGAGTTGCATATTAAATAGAACAGGATGAATACCTCACAAAAAGTTCTCATTAGTATTGCTCCAATTTAGAACTGATTTCATTTGGCCATGCTCTTATGCCCCATGAGCATTCACTTCCTGTGAGCATTCAAGCAATCAAGTCTTGGTCTCATGAATACATGCAGAAAGAGGATATTAAGCTCGCTTACTTGATTGTTCACACCTGAAGCGTACTGGGGTTTCATGAATGAGTGCATGGATTACTTGAGTGGATTTGATGTGCATACTGGGCAGCAGGACATATTGTTCTCAAGAGCAGTATCCATTTTGGTGACTATATTCTAAAGCACAGAAAGTGCGGTATTATTATTTTTAATTTCTATTACAATAGCATTCAAGGTCCCAAACTGAAGTCAGAGCCCCATTACGGTAGATGCCTTACACTCATAAAGGAAGAAACAGCCCCATACCAAAAAGTTTACAACTTTAATGGGCAAGCCAAAGAGAGGCAGGAGAAACTGAGACACAGAGCTGGGAATAGAACCTAATCTAATGTGCTCTATGCACTGGGCAACACTAAACATAAGAAAGAAAAATGATTCTTCTAAGGAATGGGACCAGATTCTATGCTGGTATACACAGAATTATGTCACTCCGCTGAAGCTGAAGATCTGGCCCTAAAACCATGTAGGTTGGGTTTTTTTATTGGCTACTTGACTGCAGTACATTTTTACATGAATAGACAAATGTGTTTTGACTGTGTTCATACTCCTTTTATATTTGCTTTCTGAAATCAAATCCACCTATGTATTTCGGCTCAATCCAGGGATGATCATTGAGATCCGTGGAACTATCTTAATTTCCTTCAATGTGCAGTGGAACAAGCTGTATGAGGATGAATTGCAGATAGACTTAGGAGGTAAAAATCACAACTCCAGCCAGAGACCAGGATGTTGGTCTGCTGCACCTGCCTAACTCATAAGAACATAAGAATGACCACACTGGATCAGAACAATGGTCCACTTAGCTCAGTATCCTGTCTGCAGACAGTGGCAATGCCAGATGCTTCAGAGGGAATGAACGGACCAGGGCAATTTATTGAGTGATCCAGCCCCTGTTGTTCACTCTCAGCTCCTGGCAGTCAGAAGTTTAGGAACACCCAGAGCATGGGGTTGCATCCCTGACCATCGTGGCTAATAACCATTGATAGACCTATCCTACATGAACTTATCTAGCTCGTTTTTGAACCTCATTATACTTTTCGCCTCCACAACATTCCCTAGCAACGAGTTCCACAGGTTGACTGCATTGTGAGAAGTATTTCTTTATATTTGTTTTAAACTACTGCCTACTAATTTCATTGGGCGACCCTAGTTCTTGTGTTATGTGAAGGAGTAAATAACACTTCCTTATTTACTTTCTCCATACCAGTCATAATTTTATAGACCTCTATCATATCCCCCTTTAGTTACCTCTTTTCTAAGCTGACGAGTCCCTGCTTTTTAATCTCTCTTCATATGGAATCTGTTCCATAGCCCTAATCATTTTTATGTCCTTCTCTGTACTTTTTCTAATTCTAATATATATTTTAGAGATGGGGTGACCAGACCTGCACGCAGTATTCATGGTGTGGGTGTACCATGGATTTATATAGTGGCATTATGATATTTTCTGATTCCTTATCTATCTCTTTCCTAATGGTTCCTAACATTCTGGTAGCTTTTTTGACTACCACTACACATGGAGTGGATGTTTTCAGGGACTATCCATGATTACTCCACGATCTTTTTCTTGAGTGGTAATGGCTGATTTAGATTTCATCATTTTATATGTATAGTTGGGATTCTTTTTTTCAATGTGCATTACTGTGCATTTATCAACACTGAATTTCATCTGCCATTTTGTTGCCCAGCTCTGTGAGATCCTTTTGTGATTCTTCACAGTCAGATTTGGACTTAACTACCTTGAGTAATTTTGTATCAACTGCAAACTTTGCCACGTCCTTTTTCCAGATCATTTATCAATATCTTGAACAACACTGGTCCTGAGCTGCTGGGCTGTAACAGCTGCAGATCCCATATGCCAGTTACATGGGGTTCTGGGAGCTACTGGATCCACATGAATGACCCTATCCAGCCCCTGATGGTCTTATGCAGGGTTGGTGTGAAGGCCATTACCACAGCATATAGGGAACACATAGGCAGCCTAGTGCAGCTGCTCCACCTATGGTCCCCTTGTGCAGCCACTATTGAGGACTTTTGTTTTTATTCACATTTTGAATATCCACTACTCACAACTCACTCCTTACAAATAATCAGCACGTCAAGATCTATTCCAAAAATTACATGGTAAATAATTTCCAATTGCAAATGCATTTCAGCTAACTTCGATCTGCCCACTGACAATTTGTTAATAAATAAATAATTAAATAACATTTCTCAAATAAATCCTGAGTTGTAAATCATTCACTCCACTGGGGCCAGACCCAAAGCCTACTGAAAAAGTCTCCTACGAACTTCAGTGGGCTCTGGATCAGGTCCTTGCTGAACAACCTGTGTGCCAAATGAAGAAAAATGCAGGTCAAAAGCTGACCCAGATACCAGCTACGTCGCTTTACAGCACCAACTTGCCTATGGGAGGTTGGTACCTCAGAGAGGTGCTGCCACATTCCATTGTAACACGCATGGCGAGGCAAAACTCAGCAGTGAAAGTGTTAAATCAAAGTATGTTGTCACTGTTTGATTATTCATTTGAGACCTTTTTTAGAACCGCTGAGCACCCAGACTTCCCATAGAATCATCTTTGAAAAGGAAATCGCAATCTAAGCCCTAAACACTCTCTGGCATTTTTCCACAGGCAACCAGGAAGCTCATTAGCTTGGAAAGACACAACTGTGCAGTTCATCGTACATTTCAAGAAAACACATTTGATTTCCTGTATTGTAAGGGGCTTTTTTTTCTTTGCAAAATGAATAGCTATATAGTTTAGATCTCTACAAGATTCTTGTCCTCTGGCAGTTAGAACAAACCAGACATCTTAATATGGAACCAGTTCTATTTCCCTTTACTTTGCAAAGCATTAAGAAAAAGCAGGTGAAAGACTGGATATAAAGTTTATAGTAAGGATTGTACCAAAGGAAAGACGAGCAAAACAAATAAATGATTTCAATAAGCATCTTCTTATTTGTCCTGTTGACTAAACTTTTAACGGTGGCACGTGAGCATTAGCATAATGGCATCTGCACAAACAGCTGTGGCTCCCCTGTGTAAAAGGTACTGGATACAGCAGTGAATTTGTTTGAACTTGCGATAGCAGGCAGCCTGGTCTAACAAAGGAATGGTTAATGACTTCTGGTAAATAATGGAAGACTTCAGAAATGTGGCAGTGCGGGATGCTTCTGCCCCTCTTTGTTTGGTAGCATGGCTTAAAGCTTCCCTCAGTCAGAGCCAGCCCCAAGGTTTATCATTTTGTAGCTCTCAGACTGGGAATCAACATGATCCTTTTCAGAATTTTAGGATATAAATTTGTTTTTTTGGTATAGGGGGAAGGAAATCTCTATTTACTTTATTGGCTCCAATGCAGACTGAATGGATCGATTACCTTTTTATTACCTACTTATTTACTTTTATTCTTCCTCTAGCATCCATGTTTTTAAAAGCCTAATGCGCTCTATCAGAAAGGATGATGTGTAATTGGTTTGAATCTCATCTCCTTTAAGCCGATGTTGGTCTGCATACCAGTGATTTCAATTAAGAAGTTTGTATATAGGGCAGCACCTAATGAAATCCCCAGAGAGCTGATAAAGTTGCATTTAATGCCATCTCTCTCTCTCTCTCTCTCTCTTTTTTTTTCATGGAGGAGAGAAGGTTGAACATTTCTGGGCTTGATTAAGACCATTTAGCGAAGATTTATTGGAAAGCACTGCAGTGCATTTTCTGTGTTAACCTCTTAGATCACAGCAAGCAGCCTTTGAAGTTTGCTGAAGGCTGGAGGAGCACTCGGTGGTGAGGGATCTAGTACCCCACACTAATTTCAAAGGGGGTGGCTCAACACCGCCAGCTACATTAGCCAATGGAAATGGATGCAAAGAGATTATTGAACTCAAAGAAATAAATGACTTAAAAAGCCTTACAGCTTTTGGGTACCTTTTTATGCTACAAAAAGAAGAACTGGAGGAAAGAATAATTCCCAGGATTAAATGCTGGACATTTGGATCCTAGCTGAGACATAAAAAAGAAAAGAAAAGGAAATAGAAAATAGAAAGCTTTAAAGCTTCATTCACCTCCTGACTCTTCATTTCCTCTTGGCTTTCCCAAACCCCCTCAAGCTTCCTGATAGTTCAACTCTTGGTGCCATGCTCTCAGGACCTCCACCAGCCCCCCACTTGCAGTAAGAAGTATATTTCTTCCTCACAATTAGCACATGTCCACATAAAAAGTGTTACCTCTTTCCCAGTGAGATCCTGTGGCAGTACTCCGCTCTGCCAGAGGAGAGCAGCTTATACTCCAGACAGTCCCCTCAGCAGAGGCTGTCTGGGAGATGCGAAGGATCATTGCATTGCCCTTCTACCTGTTTGACTGGCCTCACCCATTTTTTGTTACCTGTTCCTAGCCCTGTGGGAGTTGCAGGTGGCTTACACTGCTGCATTCCCATCCCAGTCAGGCTTTCTGTTGCCAGGGGCCAAAGCCCACCACCACTGGAACTCAAGGAACAAACTGGGCCCATGATGTTCAAGCCCCCTTTATAAACGCATATTCTGGAAAATAAAGATATCTTCAGCAAAAGAGGTTGGGCTCTGTGATGGGGTACAAGTCCCACAAGGCTCCAGAAGGGTTAAAGGAGCCTAAGAGTGCTAGTCACCCCGCTGATTGCAGCTGGGGAGGGTGTGGTCTGGTGAAGGGGTTGTACTTAGAGGAGGAGCATGAAGGTCAGTTGGGAAGGGAGGTAGTGAGTGCCCTCTCTCTGGGAAGGGGCCTGATAGATGGCTAAGAAAGCTGGATGGGCAGAGAAGCGGACAGGCTGCTCCTGAGGTGGGTTGGAAGACACAAGGAAGCTCAGGAATCACTGAGGGGTGACAGCCTGTCTGAAGCCCTGGGAAGGTGGAAAATTGTGCCAGCCCTACATGGGGGCTAGCACGAGGCACAACATGGACAGTGGGAAGAGGTCACATTACAGCTGAGGCTTGCCTGACAGACAAGGGGCAGCCAGCTGAGCCCAACTGGGGCTGAAGATTTAGTTATTTTTATACTTCTGTTGGACTGATTAAAAGGACTCTGTGACCCCAGAAAGGGTGGAAACAAATCTTGACTTGGTCAGAGGGTCAAGTCACCAGAAGAGGGCCAGAATGTCTGTTGGCAGGGTGTGCCCAGTTGAAGAGAGCTGCTATGCCACATCTGGCCACAAAGAGGCACTCCAGCAACAAGTCCACTCTTCTATGGGCTCAAACGACAAAATTTAGATCCAGAGTTCAAAACCCCAGAGTCCAAGAACATTTGGAGCTATGGTTTTAGTTCGGTGCACTAGTAAGATAGAGGCAATTTGCAAAATTAAGATCCAGACTTGGCTTCAGATAACAAACATACCTGAAGCTACAGAAAGAAGCAAAAACCTACTCTTCTAACTTTATTATTTGGCAGGAATGCCACAATCTAACTACATTTAACAGATGAAACTGTAGAAGAACACACCACACACAGAGCAGGTCTGCAAACTATAAACATGTTCCAGTAATAGGCCATAAATTTCATTTCATTCCCTAAGGAGACTTTATTGCCACAACGACTAACATACCAGAAGCCTCTCCTAATAGTTAAGTAACTTTAACACACTGGCAGCTTCTTTGATTCATATTCTAGAAGAAACAGCTTATGTTTACAGAAACAAATTGGTTGCATCGGAAATACTGGTCAGGTCAATCCTCTCTGCTCCATATTTCTCCAAAATGTCTCTTTCTAAATCCTCATACATCTTGAACAGCAAAAACACAACCCCACTTCATTATTTAAGGGCACTAAAAGCTATTTTTATCTCAATTCCTTTATAATACTATTGTCCACCACTGGAATTTACTCTCCCAGGATCAGCAGGATGGGAAAGATGGTTCAGTATAGAGGATCAGCTGAGATACACCTTCCCCAACTAATCAGAAAAACTAAGCAGGCCCGTGGATTTTCCAAAGTACCGACGGTGCAGAAAGCAATTCTATTATATTATATTTTGAGAGAGAGAGAAATCTGTGATAGCAACTAATTTAGGGCCCAGCTCACCCTGAATAGTGCTTCCTTTCTAGAGTAGTCCCATCAAGTACTCAATATACATAAGAGTTGAAGAATCAGGCCCTTGTTACACTTGATGGCTCATTAGGCACCAATAGCTCCCATAAATTATTAACTTCTACCTACTGTGGAAAGGGAGAGCCATTCCTACAAAGAACAAATTTTTAACAGTCAGGGTAATTATTGCACTGGTTAAGCTACCAAGGGTTGTAGTGGATTCTCTATCACTGGCAGTTTTTAAATCAAGACTGAATGTTTTTCTAAAAGATATACTCTAGTTCAAAACAGGAATTTTTTCAGGGAAGTTCTCTGGCCTGTGTTATACATAGGTCAGACTAGATGAGCACAATGATCCTTTCCGGCCTTATAAGCTATGAATCTATGAAAAGCCCACAAAGGGGACTAAAACCCAAAGTATCTCCTAAGGGGTTTCCATTAACTTGTTCCACAATGGAACAAACAGAAGTGGCATCCCCAAACCTCACAGTTAAGAGCTGGTCAGAATTTTTCAACTGAAAATTTGTCCTGATGAAATATGGGGTTTCACAGTAATCCACATTTCTGGCATGAAAATGTCAATTTCAATGAAATTTTCCCATTTTTTCAATGAGAATATTAAAAAAAGAAACTATTGTTTTAGTGTTTTGAAATAGCAAATAGAAAAAAGTCAACTTTTTCAAACACAACATTTAGTTTCTCTCAACATTTTTCATTTTGATGTTTTCAAACTGGCATTTTTCACCACTTCCCATTCCTCAAAAAATGTCAATATTTCGACTTTGTCCCATTTCAGGATCGAAACAGATGTTGAACTCTCAGAAGTTCCCATGGGGTAGGTATTTGGTTTCTTAACAGCTCTGTTTATGGTTATGGGGCCCACCAGAAGCCCAGACTGTCTACACACTGGCTCTGTGCTCACTTCACTTTCTCATGACTTGATCAATCCCCTTTCAGCTTCCTTGCCATGCTGCTCTTAGAAACAGGGTATCCTGGGCTCCCACCTGCATGCAGCAGTCTCTCACGATGATGATGGAGTGTATAAACCCTACACTGCAACAGCTACAAAGGTATTAATGGACAGAGCGGCTACTTCCCCACCTGTGGCTGATTAACAGATGAGCAATAGCTGAGCTATTAGGCAAAAGATGATGGCTACCAGAGAGGCTGGGGTCTACCTTACTGAAGCTCCCCAACAGTGGCTGAGCAAAGAACCTCCCAAGGAATAGACCCAGAAACCCCACAGGAAGTGGGGTGAGCTTTTTGGGGAATAGGAAGGTGGGTTTTCCTTCTCCCACACCCCACAAGACAGGGGTAAGGATCAGACCTTGTAAAGCCCTTACTATCAGATCCTTGGAAAGATAACAGGGGGATTAAAGAGTATCTAGCAAAAGCTGGAGGACTGGGAGATTGGGGTTCTAAAGGGTCTGTGTATCCTCAATAGACCCTTAGGTAGAAGGAGGAAAACCAAGACCCCTCACACTCCTCCACAAGACACAAATTAATGCATGTTGCCTCTGATGGGTATTAACTCCTTGGTGGATTCTCTATGAGGTTGGTGGGGGATGATTCCTTACTAACCCCTACCCACCTAACCATTCATCCCAACTAAATCTCACCCACAGAGGAAGAAGAAACATTATGGGTGAGTGTTCTCAAAAGCAATTAGTATTGGCCTAACTGCTCCCACTGAAGTCAGTGGTGAAACTTCCATTCATTTCAATGGGAGCACGGTTAGCCAACACTACACACTTCAGAAAAATCCCATCCTATAGCAGGTCCATATAAACAATCCTGTTTCAGCACAGTACCAGAAGGACAATGTGTGCCCTCTTTTGCCTGGAAAAGATCTAAGTTGGTATCAAATAATGAACCCAAAGTATTTCCCTTCTGAACGCAGCCCAAAGCACTTTAAAAAGTTTTCTAATACAAAATAATTCACCGTGAAGTGGAAATCGCTCTGCTATTTTGTCATTTTAAGATGTGATCATACATTTTCCCTTGGAAAATATAACAGTATACCCATTGTGTGCTTTTTGTTTTCTATTTAATCTGTGATGCATATCTGAATGGATTTTTTGCCTATAATTCTATAGAATTTACTTTGAACTGCTTCTTATGCTCTAGTGATCACAACTCTGTTTTAAGGATTGGCTCTTATTTTTCAATCTTCTCTTCAATGCCCCTTCGTTACTTTAGAATATCAGGAATAAGAGAGGCAATTTGTGCACATTTAACCCTCTGTTTCCTGTGGACTTCTATACAGGATTGTAGGGATCTTCCTATTTCATTCGAGCAAGTGGGAAATGGTACTACTAACATGATGGAGCTATCTAAATATGACAGACAAATAAATAATGGGGATGGGCTAAAATTTTAGTGACATTTCCCTACTAAGTTGCAACTGTAAGAATTACTGTAAATATTATAAAAGCCGGGGGCTAGCTCATCACCTGGTGTAAATTGGCATCTCCCTACTGGTCTTGAGGCTGATTTATGAATCTAAGTGCCTAATCGGCCATCATCTGAGATTCTAGCCCTTAGCCTCTGGCCTTTGACCTCTAGAGGGTTGTTGGTATTTGTGTGCTTGTCACAATGAAATTTCACCAAGTGATCTCTATATCACTTGCTTTAGTCTCTGGTAAAAATCTAAACTTCAACCAGTGTTGAATTTGGACCATAAACTGGAAGCAAGGCCATTATTGCTCCACCAGGGCTGATTTTGGCCCTATATTTACAACCTTTTGCAACTTCATGGACACAAGAATGGAGAATTTCTTAGGCTGCTTTGACAACATTGTTTCATGGGTGTGTTTTTTAGCTCTCTAAACTGACTGTTCAGTGCAGCCTGGGTTGGACCTCCCATACAGGGCCTGTGGTTATCTATCTGTCATATAGGAGCACCTTGAGATTCATGTTTCCAGGACCAAGTGGGATTGTGATCATCATGGAAAAAGCAGTGATGATCCCAGGCTGCTACAGAAGAAGTAGCTTGCACTGGGCTTTCATGATTCCCCCATATCTAGCCATCGAGAGATACTGTACAGGCAGCAACACTATGGGGCGATACGCATAGCATTCCTGGTGCTGCTAGAAGAGAAGGCCATAGTGGGATCATAAGGGTGAGGTGAGGAAAGTCAGATGTGTTCCCAGAATGATCTGATCGGTTAAAATAGGACATGAAATTGGACTGAGTCACTGCCTTGGCCCTCTGGGTGTACACGACATGGGACAAAAGAAAGCCAGATGTCTGAAGTCCCCCGCCAGAAGTAAACAAAGGATATCTGAAGCCCTCCTGTCTTTGCAGTAAACATGGCTTTAAACAAAAATACATAAACCAGAGCACAGATAGTTCTAGGAAATAAAATGTGAATGAAAAGAGATGATGACCAGCTACAAAACAGAGTATGTAAACAGCTGCAACGCTAAAGCAAACAAAAGAGAATGTAAGGGAAGCACAGCCAGCTCTCATACGACAACCGTTGACTATACTTTGTCTTATCATTGCCTTTTGTCTCCTGAACTCAGAGTTTGCAAACATGAAAGGCTTGTCTATACACAATTTGTTTAAACTGATGCAAGTTGGTCTGGGGACATCAGTTTAAACTGGGCTCATGTTGTTGTATTATTTAACAGCGGCAGGCTACACCAGTGTCAGTATCCACACACTAACTAAATTGGAGCAACATTACACTTTTAGTTAAACTGGAGTAACTTTGTGGGTAGACCAGGACTAAGGCCTGGCCTACACTGGGGGGTGGGGGGGAGGGGGTTGATCTAAGCTACGCAACTTCAGCTACGTGAATAACGTAGCTGAAGTCGACGTACTTAGATCTACTTACCTCGGTGTCTTCACTGCAGTAAGTCGACTGCTGACGCTCCCCTGTCGACTCCGCCTACACTTCTCGCTCCGGTGGAGTACCGGAGTCAATGGGAAAGCACTTGGCAGTTGATTTATTGCGTCTTCACTAGACGCGATAAATTGACCCCCTCTGGATCAATCGCTCTGGAGGTAAATGTAGACATGCCCTAAGTCTCACAACAGCCCTGCAAGGTATCATTGCACATATTTGTCACTTGGATGAACTTGACGCATGGAGAGCTTAGCTGGCTAGGCCCTCGTGCTGCAGTGATTCAGTAGCAGAGCAAGAAACAGACCCCAGGAGTCTAAGTTCCAAGTCTTATGCTTTAAACATGAAACAAACTGAAGGAGACTTGCTATGGGTGTTGGGTGCCTGATTGCCATCTGTGCCACTGAAAAGTGCCGCTGCTATAACAAGTACCCTGCATATTTAGTGGGACACTCATTAGCTCTTGATTCAGAAGAAAGAATTCCATATACTGAATCATCAGTGACACCATTTCCTACAGCATCCAAGTGTTCCCTGGAGGTTTCCACCTAAGGACGGATTAATAGGTTGAGTGCTGAGATCTTGGGAAAACCTGGCCATAAACATCACATTGGGAGCTGCTGGATGATGAATATTTTTAGGTGTCCTAATTGGATCTGAGCTCTTTAGAAATGTTGTGCTGAATACTTTTTATAGATTCCACGGCCAGAAGGGACTGTTGTGATCATGCAGTCTGGCCTCCTGTGTACTACAGGCCAGAAACATCCCCCAAATAATTCCTAGAGAATATCTTTTAGAAAAAGATCCAATCTTGATTTTAAAAATTCCAGTGATGGAGAATCTACCACCACCCTTGGTAATTTGTTCCAATGGTTAATTACCCTCAATGTCAAAAATGTACACCATATTTCTTTTCTGAATTTGTCTAGCTTCAACTTCCCACCATTGAATCATGTCATACTTTTCAATGCTAAATTGAAGAGCCCGTTATTAAATATTTGTTCCCCAGGTAGGTACTTAAATAAATAAATAATGGAGATATCCCATCTCCTAGAACTGGAAGGGACCTTGAAAGGTCATTGAGTCCAGCCTCCTGCCTTCACTAGCAGGACCAAGTACTGATTTTTCCCCAAGTGGCCCCCTCAAGGATTGAACTCACAACCCTGGGTTTAGCAGGCCAATGCTCAAACCACTGAGCTATCCCTCCCCCCCCATTAAAGTCAATAAGTCAATTACTTATTGACTGTAATCAAGTCACCCCTTAACCTTCTCTTTGTTGAACTAAATAGAGTGAGCTTCTTGAGTCTATCACTTGAAGGCAGGTTTTCTAATCCTTTAATCATTCCCATGGCTCTTCCCTGAACCCTTTCTAATTTATCAACATTCTCCTTGAATTGTAGGCACCAGAACTTTCTGGCGTTGGAATCTATGAATCTACGGTACGACTACATCAACTGATTTTTTTCCCCAAATACAGAACATAAATATTTATTGAAATATTGGAAATGGCGCACTGAGCTCATCTGAGCTCATCTCAGCCTCCATTTCCTCATCTGTAAAGTGGGGATATGGAAATACAGTTATCTCATAGGGGTGTTGTGAAATTAATTAATAGAGGTTGTAAAATGCTTTGGAAAAGATACAATGCTGTTAAATGTTACATTGCTCTTCTCAAAAGGAAACACTTCATTTTGTTTGTGTTGTGTTTCATCTCCCTTTGTAGTGAATGTAGTGCTCAGAAATCATGTTTTCTTTAAGCACAGTTTGAAGAAAATCTAGTATTGTTTTCATATTATGGTAAATCACAACAGGTTGCAACAGCGTTGTCACATTACATTACGCGCCCCTGATGAGATACAGGTTGAGTGCTCTGTATCTAAATGTTTTCATGGGTGGTAGGAGGGTCACACATGAAAGTAGCCACTCTCCCTGCAAGACAGCTGGTTCTCCCACAAGATAATCAGTTTTTTTCTGAAACATTTGGCACATCTTTCCAGTTAATAGTCCGTCACATGTAGGAAAATCAGAGAAGCAGTTTCATGCTTTATTACGTGAGTGCAGCAACACGCATCGGGCAGGCGGTGGTGGTACAAAGAGCATATAGCACTGATCTCTCTCTCTCTCCTGTCACTGCATTTGTTTTTGCACCTTCACTGCAAAACTAATAGATTCATTATGCTGCCCATCCAGCTTAAGGCATGCTGCGGCTGCCATGGCAGAAAATGGACAGATATTACATTGTCACATAACTAACCAAGCTATAGCTTATTGTTTCCCTTCAAAAGAAAGACGGCAGACTCATTTCCACAGCACAATTCTTACATTTAGCTGGCCCTTTGTTAATAAGCCAAGCCCAGCAATTGCAAGGTGAAGGGTTGAAGCAGTAATATGCCTTAAGGTCAGGTGGCACATGGTCATATTTTAATTACCACTGCCTGAGGCTATCTCCACAGGTATGTTTCCTTCCTGCATAAAACATGAACCTGGGAGTGATTTCAGAATACACTGTCAAATCATCTATGAATCCAACAGGATGTGTACTGTATTAGTCTTTAAACCAAGGGCAAATTTTATTTCAGTATTTTATCCTGCATGCACATGAGGGCGAGAGAAAGAAACACTTTTCTGTTTGCAAACTAATAACGTTCAGCAACACATGGTGTATCATATGTTCTAGCGATCTTTCATTTCCTTAATAAATACTCAGGCACAGCAAGCCCTCTACACCAATATCCTTTCAATAAGAGCTAACCTTATATGGTCACTACATGATACATGATTTATTAGATGTCATGTTAAAGTAAACTCAAATGCACAAAATACACTGACGGAAATGGCTGTCTGGTTCCATATGGTGTTTTCATGTTTCTATTAAAACCAGATTATTTAAACACCGCCAATACCAGCACTGGTTTTACTTCTAAAGAATGAAGATCCATTCCATTCCATCTGTACCAATAGCATGAAAATTGCTTGCAGCCCATGAGTATGGTAAAGTAGGGTCACCTTGCAGGCAGGGTTTAAAAAAGTGCTTCTCCCTCAGTACATTTTCACACAAGGAGCTAGGATAAAAGCAGATGATGTTAATTCATAATTAGTCAGATATTCTGAAGAAGAATAGGAATCTCTTTTTAACCATAAAGATCAATTCCCTCAAGGCAATCTCCTTTAAATGAGGATGCAGCATTGGAAACGTTGCACTGACCATTTGCTTCCCTGTTTGACACTCTAATTCAAGGTCCAGATTTTTGTGAAGTCATATTCTCGGCTATTTAGACTCAATACAAAGGGGCTGTTATGCCACATTTACAAATGTCTTCAGTATAAGATTTTAGCATGTACCTTTAATAAATAAGAAGTTGGCTTATTTATTATGGATAAGCTAAAATCTAGGGCATCAAAATCATTTTTCTCCGACTTTTCTGCTCTGTTCACATTCCTAGACTGTTCCTATAAGGAATGTTGCTAGGATAGACTATGTTAGGGATTCCCATAGCCAGCTGCTGCCAAACTCGACCCAGAGATCAGCAGTAAAAACAAGATGTAAACAGTGTGAAGGTGGCTGAATTATATTTTTCCTTCCCTTTAGAGGGCAACCATTCACCACTTCACTGAATGTAGGACCATTGCATGTCTCAGTTCAGGCCTGGAAGCAAGCTGCACCATTACAGCATGATGACATCTAACACGGGAGCAGATTTAAACTCATGTTGCAGTGCGCCAATGCACTTGCACTGTAGTTTGCTGCACAATGCTCACATATTTGCTTTTTAGGTTATTTTTGAAATCCTCTGCCAAACAGTTCCATTGTAAAAGTTTGGCTGAAGCCTGAAGGTGGAATAAATGCAATAAGTATTAGTTTCCAGATTCCATAAAGTAGTACCTCAGGAGGACTCATCCCCAATCTCTTCAAGATGGCCTTTCACACTGTACCTCTAGTTATTCTAACAGCTAACACTTTTCCCCTGTTCCACAATGCTCACCACAGTTCAATCCATTTGCATCTTTATAGAAGATATTTCAATTAGGGACTAAGTCAAAGTCCATTGAAATCAATAGGAGTCTTTCCATGGGCTTTGGATCAGACCCTTATGTGTTCATTTGGTCCATTTATAATTTACTAATACAAGTGTCCTCAAGGACTTTGGTTAATCAGGAAAATAAGGTCAGAAACAACACCCTACATTCTTGGAGATCATATTACAATTTAGTCACTGCTCAGTTAAAACTGCAAGTGTTACGGCTTTCTGATTCAGGAACATTTTCTGATTTAACCTTCTCCACCCCCCAAACGCTATTGTGGGTAGTAGCATTTCTGTAATCAGCACAAATGGATTCATGCTTCTGCTGCATAACAATCCGTATATTCTACATTTAATATTCTATTTGTAGACAAATTCTTTACTTGATACATCCCCATTAATAGAGCCTAGAAGTCAGCATGCCTACAGTCTGACTGCCCATTATGGTATATTGTTGAGTAAGCTGGAGTATATGTTAATGCATCGGAAGATGATACTATGCATTTAAACACTGCAGGCCATGTTTAAAATTGCAGAAGAAAGTTCCACATTCCCAGATACTTTCTCCAGCTAAATTAGGCTTTTGGGGGCCAACTTCTCAAGGGACAAATTGGCATAGCTCTGTTGACTTCAGTGGAACTAGGCTGATTTATGCCAGTTGAAGATGTGACCCTTAATCTTTATTAAACAATGGTTTGAAGAATATGGGACCCTATTCACTATTACCCTGTACCTTATATAACTTTTTAAACGAGTGCAAAGTGGGTAAAGAATGCTACCAGTGCCAATTTGTGTACACAGTGTGAGATGACAAAGGAACAGGGGAGGGGCTTTAAGTCTAAAGAAAAAGGTGGGGAAGCAATCTTTCCCTTCACAGTTAGGGGTGTTGTTCTGAATTAATTAAAATAAAATGCTATGTTGTGGACGCTGAACCTAAAGAATATCTAGAAAAATACAGCACCATATTGTTGCATTACAAACATGTTGGCAAAGTGACGGCATTAAATATAAATCTTTGGAGAATTAATTAAGAGACCAGCACTGCTGTTGCTCCTTTTAACCATTCATTATAATCTAGAAGTTTGAGGAGCTGGTCCTCAGCTGACATATTCAACATCAGTCAATGACAATTTACACTAGCTGATGATCAGGCCCTGAGTATTTGAAGCCATTGTTCCTTTTATTATTTCATACGCTGATTATAACATGTCTATTTGGTTTTATGTAATTGTACACTTTGGGGGTTGTTTTTTAAATATGTAGGCCAGGTGGTCAGCCGTAGTATATTAATGTACCTTCAATGGAGCTACACCAATTTACGTCAGCTGACAATTTTAAGTTATGGTAATAAGTTTCAGCACAAATTCAAATGTTCATCTGAACTTCCCAATGACAGAAATAAAATGACAGAAGAGTCAGCAGCCCACCAGGGCAGGGTAACATTATACCCAGGAATTTGAGAGAATTTTAAAGATAAGCATTGTCCCTTAGCTTATTAACTTGCTGTTTACTGTGTTGGAGCCAAGATTAAAATGCTTTAGTGTTTACTGAAGCAGCATATACGGTAACTAACAGCATGTTATTTTGTACACACTGTTTAACATTCTTTATTGCTCCAACTCATAAGGTTTATTTGAAATCAGTGGAGGAATTCATCCGATCTAGCATTTTTTCAGCTATTATCCTCTATTGCAAAAGTGCCAAGCGGAGGGGCATAAACACCCACAATTTATGACACTTCATAAACATGCAAACTACTGATAGAAAATTTAATTCTTTAGACACATTATTTATGAAACGTGTGGGTAGATGTGTACGCAGTTGCACTCTAGATGTTGCTCACTCAGCAGGAACCCCCAGAAGGAACCGTAGTCTCCAGTTTTACCTGATCATTTCAATTGCTCCTAAAACTCCATCCCGCCAAAACCAAAGCCTCACTCCAGCTGGTAATGGCTTCAATGAGACTGATTCTGATGGACGGTCATATTCTGCTTTAACTATGGACCGGATCATCAGCTGGTATAAATCTGGTGGCCCATAATGGAGTTATGCCAATTATACCTGCAGAAGATCGGGCCCTGAGTTCCAGGTATGTTATCCCATTGAAGTTAGTGGGGTTGGATACGTGTAAATGGGAACAGAATATGATTCTGAAGGCATGCTTTCAAGAAAGAGATGGCCATTTTCCCTCCTCTGCAATCCCTTTAACTATATGATTTCACAAGGGCAATTGAGAGCAGAAAACCTAACATCAGTTGTACTTGCTTAGCAGAACAGCTCCTGAAGCCAAGGATGATCAACGAGTCAAAGGAGGCACTCAGCACTTTACAGGATCTGGACCCCTAGTTAGTTGGTGCAATTGTTAATGGTAAACTAATTCTATTAACATGTCGGTGCACCATCACAGACAAGTTAAAAGACCAGCCCCGGTTTTTTATGGTTCATTATGTTGATATGGTTCATATTTTTCTTTTCTACACTTGCAAGATCATTTCCTGGTCTTCATACCCAACCAGAGGGAAGAGTGTACTTAATAGCCATGAGCTACTTGAAATGAGCAATTTGGATAGGGATGTTCAGTTTAGCTTCATGTTTCATCTTCCCAGAACCTCACTGACAACCTAATATTCCAGACTGTTGTTTGCAGCACGTCACTATATAAATGCTAGTGGATTTGATTATCTGAGTTCTCAGAGGAAATAAATACCCAGAACTGTGTAGCTTTGCTAAGTGGCAATCTTCTGGTGGTTTTGCATAATCAGGCAGTACCTTGCATCCAATAATATATTTACAATATCTTTTAGACAAAGCTCAATTTGATGAGGTTGGCTCTTCAGCAGCAGGGAGCATATATGCTACAATGGGCTTTAGAGTAATGGTTTAGATCTCTCTCCAGCATGTAGCACACATAAGCCTTGAAGCATAAAAATCATAAATGATTAACCTACTTGATTTCCCATAAATGACAGAAACATGCTCTTCATGGCTTATTTTATTTCCTAAAACAAAGGCATGATGTCATAATCCATTGTTACAAATCAGACAAACTCACTTTATAGGCCTCAAGATTATCAGTCCGTCAAGTTCTTAATTGATGATTTTGCTCTGTCTTAATTGCTAATTATTATATATGTGTGTAGGTGGCAGTTTAATTATTATGATAAGATCATAACTGTTTTTGTTGAATGTTGTCTTTTTCATCTCTGTATGCTGCCTCTGCTATGAGATAAGATGCATTATAATTTGAAGACAGTAGAGCTGATAGGCAATTTTCCACCAAAACATTGTTTGTTGGTTTATTTGTGGAAGTGGCTTTTTGACCAAATAGAAATTTTCACCACAAAAAAAAAATCCATTTTCCTCAAAAATATTTGGCATTTTGTCAAAAAACAAGAACTAAAATTTGTTAGCTTCTCAACAACCAAAATTTCAGTCCAAAATCTTCAGGTTTTGGTATTTTGATGGAAAATAGTTGATACAAACAAACAAAGGTATTGATTTCATCTAAATTTTTTGAGACAAAAAGTCATTTCCCAACCAGCTCTAAAAGAAACAGAGACATTACACGTATTTCAGTTAATTTTACTTATTTCTTTAAATGGTGCCCCAGGATATGCATTGGCTGCCTATGTTTTTCCAGCTGTTGTTTAAGATAGATTTTGATCTACAAAGTCCTAACTAACTCAGGATCTAGCTGACTGGGAGATCACCTCTCTCTCATGCAGTAGAGCTGTAGTTGAGATCCATGATGACACTCAAACTGGAGAGGACCACTTGCCGGCTGTTGTCTGTAATGGCCCCTTTGGAATGCACATCCCCACCCTGGTCCAAAATAGCCCAAGTCTGCTAACTGTCAAGACATGCAGCAAGGCAGATCTTTTTAAGAGGGTTGCTGATGAAACTAATAGTGCAGGGGACAATGTTGTCGGAAAATGGGGAATTTTGTTTACTTTTATGCTGCTTGGTTATTTGCTAGTATTTCCTAGTATGTTATGGGGTTATGGAGGACTTCTTGATTCACTGTATTTTAAAATATTTTTCAGGGGCTCTTATCATTCTCTGAGTGCTGCCTCTTGTTATTTAAGGAAAGAACAAAAGCTTGAGGCATGCGTAGTCATTCCACAGCTAAGGTTGAGCTTTTCACTTACAACAGGACTAAAATTCCTCTTCCTCACATGCCCGTGATTGAATTAAATCTCCGAATGTAACACAATTGCTTTTCAGAGGACAAGTAAATTCTCTAGGGCATTTTTAACAGTATGGGCCTGGATCCTGTAACTGACCTAGAGCGCTGTGCAGAGCCCCATTGATGTAATTGCTTAAGAGATATGAGGGGCTTAGCTTACAGTGCAAGCTGTATATGAAACCTACCTACATACGTTGTATAAATGTGGCTCATAAGATGTATAAGTGTGTCTTACACACACACAGAAAGTGAACCAAATTCATTCCCAGTTTAACTCCATTGATTACATCCAAGGGATGAATTTGACTAGGTGTTGGTGCCTTCATCTATGCCTTATCTAGAGCTATAATCTATATGCATCTTTCCAAGTACTGCAGTCTTGAAAAGTAAAAGGCACAGATAAATTCCTCCTCTTCGTTTGAAACATTGCTGTTCTCGACCTCTGGGACACAGAAAGAATTACATAAATAGAATTTCTATTTCTGCCTGCTTCCCTGTCCTGGAGAAATATGTGTAAATAAGAGATCAAAGATCCTATACAAACATTCAACATAAAACTGACAGACTGCAAAAGCAGAGCGGCTTCCTCAGCGTCTCACAGCACAGTGACTTAGTAAGCCCCTGGGAGATCACAGAGCCTTTTCCTCCACTCAACTATGCCCTCTGAGAGGCCTTTTTATTTTATTTTATTTTCATTTTAATGTTGGCTTTGAAAATATACCTACATCAGAATGATTAGGCAGTAAATGGTTTGCAATAGCTGTTGCAAGTTATTTCTCCAACCTATTCTGAATCATGCTTGGATGTCAGAGGCCTCATCTTGTAATCTTTCCACGTGCTTAACTCCCACACTGCAGACAATGCAGGGGGCTGCAGGCTTTGACTTCAGCAAACCCCACCAAACTTTAGTTTTTAAGTTAAAAATAAACCCAGTCAGTCACTATGATCTTTCCTAGACTATCTTTTGTTTCAGTCTTTCATCGGTTATTCCCCAATGTCCAAGCCAGCTGTGCTGATTCAAGTGAGCCAATCAGGTCCAGTAGGACGTTATCGATGGCTTTATCGGTATGAAATCCTCACAATGCATCACCTGCATGCTTAGGAGTATCACGCTGACAATAAATATGATACTAGTTGTCACACAACAGGAAGAGAAATGTTGAGCTTCCAAAGTGCAGAATAAATTGTATTTCCCTGTATTTATACAGTGCTATAGATGGTACAAAGATGGTAGAACCAACCAACCATTTAGACATGTTTACGAGGCTTTTAAATCATGAAATGGATTATTGCAGTGCTGAAAGTATTTGGGAAATCCATTTGATGCACAGCACATTCTGCTTGAAGAGGCAGCCTTTTTAATTTATATTTGTTATAAGTGCCTATGAGCATAAAGGATTTTATGTCAAATAAAAAGCTCTACCCTTAGTGCCATGCCCAGTAACCCGCATTATTGTATTCAACCCTGTCTCTGTTTCCCTTCCCCACCCACTCCATCCGCCATCTGGATTTACATATTTTTGGCCCAGTCCTCCAATGTGCTGCTGCACACCTGGAAAGTGCATTAGCATGATACAATTCCCATGGATGTCAATGGCAGTCTGTCCATTGATATTAATGGGAACAAGATCGGGTCCTTTATGACCATAACCCCCACAGACTTCAATGAGATATTATGCAGTGCCTCACCAGCTTGGGTTTTTAGTGAAAAAATTGTCTGATCAACACAGTACCTCGGGTCCTGAGATTATAAACAATGGTATTGGTGTTGAGGGTGTTTTAAGAGGACTCCCTGAAAGCTCCCCATATCATAAGATTTTGCCCTACAGTATAATCTACTGCTCCAAAGGAAACAGTTTTCCCTCAAAATTTCTTGTTTGCATCCATTTCTAGATCCAGTAGACCAAATCCCCAACAGATGTGAATCAAATCCATTGAAGCCAGGCCCCTTTACAGCAATTGAGGATCTGACCCACAGTTTCTAAATCAGTGTTTTGGCCTCAGTTAAGCTTTACTGTCCTAAACACAATTTTAAATGTCAGAAAAGTTAATATACATGTGATTTGTTTGGGAATTGAAATATCCCAAGCAAGAAACAACAGGAACAGTGTAGGCTATTTTAAGACTTTGGTTTTATCTGGGCAGGGCTGCCCAGAAGATTCAGGGGGCCTTGGGTCTTCGGCGACGGGGGTCCTTCCGCTCCGGGTCTTCGGGGCACTTCGGCGGTGGGTCCCGGAGCGAGTGAAGGACCGGCCACCGAATTGCCACCGAAGACCCGGAGCGAGTGAAGGACCCTCCACCAAAGACCCGGAGCAGAAGAAGCTCCGGGTCTTCGGCAGCGGGTCCTTCACTCGCTCCGGGTGTGTTCGGCGGCACCGAAGGACCTGCCACCAAAGACCCGCCGAAAACTCTCATGAGGGCCCCTGAAAACTCTCGTGGGGTCCCCTGTGGGGCCCGGGGCAAATTGCCCCACTTGCCGCCCCTTCCCCCCCACCCCCCGGGCCGGGCTCTGTATTTGTATTGTAGTTACAGGCTAGAAAACCAGGGCATTTTGCCAGCAGTATAGCTATAGTTTTGCAGGAGCACTTTGCATTTAGCTAGAACAAAATAAAAAAATAAAATAAACATAGGAGCATTTCGCAACAGTGGGAAATAATAAATCCAATATGAAATGGACCAGAGAAGGACTGAAATCACTAAGATTCAGGTTAAGAAAAGAAGGAAAGTATCAGGAAAATGTTGAAAAAAAATCAGAAAAAAATAGTTCTTTGTTCCTATCAAGTAGAAATTAATTAGATGCACATATTTAATTTTCTCCAAGACCTGATACGGTACCATTCCCATTGAATTAGATAGCTATACATTATTAACACACATCAAATTACATTAAAGTAACATGAATGGTCTGATTTAAAATCCACAAAGCTTTGCGAGAATGCATCTGCAGGGCAAGTAAAGGACTGAGTGGAAACCTTCACACAGTTTCATAGTTTGGAAGGATAGAATGATTTCAGTATACTGGGCATATCATTTGTCTTCTCATTTTCTGTGGGTTTTTTAATGGCAGGATTTTTTTGTTTGTTTGTTTTTGTTTTTGTTTTTGTTTTTTTGAAGGAAAGGGAAAATATCTCAGTGGACGCATACAACACATTCCTATAACCTATGGGAAATTGTCAGAAGAGGTGATAACAGCTCTGAGCCATGTCAATATGTACTTAAAGAGTGTCAGTCTATGGCTGGTTGGTGCACCAGACTACTGGATATTTTAAAAATAATGCTTTGTGGGAGATGCATACCCTGATGCATGTGCACCGTGGGCCCTGGTGCTAAACATTCTTATGAAAAAAGCAGCTAGTATTAGGGTTGCCAGGCATCCGGTTTTTGACAGGAACACCCGCTCGAAAAGGGACCCTGGTGGCTCCTGTCAGCACCGCTGACCGGGCCATTAAAAGTCTGGTCGGCAGCGCAGTAGGGCTAAGGCAGGCTCCCTGCCTGCCCTGACTCCACGCGGCTCCCAGAAGAGGCCAGCATGTCTGGCTCCTAGGCACAGGGGCGGCCACGGGGGCGCTGCCTGCTGCCTGTCCTAAGCACTGGCTCCGCAGCTCCCTTTGCCCTTTATCCTTCCTATTCATGTATCACACTTTTGCTTTTCCTGCCCTCTGCAGTATATCTTGGTGCAGTCACTCCTCCATCTTTTCCCGTGATTTTGCTTCTTTGTTTTGCATCAACTCTTTTTAACAACTTATGCTAAACTCATTCCCTGCTCACCACCACCATCTCCTTTCCTCCCCTACATCACCTTCATATGTTGGCCCAAATTCTGCTTGCTGGGCTATGGATGGAATTACTTTAGATTTACCCTCATGTAAAAAAAAAATCAGGCCCAGAAATCAGCAAGGTGCATAAATCCATCCTATTTAGCAAAACAATAAAACATGACCTCAAGTCCCATTGAAATGACTTCACTGGAACTTAAACACATGCTTAGAACTCAGTATGGGCTTACATGCTTTGGTGAATTGGGGTCTATGAGCAAAACCCTTGGTTCTCTCTTCCATGCTGACATGAAATCATGGCTCAAGGCTAGTTGCACTCTCAAAGTGTCTATCAGAACTGTCCTTGCAGAGCAGTAACTTTGTTTGAGGAACACTTGGAAGAAGTTAAACGTGTGAAAACTTTCTGGGAATTGGGATGGCTTTTAGGGTATGTCTACATTGCAGTTAAAAACCCATGACTGTCCCATGCCAGCGGACTCAAGTTCAGGCTAAGGAGCTGTTTCACTGTGGTGTAGACATTCGGGCTCAAGCTCTAGGGCCCTGTGAGGTGGGACAGTCCCAGAACTCGATGATGTTTGGGCTTGGGCTACAGCCCATCACAATTAAACAGTCCCTTTGCCCAAGCCCCATGAGCCTGAATCAGCTGGCACATGCCAGCCACGGGGGTCTAATTGCAGTGTAGGCAGACCCTAAGAGAGCTTTATGGAGAGGCTCAGCTCTGGGGAGAGTAAAGGGAAACCACAAGGAGACTCAATCTGATTGGAATTGTAACCATGATCCTAGAGGAGAATATTTGGGGTTCTCAGCGAGTAAGGAAACTTGGAAGGAAATCATGGATTTTATTCAAAATATGTTTATGAAGCTATGACTCAACATGGGGAACAAGATAAGAACCAAGTCTGGGAGCAGGGCAGCAAAGCATCAGGAGTGCAGGGGATGGTGTTTTTGAAACCCTTGTCATTGGAATATATGTGCTTTACAGCTTCAGCACAGCATCAGAATGCAAGCCTCTTGCCAAGAACGACCACAAGACCCTTCACAGGGTCCTAAGCATCTTTTATTGCTATCTTTTCCTCTGGTTGCATCTCACTTTCCCTTTCTTTTGTCCTGTTTTCCCCCTGCTCAACCTTGTTGTCCACTCAGGCTCACTCTCTCCCCTTTCTCTGTTCTCCAAGGATCAATCCCCTCCTTTAGTTCCCGCATCCCTCTCACAACTGCCTCAGGGTCTGAGTGTGGTTATTTTAATGTAACAGCAAATAACTTGCTCTAAGTCCAGTTTTGGCTCATGCCCTTCCAGAGGTTCCATAGTTACACATCAAGAGACAAAGAGAAAGACAGAGAGCCTGTTTGCCAGAGAACTTGTTTAAGCTTTCGCTGCTCTGGCAAAAATAGCAATACATTAAATATTGGCTGTTATTGTAAAATTATGAGTAGCAATTAAAAAATCTCTCCTGGCTCCTTCATTCTGTCTCTTCCTCCCATATAGCCTGGTTAATAACGTTACCTGGAATATGGAATAACGCCTACAGGGTTTCATCTCGAGCCATTACAGCTCACTCCTAGTCATTTTCTTCACCCTCAGGGTAGCAGTTTAACACCGTGACCCCTACTCCCCATGAAGGTTTTATATTTCTAAGTCATTGATGGCAAGTCCTGTGATTATTGCAGTTTAAAATAAATTCTTATGTGTAGCAATTAAAATCTGTTGGGCTGTAACCTGTTCTTTCCACACAATAGTCTGTGCTACACCAAGGTGTGGGGAAAGAACAGAAAGGCATACTTCTTAGAGTAATTAATTAGACATGTGTTTGGCCTAAGAAAATTGTATTCTTACAAACTGTCTAGCAATATAGCCACGAGCACATGGAGCCATGTTTCATTGCAAACATGGTTGAAGCCAAGCTAACCTTTCAAATTCCCTTCTGGTCTGTGCCGCTAAAATCCTGAGAATTATACACATAAGGGGCTGCCCAGGCTGCCACTCAGAGAATGAGCTGTGCATGACATTTTTCAGCCATGTATTAGTTGTACCTCTACATGCCTGTGTGCAAGGCCATTTTTGTGCTGCTTCAACCTGAGGGGTGAGCAGGTTGAATGAGGAATTTTGCAATATGTATATCATGAATGGACCCTGCCAAAGCAGGGGAGGGATATTCAGTTTGCCAGTGGTATGGGCCACTTCCCCTCAGGCTGGGCAAATTTATTCAGAAGAGAAGTGAAACAGATAATGAAATAAAATGCTGTAAGTGTGTAAATAACTGCCAGAAACTCAATGATTATTTATGTGAATGGACAGAATGCTTCTAGAAGTGTGGATTAGAAGGAAAAGACTCTTTCACAGATTCAAAGTCCAGAAGGGATCAATGTGATCATCTTTTTTGACCTCCTGTATAACACAGGCCAGAGAACTTCCCCAAAATAATTCCTAAAGCAGATCTTTGAGGAAAAACATCCAATCTTAATTTTAAAATTGTCTGTGACTCTCCGTCACTCACCATGACTCTAGGTATATAGTCCCAATGTTTAATTACTCTCATAATTAAAATGTACTCCTTACTTACAGTCTGAATTTGTCTAGCTTCAACTTTCAGTCATTGGATCATGTTATACCTTTCTCTGCTAGATTGAAAAGCCCACTGTTAAATAGTTGTTCCTCATGTAGATATTTATAGATTGTAATCAAGTTACCCCAAACCTTCTCTTTGTTAAGCTAAATAGATTGCGCACTGTGTGTTTCTCGCTATAAGGCAGGTTTTCTAATCCTTTAGTCATTCTTGTGGCTCTTCTCTGAACCCTCTCCAATTTAATCAACATCCTTCTTGAATTGTGGGCACCAGAACTTAAAAGGATCAGTAAGCACACTGGATCCAGGATGAATACCAGTAAATACCATAAGGCTAGAAGGACTATTTCTTTTTGACCTCACCTTTGTGACAAGAGGACTGGTTTTGGATCCTTGTCAAAACTGAAAGCCAAATGCATAAAGGTAAAGGAAAGGAGTAAAGGAAATGACAGCCCTGTAACCTCAAGTGAAAAGTATTAGGGCCCAATCCTGCTCTGATTGAATGGCAAAACTCTTATTGCCTTCAATGGTAATAGGAATGGGGCCTTCTTTGAATGTGACATTAACATGGAGATACTGTTCTCAGGACAGCTGGTCACTATGAGCCTTAGCTGGTCATCGATTTTCATACCAAGTTCACCAATGATTAGGATGCATGAGGAAATCTATTCATGGAATAGCTAGCAGGATATAAGTATACAGTATTTATTTTCTTCTAATATACAGCTTCAATAGCAAGTCACGCATGAATTTAATAAAACAAGATAATCTATCAGTTCTAGGAGCTATAGATTGAACCCAGACTGTTATCGGGCTTAATCTCACAGCTATAAATCATGTCAAAGTATGAGACTTGTTTTATTCCTTATTAATGAAGAGACAATGCCCTGTCTTAGATGTGCGGGGCCTTATTCTTCTCTGATTTACACTTACAGGAGTAAGTCCATTGAAGTTGAATAAGGTTATAAACCGGAACGTAAACCGGAAGAGAATCAGGCTTGTAGTAATATTATGAATCAAATAAACTGGACAATTCAGAATATATTTCAAAATGCACAAGTTGTTTTGAACAATGCATCACAGTGTGTGTAGTATCTTTTACACATCTGCATCTGTTTAATACAGTCATGTTAATTGTTTCATCTTTAGGGTTGTATGCTTTGTTAAGCATTTCAGCACAAAGAGCGAGCTCACATTGCACAACAGTAGATGGAGACACCCTTTGCATATGCTAATCACTCCCATTTAAGGAGAGCTGAAACTGAGAAACTGGGATGCTGTTAATAATATTTGAAAAATCACAAGAAAAACTGAACCTGCAATACATATGTATGGTTGGTGGCAACACTGTGTCCCCAACTGTGCTTGGGCCTAGAGCCTCAGAACTCATTTTACACCTGTTCTAGTCATTGAAAATTAAGGTGGATTTCTCTGACACGGAGGGTCGCATGCATAATGTACATAATGCCTTGCCATAAAGGGCTGCCTGCTAGTTTTTGAAAATCTGCATTTGACAGTAAGTTTCCCGGAGGCAAAGTAGGAGAGTGGATCAGGTTCTGATCTCGGTTCTACCCGTGTAAACTCAAAGATACTCTGCTGAAATTAGTAGGGGTACTCTGGATTTCAAGTGGCGTAAATGAGATGAAAAGCAGGGCGGATGTTTTTATAGCCTGTTGCTTGGCATACTGTGTTATTTCGTTATGCACAGCTCAACAAAATGCCATAAGCTTTTAATATTAACAACCTCAGACATCAGAATTTATGATATTTTGGGGTAAACCAAGTCACTTTGTATTGTTTCCTCATTGACATTACTACATCATGTGGGGAGAATGAAGCATTTGCCTTAGACTCCCACGTGACTTGGCAGATACTTGTCATTTTGCACAAATAGGCCTCACAGAACAGCTTGGAATTATAAAGACAGAAGGTGTCGAAATAACTGTGGGGCCTAGGGGACAGTTGCACTTGTGCTTGGAGAGAAATAGATAAAAAAGGGAAGATTCAGATAGTAGTACAGTAACAAAAGCAGCATTAATACCCGATCATGCCTTAGAGTTCTGCTGAACCATCCCAAAATAATAGCACATGAACAGGGATATGGTGAAAGGACAAATCATTCTCTCTAGTTCACAGTGAAGGCACTTTAACATTCCTTTCCTATTTTGCTCATCATTTTGAACCAAATACTGTCATGGAAATCAGAAAGGGTTTGGGGAGATATCCAAACTCACTCCTTCTGCATTTGATACTTTCAAATGGAGCCAAGGCTGTCGAGCTAAAAGTTCTATTTGTCCCCCTCCACCTGGCTGACCAGGAGGAAAAATGCTAGTTACACATCACTTGCTTCCCTAGCCTGCCAATAACATTGCAGATGGTTGGCTAACAGGCAGAATAGAAGAAGAGAAAGACGCAATGCCGGCAAACAGAAATGATGAGGAAATGGCATCAGGATTTGGCCCATTCTCAGTTTTTGTTCAATCCAACCTTACTGAGCAAAACTCCTTTTAACATTGGTGGGACTTTGCCAGAGTGAAAACTGAGCCAGGACCTCATGCTTTGGCCTAATGCTCATAGCATGTTTGAAGTCTGAAGGTCACAATGAGGAATCAGATGGGCCTATTGAAAATGAGTAATGGTGGGGAGACACTGGAGACTTGCACCTTGGAAATACCTGATATACTTGCATCTGAGCTGGAGAAGGCTTGACAGGGCAGAGAGTAGCAGGCCCATTGGAAGTAAATGAATGAAGCTCAACTCTTTAAACCAGAGGGTGAGAGATTCTGAAGGGGCGGGGGGAGGGGTGCTCTGTAAGCCAAACATGGGATACTAGGCCTTGAAGCAGAAGGTGAGATTAGTTGCCATTTTGTAGCATGTAAAAATAATAATTGTACAAAGAAAAAATATTTGACTGATACCAACATCTGAATCTAACCACCTCAGGGATATCTGATACCAACATCAATCACGTTAGAGATGTGAAACTAATACTTAGCTCTAATGTACAGCTTTTCATCCATAGATCTCAAAGTGCTTTTTTAATGGATTAAGGCCAGAAGGGACCATTAGATCATCTAGCCTGACCTCCTGTATATCAAAGGCCATTACATTTCACCATATTACCCCCTGCATTGAGCCCAATCATTTGTGTTTGGCTAAAGGATATCTTTTAGAAAGGCATCCAGTCTGATTTGAAGGCATCCAGAGATGGAGAATCCACCACTTCCCTTGGTAGTTTATTCAAATGGTCAATAGCTTTCACTGTTAAAAAAAATTGTGGCTAATTTGAATGCATCCAGCTTTTCAACCATTTCAGCACCTTTAGTAGTAGTTTTATGAAAGCACCAAAATCTTGGGATGGCTAAATATCCAGTGACTTTATCAATTGATTTTCTGTAGGTCAACTGTGAGATTGTTAAATATGAAAATGTCTTTTTAAAAGAAAGAGAGCTTTTACTTTGGGTGATTTAAGTGACCAGTCATGTGGTCCAAACCACAATCCTTTGGCTAATATTTGTCCCCACACACTTTGGAAAACACACACTTTAAATAATGAACAAATCACAATGAAGGATTCAAGCAGCTCTAAGCATGAGCAACAAAGCTGGGCCAAGATTTAGATCTGGTCCTGAACCTGCAGTTTAGGGAATTTCATATCCAGAGCTTTGGTTCAGGGCCATCCCTTACAAACTAAAAGCAAGCCATCCAGAACAAACCAAGCCAGACAAAAATGCTATAAAACAAAACAATGTGCCGCAACATAAATTAGCACAAATAAGAATATTCCAGCCTACCACATCAGAGATGTAAACAAAAGAAAACTCACAGGGGGCGGTAACACAAGTTCCTTCAGAAGGAGGTGATAGGAAACAGGATACAGCTGTACCATTAAACAACATTAGACCATGTCAGCAAGCTTCTGAACAGGGTTTGAGAGGAGGTGCTTAGGGGAGCTTAAAGCCAGGAATTGTTTTAAAGAGAGAGGCAGAGGGAAAGTAAATTGAGGGGTGAGCTCAAAGCAGAGCTTTTACTTTTGGATTTTTCTGTTCCAGGGCCTGGCTCCTTTTGTGACTGCACTATTAGAGTTTAGGGTAAGCTTTTATTACCCATTAAAGTCAGTAGGATTTTACATGAATAAATTCTTGTACAATGCTTTGAATGTTACCCCTTAATATTCATCTTTCCACATCTGAAGTATTTTCTACCTTTATGTGGCTAGAATGGGAGGGCCAAGGTTCAGATTCAATGCTCATGGGAAAAAGGACCATTGACTTGGGTTAGGCCCTAAGGAGCAGATTTTAGAAGGTATTTATGCAGGTAGATACGTAGTGGGGATTTCAAAAGTGCCCAACCACATAAATCCCAGGTACTTTTGAAAATCCCACTAGGCACCTACCTAAATACCTTTAAAAATCTGCCCCTAAATCAATAAAGGGTTGTAGGTGAATCCTCAGAGGGAAAGCTCAAACCTGCTGTTAATCATGGCACACGATAAACTTTATTTTACTACTGCTGAAGATTGTAATACTGGTCCAAGTACTCAGCTGGTGTGAACTAGCATAACTCTGTTGAAGTCCATGGAACTACTCCAATGTATGCTATCTGAGATCTGGCCCATTATCCCTAAACACTAGGAGAACTTCTCCTAAATGGCAGCATCAAATGACTCCCATTCTTCTACTTGCTGCCTGTGGTCTTCAGTTTAAAAGATGCACCCTTTCCCATTCCCTCAGAGACTACTTACACTATGGTAGTCCTTGTTTTCAATGATGATTATTTTTGTCCCCTGTGGAGCAGAAGAGCCTTGTGTCTAGTACTGCTAATGTGTCTAAAAAAACCTGAAGACAAAGTGGTGCTTTGCTACATAGAATGTAAGGAAGAGCCCTTTAGAATGGTCAGACACTGCATTATCATGGAGAGGTCCATCACCCGATTTGAAACCCAGAACCTGCTCCATAGCTGCAGTATCTCCTTGCTGCTGCTAGTGCTCTAATACAAAGGGGTTATTTTTTGGTTGGAGGAAGTCAGAGGGTTGAGATGAGACAGAACCATGAGATCACATTGTGTCAACTAAATATCTTCTTCTTTGATTCCTGTCCATCAGCTCAGCAGCGACAATGCGGCCGAATGAAATCTTTCCTCCACTTTCTGTCTTGTACCAGCTTCCTGGCTTCTTTCATCTTTAAAACATCTTCATTCTACATCACTCTTCATTGTGTCTATCTAACCCATTCTGGGTCTTTATCTATTTCTAGTTCCTTGCTCTCTGGTATGTATCACCATATATAGTACTATTTCCGGGTCCATTTTTGACATATGTCCAAACCCTCGCACCCATCTTGCTTGAATATTCTGTAACAGCATCTTTTCTTACCCTAGCTATTTTCTTTTCTTTCTTTATTAATTTTCTTTAACTGAATATATGTATCTCATTGTTGTTACTTTCCCCTCTATATAAAATAATGTCAAAATGATGTAGGAATAATGCTAAACATCTTCCAGTGGTTCAAAGACCACATGCCACATGTTGTGTTGTGTTGCATTGGACCACTATTCTGTAAATTCAGGGAAGTGACTTTTGTGTTTGGACCAGTTTATCAATTGCTCAGCTACCTCACAGAGTCATAGAGTTTAAGGTCAGATGGGCCCACCAGATCATCTAGTCTGACCTCCTGTATATCACCAACACCTCCCAGCTGCCGCACACTAAACCCCACAACCAAAATTAGACCAAACCATTAGAGCTCACAGGAGATTATTATGTGCCACCCGCAGAGACTAGAAGGGATCAAGGTGCGCCAATGCCCACTATGGCAGGGAAAGATTAAGTGAGATATACCCCGATAATCCTGGTATACACCCACACATTGCAGAGGAAGGTGAAATCCCTGTCAAGATACTGCCAATCTGACCCAAGAGAAAAGTCCTTCCTCACACCCCCATATGGTGATCAGTTAGGCCCTGAGCACAAGAGCAAGAACCAGCAGTCGAGCACCTGTTTAATGTTCAATGCAACCTCAGAGCCCTGGCCTCCCCATCCAATGTCCCATCTCTAGCTGCAGCCATCTCTGATGGAATACACTAAGGGACCTGACCCCTGCATGTGGTCAGCTGAGACTCTGAAGCATGAGCTTGTGCATTGCTCCAGGTACATGATAACGATACCACATTCTTAATGATCACCACGGAACACAAACCCTTTAATTCCAACCTCATACTTCTTCATGGGAACACGGCCCATCGCACAATTCGCTGCTACACGAATGTCTAACAGACGTGTGGGATGCTGCTGCGCACAGAGTTAAGAATTTGCACCATAGAACAGTCATGAGGAACGTGGGCCAAGATTTTCAAAAACAGGTTCCTAAAGTAAAGATCTTGCCTGAGCCCCCAGCAGCCTCCCATTGATGTCAATGGAGGGTTGCTGGATCCCTAGCATTTTTGAATATCAGGCCACTTAATTTTGATGCCTAAATAAAGATTTAAAGGTCTAAGTTTAAGCGCTGATTTTTTGGCTCTTGTATACAGATTCCTAATGTAAAACAATACTGTCAGGACCCCCACTCGCTGTCATATAAACCACTTAATTCTCCATCAGATCTGCTTCCTTCTTCAGGCCAGCACAGGAGTCACAGTCAGACTGTACTAATTCAGCCATTAATGAAGGTAACGCTCACTGATCAGTGTGTGCTGCAGAGAAGGAGAAGCAATAGGGAAAATTAATGGAAACCACTTGAAGAAGGAACTCGTTAACGTTTGTATCTTTTGAAAGTCTTCCTTTTTAATTATTCTCATGGAAAGCAATCAGGTTGGGGCTCATCTTTTGTACTCAACCTATATTAAGTCTTTCATTCTCCTCACTGACTTAGAGCAATATCTTTTATTCTTCCCACTTCAAATGAAATACCCACATCATTTGTTAATGCAGGCTGTTGGTTGTCAAAGCCTTGTAAGGGTCCTTCAGTTTTGGGCAACTCACTTACAAAGCCTAAGGCTTCAATCCATGAGAAGTAATAAGGCAAACTGTAATATACAAGCTCTGAACAGACTCACATCTATGGGAAAAAAGGTTTCACTTTATAATACTCATATAGCTTAAGGTAAATTCAACTTAAATCCCATCTGACTCAGACATGGCATGTAAGTAATTCTTATTCATTGGAAATTAGATGATACCAAAACAAATGAATTCCTTATTTTTAGGGCTGTCAATTAATCGCAGTTAACTTACGCGATTAACTCAAAAAAATTAACTGTGATTAAAAAAATTAATCGCGCTTAATGGCACTGTTAAACAATAGAATATCAATTGAAATTTATTAAATATTTTGGATGTTTTGCTACATTTTCAAATATATTGATTTCTATTACAACACAGAATACGAAGTGCACAGTACTCACTTTATATTGGTTTTTATTACAATTATTTGCACAGTAAAAATGATAAAAGAAAGTATTTTTCAATTCACCTCATACAAGTACACCTCTACCCCGATATAACGCGACCCAATATAACACAAATTCAGATATAACGCGGTAAAGCAGTGCTCCGGGTGGGCGGGGCTGCGCACTCCGGCAAATCACACGGTAAGATTTTTTGGCTCCCAAGGACAGCATTATATCAGGGTAAAGGTGTACTGTAGTCCCTATTGTGAATGTAACTTACAAATGTAGCTTTTTTTTTGTTTCATAACTGCACTCAAAAACAAAACAATGTAAAACTTTAGAGCCTACAAGTCCACTCAGTCCTACTTTTTGTTCAGCCAATCGCTAAGACAAACAAGTTTGTTTACATTTACGGGAGATACTGCTGCCTGCTTCTTATTTACAATGTCACCTGAAAGTGAGAACAGGCATTTGCATGGCATTTTTGTAGCCGGCACTGCACGGTATTTACGTGCCATATGCTAAACATTTGTATGCCCCTTCGTGCTTCAGCCACCATTCCAGAGGACATGCTTCCATGCTGATGACGCTCATTAAAAAAATAATGCGTTAATTAAATTTGTGACTGAACTCCTTGGAGGAGAATTGTATGTCTCCAGCTCTATTTTGCCTGCATTCTGCCATATATTTCATGTTATAGCAGTCTCGGATGATGACTCAGCACATGTTGTTCATTTTAAGAACAATTTCGCTGCAGATTTGACAAAATGCAAAGAAGGTATCAATGTGAGATTTCTAAAGATAGCTACAGCACTCGACCCAAGGTTTAAGAATCTGAAGTGCCTTCCAAAATCTGAGAGGGATGAGGTGTGGAGTATGCTTTCAGAAGTCTTAAAAGAGTAACACTCCAATGCGGAAACTACAGACCCCGAACAACCAAAAAAGAAAATCAATCTTCTGCTGGTGGCATATGACTCAGATGATGAAACAAGCATCGGTCCACTCTGCTTTGGATTGTTATTGAGCAGAACCCATCATCAGCATGGACGCATGTCCTCTGGAGTGGTGGTTGAAGCATGAAGGGACATATGAATCTTTAGCGCATCTGGCACGTAAATATCTTGCGACACCAGTTATAACAGTGTGAAGCGAACACCTGTTCTCACTTTCAGGTGACGTTGTAAACAAGAAGTGAGCAGCATTATCTCCTGCAAATGTAACCAAACTTGTTTGGCTGAGTGTTTGGCTGAAATAGGACCGAGTGGACTTGTAGGCTCTAAAGTTTTACATTGTTTTCTTTTTTAATGCAGTTATTTTTTGTACATAATTCTACATTTGTAAGTTCATCTTTCATGATAAAGAGATTGCACTATAGTACTTATATTAGGTGAATTGAAATATACTATTTATTTTATTTTTTACAGTGCAAATTTTTGTAATAAAAATAAATATAAAGTGAGCACTGTACACTTTGTATTCTGTGTTGTAATTGAAATCAATATAATTGAAAATGTAGAAAATATCCAAAAATATTTAAATAAATGGTATTCTATTACTGTTTAACAGTGCGATTAATCACGATTCATTTTTTTAATCGCTTGACAACCCTACTTATTTTATAAATATAAAAATTTGGTCTAAGTTGGTAGTACCAGTCTCATTGGTTTTTCTTTTTTATCCTTCAGGATCTTATTCCAAGTTTTGTTCTTCCCATGATCACTGTAATTAAGGTTTTCTGCCATAATTTAGAAAAACTATTGTTACCTGATAGCAGTGTTCACTTTCACGAACTGCAACACATTGCATCTCAATTGTTGTTTGTTTCGTATCCTATCCTCCTGCCAGATTTCAGAGTCAATGGAAGATATGTGTAGGTAGCTTTAATATTCCAGACCTAACTGCTGAGACTGCAAACTTGGAAGTCAGTCCCAATTCATTATTTCTGCCTGTGTTTTACAGTTTATCATAGAATCATAGAATATCAGGGTTGGAAGGGACCTCAGGAGGTCATCTAGTCCAACTTCCTGCTCAAAGCAGGACAAATCCCCAACTAAATCATCCCAGCCAGGGCTTTGTCAAGCCTGACCTTAAAACCCTCTAAGGATGGAATTCCACCACCTCCCTAGGTAACCCATTCCAGTTTTTCCTAATATCCAACCTAAATCTCCCCCACTGCAACTTGAGACCATTACTCCCTGTTCTGTCATCTGGTACCACTGAGAACAGTCTAGATCCATCCTCTTTGGAACCCCCTTTCAGGTAGTTGAAAGCAGCTATCACATCCCCCCTCATTCTTCTCTTCTGCAGACTAAACAATCCCAGTTCCCGCAACCTCTCCTCATCAGTCATGTGCTCCAGCCCCCTAATCATTTTTGTTGCCCTCCGCTCGACTCGTTCCAATTTTTCCACATCCTTCTTGTAGTGTGGGGCCCAAAACTGGACACAGTACTCCAGATGGGGCCTCACCAATGTCGAATAGAGGGGAATGATCAGGTCCTTCGATATGCTGGCAATGCCCCTACTTATACAGCCCAAAATGCCGTTAGCCTTCTTGGCAACAAGGGCACATTGTCGACTCATATCCAGCTTCTCATCCAATGTAACCCTTAGGTCCTTTTCTGCAGAACTGCTTCCTAGCCATTCGGTCCCTAGTCTGTAGTAGTGCATGGGATTCTTCTATCCTAAATGCAGGACTCTGCACTTGTCCTTGTTGAACCTCATCAGATTTCTTTTAGCAAAATCCTCTAATTTGTCTAGGTCCCTCTGTATGCTATCCCTACCCTCCAGCGTATGTACCACTCCTCCCAGTTTAGTATCATCTGTAAACTTGCTGAGGGTGCAGTCCATGCCATCCTCCAGATCATTACTGAAGATATTGAACAAAACTGGCCCCGGATCGACCCTTGCGGCATTCCGCTTGACACTGGCTGCCAACTACACATGGAGCCATTGATTACTACCCATTGAGCTCGACGATCTAGCCAGCTTTCTGTCCACCTTATAGTCCATTCATCCATCCCATACTTCTTTAACTTGCCGGCAAGAATAGTGTGGGAGACCGTATTGAAAGCTTTGCTAAAGTCAAGGAATAACACATCCACTGCTTTCCCCTCATCCACAGAGCCAGTTATCTTGTCATAGAAGGCAATTAGGTTAGTCAGGCATGACTTGCCCTTGGTGAATCCATGCTGACTGTTCCTGATCACTTCCATCTCCTTTAAGTGCTTCAGAATTGATTCCTTGAGGACCTGCTCCATGATTTTTCCAGGGACTGAGGTGAGGCTGACTGGCCTGTAGTTCCCCGGATCCTCCTCCTTCCCTTTTTTAAAGATAGGTACTATATTAGCCTTTTTCCAGTCATCTGGGACCTCCCCCGATTGCCATGAGTTTTCAAAGATAATGGCCAATGGCTCTGCAATCACATCCGCCGATCCCTTTAGCAGGCTCAGATGCAGCGCATCCGGCCCCATGGACTTGTACTCGTCCAGTTTTTCTAAATAGTCCTGAACCACTTCCTTCTCCACAGAGGGCTGGTCACCTCCTCCCCATGCTGTGCTGCCCAATGCAGCAGTCTGGGAGCTGACCTTGTTCGTGAAGACAGAGGCAAAAAAATCATTGAGTACATGAGCTTTTTCCACATCCTTTATCATTAGGTTGCCTCCCTCATTCAGTAAGGGGCCCACACATTCCTTCACTTTCTTCTTGTTGCTAACATACCTGAAGAAACCCTTCTTGTTCCTCTTAACATCCCTTACTAGCTGCAACTCCAAATGTGATTTGGCCTTCCTGATTTCACTCCTGCATGCCTGAGCAATATTTTTATACTCCTCCCTGGTCATTTGTCCAATCTTCCACTTCTTGTAAGCTTCTTTTTTGTGTTTAAGATCAGCAAGGATTTCACTGTTAAGCCAAGCTGGTCATCTGCCATATTTACTATTCTTTCTACACATCAGGATGGTTTGTTCCTACAACCTCAATTTTCTTATTGTTGTGAGAAGGAATAAGTTTGCAGCGGATTACAAACATTGGTGCAAACATTTACTCCAAGCCCATCTTTAATGAGTTGGAAAATGCAGGCAATTTTTTGAAAAATATTAGAAATTTTTCATAGTAATTTTCAGCCAGCTCCAATTTTTCAATAGCCAGATTCTTACACCCTTACCTGTGTTAAGTAGCACCTTATTCCACAAATAGTCCCACTGACTTCAATGGAGTAAGGTACTGTTCAATATGAGTAAGGCTGTCAGAATCTAGCCCTTAGCTGTCCCAAGCGTTCATGGATGCTAGGATAGAAATATTGTTTGTTGATTTATTTTTCGTCATTGTAAATAGTCTCCCATCTAGATTATCCCTTTTGATAGCTTCTGTGGCCAACCTGACGTTGCATAGCAATTTAATCCCATTAACTTCTGCTTTCTTGCTGTTTGGATCTGATCCAAAGCCCAGTGAATGCAATAGGAGTCTTTGCATTCATTTTAATTATGCTTTGGTCCAGACCCAGGGATTTCATTTAATATTTGCAGAAGTCTTTGCTGAGCATCTCAGCTTTCAGCAAGACAGTTTATATGACATATTGCGGCTGAGCCTTGCAAATTGGGGATGTAACCAGGATTTTTCTTTCTCAGCTATTCTTGTGTAGGCGCCGACCAAATCCTTTCCTGAAGACTGCTGTTTGGTAGTACCCTATGGAGCACAAGCTATAGGGGTAGCGAGTGGGCAAGGTGTAAATTGGACAATGGCCCTGTTTCCATTCTGCACTCACCAGTGGAACTGGCCAGCCTGAAAAGGGAGACCATGCTTCATCTTCCTAAGTGGTGGCTCTGCCCCTTTTGTTCCTGGTGTCTCCAGGAGGGATCGTTTCTCCCTCAGATACAATCCTTCTCAGAAATCCTTATAAGGCAGTGCAGCTCCATAATGCACCCAACACAGGCCAGTGGCAAAAACACAACTGAGCCCTGGCAGTATATGATACAGCAGTAACAGCTAAAGTACAAAATAACAAATTAATGTAGACAAACATTAAAAGCCCCCACTGCTTTTGAATCTTTTGTGGAGAATACTAACACCAGAGGGTTACTTCTCTGGAGTGTGGAGTAACAGATCGGAACCTGCATGGGGTGATGCGAGGGCTCCATGACAGGAGGTAATTAATAGAGCTGGTTGAAAATATCAGACGAAACTTTTTTCCTGTTGAAAAATGCTGTATCATGAAAATGTATCACTTTCCACAAATATTTTTCAGGTCCAGGATGGAACTTCAGTCTCAAAAGATCCACCACAGCATAGCCTGGTGGCCAGGGTACTCATCTGGGAGACCTAGCTTCAAGCCCCTGCTCTGGTGATTTGATGCAGAGAGTTAAACCTGAATCCCCTACACCCCAGGTGAGCATCCTAAGCACCAGGCTACAAGAGTCAATCTCTCCTGTTGGAGTTGTTCTACGTTATATAACTAATGTAATAGTCATTGAGCCAGAGAAGGGGGACTGACTATCTAGCCTGGTGTTTAGCACACTTCCCTGGCATGTAGATGACCCAGTTTCATGTCTCTGCTCCAAATCAGGCAAGGCAGGGACTTGCACTTGGGTATCTCATAGACCCGGCCAGCTATAAAGTTCCCCTCAAAATTTTTTGAAGGTCTCATTTTTATTCCGCATCGGAATGAAAACGTATTTTGAAATCTCTACATTTTTTGTGAAACAAAAATGTTGTTTTCCGGCCAACCCTACTAATTAGCAGTGTGTTAGAGATGAAATGAAATTTGCAATCAGGAAGTATAAAAAGAAAAAGAAACTGCCTCAACAAGCCTGAACGTTTTCATGAGCTCACAGAATTCAGACGCGAATGTCGGTGCAATATGGGGGACGTTTGCAGAATTAAATACTGCGTCCAGCAGTGGTGATGGAGGGCTACACCCTGTTCAGTTTACTCACATGAATAATCCCTGGCTCTCAATGAGGCTGTTTGTGTCAAGGTAACCAAGTTTTGGCCTGTACTCAATATTGTTCATCACCTATTGCAAAAGAGAAGACATATCTGAGCAAGAGAAAAGCATCAGCAGTACTTAATCCAGAGCGTTATTAAGATTTCACAAGCCATTTTCCCAAGGGATCCAGAGACAGCTAGAGCCGTACAGTTCCTGAGGCCAGACTTCGTGTTCAGCTTCATGCAGCCAAGAAGTGATAGTAGTTACACACACTCTAAGGGCCAATACTGCTCCTATTGAAGTAAATGGGAATCAAAGCAGTCCCTAAAGGCATGTTCAGTCATAAAGTCCATAGTACTCAAGACACATAGACAGAGAATGAAAAGTCTGGACGTTCAGTCTGGGAGAAGTGCCATTCCCATTTCATAACCATCCACTGAACAAGCATTTTTACTTACTGGCATCGGGTGTATTATCTGTCTGGATCCCAGCATGCTTCGGGGCAGTTGAGTTGTGGCCGCGTAGACAGAGCCAAACCTCGATTCTCCTTGTCAAGTCTGCAGGGTTTGTAACCAGACAGGAGGGAGTTAATTGGCTGGGGCATGGAAGCACCTGAGGCTGGCTGATTAACTTAATATTTACAGCTGACAGGCATAAGGGGAGGCAAGGAGTGAGCTGGGCTTCAATTCAGATTCCGTGCAAGCTCAGAATTAGCAAGGCACTTGGCTTCCATTGCTGGTCTCTAGAGCTGAGTAAACTATTTTATTTTGGACCCTGTTTTATCCTTACAAGGGAAGGAAATAGAGCTTTTATCTCTGGCTTGGGGATGGGTTAGACACACGCTGGGAAGGGAGAGCCCACCCTCCAAGACTTATATCACTCAACCCCAATTTTCCTATATCTTGTGAAACCTGCTTTAAATGCTATGAAATCTGTGAACATGGCTGCTTGAGACAGGAAGCTTGGCATTGCACCTGAGTCATGAGAGAATGATTCATTGTTGTCACATAAATATATTGCTGAATTCTTCATAGAATCATAGAAGATTAGGGTTGGAAGAGACCTCAGGAGATCATCCAGACCAACCCCCTGCTCAAAGCAGGACCAACCCCAACTAAATCATCCCAGCCAGGGCTTTGTCAAGCCAGGCCTTAAAAACCTCTAAGGATGGAGATTCCACCACCTCCCTAGGTAACCCATTCCAGTGCTTCACCACCCTCCTAGTGAAATAGTTTTTCCTAATATCCAACCTAGACCTCCCACACTGCAACTTGAAACCATTGCTCCTTGTTCTGTTGTCTGCCACCACTGAGAACAGCCTAGCTCCATCCTCTTTGGAACCCCACTTCAGATAGTTGAAGGCTGCCATCAAATCCCTCCTCACTCTTCTCTTCTCAGACTAAATAAGCCCAGTTCCTTCAGCCTCTCCTCATAAGTCATGTGCTCCAGCCCCCTAATCATTTTTGTTGCCCTCCGCTGGACTCTCTCCAATTTGTCCACATCCCTTCTGTAGTGGGGGGCCCAAAACCGGATGCAATACTACAGATGTGGCTTCACCAGTGTCGAATAGGGGGGAATAATCGATCTGCTGACAATGCTCCTACTAATGCAGCCCAATATGCCATTAGCCTTCTTGGCAACAAGGGCACACTGTTGACTCATATCCAGCTTCTCATCCACTGTAATCCCCAGGTCCTTTTCTGCAAAACTACCGCTTAGCCAGTCAGTCCCCAGCCTGTAGCAGTGCATGGGATTCTTCTGTCCTAAGTCCAGGACTCTGCATTTGTCCTTGTTGAACCCCATCATTTTTCTTTTAGCCAAACCCTCCAATTTGTCTAGGTCACTCTGGGCCCTATCCTTACGCTCCAGTTTAGTGTCATCCGCAAATTTGCTAAAGGTGCAATCCATCCCACCATCCAGATCATTAATGAAGATGTTGAACAAAACCGGCCCCAGGACAGACCTCTGGGGAACTCCACTTGATACCGGCTGCCAACAAGACATCGAGCCATTGATCACTACCCATTGAGCCCGACAATCTAGCCAGCTTTCTATCCACCTTATAGTCCATTCATCCAATCCATACTTTTTTAACATGCTGGCAAGAATACTGTGGGAGACTGTATCAAAAGCTTTGCTAAAGTCAAGATATATCATGTCCACCGCTTTCCCCATATCTACAGAGCCAGTTATCTTGGCATAGAAGGCAATCAGGTTGGTCAGGCATTACTTGCCCTTGGTGAATCCATGTTGACTGTTCCTGATCACCTTCCTCTCCTCCAAGTGCCTCTAAATGGATTCCTTGAGGACCTGCTCCATGATTTTTCCAGGGACTGAGGTGAGGCTGCAATAACTAAAATGAGAGACTGATAGACGAAGGGAATTACACTACAACAGCAGTTGCTGTCCAATTGGACAAATCTATGTCATAGATATTTATGAATATTGATAGTATGTTTCTTACAAAGCAATTGAGAAGGCCCACGCAACCAGAATAGTTGTCTTACCTTAGACTTGATGAATGAAGGTACCACTCCACTGAGATTTAATGGTGCTGAATCCTTCCAAGTGTGGCTTCGATACTTTAGGAGGTGGCTTTGTAGCTGAATCTCCCCACTGCAAATTTTAATCAAACCTACCCCTTCATGCTGCATAAATAATGAAACTTAATGAACAGAATTAAAAGTTAATTAATTGTAAGCATAGTTAAACACAGCAATGCTTTCCCTCTTTCCCATAAAATCTGTCTACTGTTAAAAACTTGTCACTTTTTATCCACGCTGGCTCTAGACTTTTAAACAGCTCCTACAAGCTTCTTATTTCTGCCATTTAATCCAAATCTACAGTCTTTTCCCTCACCCCCTCCCATCCATTGCTTTTTTCTTTTTCTTTTATCTAAATGCACAAAGCCACAGTGTAATCGTAAAACCTGTGATATGCATCTGTCAAATCTGACATTGCCTTTTTATATAATTTTACAGAGCTAACTGTGTAATGCCAGCTACTAATTCACCAACGGTATACGGACAGACTCTACTGTGTTATATCTCTGCACAGATTCATGTAGACCTATCTTGAAAGTCCTATTCATTGGCTCTCATTAACTCTTGTTTTAAGTTGGAGGAAGAATGTGTAATGTTCAGACCAGACAGAGAAATTAGATAAAAACATAAAATACTCTTTCTGGAAGGTTGCAATTTAACACTACCTTACTTCTTAAAATCCAGAACCTTAATATACAAGAACCAAAAGAAGAGTGAAAGATAAAGCAGGCTGCTCCTTAAGGCAGAAAGGCACAAATCCCCTGACCTTGCTTTAGGCTGACACTTTGCAGACTGACTGCTGCTGGACCCAGATCAGATGCTTCCCTACAAAGCCCCCTAGTCTATAAGCAGGATCAGGAAACCCCATAAGAATTCATAAGTGATAGTTTATGATTTTAACACAGGTTACAATACACCACAGGATGAGTTTGTGGTTAAGGCATAGGATGGGGACTCATGAGCTGTGGGTTCAACTCTCTCTGTGCTTCAGATCTCCCACCTAATAAAATAAGGATTACTCTTCCCTGCCTCAAAGGCCTTGTCTACACTAAAGGGAAAAATTGATCTAAGCAACGCAATTTGAGTTACGTGAATAGTGTAACTAAAATCGACGTAGTTTAGATCTACTTACTGTGGGGTCCACACTACACGATGTCGATGGGAGACACTCTCCCATCAATTCCCCTTATTCTTCTTGATCAGGTGGCATACAGGAGTCGATGGGAGAGCGATCGGCGGTTGATTTAGTGGGTCTTCACTAGACCCTCTAAATCGACCGCCGATGCATTGATCGCCACAGCATTGATCCTCCGGTAAGTGTAGACAAGCCCCTGGAAGCTACATGGTTAGGTCCATAAATACTTAAGGGATGCTTGTTTACTCATGATGGATGCCATATATGTACTGAGATGGGGAGACAAAATGTTGCTCAAGAAAACCATGACCGTGTGTAATGCTCAATTGACTCCCTCAATTGACTAACTTCTATTCAAGTATGTTGTAGTGCCTGGAATCTGTTGGTCTATGAAAGGGTGGAAAGGATAACAGGGGTGATATCAATGGGATATCGGTGGAGCCAGGATTTCTACAGTGATCACTGGCCGACTGATTGCAATTTTTCCTCCAAAAATAATATCATGAGGTGTCTTGCAACCAGCCTAATAGTGATAGTTTTTATATAAAATGTATTTGCCCTTTTGATTTTGGCCAGCCTTGCCAACATCACACAAAACCAAAACCAAGAAGAGTCATGAGCAGACATAGAATACATAGGGGCATATTCACAGGTAGGCAAATTAGGCAAATGCCAAATAGGCCCTCTCTATATCAATCCCTTTTGGATTGCTCATATGGGAAGGAACAACCATTGGGCTTGCCACTTCATTTTGAATTAGGCTTTGGGTAAAATTTTCATAAGCACCCTAAATGACTGAGGTGCCCTAATTCCATTGACTTTCAATGACACTCAGGCTCCTAAGTCACATAGGCATGTTTGAAAATTTTTCACTCTCCCTTTAAATCTATATGTGGAAAACAGTATTTACGCAGGTTGGATTTTTTTTCAAAAAGGGAGACATGATGGTCAGAGAATAATCCAGGCATCTAGTCCTCTGAGAAAACAATTAATTATAATAAAGGTATTGTTGTTTATTACTATAGATCTTTGCACTTATGTAGCCTCCTTCATCAAAGCAAAAATGTGCAAACTTCACCATGAAAGTGGGCCATTTCTTGAGCTTGTAATGATATGTGGAAAACATTGATTTCCATGTATCAGAGGGGTAGCCGTATTAGTCTGAATCTGTAAAAAGCAACAGAGGGTCCTGTGGCACCTTTATGACTAACAGAAATATTGGAGCACAAGCTTTCGTGGGTGAATGCCCACTTCATCAGACGCAAGTAATGGAAATTTCCAGAGGCAGGTATAAATCAGTATGGAGATAACGAGGTTAGTTCAATCAGGGAGGTTGAGGTGCTCTGCTAGCAGTTGAGGTGTGAACACCAAGGGAGGAGAAACTGCTTCTGTAGTTGGATAGCCATTTACAGTCTTTGTTTAATCCTGATCTGATGGTGTCAAATTTGCAAATGAACTGGAGCTCAGCAGTTTCTCTTTGGAGTCTGGTCCTGAAGTTTTTTTACTGTAAGATGGCTACCTTTACATCTGCTATTGTGTGGCCAGGGAGGTTGAAGTGTTCTCCTACAGGTTTTTGTATATTGCCATTCCTGATATCTGACTTGTGTCCATTTATTCTCTTGTGTAGTGACTGTCCAGTTTGGCCAGTGTACATAGCAGAGGGGCATTGCTGGCACATGATGGCATATATAACATTGGTGGACGTGCAGGTGAATGAGCCGGTGATGTTGTAGCTGATCTGGTTAGGTCCTATGATGGCGTTGCTGGTGTAGATATGTGGGCAGAGTTGGCATCGAGGTTTGTTGCATGGGTTGGTTCCTGAGTTAGAGTTGTTATGGTGCGGTGCGTGGTTGCTGGTGAGAATATGCTTAAGGTTGGTGGGTTGTCTGTGGGTGAGGACTGGCCTGCCTCCCAAGGTCTGTGAAAGTGAGGGATCATTGTCCAGGATGGGTTGTAGATCACTGATGATGCGCTGATTTCCATGTCATTTTGCATCCCATTCCCACAGCTCTAACAAACAGGCAGACTTTCTACAAATATAAACACAGTGCGTCAAGTGAGAAATAACAGCTATTAGCTCGACAATAGCTTGGGTATGCCTGTTTTTGTAGTACAACATGTCTACACGTAGTATGTTTTACTCACATAAGAGAGTTTAACCAGTTGGTGGCCCAAGCTCAAGTAATATTTGGGTTGCCTGAGATGTTTTGAAAGGTTTAAGTGTAATACTTGGTAAAGTGCAATCTTATTCATCTGCACCTTGATCGACTGAGAAAATGAATAGCATAGAATGAAATTATATTGTATTCTTAAGATGAATTTAAAAGAGGAGGGCAGGGAAGCATTTGCAGGTTCATTGCTTTCATAAAGCCAGATACTGGTTCACATGGTGTATGTAACTGCGATAATTTTCTTTTCTGTGCACTATACCTTTAAATGTATAAGAGACAGCTGCCATCTTGCGAGGCAAATTTGACACCACATGTTACACTGTGCAGTCTCAAAGCAAATTTGCCTTTTTGTTGGTGGTGGTGGTGGTGTTCATTAATCTCCAATAAACACTATGCAGGCTGAAAGTACAGGGCTGCTCTTTATGCATGGAAAAACATAACAACGAAGAAGCCCTTCCTGTTTGTAGCCCGGAAACCACATTCCTTTTCATTGTCAGTTTCCTCTTCCAGGTAGAAGGGCACCTCAGACCCATGAATTTACTGACAGTAAATCCAAGCAGGTGCCTGAAAAATGGGCCTGTTGAAATAAAATGACAGCAACCTCAGCCACTGCCATATAAAATACTTTTAATCCTCTAATTGTTGGGAACAATGGAACATATGGAGAGCATTGAGCTCTTGCCAGCCCCAGAGAGCTGGGCAACTCTAACAAGCTGGAGTCAATCTTTGTCTATAGCTGTAGAAGAATACTTCAATGATTACAAATTTGCTCCTGCAAAATGTGCCGCTCCGCGTTAGACTTGCTGGCTGAGTGTTTACTGTGAGGTGTCTGCTTGAGGCTAAGAGTGCTATTGTTGCTTGCAGAACACCCATACTGAGGGCACAAATAAAATGAGGAGCATCTTACTTTCCTCTAAAAACCTCTGATTGCATGGCACTCACTTGAAATTCTGATTAAAAGAGAACATCTAGTCTGCGGTGAGCGCAAAAGAATAAACAGGCTTATCGTGAGCTATATTTTGTGCAGATAAGCAGGCAGAAAGGCATTAGTCACCTAGCAAAGCACTGGAGAATGACACTCCGTAAAATATCAGCTTTTGTACAGCACGTTTTATATATATATAAAAAATCACAAATGCTTTTTAATCCACTGTGCTTTTAAATACAGTGTGTAAGCGCCACGAAGCATCTCTAGAGATCTGGCAGGACAGAGGTGAATGTGATAAAGGCCAGTAATGGGGAGAGTGAACGCATGGAAAACAGGGAGGCATGTCTTGGGGAAGTGACTTTGGCAACATCATTCTTCTGATAGCACCTTGTGATGGATCAGCAAAGACAGGAGACCCATTGGGGTGGAAGTGAATATATTTGGGGGCGGGGCTTGTTCATATGCTTTCTGAAGGAGCCAATTGTCCATCTCAAGTTTTCAGATGTTGTTTGGAGAGTGTCAGGGAATCAATGATTTGCAGAGAGTGAGGGACGGTGTTCCAGGTGGCGAAGGCCATACAGGAGGGCAGTTCTATCAGCCACTATGGACTGGGAAGAGAGACAAAAATAAGCCTGGTATCAAAGGAGTGCCGGCAATGGCAGGGGTACAGGATAAAAGAAGCACATGCACCATGACCATGTGAGAAACTTAAAATATGAGATTTGATACTGGCTCTGAAATGGACAGAACATGCAACAAGATTTAAATGGTTTATTAGTCTGGGATGGAACTAAAGATCTACAGAATTCCTCACTAATAATACCTATTTCTTATATAGTACCTTTCATCAGTAGATCTCAAAGCACTATATAAGAATCACTAACCCCATTTTACAGATGGGGAAACTGAGGCACAGAGTGGCAAAATGACTTCCCCGTGGTCACCTAAAAGGCCAGTGGCTGCACTGGGAATAGAACCCAGGTCTCCAGTGTCTCATTCTAGTGTTCTGTCCTCTAAAATAATCTAGAATAAGGACTCCTGAAGGATCTAATCTACAGGTTTACACTATCCCAGTCTCTTTCTCCACATTGTGTTGCCCCATTAACACCACTACTGCATTTGGTGTTTCATTGTTATTTTCTTGTAGTAAACTAAAACAATACTGTGTGCAGTTCTGGTCACCCCATCTCAAAATACATATATTGGAATTGGAAAAAGTACAGAGAAGGGAAACAAAAATGATTAGGGGTATGGAACAGCTTCCATATGAGGAGACATAAAAAAAACTGGGATTGTTTATCTTAGAAGAGAGACGACTTAGAGGGGATATGATAGAGGTCTATAAAATCATGAATGATGTGGAGAAAATGAATAGGAAAGTGTTTACCCCTGCACCTAACACAAGAATCCGGGATCATTAATTAATAAGCAGCAGGTTTAAAACAAACATAAGGAACACAATGCACTGTCAACCTGTGGAACTCATTGCTAGAGGATGCTGCGAATGCCAAAAGTATAACTGGGTTCAAAAAATAATTAGATAAGCAGGTTATTAAATGAAGGTTAGGTCCATCAATTGCTATTAGCCAAGATGGTCAAGGATGCAACCCCCATGCTCTGGTTGTCCCTAAATCTCTGACTGCTAGAAGCTGGGACTGGACACTCAATAATTGCCTGTTCTGTTAATTTCCTCTGAAGCATCTGGGCCTGGCCACTGTTGGACAACAGGACACTGGACTAGATGGACCACTGGTCTGACCTAATACGGCCATTCTTATGTTTTTATATTCTAACTAATATAAAAGCTGCTACTGGTTCTATACAAATAAATATTATTAATTCTGACTATGAATTAAATCTAAAGCAGTAGAGAAAATCCTCCAATCACATTTAATAATATTTGCCAATTCTTCTTTTATTTCCTGCTGCTGACTCGTCTTTGAGTGTTGTCTGGGTTGCAAATTGGGCCGGCAAAGACTCCTGGTTTGTTTCAGCCCTCAGCGATCCCAGAGGAGTGTGTAATTCAGGAGTCATGCTGAGCTGTGTTCACTAGAAATCCCAAGTTTGACAAAAAGGTCACAAGTGAAAAGGGCATGCTTCTCACTCTGCTAGGTTTGTGCCCTGCTCTCCTGCGCTTTTCTCCAGAGGGGTGGAGAGAGAGAGAGAGAGAGTGCATGGATGCCCCACCCTGACAGCCAGAGTTGGTGCTTGGCATAAGCAGACTAAACAATTGCTTAGGGCCCCAAGCAGCTCAAGTGGCCCCCCTATTTTTATAAGGTGTTGTGGTGGGGGGGCACAATATTCCTGCTGAGGGCCACCAATGGGCTAACACTGCCTCTGCTTGAAAGCAAAGGCAGCTAGATGGCAGCCTCACAACTTCAGGCAGTGTTTCTTGAGCAGTGGGGAGGCGAGGCCTAGGTCTGCCACCAGTGCAGAACACTCCAAAAGGGTGTGACAAGGCAAGGTGGAGAGAAAAACATCCCCAAACCACGTCAGGGTTAGCTTGGAGGTTTCCGCTGAGTTTTGCTTTGAGTTTTGGGATTCACTTGCACCTACCACGGACTGAGCTTCCTGTTCTATCCCAAATGGCAAAGTTGGGGTTGGTCTGTCTTCTTTTACACTGGCAAAATTCAGAGGGGTGGGGTTGGGAGGAGGAAATCACTGCATCTATGGCTTGATGAAATAAAGCTATATGATAGCTGTTGGGCCAAACAGTGCTTGTTAGGTGTGGCTAATCACACTGGATGAGATTTGCCACTGTGTGGAGGACCCATGTGAGGCCTATGCACCTCCTGCTGAAGCCTTCAAACCAGGACCCAAGTGAGACTTGTTGTAACTGATGCACAGGTCTTAGAGCTGGCCCTTCGCACGGGGGATTGTGAGTGTGACCACTTTGCCTCTGCACCAAAATTCAACCTATTTATACTTCAGATTGAAAGATGTATTGACTTTGCACTCATTTTTTTCTAGGTGGCAATGGGTTTTTCTGATATTTTGGGATACAAATAACTCCCGTTGCTGTTCTCTTCCAGAGGCATGTAAGGTAGACTGCGCAGGAAGGAAGAAAAGGGTAACGTTACTCCAGTACTGTCACTTCCACATGTCCCTGCTCCATCTGTGGATGCAGGAAGCTCCTGAAGAACAACTAAGCACAGGCAGGCATGCTAGAAGAAACATTCGTGTAGTGTCCCTTTGATCTTGTAAATGTGGAGACTTTTTAAAAATAAAGCAGAGCTTGCTTACCAGGCAGATATTTCCAAACTCCCACAGCTCTAGTATTTTTTTTTTATAGTATCACTGGGCTACCCAGAAGTCAGGGAATTTCAATACCCACACATCCTCATTGAATATTAATGCCAGAACCATAACAATGGTGGCTAATAATGCAGCTTTTCGCTGCCATGTGAATTACACATCAATATTAATGAAGCCTTTGTTAACATTCTGTATTCTTCCCTTTCTGTGCCTCTGCCAGGATTTTTGACCAGCTTATGCCAATAACACCGACTTAGATGTCAACCCGGAGCAGGTCCTAGATGTTTCTGAAAGCACTGGTTTTGAAAACGTATATTTAAATGAAAACTATTACATATTAAGGCTGCTTTGGATTGATCTTCCTTTGGTTTTCTCCCCCTTTCACATGGCAGATGTTGCTTTATCTGTTTACATGTCTTAGAAGTAATGCATAGAGGCCTCCCTTTTTCATTTCAAAATGTTATTACAAAAGGCTCCAACACAATCATTCACAATTGCATAAGGGTCTCATTCTTCCTGAAATCAACCATATAAAGAAAAAGGCAATGGCTCAGCGATGAGAAATAAAGACTTGTCGTTCCCATCTCAGTCACAAAGCCATGGTACAGCTTGCTAAGCAAGGTCATACTGGAATCTGTTCTTCTAGATAACAGGAAATTGTTCCAGAGGTTTGAACCTTCATATGAAATTTAAATGTGACTGCCAGAAGCATTGCCGTATTAATACCAGTAGAAAAGCATCGTTACTAATTATCGCGAGCTTCATTTGCATTTTCTAAACATTTACATTATTTAAGCTAACTATGTAACAGATGCTTGCATGATTTCCAACTCAGCTCTTTTCCAAAATGCATACCCAACATCAGTAAATAATAAGTGCTTCATTGGACTACCCCCGTCAGACCCAGAATTGTATTCAAAAAGGGATTTCCTCAGGCACAGAACGTACAGGAAGTAATAGATATTTTTTATGACCACAAAACCACTAACTCCATTTTAGCACAGCCAGTCAACCATGTGGAGTACTGGACCAACTGATCCCATTTCAGTAGTGGATCCAGCAAGATGTCTGCAACAACTTATTTCTTTCAAAGAAGGATTCTATTGATTCGCACTAAACTAATTTAGACAAAGCCGGTGTAAAATCATAGTGGGACTTATGCTCGTCTGAATATAAACAACACAAAACTGCTGCTGCTAAGTAGCTGATGCAATGCTTTGGCACACTGGGGGGCTGATGTGCGATCCCACTGCCAGTGAAGAGAATGCCATTCAATTCCCAGTGGGGCCAGTCAGATTAAGACTTGAAATTGCATGTTTAGCAGTGAAAACCGTTCCTTGCAACGGTTGCCCATGGAAGGGAAATAACTGACTCCTGTTAAGTTGGCATTCACTATGGTAGATCAATAAGCAGCAGTGGCGAGCCACTATGGAAATAACACCTAGAAGAGAATGGCAGCTTTACTTCCCACAATAATTAAGGGACAACGAGTAGCACAGAAAAGCAAACAAAGCTCCAAACCTGGCCAAACATCATTAGTGTTCTGTCCAAGGGGATCCTTTCATTGTACGTTTACGATTATAATGACCAAATGTCAATGCTAGCGATAGTCAAGAACAAATGACCACACTATCATTGTCTATTTTCTATAGGGCAATCCTATCAGTCACTTTCTGGTGGCATTTACTGGGAGCAGATTCCCAGTGAAACATTCATGTCTAACCGTAGCCCTCAAGCCCACCATAGATAAGAATGGAATCGGTTTTTAAAGCACAGGATAAAGTGTCCTAAAAATGAGGCTAGAGTACTGGACCGAGAGTCAGCAGATTTGATTTGTGTTCCCGGCTCTCCACTGATTTACTGTGTAGATTTAGGGTAAGTCATTTAGTCCTCCACCTCTCTGCATCTGGTTCCACCTCTGTAAAGTGGGGGTGATAATCCTTATCCGCCTCAGCGGGATGTTTGAGGTTACCATCACTGATGTTTGCAAAGCGCATCGGGGCACCACACTGCAAGCAATGATATAAATCTAAAGTACTATTAGACTCTTGTTATTTTTCTTAAATCCAGGACTTTCCAATGGCAAGGAATTCCTTGTAAATGTCTGCTCATCAGTGCCTGAAATGGCAGGGAGTATTTTTAAATCAAAACTCTCTTATCTTCAGTTTAAAAGAATTGAAATATGTTGTACAGGCTGGGCACCAAGAACAAGGAGCAATCCTACAAATGCCTCATGTATGTGCTTAACTTTATGCATGTTAGTAATTTGCTTGACCTCAGTGGAGCTAGCCATGTAAGTTGAGCACATGCATAAAAGTTTGCAGGATCAGAGGTCAAGTTGCAGCTAAAATAATCGACTTTCTGGTCTCCCCATCCTTACCCTTCTAAAGCGCTGCGAATAAATACTTTTGGCTAAGATAAGCACTATTTGCATATTTGGAGTCCTCACATCTGAACTAGTGTAACCTTGTCTGAAGTTTCCTGTGTGATTTGAAGTGGTTTGTCACAGCCCTTTCTCATTTCACACACCAAGCAGAATGGAGGAGGTGTTTCTAGCGCTGTCAAGAAAAAGAAATGGACCAAAAATCCTTGCCTGTTGTTTAAAAATAAAAGGATATGAGGCTTGTCATTGCTGTGGCTGTCATTCATTTGGTTGTGTGTGTGCGTATGCAGAGAATGGGGTGGTTTCTAAAGGCAGGCACTTTTTTGGCATTCACAGCTGTCCAAAACCACTTCTAGTTATAAACTCTTCATAAATGTCTCTGTTCTGGGAGCACTGAGGCCTGCAGCTGATATTTTAACTCCTATTTTATTTCAGTAGCCCACTGGAAGCACGCACCTAGCAAACTGTATTCAGATCTTTATTCAGTATTCACATCTCTATGTGTCATTGGAAAGAAAAGGATTCCTGGATTACGGTACTTCCCCTGCCCATTGTCCATTTCTCACTGAGCAAACTGCAGGCAGAATGTATTGATAAACAGCCCCTCATATTGACTAAAACAATTCCCAATGATTATTCACAGCAGTGGTAAAGCAGGATTCCAAAGGTTAGAAGATGCCCTCAATTTGCATCCTGCTTCATTTGTCAGAAAATCTGTTCGCTGTTGGGAAACTGTTTGCCATCCAGTTCTATTAGTCATTCAGTTAAAGCAAGACTTGTAATTAACACTTGTGATAACTAGGTGTTGGTTTGGTTTGGAATCAACCACTGTGTTTTAATTAAATCACAGCAATTGACAAAAATTGATATGTTTTGCTTAGCCAAATGATTTAGAGTTATTTTCTTTATCTCCTGTTTGTAGGTGGCTTGCTTTTTATTCCCCAGAGCAAGAAAAAAATGCTTCCTCATGGGTTTAAAAAGCAGTTTTCAAATAATTAGTATTTCTCTTTTTAATGTTAATAGGAAACTCTCTCTAAGAACAAATCATTCAACTCACACATAGTGCTTCTCTCAATAGACACGTTATCTTTATGACAACACTAGATCATCCAGCAATACCATACATTACACCAGACTTTATTCTTTATCAGAGGGTGGAAAAGAAAAATAAATAAATAAAACCTTCCCTACACAGCAGTAAACCTATGCTAGTAACCCTATTACATGATTCTTCTGTCCAGTAGCAAACATACAAGCCAACATACCAAGATAGATTCCAATTACAAGAAAAATACATCTTAAATGAATGAAACTCTTGTGTACATAATGTGCAATACAATAATTACAAAGCCTATTGGTCCATCTGTGCATCAAATTTAAGTCCTTATCATGTACAGTCAGAGCTTCCTCAAATTCACACATGTTCAAGGAATATAACTTTTTTTGTAACTGAATAAATGTATGGCCACATCTATGAGTGATCTCACACATAGGGGTTCTGTTTATCAGGAGGTGAAACCAACAAAGCATGAATAACATTCACAAATATCTCTGCTTTGCCTCATAGGGAAACCTTTTATGTAGGGTAAATGCTATTACTATGCCGTTGCTAGGTCTAGGAGTGGACTGCTTTATGTCACATCGGAGTGGTGGGTGAAGTATACCCCGTAGTGCCAGAACACGAGAGGTGTTTTTTAGGAAAATCCAACACTGCACACATAATATCTGTAAGCAGGGCTTCTCATCTATTGAAGCTGTCTCCTAAGAGAGGAACCACTCCATCTAGGGAGGCTCAAGGAAGCAGAGAAAATGGAAGAAAAAAATTTAATATTAAATATATTTAATTTTTTTTTTACTGGGATTTAGCAAAAGCTGAAACATCCCTTGGACTGTGAATATTCTGCAGATGATTTAGCTCCTGCTGAATCCTGAGAGGACATGAGCAAGCAGGGGGGAGAGGGCAGAATATTGAAGCGGTTGCTTAAAGCCTGATACTGCATTCCTTGCACAGCCCGAACTCCCAGGTGAGTTTTAGGGGAGCAAGGAATGCAGGTTGAAGGCCTTAAAATCCACTTTAAAGAATCACCAAACTACATGATTCGACGGAGTAGGATGCACTTTATTCTGACCCTCCTTTTGAAAATTCTAAGGAATCCTTACTATTTTTTGTACTTTAGAGGCAAAATGTTAGAAACGCTGGCTTACAGCAAGGCGCTTAGTAGATGACAGCCTTTTCCAAGCAGCAGGTAACTCACAAATCTATCTACACTTAACCTAGTCAATGCCACACAGAAACTAGTTCCCAGCAGAGCCAGTTGGGTACTTAGAGCAAGCCAGTGCTCCCGAGTTCAATAGAAAACCTTTATACAAGACACTGCAGCAAAGAAGTGATGCCTGCACATAAAACTCAGAAAAAGACTCCCTCAGTCAGGAACACAGGCCATTTGACAAGGTCAAAGAGAGTCTTTTCTTTAAAATAAATAAAAAATTGCATTATTTTGCCCATATATAACTTTGCTTTGTCATGCAACTTTCACTCAAAAGCTACAAATTTGTCAAGGGATTAAAGAACATGTAGGGCATTGAAGCACAATGACACAAAACAGGCTAATCTGCACACACAGAAATGATTAAAGACCATTTAAACTCAATGGAGACACATAAAACAAGTTGAAGGGGTTTCCCAGTTCCCACTGCAAATAGTTTACAGACACATAATGAATATGAATTTTAGTGGGCAAAGGCTCCTGGCAAAAATTCTGTTCACTGAGCAGAATTCTTTTTTTCCTTCCCCTCTCATTATAGTTCCCAATGAAATGGAGCACTGAGAATGAAAGAAAAGAGGAGAGGTAACTATACCAAAATGGGGAGGAAGGAGACTGGATCTGGAAAATAAAATAAAAGTAAAGAAAGAACACAAGGGAAATATGGGAAGGTTCAAATGCTGAAAAATATGCAGGAAAAAAAGGAATAAATTGCAGCTAAAAAGACAGAAAAAGGGGGACTAGGACTCCAAGTCAGAGATAAAAGACAAAAAAAGGAAGAAAATGTGGTTTGCATATGATAGGAAAAGACAAAGCACCATGGTGAGAATATGAGCAAAAGACACCCCCAGAAAATGTCATCAAAATATTGAAAAGGATGAAAAAGTAGACTAGATGATAGATCAGAGGAATCTGAAATGAAAAGGAAAGAAGAAGAAACGAAGTCAATGCTCATACAGACATGCCCAGAAATTTCACATTTGTCTAGGGTACAGTCCTTGTGCCAAGGAAAGTAATAATACCCTAATACCTAGCTCGTATACAGTACATTACAAATGAGGTGAGCATCATCACCCCCATTTTTACAGATGGGGAAACTGAGGCACAGATCAGTGAGGTGACTTGCCAAAGGTCACCAGCAGAACTGGGAATAGGACCCAGGTCTCCTGAATCCTAGTCCCCTAGATCACAGTGATAATGGGCTGGGAACAACTAAGATGATGCAATTCTGGCCACACTAGAGGGGGGAGTACCAGATATGCATGCCTTCTGTGATGCCTATGCCCCAACAGCTGTACCGCCTTGTACCTTATGGCCAAGCATGATCTGGTTTCAGTTCTTACTCAGGCAAAAAGAAAACCCATTAAGCTCAGTGGAAGGTTGCCGCCCCCTCAAAAAAAAAAACCTGAGTAAAGGCGTTCGAGTTGGCCCATTCAGAAAGGAAACTGAATTCCATCCCCTGTGTTGCTTCCGTTAGAAATAAACATTTCTCTTCCTTCTTTGCTTTGCTTTAGGGATCAGCACTGGGGACAGGTGGGCTTTGCCAACTGTTCTTTGGGTTCACAGAGCTAGTGTAGGTTTCTGAACCTTCCTCTCCTGTAAATTAAAGAACTTCCACTGAGTTCAGTGGCACCAGGATTTCTTCCACAGTGTTCACACTGTCTGTTTTTCCATTTCTCTCCCCCATTGTCTACTTCTCTTTCACTTCTCCTTTGCAGTGTGAACCCAATAATGTTCCAGTTTGACTTCAACTTACAGATACTTGATATTCAAATGCTGTCCGTGCTTACTATGGAGACTATACAGCACTGATATTTAGTATGAGAAACCTTGTCCAGTGCATCCAAATCCCTTTGGAATCAATGGGAGTCCCTCTTTGCAGCAGACCTAGGAAACCTCTGACATGGCTGTGGCAGTCTCTGCTTTATACGCATAGTACACACACAGAAAGTCGCATTTTCTCTCCCAGCCTCTCATTATGCACATCCAGTTTTGCACACTGAGTGTGATAACTGATGGTGACCATTAAAGTGGATGCATGGGAAAAACAGCCATTTGAGATGCAGTTTGGGCAGCTGGTTGTCCATCTGTTCTGTTTGTGTGTGCAAACCAGAGTGTGCAAAATTGGAGGCTGGCTGACAATCTAACCCAGCAAGGAATGTCCACCAAGCACCATAGGCCTCAAAAGCAAAACAAAATGAATTAATTTGCTTTGGGCTAGATTGTATCTTGAACTCAGTGTTACCAGCTCTCATGTTTTTATCATGACTCTCATGATATTTAGTGTTTTCCTTTTATCTCCAGCTCCCGAAGGTATGAGATTAGGTGAGAATCTCAACTTTCTTTTTTATAAATACCCATCATGGTTGTAGAAAAAAGCTTGAAACATGACTGAGCACAGATAAAGGGTCCAGAAACCAGAATGCAAAGAAAAAGTGCTCTACAATTAGTAACTTTTTAGATATCTTGTTATTTTTAAGCCAATCTCGTGATTTTCTGAGGCTCGACTCACGATTTTTGAATGCTTGAGGTTGGCCATACTGTGGGCTACATGCCTGTGCAGGGCTAAGAACTCCTTAGAGCTTGACTCCCTTGTGTCCAGGCACACAGAGATAGGAGAGGCCTCTTACCTACTTACTCTCTCTCTGGAAGCAGTGGGGTGGGAGACAGGGAGGTGTGAGAAATAGGCAGCAAATGGCTGGATCCTTGGCTCCAACCTTGGTCCTACTCAGGGGGTCTGTCTACACTGCATTGTAAACCAGGCCTGTGGGACCCAGGCTTATGGACTCAGTGATTCCAAGCCCACACTTGAGAGGCCAAACTGCATTGTTAACCTGGGCACAGACTGGCCCTATGTGTTTATACTAATCAATCTGGATTTCATTTTTTCTTTTTTTCTAAGCCTAAGGATCCATCCCCACCTCTACCCCACTCAAGTCAAAAGAAACAACCCAAATCTATTTCCCAGGGATACACTGCTACTTTAAAACTGTGTAAAACATAAAGACATTTGGGCATGCTCTGCCTAAGGGTCAGAGGATCTTCCCTGATATTGCCTATCAAGGAACCGAAATTGCTGGCCAGCAACATGGAGAAGTCATGGAGATATCACAGGGCAAAGGAAGTGTGAAGATTTTTCAAGCCAGTGAAAAGCAAAGAGGTTCCTGGGAGTTTTGTCAGGGTCAGAATGGGGTAGAGAGTGATGGATCAAGTTCTGTCTCCTCCAGGGGGGAATCTAGAATATTTGACCAAATAAGTGGTCATATGGAATCTGAGGAAAGGCTAGTACAATAATCACCTCTATCAATGGATAAGTAGATGCTCCCAATTTCAGAGGGACCCAATAAATCCAAACTAGGTTGATCCACTCCTGATTTTTCAAATCTTTGGTGTATGTGGGATATTTACCCAGCTGATTTATGTGCGCTTGATCCAAAGCCCATTGAAGTCAATGAGAGTCTTTGCATTGGCTTTCAGGGGCAGAGAGAGAGAGAGAGAGATCAGTGTTGTAACAGAAACACTCGATTTTTTTCTGACAACTGATACAGTATTTTCCATTAGAATCACCTTTTTTTTACGCTGGGGCCATTTTAAAACATACAAGGTGTGACAGTGTACCCCATAAGGCTTTATGGGGAGGGGGTGCTTATAAATGTATGTATGACATAACTGGAATATGTTTTGTGCTGCCTGTGCCATGTAACATATCTCCGTAAGGGTTGTGATCTACTATATCTATTCATCCTATTTGTACGTATATATCATTTTCTACTCGAGCTTAAGAATATGGGCTGTATGCTTGCCTGATTTCTAAGTAAGCTTTGTGAGGCATTTGGTCAGCCTCTTTAGGAAGGAATTTGCCAGGTTAAGTACCTGATCAGGAGACACTTAGGGCACAATGCATCTTGGAATGCTCCAATCCACATGAGAAGTCTTCCTGGAGACATGCAAGATGCCATGTGGACAATGCAAAGACTGAGTCATGCAGGGGCATGTGACTTGCCCAGGTGACTCCAAAACTCCATCTTGGAGCTGGGCTTTGCAGAGGAGGGAGGTCTCCACCCACAAGAGAGAGTCTACTTAAACCTGTGGGAGACCCCTCCATTTTGTCTTCAGCTGGCTAAAGAAGGAGCCTCTCCACCCCCCCCAGGATACTTGAAGGAGACTGAAACAAAGGACAGTAACTACAGGGGGTGTGAGTGATTGCTGGACCCAGGCTAAAAGGAGATTAGCCTGTAAAAGGGAGCATTCTGGAACTGGTGAGGAAATTATCTGTATTCAGTTTGTTTAGGCATAGATCTGCGCATTTTGTTTTATTTTGCTTGTGACTTACTTTGTTCTGTCTGTTACTACTTTGAACCACTTAAATCCTACTGTCTGTATTTAATAAAATCACTTTCTATTTAGTAATTCACTCAGAGTATGTATTAATACCTGGGGGAGCAAACAACTGTGCATATCTCTCTATCAGTGTTATAGAGGGCGAACAATTTATGAGTTTGCCCTGTATAAGCTTTATACAGGGTAAAACGGATTTATCTGGGTTTAGACCCCATTGGGAGTTGGGCATCTGAGTGCTAAAGACAAGCGCACTTCTGTACGCTGTTTTCAGGTAAACTTGCAGCTTTGGGACAAGTGATTCAGACCCTGGGTCTGTGTCTGGAGCCAAACAGGAGTGTCTGGCTCAGCAAGACAGGGTGCTGGAGTCCTGAGCTGGCAGGGAAAACAGGAGCAGGGGTAGTCTTTGCACATCGGGTGGCAGCTCCCAAGGGGGTTTCTGTGATCCAACCCGTCACAGTGGCGTCACGAACAGGATCTGTGCATAGTTGATTGCTTTGAGATACTGGTAGTGATTTTAAGTGAGTTTTAAGTGTGGTGGCTGGAGAACAGACAAAGTGGTTACTGGTTTGTTATTTTCTGTTTGCTTATTTCGGGCAAGGGAAGTAGGGACAGAAAAGGAAACTCTATTAACTAAGAATCCCCTGAGCTGAGTGCATCTCAGTTTCAGTGAACTGCAGAGGGGTTGTGGCCCAGCACAAGAAAGCAAGACAATGAGTACTAGTGATCTCAGTTCCAGTGAACTGCAGAGTGGTTGTAGCCCAGCACGAGAAAGCAGGACAATGAGTACCAGTGACGCTGCTATTAAACTAAAGCTGGCCAGGTTGGAAGCAAAAGAGAGAGAAAGTGAACATAAGAGATGGCTGGAACTAAGACAATTAGAAATTAGTGCCATGGAGGCAGAACATGCAAGGGAAGAGGCTGCCCACAAGAGAGCTATGGAGGTCGAGGCAGCGAGGGCGGAGGCAGAGGCAGCGAGAGTGGAGGCAGAGGCAGCGAGGGAGGCAGTGAGGGCGGCAGCGAGAGTGGAGGCAGAGGCAGCGAGAGAGGCAGCGAGGGCGAAGGCAGAGGCAGCGAGGGCCGAGGCAGAGGCAGCTGCCCACGAGAGGGCTATGGAGGCCCAGAGGGAGGCCCGGAAGCATGAACTGGCTGTTATGGAGTCAAAGAGACTAAACCCTCCCCCTGCTGGCTCCACTTCCCCAAAAATCCACAAATGGGAGCGGCTATGTCCACAGTATGATGAGTCCAGCGATATCGCCGAATATTTCATTACCTTTGAGAGACTGTGCACCCTCCATGCCATCCCTGAAGATCAGAAGATGACCACATTGATAGCAAAATTGACTGGCAGAGCTCTGGACATATTCAATAAGATGCCTATTGATGATGCTTCAAACTATGGTAAATTTAAGGAACTGGTTTTGAAACAGTTTCAGGTTACACCTGAAACCTACAGGGTTAAATTCAGGAGCCTTAAGAGGGGATCTGGATTAAGTAATGTGGCTTATGCCAATGAAATGAGAGATTTGGTAGACAAATGGGTGCGGGGGAGAGGCATTACCAGCTTTGAAGGGATGTGTGATCTAGTTACTCAGGAACATTTCCTGAATACGTGCAGTGATGAGGTAAAACAGTATTTGTGGGACAAAAAGGTAAATGCAGTGGGTGAATTAGCTGAGTATGCTGACTCTTATGAACAAGCCCAAGCTGCAATCAAACACAAACCACTGGCAGAAGGGTATAAGGTTGGGGGAAAGCAGAATCACCGTTTTACCCCTGGGTCTGGGAAAAAAGAGGCTGGGCGGTCACCTCCCCATTCCCCTGGTACTCGACCCAAATTTCCTGTGCAAGCGGGGGAGCCCAAGAGGTGCTATCATTGTAAGTCCACTGAGCACCTGAGGAATAAGTGTCCCTTACTGAGTGAAGCTGCGGCTTCTCAGAGCCAGGCTGTGGCCTCTTTCCACACAGGATTTGTAAAGCTTGCTTCCACACAACCCAGCAAGGAGCATATGCATGCTGTTAAATTGAATGGTCAAATGCTTCTTGGATTAAGGGACACGGGTGCTGAGATTTCTGTGGTCAGGAGGGACCTAATCCAGGAGAAGGATCTGTTGCCAGGTAAAATGGCAGAATTAGAGCTGGTCGGGGGTTACAAAGTCCTTGCACCTTTAGCTAAAGTACACATGCAAACTCGGGATTTGCAGGCTGAGCTGACTGTTGCAACGGTGGCACACAATTTTGCACCGTTTCTACTGGGGAATGATTTCTTTAGTGTGGCAGAATCTGTTCCAGGGTTGGTTAGCAGTGAGAAGGAATCTTGTGCCAAAAGCCCCAGAGGGGGGGGCGAAGTCACACAGACTGCTGGGGGAATAGGAGGGTGTCTCTTAGATTCCTCTGCAGCAGTAAAGGATGCAGCTTCGGGGGCAGGGCTGATTGTAGCCGGTTCCTGTAGCTCTGGGGCTCAAGGGAAGTTCCAGAGGGAGGAGCTGGGTTCCTGTAGCTCTGGGGCTCAAGGGAAGTTCCAGAGGGAGGAGCTGGATGAAGCCAGCTCCTGTCCCCTAATCATCTCCCCGGGGGAGGGGGATGTACCACCTTGTAGCAAGGAGGCCACCACAGCTGCTGACTGCCAGGAAGTGGCAGGTCAGCAGGGGGCCGGGCCTGCCCTGGGGTGCACAGAGGTGTGTGTCCCAAAGGTGGAAGTTGGGGTCCTGGGGACCACTGTGGTGGGAACAGGCCCCAAGGACTCTAAAGCGGAGTGCCAGCCCAACCCGAGTGGAAGGGGAGGGATTTTGCGGGCCAGTGAAAGGTCTGTTGTAGCTGGTAGCTGTGAGTCCACTGCTGGGGCAGGATCACCTTCCCTTTCAGGGGACACAAGAGTGTCGGACCCAGCGGGGAGCCCAAAGAGGGAAGCCCAAATGGAAGGTCAGGGGGGGCCAGAGAGTCCACCCACCTTTTGTGGGGAGGGGCTTTCCCAAGAGGAGGGTGAAAAGTCTGCATTTGAAATGCCAGCCCCCTCTCCTGTGGATCAGGTTTTAAGGGAAACCTGGGGGTCAGGTCTCCAGGATGAGGGGGTCTATCCAGCTGACCCATTGGGAACAGAAAGTGGGGTGCCCAAAGGGGTCCAGAGCACCCCAGGGAAAGCTGCTCTTGCTACACTTGCAAGAGAGAAACCTCTCTCTCCAAGACAGGGGGGGGGAAATCTCTTCATGGGAGGAACTTCACAAGGGAGGGGGGCCCAGCCCAGAGAAACTCCAAAGGGAGGGGCCGAGGACAAGTATGGTTGTAGTGCACCCATTCCTGGCCAAAGACCCAAGCACATGCCCGAACTAGAAGTCTTCCCCAAAGAGGCAGAGGAATCTGCATCAGAGGGTCTACCAGAGGGCACAGAGAACTGGGAAAATGCAATAGATGCTAAACAAGTCAAATTGAGTGAACGGAGCCTGTCCACTGTAGATTTGCTGTTAACCTTGTGTCTTTTGCTTATTCACCTATGGGTTAAAACAAAAGAATTCACACTAGTGGTAAACCCTTTAAAGAGGTGGAACATATCTGATTTGTGGAATAAGCTGTTATACATGCTGGGGATGGTGACAGGAGAGCCCCACCAGCATGTTACTTTACAGCCCATACCCGTAAAAAGCAGCAAAAGCATAACAGGCCTATGCTGCTGTGTACAAGGGGCAACTGAGGCACACCGCCTCATGGCTTTGGTGGCTAAATGCCAAGATACCTCCACGTTAACGAGTATTGCTGCCTGCATTCTGTTAGCAATACTACATCCCTACCTGTTTGCAAGCATCTGGGGACCAGGAACCCCAAAACGGGCTAGAACCCCCAGGAGTGACACCATATGGTTTCAAGGTACTGAAAGGAAGTGTGACCAGAAACAAACAGAAACTTTACAGGTACTGCCTCCGCCATGGACAGTGTCCAAGTCTCTGGCAGTAAGTTCAGGGGGAGGGTGTGACAGTGTACCCCATAAGGCTTTATGGGGAGGGGGTGCTTATAAATGTATGTATGACATAACTGGAATATGTTTTGTGCTGCCTGTGCCATGTAACATATCTCCGTAAGGGTTGTGATCTACTATATCTATTCATCCTATTTGTACGTATATATCATTTTCTACTCGAGCTTAAGAATATGGGCTGTATGCTTGCCTGATTTCTAAGTAAGCTTTGTGAGGCATTTGGTCAGCCTCTTTAGGAAGGAATTTGCCAGGTTAAGTACCTGATCAGGAGACACTTAGGGCACAATGCATCTTGGAATGCTCCAATCCACATGAGAAGTCTTCCTGGAGACATGCAAGATGCCATGTGGACAATGCAAAGACTGAGTCATGCAGGGGCATGTGACTTGCCCAGGTGACTCCAAAACTCCATCTTGGAGCTGAGCTTTGCAGAGGAGGGAGGTCTCCACCCACAAGAGAGAGTCTACTTAAACCTGTGGGAGACCCCTCCATTTTGTCTTCAGCTGGCTAAAGAAGGAGCCTCTCCACCCCCCCCAGGATACTTGAAGGAGACTGAAACAAAGGACAGTAACTACAGGGGGTGTGAGTGATTGCTGGACCCAGGCTAAAAGGAGATTAGCCTGTAAAAGGGAGCATTCTGGAACTGGTGAGGAAATTATCTGTATTCAGTTTGTTTAGGCATAGATCTGCGCATTTTGTTTTATTTTGCTTGTGACTTACTTTGTTCTGTCTGTTACTACTTTGAACCACTTAAATCCTACTGTCTGTATTTAATAAAATCACTTTCTATTTAGTAATTCACTCAGAGTATGTATTAATACCTGGGGGAGCAAACAACTGTGCATATCTCTCTATCAGTGTTATAGAGGGCGAACAATTTATGAGTTTGCCCTGTATAAGCTTTATACAGGGTAAAACGGATTTATCTGGGTTTAGACCCCATTGGGAGTTGGGCATCTGAGTGCTAAAGACAAGCGCACTTCTGTACGCTGTTTTCAGGTAAACTTGCAGCTTTGGGACAAGTGATTCAGACCCTGGGTCTGTGTCTGGAGCCAAACAGGAGTGTCTGGCTCAGCAAGACAGGGTGCTGGAGTCCTGAGCTGGCAGGGAAAACAGGAGCAGGGGTAGTCTTTGCACATCGGGTGGCAGCTCCCAAGGGGGTTTCTGTGATCCAACCCGTCACACAAGGAATAAACTATTCTCATAGCCATTGAATAAGAGCAGGTGCGTTGATACTCCAGAAGCTTTACACATAGATCTTATGCTTATTTCATGCGTTTTTTCTAAGTAAGTATCATATGTTTGTCAAATGATCACTTAGTTCCCGATTCTGCAAATATTCATTTGCTTAACATCACTCGTGATTGACTTCAATGATAATGTGCATGTGAGTAAAGCAAACCATGTGCATAAGTGTTTGCCGGATCAGAGTGGTAGTTTGCAGTGAGAAGGCCATTTAAACTATTAACACTTCTTCATCATTTTTATACTCTTCACCAGACAAGAAGGGGCTGTAGTCTAACATGTCAGAGAAGAACAATGTCCTATTTCACAAGCTATTGCAAGAATTAAAACCTTATGATCATTTTGACAAGTGTTGTTTCTTCCTCTTTTGTTCCTGCTGTTGTCCTCTCTGGCAGGTAAAAAATGAGTAATTAAAAGGATCTTATGTCTTCCTGTATCAAATAGAAGAGATGTGTAAGAGGCTGTCATTATGTCAACCCATTTCTTCATCACTGCTTTAAAGACATCCCTTCCCATCCCCCCAAACCCCTGCCATTAAAGGGACAGAGACTAATCTCCCATACAATTTCTTCAGCCAGTCCTGAGACATTTTGAGAGCAGGCACAATTGTATCAGAATGAGCTAGAAGTTCCAAACCTTCTGTCAAATAAATTAGTGTTCATTGAGCATTTTTACAGCTTGTTGCCGATGGTATTTCCTGCCCCCAGGGAAAAGGAAGTAATCTTGATTAATGACACAAAAAATCATTTTTTCTCTTTAATTCACTAATTAGTTGATCTTTTGTGATATCAAAGAAGGTTGAAACATTTGCAGAAATGAGCAATGAAAAAAGCAGAGTTCCTGTGTATTTTCCATGTGCACTTTGTTTCCTGATGTAATTTGTAACTGAAAAGGAATGAAGAAGTGAAATCTCCAGTTTACATGAGGAATGGCAGTTTTGAGCTCCCTATCAGACACCTCATTTTCTCTACATTAGTCACAATCAGACAGACAAGGCTCTGTCTTGTTGAGCTACATTTAGCAGTCTGTCTGAACTGCAAATTTAGATGACATCCAAATTACATAGGCTCAGCTAGTAGGTTACACTAATGCAAACTAGGAGAAAAAGAATCAAGACTATTGATTTTTGAGGTCCTTTTTCTGTCATATTCCCTTAAAGGCATTTACAAAGGCTTTTAAGATCTTCAGCACTATCACAAAGGAACAAATTATGTGCAAATAAGACTGCCTTAATCTATTCTTCCTTACTCAGATTGTTCTTTCTGTAGTCATTCTGTGGTTCGTTTTTTACACTTCTACTGCAGTTTACTTGATCCACTTTCATGCACCATGTGGTCAATATATATGTTGAAGAGTAACTGTGGAAAAGCACATCTCTTGCACCTGCCTATGATAATCAAAATCTTGATTATTAATTCCCTGCAATCCAAATACATCACACATCTCTCTGCTCTTTCTTGCAGCTGTTTCAGCAATTTCATGTCATGTTCTGGAGAAAGCCCTCCTGACCATGTTTCTAATTTTGGATGACTTGATTTCTGCAATTACTATCCACAGAGGTTTCATCATAATTTGGCCAACACGAAGAAAGGAGACCAAAAATTATAATGATCTTGGGACCCAATTTCAGAAGTACTGAGTACTCACAACTTCTTTCTGTAGAAGTCTACAGTCCTGATTCCCCTCTCAATCACACTAGTGCAAATTAATTAGGCGTCACTTCAGTGTAGTCAATGGGCCAGATTCTCAGCTGGTGTAAAGTCAATGAACATTCAAAAGATGTATTAGAGTTTGAGTATCACTGAAGCTATGCTGATTTACAAAAACTCAGGATCTGGCCCTACAGAGCTACATAAGTGCAAGAGAGAATCAGGCCCTATCAATACACTTTTTGGATAGGACTGTCTTTTTGTTCTGTTAAAGCACTTGGGTCCTGGTCCATGACCTCTATTACCTCTCTGTTAATAAAAATAATAATAATTGGTACATGGATTTTATAAATACTTCTGTCTCTGGATCAACTATCCACCAAGAGTATTAAAGAGTTTTTTCTAGGTGATCTCACTAAACAGCTGTAAAAACCTTTTTAGGCATCGTTAGCAAGCTAAAAACTCATTAACCACTGCATATGGTACTGTCACTTTCTGTGCAATCTGAAACTCACATGCTTTCCTCTTAAGCCAAGCGCGTGCTTCCTGTTTTGGAGCCTAATGAATGTGCAATCCGGCAATAATACACTCCTCATTTATTATTCTGCGTGCTTATTTTTTCTATAGGCTGCTAGTATTTTGACATTACTTCAGCCTTATACCTCCTGGTGCCTCACCTTTTTTTCCCCCTTGTTTTCTGCAATTGCTGAAATAAATTGATTCATTTTTCTCTTGTTTTTTCTCTTGTTTCTGTTCTTTCTCTCATTTTATGAGTTGAGAAAGGGACTAAGGTCCATACGGGTGTTCTTCCAGTTCCTCTAGAATCCTAAAATTCTTTTTTTTTTTAAGTGGGTAATGTGTGTGCCAATTGCCTTGCAATTCTCCTTTCTCCCTGGTAAAGCAAATACATGTAAAAAGGAGCATTAGAAAGGTCTCTGTTATAAATTGGAACTAGTTTAGCTGCCTTTTATTTCACTCCTGTAAAACACAGGACCTTCTGTTTTCTGCCAGCTTATTTTTCTTTTTTTTTTTTTAAATCATTGATCTCTTTTTCCATCCCTCTCCTCGCCCCTCTCTCCCTCTCCCCCCGTTATTTTATTTCTGACCTTTCATTTTGCTGACCCTGCTGGAACAGAATTGAAGTTCAGACTAAGATTTGGGTAATTTCTCTTTCTCTCTTTTTTTCTTGTACTGATTTTTTTTTTCTTCTAGATGTTGTTTAAGTCACAGAGATAGGCTTAGAGTCTGACTCTGTTCAAAGTATCTGGAATAGGTGAATATTTTCAATATTCTTTTTTTAATCAAAATTTTAAGTTTATGCAATTTCTGTATGTTAATGTCATCTAAGAGTCACAAAGAGATAATGCAAAGATTGAACTTGAATTTGAATGAGCCCCCAAATTAATTTAAATTACAGAGGAATACTCGGTCTTCCTCTGAACATTTCTCTTTTCCATTCAGTTTAGTCAGGTTTTTTTTTTTTCTGGGAAAGGAGAATATTGATAGCAGAGAAAGATAAAGAGAACAGAGATATTTTTTAGTCCCTAGAACCAGAATAAAATGTGGCACTAAAACCAGAGATGGTTGAAAGTAGTTTACGAAATACATTGCCTGCCTTCAGCAACATGACTGTTCAGGCGACGTAAGTAAAGACCAATATTTTGAGATCCATTCTGAAGCATAATGTACAATGCTATCATTTACCATTATCCTCTAAGAATTACCTCAGAAACTGGAAACGATGCTGCTACAGTGACTAATCCAACTCAGATAGCAGTATGACAGCATTTGTAGATGTAAGGCTTTTTGGAGATATAGTTTGCCATCCCAGGGATAGACTAAACCTGGCATGATTCACTCACAAATAGAGGGCCGCAGTACTGCTTGCCATGAGGAAAGCAAGTGTCATTGTGAAAAAAAACACTATATGAGATGCTACTGGGGGATAAAAATGTTATGGAGCCCCATTTGAGAGTGGGGGTGGGATGCATCAGAGGATCAGTGAATCCATTTCATTGTCGCCTTAATGCACTACTGGCCACACCTGTAGCATATTAGAAAGGTACTGATAGCTATTACATACTACTTTGATTTGGACCCATCTCTTCTTAGAGCCAAATTCTGGCATCAATGACAAATCTGCACTTGAATTCATTAAGGCCAGGGTTTAGCTATTGAGGCTGAATTATAGAAGAATGATTTGATTCTTCAGCCTCAATAATAGCTATTTAGCAATTACGTACTGTTCCATTTTACATCTTCAAAGTGCTTTTAAAAAGTTAGCTAAATCATCCTCTAAACCGGGGTCGGCAACCTTCGGCACGCAGCTCATCAGGGTAATCTGCTGGTGGGCCACAAGACATTTTGTTTACGTTGACTGTCCGCAGGCACAGCCCCCCAGCAGCTCCCAATGGCCGTAGATCACCATTCCTGGCCAATGGGAGCTGCGGGAAGTGGCGGCCAGCATGCCGCACCGCTTCCCACGGCTCCCATTGGCCATGGATTCAATAGCAGAAGTATCCGTCACGCAGCCCACCAGTGGATTACCCTGATGGGGCCCTGTGCCAAAGGTTGCCAACCCCTGCTCTAAACACTCTCAGGAGCCAGAGAAATATTATTGTCCCCATTTTACAGATGGAGAAACTGAGACATGGAAAGGTTAAGAGACTTTCCTTAGACCTAGAATCATGTTTCAGAGACAGGATTAAAAATCAGGTTTCTAGTTCTATGTTCAGACCACATTGTTCCATGTAGACTCGCACCCTGCCTTGTACAAGAAGCGATTTGTAACAGTAGACTAGGTTAAGTAGCTTACCTGAAACATCCATGTTTCTGGGTGTCCCTAAATCTCCGACTGCCAGAAGCTGGGACTGGATGACAGGGGATGGATCACTCAATAACTGCCCTGTTTTGTCCATTCCCTCTGAAGCATCTGGCACCAGCTACTGTTGAAAGACAGGATACTGGGCTAAATGGACCATTGGTCTCACCCAGCATGGCCATTCTTATTACCAGAAGGATCCTTGCTTTGTTTGTCTGTCTGTTTGTTTGGTCAGTAACAAAATTAAAAATCTTCAACATGACTTTTAAAAATCAAGTGGGCTTCCATGCAGAAATCTACCAATGCAGTGTATAATATGAGTCTCAGATACTCCTCTTCATAAGAAAAGGGACTTTTCATCCTGTGATTCAAAGCGACTTTTTAAACAAAGACAAATGATTATGCTGATCTACTGTATATTGTGGTGTATTATCCATTGCATGCCTGAACATGAAAACTAATTACTCTTTCGGCATTAATTGGCTTTGGACACAGATCTTTATGAGGTTAGTCCACCATTTCGTTTAGTACACAAACTCTATAAATGGGACTGAATTTAAAAGCATTCACAAAGAAACCAAATCACTGATGTTATATACATATTGTCTCTCCCATACTTCATGCAAATAATAGTCACTGGAATTACAGATTTAAACATCATTTTCTTCTGTTTCTAGGGTAAACTATAATAATGTTACTAAATAAACATTCACATTTCTACTTGATAGCTGACCTTTAGTATTAAGAAGAGGTCACCTGAATCACATCATCCATATTTGAATGGTTATATAGGACTTATTTTACACAGAGTTCCCTAGGGTAATTATTTCATATCAGAGCTGGGGAAGTTTAGTATCTGTATGCAGTATGTATTTACACTTCATGCCAATGCATTAAGTAAAATTCTATCACATTCTGTCTTTGTCTTTGTGTTTTCTTCTTTTCAAAGCCATACAGTACATGATCTGGTTGCAAATTTTCAAACAGCCTGAAAGGCTTTCTTCCAATATTGGGAGAGCAGCCAGGAAAAGTTTGGCAGAGGCAGCGTCTTCAAGAAAACAGCCAAAATGCAGGATCGGAAAGAAGGTGGTAAGTGGCTTAACATAATATGCCATGCTGTTAGTGACACAGCTCCATCATTACTAAAACTGCAACCCCATAAAAGTGAATCATTGTTATTAAATCATTACTAGGCAAAAAAGGATATAAGGATACATTTTAAATAAAAAACTAACAGACTTTGTTAAATGAAGCTAGTGAGAAATGTGTGTTTCCATTTAGGGCCTGATCCAAAGGCCATTGAAGTCAATGGGCAAGTGTGCAATAGAGCCCATGGAAGTGATGCATACAAAGATTAAGGATGTACTCAGCACTGTACATCAGAAGTAGAGAAGCTCAAATAGAAATCCTGAATTTAGAGTCATTCAAAATCCGGGATCTGGATTTCACGGCTGTAATGAGCCAAACTGAACTTTGAGGTGCTTGAAATCTGGATCTGGATTCTCATTCAAATTCCTTAGCTTGATTGAGCTCATTTCTAGACAGAAGTCATGATTCCAACAGTTTGAAACTGAGCATTTTCTGTTTCTGGTGCAGTTTCTGCAAGTTTCCCTTTGAGTTTTTCCTTTAAACAAATCCTGAAATAACAAAAGCAAACTGAATTGAAATCTAGAACTGTGAATAAAAACAAAATATTTCCTATAAAAGTTTGATGGGAACAATGCCCAGCTGAAATACAGTGATCAAAAAAACCTGTTTTCTTCAAGAAATCTTGAAACAAATCAAGCTTTATAACATTTCTGACTGTTTTCAATTTTTTTTCCAGGTGGAAAACAGTAACATAATGGTAAAAGTATGATTTTTCCCCACTTTCTCACACTTTTTTTTTTTAACTGGTTTATAGAATCATAGAATATCCGGGTTGGAAGGGACCTCAGAAGGTCATCTAGTCCAACTCCCTGCTCAAAGCAGGACCAATCCCCAACTAAATCTTTTATAACTTTATAAGTTATATATATAAGTTATAATCTATAACTTTTTTCTAGTAGGAAAACAGTAAAAGAGTGTGAAAAATGTATTTATAGCGAGGAAAGTAAAAAAAGGAGAGAAAGGGAAAGAGACCAGCTCTACTCAAAACTAACATGCTCTGCCTTGTTTAGGGTTAAAATCATGTGAAACCATTGAGTTTTACAGTTTCCGTGCAATGCCATTAATCAGCCCCGGTTCATTCAAAATTGGACCCAGGTTCAACTAAAGGTTTACTATCCTCAGCAGACCTGACCTGAGCTAGGAGAGCATAGTTTTTACATCACCCTTTAATAGGTTTCAAGGTATGCTTCTCTTCATGGGTGGCCACTTCTAGGGCTGGTGTTGGCATGAGGAGCTGAGTGGGCCCATAGCCCTCCCTCTTCCCTATGACAGAAGCCCCGTGGGATACTGTTCAGATACCATGCAAGGACATAAACATAGGAAAATCTCCTTGTACCCTCAGTTCACCTTCTGTATCTTCAGGGGACACAAACTAGCCGATAACATATAAAACATATGTAGTACATGTCTGAATAAAATAGAATTCACAAACTTAAGGCATGAACAAGAAAATAAATCATTTTCAGAATGTTGTGGCAGAACCAGGAAGAATTTTGGTATTCCAGGCTTTTTGGTCAAAATGTATTTGACAGCTTCATTCCAGATGCTGTGGCTTTCAAAAAAATAAAATCCATTTGGCACAGCTCAGCATGATTGGCAGCCTCTGTTCCAGAGAAACCGAGGACTTCAATAGCAGAGGTGCTCCAGGTCAGGATTAAGGTTCATTTGCAGTGTAGAAGTTTGCATGATGCCTGCTAGCATTATGCCTGATTTAAGCCAACATCATTAATCACTCATGAAACTCATGCACCAAATTACAAATAATAATAATAACTAAATAATGACATAGCTTTGTAATTACAAACAACGATCCCAAAGCTCTGACCTTCACATTTATATTTCATGCAAAGCGTGTCTTCCTAAATAAAGTTTTGCAGCAGACAGAACATCTGTTAGGTCTATTTTATATTCATGTTTAAGATGGGATTAGTCACTAGGCTTTGACAAATAATGAAGAAAAACAAGGGGGAAGAAAGAAATTAAAATCTTAATTCCCTTTGGATTTTGTGAAACAATTTGAGTTTAAGATAATTGGTGCAAATGCTTATAAAAAATTCTGTTGAATCTTTGTCTGAAATCTTTTCTTCTTTCAGAGATTAACAATGTATCCATAACATAAAGCACATTGAGGTAGTCAGCTCATATTAGAAACCTGCAGAGGAACAGGAAAGGTTACTTTTTCTAATGGTCTTCTGCACCCCATCCTCATCTGGTTTAGCTGGCATAGCTGTGTTGAGGTCAATGGAGTTAGACCAATTTACTCTAGATGAGGATCAGGCCCTTGTTAATATATGTTCTGAATATTTCACTGGAGTTATGGGGGAAGTATTATTTTACCATTCCAAAGTCACTGTGTTTAACAATGTCCTTTGACTAGCATCCTCCTCATTTTAAATTAACATTCTGTTCACTGTCACCACTTCAAAAACTGCTCACTGCCAGTGAGTTCCTCTTGGAAGGCTTCACATTACTGGACACCTTCGACAGAAGAGCTGCTGATCTATCTTGGTGAGTTTTATTTGAAGGAATACTTCAAGGATGGCTGAGGGAGATGCAGGTGTGAGGGCATATGTGAGACAGTTGAATCACTGGCTAGTTACTCTGGACCCAGGCAAGGGTGAGCAGGTTGGTACCAAGAGAAAGTATGTGTCAGAAGCATGTGGTAAGCAGTACAGGCAAAGTGGTGTGTGGTGTTGGTAAGTAGCATTGGTGGGAAGCTGTATGGAGTTGTCACTGACCGTACCCAGTTCAGAGGTAGCCTTAGTAAGTGCTGAGATGGCCTCAGGAAAGAAGTATAGAACTAGAACAGTGAGATTGGAGCAGGGAGGAAATGGGGCTTCAAAAAGAGTGCCTTGGACAAGAGATTGGTCCTAAAAAAGAGAGAGATGAAGAAAGGAGGAGTCCTGTAGTTAAGGCAGGGAGCTGAAAGAAGAGAGGCAGAACCTTCAAAGATCCATGGATTAAAGAGAGAGGAAGCAAGGACAGAGGTTCTCAAATTTTTTCCTACTAAGACCTTTTTCTATACCTAGACCCCTTTCCCATCTAGTGGGGACCCACCTCCCATTTAGCAATATGGAGAGAACAGGGTGGTTGTGATCTTCATGTTGAGAATGCCCATAATAAAAAAAGAGGCACACAGCTGTGGGAATGAAAAGAGAGAGATGTGATCTCAAAGCATCTCCAGTTGTCCACTGCATCCTGTATCCCCTGACAGGTAGATCAATCCCTTGGTTGGGGGAGGTCTGTGAATCAGAGATTATTTAATTTATTCTTCAGTATGTCATTATGCGGCTATTTTTATAGGATTCTGAGTGTTTTTTCCTATGAAGAAAGATACCTTTTTTATTTTTTAAAAAGTGTTCTAAAATTAATAGGTCTTATGAGATGTCTAGAGCCTTTTTGAAGTAATGTAGAGCAAAGATCATTTCCAAGATCTCCAGTCCCTGTATTCCCAAGGAATTGCCTTTTTAGCAAGCATCTAACAGCCAATTTGGTGGCAGTCACCACAGTGCTGGGAGAAAACAGATGGAGTGTGCAATTATGCACAGAATAATGCTGCACTTCGATAAATAACAATGGATAGGGTCAAATCAGCACAGCTCCTGCAAGGGTTAATCATACCCCGCTAACCTATTAGAAAGCTTTGTAAAGGTTCATAAAATAGTAGGTAAAGGAGATCTGGTGGATGTAAATTACTTAGAATTTCAAAAGGTCTTTGACAAGGTCTCTCACTGGAGACTATTAAGGCAAATAAATAACCACAAGACAAGGAGCAATGTCCTGTTGCAGAATAAAATTTGCTTAAGGAATAAGAAACAGAGTAATACTGAATGGCTCTTTCTCTGGGTAAAGAGAAGTGAAGAAGGGAAATCCCATGAACCAGTACTGGAACCATTGTGGTTCTATATAGTTATTAATGATTTGGAGGAGGGAGTGGACTGTGAGCTCATGAAATGTACCAATGACACAAGAATACTTTGAGGCCCATCTGCTGCATTCTTTATTCTACAAAAGAATAGAATAAGGGATAGGAAATAAAACAGAAAATATCATCATGCCACTATAGAAATCCATGGTGCACCCACACCTAGAATTCTGTGTCCAGTTCTGGTTGTCCCATCTCAAAAATGATATAGCAGAACTGGAAAAAGTACAGAGAAGGGCAACAAAGATGATCAAGGGTATGGAATGGCTTCCGGATGAGGAGAGATTAAAATTATTATGGCTGTTCAGTATAGAAAAGAGGGGTATTAAAGGGGGTACAATAGAGGTCTATAAAATCATTAATGGTGTGGGAAAAGTGAATAGAGAAATGTAATTTACCCTTTCCCTCAATACAAAAACCAGGAGTCACCAGATGATATTAATAGGCAGCAGGTTTAATACAAACAAGAGGAAGTACTTTTCCCACACAATACACAATTAACCTGTGGAACTCATTGCCATGAGATGTTGTGATGTCCAAAAGTATAACTGAGTTATACTGGATACGTTCATGGAGGCTTCATCCATCAATGGCTGTTAGCCAAGATGGTCCAGGACACAACCTCATGCTTGGGGCAACCTTAAATCTCTGACTACCAGGAGCTGGGAGTGGAAGACAGGGGTGGATCACTCCATAACTGCCCTGTTCTTTACACTCTCCCTGAAACTCTGATATGGGCCACTGTTGGAGACAGAATACTGGGCAAGAAAGATCATGGTCTGACCCAGTATGGCAACTCTTATGTTCATGGCACCCACTGAAAACAATGGGAGAACCTCAATAGGGGCCATAAAATCAGCCACTGTTCTTAGACCCCTGTAAATACCTAGTGTGACAAAGTTCCTCCTCTATCTTGGTGAGTCCTGCACTTATTGGCGGATTTTCTTGCCTCAGAGATTCACCATGTGGGTTGGGGAACAGCCCAGAGACCTTCCCCTCTGGAAGAACCCACAGTCCAGGTCAATTGGGAGGATTGGGGGGAACCCGGGCCCGCCCTCTACTCCGGGTTCCAGCCCAGGGCCCTGTGGTCTCCAGCTGTCTATAGTGCCTCCTGTAACAGCTGCATGACAGCTACAACTCCCTGGGCTACTTCCCCATGGCCTCCTCCAAACACCTTCCTTATTCTCACAACAGGACCTTCCTCCTGGTGTCTGATAACGCTTGTGCTCCTCAGTCCTCCAGCAGCACACCCTCTCACTCTCAGCTCCTTGCGCCTCTTGCTCCCAGCTCCTCACACTCTCACCACAAACTGAAGTGAGTTCCTTTTAAAACTCAGGTGCCCTGATTAGACTGCCTTAATTAATTCTAGCAGCTTCTTCTTAATTGGCTCCAGGTATCCTAATTAGCCTGTCTGCCTTAACTGGTTCTAGCAGGTTCCTGATTACTCTAGTGCAGTCCCTGCTCTGGTCACTCAGGGAACGGAAAACTGCTCATCCAGTGACCAGTATATTTGCCCTCTACTAGACTCCTGTACCCCATTGGTCTGGGTCTGTCACACTAGGCAAATCAGGGCAGGCTATAAATCAGTAAAAGGAGCTCATGAACGCTGCTGCTCTAATAGCTAACGGCTTATCTCTGTTTCTAAATATGTCTGGATAGCGATTATGATAAATTGGGTGTCACTGCTGCCTGGAGAAGCGTAGCGGCTATGTTATAAACTTCAATTTGAACTTTATGTCAACAAACATGACGCAACAATTGGACACAGCCACCTTTGATCAATAATTAATCTTAACATTAAAAAGCGTTTTCTTTGGTCAACAAGGAATTGATTGTTTAAATCTCAGAGAACTATCGTATTTTTTTCCCTTTCTCATCACGTTGCTTATGGGAAGACACACTCTGTGGGGCTTTCTCTACCAGCCACCTCACATCGATTCTTGTCTAGGATTGTAGGCAATTTATTTTGCAGCTTCTTTACTTTCACATTCCTAAAGCTGCTTTTCAGGGGAGTAGCTCTGGAATGCTTCTCTCCTCTTTATGCTACCCTCCACCTTCCACCCCCAACGTGACTGAAAAGCTGGAACAGCTGCATGCACTAAGATTGCATCTATGCCAATTTTAGTGTAGAATCAGTGAAGTAGCTAGGCAAGAGAGCTTCATGCATGCCCTTAGATGTCACAGCTACCTTAAAAATAACACCAAAGTACTTTTGATGCAGTATGGATGCCAGCTCCTCGCTGTCATCTATAAGCTCAAAAATGGTGTTGGTTGGAGGGGAAGAAGTAAGCTTAGGGCCTTATTCTGACCTCTCACAAATAACTACATTGAAGCCAATGAACTACTGGTATAAAACCAAGCAAGATCAGAATAGGGCCATCACTGCTCTAATTTCATCAGTAAAAGGAAACATATTAAATAAGCACGTTAAGGGTGAGACACTCAAAAGTGCTTAGTAGTGGCCTAACTGCTCCCAATTACATCAAAACTTCTGTTGACTTCAACTCCCAATGCTGGGTGTTTTTGAATAGCTCACCCTAACGAATATTTAAACTGTGCTTGTTATTTACAAACCACACTTCTTAGAGACAATGTAGCCACTTGAGCTATATCAGCTGGTGTAAATCCCCTAGGTTCCACTAAGAATCTCGCCCACAAAATCAGAATATGGCTGAAATCCCCATGATGAAGCACTGTTTTCTGCTACTCTGCAACACTGGGGTATATAAAGACTAATGAAATAAGGTGAAAAATATGGATTTTTTTTAATTTCAGTTTCATGGTTCAGAACAAAATAACATGACCAAAGGCATGTTACTGTATGTACATCTCTTAACTTTACTGCAATTTTGAGTCAGGTTGCCCAATACTAAACTTTTGGCAGCTATTAATTTTGAATGAAACAGAGATGCCATTAACGTGAAATGATCTGAAAATACTTAAGGGCATTTTTTTGTTTGCTGGATAGTTTTTATTTAAGCATTTAGGAAGAAAAGGGAACAATGATAGTTTAACATCTAGAAAGTTAGCCAGGGATTATATTTTTAGCTAGCCAAATAGGTTTGTGATACCTGACTAGTTTCACTACAACAACAGATCTATTATAATCACAAAATCTTTTAATATACAGTACCAAAGGTGAATCCAAAGTAAATTGTCTGTGCTATCTCATATCTAGCTTTCTGACCAACTGTTGGAAATAAGTTAGATGAAAAAACAAAAGATATTCATCAGAAATAAGAGATGGAGATATTTCTGGGAATCATATACTGGGATAAGATCTTTTTGAACCTCTTGGTAGAAAATTGTAATAACAAAGCTTCCCTTTCTGTTCCATGCTGTAGATTGCTTTGCACTACCTCCGTTAGCCTAATTATAAATGTTGTGCTCTTGTACTGAATACGGATCCAACCTTCACATTAATAATTTACTCGTGTCACTTAGCTAACCATTCACATATTAGCTATAACAATCGGGAAGAAGAATCTTGCAGAAGTAATTATTTTCAGGAAGATGCAGGGAGGGATTTTCTATTTGATCAAGACAAACCAATCCAAAGCAATTCCCGGATGAATAAGTATCTCTGTAAGCATTAACAATCACCTATATTTGGGCAAGCTGAAATAGGTTTAGCACCTCCTGAGTGCTTCCCAAATAGGTTTTGATTTTTAAACATTAAAGACTTTACAAAATGTTAGGACATGAGCTTCCCTTTACACCAGACTCAACTTCAGAGACTGTTGACTCGTGTGCAGCTAAAGTTAAATTGAAAGCTAAGGCCATCTGAAATACTAGATACTATGTCCCAGGAATACAAAACTGAGGCACTTGCTAAAAGCTGAATGAGACTTAGAAAATTTCGGAATTGGGGGGCATTAAAAATTAATAGGCTCAAGCACTTTAGATGTGATGTATTTGAAGCACTGAAACAGTTAAGGTATTTCACTGAGGCACAAAATAACCTCATTATCATTTCTAATACAGATCAATACCCAGCACTGCCCTTTGAAAAATAGAGCTTTCTGGGCCATGCATTTATTGTGATCTTTGCATTAGCTCAGTCACATTAAAGCTTTCACATAAGCCCTTTGCTAGCTCCTAAAACACACCTCTCCCCCCACCCCATTTAATCAACATACTCTGGTATATAATTGTAAGAAAAAATGCAAATCAATATTGAACAGATTGATTATTTCTTTTCCTTTTTTTTTTTTCTTGTGACATTTTGTCAGTTGGTTCCTCTGCTCCTTGGGGCTGCCTACTGGCATTAGAGGACTCCTCCAGTCAAGACTAATGGCACAGCCTCTGTCCCAGGTGGATGCTGGGTATTGTTTGAAGTAACTGATTGGTGTGAGAGCCTCAAGCTCCCTCTCCCCAGCATGTGGTCCAAAGCACAACATATGCTTCCTGCTTGCTAGATTTGTCTCCAATAATAAAAACAGGATTTCTTTTCAATTTTAGACTTGTGCCCAATTTATCAAGCAAAATAACATAAAGGCTTTGAAAGGCAGGGCTGGTAATCTGGTTCCACATTGGGCTGCTGGGATAAGGTGTAACAAAGTGAATATAGAATTACCAAGATAATATCTTTTGCTGTGCCATGAAAAAAAAATCAGCCCTTTATTAGGGCTTCTCCCTAATAGAACCTGCATAGAACTGGGAATTGCAACCTGCAGTTCTCTGAAATGAATAAAAAACAGAAAGGGAGATGGGTGGGGGGAGGGATAGATTGAGCCACTGTAATTCTGAGATTCAGTTATTTGTTCTTTTCAGTGTAAATGCTGATAAAATATGTGAGGTCCTTGGGGATTATGGCAGTACATTTGTTTTGTGATGTTTCATTCATGTTACTGTTGCTCTTTAAAGGAGAAAAGGGAATGCAGAGTAGCCCCTTTTTATTTTTTAGCTTTTTTTTTCTTTTAGAGCAGACTGATCCTCCACAAAACCACTATCTGAATTTACGCAGTTGCACTGTATAATACATATGCTTGTCATTGTTTACAGAAATGATAACGAGCAAGGTTAGCATTCCTAATTACAGCATGTTACATGGAATAAAATAAGGCAATAACTGAAACAGCCATCTTATTAATAACATTATACTATAGCACACAAAGTATTCGACTGAATTTTTCTTGAGGAAACTGGATTAGTTTTATATTGTAATTGTTTTGGTATTAGCAACTGGCATTTATGCAATCGCAATACCAGATTTGTTCTATTTCAAGAAAGATTTTGGCTGATCAGAGGTCTCACACAGTACTTTGCATTGAAACCAAAAAGTAATCTCTTTGTATTGATAGCATAAATCTGAGACCAATTAGACCTCCTTTTTAGTAGAATATGCAATTAAACATACTGCTTTGGGAGTGTTTAACATTAGTGGTGCTTTAGGTGAGATAATTCCAATCCAACCACTTTACAAGCTGCTCTAAAGCATGCTAGGTTCAGAGGCCCTCGACTCCAAGAATATTACAGGCTCCTAATACAACAGAGTTTGACTGATTGAAACCTGGAATCAACCCCAGACATTCAGTAATCTCAATTTTAGCATGCCAGTATATAGGATATAAATCCTAGAGGGGATCAGGAGATTCAGTGATTTATGCTGTCCTTCATCAAATAATGTGTCTTTCTCCTGATGCCTAATTTACTCTGTATCAATCATTCTTCACAATATAACTTTACCTTTTCCATTGTCCTTACAAAGAAAACTGATCCGTGCATGACCATGCAGAACATACTTTCGGAATGGTTCCATTTAAATGTAGATTTGGACTTTCTGCCCAAAAGGACTTGGGAAGTCTTGGCAAAGAAATACTAATCCTGGATTATATTTTACTTTGTATTTTTTCTCTCACAGATGAGAGGTTTTCTTGTTTTGTTTTTTGTTTTTTGTTTTTTAAAGATTTTCTCAGCTGTGTCTGATAAGGAAAAGACTCGCTGATAAATGGGAAAAGTCTTAACATTATGCCCCTCTCTTTTCTATCAAGTGAGCACAAATATCTGAAAGCTCTGGGATTAGCATCTTTCTCAAAAAATACTTCATCTTTTGAATGGCTAAGGATAAACACCAGCAAGTGCTCTAACTGCTCAACATGCTATAATAATAAACGATGGTAAATTTCAGATATGGGCCAAAAAAAGTAGTAGTATGAATAGTTTTGATGCTATGTAGCTTTATTAGCTTTTCACATGCTAACACCATATTTACCTTCTTTGGCATTAAGAGTCTGCTTCATGGATATTTAGGGCCAGATTCTAAGCTGTTCTAAATCATCACACTCGCATTGAATTTAGTGGAGCTATGCCAATTTAAACTATCTAAGGGCAGGGGTGCTGGAAAAATTTGTATAGTGGGGGTGCTGAGAGCCATTGAACCAAACTGTAAACCCTGTATATAATGGTAACCACTTAAAGCCAGGGGTACGGCAGCACCCCCAGCATTCCTAGTTCCAGCACCTATCTCTGAGGTTCTGACACGTAGGGCTGGTCTACACTGAGGAGGGGGACGAGCTAAATCGGTCTAAGTTATGCAACTTCAGCTACGAAAATAACGTAGCTGAAGTCAACGTACTCAGAGCTACTTACTGTGTCTTCACTGCGGTAGGTCGACTGCTGACACTCCCCCATTGACTCCGCCTACGCTTTTCGTTCCGGTGGAGTACTGAAGTCAATGGGAGAGCGCGCAGCGGTCAATTTATCGTGTCTTCACTAGACTCGATAAATCGACCCCCGCTAGATCGATCGCTCCGGAGGTAAGTGTAGACACGCCCTCAGTGTCTATCACCGTAGTAGGATCATGTTGTCTGCTGGATTAGAATGTGCCGAATTAGGATTTTTACTGTGACATATTAACTATCATTGCTTCCAAGTTTTGCAAATGCCAGAATTATCTGTATAAAATATGCTTAACAGCACTGTTTGGTAGATAAAGGACTTCATTCTCCATGTCTCTCAATCTGGAACCTTTACCAGCGAAAAATTGATGTAAAACATTAGAGAAAAGCTGTGTGTAATATAATAGACCAAAGTTTCAAAGACCCAAACAAAATACGAGCTGCACAAAATATATGCAATCCCATTGGACCCAATCATGGGGTCTAGTCAAGCTGCTCTTCGAACAGAACTCCAAATGGGGGGGCAAAGTTAGTATTATAGGCCCAGATCCTCACAGGTATTTACGCACCTACCTTCCATTGATTTCAATCAACAGAAGGAGCCTAAATACTTCAAGGAGTCGCCAATCATCAGCCTCAGCCTGTTCAGTCCTTGGCACAATTTAGAGAAGCCTCAGGACCGCTCTACATTATGCCCAGCTGTAGCAGTTTCCTATGGCTTCAGCAGCTGGGGAACCACCTAAGTGCTGCAGCCTCTGGCCATGCCTTCCTCTACCAGCCAAGCCCCCAGCATTCCACCTTACGCCACTGGAGCATTCTCCTGTAAGGGGAATGCACAGCTGACCACTTAGGCCAGTTTTATGTCTGCTTTATGCCATCAGAAAAGCACAGAACAGAAACGATGGGGGCCAGATCTGGCTCATTGTCCTGCAAAATATTGCATATGTGGTATAGATAACCGCCCATGCAGACAGATAGCTGTGGGTCCATTTCCCAGATATACATACATAAATGTGTAGTGTTGCAGGTGCAACTGTTTCATGTACTTTTGCACAGTTTAACCATTGCATATGCCTTTGAAAAAAATGGGGTAATGCAACGTTACTACTACTTATATCTGCATTTATTTAATTGACTCTATTCATCCTAGCACGTTGCTTGGGAAAGATGGGCGGGAGCAGTACTTATTTATTGGTGCATAATCCGATGGGAAATGTTGAACAGCAAAAGCAAAGATTCTGTTTTGTTTGTGGTTTGAAAAAAAAAAGACAGAATAACCATCAGAGTGGCTGAGTTTAAATCACGATATATGATCTATGTAACGGCTATTTTGAGAAAGTGATCGTTTAATACATTTTATTTGAAATTTTCCACTAGAACATTGAAAAGCTATCTGAGATCTCTTTGGACTAACTTGTAATACAATCCATTTCAGAGAAGCTCCCAGCAGCCTAAAATGAAACACCACATAGAAACATTGCCAATGTCTTTTTCAGCCTCCTCAAATGGTGTTAGAATCCCAAGTTAGGCTGTGTCAGGCATAAATACAAGGGGATGATGTGAGTTATTTACTGATTTACCATGAAATGTGGAGTGTTATTTCTCAAGACGTATGGAATGCAGCAACTCTACTGGAAACAATGACCACTATATAATATGTACTACTATTTGTTATTATATTTATTTATTTCTGAGTACTAGCAAGAGGGATATGGTGATGATCCCTTCCTGAAGGAATTGATGGTGTTACAGCCAGATTCTGGTATCCCTCACACACCCAGAACTCCCACTGAAGTCAATGGGTGATTGGCGTTACGTGGATTATGTCCTATACAGTTCAGACACACAGAATACCCAGTGAGCAGAAGGGGTGGGAGGTTAACATAAAACAGCAATTTCTAGGTTTGGGAGGGTGGGTTTTTGTCCAACCTGATAAGCATAACTAATGCTCTTGAATATCCATATGCCGCATGGGCATCTCCATTGAGAAATCTGCCTCTGAAAAGGAAGGTTTAATCATAGGAAAAGCACATTTTGCTGGTTCCATCTGGATATAGACATATTAGTCACTTCGACAATGAAGACTGTAGTAGTCACAACAGATTAGGAAAGACAAGATATGAGGCCAGGAAGAGATAAATAAAACTAGTACATATATGCTGAGGGAGATTTGAAAAGAATGAACAGTGTTTATAAAGGCTAGCCTGGTCATGCTAGAGGACAGCCTGTTGTCTCATATCAAACTAGCTAGTCTCATTTTTATTCTCTTTTATAAGAGACAGTGGGTTCTGAAGAGAGATAAAGGAGTGTACATACACTAGGTGGTATGGTGGGAAGTTATTTTTGTTGTTCCATATTTTTAAGCAGCAATGTTTTTATACCAGCATGATGACTGCTTGCTTTAAGAAAGCTAAACTGCTGTTGTGTGTCCTCACAATACTGTCTGGAGGAGGAGAATGGTGATAACCCAGTATTCCCAAAGAGATCTTGGAAAATTTACACTGTTTTTTTACCCCCCAAAAAAAAGTTCTAAAAGGCTGAGTCCCCGCCCCCCAAATAATAATGCACAATAATAACAATAAAAAAATTATTAATGTTGAAAGCATGAGGAAAGGAAGAAACATGTGGCTGCATTAAGCCTATGAATCTTCAACCATGCTGCTAGAATTCATTAAGGGCTAACAACGCTAAAAATGTTCTTTTTCACCATTTCAAATACTAATAAGCTTTATTTAATTTCTGAGACAATATTAGTCATAAAAATGGAATATAAATGTTAATAAGATAACTGATGTCTCCAAAGCTTTGTTAAACAGAATAGCCTGGGAAATTATAATGTATTTTATATTTGACAAACTGGTGAACACAAGTACACTAGGGAGAAGTTGGAGTCTTTAACTTGCAAACTGCATGGCATTATTTTTTAGTATGTCTCCTTCTTTAAAGGCACAGTAGCTTTTTTCCCTTACATGCAATGAAAATATTTCTCCAAAGCAGACAGTTGAAGAAAGAGAAGTCATTGATCTAGATGCCACCCATGGTCTAGACTCTAAAGTGTGGCTGCCATGGCACAGAAGGGAGAGTGGAGATTTTTCCTTCACTAGTGCATCCATGTGGGAGGCAGACAGAATCACATAGTCCTTTCAATGCTAGGCTCTGGGTTTAGCCAATGAGTCCAGAAACACTCCATGCTCCAAATAGGGTATGTCTGGCCATATTACAGGCATAACCATGGTGGTATCCCTACTGGAATCAGGCAGAAGGCTCTGGAGCAGCTCCTTTCTAAAAGCTTTAAGCCACTGATTTAGGAGGAGCCTAAAACTGAATATAGGTACCTAACTTTATGCGCCCAAGTTTGAAAACTGGGCTAAAAGCAACTTACCCAAGATCAAATAGCAAATCTATTACATAGTCAAAGATATATCCAAGGACTTTGGACTCTTAGTTCCCTGCTGAGCCACTGGGTCACTCTCCTTTCCGTTGCATTGCTTATTTGGATGAATACTTTGACCGAGTACTGAAAACACCAAAAACTGGAAAAGAAACCAAAAAAAAAACCCTGAAACATTTTCAGTTGCAAAATTGAATGGTAAAGAAAAAAAATGTGCATAAATATCTGCTGTCTATCACACACACAGATGTTAGCATGTGCAATCACTAGTGCATATTTGTACAGAGCTTTGGAGATGCAAAGAGCAAGTGTACATGTTAGCTTAAATTCATTCCTGGCTTGTGTTTGCTCTGACCCTGAAAGCAAGACAGAGACGCATCAGGACTAGAAATCCCAGCAACAGAGAGGTTATGTTGATGCAAGACAGCCACAGTAAACCCCTTCACCATGAGGCCTGTAAGTGACCAGTATTTTCCCCTGTAGCCAAGGGATGCACAGATTAGATGTAGTTGAAAAATGTTCGGCAAAACAAATTTCTGGCATTGGAAAATGCTGATTCAAATAAAACAAAACCTTTTGTAGGAACACATAGATTTCATCAAAATTTTTGACAGGCAATTATCGAAACCTTTCATCTCAATGAGGTCAAAATGTTTCATTTTGATGTCATCATTTGAATTTGTATTATTACGTTATATTAAAGTCAAAATAATAATGTTGAAATTAAACGTTTTGACCAAAGGTTTAGGTTGGGCATCAGAAAAAATGTCCTAACTGTCAGGGTGGTTAAGCACTGGAATAAATTGCCTAGGGAGGTTGTGGAATCTCCATCATTGGGGATTTTTAAGAGCAGGTTAGACAAACACCTGTCAGGAATGGTCTAGGTAATACTTAGTCCTGCCATGCATGCAGGGGATTGGATTAGATGACCTCTTGAAGTACCTTCCAGTCCTATCATTCTATGATATCAAACCAAAATATTTCAGGATAGATGGTATCGTGAAAAATTCAGAGATTTTGACTTTTCATCCCGATTCTGGACAAAACCCAAATTTTAAAATCTCAGAATATCGCACAGGACATCAGTTCTAGCTTTTGGCCAGCTCTAGCCCTGATTCATTATATCCCCATTGCAACCACACCCAACAGAAACTCCTGTAGACTTAACTAAAGTAGGCCTCCACGGGATCATAGCCCGTCTCTCTCTCTCTACTCATGAAGAACAGTGCTTCCTTCTGACTCTGGAAGTTGCAACTGATGCCAGCTCAGGTGTCTTTGGCTCACAAAGGTCCAGGTTTTCAGAAGTGCTCAGCACCTTTCAATTGGGGAAGATTCTCAAAGGAGCTCAACTCCCATTTAGGAACTAGAATACTTTGTGGGCACTAAACTCTTGAAAATCTGGCCCTGGGCACTTATTCTGTCCCCAGCTGTTTTATATAGTAGAAATATATTAAAAACATTAAAAGAACATTAAAGTTGCAAAATCAAGCACTCAAAAGTTAAGAAATGCCAGAATTAAGGTTGCTCGTGCAACCCTGCCCCTACTCTTCCCTCTCCTGCAAGCCTGTCTCTTTCTCTTTCTGCTTCTGTCCACCCCACTTGGCTCCTGTCCCTGTCCCCCTCTCCTGCTAACCATGCCCCACCCCTTGATTCCTGTCCCCTTACTTTTCTTCCCCTATCCATCCACTAACCAAATCCTGGCTCCTATTCCCTTTCACATTTGCTCTTTTCACCCCACACCAACCTGCATCTTCTGCTCCTTCCCCCCATTCTGGCTCCTGTCCTCCCTTCCTGCCCTGTAATATACCCCCCCAGCTCCAACTCACCTCCTCCTCTGCTCCTATCCACACATCCCACCATTTCTTGTCTCCCTCTGCCAAACCCCCTCTGCTCCCACACCCACCTAGGGTCCTGTTCCACCAGGGCCGGCTCTGGCTTTTTTGCCGCCGTAGGCAAGAAAGCCACCCGCCGAGCGGCCGGGGAGGGCGCCGAGCCCAGCCGCGGGCCCGCAATCCCCAATCGGGCCAAAGCGCCGGGGGGGTGGGCGGAGAGCCCGGCCGGGGCTCCGCTCTCCCCGGCAGCCAGAGCGCTGGGGGGAGGGCGGAGAGCCCCTGGCGGCCAGAGCGCCGGGAGGAGGGCGGAGAGCCCAGCCGGGGCTCTCCGCTCTCCCCGGCGGCCAGAGCACCAGGAGCAGGGCGGCGAGCCCGGCCGGGGCTCTCCGCTCTCCTCAGTGGCCAGAGCGCCGGGGGGGAGGGCAGAGAGCCCCTGGCGGCCAGAGCACTGGGGGGGAGGGCGGCAAGCCCGCCGCGGCTTTCCGCTCTCCCCGACCGGCCGTAGCGCCGGGGGGGAGGGCGGCGAGCCCGCTGCGGCTCTGCTCTCCGCGGCAGCCGGAGCACCGCGGGCAGGGCGGCGAGCCTAGTCACGGCCCCGCTCTCGGGCCAGAGCGCTCCGCCGCGCCGCCCCCCTCCAGGCGCCGCCCCAAGCTCATGCTTGGTGGGCTGGTGCCTGGAGCCGGCCCTGTGTTCCACCATCTCTCCTTAGCTCCTTTTCTCTCATCCATCCTCTCCCCTCCCCCCACATTCCTCGCTCTACATACCACACTGCCTGGGCATCTGCCTGGGGAACATGGGGCACACAAGGGAAACAGTATCTCTGCTGTCATATCATGTGCCTGATACCAGAGTGCCCTCCCTTCTCAGGAGGAGTGATCATAAGGAAAGTCCTGTTCAGCCCCTGCATCCCCCAAGTTGATGCATGAAAATGGAATCTTTGGAGAATTTAGCTGCCAAACTCTATCAAGTTTATACTCAGCATGTGCTAACACAGATTTTCAGACACTCATAACATGACCAAATTTGGGTAGAGTTTCACTCCAATGGCAAAAGGCATGTCTCTGCCCCAGGCAACCCACCTGCTAAATTTCCAGTCTATACTCCAACACATGGCAGCGCTAGAAATTCTCTATGCAATAGCTGTAAGAATTCTTTTTAACATGGGCAAAACCTGCCCCCTCCCCACTATCATTACTGGAAATGGCTGAGCCGTTTTAGCTAAAATAATTTTTTTTTAATGAGCTATAGGCAGATATCATCTGGCATGAAAATTTTCAGCCCAAACAGTTACAGTTTGGCAAAGTTAAAAGCAAATGAAAACAGGGTCCTATAATGGAATGTGTCAGGCAACCTTAGGAATAGGTAGCACTACCAGAGACACCTATGATATTGTTCTGCTCTTCTCCTCCTCCACGGTCTGGAGCTGCAGATGGTTGTGATTTGAGTGAGAGGCTGAGTGAACGGGAATTACAACAAAATGTTCTTTCAGTGGTTGGTGCTGCCTGTAGCCAGCTTTAGGAGAGGCAGGAGCTGTTGTAAAGCTCTGGCTGCATTAAAGTTTGTTGGATTTTAGGCATCCCTTTGGGTTCTCCTGATGTTACAATACATAAAGGTATTTGGAAGGATACTGGAATCACTGCCTTACTCTCTCCAAGGAATTAATGGATCACAATAAGGTTCAAAAGCTGCTCTGTGAAGTTAAGAGATAAGCCCCTCATTGCTCAAATCAGGCATCATCCTTCTAAAGCTGAATCTCTAGTACTGTAGTAATGCATGATGTTAGAACAAAGTCCTTAAGAAAGCATCTCTCCTGACAATATCAACATTCACCAATGCAGCATGTGGCTATTTAAAAAGAAAAGTGCTCTCTGCCTGGAAATTCTCCCACTGCACCGCTCAGGATGACTGTGCTTTGTACTACAATCAGGGACAACACAAGCTTTTGTGCGGTCCAAAGGGATTGGTACCAATCAATTCACTATCCTTGAATAAAATTTAATTTGCTTCTTCAAGAAGTGGCATTTATCAGGAATAATGATGCATCTGCATCTATGAAAGTATATAATCAAGCCAAAGCCAGACTTAGTACAATCCACCTCAAAGGAGCTCCCATAAATCTGTCAGTCATAACTGTGCACAGTCTACAGCTACTAAGAATAATGAAACTGAGTTTACAGCCAGCTGCTGGAACTCATAGATCCAGTGCCAAAACATGATCTGTGGCTACAGCCACGGGATGTCAAAGTTAATGTGAAGGAGAAAGGTGGTGGATCAGTACATAGGAGACAGAATTTAGAAGAGATCAGCAGACCCAGACACGATTTCATTGAATGCCACTATTCTTGCAAATACTTCATGTCAGAATTATAGCAGGAGAAAATATATTTGGGGCAGTATCCCAGAAATAAGATTGACTGTAGAAAAGATGGTAAGCTAGCATGACTCAGGGCCTGAGTCAGTGGGAGACTTTCCATTGACTTTAGTGAGGTTTGGATCAGGCGCCAACTACACAATTTTGTTAGGAATCAACAACAATTCTAATCATCAGCTATTTTTTCCCTTAAATGTAAGTCTCGCTTCAAATACATTAAACAATCATATCAGCCACTTAGAAATAATCAAGATGAAGAGCAAGGACTGAGGAACTGGCAAATTAAGAGGAAGCCGAAAAAATATCCAGTGAACTGTGGGTGGGAGTGAAATATGCATTCATACATGATGAGGGTGTAATTATTACCAGGAAGAAAAATAAATGGCAGAAATGGAAATTGAAGAACTCACTGGAAGCATTAAAGAAAGTGCAGAAAATTCAAGGAAGGAGACGTACCAGCATGAAAAGCAGAAATCAAATGTATTTAGAACATAACAATAGCCATACTGGGTCAGACCAATGGTCCATCTAGCCCAGTCCTGTCCTCCTACAGTGGCCAATGCCAGATGCTTCAGAGGGAAGGAACAGAAAAAGGGAATTTATTGAGCAATCCATCCCCTGTCGCCCAGTCCCAGCTTCTAAATGTCAGAGACTTAGGGACACCCAGAGCCTGGAGTTGCATCCCTCACCATCTTGACTACTAGCCATGACCCCTCTCCATGAATGTATCTAGTTATTTTTTAACCCAGTTACACTTTTGGCCTTCAGAACATCCCCTGATAACATGAATAGAGCTGTATGAAGTCATTATTATCTGTAATACAGTATTGCCTAGAGACCCAACCTAGATCAGGGCCCCATTGTGCAAACTGTACAAACATATAATGCAAGCCATTCCCTTCCTCAAATAGCTTGCAGGCAAAATAGACAAGACAGAATTACTATTCCCATTTTCCACATGGGAAAGTGAGGCATAAAGTGTTTCTCTTGCCTCCTCCACAGTCACCCAAGCTTCATTATGTGTGCTCTCTCTCAGAATAGCAGGGAAAAGAACCCCTAGTATCTCTGGGTCAGATGCTCTGGTCTGGCCTAACTGCACTTGATACAAGACCTAGATTGAGGAGAATGGGAGACAGAGGAAGGCAGGGGGCAAAGGAAGCTTTAGGTCCCGCAGTTCTTCGTTTGGTTCATCAATAGGCCAATCTCCCATAGCAGCCAGGGTTGATTACTCCCCTCTTTGAGAAGGTGGGCAGCAAATAAACAGGTGGCCATGAGGAGTTGGCTCCTCCCTCATAATGTGCTGGGGAGCACAGTTAAGCCAGTGCTGAAAGCAAAGGTGAGCTGTGCCATGAAAAGGGCTGGCACCAATTACTTCTCTCATGGGGCAAGAGGAAAGTAAGGCTAGAACTGTGAGGCTGTGTCACAGTTTGGTCCTGCTGGGCTCCTGGAGCAAGGCAACTGCATGCTGCCCCTCACGCAGGGCAGATTTCAAAGTGTACCTTAGAGTAAGGTACAACTTGACAGGAGCAAGGGCAGCAGAATCTGGCCTGTACAGTACAATGCACATACCTATACTCAGTAAGGATATGCTATATGTATTCAACCCCTTAGAAGAAGACACGGCAGTTTTGGATTATGGACAGACATGTCTAGTTGTTTAGCAGGCTGGGAACCCATAGTAGAGGTTGGACATGGATTTCCCCTATGCTCCCGCCTTGTGAGGGGGTACAGCAACCCTGTGTGCAAAGGGAAGAAGGGATTGAATAGAGCCCTGGGGAAGGGCAAAAGACAGTTGCATATAAGACAATAGCCCCTTGAAGAGGGGCCAGCACATGCCCAGGACATGATGAGGCAGAAGATTTGGGTTGTGTTCAGATTCTGGTTTACACTTCAGAGGCGGTGGACGTTCCGTGACTTGGCCAGAGGGCCGAGTCACCTTAGCGAAGGAAGCCAGTAGATGATTGTCAGAGAAAAAAAATGGAGGTAGAGACAGGTCCAAGGCAGGGAGACCTTGCTGCATTCATATATATGGCTTTAATACAACTGGGGTAATTCACAAGCTTCCCTTGTCATATTTTAAAAATTGTATGTGAAAAATTACAACTTCAAAGCTCTGAATCACAAGCTATTAGCACATGGACAGGTTTACCTAATAATGCGTGCATGGAAAATACAAATATGTGTATTTGTAATGAAATTTTATTACATTTTAAAGACTATTAGTATAATGAATTGAACATATAAGACAATTTTGTAAACTATACTGTACAGAGCCTTTGGGTGTTTGAAATGTACATCCTTAAGTATAATAGAGCTAGATTCTACCACCTTTTATTCACCTTCCTCTGAAAGGAAATCTATTCCAGCCTAAGATACTACTCAACATGAATATGGATGTGTGAATCTAGCCCTTATGTGTTACAGCAAGCATCCTGATCTGCATTTTGGTGTATTTGTTAGTACCATAAATACATCGTCATGCTTTAGGGCCAGATGGCAAACCCATACTCCAAATGAAGAACAAGTCACTCACAAGCGTAGTGTTACTGGACTCACTGGGGCTACTGCGGTGATTAAGGGTGTCACTAACAGCGCCAAAATATTCACAGTTTAGATGTCCATGACTTAAAGATAAAATAACATTAGTAAGATTATAGAATGTTTGGAAAAAATGAGACATAAATAGGAAAAAAAACAGTCTCTTGTGTCTTTGGAGAAAATAAAAAGATAGGAAGCAGTAATGTCAAGCAAGATGCAACCAAACCACCATCAGGCCACAATTAATATACATAATACTGGTGGAGGACTACAGTAGTTTAGGCGCCCATAAGTTAGCAAGGCAGCTTCTACCTGGCATGCAATGAAACTCTTTCGATATGTTAAGTCCAAAAATGGTTCCAGATCTGCTTATATTTGTAGGTTTTTATATTTTGTAAAAAATTGTTTTCAATTTTCAGTGTAACAATAATAATAATAATAATAAATTCCTAGCACTTATATAGCACTTTTCCATCAGTAGATCTCAAAGCACTCTAAGAAGGAGGTCAGCATCAGCAGAGAATTCAATCCTGATCCCAACCTCACTGAGGTCAATGGAAAGTCTCCTGTTGCTTCAAAGAGGTTAGGATCAGGTCCCACAGTCCCTTTAGCTCAGATGATTTCCATGTTGCTAACACTGAAGTTCTAAGGATCCACTTAATTTCACATTTGGATGGCACATATAATAGTAATGTATTTCCATAGATAGACGTTGGTGGAACTGCCACACTGATTGCAACATTAGGGCAGAGCTGCTGCTGTGAGAGACTGTGTCCCTCAGCTCCCACTGACTCAGTGAACATATTGACATCACCAGGCCTTGGAAATAGGAAAAGTAATATTCAATCTTTTTCTTCCTCTTCTTCTTCTTTCTTTTTGTCTTAACAGGAGTTGAAAGCACTAAATATCTGATAGCAGGCACTTGGCATTTCACAAGACTTTTAGGAATTCCCTCCAGAAGTGAAAAGAACAGGAGTACTTGTGGCACCTTAGAGACTAACAAATTTATTAGAGCATAAGCTTTCGTGGGCTACAGCCCACTTCTTCGGATGCTTATGCTCTAATAAATTTGTTAGTCTCTAAGGTGCCACAAGTACTCCTGTTCTTTTTGCAGATACAGACTAACACGGCTGCTACTCTGAAACCTCCAGAAGTGAGTCATTTTTCCAAAGCATATAGTTACCTTTGTTTTGGGAACACTTGCAGAAAGACCATTATTTGATTCAAGAATACCCTTCTGGATGACATTCAGCACACTTGATGCAAGATGTAAATATGACTCTTAATAGAGTTGAACTTCCGTTACCTGAGGTCTCAGGTGACACATGAACGTTTGGATAATCACAGAGCTTGCCTGCAGCCTCATTTGTGCACAGGTCTGTGCTTTCTTACAGATGTTGTCACTTGACCACAGTTCTTCTCTGCATGACTTCTACGTATGACTGCTGTCCTCAGGGTGCAGTAAACTCTAGGGGACATCACTGGCCAAGAGTGTCATTAACTGGGATTTGGTTAAATATATAAAAAGTTTTACCCAGGAAGGCAAAAATGAACAGAACTACAGGCAGTCCTCGACTTTACAACGTTCAAGTTACGACAAACAGCATTTACGATGTTTATAAATTGTCATTGTGTTTAGAATTTATGACGTCGATTTCGACTTTACGACACTCGATCTGCCATTGTTACTATGGTAAATTCAAGTTATGATGTTTTTGACTTAAGATGCAGTGTTCAGGAGCCAATTGTATCGTAAGTCCAAGGACTGCCTGTATTGTTACAAGATGTGTGAGTTAGTCCATTTAATAAGCCTCATTCAGCCACTGGGCTGAAATCTGCTCCACTCCCTGGAAATTCCCATCATTCGACAAATTATTGTAAGTCTCTTCATTATTGTGGTAAAAATATTTTCCCGCTAGTCAGACAGCAAATAGTGCAAAGTATAGTCGTAGTGCAAACAACGGAAATCACAGGTTTCTGTGCAACATTCTAGCGACTCTGTTCAATTAGCACAAAATTTAATTTGCACTAATTGGTCTGAGGCGAGGGGTGCGTGAAATTAACCTGACGCATTAATTTTGTATTTCATGGAGCTTGTTGTTTTGTTTTGGGTTTTTTTCTGCTCTAAATGGAAGTACATCCCTGAGCATCACAGGTATCTTCACTAGTTTCTAATCAGCATGTCTGGATATAAAGTGAGGTGACTGGAAAATGTGTAACAAATAAGCCAATGTGCATGCATGAGAGTATGTATCTAGCTATCTGGCCTAAAGAAAGAGTGCTATCAAGAAGAACTCTGTGGAGTTCGAAAGCTTGTCTCTTTCACCAACAGAAGTTGGTCCAATAAAAGAGATTACCTCACCTTCTCTCTCTACTATAATACTGTTTATTAAAGTGAAGTCTTTTCAGGGAACAAAAGCAGGCCCATTTTTAAGTGAGATGTCTGTTAAATCAACCTGTCAGAAAACTCACCCTACATTGAAGTGATAATTTCATTATAACAGTGAATGTGACTTGAGAGAGCCTTTTATTTGGTTAGGGTTTGATTTTTCAGTGAAGTATTTTACAGATGGACCAATACTTTGGCTGCTTTGTGCCTTAAGTCTCTAGTCTACAATATATTAAAGGAGTGGTTTACCATACTAATGTTGTATGAGGCCTGAATTGCTCTCATAATGTTAGACTTAACCTATAGGAGACTCAGCTCTGCGTATGGAGCTGCATGTTGTGGTGCCAATCGGAGGAGATCAGGGAAGATATTGTACCTCAGTCATTCCCCTCTTAGTTTCTCTGGAGTTCTGCTTTGCTGCTGGGGTTTGGGGGAAGTGAGCTATGTCAGCCCTTTACAAGATGAAGCATATTCCCCACCTTGCATCCAAAAGCTCTCTCACCAGCACATGCTGCAGAGGTTCCATTGCTCTGTCCCTCCCTGGCCACTGTTCACATCCTCCCCACCTACTTGATCATGAGGGTGAATGTCAGGTACACAGCCTCTCCTCTTCTGACTCAGATCCAAGATCCAGGGAGGTCCCACAAAGTCATGGCAAGATGGGGATGGGGTTCTTACTCCTTTGTGTGACTGCTGAGGCTGAAGTAACAATGCTCATCATTTTTTATGTGTCCTTAGAGCTGGGTAAATATAGTAAACACTTGTCTGTGATTACTAAGTTGAATTTTTAAATGAATCGGTTTGGCCATATTTATTTTTCCTGTGTATCTGCTGACACAAGCATTACAGCAATGGCATTTCCTGGCAAATTCATGAAAAGTACATTGACGAGACCAAATGATTATGGGCACAGCATAAGAACTAGAGCAAAATGGACTACAATAGAGTAACATGCAAAAATATTTGTAGAAACCAAACTGCAAACTGTAAATTTGCATATGCAAGTGTTCATGTTGGAAGTGAGCTCATCCAGCGAATGGAAACAATACCATGTGATCTCTATCACCAATCACAACTAAGTGACACAACTCAATTATCATATAATTACAATCCAAAACTGGATGAAGAAGTTCAAATAATTAATATGTTCAAGGAAATCACAAACTTTTTCCATGATGTTCTGAAAGCAGAAAAATTAGATTAAATTCAGTGAATACACCATTTATTATGAATTATTTGCAGAACTCTAGTTTTATTTGTTTTCCAATAAAACAGTTTGGTCCTCTAAATACTATCTGTGTTGATTTATTTGTAAGCATTATTAATTTCAACTTTTAACAGCAGAATGGGCTTTTTCTCACAGTACATTTAAAATACATACCTTTTTTAAAATTTATTCATAGCTGGATGAAAAGCTTGATGTTTTCACCTGACAGACCCATGGAACCTCTCCCCTAGCAATTCTGAGATCTCACATATATCAAAGAGCTTTACAGTACCAATCAGGTATCCTAAAACAACAGTGTGACCACTGCTTTTAAATGATCTTTTGTGTATTGCACAAGTTCTGTTCTTTACAAGACAGATTGGGATGGATTCTGTTCTCATTAAAATTGAGTTCAATAGAGTTATTCCTGATTTACACGGGTGTAAGTGGGATCAGAACCAGGCCCATCATTCAAAGATATTTTTGTATTTATTTAAATGCAAATTCAATTATATAAATGACAAGTCAAAGATAATGTGAATCTGTGAGTAGCAAACAGAATGCTCTACATACTCATATTTTTTAAAGCAACAGAACACAAATGAGGGTTTATGTTTCTATCATTCTCCACCTAAATTTGCCTTTGATGGGACTGCTTCATTTTGAATCAACTCCCATCTTCCCCTTAATTGTTCTGTCAACCTGTTTGGGATCTCATCTACCTTCCTCATTATGGCCTTCAGAGGGAGGGCTTCTTCCACACTGAGAGTCAAGAGCTGATCATGTCCCTCATTTAGACTCAACACATCTTTCCACAGCCCACTAATTGCATGGCAGCTCAGGCTCATTTGTCTTCCCAGATCGTTAAAATTCATCACCATGCTCTGTGAGCTCTCACTCCTGCCCTCGGATGGGCAGCTGTAGATTATTTAGCCAGACCAATCCCTAATGTTTTTAACTAGAAACTGACCCCAGCACCTGAGCACCTGCTGGGCTCTTAGTCTCTGTCATGTTAAAAGAGTGCACAGAAGGACCTGAGCCATCAAAAGCATCCTGCTGCATTACATTAAATATTGATAAAAAATATGCAAATTGTTTATTGATCTTCACCAGGAAGGCCCGAGATAATGAGAGAGAGACTGTTTGAGACGATGCTTGGGATTTCTAACGGTTTGTTTTTTTGTGGGGTTTTTTTTTTACATTGTTCTGTGTTGTTGATAGCTAAAGTTTAATGAGGTCTTTTAGTTCACCTGGTATTTCAGACTTTACTACAGGTTTGAAGATAAGAGATCAATGTACCTTTAGTGTGCATCACTACCAGCAAGTGATCCACCTTCAAGGGGCAAAAATGTTTGTACAGGTGCAATGCCAGCAAATCTATACATATTGGCCTGGTTAATATTGTACTAATCTCCCACTCTAGGAAGGTGCCTTATTCCTAATTGTGTTTATTTTCCATGTAGATAAAGCTAGGATATTTCAGTAGTTATGCTCCTGGTGAGGAGGCTCAAAATTATTAGTAATTAATACCCTGAAACCAGTTCTTCTCGGACTACTAATTGTACTGCATATGCTTCCTCTCCTTTATTTGATTGACATGTGACAGATTTTGGCTGTCTATCTTGTGCCTTCATATGCTTAGGGGAAGATGCATTGGAATCATAACCTGGTATTTTCTCTACTTTTTTCCTCCACAATGTTTCAGGTACTATCTGAAATAAGGGATGAGATGTCCAGAGAAGGTGGACAAAGCGACCTTTGCTCCCAGTGCAGACCAGTCATTGGAAATTGTAAATCTGTCTTGTCTTGTTTATCTGCAGTACGTCACCTCAGCTGGACCCAAGTTTTAATTCAGCTGGGTGATGTGACTGAAAGCAGCCACTGATTAAACAAATCCTTAGAGGGCTGCAGCATGTCCAGGAAACAGAGGGTACAGCTACACTGCCAAAAAAATCCACAGCAGTGAGTCTCAGAGCCCAGCTCAACTGATGCAGGCTTGACCATGGGGCTACCAACAGCAATGTAGATGTCCTGGCTTAGGCTGGAGCCTGAGCTCTGAGACCTGGCGAAGCGGGAAGGTCTCAGAGCCCAGGTTTCCAGCCTGAGCAGCAATAACTACACTGCTATTTTTAGCCCCCTCACATCAGCCCTAATCAGTTGACCCAGGCTTTGAAACCCACTGCTGCAGGTCTTCTTTTGCAGTGTAGAAATACCTAGAGAGAGGGAGATCACAAGTGTCTGAAAATGCCTGAGTTCAGGATGCAACTAATATCATTCAAAGTAAAACTTCCAGTGAAATATAGACTTTATTTGCAGACTGGCCAAAGAAGAAGCCTAGATTCTTTGAACACCAGTGTTATTATTATGTGTATTAAAGTATCACCTGGAGGCCCATCGTGCTAGGTGCTGTACAAATACACAGTAAGTGATAGTCCTTTCCCCCAAAGAATTTCCAATCTATTTTAAGACAGATAAAGGGCAGGAGGGGAAACAAAGGCAGAGAGGTGAAATTACATGCTCAGGGTCACAGCAGATTAATCATAGAATATCAGGGTTGGAAGGAACCTCAGGAGGTCATCTAGTCCAACCTCCTGCTTAAAGCAGGACCAATCCCCAACCAAATTAAAGCAGACCTGCAAACATAACCCAAGTCTCCTGAGTTCTAGTCCAGTGCCCTGTTCACTGGATCATGCTGTGACTCAGCGACATGTCCCAAAGGCAGTGGTCTCTTTTGTTCATTTTAATAAACTTTTTCAAAAGTGGGCTCTTCTCCAGGATAGGAGGCTTCTACTTCGGGCAGGGCACAGTAAGCAGAGCTGGTTGGAACATTTTGAACAAAATATGAGAGAAAAAACCAAGAGATACTTGTGTGGTTACAGTACTAGAGGGGGACCTAGGTTCATGTCCCCAGTCAGGCTGATTTGGAATGATGTGGCATGAAAAACTCAGCTATAAACCAACTAGAGCAGCAATTTGAGCTTGGGCTCAGTGGTTTGAGCATTGGCCTCCTAAACCCAGGGTTGTGAGTTCAATCCTTGAGGGGGCTATTTAGGCATGTGGGGCAAAAATCTGTCCAGGGGTTGGACCGGATGACCTCTTGAGGTCCCTTCCAACCCTGATATTCTATCATCTTACACCAGCACTCTAACTGGGCCTGGACACACATGTACCTTCCTCCTCAGATCAGAAGGTTCTGGATCTGCTCTAAAAGTGAACATTTTGACACAAGTCATTTTTTGGTGATGATGTTCAATAGGCTTTGTTTTCATTCCAGTGCAGAACCAAAACAAATGTTGAAGCCCCGAAAGTGGCCACAAAACAGACTTATTGTTCTCCAGCCAGTTCAAATGGTAAGGCTGTTCTCAGCCCATAGAATCTCAAATATTCTCTGTGTTTCCAGAAGCAGCTGTCTCCCCTCAGTATCCAACAGAAATAAATCTGGATTCTCACTGTTGAATGAACTATGAGGTATTGTACCACACTGTCATTCTGTCTGTCTAACCTGAGAATACGGGAGGAAAAAGGATTCTGGGGGGTTGAACTAGAACAGGGTTAAATTCTACAGTGAGTGCAAGAGGGGGCTGGAGAGTCAGCTGTGTTTGGTTGTCCAGAGCAAACCAGAAAAAAATGTTAAAAATTAGTTGAGAGCACAAAGTGATTGATGGGCCAACCTTCCCCTCATGCAGATTGATGTCACACCATTATGTATGTCAGGGTACAATGGGCCTGAATTATTAATTGTTCTACAGTTGCCCTCCCATGAATGATACAGTCCCTCAACTCATCACACAATGTACATCCTGTACATGTAGAACAAGAGCGAGATCTTCCTTGCATGCCCACATAAACTGAATTTTTTTTAGCTCTGACAATCTCTCACTGCCCTCAACCACCTGAAAGAACCAACTAATTTAGAATTGTAAACCAGCAGGGAAAACAATCTTCTCTCTCTTTCACACCAGAGTATTTAATTATGAATTTATGCAAACAAAAATTTCAGAGCTCTCACTGCTCCATCAGTCTCTTGCCTGAGGTGCTTTCAAGCCCACAACAGCAGAACAGAGGGGGCGGAGTAAAGTCCCAGCATTTCAGAGACAAGCAGCTTTGAAAGCATGTTTCAGCCTGTTTAGTGCGTGGCCGTATTCATTTAGAATTGTTCAAACAAGAGTCATCTGCTTGAATGCAGTTTTATTTAAAGGCCCATTTATTCAGACAAATGAAAACTCATTTAAACAAGAACAAAAGCCAAATACAAGCACGAGACAATATGAGGATGCCACTAATGTGGCCAAGGAAAACATGTTTCTCTCCCTAGTGACTGTATTAGAACTGAAAAGACAGACAAAGGGCCTCTCACTTATACCAGTGTAGGTTAGGATGAAGTCCATTGAATTCACTGGTGTTAGGACAGTGTAAATCTATTGTCAATAAGAGGAGAACAGGGCCCATAGTGTCCTTCTGCTTTGTTACTAAATGAAATTTGTTTGAAATCAGAGAAACTGACTCCCATATACACTAAGGTCACATTACACTCTCTGGCAATCTAAAGGGACTTCAATGTGAGTAAATTATATTTACACACACTGTGTGGCCCTTTTATACAGATGGAGTGGTGTAAAGTGGCTTCAGTGTAAATGGGAATCAGGTCCAGAGTTTCAAAGTCAGAGGAAAACACTGACTTTCCTAATGGATATAGTTTAACTATTATTTGCCTACCATTTAACTATTTAATACTCCTAAAAATAACTCCCGACAGCCATGAATTAAAGCTTATCTGTGCAGGAGACAGAGCCTTCTTCAGGAGCTGGTCTGAAGTTGTGGAATGACTCTCCATAGAAACTAAGGGCCACCACAAACCGCACCACTAGAGCTGTGTGGAGAAAAGTAATTTCATTTCACAGAGGATTTCGATACATTGAAATCTAGTTTTGATTTGGAACAAAACCCCAAACATTTCAAAATTCTCCACAAAAGGGAAAGTCCCCGACACAGAGGCATTCTGCCTGGCTGGCTGCATCTGACGCATGGACCTGGGAAACTCTGGGATCTCTGACTCAAGGCCAGGCTGCCTCACAGCTGTGGACCATGGAAGCCTTGGGACCTGTGACTCTAAGGCAACCTGCCTGACTGGCTGGGGTTCCTGGCTAAGAGGCAGTCTGCTTGGTGGACCTGGAAGACCTGGGAACCCCATTCTGCAGCAGCATGCATGGCAAGCTGTGTAGGAATTGAGGAGCCTAGGAGCTTGAAAGCTCCCAATCTGTTCACCAGGCAGGTTGCTAAAGAGCAAGGCAAATGAACTGGCAGGAAATGAGACAGGTTTCCAATGGGAGCCCTCCTGCTTTCCATTGGACCTATGTTGAAATCAACCCATCTCCACAGAATGTTTCGATTTCAGTTAATCAGCATTCTCTGGTGGAAAAATGTTCGTCAGAGAATTTCCAAGCAGATCTAATCACCACATTCCGCTCCAAGGGTAAGACACACTTCTTCAACTTTCCTTCTGCACCACAAACACATGGCAGCGTGTACATTTAAAAACAAAAACAAAACCTGACCACCACTACTCTGCACACAAGATTCTCCCCCATGGGAGAGGATGAGCAAGCAAACATACCACACGTGACAGATGTCAGTCATGTCACTTAATACACTATTGAAAGGGGCTCCTATACTATAGTTATGAAAGAGATATAAGAACCTAGATAGAATAAAATCAAAAATTTTAACAACATCTTTTTCACTAAAAATGTAGGGGCTTCCCCATATTTATTTTTTTAGTAGTGGGTGTAGTATTGATTTTTTGCTCAATCACTTGTAAGGGAATGTTTTTTACAGACATCATACAAAGAAAATTGAGATGTGTGCGGTATTAAAAATCAAAACCCAGGAATAACAAGCTTTCAACAAGGCTGTAGAACAGGCACACTGATTGTTGCCCCTGTGAGGGGTGCCTTGACAAACTACCTAGACATTGGGCCCATACCTGGTTTGCATACGATGGATCAAATCGTAGCCAACCTCATCTTTAATATGGAGCTACATCTCTTGGGAAACGACAATCCTATATCCAAGTGGCCAAAAAGGAGCATTGTTTGCTATGCTCCATTGTCTCTGGCTCCGTATTAAAGATGAGAGAGTCAGAGGGGCCAGTGTAGGCTTTCGTGAGCTGCTTGTTAGTCCCCACTCAGCAGAAGACATTTCAAAAGCCATCCCAGCCCTCCATTCAAAATAGCTTAGGACAAAGAAAAATAGCTGTAAGCCTGTGTTCTTTTCTACTGATGAGACCTTTCCGCGCTTCCTCTTTGAGCATCAGCCAATCAGACTATATTTGTACAAAGAGGTGAGCATAGCAACAGCCCACACGTGGTAAGTGAAGAAACAATTAGGTTAATGTAAGCATTTAAGCCCTTTGAATACAACACTTCCTCAGCCAGCAAGGCCATTCTGGGGAAGCAAGATGTTTGTTTAATAGTGAGTGGCCTTGTTCTCCCCTGTATCTCCACTGATTTCTTTGGGGCTACCCATCCCATAGAGCGCTTCTGATGCAGGGAGAGAGGCCAGTGAGGGTAGGATTCAGCAAGAGCCACATAATGTTACTTGGTGATTGGGGAGCTGGATGATGATGGGAGAAGGGGTTCTGCCACCCTCCCACGCCCTGCTTATCAAGAAGAAGGAGAGATGGTCTGGCTGATGAGCCCCCTTTACTGCTAACAGCTTCATGTCAGAACTGTCAGCTGCCTCTAGTCTCACTATCTACCAGAGCCCACCAGCCACACCACCCCCTCAGGAAAGGCACTGCCTCCCTTCAGACATCAATTCCCAGCACCCACGCTGCCTTATATAACGTTACACAATGGCGCAGGCCAACAGAATCTCTGCCCCCATTGCTGCAGAGGAGAGACAGTATCATAGAATCATAGAATATCAGGGTTGGAAGGGACCTCGGGAGGTCATCTAGTCCAACCCCCTGCTCAAAGCAGGACCAATCCCTTTAGCTGGGCAGCCACTGAGCAACTACTAAGGTCCTGCTGTCTGTGGGTCTGATTAGCACTCCATGGACATAGAGGCTATCCAGGGTGCAGAGTTATGAGAAGGCTTCATAGCCATATACCGAGTGAGTCAGGATTACATAGGGGTGGGAGGGAAGCTGAAGTACAGTGTACATGTCTCAGAGGTAACCTCATCATGGACAACAATGGAATAAGGCTGATGACTTACTGACCTTTTATCCTTATAAAGCCTACTCTAACACAACAGAATTGTAATTCCAGATTGTCGTGGCAATTGATAGATATTAATTATTCCCACCTTTTATTTTTAAAAGTTAAATATTTTAGTGAGAAAAACTTTGGAACTAGGATAAGGCTTATTCAGTTATAGAACCTGGCCACTGGGAATTCATGTGGCACAGCACCAGCTTGGCTGAATTGGGCTCAACATGTCAATAAAAATAAAATGCTTTTAGAAGTACATTGAGACAAAGTTGTACACTCATACAACCCCTACTGAAGTCAATGGGAGATGCACACATGGATGTACTATTTGAAGGCAGGACCGGTCCTGCTGTTGTTATATTGGTTTTCCATTTTACCATAAGAAACAGAAGGAAATTTGGAGCTTCTGAATTTACATTTCACAGAGCCAGTAGGTTGCTGCAGTATCTAGAACAATCAAAAAATGTAAATGGTTATCCATTGTGCTGTCAGGCAGGAAATGTGTTATTTACTGACTTGAAAATGGAAAACCGAAATAGAACCAACACTAGGGGCCTGAATCAATGCCTAGTGAAGTCCGTGAGAGTTTTTCCATTGACTTGAATGAGTTTTGGATCAGGTCCTAAGGGATTTCTTCTTTATTAAATAAATGAATGACAGAAATGCAGGTTGTTTTGAGAGAGCATTTATGGTAGGTGTGTGGTCACTTCAGATCAAATTGTTCTATAGCTCTTCTTGGTTTTCTTCTTGTATTTGATTTCTCTTTGTTTTTATTTCATATTAAATTTTGTCTGCTTGTAGCTGTAAAGGATACTGTGCATGGAATCCAATTACTGAAAGCTTTGACTATCCTGGTGAATATACTTTGATGATAAAGTTAGCACAGAGAGAGTGGTTTCGGGTTGTTGCTCTTTGGACAACTGGTTGGGTTTTCTTTGTGTTTTATTGTTGAGTCAAATTCTGCAGTCCTTGTTGTGGCACCATTTTAATGGTGCGGAAGCCTAGGTAAGGAATTCAGCATGTTATCCTTTATGTTTAAATTATAGAAATCAGTGGCTCATTGTAAAAGTGAGGCTATTTTGCTCCTCATCTTTAACTCTTTGCATTGAATTTTTTCTGCATTGGGTGTTTTATTGTGGTATGAAAAGTCATTGTAATATATTTTTCAAAGAAAAAAACAGAAGAATGTTTAATTACAAAAAAAATGAATCATGTTATCAGACAAATCCTGGCTCCACTGAAGCCAATGGCAAAACCAGCTATGACTTCAGTGGGATCAAGATTTGGCTGTTGTGACCCAAATTACAACTTTACAAGAGAGGAAATTCAGGATTTATGCTGGAAATTCAAGATGACACTCTGGTCTTGACTCGTGCGAGGGTGCCTTTTGGAAGAGAGGGACAAAGGGTTGTTTTGTCCCCACAGCATGAGTTATGGCTGAAGTGTCATCCCCTATTTTCATATCCTTGTTTATGTGGTTTTATTAACCATTGCTTAAATATGTCTTGAGGTAGTTAAATATTTACAAGGGAACCATTCCTTGTGTCAGGCAAAGTGCAAACAAAAATCATTCAACTTCAGAGGGTGAGGTTTTCATTCATGTTAGGTCTACATACAACCAATTTTGGTGAGAACTCATTGTTTTCAAAAGAGGGAAATACTATTTTGTACTGCCTGTTGGTTCCCCATCAATGTTCTTTAAAATAACTGACTATTTTAAAAAAATGCTCAGTTCATACCAAAGGCTAACCATGTCAATATATGAGACAAAAATGTATATATATATATATATAAATAAAATGTTTTATTTTGATATTTCTATGAGTGGGCTCAAATGCATAATGCTTATGAGATTGTTTGTCTGATTTTAATGCAGGTAATGTAACTCAGAGCTCAGTGATCCAAGAGAAAATTTCCCAGCAGGCCACACTTGACAAGCAGGTGTCACTCAATCATGCACGTTTTCACCTCCCTGAGAGGACAGATGGTCCCAGCCTACTTAGCAATTCCATCCTCTGTTGGCAGCCCCCTCTCCAATGCAGTGCCATAATAAAGATGCTCTGAGATTTGTGTTAATCTGTGGTCTTTGGGGTAAACTGTAAACAAAGTGTGTAGAGTTATCGTTTCTCATTATGAGCTGGACCTCTTATCTTTTCCTCTGCCTATAGCATATAGATATCTTTAATAGCCTATACCCCGGACTCAGCTTTCATGGAGATTAGTTCCTATCATTTTAAGCACCACAGAATTACTTTGTCTGTAGACGTTTGACCTAATCTGTTTGAGGCTTTTACTATAAGGACAGTAAAACAGACTTATTTCTCCAAATTAGGAGAACAATGGTTTAAATTGGCTATAGCCCCTGTTGCTGAATTTTATGCATATGTATGTATTATACTTGCTGATTTCTTGCTCTGAGATGGAAGAAGTACTGTTATTCCTCTCCTCATCATTCAGAAACAAGAACAGCAAGGATATGGGAGGGGGGGGAATAAAAACCTTACATCTGAACACAGTGTTGAGGGGAGTTATTTGTCAATTCTTTTTTTCACGGCTGTGGTACATTTCCACTGCATCCAATTCCCTGTGTGTAAAAGGAAGATTATCTTCTCCTCAGAATCTGACAAGTGCAGTAAAAAAAGAGAGAGAGACACAGTTCTCAGAGTCATTAGGGAATTCCCCTGGACATTTTAAATGGGGAAAGGAAACACAGGCAGTGTTTCTGAATCTTTACATCAGTCATCAAGCCAACGCAGAAGATTAGTCCAGAACCACTATATGCTACAGAATGAGCTTGAAAATATATTACATAATTAAAATAAATTATCCAGCATAAGAATGTACCTGTGTCCCTATCAAAATAAAAGCCTTTTTCATTATACATTTCTGGCGTAACACGGTTTACTAGAACAATGTGGGACACCATCCTTTGCTTCAAGCACTGCAATTCAATAGGAATTATAGCCTGATCCAAAGCTCAGTGACATCTGTCTGAGACTCTCCACTGACTTCAACAGGTTTGAATCAGGCCTTTAGTGTTTTGGTGGTACCTGATGAGCTTGGTGGATATTTCTGGATGAACTGATAAGTTTTATTAGGGGAGGATCTTATATATTTTCTCACTTTGCTTTGTGGAAGGATAGAATAAATGTCAGATATGAACTTAGAAGACTCAGTAGATACTCACTGTCAACCAGATAAGATGACAGAGGCAGCATCATATGACCCTGGGGTACTTTGTGTAGATTTTCTTCCCTTCTCACTACATGTGAAATCACAATGTTCTTCATTTCAAGCCAGAAGAAGCTTGTTTGACCACCCACAGCAGTCTTTACTGACCAGCTAGTGAAGAGCACTGGAGGCAGCTGCAGAAGTGACCACATCTCTGACCTCATTCCTCACAGATGATTTGAAGGTGATAAGAGACGGCCAAATGGGTTGGAGATGGAAATGGAAAGAAATGAAAGCAGCTTTCTGATTAAATGTCATGTACTGTAGCACTGATGAGATACTGTGATTAACAGAGTGCCTGAATCCCATTTGTACAATGAGGGGGGTCACTAAACCGTGAACCAAACAGCTATGGAGGACTTGCCCGAGAAGTAAGTTACTTTATCTTTAACAAAAGCTGAGATTAATCCTGTAAACCATTATTCGTGTCAATAACCCTTTCCTAATTATTATGTATTTTATGGTAGCACCTAGATGCCCCAATCAAGAAAGGGCAATCCAAAAGGCAGTGTGGCCTGGTGAGCAGAGCATTGGCCTGGGACTCGGGAGGCCTGCATTTTATTCCTGGCTCTGCTACTCGGTGATCTGGGCCAAGGCACATTGTGGCTCCGTGCCTCAGTTTCCCCATCTCTAAAATGGGGCTAATGATACTGACCTTGTTGGTAAAACACTTCGAGAGCTACTGATGAAGAGGTAAGCATTATTATTGCTGTGCAAGGCTCTCTCCAGAGGCATTTTAAAAGACAGCCCTTACCCTTACAATCTAATTAAATAGGATGGAGGAAGGCGAAATAGAGGCACAGAGAGGTGAATTGGGAACAGAACGCAGGTCTCCTGCTTCTCATTGTGGTGCTCTGTGCACCTTTTAAGTATTCCTCGTAATGTCAACGGGACTACTTCTGCCTATTTTTCTACTATTAACTGTCAGCAATAAAAAAAGAAATTGATGTTTTAAGAATGTTAAAATAATATTAAGAGCTACATTTGGAGTCAGGGAACATCTTTTTTCTTCTGTTTGTACAGCGCCTAGCACAATGGGGCCCTTATCCATGGCTAGGGCTTCTAGGTCTCACAGTCATATAAATCACAAACATTAATACAGTTGTAAAAGAAAGTCAAAACAAGCATGCCAGCCCTAATATATGCATTATCATAGCAGCTGCAATTATTACTGCATCCCCTCTGCTTTTGTATTAGTAGGTGTGACCCCACTGCAACCACAGAAGATGGTGTGTGCACTTGACAGCTGTAAAACTGCTTCCTGCCCTTGAAAGAGGGAGGGAATATATATTTGAGCCTCCAAATCATCAGCGTATGCACATGCATTGACGATGAGGACGATCCACTATATCCACTAGAATTCTATTCTAGTATGTGCTGGAGGAAATTGTGTATGCAATAGACCCTTGCTAATTTGCATTTCCCACCCCATAATTTGCAGACAAAACCCCAATGGCCTCTCCTTGCTCTTAGCAAAGATTTAATAAGAGGGAGTTGCATTGAGGTCTACTGGTATTAAGACTTTAATGATTATTATAGGGAGCATTTTTATATATTATTCGTTTTAAAAACTGTCCTGCAGAAGATTGGCTAGCAGGTCATGGAATACTCTTTAAAATGATGTAATGATCCTAGCTTTATATTTGTGATGTGAATTTTGATTTTTCAGAAAGCAGATTTTGGGTAATTAAAATATTTAGGTTAAAATTGTGACTTTGGACAAGCCCCGTGTAAGGGTCAGCACATTGTTGCATGGCCCCAGAAGCAACCCAGGAACTGGGCTATGACAGAGTCACAGTCTATCCCCTCATTCCCCTCTATTCCAGGGTGGTTGGCCTACCTGAACTAGCCCATCCCTGGCAGAGATATGTTCCCAGGTGCATCAGTGCAACTTGGAACAATGATGGGGGTGGAGCCAAGACTCTGTCTTCTCCTCACCCCCATCTCCACAACCTCAGTGCAGGATGGGGACTAGCAGCTCTGCCCCCATCACCACCATGATGCATGTAATTGGCTCAAGAGCATAAGGAGGAGCTTACCCATAACTCCTCCATGATATAAGTTATTTACTTGTTCCCATAATAAGAAGAACTAGGGGCCACCAAATGAAATTAATGGGCAGCAGGTTTAAAACAAATAAAAGGAAGTTCTTCTTCACACAGCGCACAGCCAACCTGTGGAACTCCTTGCCTGAGGAGGTTGTGAAGGCTAGGACTATAACAGGGTTTAAAAGAGAACTAGATAAATTCATGGAGGTTAAGTCCATTAATGGCTATTTGCCAGGATGGGTAAGGAATGGTGTCCCTAGCCTCTGTTTGTCAGAGAGTGGCGATGGATGACAGGAGAGAGATCACTTGATCACTACCTGTTAGGTTCACTCCCTCTGGGGCACCTGGCATTGGCCACTGTCGGCAGACAGGATACTGGGCTGGATGGACCTTTGGTCTGACCCAGTATGGCCATTCTTATGTTCTTATGTTCTCTGCAAGGAAGCATTAGACATGCCATGGTCTGGCCCAAAGTGAGTAAGGTGCAATGACAACATTAAATTCCACCCACATAGAAGAAGTCTGGAGAATCCTAAAAGACTCTGTCATTAAGGCAGAGCAACACCTGGAAATGAAGGATGCAAGAAATAAGGGGCAGTATGGCTTCTGCTACTCAAAGATCTCAAACTAAAAGAAAACTTGTGCTGGAAAAGGCAGGATGCAAAACACAGCTATTTGTAGTTTCCTAATACTTTAGGGACAAAGTTAGGGAAGCAAAAAGGAAAATAAGTTCCTGCTCATCAAGGTAAACAAGGGAGGCATCATACACAAACTGAACACCAGATATACAAATCAACCAGACTGCAGATGTCATTCATCCTAGGGAATTAAGGAAATCAGCTATTGGATTTACTGAGCCACTTACATTTATTTGTGATAAGTCATGGACAACTGAGGAGGCATGAGAAGAAGGAAGGAAATATAGTTCTGATTTTTAAGTCATGAAAGAAGAGTGATCCTGGGAATTTCTATGCCATGACTGAGATGTTCAGTGCTGCCTAGGGGATTTGAACACCCAAGTCCCAGGGTAGTTCATGAGAATTGGCCATCCTCTAGGAAGCTTTGAAAAGTTCAGCACCTAATTCCAATTTCTACCCTTTGTGAAATAATGTGACACTGGTATGAGAAACAAATCTGTAAACATATGCATCCTGATCCAACTACTATTGAGTTGGGTGTTAGGTCAAGCGTTTGAAGGAAAATAGCCATACAGACTAGACTTGGGAACTTTCCAACAAAACTTTGTGTCAGAAAATGTTGATTCATCAAAACAAAAACTTTTGGGCACTCTCGGTGAATCTCTCATTGGAAAAATTTTGAAAAAAGGTTTTGAAATTGTCAAAACATCTCATTCCAACTTTTTAGACACTAAAAGTTTCTTTTTGGGGTTCTAAATGACTTTTTGTTCTAAATTTTCATTGATTTCTACTAAAAAGGCTGAAAATTTTAAAAAGGTCAGAATCAAAATGAAATGTTTTGAAATTAGCAAAGTAGGAGTCTTGGCCCTGCCCCTGCAGCACCAGGTTTTCCCTAGATGCTAAGTGCTGCTGTGAGAACTAGTCATTTTCCCACTTCCGTATACTGGGAGTAAAGGACTCCCTAACCTTTCTTGCAGAGCCCTCCTGCCCCATGCAAAGAAAGGCACCATTTAGCCATTTTACTTTGGCACTGTCTTTTATATGATTCTATATTTTGAGACCCATTTTAATGCAAAAGAAAATGATTTGGTATTGCAAATAGAGTAACAGAATTGTCTTCCCAACATTAAAAATTCTACAGTTTGTTTTAACAGATAGAAGAATAAGTTGAACATTTTTTCTTGTTTAAAAAAAATACTCCACCAACCTGACATCCACAAAAGCTGCTACTGCAGAGCCAGATTTAAACACTGCATAATCTTTCCCAGAGACTTTTTCAAACAAAGATGTTGTGGTTTTATTTGGTTTCTGTTTAACTCTCCTGAGAGGCCTCTTCTTTAAATCCAGACATGAAAAATACATTCTAAATCCAGCCACAGAGATTTCAGAAAAGGGGAATGCAATGAGACACCATTTCATTTGCAAGTCTTTTACATTTTAACAGTGTCCGTTCAACAAACAGTATTGCAAATTCTGCTCTCTACGAGAGACTAGTTCTTTAAAATATCTATATGTCTTTCCAGAAATAACAGATTAAAGCAAACAGGGAGAATGGGAGAGACTAATCCAACCAGAAAAGCCAAGAAATAGATGTGTGGATATGGTAAAAAAAGAAGAGACCAGAATCCAATAGGTGGTCTAATTACTGTCATGGGAAGATTGCTACTAACTTGGAATAAAGAAAAGAAGATAAAAAATGACTAGAAAACATGTAAACTTTAAGATTATTTTGTTCAAAGTCTAAGAAGGGGAAGGCAAATTTGATAGAAAGCACTAGGATTTTGTTGCATTTTCTGAGAGCTTTTCCATGATAAATACATCCCAGACTCTTTTAAACCAAATATTTGTACCTGGGGGTTCTGTTTCAGATGTGCAGCTCTGGGATATCTCTCTGCTCCCACTGAGTGTAAAGTAGATTGTTTCTAGGCTTACGAAGCTACACTCTGTGGGATTAAATAATAAACTGAATGAAGGAACTAAAATAACCGCATTTTTACTATTTCAAAGGGATCTCAGGAATCAGAAACACCCTGGATCAATAAAAACACATTTTTTACCATCATATATTTATCAATGTGAGTAGGAAATATACACAGACGGCAGTGCATTCTATTTAAGGTTGCCCTCAAAGAGTATCTGTCTATGGTACTAAAATGGCTTCTGCTTTCATTACGATAAAGTAGCTAAGCACCTCACAATTGCTAATTTAGGAATCCTCCCAACACTCCTGTGAGGTAGGGCAATACTATTATCCCCATTTTACACATGGGTAATTGAGGGACTCACCAAAAGTCACACAAAAATCTGTGGCAGGGCATTGAAACCAGGTCTCCCTAATTCTAGGCTAGCTCTGTAACCACTAGATCATCTTTCCTCTCCTACAGTGCCTATATGAAAGCATCATCTGGTACAGAACGTAGTGACACATTTGCTTAGCCGTGTAAGTTATATGACGGAGCATAATGCCTCTGCATAGGCTGCTGCTCTAACATTCCCTGTGCTCTTGGGCACAATTTGAGCTGCCGGGTTTGATCAGGAAAGTCTGGGTCCTGGCAATCCCAATTCATTGACCCACCTGACCTCATCCACCACTTTGTATTTGATACCATGTCAAAGGAAAATTCAATATTCTGTTACAGTTGGGTCAAACATGTTCCCACTGTATGCAAGCCATCATTTTCCAATGGCCCCTTCGATTACTTTTCCTTACGCCCTAACCAAGGCTTGCCAAGGAAGACACCTCTCCTTATAAAGTATTTAACCATGGTAATTGAATTCCCACCCCACCACCCATGGCTTCAATTTGAGAATAGGAGAAACAGGACTGGCAGTTGTAATACCACAGGGGCATGAAGCAGGAGGTACTTGCCCCAGGTCAGGCACATGATTCACAGCGGTGTTTAGTGCTTGAGATGCTGAGAGGATAAAACCAGCTCTTGAATGTCTTGTTGTCACTTAATGGCATGTAGCATTGTTTGCTCAAGCTCTTTATGACTGGGCATGTGCCACATGCTTTGCATACCCCCTGTGTGTGCCCCTGCTGGCATTTGCCATGTTCCACAGATGGATCAGCAGTGGTAAACATACAAACATGCATATGTGGAACACAGGTGTTTAATTCCTCATTTGCTAGCAAGCTAGCCAGGAGCAGACATACTCTTCCTCTAACACAGAGAGAGCTCAGGGCAAAACCACTTAATCTAACTGCCTATCTCTGACTTTGAATCATTATCAGGCCATATACACACAACATGCTCAAAGAACAACTCTGACCATTTTAGTTCTAGAGCTTAATGAGATCCAAAAAAATGTAATCTAATATATAGACTTCTGAACCCCCACATCCTTCTTATGTTTAAACAAATAAACTCCAATACAAAATTCTTTGTTCAAATCCCTTGTGTGTACAAAAATTAAAGGCTCCTTCAGGTTGGCAGAAGGCCTGTGTAATTTGTCTCTGGTAGCGAAAACTATTGCAATTAGCAAATGTAGGCTATAGAATAGAGCCAGCAAAGATGAAACATTGCTTTTTGCTGCCAACATTTGCGTCACCCTGCTGAGCTCATGTTATCGAATACCTAAAAGGAGAACCAGTCAATTGGAATGCATCAGTTCTGCATTTTGCTCCCAGAAAGGCTACCATGAGCTCTGCCCTGCATTGTTTTTATGACTCTTATGTGTTTTAGTCTGATTGCAATGAAACCACATTGGAATTATGATGAGATGGGGGGGGTGTCTATGGCCCTGAAACTGCAGTGCACTTTCTGCACTGTATATGATCAATAGCCAATAATTCTTGGCAATGGAATAAAACATCACTGAAAAGGAAGATCTAAATTCAGGCACTAGATTTTATCCTGCACTGAAATCTGCTTGCTGCCTACAGGAGTTCATGGGGAGGAGATTGTCAGGGAGCTGGTTAGGACTCCCTGATTCTGAAGACAGAGCTGCTGTGGACCTGGTATAACTTAAAGCAGCTGTGTCTTCAGATTCATGGAGCTTTATGCAAGTTTGCATGGTCTTTAAGGGACCATATACCAGATGAGAATCAGCAAAGTAGAACTATGCTTTGCCCTGCCCCTGTTCTGCCCCTTTTTACCTCCAATATGCTCCTTCCCTTCCCCAAAACAGCTATGCCAGGGTGGGATGGGATGAGATGTCTGTTAAAGGAATTAGCTCCATTGGCTTTACCCCAGCTGAGAATTGCACTCACCAGGGGAATTGTTATCTGGTTTCTTATAGCCAGTTGCCAGACCCATTGTGCCACCTGATCAGAAAAAAAGAAGCCAGATCACAGAAGTGAACCTGGCCCTAGATTTGTCTCTTCCTCTCCCTCCAACAAATGTTTTGTTGTCATATTTTCATGTTAAGGTAGCATCATACACTAAGGGCCTGGGTTCTGCTTGCATTGACTTCAACAGGATCAGGATCAAACTGTAACAGAGGAATTCTGACCTCAGTTACCCTGGAGCAATCCAAACAAAATCAGACATGCCCATGCAAAGCCATTGACAGCAGAGCCTCTGTGCAGAACTAAGGACAGAATTTGGCCTGTGCTTTTCTGTTTTTCAGGTAGAACACTAGAAAGAGGAGCAGTAAAATATAATTCTATAATCTCCACTATGAACAGCTAAATTCAGCCTTCAGGGGAGACACGGCTCTTGATGGCTTTAAATGTGGCCTTCAGTCACGAGTTTAGCATTTAGCCAAAGCCACCCAGTGAAAGAGGAAACCAGTCTTCGTGTTTTTAAAAAGCATCGGTAGCTGACCGCACTGTCATATTGACAAAACCTCTGGCTGCTTTGAGCTCCATACTATTTGTCATTCTAGAACGACTACAGATGCATTGCACCAGCTTATCTGGTACCCTAAAGCTTGTGGATTTATGTACTACAAAGTCTATTTATAAAACCTACAATAGTTTGAGCACCGTTTCTTCACAATAAATTTTGCTTTCAACATCCCAGGATTTTCCTTCTGCTGATTTGTCACATCCTGAGCCACTTCAGAGGAATGGAATCCTGTCAGATGTGCCCAGGAAGTAGAAGGATAACAAATACCCAGTGTTTGACTAAAGATATTCATAATGTGACACCGCTTCTCTGTAAAGATATTCACACTTTGTACTACGATTGCACGTGAGTGGATGATGGGCTTCAGCGGAGCTGGATAGTATATTGGAGTTTGCCTGATCACTGATGATTTAAATGGAAAGGCTCTGTACAATGGGAATAAAGTCAAATGGTGTAACACAGAGTTACGCAAGTTAGCCATGGATACTAACAACTCTTGATGCTTGATTTTGCAACCTATATTCATGCACGTAATATTTACTTATATGAGAAGTCCCAAAAACTTCAAAGGGGCTTCTAATCTGTGTTAGGTTTATTTATTTATTGCAGTAGAAATGGGATCTTAGACCTTAATATTTAAACAGCCATTCTAAACATGCACTATAGTATCGGTTTCTGGCTCTTTTAATTGTTAGGAATATTTGCAGTTACACTGTCACCTTGGAAAGCGAGTGTGTGGAGAGGGGGAGGTAAGGATGCGAGGTGTAGAGTACTTGGAAGACAGTGTATTCTAGTGGTGGTAGCAAAGAACTGGGAGGCAGAAATAGGGGAATTTCAATGGAAGTTAGGAGCCTAGATACCTTTGTGGAACTGAGCCCAAATCACTATGAGCCAGATTCTAATGTCTCTGCTCACATTGCATAGAGCTTTATTCCACAAATAGTTCAACTAAAGGCAATGGTGCTGCTTGTGGAGTTAAGTACTACAGCTGGAGCACTGGTTTAAATTAAATTGTTTATACAGAACAGGTGATTCATCCCATGTACAAGTGAGAAGGATTCAGGGACATTTTATCAGAGGACGTCGTAGACAGAAAGGCCCAACAGTCAATGCAGGAGTGTCAACAGCCTCTACAAAACTCGGCTTTTGCATCCAAATAAACATTTCATGACATGTATCTGCATGTGAATAACTTGTTTCCCAGATCCCTTCAGCTCCCTTTAATTTTTGATTGCCAGAGCTACAGCCATTATTCAAGATTTTTAAACAGGAGGCAACACAGCAAAATGATCAGCCTCTGAGAACACGGTGCTGCTACGCATAGTCTCCCCACACTTCCCCAAAGAGCTGAACAAGAAAGGAACCTCCACCAGCCATTTGGGATGGAAGCCTGACAGAAAACAGGATTGCTTAGGACGTAACAGACACCATGTATTTGTCACTCTGTTTGTATCGTTTTTCTTTTTAATTCTGTTCCATAAAACACATGTTTACGGTAACTCTTCCTTCATGGCTCTTCTATCTAGTGCTGATGCAGAGGGATTTGAAGGCAAGTATCTAGGATCAGGGGCAGGGAGGAGAAACAGAGCTGTGCAAGCCAGAAGGGAGGCATGGGGGGGAAAGGACAGAGACCAAGTTCTAAAATAGCACACCACCAGAGAGCACAGGGCACTGCTTGCATTCGAACCATTTAACCACGGGAACTCCGGGCTTTGTTATCTTCTATGGTTACCCCAGAGCAGAGGCCACGCAGGTCTTGTGTGTGTGTGGGGGGGGAGCCTTTAATAATTAATTCCGACTACATTTCAGTTTACTTCTGCATATGTAGCTTAAAATAATTCATTTTAAAGCTACAAACCGTCAGTCAATTTCTTTTGATCCATGGGTTCTTCTCCAGATCCCAGCACTCTGCAGCAGCCACAGGGTCTTTCCTCTATTCCTTGCCTCTGTCTAGTCACCTGAGCTCTTCTCTCTCAACCCCCCTTTCCCCCCTCCGTTCCTGGCCTTCAGATAAGCAGTGGCAGATTTTTAACCCAGCAGCCTCACAAAGCTTCAGCAGTTCTGTTTTCTTTTGCTTTTTAAGTCATTTCAGTCATTGCCACGGCTGATGCTGCCTGAGACTAGCCCACATTAGTATTTCATTATTAAACTGCAGCTCACATTCACAGCCCTATCTATAGTACTATGCTGATGAGCACTATAGGAATGGCTACACATAATAAATTATATCCATCTCGGGTCGCTCCCAGCCTCCCCACCCAGTAGGTATTCAGTGCACGGCAAATGCAGAACAGCTTCTTTTCTTCTAAGCGGCTTAAAAATATCACCAGGGTGGGTGGTTGCCACAAGGTAAGGAAAGGTTTGCAGGTACTGCAGGAGGCAGCCTAATGTATCTGAGCAGCTATCTGCTTGCATCACAGTCCTTTTCTCAATAAAAATGAAATCAAAGCAACAGCTATCATTTGTCTTCTGCGTTCCTTCTCATTGCAGAGCTCCAGAAGTCAAGAGTGTCTGGAGTCACTTGGTGTTTGCTCTTTATGACAGAAATGCACCATGCAGTTTTTAATTGGGGAATGCATCATCTCCAGCATTCACCTATCATCTGGCAAAGTTCAGACACAGCACTCATTCAGAATCCTAGCCTGGAAAGAACTGACTGCAAATGCCTTTTGAATTTCCGCCCATCCCACTTCATTAATAGTTGCCCTCCATATTGTCTTTCTGACCCTCCTCTGTGATACAGCGCGAGCTAATGCCTTTGACCACTGCTGACACTGTCTGTTCATCAGAGACTATGGATACTTTCAGCTGGTGAAAATTATGGGCCATTTTCTTTGCTACTCAATTTCAGCACTGATATCTGTGTCAGTTTGGAAAGGGAAGCTTAGGAGAGAGTGGGCTTCGGTACAAAACTCTGCAGTTTCTGTTTGCTGGGATTGGTGCAAATCTTTTTTTGGTTTTGGTTCAGAAGTGACTTAGTCAAACCTTGAATCCAAAATTCTCATCCAGCTCTGCACTTCATCTCTCTCTAATGAATAAAACTTCACTTCCTGGTCCAGATCCAAACTTGCTATCTCCACAATAGGCAAAAATCAAAAACCTGGAATCGGAACATTTCCAAGCCTGAGGTGTCAAAATCAGGATCTATCCAAACATCTCCAAACAGGGTGCTGGAACTAGGAGGTGGTGGGGTACACCATCACAGACAGGGTTAACAGTTTGGTTCAATGGCTTTCAGCAGTGCCACTAAATAAATTGTTCCAATGCCACTGTCTCCAAAGTTAGGAGTGTGTGGAGTCAGTGTTCAGATCTGTCTCATTACAAAGATGGTTTCAAGCTGCAAACTCAGACTGAATCGCAGACCTGGATCCAGAACTCAGATCCAAGTCCTGAAGCCCAATGCTGCTCCCATTGAAGCAAGGACAAAGTTTCTATTAACTTCCACGGGAGCAGGAACAGACCATGGTTCAGGCCAATCTTTAGTCCTCACCTCCTGAATTTCAAATAAATCCAAAATCACAAAACAAAGCATAGCTGAAGCCACCACATTTTGCCAGGTCTTGTAATTGTTGGAATATCGCCAGCTCGACTCACTCAAAACTAGACCCACACTTGCTAGAAATTTGACTCAGGCTGACCAAAGCTTTTTACTTAAATCTTGGCCTAAATTCACTCAAAATATGGCACCGATTTGCTTGAAATTCAGGTTTTCCCAGCTCTAGTGCTTATTCATTTCTGCTATAAATATGGGGAGAATTTTGCAGCCTCATCATAGTGGACGAAGCTATCACCCTATCTGGCAACCGTTGTCTGTACAGTGTGTCTGCATTCTTTGTAGGAAGAAAATGTCATATTGCAGAGGGACTTAGTCCCCAGGGTACATAACAGATGTAACCCCATCTTTGGAGTCTGCTGCTCTTAGAATGCTGGACTGAGCCTCCAGGGACCTATCCTATGGACAACAACAACAATGGCTCCAGGGTCCTCTGCTACCATTTCCAGCAACCATAGAGTCTAGGGTGGGAACAGAATAGACTGGAAACTCCTGCAAAAGCCAGTAGGGAGGTTTCTGATGGAGTGATCTATACAGGATGTTTACCGAGCCAATTATGAGCCAGGACTGCTCAATCCCTCAGTGAGAGGGGACAGCCAGACTCACAGACAAAGGGACTAGACCTGGTTTTGCTTTTTCAGGCTTTGAGCTTGGATCTGAGAGAGAAGCAGAACAGCTCAGGGAGTCTCTGATTTACTTTCCCTCCCCTCAAAGGGAGACAGTGAACTGCTGAGGGATCTAGCATGTGGTCAGACTGCTCCAACCCTGCAGAGGCCAGTGGCCTGAGAGGCAGAGATTTGACCTGCCTAACTCAGGGGTGAAAACACTGAAAGCCAGCCAACATCTGTAGCCCTGCTACATTCGTCTCCAGACTCATCCTACACTTTCCATATGCCTGGGATGAGACCCAGGAGTGAGATTGCGGTTGTGGTACATTTGAGAATAGTGGGAGGCAGGGAAATTGTTATATTGTTGAAGTTTTAGTATCTTAGTTAATCTTAACCCTTTCCTCCCTAGAGCCTCTGTTTCCTCACCCCCATATAGTCCTCTTTGTTACATTGTTAATTTGGGGTGTTTTATTTCATGTGTTGGAGTTTGTATTAAAGGATTTTGTTGATGGTGTAATGGGTCATACTCTTCATTAAGAACAGTAGTATTACTTATTTTCCCAAGGGACAGCACTCCTTGTGTCCCAGACATGGGGGGTGGGTGGGGGGAGGACAGGGGAACTGGGGTGGAGGCACAAGGCATCACAACAAAGAACCCAACCCAACAGGACACAACACCCTGTGAGATGAGGGGAGAAGCCACAGCATATAACAGAGACACCAGGGAGGAAATTTGAGCCTCATCTAGGGGGAGGGGCTACATAGAGTTTTTAGGAAGGTATGATGAAGTCTGCACAGGCATTTGGTAATTAATTAACCAATACATTCATTCTCATTCAGAACAAAAATTCTCCTCAGCTTCCATTTACTCCTTCTGTAATTCCTATTGTGTCCTATTATAACGTATGAACATGTATATTTAACTCTCCTATGCTACGTTAACTGGCATCTACTTTATATTTATGGTGAGAATCTTAATCTTTCAATAATGGTCAGCATTTTCAAAAGCAGCAACTAATTTGAGGTGCTTCAATTTTTTGGGTCCCCAGCCCCTCAGTTTTGGACCTGTTTTTGAGAGGCACCAAGCACTCTCAGCTCCCATAGACTTCTAATTGACCAAAGTCTCCAGGGACTGAAGACAGGTTTTAGAGAGTGAAAACTGCTGACCTGAAAAGGAATATTTGTCACCCAGTGCCCACGAGACTCGATGCTTACACCAGCAGGTTTCTACTACCAGCATACTAACTCTAGTCAAAAAAAGTTTGGGTAACTGGGCTTGGTGAAATAACGCTGTCAAGAGCCTTCTCTTAAAGTGGACATGGCAATCGGCCTGGTTCAATACTTACTTTGTATTTGCTCATCGCGACAAATAAGAATCAGATTACTATGGGTCGATTTTCTTGAGAAGTCACACCAGGGTATGTGACGCCCTGGTGCCAGCATGACAAGGCAGGCCCAGCATGCTCCTTTTAGATTAGGGATAGGGTGACCAGATGTCCCGATTTTATAGGGACAGTCCTGATTTTTGAGTCTTTGTCTTATATAGGCTCCTATTACCCCCACCCCCTGTCCCGATTTTTCACGTTTGCTGTCTGGTCACCCTAATTAGGGATGTTTTCTATTGTGACTTTATCGAGGGAGTTTTACATTCATAATTACAATACAGTGACTGTACAAAATACAGACCATGGCATATGGCCACAGAGCAATATACCATTTCTGCAAAGTGAAGACTTAAAGTAATACATTCAACACAAAGAAAGAGTCACAAACGTCTCAAAGAGTCCAATTTCTTCCTTTGTCAAGGCTTTGGTGGAATGATGAGATATTTCTAGCAGGCACCTATGTGACATTTCTCAGGATTAAAGCGGATTAGCATCTCCACCATAAAGTCTCACCCAGCACATTCATGTAGGAAGGACTGAGACACATTGTATCACATGCCGTAAATTATAAGGCTTTCAATGTTGTACTTTAAAGAGGCAAAATGCTGAGATAAATGTTACTTCGAATGTGAGATACTTTTTCCTGGATTATAAAAAAAAATTAAAAATGTATCCTGAGGATTCCTTTGTAAATTACCAAGCCCCCTCTGATACACCCACTGCTTCCCTACAGCAACACAAAGAATATGGTAACACTCATTAGAGTGCTACACAAGGGAAAAGTCTAATTGCTGGATTTACATTTTGTAGGCAATGCGTATTTATACTAATAATTCTATTTTGTGCTGCTTTACTAGTCAGAGAAGAAAAGAGCATATTCTATTATCCTTCAGGCCTCAAGCACTAAGTTGGCTCTCACAGATCCTGGAGAGATGGGCTTTCATATAATTGGCATCTACCCCCACAACGCTCTTGATGTTCAAGCATATTTCCAGTAGTTCACAAGGAGGGCATGTGATTCCCTAAGGATTTTCAACCTTTAATATTTCTTCTGTCTTAGGGACCATCTACTCATCTCATCATTACTGCAATGCTAGCCCCTTTGCTGATTGAAGTGGGACTGGAAAAGCTCAGCGCTCTAGCCTGCAAATTTGCATCTCCAAGCTTTATTACCAATGATGGTCCTCACCAGTCCACAGTTCCTAAAGTGAAATGCTCTGTCCTTTGATTGTGGAGCAAGATATTTTAAAAACCCTTTGGAATTTGCACAGCACTTATCATTTGCAACATGAGGAGCAAAAGGGTATTGACATAATATGAATAATAGAATGATCTGTGGCCATTTTAATATTGCTATTAATCAGCCTATATATTTTGTTTTTATGTTGCACCAACATCAAAAGATTTGAAGAGTCATTGAAGTACAAATTTCTAGGGTCACTGAAGAATACTTTCTAGTATTAATACTTTAAGTCCCTGATGAAATCAGGAAGAGCTAAAACCTTGGCAAACTTGTTTTTTCTTCAAATAAGCCTTTGTTGAAACGCTTTCAGACCTGGAAAAAAGTTCAGATTTTGATTCATTTAACACCTCACTCCCCCCATTTAATGTTTCTTTCTCCTTTATATTATGGCATATTGTTAAAAGGAAAACAAACACATTTAGATGCAGTGTTAAACATTTGATGGTGTAATGAGATATGTCATGGTGCACGTACAACCTCACCATTAGTGGAGATAGGAAGCAGTCTTGAAATCTATTCCGTTTTACTCTGATATTGCAGCCCTTAAAGCCCTGATTCAACAAAACATAAATGTGCATGCGTAAATTTAAACACCAGTAATCCCCTTAAAGTCAATGACACTGTTCTTGTGCTTAATCTTAAGCAAGTGCTTAAGTGATTTGCCTGGATCAGAGTCCAAGGTAACAGTGCAACAAGAACATGTTTCAGTCTGTCCTTGTTTCAGCACAAACCTAAAGTTCCTTTGACTTTAATGGGACTTAACCATGTGCTTAAAATCAAGCATGTGTGTAAGTACTGTGCTGAATAAGGATGATTTGCTGAATCAGGGCCTAAAACAGGGGTGGGCAAACTTTTTGGCCCGAGGCCACATTGGAGTTGCAAAACTGTATGGAGGGCCGGGTAGGGAAGGCTGTGCCTCCCCAAACAGCCTGGCCCCCGCCCCCTATCTGACCCCTCCCACTTCCCGCCCCCTGACTGCCCCCCTCAGAACCCCCAACCCATCCAACCCCCCTGCTCCTTGTCCCCTGAACGCCCCCTCCCCGCCCCTAACCACCCCCCCAGGACCACACCCTCTATCCATCCCCCCCTGCTCCCTGTCCCCTGACTGCCTCCTGACCCCTATCCACACCCCACCCCCTGACAGGCCCCCGGGACCCCATTCCTATCCAACCTCCCTGTTCCCCGTCCCACCACCCCCACAGAACCTCCACCCCATCCAACTGCCCTCTGCTCCCTGTTCCCTGACTGCCCCCCCGGAACCGCCAGCCCCCCTGCCATGCCACTCAGAGCAGCATGTCTGGTAGCTGCGCCGCCCGTCTGGAGCTGCCAGACATGGCGGTGTGGCTGTGGGGGAGGAGGGACAGCAGGGGAGGGGCTGGGGGCGAGCCTCCCGGGCTGGGAGCTCAAGGGCCAGGCAGGATGGTCCCGCGGGCCGGATGTGGCCCACGGGCCATAGTTTGCCCACCTCTGGTCTAAAACATAAGCTCCACAACTGCCCATCCTCTTGTTTCACTTCCAACTGTCAATTGCAATGAACATATGTTAGCCTCAAACACAGCAACAAATTGATGAAAGAGTCTATAGCAGCATTTAATCTGTGGGAATTTCATACAGCCTTCAGAAAAAAAGCAAGGTTATGTTAGTAAATCAGCACCCTATCATTCTTGGCTAGTGTGGGTACATTTATTTTTTTTTAAAGAGGGCAAAGGTCCCTGTGCAAAAATGTAGACCTGTGTGCAAATGCCACATTGTGCAATTAGTGTGCAATCACACAATTGCATGTGCACATTTTTTGTGCGTCCAAGAGGGTTCTGAAAATAAGATCAGGCACATGTTTGCCATTGCAGAAAGCATTGGAAACAAGACCTTGCTAAACTAAAGCCTCAACCGCTCTCAGTGGTTGTGTGACACTCTCATTAGGTAGGAGATAGGAAGATTGTGCAGCAAGTAATGACTGGGTGTGTGGCTCCAAAAATACCATTCGGACAGAAAAAGAAAATCCCTCATTACTGTATAATAGGAAATATGCTGAGACTTTAAAAAAAGCTAAAAATAACTCAATTTTCTCCAAGTATCTTATCTGGTGTTTTAGTTCTTCAAGCAATTTCTCTGGTATCTGGTAGAGAGAGAAAGAGAGCACAAAAGATCAAGCCTTTCTTCTTCCTGCTACTGGATTCATGTACGATAATAGCATCCTATCCAGTGCTGCATTCTTCATACCACACAGCACACACACACACATTGCCTATCAGATGTAATGATGCTCCATAAAACAACCTAAACTAGAAACAGCCAGAGTGCCTTGGATTTTTTTGCTTGTACAACTTGGCCGAGCTGGTACAGTTTTTTATATCCCTGCTTGAGTTCCGCTCAGACAGTTCTATGTAGGCTTAATTATTTCCTCATTTGTAAAGTAACTTGTTTCTCAGAGGATCTCTGATGTTAATTATCGCAGTCTGTAATTGTTCTGGAGTCATTTACAGAGAAACCAATTGGAGGGTGGGGGGAAATGTATCAGTTCCATCTTAAACTTTTCAAAGGAAGTGTTTTTTACTAAGCTAACATTATCATAGAAGAAACATATCTAAAACAGGAGAACAATTAGCATAAAGTAGGCACATGGGATTTACCACAGCCCAACGGACCACTGCTCCATTACAGTTTGGCAACCTGAATATGGCAGTGGTCAGTACATGGTGCTTCAGAGAACTCCCAGTAGGTAGGTATAGAATGCCACGCACAGTGGGAAGGTGTGATGGGGTGTTCACACCACATCGCCTCAGAAGGGGTTAAGATGTCTCAGAAGGGGCTAATTAACCTGCTCAGCCGCATCTAGTGGGAGACTTAGGCTTGCCTCACAAGCACTAATTGAAAATGGAGCCCATCCAGGCAGGGCCGGCTTCAGAGTTTTGGCCTCCCCAAGCAGCCAAAAAAAAAAAAAGCCGCAATCGCGATCTGCGGCGGCAATTCGGCGGGAGGTCCTTCGCGCCGAGCAGGAGTGAGGGACCGTCCGCCGAATTGCCGCCAAACAGCTGGACATGCCGCCCCTCTCCCGAAGTAGCCGCCCCAAGCACCTGCTTGGTAAGCTGGTGCCTGGAGCCAGCCTTGCATCCCGGCTGGAGTAGGCGGGGACTTGTAGAAAGCCAGGAAGTGAGAATGGAAGGTGCTGCAGTGTGGAGGTCTGCAGTCACTCTTTGGGCCTAGTGAGGGGAGGAAACCGGGCGGCGGGAGGAGCAGAAGCTCTGGGATCCTGATCCTGAAGGAAGGGGTTTATCCAGAGGGGTGGTAGAAAGGAAACCTGCAGAGGGCAGAGTAGGAAGAAGCCCAGGGAAATGGGAGCAAGGGGTGAGACAGAGCAGACCTTGGCTGCTGATTGTAGGTTCTCTGAGCTGGAACCCAGAGTAGCAGGTGCTCCTGGTTCCCCTACCAGCCATTGGGGAGGTGTCACAGTCTTGAATTGGAAGATTGCCTGGAATGGCATACAGAGACCTGATCTGCTGAGACTTTGATGCCCCAAAAGGGGAAAACCCTACAGTGACCTGGCCAGAGGGCCAAGCCATGGGAAGGGGAAACCACTTCAACTCCTAGACAGCAAGAGAGGCTAAAGTATGAGCGACCACAGATGGAGCTGCCAACCAGACGAGAGTTAATCCCCATATATAGCCACAAGGAGGTGTCACAGTGAACCCCATGACAGAAGGGAGCAGTAAAATTCCTTCTTGACACCCCCCCCCACACACACACACACACACATTGAGTGAAATTCCCCTGAGTACAAATAAGGCTCACACAAAAGCCTATGCACCACTTAATTCCCACTTCAACTCTTACGCTAGGGTTTCAGCGATGCATAGGGCTTGATGCTGTCATCTGCATGGGGCTGACTTTTACCCTGAAGCATAAGAGCTGATTGCCCTTACCTAAGCACCTGTAGTTACAAATGCTGGGCCTGTTCCCAGATTTGCCACTGACTTTAGTATCTTTATGTGACATCACAGGGCTCTTTAATTTGGCCGACCAACATTCATCACATTTCAAAATTTAAATGAAATTGTTTGTCAATGTCAAAGACAGAAAGAAAAAATGTTGTGAAAACTTTTTAAATGTTTTTTCCCAGCACTGATTGTCACCCCTTGCCATGTTGTAAACTCTGCAAGGCAAGGACATGTCATTTTTATTTACCTATAGAGAGCCCTGAACACCTAGCCAGTATAAATATTACAATAATAAATAAGCGTAACAATGGGCTTGCTCTCCAATTGTTACTTTTTGGTGTTCTGTTCAGAGGAAAATAAACCTTGTTATTAATATGTTGCTCTTAAATAGGCCCTGAGCTGTTTTTATGATTTTTAATTATATGACTTTGCTTGTCAGCTTGCTGTTCAATGAATATCACTTCCTTCAACATTTAAAATCTGCCTATGTGGTGCTTGATCCTCTGTGTGCGTGCGTGCATGTGTGTGTGTGTGTGTGTGTCTAGATCCCGTGGGGTGCGATGGGGGTTTTCTTTGTGTGTGTGTGTGTGTGTGTGTGTGCTGTGTGATAGACAAAGGAAGACATGTTGCTTTGGCTGAGATGGCACCTGATAGTGTGTGGTTTGGCGTACTGGTTATGATAGGGAAATTATTCTAGTTCTTCTCTGAAACCATTGTTCCTGGGCCAGTCTGAGCCATTTCTGAGGTTTCTATCAATTAGGCATTTAAATGCCAAAAACTTAAGACAAAGTATACAAAAAAAATGTGTTATTTCTCTCTCCACTGCACACATTTAATGAGTATGTGGGTGAATTTCTGTGGGGGAGGGTGTTTATATATAAAAATATTATTGTCACTTTGATTTGGGAGCATGCAGTATACACTTGTTACTCTATCTCTCACCTCAGATAAGATTCCATTCTATGATCAGTTCTACAACAAATGATCTTTGTTTAAACACACACAGCATTTTTATGTTTACCACTTTTAATTGTTTGATATTTCAGATTTATATCAGTTAGCCTCATGTATACTTATGATCAATGTTATTGTGGCTTCAGCAGATATTTATTAAAAGTAATGAAAAAATGCAAATGAAAAAAAGTATTTACATAAATATCTTCAACCACCATGCATCATTCCCTTTGTCCTAATGAATACAGCCACGTCAGGTCTCTTGTATATTAAAAGACCAAACATGCATTTAAATCAAATAGCTACTCCATGCAGTCATTGCTTTCCCCAAGTCGTTAGACATGGTATGCTGAAAGAAGTGACTTTGTGCACATTCAGCTTTTTCAATGAAATATCTGTGATTTAATGACCAAATTCAAGCCACACATACGTCTGAACTCTGCGAAACTTGCAGCCTGACTGCCAGCCAGCCAGGAACTCCCCTTACAAAGCAGTCCATAAAGCTGTCATTCATTCATTCCATCACCAGGGCTCTGGTGCAGAACAAATCTAAAAACTTTCACCAAGGTTTGCACTCTGGAAATTCAAACGGCTTCAAATATGGGAGTCAGTGAAACTGCTGAAAACACACAGAAACATTTTCTCTGAGACAGGCTTTCCTAATGAGAGCAAATGTTCCCTCTCTGAAGAAGGAGGAGGCGGATGTGTGTTATGGACAGAGCTCTATCTATTATACTTCTGTGATCTCCATTACCATAGGCTCTGAGTGCCTCACGATCTGTCATGTATTTATCCTCACAACATCTCCTGTGAGGTAGGGCAGTGCTATTATCCCCATTTACAGAGTGAGACTGAGGGTATAGTCTACAGAACAAGAAAAAGAAAAGGACAATTCAGAAACTTCTCTTCTCTGTCACTCCCTTTTTATCTGCTCCCCTTCTCTAGTTTAACTTTGAATGGAAGGTTCAACCTTCAACAGGAGCTTAGGGTTCTCAGCACCAGGCAGAATCAGTCTCTAGCTTCGTGTTTCATATTTGTCAGGTGCCACATTAAATATTATAGTTCTGACACAACCAACAAGAGAATAATTTAACCTCACCGGTTCTTATGGATTGACTCATTTCACATGGACATTCAAATTATTCAGTCAGTGAAATCTCTTTAACATAGTATCCACTTTCAATTTTATATTCTTAAAGATGAAATTTTAAGTCTGGAAATCAGAGCACATAAAGATTTGTTTTGAATACAGATTTTGAAGTATTAAAGTTAATACCATAATAATAAAAACCCACCAAGAAGAGAGTCTGGAAAAGCAACAAGTTACTCTGTTTCCTACATAGGGTATGTCTACACTATGGGATTACTCCGAATTTACAGAATTCGATTTTGGGCAACCGATTGTATAAAGTCGAGTGCATGTGGCCACACTAAGCACATTAATCCGGCGGTGTGCATCCATGCACCGAGGCTAGCATCGACTTCCGGAGCGTTGCACTGTGGGTAGCTATCCCATAGTTCCCACAGTCTTCCCCACCCATTGGAATTCTGGGTTGAGATCCCAATGCCTGATGGGGCAAAAAACATAGTCGCTGGTGGTTCTGGGTACAGCCTCACCCCTCCCTCCGTGAAAGCAATGGCAGACAACCGTTTCGCGCCTTTTTTCCTGGGTGAACTGTGCAGATGCCATACCATAGCATAGAGCCCGCTCAGCTCAAGACAGAAGTAATGAACATTGTAAACACCTCGCGCATTATCGTGCAGTTTATGCTGAACCAGAACCTGAAAAACCAGGCAAGGAGGAGGCTGCGACTGCAGCGCGGTGACGAGAGTGATGAGGACATGGACATGGACATAGAATTCTCTCAAACCGCGGGCCCCAGCACTTTGGAGATCATGTTGTTAATGGGGCGGGTTCTATCCGTGGAACGCCGATTCTGGGCCCGGGAAACAAGCACAGACTGGTGGGACCGCATAGTGTTGCAGGTGTGGGACGATTCCCAGTGGCTGTATAACTTTCGCATGTGTAAGAGCACTTTCATGGAACTTTGTGACTTGCTTTCTCCTGCCCTGAAGCACCAGAATACCAAGATGAGAGCAGCCCTCACAGTTGAGAAGCGAGTGGCGATAGCCCTGTGGAAGCTTGCAACGCCAGACAGCTACCGGTCAGTCAGGAATCAATTTGGAGTGGGCAAATCTACTGTGGGGGCTGCTGTGATGCAAGTAGCCAAAGCAATCACTGAGCTGCTGCTACCAAAGGTAGTGACTCTGGGAAATGTGCAGGTCATAGTGAATGGCTTTGCTGCAATGGGATTCTCTAACTGTGGTGGGGTGATAGATGGAACCCATATCCCTATCTTGGCACCGGAGCACCAGGGCAGCCAGTACATAAACCGCAAGGGGTACTTTTCAATGGTGCTGCAAGCACTGGTGGATCACAAGGGACATTTCACCAACATCAACGTGGGATGGCCGGGAAGGGTTCATGACGCTCGCATCTTCAGGAACACTGCTCTGTTTAAACGGCTGCAGCAAGGGATTTACTTCCCAGACCAGAAAATAACCGTTGGGGATGTTGAAATGCCTATAGTTATCCTTGGGGACCCAGCCTACCCCTTAATGGTTCATGAAGCCATACACAGGTAACCTGGACAGTAGTCAGGAGCTGTTCAATTACAGGCTGAGCAAGTGCAGAATGGTGGTAGAATGTGCATTTGGATGTTTAAAGGGTCTCTGGTGCACGTTACTGACTCACTCAAACCTCAGCCAAACCAATATTCCCATTGTTATTGCTGCTTGCTGTGTGTTCCACAATCTCTGTGAGAGTAAGGGGGAGACCTTTATGGTCAGGTGGGAAGCTGAGGCAAATCGCCTGGCCGCTGATTACATGCAGCCAGACACCAGGGCGATTAGAAGAGCACACCAGGAATCGCTGCGCATCAGAGAAGCTTTGAAAACCAGTTTCATGACTGGCCAGGCTACGGTGTGAAAGTTCTGTTTGTTTCTCCTTGATGAAAACCCGCCCCCTTAATTGACTCGTTCTCTGTAAGCAACCCACCCTCCCCCTTCGATCTCAGCTTGCTTTCAAAGGAAATAAAGTCACTATCATTTAAAAATCATGTATTCTTTATTAATTGATTATAAAAAGAGGGAGAGAACTGACAAGGTAGCCCGGGTGGGGTTTGGGAGGAGGATAGGAGGGAAAGAAAAGGCCACTAAAAAAGTTCAAAATAATGACAGCCTTTTGGTTGGGCTGCCCACTGGGTTGGAGTGGGAGGGTGCAGAGAGCCTCTTACACGTCTGGGTGAGGAGGCTATGGAACATGGTGAGTGGGGAGGGTGGTTATACACGGGCTGCAGCGGCACTCTGTGCTCCTGCTGCCATTCCTGAAGCTCCACCAGACGCCGGAGCATGTCCATTTGCTCACGCAGCAGCCCCAGTGTTGCATCCTGCCTCCTCTGATCTTCCTGCCACCACCTCTCATCTCGAGCATCTCTCCTCTCCTCACGTTGGTCCCTTCTATCCTCACGTTCACTGGCATCTTTCCTGTACTTTGATACCATGTCCTTCCACTCATTCAGATGAGCACTTTCATTGTGGGTCGATTCCATGATTTCAGAGAACATTTCGTCTCGCGTACTTTTTTTCCGCCGCCTTATCTGAGATAGCCTTCGGAACGGAGGAGGGAGGCTTGAAAAATGTGCAGCTGCGGGAGGGAGGGAAAAAAGGGAGAGAGGTATTTAAAAAGATATATTTTACAGAACAATGCTTATACTCTTTCATGGTGAACAACACTATTCACATTAGATAGCACATGTGATTTCAGTACAAGGTCGCATTTTGCATCTTAATAGTGAGTGCCTGCGGCTTTGGTGTTAGAGATCACAGATGCAGGTCCAGGCAACAGAATTTGGCTTGCATGCGGCCATGGTAAGCCATTGTCTTTTGGCTTCTGCAGACTTCAGAAAAGCAGCGCCTTCCTTTTCCACATACCAAGCAAAGCCCATTGAGTGCTACGGTTTTCCTGTTAACATGCAGCAGCAGAAACCAAACTAACCTCCCCCTCATCCAATTATCTTGAATGATCGCTTTATCCCTCCCCCCACCGCGTGGCTGGTATCAGGGAAGATCCCTGCTAGCCAAACGCAAAAAGCTCAGCACCAATCACCCCCACCCCCAACTTGGCTAATTGCAGGGAAGGATTTCTTTTCAGTCACAGGCAAACAGACCAGTAGGAACAGCCACCTCTGTCCCCTTAATTAAATTCCCGAATTTCAACCAGGTTACCATGAATGATAGCACTCTCATGAGGATAACACAGCGAGATAAAGAATGGATGTTGCTTGAATGCCAGCAAACACCGGGACCATACGCTGCCAGGCTTTGTCATGCAATGATACCAGATTACTTGCTACTAGCATGGCGTGGTCAAGTGTCCTACCATGGAGGACGGAATAAGGCTGCACTGCCCAGAAACCTTCTGGAAAGGCTTTTGGAGTACCTCCAGGACAGCTTCATGGAGATGTCCCTGGAGGATTTCCGCTCCATCCCCAGACACGTTAACAGACTTCTCCAGTAGCTGTACTGGCTGCGAATGCATCCCAAGTCCTCAGGGCAAATTAATCATTAAAAAAAGCTTGCTTTTAAACCATGTTTTATATTTACAAAGGTACACTCACCAGAGGTCCCTTCCATGGCTTCATGGTCTGGGATAATGCCTTGGGAGGGTTGGGAGGTTACTTCAGTCAGTCTGAGAAAAAGATCCTGACTGTTGGGGAGAACGGAGTGCTGTATGCTCTCCGCAAGCTCGTCGTCCTCCTCATCATCATCATCTTCCCGGTCCGCAGAATCCTCAGGCATGGCTGAGATTATCCCCTCCTCGGAATCCCCGGTCAGGGGTGGGGTAGTAGTGGCGGCCCCCCCTAGAATTTCATGCAGCTCAGCATAGAAGCGGCATGTCTGCGGCTCTGCCCCAAACTTTCCATTTGCTTCTTTGGTTTTCTGGTAGGTTTGTCTGAGCTCCTTAACTTTCACGTGGCACTGGAGTGAGTCCCTATTGTGGCCTCTCTCCATCATGCCCTTGGAGATTTTTTCAAATGTTTTGGCATTTTGTCTTTTGGAACGTAGTTCTGCTAGCATGGAATCCTCTCCCCTTATAGCGATCAGATCCAGTACCTCCCGTACGGTCCATGCTGGTGCTCTTTTTCGATGCTCAGACTGCATGGTTACATGTGCTGATGAGCTCTGCGTGGTCACCTGTGCTTTCCAGGCTGGGCAAACAGGAAATGAAATTCAAAAGTTTGCGGGGCTTTTCCTGTCTACCTGGCCAGTGCATCTGCGTTCAGATTGCTGACCAGAGCGGTCACAATGGTGCACTGTGGGATAGCTCCCGGAGGCCAATACCGTCAATTGCGGCCACAGTAACCCTAATTCGAAATGGCAATGTCGATTTCAGCACTGCTGCACTCATCGAGGAGGAGTACAGAAATCGATTTTAAGAGCCCTTTATGCCGAAGTAAATGGCTTCGTTGTGTGAATGGATGCAGGGTTAATTCGATTTAATGCTGCTAAATTTGAACTAAACTCATAGTGTAGACCAGGCCATAGATTAGTGATGGCAAAATCTGAAAGGACTCAAGAAGTTCAAGTCATTTTGAAGCACCCAACCCTTCAAAAATTTAACAGAACATTGTCAAAATCATCTGAACAAACTGAATCTGTATAAGTGGACTAAAAGCTCACAAGAACAAGACTTCTGATATTTCCAGTATTTTGTGTCCAGAGCACACTTTCCTGTGGTATTTCGGTCATTTTGCTTTCAGACACATCCAGAATTAGGAAAAATAGAAGTGTACAAAAATGGAAATGGGAAAAATTATGACCAAGATTCTGCAAAGACACTAATGCTTAATTCTATGCCCTGCAAAACATCTACAACTGGTCAAAAAACGTAAGTGGGGGGGAAGAAATTGCAAAAATTTTGTCAACACTTTTTTTCAATGTTTCTTTCATCAAACATCATGGCTGCAAAATTTAAAATTTTGATGAAAAAATCAATTTTTTGAAAATTTTGACCCAATTTTAACTGGGTTACTAATGAGAACCTGAAACGATTATGTTAGTAGAGGAAAATATCTCAAACATGAAAACTAGGTGAAATACTGGCTCCACTGAAGGCAGTGGAAAAATGCTCAATGTCTCTAATGGGCCAGGATTTAAAAATATAGATATAGATCCCTAAAAGTATTATTAATCTCAAGCTGTAGAGGCAAATATCAAAAACATGATTGCTGTTTTGCAGCTAATGTAGATATGAACCCAGCCTCCTTATTTCAAAAGAATGTGCTGCAAAATCTGACATGCCAGTGGCTTCCTAAAGAGGACTCTCGGGCCTCCTGAAAAAGAATTAGTGTCACATTACACCCAGATTTTCCAGGCTTAAAACTCTCCAGAAGAAGGTATAAAACACCAGTTCCTGTCATTATCCCGACCTTTGCTGTTTTTTATCCTCACAATGAGCATTTGCAGTATTATGATAAATATCATTTACATTTTACTTGCATATTCATTGGCAAAGTCACTCTTTGCTTGTGGCATTCTATCATCAAATAGACTTGTGTCCCCATTTGGCTGTGTATCTTATAACCCATTAATTGCTCTAACCTGCTATCAGGATGGAGTATTAAGGTTAATTAATAAATGAATACTTTGTTGTTATCAGAGGCCATGATTACCGCTCTCCAGTTAATTGCGAATAAGGAACAATCCATCTTATGTTGGCACAGTATCTTTCATACATAATGGGACAGATTCTGAGCTCCTGGGAGGCACAGCCTCGGCCCAGGGGAGGAAGAGCAAACTTAGCTTTTATGCCTCTTCTGTACTCTCTCGAGCAGTCCTGGAAGCTGTTTTAATTTATGGCAGCCTCCCAGGGCTGCCTGTAGCCCAACATACCCCTTAGCAGTCAATGCTAAACTATACCCCCCACACCTCTTGTACTTTCCTACACTGGTAAGCCTCCTACGCTGTGGGATAGGTTGTCCCACTTATTAAATCCTTATGCAGCTCTTGTGTGAAGTGAATTTTCCCCCAAGCTACTTGTGGTGCCTTTATGGCTGCCATGTGCCACTGGAGCAGCAATGCCTGTCATATACTGCACTGAGGGGCTGATCCAAGCCCCATTTAAGTCAGTAGAAAGACTCCCTTTACCTTCAATAGGTTAGATCCTAAGGGCAAGTTACTGTACTCCAGCATTTTGACTATTCAGAGGCTGGCAGGATGGGTACCTGGCCACAGGAGCACAGCCTTTGAAGGCTGCCCTCCAATAATATTCCTTTCCTGAACTGGAAGTGAGATCCTGGTTAAACTGGTGACAGATACATTCAGACCACATCTGCCAGTTTGTGAATACACACAAGATGCTTGCCAGCTGTCTCTTTGGGGCAATCCTCTTGATCCATATTGACAGCATGTAATGTAAAAGGAGACATTATTCTTTCCTCTCCATTATTTGGTGTGGCTGTCAATTTAAACATCTGAAAAATTGACTTGCTCAGTGTTATACAGCAAGTCATTGGCAACATTGGAAAGACAACCCCAGAATCATGACCCCTAGTCCCGTCCTCTGTACACACACACCCCTTCATTCCTTGCTCTTTCTCCCGTCACCCCAGTCAAGTTAATTCCTCTTCCACCGAAGGGGTTTAATGTAATATGTAGTGATCAATTTCACAGACAACATTTCTGTTTTGTGAAGGCAAAAAAGATTAGAATCTTGAATCTCCCAAAAATGGCTCAGCTTCTACTCCTCCTCCCCCCTCCCCGCCCCATTAACTTTCACTCTCTCTGACCAGAATGGGGACCTCCACAGTTTATCACATCCCTAAGAAGCTGCGATGCTGTATTATTATTACCACAATAGCTGCTTGTATCGGTTTTAGAAGTGGGCTAATATCTGTGCTCTTCAGTGGCCGAATTGCCTTTCAAGTTAAAGCCATAGTCTTGCCACAATAACCAGGAAATCTGATGTGGGAAAACAATTTATGGTGAAGTTTCAATTGCCTTTTGGGAAAGGGAAAGGACCCCTGGCTTTGCCTGCTGGATGACGAAGCTCAGTACTTGGCTCAGTGCTGCTGCTCTCGGAATTGGGATTCAGCTGCCTGTGGTAGTTGGAGGGAGAAGGTCCCAGTTTAACCGTAAAATTAGCAACGGTGACAAGCAAAATAAAGGACAAATAATGTATGGTAGTAAACAAAACTAAAAGCCTTGTGTTTGTTTCCCCTTGGTTTGCGGTGGTGAGGGAATGCCTCTTTCATAGGATTTCTGTCTTTGTTAGTAGAAGCATTATTCATTTTTTATTGTAACAAATGTTTCAAAAATCAATTTGCTCTCCAGGAGGGACCCTCAATCACCATAAAACTAAATGTAAGGAACGTTTCTCTAAAATGCAAAGGTATATTTCCTTAACCTGCCAAAAGACTGTATTATATTGTAGGCATTTGGCTGGAGTGGAAGATGCTTTGGGCTGGTTTAGAGATGGGCCCAAACCACAGCACTTCATCCAATATCTGAATTTTTAAATTTAAGGAGTTCAGATCTGGGGTTTGGCCTTTAACACTCTGCCCAAATCTGGCCTGGCCTACATCTCAGACTTTGGCTCATATCGTCTCCTATATCACACTTCACCTCACCCAGACCTCATCTCACATCCCATCCCGCCTCATCCCACCTCAGACCTCATCTCACATCCCATCCCACCTCATCCCACCTCAGATCTCATCTCACATCCCATCTCGCCTCATCCCACCTCAGACCTCATCTCACATCCCATCCCGCCTCATCCCACCTCAGATCTCATCTCACATCCCATCCCGCCTCATCCCACCTCAGACCTCATCTCACATCCCATCCTATCTCAGACCTTGTCTCATACTCCATCCCATCTCAGTCCTTGTATCTTAGTACATCCAACCCTGTCCCATCTCAAACCTCATCTCTCATCACATTTACCCCATCCCATCTTAGACCTCATCTCATACCATCTCATTCTGTCCCCTCCACTACCACTCTCAACACCTTATTCATCTCCTCCCATTGCTTTCTCTGTGTCTTTTTCCAGTCCATCTCCTATGTACAGAATGCCCTGCTATCTCCGGTTGTCCAAGATACCACCCTCTCTCCATTCAGATCCCCCTTAAAATATTGCTTCTTCTCCGTAGCTCACAAGAAGCAAATAAATACAAAAACAGCAAGTCACTCCCTTCTCTGGATCTCCCAATGCCCCTCTTCCCCAAATATGACTGTCTATAAAACAGACAGGGAGTGTTTTGATTGTTTGTCATAGCTTAAATCACAGATTTCTGAGCCATAGGCCAGTGAAAAAGAATTTGATCTGGGTCTGCATTCCAACTCTTCCCCCTCAAACAACGGGGGATTTGTTCTAGCCCATCTCTAATTCTACCTTATGGCTCTTATGGTATTGTACTGCTGCCTATCCCACAGAACCCTTAATTCTATCAGCAGCCACTAACAGTCCAACTCTCAGTTTTACTGTCTGCAGATACATACCATTGCAAGGCTGTTTTGGAAAACTATGTGGGTTTCTCCACCATCATCTTTTACTTCTCACATCCAACCTCAGTCCTTTCCCCTTTCATATCTGCAGAAGAGTAACACAAGTGGCACAACCACTATGAGTGTCCCAGGCACATCCAGGCTTTGATCCAATTAGATGTAACAGCTCCACAAAGCCATTGTAAATGGCCTTTAGTCTGGCATTCCCTACCCCTCAAAATCACTCACTCACAGGCATAAATGCCTTGCCTGGCTCACTGAGATCAGATTGCTGAAGCCAGCTAATGACTAGCAGTCTCTCAGCTGGTAGAAGAAGCTACATGTACAAGAACTCTGTTAAGCCATAACAATAAATAAGTATGATTTCTAAAGATTGTTCTAATGGTTTTTTACCATTAACTCATGTGTGTTATTGTAATCAACTTGTAATGGGCCCAAACTCATAAAAAGACATTTCTCAACCCATCCTGATGAGCTTAGCAAAATTTAAAAAGCCCTGGTACATCATAGCCTTACCCAAATTCATTATGGGAGGCCATACCTCAAAAGCAATAAAGATAGGGAGAAGCCTTTGTAAATGAATGCCAACTCTGTTAAAGAAAACTCTTGCTAGTCTTTGAAGCTCAGGATTGATAATGGCATATAGACTAAACTGTCAATTGCAAGTTCAAAGAATCCGGATTAAATCCTCAGCCGATGTAAATCATCGTAGCACCGTTTCCGGCCTTCTGATTTTATGGAGTAGAGTGAGTGGCTCCCGTTACTTCACAAATCAGGAGTCTGAGTGGTTGCTGTCGTAACCAGTAAAAGAGCGAACTGGAGAAACTCTGTCAGAACCACATTCCGTCCGAATATGCGGTTCTGTGAAAATCAAAATGCTTCATGAAGCTGGGTCAATTTCACCAGAATTTTATTTCAGAATAAAATGGGGGTGAGGAGAAGGGAATTCTGGACAATGTTAAAACATCCCCTTCCACATTTTTAGAATGAAGCATTTCATTTTTTTTTTTCATTTTGAAACCACTTTTTTTTTTGCTTTGTTTTTATTTTGTCTTATACAACGTTTTAAAGTCAAAATTGAAACTTTTCACCAAATGGAAAATATTTTTTCTGAATTTTCCTTTGCAGATTTTATTCTGATTCAGAGCAAAGTCAAATTTTGAAACCTCAAAATCCTTTGTGACATGGAACGTCCATTCTCCACTCAGCTCTAGTCACCAGAACCCTACTGTAATTTCAGACCAGTATTTCAGTGTTCAGTAATACTGTCTTCCATTGTAAATTCTTTGGGTCAGAAACCATCCTTTTATTATATGTGTACAGCACCCTGAAAAATTGGGCCCCAATCCATTATTAAGGGTCCTAGGCACTTGACACAATACAAATAAACAAATAATAATAATTTTCCTATGTTTTATTTCATAAAACATATGGATCTAATTTTTAATCTGTTCTCCCAACCTCTCTCTTTCCTTCCTTCTGCATAAAATCCTCCCCTTCTCTTTCATAATCTCTCTCTACCATCTCTTCCTTTCCTGGGACTGGTTTAGTGACATCACACCTCCCAATATCCTTTTATAATTCTTGCAACTTTGGCCTTTCTAACCATGTATTTTTGTAACACTCCTTCCTCTCTCCCCTGCTGTGTGGAATTGCCCCTCACAATGTAATTTTATACTCCAAGAGGGGATGATTGCTTTCAAAAAAGCCTGTTTCAGTCCAAAGAGTGAAAGGAAACTAGGGATAAAAAAAAGACATTTGCAAAGAACTGTCAGGGGTTTTAGCTGTGTGACTCTAAAGAGCCTAAAGAGAAAGCTAGAGATGAAAATTGAGAGGGAGGAAAAAGAACAGAGGGTTTAAGAAAGTAAGAAGCAAGGAGAACAGGGATGCAGGGTTCAGAATAAGATGCACTGGGATACTGCATATCTGTTAAACCATCACATAGAGTGAGATTCTGCCACCCTCTCAGGCTGAGTATGATAACAGTCAACTTAAATCTGGGTGGTAGAATCTGGCCCATGATAAGCAACTATTGTGGGATTAGTTTTCTGCATGATGCATTAGGATTTAGCCCCATGATTCCCACAATCTTAATGAAACTAGTGCAGACAAATCCCTGTCCATCATGCTAAGTACTTATTCCACACTATCACTGTAAAAAATAGTTATGTGGTAGTGAGTGCCTTCAATTTTCTTCAGCTGTATGCATGTCAAATGGCTACCATCATTTTCCAGCGAATAATCTACCTGCTTGCCATGCAAAACCAAGAACCAGCTACCAACCACAATTATTAATTATTATTTGTTTGAGTTACTTGTATTACTCTAGTGCTTAGAGACCCCAAACAAGATCAGGGCCAATTGTATTAGGTCAGGGGTGAGCAAACTTTTTGGGCCAAGGGCCACATCTGGGTGGAGAAATTGTATGCAGGGCCGGGGCAGTGGGTTGGGGTGTGGTGTGCAGGACGGGGCTCAGGGCAAGGGATTGGGGCAGAGGAGGGGTGCGGACTGAGGGAGGGGGCTCAGGGAAGGGGGTTGGGGTGCAGGAGAGGGCTCAGGGCAGGGGTGCAGGAGGGGGCTCAGGGCAGGAGTGCAGGAGGGGTGTGGACTGTGGGAGGGGGCTCAGGGCAGGGGGTTGGGGTGCAGGAGGGGTGCGGGGTGTATGAGGGGGCTCAGGACAGGGGGTTGGGGTGCAGGAGGGGTGCGAGGTGCAAGCAGGGAGCTTAAGGCAGGGAGTTGGGGGGCAGGGTGCAGGAGGGGTTTGGGGTCCGGCCCGGTGCCGCTTAGCTAAAGTGGCTCCGGGGTGGCAGCAGTGCACAGCGGGGCCAGGGCAGGCTCCCTGCATGCCTGCCCTGGCCCCATGCCGCGCCCTCCAGGAAGCAATGTGGCCCCTGGGGGGGGGGGGGCGGGGGGCTCCGCGTGCACTGCCCTTGCCATGCCTCCAGGTACCTCCCCCTAAGCTCCCATTGGCCGCGGTTCCCCGTTCCCGGCCAATGGGAGCTGCAGGGGGCGGTGCCTGAAGGCAAGGACAACACACAGAGCCCTCTACCCCCCGGCCTGGGGGCCGCAGGGACGTGGTGCCGGCCGCTTCTGAGAGAGCTGCGGGGCCCACGGCGCCACGGGGGCAATCCCGCAGGCCAGATCCAAAGCCCTGAGGGGCCAGATCCGGGCCACAGGCCGTAGTTTGCCCACCCCTGTATTAGGTGCTGTACATAGGAGTAATGAGAGACTGTTACCGCCCCAAAGAACTTGTAGTCTTACATAGTCAAGATAAACAACAGATAGGAGGAAGGCATTCACTCCATTTTACTTACAGATGGAGAACTAAGGAACAGAGAGATTAAGCCTAGGGTTTTCAAAGGTGTTAGGAGTCCAGACTGGACACCTCAGTCCAGTAGGCTCTTTTGAAAATCCAAGAACTGTCTGCACAGTTCTAACATGCTGAGCTCTGACTGGCCTGTGTAGGTCCTGCTGGCTTGTTATTAAAGGTAATTCGTTCATGTTGACATTCGTGTTTGAAACAGGTATGTTTTAGAGTGCTTCAGCAGGGTCTACACAAGACAGGTAGAGCACGGCACATTAGAGCGCTTCTCAAATCACACCCTTCTAGAGCAATTTGTCACACCGTGTAGACAAGCCCTAAGTGACCCTAAGGTCATTGAGGAATTCTGTGGCAGAGCCAGGAATTAAACATTTCTCTTGAGTCCCTCTCTAGTGTCTCAGTCACTAAACCATTCTTCCTCTCTATTGTGAGGACACAACAGCTGTCAGTTTACAATAGCCTCCATGGTACTAAAAGTATTTCCAGTCCCTTCTGTACAGGAAACCATTTGCAGAATGACAGCAGGAATCCATGGGTCATATAGCAGTCTCTTTTTTTTTCACTTCCCTGCCTTTATGATTGCACCCTGCTGTACAGTCAAATCACAGTTCAAGTGAACTTCTTCTACATAGCTCCTTCATCTGAATGGGTTTTCAAGACTCTTGCAGGTATCTCTGTTAGCTTTATGGACTCACAATATGTTTAAGCCTAGCACTGAGCTTTAAATAACATTGTTCTTATGTACAGCCCTTAGAATAACTTTTGAAATCTGTTTGGGATTTCCCACCTGCAGTGCCCAGAATGTTAGATCTTCCCACCAGCTGCACTTAGTCTGTGTGGGATCTTTCCCCCTGATATTCAAGTAACCTTGCTGTTCTGCTTGCTTCACCACTTTCTTTGAAGGCCCATAACGAACATAACATAACAGTTTTATATCTTCTACTTAACCTTAGGAGCTGTTTAAGCTTCTCTGAGATGGAAACTCTCTGATTTATACTCTGGTGTTTTCCAGCCTAAACAAATGTAATTTTTTTTAAGATGCCCATCCCCGAGTCTAATATCAGATCAGATTACATCCAGAATGCTGTTGCAAAACCTCTCCCTGAACTTGTTTCAAACTCAGTGACCTCATTTTCCCATGCTGTACTCATTAAATTACGTTCCAATGTTATATCATTGTATCAGTTTTAAAATTTTTCCTGTGATAGTGAAGTATCTTTATGGCTTTCTTCTCCCTGACATGTCTGAACTGGAAAAGAACTCCAAGCTCTCTTTGTTCTCTCAAGTCGACTGGCAAACAAGTTATCTTGTCCTAAGGCACCATTTAAAAAAAAAAAGTTTGAAAAGTAACTGAGTGCACTAGAGTCTTTGTTTTGTTTAACTATATTTTGTGTTCATGAATGGTAACCTAGGCTGGCAGCCCAGAAGAAAGGCACAGAACGTTTAGAGCACTGGTAATGAACATGGAAGTTTCCTCCACTGTGACCTAGTGATACCACCTGTGAGGATTAGACTATGAAGCTAATACAATCTCCATGCTCCATTCAGTCCATATCCTCTTTACTGAGGCTGTCAATATGAGTAACCATTAGAATCCATTAGCTGCAGACTCTTGGCCCTGGTAGATCTACTTACACAGGCCACCAAACTGCTATCAGAAGCAATTTTCAAAGCTGGATCCAAACTAGAACCCTAGATGTGAAAGGCTCTATTGTCTCATTACATTGACAATCCTTCAAGCTCTTCAGTTCCCCCTGATAGATTGCTCTGAAACTTCAATTTCCTTGCCATTTTAGAACATCCTTTTTCACACTGCAAAAAGGCCCAGCCAAATGATGCACATCTTTTAAAAGCTGGAGTTTTTACGTGAGGCAGTTTCAGATACAGCTGGTCAGAAAAGCATCAGAAAGTTTTTGTAATTTAAAAAACAAATCACCACTGAAAAGTTTTATTGAGCAACAGCACTTAAAAAAAAAAGCTGTTTCCATGTTATCCATTTTTACATCAAACTGAATACATCACACGTCTGAAATGCTGCAACGGAGGCTGTGAAAGGGTTCATGTCACCTTAGCTATAGTGTGAGGTGTAACAACCAGGCCCCAATCCTGCAAAGAGCATGACTCATGCAGACTGTCGCGACCGTGCAGAGCCTCACTAAAGTCAATAGGCCTCCAGGTGGGCATAGGAGTCTGCCCCCATGGAGTTCATTGTGGGAGCAGGGCCTAAAAAACTGTTAATAAGAAAATACCATGAAGTGGTTGAAATGCTCCTAATAAAGCAGTAGTCCTATACACAGAAAAGGAAATGTATTGTACACCAAGGCTGTGCATTTAAAAAGTCCCCACCGTATATTCATTTAATTTTTAAGAGTAAGTCTTATCTGATCAGAAACGTACAATGGTGGCTAACTAACAAAACCGAAGAGTTCAATGCATCCCTGTAGAATTAATTAGTTGTGCAGAGTTTTCTCCCTATAAAAAATTCAAATAAATCGGTTCTGTTAGCCCAAGTACAGATCCAGGGTGTAATTAATGTGATAATCAATATATCAGTAGGAAGCAGCTACTTAAGTGCACCCAGTGCAGTCGTAGATTTAGGACAAGTGAAAGGGGCGGACTCGGCAACAGCAGGAAAGAGCATAAATGCAAATGAAGCCCATAAAAAAGAATGACTGGTTCTGGCTGTGCAAGCTGCTCAAAATTCATCCAGATTTTTTGAAACAGAGAAAAGAATAGGCTGCTCTGAATTACCCATATTTGGTTAACAAATGTCAATATGTACCACAGACCTTCATTTGTTTTCCCACTTACTCGGAGACTTGTTAAAAAGTGCTGCTAGCTTTTTTCCTCTCCACGAATGCACAATTACACCCCCTCCCCAAAAAAGTTCTAATAAAATGTGCACCTGTCATGCCCATATTTTTAGCCTTTAAAAATACTCCCTGTTGTGTACAGAGTACCAGCTGTGCCGACAGCTTTAGTGCATGACTGACATGCTCTGAGGCATAGATAGCCAAAGGTAGCTTGCCTCAGATTTGGCTTGGATAGTCACTTCCTCCAACTGGGTTTAAAGAAATGCAACCTAAAAACTGACACTGTGGAAGTTCTCTGGAAGTGCAGAGTCTCAGGGCTGGGTTTTTAATTCTCCCCCTTGGATATCTAAATAAATATTTAACTAAAATGAAGAGAGTTGGGATTTCAACTAGTAAACCAGAAACAGGTTTTCTGAATAACCCTAGATAACAGCTGTTTTATTGCTTTTCCTCAGGGGAAGGAAATAAATCAGGGACATCAAATGAATGAAACGTGGGGGCAGCTTTGGGGGGGCAGTTAGCCAGGGTACTGCAGGGAATAATTTGGCAACTTATTTTTGTGAGTGAGATAAACGTTGAAGAAAATAAAATATGAACAGTGCTGATAATTAGTACAGATTTTGTAATGCTTCATTATCTTGTATTTGGAGGTCAGTTTACATAGCTAGTCAAATCCTGCAGACCTTACTCAGGCACCACTCCCATTGAAATCAAAAACCTTCAGGGAGAATTGTCCCTAGTTTTCCCTCCTAAAAATAAACCACTGCATGCAATAGACTATATGTAGCTGCTGATATATTGTCTATTCTTTGGCCCAGATGAATGGAATGTTCAATTATGGACAGTAGGATTTGATCTTAAGGAGCAAATCATTTCCCTCCTTCAAAGACAACATTGAGTTCCCCCTTGGTAGTGGAACCAATGTGATTCTACTGAGCAAGAGGATGGTGGGGTAGAAATTAATAAGAGGTCTGTAAGGCATGCATACCTCTTGGTATGGGGACAAGTGGGGGTGGAGTATGAATGGACCAGAGAAAGGGCAGAGTCATAGAATCTTCTACTGTGTGCAGAGGCATATGGGACCTCAGATCCTTACTTTAGTCATTGGCCTGGAATAGTCTCCACGCCGTTGCTCCACCGCTTGAGACAGAGGATTCTTACATACACACATACACACACACACACACACGCACACTCCCCACTTACATCAGGTGCTGAGCAGAGGATTTGCCCTAAGTTGTTTGCAACAGATATGCACTTACACTAGGAAAGCTTGGGAAATCCTCTCTTTTACTGCACAGGTTGAAATCAATGCAAACAAGCAAGATCGGACCCTACATGATCTAGTCTCTTGCTCAAAATGTCCAATAACCTCTTGACTCTAAATGTTCAATAATTTCTCATCCAGGGAATGCATCTTCCTCTTCTCTATATGTTTTTCTGTGATTGGCATTATTATTATTTTAATGTATACTTCTACTCCCTATTTTCCTTGATCCACGGCTTCAAGACTTCAGAGGAGTTGATCCGCCCTCACTTGGAATTTCACTAATAAATGTATATTACACAGCATTCACTGTAGTTAACAGAGCTGAAGGGAGAGTTCACAGTTAATAATTTAGAGCCAGACCCTGCAGCAAGAGCTATGTGGACAGATCCCGACATTTTCATGAAGCCCCATTGACTTCATAAATTAGGTCCAGACTCACCAAAGCACTTAGGAGTGCTTAAATTTTGCTTCAGAGGAAAACACAATTTAGTGTATTTAAGAGCCCAAATTCACCAGTACTTTCTGGCTGTTCTGCACCATACAAAGCAGTCATAGACTTGGTTTAAGCAGCCTGCTGGTGAATGTGAGCTAATTGCCCACAGCTGCAGACTGCAACATTCTCAAGGCACTTATCAGAACCAAAGTCCATCAGACTTCCTTCTTCTATCAATGAAGTGTGATTAGTGGGACAGAAGGAAGGTAAGTGGGGCTATGGAGCAGAGGTGAGGTGGTTTTTGTCGCCTTAATTATGCATTTCCATACTTCCTAATGTTTATAGATTGATAGATTCTAGGACTGGAAGGGACCTCGAGAGGTCATCGAGTCCAGTCCCCTGCCCTCATGGCAGGACCAAATACTGTCTAGACCATCCCTGATAGACATTTATCTAACCTACTCTTAAATATCTCCAGAGATGGAGATTCCACAACCTCCCTAGGCAATTTATTCCAGTGTTTAACCACCCTGACAGTTAGGAACTTTTTCCTAATGTCCAACCTAAACCTCCCTTGCTGCAGTTTAAGCCCATTGCTTCTTGTTCTATCCTTAGAGGCTAAGGTGAACAAGTTTTCTCCCTCCTCCTTATGACACCCTTTTAGATACCTGAAAACTGCTATCATGTCCCCTCTCAGTCTTCTCTTTTCCAAACTAAACAAACCCAATTCTTTCAGCCTTCCTTCATAGGTCATGTTCTCAAGACCTTTAATCATTCTTGTTGCTCTTCTCTGGACCCTCTCCAATTTCTCCACATCCTTCTTGAAATGCAGTGCCCAGAACTGGACACAATACTCCAGTTGAGGCCTAACCAGCGCAGAGTAGAGCGGAAGAATGGCGTCTCATGTCTTGCTCACAACACACCTGTTAATGCATCCCAGAATCATGTTTGCTTTTTTTGCAACAGCATCACACTGTTGACTCATATTTAGCTTGTGGTTCACTATAACCCCTAGATCCCTTTCTGCCATACTCCTTCCTAGACAGTCTCTTCCCATTCTGTATGTGTGAAACTGATTGTTCTTTCCTAAGTGGAGCACTTTGCATTTGTCTTTGTTAAACTTCATCCTGTTTACCTCAGCCCATTTCTCCAATTTGTCCAGATCATTTTGAATTATGACCTTGTCCTCCAAAGCAGATGCAATCCCTCCCAGTTTGAGATCATCCACAAACTTAATAAGCATACTTTCTATGCCAATATCTAAGTCGTTAATGAAGATATTGAACAGAGCCGGTCCCAAAACAGACCCCTGCGGAACCCCACTTGTTATGCCTTGCCAGCAGGATTGGGAACCATTAATAACAACTCTCTGAGTACGGTTATTCAGCCAGTTATGCACCCACCTTATAGTAGCCCCATCTAAATTGTATTTGCCTAGTTTATTGATAAGTATATCATGCGAGACTGTATCAAATGCCTTACTAAAGTCTAGGTATACCACATCCACAGCTTCTCCCTTATCCACAAGACTCGTTATCCTATCAAAGAAAGCTATCAGATAGGTTTGACACGATTTGTTCTTTACAAATCCCTGATGGCTATTCCCTATCACCTTACCACCTTCCAAGTGTTTGCAGATGATTTCCTTAATTACTTGCTCCATTATCTTCCCTGGCACAGAAGTTAAACTAACTGGTCTGTAGTTTCCTGGGTTGTTTTTATCTCCCTTTTCATAGATGGGCACTATATTTGCCCTTTTCCAGTCTTCTGGAATCTCTCCCATCTCCCATGATTTTCCAAAGATAATAGCTAGAGGTCAGATACCTCCTCTATTAGCTCCTTGAGTATTCTAGGGTGCATTTCATCAGGCCCTGGTGACTTGCAGGCATCTAACTTTTCTAAGTGATTTTAACTTGTTCTTTTTTTATTTTATCTGCTAAACCTACCCCCTTCCTATTAGCATTCACTATGTAAGGCATTCCTTCAGACTTCTCGGTGAAGACCGAAACAAAGAAGTCATTAAGCATCTCTGCCATTTCCAAGTTTCCTGTTTCTGTTTCTCCCTCTTCACTGAGCAGTGGGCCTTCCCTGTCTTTGGTCTTCCTCTTGCTTCTAATGTATTGATAAAAAGTCTTCTTGTTTCCCTTTATTCCTGTAGCTAGTTTGAGCTCATTTTGTGCCTTTGCCTTTCTAATCTTATTCCTGCGTTGTTTGCCTATATTCATCCTTTGTCATCTGTCCTAGTTTCCATTTTTTATATGACTCCTTTTTATTTTTTAGATCATGCAAGATCTCATGGTTAAGCCAAGGTGGTCTTTTGCCACATTTTCTATCTTTCCTAACCAGCGGAATAGCTTGCTTTAGGGCCCTTTTTAGTGTCCCTTTGAAAAACTGCCAACTCTCCTCAGTCGTTTTTCCCCCTCAGTCTTGATTCCCATGGGACCTTACCTTTCAGCTCTCTGAGCTTACCAAAATCCGCCTTCCTGAAATCCATTGTCTCTATTTTGCTGTACTCTCTTCTACCCTTTCTTAGAATTGCAAACTCTATGATTTCATAATCACTTTCACCCAAGTTGCCTTTTACTTTCAAATTCTCAATGAGTTCCTCCCTATTTGTTAAAATCAAGTCTAGAACAGTTTCCCCCCTTTTTCAACCTTCTGAAATAAAGTTGTCTGCAATGCAGTCCAAGAACTTGTTGGATAGTCTGTACCCCGCTGTGTTATTTTCCCAACATATATTTGGATAGTTCAAGTCCCCCATCACCACCAAATCTTGGGCTTTGGATGATTTTGTTAGTTGTTTAAAAAAGCCTCATCCATCTCTTCCACCTGGTTAGGTGGCCTGTAGTAGACTCCTAGCATGACATCACCCTTGTTTTTTACCCCTTTTAGCCTAACCCAGAGACTCTCAACACTTCCGTCTCCTATGTCCATCTCTACCTCAGTCCAAGTGTGTACATTTTTAATATATAAGGCAACACCTCCTCCCTTTTTCCCCTGTCTATCCTTCCTGAGCAAGCTGTACCCATACACACCAACATTCCAATCATGTGTATTATCCCACCAAGTTTCAGTGATGCCAACAATGTCTTCGTTGTATTTATTTATTAGCATTTCCAGTTCTTCCTGCTTATTACCCATACTTCTCGCATTTGTATATAGGCATCTAAGGTACTGGTTTGATCTTGCCTCCCAGTTTTGCCCTGACCCTCCTTTCTCTCTGCCATTATAGCCCACACTCCCTCTTGTTTCCGACCCATCTCCCAGGTCTCCATGTTCCCCACTTACCTGTGGGCTTTGCTCCCCTGTCCCCATCGAACCTAGTTTAAAGCCCTCCTCACGAGGTTAGCCAGTCTGTGTCCAAATAGGGTCTTTACCCTCCTCGAAAGGTGAATGCCATCTCTGCCTAGCAGTCCTTCCTCGTTTAAGTGGAACCTTCAACTTTTAATCCAGGATTACTAAAATTTGTGTCTTTTAAAGAAAATGCTTATATTCTTTTAAGGATTTTTTCCCCATTAGTAGTTGATAGATCTTGATCACTTTAAGTGAAGCTGGATCAAGTTTTTTGCCTGGAAATGTACACATACACAGAGAGAGAAATAACACTGCATACACGCATGCACTTCAGAATGGCGAATGTAATCTTTTAAAAGAGATATCAAAGTGACACCGAAGCACTGACTTGTATCCAGCAGTTTTACATTTGGTTCACAAATACCCAATTAGGTTTAAATCTAAACTCACAGCACCTCAAATTTATATGTAATGGTCCATCAAAGAGCTACATTTTATTTAGAAAAGCTGGGGAGAAAAATGCTGAGGGACTTATGAGGAGAATTTCCTGGTGCCGATCCCGAGCTCTTGCTCACTGAGGAGCCAATAAAGACCAACCCAACAATATAACTGGCTAGTTCGAAGGACTAAGGGAGGAAGGAAGAAGCACTAACAGTTTTCTAGAAAACACTGAAAAATACCATTTAAAGGAAGACTTCATACCATGCAAATGATAAACAAGCACCTAAAAGGGAATCTTTAGAGGTAAATGACTAGGACTCTATCCACATTTCCTATCCAAGCCTGAAACTGTGATTGTTTCTTTAAGGTACTAAAATGTCATTTTAAAAATACAATTTATTCACTGTTGATTGCGAACAAAGAACATTTTTGTTTGTTTATCAGGGGGTGATACGGTAGTAAATTTTAACAATATTAACTGATGCCTCAGATACCAAGAAAGCAAATGTTTAAAATAAACTGCTTAGAATGCAGAAACCAAACCAAACAAAACAAAAACTCTTTTTCCCTAATTGGGGATATAATTGGAATGAATCCCCTAGGAATTTTCCCAGCTCCTTCTACATAAAACCCTATTACTGGTTGATCCCAGAACAAAGATACTTTCCTAGAGATCCCCATAACCCTAATCCATACAGCTCTATCCCTAGCGGGTACACAGGTGCTCATACAAAGTTAAGAACCCATTCTTCTTAAAGAAGCCTTAATTGATAAGACCTGGACAGACTGTGAATATAGAAACACAGAAATATGGCAGGCAAGGGACCTTTTTCGATTTTTTCAGTGGGATACAAAGAGAAGTTATTTGATTCAAACAGGAGTATAAGGTTTGTTTTGCAAAGTGGCAAAATAGAATTTATTCAGAAGCTTAAAGGATGCTTTCTCAATACTAATAGCATAAAGTAAGCCCAGATATAGTTTGGGGCCAAATCCGGTTGCTTTATATTTATATGATGAGACCAATTCAAGTCAATGGGACAACTCACATGAGTAAGGCAAGCAGTACTGGTCCCTTGATTTGACTACCAAATTCACCTCTCTGGCTTTACAAATTTCAATGGTATTATAACTAAAGCCCACATTCACCCATGTAACACCATGCAAATCTAACACAGGACTAATTAGATTTGTTCTACCAACTGGCATAATTGCACTGTAATTCCATTCAGTGTAAAACTAGTATAATGGAGAGGAGAATCAGACCCAAAATATTCAGAGCTGGATCTGCAGCTAGTGTAGATAGGTGTAGGTCCACTGACATCCCTTTATTGCTTTATTTATTTTCAGTAAAACAAAGTATTTCAGAAATATCACTGAAGCAGAATATTAGAAAACGTACATACGTCTAATGCTTTTTACACACAAACCTAAGTCACCCCCCTCTCTACCCCCAACATTTTACACCATGGCAGTTTTAAGTAGGGCATGTGAATGACGCAAGTATTGAATTGGTTATCAAAGGAAGGTATTACCTTCAACTGTTTTCCAAACGCATAGTCAAGAAAAGTACAGTGTTCGGCTATGAAATCCATGGAGCTATGTCAGTTTACACCAGCTGTGGATCTGACCCTCAGCAGGGGTGGCAGAACGGGAGTGGGGAACAGGTGGGCACAGGGGCTAGCACCCCTGCAACAGAAATATTGGGGGATGGATCTATGTCTCCATCCCACCCTCACCCCAATTCTCACAGAGGCAAGAGCGGGACCCAAATATGTTTTGGCAAGGGGGGACCAAGATCAGAACACGACCCAGAGATGGGGATAGAGCAGCCATCACGGCACATGAAATTGGGCAGGCTGTGGGGGGGGAGCAGGTAGGGCTCTCCAGCCCAGCTCAGTCCTGACTTCCAGGCATTTTGGGTCCTGGTGGAGGCACATGGCCTGTGGGAGGGACAGGAGCATGGGCACCAGTCACCGGGGCAGGGATAGGACAGGGCACTGGATGGGAGACAAGGGCACATAGGGCACCAGCCATGGAGGAACTACCAGGATGTCCCTTCTCAGCCTGGAGCTGGCTACACTCTACCCACAACCAAGTCTCAATAACTCCCCTCACTCCCCCTCCTATCCCTCAGCCCCCCATCATTCACAGGGAGCTTCTGACCCCCACCCCCGTCAGCATGTTGCATGACCAGTTGATATACCTAAAACCACATGCTTCAAATGCAACACGATTTAAACGGTTGTGTGGTTTATCTCAGCTATTGAAAAGAGAATCTGAATGGATAGTGGCTGGTGAACTTACAGCATGCAGGAACACAACCATGTGTTGATCAAGGCTGTTGCTGTTGGAACGGCAATAACACAGTGGCAACGGCAATATTCACTGCAAACAAAAACTCACAAACCTTGCTAAGGCTGAGCTGCTCACAGAGCTCCACTGACCACACACATCGGCAGATAGCAGCAGAGACAATAGGGGTCTTAATTAGTTTATTGTTTTATGACTCTCCGATGTGATGAAATACAATTCAGTTTACAATGTCGTTAAAAAATGTATCCTCAAAGGATTTTGAATTGTTTGAATAATATAATTATCAGCGTTATCACTTCCTTTTATTGTTTTGACAGCCTAGATTCTGTAACCAGCTCATCTGTGCATCTTCTAGCCAAAAAAGGAATGATAGATTCCTACCCTCCTTACATTCCTCAAACTAGATATTATTTAAAAGGGACATTACGTAGTTACTGTTTTATATTTTTTTGAATCTTGAAAGCACACAAAGAGATTTAAAAATGACATTGTATGAACAGTGGACCTAATTAAACTAGTTAGTAGCCATCAAGATAAAAGAGAAAAAAACTCCAAGATAGTTTCTTCATCTAAGCAACATCTGAAGAAGTGAGGTTCTTACCCACGAAAGCTTATGCTCCCGGTACTTCTGTTAGTCTCAAAGGCGCCACAGGACCCTCTGTTGCTTTTTACAGATTCAGACTAACACGGCTACCCCTCTGATACTTTCTTCATCTAGACCATTTAAATAGCCTAATGTAAATACCAGTTTACACCAGAATACAGATTACACACCGGTTTAGTCATGGTGAACACACAACAAAACAGACCAGTGCTCAGTCCTCTCAGGTGGTTTAGTATCAACTCTCAGCACGTGGATATGTACAAATCCCCATAACTGGATGAGCATCTATAAGGAACTTTAGTTCACACCCTCAGCTGATGTAAGATGATGTAACTCTGTTGAAGGCCATGTAAACACAATAGAGCCACATCATTTAAACCAGCTGAGGATTTGGTCCCTTGCGCAGTTTGGCAAGTTGTGAAGTCCTCATCAGATTATCCTCACTTTGTGGGTCTCCCTTTCCCTTCTCCTACATGTAGGCAAGCTGAACTCAGACTCACCAACAGATACAGACACTTTTTCAATATAGGTCTCCATTTTATTATTATTTGTTTGTTTGTTTAGCACCTGCAATGTGCTGGCCATTGAATGACAACTCCAGTTTGCACAATGAGTTCATAGACTTGTCTCCTAGCTCCATCAGCCATAATTTCTCTTGTGATGCATCATTTCTCTTGAGCAACATCCTCTACTATGGTCATACATGCCCCACCTGTTTAACATAACGTGCAATCTCTCACACAGAGATCAGTGTGAAAGTCTGTTGATTGGTGTAAATTGAGATTCTCATAACAGATCTTTGCTTCAGGTGATAACACAGGAATTGTTTCCGCACAGGATTCACCAGTGTGTACACTGCATCTGGAAGCGAGCTTTGCAGCCCAGGTCCACAACGTTGACTTGCACTAGCAAACTAAAAATAACTGTGTCTATGTTGCAGCTCAGGCTGGAGCTTGGGCTCTCAAGTCAAAGGCGACATGGGGAAGGAGCTGAGAACCCAAGCACTAGCATGAGCTGCAAAGTCAAAGCAAGCTCTATACAGTTTTTGACACACCCAGTTTGACTCTAAACTTGGTTCAGAGCTGGCAGAAATCAGGTGCATCTTGACGAGCCTTAAGGCCAGCACAAATTATATCAACAGTGTTGCTTATTTTGACAGACGTGCGTCAACAGGCCTGGTGTCGTCAGCTGCACATCAATGTAGCTTCATTGACTGCACTGGAGCAATGCCAGTTTACATCAGCTGAGGATCTGGCCCAGGGTTTCTCTATCCATTCTTTTGCCAAATATAGATGGTGCTTAACCCATGCCTTTGACCACATTCACTATGGGCCTCACTCTGAGCCCAAGCCAGACTTACAACCCTCTCAAAGAAATAAGTCAGTATTATCTTCCTTTTACACAGGAGAAACTCGGGATAGCAAAGACTGTGAGACTTATGCAGTTACACGCAAAGGCACTGGCACCTGGGCAGAGGGCCCACAGGGCACCAGCTGCCAAGGAGCCAGGTACCTGAGTTACCTCTCAGCTACATCAGTGTAAATCAGAGGTAACTGGTGTAAGTGAGAGGAGAATCAGTCCCAAAGTCTGTGGCAGAGCCAAGCCCAGAAACTGTCTCTCCTGACACCCAGCCTTGTGCCTTAGCCCGAAAACCATCCTTCCTCCACATTACACTGTGTTTCTATTCGCGTGTATGCTTTCCCACAAGGTATTCTGAAACAGTTAATTCAAATGAAGATTAGCAACTTCCACTGAATTATACTTGGATGACTCATTGAATGAAGATTATTATCAATATCACATCTGTCACAGATGAAAAACTACATATATGGATGAGCACTGTGTAATCCATTCATTGTTTTATAGACCCAGAGTCCCCCAGAGAGCAGCTCAAATCCATGTGATGTCCCTGAGTGCCGAATTTTACATTTCGATTCCTGAGTTCGCTAGATATGTGGAATCACAGCTAGGCAGACAGCTCCCTATGGGCTACACATCTGAGGAGACCCCTGTGTGGTTTGTTCCAGCAAGCACAGGGAGTAGCTTGCACTCATAAAATAGGTCACGGCAACACTTGTCTGCAGCAGCAGTACACGAATTCTGATGCACCGGGCTGAAACGTCCCACTTTGGAGGAAATCATGTCACTTCAGGACATCTGAGCCACAGCCAAGTTAGACCATCATAGCCATCTTAACATGGCTTCAGGAGCACAAGAAATTGAGCATAGGTTGTTCCTATTTTCAGAGCTATACACATGCAGAACTGAGCTCTGAACTATTTACATACACCGGGGTTATTGGCACATTAGGTGACCAGCATTCCCCCAGGAGCACTCTCCATAGTGATGGCTCCAGCTGGCAGATTGCTAACACTGGTGTCATAATTTGCTTGCTGTGTTGTTGGCTTCGAGCTGTGCAAAACTCTCTCTTTTTGCTTCATGCATTTCTCACAGTGAAAACAGCTCTTGCATAAAGTTGGAAATTTGGCCCAAGGCAAATTTTTGGACCCACATCCTGCAGGCAGAAAAACACACAGTCCAGGCTCCATATTATTTTATACTACATTGTATTGTATTTAGATTGACACAGCTGTAGGCCCATGCAAGCAAGGATGGCTCCAGCATTTTTGCCGCCCCAAGCAGCAAAAAAAAAAAAAAAAAAGCCACGATCGGTGACAGCTCTACCGCCGCCGCTTCATTCTTCGGCGGCAATTCAGTGGCATGTCCTTCCCTCCGAGAGGGACCAAGGGACCCGCCGACGAATTGCCGCCAAAGACCCAGATGTGCCCCCCCTTTCTGTTGGCCGCCCCAAGCACCTGCTTGCTGCGCTGGTGCCTGGAGCCGGCCCTGCATGCAAGACACACACGACTAGATTCTCAAGTGGTATATACTGGGGTAGCTAGCTTGACTTCAATGGAGGTAGGCCAATTTACACTAGCTGAGGATCTGGCCCAAGATAATATCTTTCCCTTGCAATGCCCCATATCAGTGATCTAACGGGAAATCCCACCGCATGACACATTCTATCTAGAGCTCAACCTTTTACTCCAATTAATTCAGCAACCCAGCAATCATGGTGCTGCTTGCATCACAGTTTTCTCTTATGAGTCAGTTCACAGAAGAAAAACCCTTTTCAGCTCTGGAAACTGCATTTTGCCATACTGAAAAATTTGGCCCCCATTTCCCAAAGTAACCGGATTTTTCATCAGTTTCATCGGGGGTGCATATTTCTGGCACAATTCCAATTCGGTCAGTCATTGGCTAGCCTGGCTCCTTTGCCGTTCCACCACCAGCATCTTTCGAGCCCTCAAGCTATAGCTGAGTAATGATAACACATTTCTTCTTCTCTGCAGGGAACTATTCTATCTTCACTATGGCCCCATTTTCACTAGGGCTGGTGAAACATTTCCCATCCAAACTGATTTTTGATGGAAAATGGGGTTTTCAACTAAACCCAATTTTCCATATAAAGTATCTGAATTCCATGGACAATTTTCATTTTTTCATTAAAAACTAAATATTGTTGATGAAGAACTACATATTTCAATTAAGATATTCTGTTGTGGTACCCAGAGGTGGATTAAGGTTTCCCTGGGGCCAGAGAAAGTTTGCATGGGCCTACAACTGTGTCAATCTTCCCCACCTCTTCCGCCTGTGGCCCCGCCCCTGTTCCACCCCTTCTGCCTCCAGCCCCACCCATTTCTGCCCCTTCCCTCAGGGTGCCCGCCCCTGTTCCACCCAAGATCCCCCCTATTCTGCCCCCCCCATTGCAGCCCCACAACCCTTTTGCTCCTTTCTGCCCCCCTCCACACTGTGGCCCCAGGCAGGGCCACCCAGAGGGGGGGGCAAATGAGGCAATTTGCCCTAGGCCCTGGGCCCGCAGGGGCCCCCACAAGAATATAGTATTCTATAATATTGCAACTTTTTTTATGGAAGGGGCCCCCAAAATTGCTTTGCCCCAGGCCCCCTGAATCTTCTGGATGGCTCTGGCCCCAAGACTGGAGAAGCTTTGTCCCCATGCCATGGCCCTGGGGCACAGTGGGGAGTGAGAGCTCCTCCAGTACTAGGGCCGTAGTGGGGTCTGGGTGCTGGGCAGGGCCGGCTCTAGGCACCAGCCGACCAAGCACGTACTTGGGGTGGCACCTCAGAAGGGGCAGCCAATGTTGGGGTGGCGGGGGGCGCTCGAGGTTTTTTTTTTGTTTTGTTTTTTTTCGGCCGGGCAGCACAGGAGTGTTTCGGCGGCGCGGCACTGGGGGGGGGAAGGGGGCTTCGGCGGCGCTGGGGGGGGAGGGGTGTTACAGCAGGGCAGCGCTCTTCTTTTTTGCCTGGGGCGGCAAAAAAATTAGAGCCAGCCCTGGTGCTGGGGCTTCCCCTGCCCAGGGGCTTCTGCTGGGGACGGAGTCGGAGTCTGCTGGGATGTAGGAGTGTTCCCCGATCCCCCAGTTTGGGATGGGGTCTGCTGTAGGGGGCTTCCCCATCCCATAGCTTTGGCTGGGGACGGGGTCAGAAGCCTCTGGGGCTGGGCTTCCCCTGTCCCACAGCTTCTGCTGAAGCAGGAGGGTGTGGAGGGGCTTCCTCTGCCCAGCACTGCTGCGGAGCAGGACCAGGGCACAGGGGCTTCCCTCACCCCACCCACCCAGCAGCCAGCAGAGGATTTTTTCTGGGGTCCCTCCAGTTTGCGGGGACCCCTGGGCTCAGGCCATGTGGGCCCAGTGGCTAATCCACTGGTGCTACCTTATGGAAGTTGTAGTTCAGTTTCCATCCTCCTCTATAGGTCGAGCTGTCCATCTGAAATGCATTTCCCATGATACACCATAGCCAGAGACTCCCATCATGCAATAGCTTCTTCTCACCATTAAAGAAGATTGGTGCAGCATGAGAGGAGTAGCCCAATTTGGATGCCGGACCTATAGAAGAGAATTGTAGCCAGGGCCGGCTCCAGGCACCAGCTTAACAAGCAGGTGCTTGGGGCGCCCAAGGGAGAGGGGCGGCACCTGCGGCAATTCGGGGGCGACAGGTCCCTCACTCCCTCCAGGAGCAAAGGACCTGACACTGAATTGCCGCCACCGATCGCGGCTTTTTTTTTTTTTTTTTGCTTGGGGTGGCAGAAATGCTGGAGCCGGCCCTGATTGTAGCATGAGGCACCCAAGCTGCAGCTCCCATGAGGCACCACAACAGCATTTCTAATCTGAAATATTTCAGTTTTCAGCCAAAATATTTCCTTTTATTTAATTTTTGCCAGTAAGTTGGAATTGTCCGTGAATTTTCATGAAACGTTTCATTATCATTGACATTTTCCATGAGGGACAAAAATCCCATATTCCAACAAGCTCTAATTTCTACCCAAATCACCAAGTTACCCAAGATATATTGTGCTGTCAGTTTTCTGCATCCTACCTTACTAGATTCTTGTGGTTCAGTTGTCCTGGGAGTCAGGAACAAATATCTCCTAAGATAATCAGGCCCCCCTCAGAAATACAAAAGTATTACTTGTGTTCTTCCACTGCCAAATCACCCTTCAAACAAGTAGATTGCCAGTGTGATCTAGCTTACATCACTGATAAGACAAAGGTTTTTTCCAATTCCAGGGCGGCACCATTTCCACTGCAATCATCTTTATCACTAACGACGAAATGTTAGTCTCTTTCTTACTAGCCACAGCTTGCCTTCCTTGAGACATTCAAGACCATAGCAGGAGAGGAAAATTCATTTAAAGATATCTCCTGTCAGTTCCCTGTTTTAGCTTATTCTAGATTTTTGATGATTTTTGCCCTTTTAAAGAGTAACCCAGGATGTTAATATGTAGACATTACAGTACACACAAACCGAAGCCTGTCCGAACAGTGACAATATGCTTTAGCACTTCTTGCAATTATTAACTGTGTGGTATTTAGTGTGAGAGCGCTTTTTTTCCTTCAAAGAGAGCACGTTTCTGTGAAAAATAACTTGGCTCTGACTGATGAGTTTTGATAATGCTTTAGAAAGAAACATCTTTGAAGATCATGTAATATTAAATTGTTAAATGTGTACATTGCTAAACCTAGCTAATCCACTCTAAAATGCAAAAATGAATTACTGAATGTCTGATGGCCTACTTTATCCTAACAATTTATCATTCCTTAATATTTATAACAAACTGACAAATTACATCTCTTTTAAATTTAATTTGTCTCCAATCATCAGAGGATCCTACACAACATTACAATAATTGCAATCTGTGTGTAAAAACTAAAGCATTGTAAAGGATAGAGTCTTAAGAGGCCTAATATTATCATCATTTTTTGGAAAGAGGTGATATTCAATTCAAAGGTAAGTTTTACATTTTTATCTTTAGCTTACAGGCATGTCTCAAATGGGATTAGGGAGCTATTCTATTAAATATAAATGGAGAAAATTTAGCAGAACACAAAAAGCTGAGTTTGAGTTAAATTTTTAGTTAATGAAATTCTGGATGGGTTCATTTTTATGTCTGTGCAGAGGCAAAGACGGCAAGATTTTACAGTACAGAAATTATGTTCTCAAAGAATTCTCAATATACTTTCAGTTTGCCCATCATCATAACTTGTGGCTATTCATAAATACTGGATAGAAAGGATAGGATACCTGATTTATAAAGGGAAGAGGGACAAAGCTCGTTGACTCAGCTGAAGTTATGCTAAAGCCCGCTTATTATTATTCTATTGATTCATCAGTAAAATTCACTTAACTAGTTTTCTGTTTTATAGCCAAATAAATTACTTAATCCACTGCAGTGGAAAACCCTTATGCTGATGAGTCTAAGTTAAAGATGTCATAACCCCGGGGGTGTCTATCACCAAGCACTCGTTCACGGCTTTTGTCCCTTGAGGCCACAGGACCGACATCAAAGGCACAGCTGGATAAACTGTATACGTTGGATCCCAAGCAAGAATTATTATAAACACTGTGAAACCACAAAGAATGTGGAAGGAATTATCATTTAGATCCAAAGAATTATGAAAATCCTTGAAGTCCCTTCACCCATTCAGGTACGCAGCGTTAACCAAGCAACCATATTATCATTGAAATTAAACAATCTTTCATGAAAGAGATTTCACAACACCTATTCTATAACACAAGAGCCAAATTCAGTGCTAACTGATGTCTCATGAAATTCCATTGCCCTCAGTTAGATCCCATGGCCTATAAGGACTGATAAAATCCACCCTTATAAAGGTTTGGAGGATGACTCAAAGACTGAGGACATTATTATTCACCCACACTGCAGTTACTATGGATTAATTATTTTTTTCTCATATATTTTATTTAGGGTTGTCGATTAATCGCAGTTTAATTGCACTGTTAAACAACAGAATACCAATTGAAATTTATTAAATATGTTGGATGTTTTTCTACATTTTCATATATATTGTATTAAGTGTTGTAATTGAAATCAATGTGTATATTATTTTTCATTATAAATATTTGCACTGTAAACATGATAAACAAAAGAAATTGTATTTTTCAATTCACCTCATACAAGTACAGTAGTGCAATCTCTTTGTCGTGAAAGTGCAACTTGCAAAAGTAGATTTTTTTTATTACATAATTGCACTCAAAACCAAAACAATGTAAAACTTCAGAGCCTACAAGTCCGCTCAGTCCTACTTCTTGTTCAGCCAATTGCTAAGACAAACAAGTTTGTTTACATTTGCAGGCGATAATGCTGCCCTCTTCTTATTTACAATGTCATCAGAAAGTGAGAACAGGCATTTGCATGGCACTGTTGTAGCCAACATCGCAAGATATTTACGTGCCAGATGCTCCCTTCATGCTTCAACCACCATTCCAGAGGACATGCGTCCATGCCAATGGTGGGTTCTGTTACAGTATTAACAGTACTTGTATTAGGTGAATTGAAAAATACTATTTCTTTTGTTTTTTTACAGTGTAAATACTGGTAATCAAAAATAAATATAAAGTGAGCACTGTACACTTTGTATTCTGTGTTGTAATTGAAATCAATATATTTGAAAATAGGGCTGTCAAGTGATTAAAAAAATTAACTGCGATTAATCATGTGATTAATCACATGGTTAAAGAATAATAGAATACCATTTATTTAAATATTTTTGAATGTTTTCTACATTTTCAAATATATTGAAATAGTATTTTTCAATTCACCTAATGCAAATAATGTAGTGCAATCGCTTTATCGTGAAAGTTAAACTTACAAATGTAGAATTATGTACAAAAACTAACTGCACTCAAAAATAAAAATAAATGTAAAACTTTAGAGCCTGTAAATCCACTCAATCCTACTTCTTGGTCAGCCAATTGCTAAAACAGACAAGTTTGTTTACATTTGCAGGAGATAACGCAGCCCTCTTCTTATTTACAATGTCACCAGAAAGTGAGAACAGGCATTTGCATGGCACTGTTGTAGCCGATGTCGCAAAATATTTATGTGCCAGATGCACTAAAGATTCATACCTCCTTCATGCTTCAACCACCATTGCAGAGGAAACGCATCCATGCCGATGATGGGTTCTGCTCGATAATGATACAAAGCAGTGGGGACAGACGTACATTCATTTTCATCATCTGAGTCAGAAACTACTGCAGAAAGTTGATTTTCTTTTTTGGTGGTTGGGCTCAGTAGTTTCTGCATCGGAGTGTTGCTCTTTTAAGACTTCTGAAAGCATGCTCCAGATCTCGTCCCTCTCAGATTTTGGAAGGCACTTCAGATTCTTAAACCTTTGGTCGAGTGCTGTAGCTATCTTTAGAAATCTCACATTGATACCTTCTTAGCATTTGAGAAATCTGCAGTGAAAGTGTTCTTAAAATGAACAACATGTGCTGGGTCATCATCCAAGATTGGTATAACATGAAATATATGGCAGAATGCAGGTAAAACAGAGCAGGAGGCATACAATTCTCCCGTAAGGAGTTCAGTCACAAATTTAATTAACACTTTTTTTTATGAGCATCATTAGCATGGAAGCATGTCCTCTAGAATGGTGGCCGAAGCATGAAGGGGCATACGAATGTTTAGCTGATCTGGCACGGGGATCTGGCACCTTGCAATGCCGGCTACAAGAGTGCTATGAAAATGCCTGGTCTCACTTTCAGGTGACATTGTAAATAAGAAGAGGGCACCATTATCTCCCGCAAATGTAAACAAACTTGTTTGTCTGACTGATTGGCTGATGAAGAAGTAGGACTGAGTGGACTTTTAGGGCATGGCTACACTTGCAGATGTAGAGTGCTGTGAGTTAAACCTGCCTTCGTAGAGGACAGCAGGGAAAGCGCTGCAGTCTGTCCACATTGACAGCTTCAAGCGCACTGGCGTAGCCACATTTGCAGCACTTGCAGCGGCATTGGGAGCCGTGCATTATGGGTAGCTATCTCAGCATGCAAGTGATTGCAACGTGCTTTTCAAATGCAGGGGGTGGGGTGGAGTGTGACAGGGAGTGTGTTGTGTGTATGTGGGGGGAGAGAGAGTGGGTTTTTGGGGTGCTGAGAGTGTGTCAGCATGCTGTCTTGTAAGTTCAGACCCCGCTCCCCTCACCACCTCCCGCCTCTCTCTCACTCACTCAGAGCAAACAGTAAATGTTTGCTTTTTCTCGGTGCTGATAAGCAGCCGGCTTCTCCGAAATGGAGCTTCGAAAGGGTATTTCTGCATTCCTGCAGCCGATTTCACAATAATGACAAGAGTGGCCATTTGACTTAAGGGGATTATGGGACATTTCCGGAGGCCGATCAGAGCGCAGTAACGCAACGCCTCGTTCACACTGGCACCATGGCGTTCCTGCGGGGGAGCAGCAAACGTTATTCCACTCGCCGCCGTGGAGTACCAGCAGCACTGTAGCTGCGGAGTCAGAGCACTCTTCGTGCCTTGCCAGTGTGGACGGGGAGTGAGCTAGTGCGTCCAGGACTCCTTTATTGCACAGTAACTCACAAGTGTAGCCAAGGCCTTAGGCACTAAAGTTTTACATTGTTTTGGTTTTTGAGTGCAGTTATATAACAAAAAAAACTATATTTGTAAGTTGCACTTTCACAATAAAGAGATTGCACTACAGTACTTGTATGAGGTGAATTGAAAAATATTTTGTTTATCATTTTTACATTGCAAATATTTGTAATAAAAATAATAATATAAAGTGAGCACTGTAAACTTTGTATTCTGTGTTGTAATTGAAATCATATATTTGAAAATGTAGAAAAACATCCAAAAATATTTAATAAATTTCAATTGGTATCCTATTGTTTAACAGTGCAATTAAAAGTGCAATTAATTTTTCTGAGTTAATCATGTGAATTCACTGCGATTAATCGACAGCCCTATTTGAAAATATAGAAAACATCCAAAAATATTTAAATAAACAGTATTCTATTATTGTTTAACAGTGCGATTAATCGCTTGACAGCCCTAATTTTATTAAAGGCCATTTGGAAAATGTCAAAATCTCTATCAAAACTGAGAATCATTTTTGTGAAAATTCTCTCAGAAATTACTTTCTGTTTTCCAACCAGTTTTTAATGTTTACTAATTAAGGACTATGGATAGTTGAGGTACAAGAAAAAATAAATTTTGAAATGAATTCCAACCGGGTCTATTTAACATAATTAAAAGAGTCTCTCTAACAGTGCATCAATATGGAACAGACTTACGGTACATATTTCCTGTTATATAAAATCATGGGAAAATTGTACAGAAAGGCCCAGATCCTCAAAGATATAACTCACTGTAGTTAGGTGCCTAAATACCTTTGAGAATCTGGGCCAAAGTTACTACTACTAGACCTGGGTGAAAATGTTTTTATTTTTTTAAATGTTGAAGTGCAAAATATTTCAACCTGCTAGCTATGAAGGATAACTTACTTGCAAGCTGCAGTAATACTCAGCTTATTACTCAGAGACATTTTACAGAAGGGTGTGAAAGAATAGGAAAAACTCAGTTATTCTAGTGGATGTGTTCTATATAAAAAACATATTAGCTCTAACAGACCAAATTCTGCTTCCCTTATTCATGTGAGTAGTCCCTTTGACTTCATTAAGCCTAACTTTATGTATAATGCAAGTAAAATTTATTCCATTCTCACATTCAGCCAAAGAGAGTGTTACCTTGGTTAGATACCACTACGCTAGTTTTAATGGCCAGGTTCTGCTACCATTGTTCAAGCTAAGCAGGGCAAGAAGTCCCACTGAAATAAATGGGAAATTAAATCAGAATCTGGCCCCTAAATATAGATTTCGGGTTATCTGCTGGGTTATAGATTTTTCTTAGAGAAAAGGCAGAAAATAAATGACAGGGTCCTGATTATGCCAAGTCTGCATCTAAGACAATTTTATATATTGTCATGGAGGGAAAGCCACTTTTCTCCTTTTATGGTAAAAAGACACACAGGCAAAATCTGTAATCGTCTTTTTTTTTCCCTACCCCCTTAACGATATGCACGATAGTCAAAGGGAAATAGAAATACGCTGACATTACTGACAGCAAAATATTGATTTTGGCATATTTTAAATGATAGATACTAAATACCACTAGCTTGTTTAAATTACATGAGAATGTACACTCCACGGTACATGAATGAAAGTAGAATGGGGTTCTAAGAGTAAAATACTCAGACAAAATTAAGGTTTATACAGCTGTGCATAAAAATGTAGCAACAAGCTTTAAGCAGCTCTCCAGTTGTGTGCCCAACAGAAAAATAACAATGGGAAAGCACACACATACCAATCAGTCTGTCCAAAAATTCGGGTATCTCTAAACAAGGAGGAGAACCGATGCACGCTGCCTGCTGGCTGGTTAAGGAAGGGATTTATTATTGAAACTCCAAAGTGGTCATGAACATGCCGAGACAAATTCTGCAAATGTTCCAAAGAGATTAAAAATGTGTTAATCTCAACATGGGGGCATCCACCTCTCTAGGGTTGAGCCACCACCCTATCTTGTTTCTCTCCCCTATTCATAGCTTAGATAGCACATATTGCCACTGGCTTCTAACATTACTTATCTCAGCTAGAGGAAGGAACTGTGAGGAAAGGGTGTATCATTAAACAGCTGAACAGGACTACCACCTCTCCCATTTCCCTTTTGCTGGATGCCTGCGCTTTTCCCCTGCAGGACTTGGAAAGGAGTATATAATGTTTTAAAATTACTGTAGCTACCAATCAGCATTTGTGGACCTCTAGGAAGCAGAGCACTTGAGTCAGATTCTTCACAAAAACTAGAGATGTCTCCCTTATTCTGTGCACTATTGCCCCTAAGGGCTGGTCCACACTAACCCCCCACTTAGGGTAACCAGATGTCCCAATTTTATAGGGACAGTCCCGATTTTGGGGTCTTTTTCTTATATAGGCTCCTATTACCTCCCACCCCCTGTCCTGATTTTCCACATTTGCTGTCTGGTCACCCTACCCCCACTTCGAACTAAGATATGCAACTTCAGCTACAGTCGAACTATCTTAGTTCAAACTTACCGCGGGTCCACGCGTGGCAGGCAGGCTCCCCCGTCGACTCCGCGTACTCCTCTCACCGAGCAAGAGTACCGGTGTCGACGGCGAGCACTTCCAGGATCGATCCGGGACCAATTTATCGCGTCTAGACAAGACACAATAAATCGATCCCAGAAGATCGATTGCTTACCACTGGACCCGGAGGTAAGTATAGACGTACCCTAAGGTGGACTTTCTTAAAAAAAATTGGAAGGTCTGGCTCTCCATATGACAGATCTGGCAACACGATTGGCTAAAGTGATTCACTTTCTTTTATCCACCTGATCCTGATAACTCTTGCTGCGACATGGTGGTGGAATAAAGAGGAGATGCTTGAACAATTGTGGAAACTCTGGGTAAAATTTTCAAAAGAGCCTAAATCCCATTGACTTTTGATTAGATTTAGGCTCCTAAGTGCCTAGGGGGATGTCTACACTGCAAAAGAACAGCAACCAAAAAACCCACAGCTGGGAGCCTGAGAACCCAGGTCAACAAAAGATTTCCACCCTCCCTTATTTTTTTTTTTTTTTTACAATTCTTTTACACTATTTCATTTCCCCCCCCCCACCCCCACCCCATCCCCATCCCCATCCCCAACTCAAACTTGAGACAGACACAGAAAGAAAGACAGTGTGAGCGGGTTGATACAGGTATCAATCCAGCCCACTGCCACCTCATGCTAGTGAGAGGCCAAGCTTTTCAGTCTTAGTTTAGGATCCTTAATAAATGGCCTGATCAGCAAAAATACTGAGGATCCAGCAGCACCCTTTGAGACCGGATGTCAAAGCCCCTGTCAACTGACTGAGGCTTAGGCTACAGGGCTAAAAATAGACTTGTAGACATTAGGGCTCAGGCTAAGTTCCAGGACCTCTCCCTGCTCCGGGTCTCAGAGTCTGGGCTGCAGCCCGATTAGGAACATCTACAGCCCCATAGTACAAGCCCAGTCAGTTGGCCCCGCCTCTGCGACTTGCTGCCGCAGGTCTTCTTTTTGCAGTGTAGATGTGCCCTACATCACTTCTGACATGGCAGTTAGCTGTTTTGGAAATTTTTATCCTTCATTCTGTTTCTCTAATTCCCCACAAATGTGTTTCTGTGGGAAATTTTGACCGAGAGTTTTAGGAATAGAAGCCTGACTTTAGACTCCTAAGTCCATATATGGGCACCTGACTGGCTTGATTTTCAAAAGCACTGAACACCAAAACAGCTCCCACTAACTTCAAAGGGCTGGATGCTCAGCATTTGTGCTTATCAAGCCATTTATTTGGTCCTAAACAGAGCCTGAAAATCTTGGCCTGTCAATGGCAGGAGGGGGCAGTGAGCTAGACCAGTTACTATATCAAGCCTCTCTCTGCCTTTCTTTCGAAATCTGTCTCAAGTTTGATTTGGAGAGAGGGGAAAAAACGAAATAGCTTTAAAAAAATGTAAACAAACAAAGGGGAGGGGGGAGGGAATCCTTTTTGTTAAGAAAAATCCTGTGTGCAAGAGATGTTGATGCTGCAGGGAACTGGGAAGGGCTGGGCTGCCTAGGGACTTCTGTTTGTGTTTGCCAGGGTCAGGCTGCCAGAGGCACTTATGGGGAGGAAGTTAGCAGCACTTAAGCATGCAAGCCGCCTGCCACGTGCCAATACAAATACAACCCACCCCCCTTTTCTTTTCTATCCTCACGCTCCATTTCCCATCTGACAGTCTCCTCTCTCCAGCCCACTGCCACAGGCACAGTACTTTTGTTTTCTATAGGGATGGTTTCCATTCATCTCTACCCCTCTCTGCCACACAAAAGAAGCCAAACTCCTTGACGGGAAGAAGGGCTTGGGCAGCAAGAGAAGGAACTGCTGAAAAATGCGGTGGGTGGGGGGAGGGGAATGCAGGCCATTTGCTCCACGCCTATGGGAAATGGCCAGCTCCAGCTGACGACAGCTAAGTAGAAGGCCAGTAGGGACTGCAGATATCTAATTATTTGCTTGCTTACTTACACCCTTATAAATGATAAAAAATAAAAGATATTGACTCAAAACCATCTAGTCAGTCTATGCAGTCATGAATCTCCTGTGGCTGATACCTCCACCTCCCACCCTGACTCCTTCCCAATCACTGTTACATTTCATGTTAAAGTAGGCCCTGGTCCTACACTGAGAACAGCCCTGTGGGACCCCCACACTGGGGCAGAACTCCACTGACATCTGTGGGGCTCCACGCGGGTGCAGGGATCCGCCTGAACAGCTCTCCGGGCTGAACCAGAGAGTAAGCCCTTGGAGGCAGGGAGTGTTTCTCACCAGGGATTAGATTCTGCCTAGTGGGTGTGTAGTGGGGGGGAAGGGAGTCAACCTCTTCACCTCCCTTGAGCACTCAGTAAGGCCCAAGCAGAAATGTAGTCCCCATGTCCAGGAGCTGATCGCTAGTTACCACCTGGGAGTGCATGGCACTCAAAGGAGGCAGGGAGGGGTACAGAGGGGTACATGGCGAAGTCATGACTCTGCCTCCCCCCTCCACCACTACATACCAGCCAGAAGAAATGTAGCAGTTTCTGTCCTCCCCAAACTCTGGGGAAGCCTTTGACGTGCTCCTTGGGGTGACTCTGGTCTGGGCAGTGCCTACAAAGCACAATCCAGCCCTATGTGTTTGTACAACGTCTGGCACAACGGGGTCATGATTCTGATTAGGGCCTTTGAATCTTCATAATAATGCAATGATAATAATAGTTTGAAGAGGGAATCTGCTTAGCATATTTTCTCCTAATTATAAATCACTATCATATTTCAAGACTTTGTTACTATGTTTACCCCCATTTCAACCTGAGATGCTAGTCAAAGTGCAGGGCCCTGTAGCTTGTTCCAGCTGGGGGTAGACATTGGTGATGGAGTCTGGTTTGTTCTTTGATGCAATCTTATTTATTTAGAGGGAATGTACAAAGTCCTGCTTCTCCAAATGCAGGAGGAACCAAAACCAGGGGAGAGCATCTTTGCTTATCACCCCAAATCACTTTAGCCAGCACCAGAAACCCTCTCTCCGGGTTCTTTTGGGGCTATTCACTATGCTTGTTCAGGATGTCCTTCTGTTTGTCTCAGTCTCTCTCAGCCACCCATGGGGAGTACGGCCCCGGGGGAAGGGGTAGCACTGGGGCATCAGTACAAGTATAGGACTATTGTATAGAATACTGGCACCACTCTCCACAGGCGATGGTGATTGTAGCTGATATCTCACCCCTGGGTGTAACCAAGGCTACAAGGGAGCAGTTCCTGCATGCATTTGCCTGCAGGCTACATCCATATGCTGTTAGCGTGTGTGCTGCAAGGGTGCCTGCTGAAGTAATTACCGAGTGGCATGGCAAAATGTCCTACCACAGGGGAAGAAACAATGCAGCCCTCCTCAGAAACCTTTGTCAGGGGATTTCAGATTACTTCCATGAAAGTTTCTTAGAGATCTCTATGAAGGATTCACGGGACATCCCGGTGTGCATAAACAAACTATTTCGCAGGGCCCCCTCTGCCTAGCTGTACAGGGAATGGGAAGCAGATAACAACTGTACCTGTATTGGTTATTTCACTAACTCTTCTAGCCTGATTAAAAAAGTAGTGCATGAGAAGATGTATCCCTGCAGTATTGAAGAAAACAGTACTTACCAGCAGTTCCATCGCCTAGGAGTGGCTATACTGCTCAGGAGTCAAAAAAGGGTCCTGGTTGTCATGCTACCAGATCTCCTTCTTGCTTGTCCTCCATCCTCATCCTCATCCTCCTCTTTCTCGTCCAGCACCTCGTCTTCAGGGTTCATTCAGGTGGCCTGTGACTCCAGCCCCCACCCGAAGTATCCACGGGGCTCTTGGCAGGGGAGGTGGGGTTGCCGCAGAAGCAGGATGTCTGCGGCTCTGCACCAGAGCGACTATTTGCCTCCCTTGCTTTCTAGTATGCCTGCTGCAACAATTTGATCTTTATGCAGCACTGCTGTGTGTCCCTGTTGTAGCCCTTCTCCTCTATGCCCCGAGCAATCTGACTGTAGATGTCAAAGTTCCTACAACTGGATCAGAGCTGTGACTGACTGCACAGCCTCCTCTCCCCACAGACCCAGATCCACCACCTCGGGTGTACCCCGGCAGGAGTGCATTTGGTGCATGGAGCCGTCATGTCAGCTGGGCAGTTGCTATTTTAGCTTTCCATGCCGAACAAACAGGAAGAGCAATTTCAAAAGTTCCCAGAGCTTTAAAAGGAGAGGAGTGTCTACCTGTGTACCTGGCTGCAAGACAGCGGAGTTCAAAACGGTGACCAGAGCGGTTACGGTGGGCATTGTGGGACACCTCTTGAAAGCCACTTAGGTCAACGTAAGCAAAACAGTGTCTATATTGACACTGCATTGCCCTAACTATGTTGTCCTAAGCGCTATGCCTCTTGTAGAGGTAGCTTTACTAGGTCGGCATAGTAGGCAAGTTAAAGCGGTGGGAGGAGCATTGTAGTGTAGACACCTCCATAGTTAGGTTGACGTAAGTTGTCTTACGTTGACCTAACTCTGTAGTGTAGACTAGGGCTCAGTTTCTTGTCTGCACTTCTGCTTGCCTTTTTCACACACACACACACACACCACCCCCTGGTCAAAATACCCAGTGGAACTCTCTACACACATAGAGCTAGTTTCCGGGCAGACTCCACTATTCCTTATTTTAGGTGTGGCCCCTTAACTTTCTCTTACAACTAACTTCACACCCATCAGTTTCAATGAGGTTTTAACTCAGCCCATAACAAGGTTTAACTCAGCTCATAACATTACAATCAAAGGCTGTATCAGTCTGTCTATGATCCCCCTGAGAATGTTCTCAGCAATCAAGTGAAGGGTTGAAACAATTATCTTGCTTTCAGCCTCCTGTCTACTAGGGCCCTGATCCAGCAAAGCACTTAAGCACAGAAGTAGCCCCATTAGCTTCAATAGGACTAATCATGTGCTTAAAATTAAGCATGTTGGCTGGACCAGGGCTTAGCTCTCTAACCCACTCAGATGCTCAAGAAGTATTTGGATATCATGCATATTACCAGCAACACTGTTAGCTCTTCCCTTTCTGGAAGCAGCTTTCTGCCATATTTGTTAGCTGATGGTGGTGATACTTCTTTTCTTCCCCAATAGCTTTTTAAGTAAGAGGTTGCTAACTGCACCCTGTTTCATCAAAGGTCATTGGGAAGATGACTGCCAAACATATAAGAAATCTCTCATATCTATTTCCTTACCAGATACGTTTCAGTCTGGCTTCTGATTAGGTAGCATTCAGACTGTCTCTCTTATTTTACTCAGTACATCCAGGGGTTGTTTGGGATCCTCCTGTTGCCATTGCTGCTTCCAGTTATCTATCTTGAGTCTGATTCTTTCAGCACACATCTGTTTTTTCTGGGCAGGTATTATGGATAACTATGAGCTCCATTGTCTGATATATAGTGACAACTCTTCTCAGTCTCTGCAATAACATTTCCACAACAGGACACAGCAACTCTTTAAATTGACAAGATTGAGCAGATGCTGGTTTGGTCCTTTCCTAAACAGATCACTGTTCCGCCCCAGCCCCCACCCTATTTTATTGGTTTGGGTATTTCTCTTTCCCAACGTTTGTAATTTTGAAGACATCTTTGACTCTAGGTTTTCTTCTGAGGCTCACGTTAATCAGATTGCCTATTTTGCTGCCATCTTAGGCATCTATCAAGTTTGTGACCCATTATATCCTTCCAAGACTCTTGTGCATATCTTTTATGATGACCGCATGGGATTACAGCAATTCATAATTTATAAATCTCCCAACTACTTCCCTCTAGTAATAGCAGTTTCTGTAATCTCTAGCACCAGAAAACTCACTACAGCTGGAATCTGCTAAACTTAGAATCCTTCCCTGGCTTGTAGTAAAGAAGTAAATTGACTTATTTTTATCCTTAAGGCTTTGTATAGCCTTGCTCCTTCATACCAATGAGAGCTACTTAATTTATAGCTCCTAAGGTGAGCTATAATCTCTCTAAGGCTGAAGGGCATTGACTGCTTCTCAAATAACAATGGTATCATTTTGTTTTAGAATTAAGGTCCTTTCTATAGTTGCCTGTCATTTACATAACCTCTATCACAGGTCAGACTGTCTGCCCCTCATTTTCAGATGATGAGAGCCACATTACCCACATTTGATGATGCAAGTCAAGTGCTTGTGCATCCAACTACCCGATGGCGTGTGTGCAAATGTAGGTTTTACGAATGCAAATGGTGCACAGTAACAACCAAATGTGAAATTTTAGAGGCTCATATTTGAATATGTGGCCTCTGACCTTTTGAGACCGAACTGTGAGAATGAGGATTTTCACTTCATCGCATTTTTTCAGGAAAAAAATATTTTTCTTTAACAATTTTCAATCCCAATTAAAATATCAGCAATGTGAGCCAAGTGCCTTTATTCTTCAAGCAGCAGTGTTCACAGTTTTGCTAGCATTACAAGTAAAAGAATGGTACTGTATTTGTGAATGATTATCATTTGTATTACAATAGCACTTAGGAGCCCCAGCTGAGGCCAGGATCCCATCGTACTAGTCACTCTATACATACATAGGAAGAGGCAATCCTTGCCCCAAAGATCTTACAATCTAAACAAGGGTGTCTCTGGAAAAAGAGGTGAAGTGACTTGGCAAAGGTCATTCAATATGTCAGTAGAAGAGCCAAAATATAAACTGCAGGTCTCCTGAGACCCAGTCCTGTTCCCTATTACCTGGACCACAATGCCTGTCTGTGAGAAGTGGGGACGCCTCTCTTTAGAGGAGGATCTGTCTTTCCCAGTATTCAGCAAGATATATCCAGGTTCTACATCTGCCACCCACTGTCTCCTGGCAACCGACATTGCAGCTTTGAAATTCCTAACCAAACAGTGACTGTGTTGTCAAAGATATATGTCAGAACTAGTGGGTGGATCAGCTCTTGTTATCTCATTACAATGGCTGAGAAAATGTGCCATTGGCATGCCTTCATGTTATCTGGTGTCGACAACCACTGCACCATCCTGAGAGAGAGGGCAGCGGGTGTTCCAGTCCAAGCCTGTCCAGTGGGCCAGTGGCTTTACCCACACCTCATGGAGAGGATAGCACAGGTAGGGTGCTAGCGTGGCCAAATCTTGGTATTCCCTGAGCACAAGCAGTCCAATTGTGGCTGGCCCATCCTTTGGGGGCGGAAAGAGTAAGAGGATCCTTGTGCCTGTTCCCTCCTTGAAACAACTGTGAGGTGACCAGGCAAAACATGGCCCTTTGTCTCACATGACTGTCTATCACTAAGGTCTAAAAAGCATAATCCCCAAGCCTTCATAATTCTCCTGTCCACTGCACGGCCCCGGTCAAGACTGCCAGGATCCCATCTTTAAGCCGCATTGTCTCTGTACTCCACTGACCAGCCCAGCACCTTCTGCACCGTTGAATGGGATTTCTCCTGGTGATTAAATAAGTGTCTTTACCTTGAGTGTGCACCATCAATACCCAAAGCAAGGGTTTGTACACTGACAATGCCATATTTCATACACTACTGGATTATCCATGGCTTCTTAATATTCTATAGATTATAAAGGATTGTCATGCAGCAATCATGGCCCAACCCTGCCTTCCAACACCACCTGTAATGTCTGCCAATGAGCCTGTGTCTCAAGGATCGGACTCCTCAGTCACCAAAGGACCCATGAAAAATAAAACCCGTGAAAGAGATCATCCTCGATCTCAAGGGATCGCTGATAGTACAGTGCCTAGCACAATGGGGCTCTGATCTCTGTTGGGACCTCTAGGTGCTACCACACTATGTATGCTAACTAATAATAATAAAGAAAGGGGACTATAGAAAACACACACACTAAACCTGTGGGCACATTAGTACTTCCTATAGTGCTCATCGCTCTCTGCTAGAGCTATAGATTCAGAGCAGCCTGCCCCTGTGCCAGCTCAAGCACGAGATACAGCATCTGAGCAGGTGGAATTCCATTCCTCGGTATGCTTGAGCGACCCTGTGAGCAGTAGAAAGCCCTCAATGACTCCCAATATTGCAGCAGGGTGATGGGCGAACACCACTCTGTAGCTGACACCTGTTCAGTGGAGTCTTGCGGAAAGCCTGACATCTGGGAGGATCTGTGACTTGTTTTCCTTTCATTTCCTCAGTCACTGTGATTGAAGCTCACTTTTAGTTTTAATTCGGCAATGCCAAAAAATGCCCGTGGGCAGTAGGATTCCACACACTGCTCCTCTCCCCTTTGCTGCCTCTGGGTTAGTACTCCCTACGATGGCAATTATTGGTGCTGAGGAAGTAACAGTAGAGTCCACCAGCAGAATCTTCAGTGACAGAAAGCGATGAGGCATCCACCCCCTGTTTCTTTTCCCTTAACAACAGGCCCGTTGGGACTCTGAGCCTGTTTCATTCCCTAATTTTAATTACTTCACACTTTTTTTCCTCAGGAGCTTTTTTCACCTTGTTTTCAGGGATATTTTCCTACCCAGTTCACCTTGCCTCCCATAAAAGAAAATGAGTCAGGCCCAGAAAGGATGTGACAATATTCACAGACTGGTTTGTTTTTGTTTTTTGTTTTCAGTATTCAGCCAGCTCGGGGCCACTTTGACATTAATAAGACAATATCTTAACTCGTTAAACACATGCCGGTTTTACACCATTTGCAGACATGCGACATTTATTTTTGTTCCACATGGGAATTCAGTCCACACGGAACCCTGTTTTATCAGGCCAGTCCCATGGGACTTGTATTTGGAGGTGGGTGAAAGAGGGGGAGAAACCACAGCTCCTTTTGAATTAAATTGATTGATCCATCACCATCTATGGAGGGAAGGAGAGGAAAGTTGCCTTTGTTCAATGATGGGGTCTGGGTTTTCCATCTGAAGCCTGGGGTTTCTGTTGCAAATAGTTTGGGCTGTCTTTAGGTTGAGTCTCTTGCATGATTATTTTGCATTAATATGTTGGTCAGTGCTTTCATGCTGTGTCTGCAGGGTATTCGGTTTAAATTGTAATAGCCGGCTTCCTTCTTTTTCACTTATCTAAATCTTCTTCTTTTCTTCCCTGAGAATAACCAGATTTAGCTGTCACTGTGTGTTCCTATCCAGCAACACAGGAGCTCTCATCAGCTCTGTCTGTCTGCCCTGAAACCTGCACACAGAATGCCACGAGCTGCCGCCGACTGCAGTTACACGCCTCAGAAAGTGCTTTTCTTTACAGTCAATCTGCAGTGCCCTCCGGATAGGTTTTCTTCTAAATTCACTTTGGCAAAGAGAAATATCATCCGCTGTCATAATGAGACACTCTGGTGCATCAGCAATTCTGGCTTGGAAAAAAAGTAACGAATAGTGACATTTAAAACAGTGGTTGGAAAAGCAAATGCCAGTATCTTCATTTGCCTAAGTATTAATTGCTTGATGGGATGGCTAGTTAACAAGAATTGGCTGTAAGTGTGTATTTGGGAAAGGTCTGGAATAGTCATTAACCTGGGAGGTAATGTGTCCGATCCTTTGGAATTGGTAGAACCTTTTTTATATGATGAATAAGACTTTCAGTAATCTTCATCATTTTGACTTGGGTGTCTAGGTGCAGGCCTGAGGCTGGGTTACTTTAAGGGAACTGTGTTGTTGACTTCTAAGTAACCAGTGAGGTATATTAGAAGCTGTTTTATGCTGGCTTGGTAAATCTAAGTATTGGAATATCCACTAGCTTTGGGGATTGACTGACCCATTCTTTGCAATTCACCCTAATTGAGTGACTCAGATGGCTCCCCTGGGATTCCGGTCACAAGCTGTCACACTGTATGCCTTCTGAGGTACATTTGAGACTCTCCCCCTCATTAAATAACTTCAGTCAATCATGAACATAAGTTTTCCTAAATGCACCTTGTGCCTTTGTAGATGAGATCTGTGATTTCAAGAGCAAGATCATCTTCGGGGGGGGGAGGAGAGAGGGGGTCCATCTCTCCCTTCCTTTTGCTCTCTCCTCTCAAATACAATGTAAAAAGACAAGAAGGATCAGGAACATCAGTTCAAGTAGCAACAAGGTCATCAGAGTTTTCCCCCCCACCAACCCAGCCGCAACAGGTTTACTTTCGACTAACCATACATTTAGTTCTAGCAGGAGGATTTCCTCTGCCCCCTCAATGGGTATCTATCCCTTCACAGAGTGTTCATTTTAGACTCGCACCAAGGAAAAGAGAACCAGAGCCCCTCTATTGCCGAGTTGGTTTTGCTAACAGTAAAGACAACTGCTCGAAGTTAATCGTCTCTCTGCTCGTTGTGAAAGCCTTTCATTCATATTAAGACACAGCATTTATTGATAATTTGTTTGTATCTGAGCAAGCAAAGCCCTGCAATTAAATGCCAGGGTTTGTTTTCTTGGAATACACCACTTTGATTCATTTTTTTAAAATGTTCTATACGATTAGCTATCTCTGGAGGAAGTATCAGAAATGTCCCCTTTCGCTACCAGTCACCAGTGATGAGTATGTGCTGCAAAAAAAAAAAGGTCATCAAGCATTTGCTAGAGTTTTAAAATGTTTGCACTCCTCTATGTGTTTGCTTTTCACAAACATTTGAGCAATTCTGCAACTTATGGGTAGACCCTTGTGCCCTGGTGAAGCCATAGAAGTTCCACACACAGGCCCATGGGTCCATCCAAGTGGTACAACTTTCAAAAGAGGGACCTTATTGGCATGAATATTCAGAAAGCGCAAGTTTCAAAGTATCATGTGCGTGAATTCAGGGAAACTGAATTTTAAATATGCACTTACAAGTTTTTGCACTGTTGGTGCATATGTACCCAGAGAAACAATACAATGTGACTTACCTAACCAATCATGTCTAAAAAACACAGTTTGAATTTAGAATATCAAGTACTGAGTACTTCTGTCAATACATGGAGTTAAAAATTGTGGGAAAAACCATCAAATTCTGTCAACATAAACTTGAGGAAACCATAATCTGCTTACATATATTCAGCAAGCAGAAAGAGAGGGTAAGGACCCAGTGAAGTAAATGGGAGTCATTCCACTGATTTCAATGGGTTTTGAATCAAGCCCTAAATTCGTTGGATAAACTATTTGTCTGAGAATTGTTCATTCATCTCTAATAGGGACACATCATAATTTAGATATAATAAACCAGGCACAAAAAAAGACCCGTATTCTTCCCTGAAAGCATAGGGCTCAATCCTTAGGTGCATCAAAACTGTGATCAGTGCAACTTGGGTAGGCATGGTGAAAAGTAGCCCCTCTGTAGACTGTACGGTTGGACTCATAATGAAGACATCTGGTTTTACAGACTGCCAGATGTGAAGAAAGGTCCAAATAAAAGCTTCTAAACTCTAAAATAGGTCTCTGTAAAATTTATTGCACATAATGGTGTGGTATTGAATAAAGATGTTATTGGCATTAATTTGGGATGATCCAGGTAACTCACTCATTGTTTTCACTATTGATAAGATTTAGCAGAACAACTCTCTTTTCCAGACAACTATTTGCTCTCCAAAAGGGTTGGGTTCAGTAAGGTGTGTGACATCCTGAACACAACTCGGTGTGCCATGTTAGCTGAAGAGTATAACCATCCAACATGCTAGCCCTTTGGAGATGGCTGACATGTATACGATTCATTCTCTTAAGCATTCATTTGGGACCAGGCTGTTCCACCCTTATGTACATAGAGTAGTATTTTACTCCAGGATTAGAACTATTGTTTTCCATGGTGCTTCTCCCAGGGTAATGCAATGCTCAACATAATTAAAGGTAGGGCACATATATTTTAATTTTATATATATATTTTGATTCTGAGATCACAACAGTACACACAGGAATAACTGTGTTGATGGAGTAACATTAGTATAAAATCAGTATTAGTGAGATAAGAATCAGCCTGTATATGTTTTAATAACCAGAACTCTCTCCATTTTTCCTCGGCAATGTTCTGGCGCAGTCCACTAGGTCAAAACGGGCCAGGTTTCTGAGCCCATAAGCATCTGTAAACTGGAAGAGTTATATACACAGAGCATGCTGCTCTTCTCCTCTGCAAAAGTTTAATTCGGTGGTAACAATCAAAGAAAGAGGTCCTTTTTAATGAACAGTCCTCTCTGCCTGCGTATGAGAATTTTAATTTTTCTCATTTCCACCAGATGCTGCAAATCATTTCTATACTGTTCCCCAGTGGGTAGAAGCAAGCTCTGTATCTGGATCCTTGCACATTCCTATTGTATGCAAAAAGATTGATGGGATCAGTAGAAGACTTATCCAGGGAAAAAGAAGGTAGCATTAGTAAAACTCTCTCTTTCTCTACCTCCACCATTAAGGCATTTACTGGGAATGCATATATATTGCTTTTTCAATTGTCACTAACGCCAGAAAGTAATGAGTCCAGCATCAAACACCTTGCTCCAGATCAGTCTCACTAAGTCCCCCTGATATATGTCTTACACTTGTATTATTCCAGCTTCTCTTCAGCTGGCTGTTTGGGGACATTTAAATAACAGTTGAGGCATTTATTAAGGACTTTTGTTTTATACTTCTGACAGGGGGGTTTCCATAAACAGCTCATGCAACTCTTAGAAGAGGAAACAGTACGTTTAAAAGTAACCCAAAACTGGAAATATATACAACCTATGGGAGAAATAATAAATAAACCATTTCATAAATGGCTACCAATGCTTACTGTGCAACGCGGAGCTACTCAACTCATGGCTAAAATTTCATCATACTCTTCACTTCTGAATACCAAGATCATAAATTATATTAGAGATCACTAAACATCCCAACATGACTAGTCAAGGGTTACAATTGGCATCAGATTAGCCCATAGCCTGATCTTTTATTATTATCCAGAACTATTATGAGCAATTGACACAAGAGTGTTCAAATGGAAATTATGCTGCCATTCCCTCTATAATAATTAACTGTGTATCTAGTGTAGGGGTAGCTTGGAAACAAAAAAATCTGTTCTGTGACAAATGTCAACGTTTCAACAATTGTTTTCATTCCTCATCAGAATGAAAACTAGACTTCTCAAAAATTGTCATGAAAAAATGAGAGAGAGTGAACGTGCATGCACCATCTCAGAATAGCCAATAGCTCAGTGGCGTGGCCCTCATCCAGGAGGTGGAAGACCCAGGTTTACGTCCCTGCTTTGCCTGATTCAGAGCAGGGATTTCAACCTGGGTCTCTCATATACCAGGTAAGGGGGCCTAACCATTGGGCTATGGGCTATTCTGGAGTGCCACGCTCTCTCATTCCAGAAATTCCATCCTGGACCTAAGAAACCATCTTAATGAAAGTTTTGTCAAAACAGACGTGTTTCCATTAAGTTTCAGTTTCAACTAATCAGTATTTTCCGACTAAAAAACATTTAAGCAAAAAATTCCTGACCTGCTCTAATCCAGTAATTGTACATTTACAAAGAAACTCCCTGTTCATTGCTTATCTTTTCTCCCTCAGTCTGACTCCATATAGTCAAAATGGAAGTCTCACACCATCTGACCAAGGTTAGCTGGTTCTAAATATTAAATGATCAACCAGAACATGTTGCTAGCAGGAGCTCTGTCCCATTTGCACAGCAGCATGTGATGGTAAGGTGGCGACAAGCCAACATCCCCACATTTTTGAGTGTCATACCCTGACAAATCCAAATAGGCTGCATTAGCACAATCCAGGTCTTCATCACATCACAGCTGCAACTCCTATAAGAATGTTTAGAAATTCTCTAAGTATTAGTGTTGAACTGGTGCAGTTCCAGTGGCAATCACAATAGTGGGGCCACTAATGCAGACCAGTCACAGGTATTTTTACCACTACATTGTCTAACCCTACTCAGTGCAGGTCATGGTCTTTGCAAACACTCCTGCTACGTAGCATAGGCAGAGCTGCACCTTTCCTGCCCATCTAGTATGTGAAAATCTATCCCACATTCTCACGTTGACAGATGCTCACTATGAAAGGGGATTTGGCTAGATACTGGAGGTTTTAATCAGTCTCCATAGAAATTTTACACTACCTATTTGCAGCACTTGGGTGGTTTTATGGTGATACATTTAATAATTTTGTTCATTTGCTTCCAGTAATTTCCTATTCATGAATAATAAGCAATTCAAGCCAATCCAATGTTTCTATAATTAATATTTCAAAATATTTCCCAATTTGAGCTTATCTAGTTCAATTTTAACTGCAATGAACTCCAATTAACAAAAAGGTAACAAATAGTGAAATCAGACAGAAAAGCAAACCCCCTAAATATTTATCAGAAAAGTATTTCAAAGCATCATCAGTGGTCCACATTTTAAGGCCTTTAATGATAAAGTATCTGATAGAAAGAAAATGTTCTCGGGTCACACTTTCCTTTTCCACAATTCCTATGTATGTGTGTCAGATGTGTAGTTCCTCTCTAGTTCACAAAAAAAAATATCCTCATTTAATTATATATGTAATCGTCATTCAAGGCATATGGATGATATATCTGAATTCTATTCGGATATGCTGGCATGATGATTCTTTTTCTTAGAACAAATTCCGGCACACCTCCCAATGATTTATTCAAAATATCTATTAATTCAGCAGTAAGAATTCCAAATGCAGTGAAAAATAAAAAGCCCCAAATCCCTTAGGTGCCAATAAAGCCAAAGTAAAATTAAGCAAATCTTGCATTACCCATGTAGCCATACGTAGTGCGAGATTTAAAGCTGGAAAATGAAGGGAGTAGGAAAGAAAAAGAAATTTGCAGAAGAGAAAGTAAACCTAAGGGCCTGGTCCAAACTCCGCGAAAGTCAAAGGAATTTTTAAGAAGCAAAGATCTAGTAGAGCGCAAATAGGCTTGGTCAGTTTTCATTCACCCGTCACAGCAGCTATGAACCACACGGCTTTACCTAAAGTGCCAGGCTCGGACATTGTAAGGTACAAGACAATGTGAAATGACTGTATCTGTTGGTTAACATGGCCTGCTCCTACCCATAGCTCAACTCTTGTCTCCATCCACTCCCCTTCGCTAGAGCCCAAGCAGGGCTCTGTACCGATTGTAGGGTGACCAGACAGCAAGTGTGAAAAATCGGGATGGGGGTGGGGGGTAATAGGAGCCTATATAAGAAAAAGACCCAAAAATCAGGACTGTTCCTATAAAATCAGAACATCTGGTCACCCTGACTGATTGCTCCCTTTATTTCTTCCTCCCATTCCTGACTCAGGCTACATCTACACTGCAACTGGGGATGTGATTTGCAGTCAAGTAGATGTACCTGTGCTAGCTTTATTCTAGGTAGCTCACCAAACGTGTTAGCATGATCTTGCAATGCGAGGCTGACACTTTTAGCGAGCTAGCTAAAGTAAAACTAGCATCAAGGGTACGTCCACACAAGCTGCATGTTAAACCTCCAGTTGCAGTGTAGAAGTAGCTTAAGTTCCTTGTTTTACTCTGTCTTGTATGATTGGAGCAGTGTCCTCTGTGCTTCAGATCACATGCACAGACACCCCAGCATTCCACCTATAAAAACTGCACCCTCCTCTATTCTGCATTGCATTGCTCTGTACCCTTCATGCCTTTAGCCTATAAGGTCCTTAGGGCAAGGATTTTACTGTTATTTCGCTACATGTCAGCCACTGACCAATGCTTAATAACTTGAACGGCAGCTGAAGCCAATATACAGATTTATTATCAATTACAAAGCAATTTTTCATGCCCCAACCTCAAAAATTACAAAAAGGATGTTCCATGCAGTAAAGGGTACAGCTGGCCAAAAAATGTTCATTTAAAATGTTTTTTCCATCACAAAATGCTGCTTCGTTAAAATCAAAACATTCCAATGGTTTGATTAAACCCTTGATGGGTCTACAGTTAGTGGGTCTACAGTGGAGCCAGGACCCAGCTGTCAAGCTTCTCAGTAGCTGCTACAGAGCTAGGATGCTGTTTTTAAAAAATGCCACTCCCAAGGAAAATTTTGCATATCTGACTTTTCATTCCAGTTCAGAACAACCATTTTTTCCTTCTTCCAGAAATGCAAAATTTTCCGTGGGAGGGACAGACCATTTCCACATAGCTCTAGTAAAGTGTAAAGCAAAAAGCTCCTCTGTTGGCGAATTCTGGTGAACAGACCCCTTAAAACCAGCCTTTTACACTTGGTCATTTTCTCTCTTCTCTTTGCAGTCCCATAATCTTACCATATTTTTCTCCCAGGAAATGCTTCTATATCAGGGCCCCGATTCAGTGACTTAAGCATGCGCCTAACTTTCAGCATGTGAGTGACTTCAGTGGGTATACTGAAAGTCAGGCATAAGCTTATGTACTTTGGTGAATTAGGACCCAGATACCGGCAGAATTACTAATGCATATATTCTCAGACAGAGCCCTCGCTCTATACAAAACAGGTACAAGAAAAGCTTTGTGCTTTATGTTAGAATCATAGAATCATAGAATATCAGAGTTGGAAGGGACCTCAAGAGGTCATCTAGTCCAACCCCCTGCTCAAAGCAGGACCAATTCCCAGCTAAATCATCCCAGCCAGGGCTTTGTCAAGCCGGGCCTTAAAAACCTCCAAGGAAGGAGACTCCACCACCTCCCTAGGTAATGCATTCCAGTGTTTCACCACCCTCCTAGTGAAATAGTTTTTCCTGATATCCAACCTGGACTTCCCCCACCGCAACTTGAGACCATTGCTCCTTGTTCTGTCATCTGCCACCACTGAGAACAGCCGAGCTCCATCCTCTTTGGAACCCCCCTTCAGGTAGTTGAAGGCTGCTATCAAATCCCCCCTCATTCTTCTCTTCTGGAGACTAAACAATCCTAGTTCTCTCAGCCTCTCCTCATAAGTCATATGCTCCAGACCCCTAATCATTTTTGTTGCCCTCCGCTGGACTCTTTCCAATTTTTCTACATCCTTCTTGTAGTGTGGGGCCCAAAACTGGACACAGTATTCCAGATGAGGCCTCACCAATGTCGAATAAAGGGGAACGATCACGTTCCTCGATCTGCTGGCAATGCCCCTACTTATACAGCCCAAAATGCCGTTAGCCTTCTTGGCAACAAGAGCACACTGTTGACTCATATCCAGCTTCTCGTCCACTGTGACCCCTAGGTCCTTTTCAGCAGAACTGCTACTTAGCCATTCGGTCCCTAGTCTGTAGCAGTGCATGGGATTCTTCCGTCCTAAGTGCAGGACTCTGCACTTGTCCTTGTTGAACCTCATCAGGTTTTTTTCTGCCCAATCCTCTAATTTGTCTAGGTCCCTCTGTATCCGATCCCTACCCTCTAGTGTATCTACCACGCCTCCTAGTTTAGTGTCATCTGCAAACTTGCTGAGAGTGCAGTCCACACCATCCTCCAGATCATTAATAAAGATATTAAACAAAACCGGCCCCAGGACCGACCCTTGGGGCACTCCACTTGAAACCGGCTGCCAACTAGACATGGAGCCATTGATCACTACCCGTTGAGCCCGACGATCTAGCCAGCTTTCTATCCACCTTACAGTCCATTCATCCAGCCCATACTTCTTTAATTTGGTGACAAGAATACTGTGGGAGACAGTATCAAAAGCTTTGCTAAAGTCAAGAAATAACACATCCACTGCTTTCCCCTCATCCACAGAGCCAGTTATCTCATCATAGAAGGCAATTAGGTTAGTCAGGCACGACTTCCCCTTCGTGAATCCATGCTGACTGTTCCTGATCACTTTCCTTTCCTCTAAATGTTTCATAATTGATTCCTTGAGGACCTGCTCCATAATGTTTCCTGTTCTTTTTGGTGAAAGGTGTCCCATAATTATTGCTGGGCATGCAAATAGCATGGGACACTATAAGTAATGGTTGCTGAGGCAGTACTTTTGATTCGGGTCTTTTCTTTTTATTATTTATTGCTGTCTTTAAAAGTCTCCATTAACATTAATTAGGCCAACAGAGCTGCTGACTGATACACACAGTATGGTAATGATCCAAGTGAAATCACTGCTTCAGGAGTTCTTTCCAATAGTATTTTTTCTTTTGGAGTATGCAAGACAGGCCAGGGCAGGTGTATGAGAGAAACCAGCAGCCCCAAATGTGCAATCCTTCCTCACTCTGTTAAGCAGTAGTGCTTTCAGTGGGGCTAGTTGCATCAGTAAATGCTCACAAATGGGAGGGTGGGAACAGGACAGCGTGGGTTAGCTGATGTTCCAGGTAGCACATTTAAATGCTTCTTATTCTTAAACAGAGTCCAAAAGGCGACTGACAAAAACCTGGACTTAATCACAAAGACACTTTACATTTTCTCAACAATAATTCCAGATACCAAACAAGGAAGAGAGGTGGTGTGCATGTGTGTGTATACTGAGCCACAAAGTAACCCTATGAAGTAGTGGGTTTGCAGAAATTTTTTTAAATTTTTATTCATTATTATCTCCAGATCCCCCAAGACCATTTACGTGGGCTTTGCAAGGGACTATGTTGAAGCAATCGTGCCCCTGTGAGGAGCTATGGGAATTTTAAAGCTGTGACATCATGATCCATATGTTTAGTTTTATAAGAATCTAAACAAGCAATGAAAGAAATGAACAAGATCTGTTTCCTGATAGAAATGGATTCTTCACAGTTATCTACTATGAAGAGTCCCATATGGTCCATCATTTAAATGGACCATATGGGAACTTGCTGAAGGAAGAAAGGATGGCATAGGTGCTGGAACGGTTCTGCCGCACCCCCTGGTTTACAGTTTGGTTCAATGGCTCTCAGCACCCCCACTATACAAATTGTTCCAGCACCCCAGAAGGATGGCCCCATTCTGCTTATCTGCTCTGCCTCTTAGCTGCCTCCAGCAGACTTCAAAGGCCACACTTCTGGATCTTTCTCCCCAGCTCCCCATGACATGAGAGTATGACTTCTCCTACCAGATACCAATACTGCCAACCACACACATTCAAAAAACACGTGTCAGCTCCCAAAAAATCTGAGATTGGTTTAAAAGTCAACCAATCTTTAAAAATAGTAAATGTGGGGATTTTTTTAATTATTTGGCCTTCTGGCTTTTGAGCCTTTCAGGTGCACTCAGATAGTATTTTCAAACTTTTCTCCACAAGCATCAGGGCTAAAAACTTACTTTTAAAAAAAAATGAAAGCTCACATTTTCAGCTGTTACTTGACTCCACGAGCTGTGGCTTTAAGAAAAACACTCCATATCACAAGACTCATGCTAAAGTCATGAGTTGGCAACCAATTCTAAGCGTTTCCCTGGCCCAGGTGTACATGACACATGTTTACGAACAATCCCACTCTTCTTAGTGAGCTTTCATCCTACCAGCATCCCCATGACCTCTACTTCCCCACCCTCAACACCTAGCTGTACTGTTTGTTACTTTATAACAACAGTTTGATTGTATTTTGTCTCTTGGGGACTGCTCTTCACCCTGTCCCCAGTCTCACCTACTTGACAATAAACAGAAACTTTTCATATATAACTAAGTACCATCCTCCATTCCCTTTGATTGCCAGAGCAAATGGCATGTGTTTGCACTTCACAGGACTGAGGGGATGTGAGGTAAAGTGTGAGGTAATAAAAACCTCTGTATATCACACTCCTTGTCTCGCCCATCTGGTCAATCTCTAAGCTTTTTGACCTAGCTACTGTCCATACCAATCACACATCTATTGTACCAAGGATACAACTCTAAGCTTCTTGATGTTTCATACCAGGAATACAACCTCATTTAACAAAAACAATTACCGATGCAGGGACTGATCCTGCTCCCTACGTCAGGGAGCTGAATTCAACAGGAGCTGCAAGCTGTTCTTTCTATTGACAAACTCCAACTACAGGGGCTGAGTGATGGAAAACTTCTTTTCAGACATGGAACAAAACTCACTTAGGAATGGGCAGATTTCCAGAGGAACACTCAGAAGGTGACAAGATTCCGCATCAAACAGACTTCTAATGCAGCCTTCTCAGTCAGGGTGGAAGGCAGCACCACTCAAGATCTGATGAAAACAGTAGCTCTTGGCTTATCAATGAGCTGTGAACCATTCAGATTGTTACCAATTTAATTATGCTCCTGGTTGCTGATAGCACAATTTTCAGCAGAAAATTATTTTGCAATTATTTTGTCATCAAAAAGCATCTCATGCAAACCCCCTCGTTTGGCTAATGATGAGGCAGCAAGTGACTCTGCATATGACAACGCCAGGATTTGTTTCTTTTGTAAATGAGGAGATTCCTACCTCCCAGGTGATTCCCCATCCAGACAAAGACTCCGACAAATGTTCAATTGCAGAGGGTTATATATTGCCATTAATGTTATGAAAATAACTCTGTATCAGAGCTTGATCATTTTTGCTCAAAATAGTCAATAAATTATTTAGTTTGCAAAATGTCATTATGTGTGGGGTTTACTTAATTGAATAGAATAATTTATGGTAAAGCCTAGAAAAAAGATCAATGCAGATGGCACACAAGAATGATTGAGTTTCAGCGAAGGCAATTTGATTTTTATCCCTCATTATAATAATGTTAAAGGGAAAGCATCAACTTTGGGAAAAATCAATATTTGATGAGTGCCTAGGCCATGAATTTTAACTAGAGGTAGCACTGAGGTAGTAGTAGGTGTAAATAATTAATAACTTCCATAGCCTGAACAAATAACTGTTTTGTTTTGGTACAAATGCCTATTACCCAGAGATTCTTCTGCACTCATAAAAGATAATTTGGTAATGAGTGCTTGGCGTGTAAAATTATATTTTTTTTAATTATCTAATGTGATCCATGAAGAAGTTTTGTTCCATGTTTTCTACAAACTTTTACAGGAGACAGAGGCCAAAAAAAAAATCTTGATTTGCTGAGCAAAAGGAAACATGCTTCTCATATTTCAGGTTTCCCTTGTGAAGAGGAAATTTTACCTGTTTTGCAGACAAGAGATAAGCAGGGTGCACAGGAGCTGAAAGCAAAAAATGGTACATATTTAATGAAAAAAGAAAAACAACTGTAAATTAACTCTGCCCACAGACTTGTACATGGAACTGCAATTTTTAATCAGAATTGTGCCATAAACTCCTCAGCCCCGCAGCAAAACAGCAGCTTGACTGTAAAACAGTGACATACACAACAACGTATTGTGCTTTATTGAAAGAAAATATGAGTAAAGTCAACATGAATCTGTTGAGAGGGGTAGAGGTGTCTTCATTTTTGCTATGAAAAATGTTTTACCCCATAATTCAAAACCTAAAAAAATAAATTATTGCCTGTAGATTTATATCCCTTCCTTACACCAGACATCACTTAACTTTAGGAGAATCCGGAGGGTGAATTTTTGTTTCAAGGAAATACACTGAAGGCTGTTCTCTCCACCATGCATGACCTCCTTTAGGGCTTGATCTCCATAATGCCTCAAAATATGGACCAGATCCTGGCCCCTAGTTCTGTCCCTTCCTTTTGTGCCATGCTGACAGCATAAAGGAGATGGAGAGCTGCCCTAAAAGGGCTGCCAAGAATTCCCCTGATGTAGGCCAGGGTATTGAACCTGCCCCAGCACTCACTACCCTCAATAATCTACCCTTATTCTCTTGCTCCTTCTCACACTAGCTGGGGTAAGTGAGGTGATCGGCCTTCGCAGATAAAAATCTTTCTAGGATTATTATAAAGAAGATTACGAAGTGTCTAACTGCTTCACATTACACCAATAAGCTCCTGCACTCATTTGACACTTTAAAACAGGTGCATTAGGGTATACTGCTTCTCAATTAAACTAAGCATGAAGAAGTCAGACTATCACAGGAAGTACAATGAACAAAGTACATTTCAACACCATTTTTAAACTGCAGAAAGAAAGGGTCAGAGCCTCATCTGGAGTAAAACACAGCATCTGACGCTTTCGTCCATACAGTCTAAAACGACTGGCTTGGTTGATTTACTGTATAGGGTTATCATATTTAAACCTTAAAAAAAGGAGGACACTCCACGGGGCCCTGGCCCCGCCCCAACTCCGTCCCTTCCCAGACCCGGCCCTTCCCCAAAGTCTCCGCCCCCTCCCCTGAGTGCCCCGCATTCCCCCTCCTCCCTCCCAGCCATGCGAAGCTGCCCGAGCGCTACCAGCTTCACGGTTTGCCGGGCAGCCCCCAGATCTCCAGACCTTGCGCCCCCAGCCGGGCGCTTCCCCAGCGCAGCCGGAGCCCGGGAGGGGAAGCGCCCGGCCGGAGGCACAGGGTCTGGAGGTCTGGGGGCTGCCCGGCAAACCGTGAAACCGGTAGCACTGGGGCAGCTCGGCTCTTCAGCTACACAAAGCTGAGGTGTCTGGGGGGAGCAGCAGCAGCCGCCGCCGCGGGGGAATCTGCCTGCAGCTCACAGCCTGCTGGAGCCAAGGTAAGCAGGGGACTGGGGGAGGAGGGGGGGAGTATTTTCCAGAACATGTTCGGCTTTTTGGCAATTCCCCCCGGACGCTCCAAAAAGTACCAAAAAGCCGGACATGTCCGGGAAAAACCGGACGTATGATAACCCTATTACTGTAAAAACACCAGAACGTAAACAATGTGTTTCTACTAACCGGAACTAACCACAGTTCTTGACAGTTTTCTACATACATGATTTCATGGGTCACACACCACTGATATTCATCAGACCTGTGTGCCTACCAAAGGATCCAGTACTAGAGAATGTCACACACAAAAAACAACCCTGACATTCTTACACAGATTTTCAGCAAAGTAACAATTTGCTTGACCTACAGATTCAACAGGTCACTGATTTTTTCCATTAAGTCTTTGGTTCAGGGTGAAGACACTGACTGCAGCTTTTCAAAATGTCATATTAACATCAGCTGGTGCAACATATTAGGCCTGTAAATACAATGCAGAGATAATAAAAGAGGGAAAGATTATTTGAAATGAGCTCAGGAGGTGTGTAGCTGTCCTCACTCCAGACTTCATGTACAATTCCTCTATGTGACATACACTGGAAATGTTTACAATCAACTTGTTAAAGTTTCCTCTTATCACAGAGAACTATCCCACATGTGGGCTTGATAGGAAGCATTCTTCACAGCAAAGATGTAAAGGTTGGAACAGTAAAGCAATTTCCCACAATGTTTGTGGATCTTCTCATCCATGATCTGAACCTCCTGATTGTCATTTACTTTTAACTATCATATATAGCCCCTTTAAACACGGAACCTTTCCTTCCCAACCTCAAACCCTTTCTCTCTGTGTAGCTGGATCTGAGACAGGATTGACTCAGGTACAGCAATGTTTAAAAGGGTAAATCAATTAAAAATTCTGATTACCCATTTGTTAAACCCCATGTCATTACTTTTTCCTACAGTTAGTTTTCACTTTTCCCTCCAACACTGAAAAGCTGGTCAGAATTGCCTCTATTGCCACTTCACTTAGGGACGCCATTCCTTATCCTCTGCAAGTACCTCCATTAAAATCAACTGGACCACTCACTGAATAGGGTGCTACTCAATACAAGGGAATTTGGCACGTGGTCCAGAGTAAATTCTATGAGACATTCTTTTCTCAATCAGATGGGATTAAATTTGGAGTAACTCCATTTAAATCAATTTACACCTGTGTAATTGACAGCAGAATTGGTTCCAGCAGTGGAAAAATGAAGGTGAATACTTAAACAGGAGAAAATTGAAGTGAAAGATAAATTACCGTGTAAATTTGCACTTCTACTGATTATGGGCCAGAGCCAAGGCTCATAAAAGTCAATAAGAGTCTTTACATTGATCTCAGTGGACATTGCGTTAGGACCTGTTACACAATTCACTGTCCCAGAGCACCGCTTCACTACACAGTGGGGCATTTCAGCAGTTTTGCCTCAGTTTTCCCTTGGTTTTCCATTACTCCACCCAATGCCTTCAGGGCTGCTTCACTGACTTAGCCCTCTGGCTAAGTCATATTTAGTACCATCCCATCCCGGGTACCCATGTACACAGGCCTTACAGTCATGCCTGTAAATGCTTCTTTCTACTCTATATTAGGCCACACCACATTCCTTCTTTCCTTTGACTCCAGGGGTCTGCTACAGCCCTCTCACAAGAGAGTCATCTTGGATCCCCCACACTTAGCTCTAGGAGTTCACAGTAGTCCCAGGCAAACCCTGGTCCTCTCAATGGCTTCTAGCTCTAGGCTCACACAGACTTCTTCCCCAGGCCTTTGCCAGAAGTGACCTAACATCTGTTGTCCCTCAGGTCTTCCACTTGAGAGACTCCCTGTTCCACCCAGCCTCTTCTCAGCCAGCCCTCGACAATGGACTCTGGCTCTCAGGCAGGGCCGGCTCCTGGCACCAGCCTGGCAAGCAGGTGCTTGGGGCGGCCGCTCCGGAGAGGGGCGGCACGTCCAGATATTCGGCGGCAATTTGGCGGACGGTCCCTCACTCCCGCGATCGCGGCTTTTTTTTTTTTTTTTTTTTTTGGCTGCTTGGGACGGCCAAAACCCTGGAGCCGGCCCTGCTCTCAGGAAGGAGCAATCAGTCCACACTCATTCCACAATCATCTTCCTACTGCTGGGCTTTCTTCCTTTTATATCCCACACCTTACCCAAGTACCAGCCCCAGACCTCCCAAGCCTTAAAGGGGCAAGCCTTCCAGTCACAGGCCTGTTGGAGGGGGAAGGACAGAAATGTACCAGAATGTTCCAGACTTGTGCAAAATCTTCAGCTACAAATCACCACAGCCCCACTGAAGTCAATATCTTATATCTAAAATGGGCAACACCATCTACCCAAGCGCCAAACTATACTAGTGATGAGAGCAAAGACCCTACTTCACAATTATCAGACCTCTAGAATTTTTGTTTGGTTATTGAAAGAATAAAGAAAGCTCTGCCAGCTCATGACATTCTCCTGCTTCCCCTTTTCTTCTGCAATAGCCACAGTGCCTCTCAGGGTAAATCTACAGTACGGGGGGGGCGGGATCGATTTCAGCAAATTCAGCTATGGGAATAGCGTAGCTAAATTTGACATATCTGATCCGACTTACCCCGCTGTGAGGACGGCGGCAAATCGACTGCCGCGGCTCCCCCATTGGGCTGGTGGAGTACACACGTCGATTCGGGGATCGATTATCGCGTCCCGACGAGACGTGATAAATTGATCCTGAGAGATCGATTTCTACTCACCGATCCGGGTGGGTAGACTTCCTGTGGATCCAGGTGTACTAGATCTTCTCCTCAGCAGCTCTGAGTCTTTGGGGAAACATCAGTGCATCACTCTTCACTCCTACTTTGTTTTCTTGCCACTGATATTCAGAATATTAGGTTTCCGGTTCAGTTGTACCCAGACTTATTTCTATCAGCCCCAAGCTCCCTTATAATTTTATACCAGTGTAAGTCCTTGAATGTCATTAGAGTTACACTGGCTGTAAACCAGTTTAATAGAGTGGAGAATTAGGGCCCCTGAGGCCAAATTCTTGCCCTGGCCCCCACTGCTTTGGACCTTCCAGTGTGTGGGGGGGGGGAAACAAACAGAAAGCTTGTGTAGGGGAATGTCCAAGTGGCATATGGCCAGAATTGCAGCTCCTACACCACAACCCTGCCAGCCTTCAACCTGATGGGTATGGCCAGGGAGAAGAGTACACTATGTCTGGACAATCTCTTGCTGCCATGGGCATAACAGCTTAACAAGGAGCAGGATTGGTGGTGTGCAAGAGTGGCGTGAATCTCTCTCCTCTCATTCTGAGCCAAGAATAGCTTGGCAGGAGCAGAGAATCTGGTCCTTTGTCCTGCAAATGGCTGCATGTGCAAGGCTGTCCCACTGGCAGTAATTGAACTTTCTGTCTTTGATTGATTCATGGAAACAAAGGTAGGGAGTCAGCCTTGGAAATAACATTTGTCTTGTGAGGCCTTAGACCAGCACAACATAAGCCTAAAACCTGAAAACTGGTCTAAGCCTGAAATTTTTTTTAGAGAACCTAAAGGAATTTGAATCTCTGTTGAACAGCTCACGCTCTCATTAAATGCATCTATTCTGTCTCTCACACACTTTGCCTCTCTCTCTCTGTGAGACATTTCTAATGTGCCAATCACCTGGGTATGTATGTGTCAATCATACAAATATTAACAGATTTTCTCTCAAATGGAAGATTATAAACTCTTACTTCTTTCTAAAAAAAAGTCTGAAGATTAATTATATCTATTTTGCTATTTAGTGAGGCTGAAAGACAAATGTTTGCCTTATTTGCTTAAGAATTCAGAAAGGAAAGTGGATGTATATCTATATTTGGGGGAAAGAGTAGCTTTTTCTGCAAGGAAGCTGAGGTGTGTAAGGCGTGGGAGTTCCAATAGCCTATTTCACTATCACAATACTGATCATGATGCCTGCAGCATTTTAATAGTTACTGACGCTTCATAGGATCAGTAAAAAAAGTATTTTCCATCATGCCCATCACAAAACTCCATGCACAGAGGTATTTCAAGGTATTAAGGCACCTAAAGATGTAATTAGGAATCTAGTATGATTTTTCAGCTTTCAATGGGAGTTAGGGAACTAGGCACTTCTGAAAATCCCACTAGGCGCCTATCTATATAATAAGATTCCAGGATTGTCACTCTGTAGCCTAGAATGTCTTTTCAGTCAGTAGAAAGTGATGAAAACAGTTACAAGTACTGTTGAGAGCTTTTTTTTTTTTTTTTTTGAATCTGGTGATATACTAAACATCACTGGGATTTGCAGTCTGTTACCGTCCAATTTTTAAGGTCTCAGCCATTTTGATTTACGAATTACACTCATGTGACAGTAAGGCATGTGTCTATGCTATGCCAAGAGTCCTATACCATTGTGATATCAGAGGTTACTCAACCAATCACGACCCTTACCCTATAAGCAGTTTGCATACAACAATTTTCATTGGTTGTAGTGAGTCAGTGATATGAGGGAGACTGCACAAATGGTGGATTATTTGGCCCAACTGTCAGAGTTCTTGAAAAGGTGATTCACCACCTGTACGACTCAATACAAGCTCCCCAATGCAACCCACAAATCCGCCCCAAAAAAATCTATTCAAAATCTCTCAGCACTACCCCCAGACACAAATCAGCACAACAACCTACACAATAATATAACCAATACACACAATAACCCAAACATGCATAGCTCCTGCCCCTCGCCACAGAACACACCTCATTCACCGTGCACACAAATCAAGAAAAATTGACCACCACAGTACACTCACTCCCCTACCTACCAAAACCATAAACTTGAGTGGCAACATGCAAATGTTTAAGTTCTCAGGCATTTCGACTTTACAAATTATACCCATGCAACAGAACGGGCTTTCAGCTACTAGTATACTTTTAAAAATATGGCCCAAAATACTTTTTCCCAACCCCTGGCCCAACAGGCTCTTACAACTTTCCAGTGATCAGTGGTCCCGTTTTCTCTTATAATTCAACCTCCACCCATATTTGTGAGCATTCCAAGTACAATCTAAAATGGGTTCACAAATTTTCATATGTCTGGTCTGTAAACCTGAAAACTCAGAATGACTTGACTAATTTGATTCCCCACCCCACCACCACATAGCTTAATTTCGTTGCAAATCCATATGCAAGCTTGATGGATTATGCACATTCCACACAGGTTCACACTGGATTTCCAAGAAGTGCAACTATGGGCCATATCTGAAAATACAATGTGACTACCTCTTCATGTCATTTATCCCAGTGAAACCAGATGAAACTCAAATGCACCATGAACAGTACCCCCTCTTCCCCCCCCCAAAAAAACCCCTCAGATATCTAGTAAGTACACACACAAAATATCCCAAAGGCATCAAAAGGAAGAAGAAGGATGTGGAAAAATTGGAAAGAGTCCAGCGGAGGGCAACAAAAATGATTAGGGGTCTGGAGCACATGACTTATGAGGAGAGGCTGAGGGAACTGGGATTGTTTAGTCTCCAGAAGAGAAGAATGAGGGGGGATTTGATAGCAGCCTTCAACTACCTGAAGGGGGGTTCCAAAGAGGATGGAGCTCGGCTGTTCTCAGTGGTGGCAGATGACAGAACAAGGAGCAATGGTCTCAAGTTGCAGTGGGGGAGGTCCAGGTTGGATATCAGGAAAAACTATTTCACTAGGAGGGTGGTGAAACACTGGAATGCGTTACCTAGGGAGGTGGTGGAGTCTCCTTCCTTGGAGGTTTTTAAGGCCCGGCTTGACAAAGCCCTGGCTGGGATGATTTAGCTGGGAATTGGTCCTGCTTTGAGCAGGGGGTTGGACTAGATGACCTCTTGAGGTCCCTTCCAACTCTGATATTCTATGATTCTATGATTCTATGAAAAGCTCTAATAAATCACTGCTGGTTCAAATCCACAGGTCAAACACAAACCAATAAGTGCATTTTAATTTTGTGCAGAAATTATCAGACATCTCTAATGTAGACTATCTGAGGCAACATAATGGCAAAACCTCACATTTCCTTCCCCTGTTTCTTCTGCTTTTTCTGATCATTTGTTTTAAATGGATCTTTATTCCTTAACAGTAGTATAGGCGTTCATTGCTTTTCTTTACTTTTTTTTTATTTATTTTTATAACCAATGCTTATGAACAACCTGCCAAAAGACTGGGTATATCTTAAGGAATAATCCAAATCATAGCCCTCTTCAAAATAATACCATGTTTTACCTCAAGCAATACTGCATGCAAAAGTGGACATCTGATTGACAACCATATTAATTTTTAATGCTGGTTTTGGTGGTTTTAGCTCTTGCACAAGACATTTTGATTATAATATAGTGTTCAGTAAAGGCACCTGTCAGTCAAAGGGACAGGAAAACACAAAAAAGATGGAGTAGGTGTACTGGAAACACTGAGGACTCAAAATAAAGCAGCCCCATTTTGGCTTTCAATATGGATCACCACAAAGGCCAAGCAATAGAAATGAACCTGCCAGATGGCTATAGCCTGTCTGCAAGAAAAATCAAGGTTTCATATTTGTTGAAATGAAAGACACAGAAGCAGCTTCTTTTAGAAGCAGAAGAGACCATGTAGCAATATAGGGCTGACAATGATAGCCAGACCCTGGCACTAACATTAGGCATAATTAACCACAACATTTGGAAATGAGTATTTACAATGGACCCGAATATTCAGCCAGGGTCAGTTTGGCCAATGGTTACCTCTGTTACAATCCAGAAGTGCTCTGTAGATGTCATTAATATATGCATTAGCAAAACACAACTTATGCTTTAGTCAAACAAAAGATATTGGGCTCAATACGGGGTAAACGGGTGAAATTCTATGGCCTGTGTTAATCAGAAGGTCATACTAGATGATCTAATGGTCCCTTCTAGCCTTAAACTCTATGGATCTATGAAAACCAGTCACCTATTTTTATTAAAAAAAAAAACATTTCTTCACCTAGCATAAATTTAAGAGGGCTCTGATGTCATATGAAATACATTTTAGTTAGGTGGACAAAAATATATTAATCCATCATTTCTATGCTTTAAGACAGACAGGCAGACCCTCAATTCAGGGTGAGATTTTCAGACAGATTTGAAAACTAGAGCCTTAGTTTTCTGTTGTGATTTGCCTTTCAGTCTCCTAAGACTGTATTTTATAAAAAGTTGTTCTAAGTCTTATTGCTTAGTAGGTTACAATAAAGTTAAGGCTGAGCCATTGTGATATTTTGGGGATCACTCAGACCAGTAAAGGGTTTTGTCACCATCTTGGTGCTTTAATGCTATGTTGCTATGGCTCAAATACCTGGCACTAGTAGCCAGTCTAAAGGCTTCATCCTAGCTTTCACCAGCCTACATACTCCATGCAGGGTGACCTCAACAGCCCTTCCAGTCCCGAGTCTCCCCAGATCCATCTACTCCAAGTTCATAATTACCAAACACTTGGACTGTTCCCCTCTGCTTCGTCACAGCCCGCCCCTAGTTCTCAGTTCATTTTGGCACATATGTTCCACACAGTTTGCACAACAGAGACCGGTGTGGGCTAAAAATAAACAAAAGGTTTATTTAATGGAAAAAAATCAGAGTTTCAAAGATGAAATAGTAAGGAACAGCAAAACAATAAACAAAGGCAACTTCAGGCTTTGCACTTCTATATTAACGACATTTCCTTTTCTAAAGTAAGTTATTTATTGCCTTTGACCATTTTCTCAGTGCACCTCCATCACAGAAGGGATCCAGCACAAACAGTGCCCTGCCAAGAGGCTGGCCCTCAGTTTCCAGATGTTCTTCACTTCAAACCTCTTCTCTTTTCAGGGTCTACAGGTTTTTCCCCTCTCTCTCAGACGACCGTGATTCATGGTAGGTGAAAGTCCCTCCTCTATTAGGTTTCCAAGACAATTTCAAGCTGTCTCAATGTTTTCCCATTAACTCTAATGATCCGCCATTGTCAATGGGTGTGTACTTGAAGCTAGTATTATATAAACTGGCTTGGGAGGAGCCTGTCCCTTCTGAGGTGTACTTGAAATTGCAGCACCCACCATGAGCATACTATTCTATATACATAAATGCACAGATTCATAACCCCAGTCTATATACACATCTCATCATGACCATCAAGTCCAGAACATTACAAGCTTTCATAAAAGACCTTACCTGGCATATTTTTATACACAATAACTTTGTATATAACCAGTTGATTCAATTGCTTATTCTTTGGATTCAGACCCCCTGTCCTCCCCTTGGAGTGTCTGGACTCTGTCTCTCACAGACACATACTAATAAAGCAATGAAACCATGAGTCTAGGCGGCTATATTGTCCTCAACTCACCCCACTGTCTGAGATCTTTTAACAGGGGGTGTCAGACCAGTGGATAATTTTATATGGCAAACAGGTTGCAATACATTGTACAATGGACTGAATTAAGGACGCTATGACAAATCTAGTTCAATTTCCATACTTGTATTGCCCTGCAACACAGACAAGGGGACATACTATTATTATATATTATTTGTATTACCATAGTGCCTAGGCACCTCAGTCATGGACCTGGACTCCATTATGCTAGGTGCTGTACAAACAGATCAAAAAGTCAGTCCCTGCCCCAAGGAGCTTAAAGTCTATGTATAAGATGACAGAAAACAGATGGGTATCGACAGATCGACTGAGAGTACAAGGAAACAGTGAAGCAGTATTGGTCAGTATGATAGACAGTGGTCTCAGCACACCAGCAGCCTAACCTTTGTCAAGCTTTTCGTAAGCCTGAAAGCAAAGGAGAGTTTTAAGGAGGGTTTTGAAGGAGAATAATGAGGTAGTTTTGCAGTTGTTTACAGGGAGTTTCTCCCAAGCATGAGGGGCAGCATGCCAGAAAGCACGAAAGGTCTGGTTTGAAAATTTAACAAGTGGGTGTTGGAGGCTGGCACCATGGGCCAATTGGAGGCAGGAGTTAACTTTTCAATATGAATGAGAGATGATAGGTGGGGATCGATCATGAAGGGCCATGAAAGTAAAGACAAGTAGCTTATATTTGATACAACAAAGAAGATAAGCCAGTGAAGGAATTCAAAGAGAGAGGTGACCTGGTCAAAGTGACAGGATAGGAAAATGCTCTTTGCAGCAGCATTCTGAATGGATATCAGCAGGGCAAAATGGCATTTGTCGAGGACAGAGATCAGGACGTTGCAGTAATAGAAATGCAAGATGATGAGAGGGTGGACAAGAGACAAGACTTTTAGCTGTGTGGGTGATAGGAAAGGCTTTATATTAGAGAAGTTATGCAGAGAGAACCTGCAAGTCTTAGGCTTTGTCTATACTGGAATCTGTTGTTCAGGGGCGTGAAAAAAAATCACACCCCGAACGACAAAAGTTTTGCTGACGAAAAGCGCCAGTGTGAACAGTCTCCTGCCAACAAAGCTGCCACCACTCGCTGGGGGTGGAAGTTTTTGTTGACAGGAGAGCTCTCTCCTGCCGACAAACAGCGGCTACACTGTGCGCCTTTTAGCAGCACGGCTGTAGCGGCACAGCTGTGTCGCTAAAAGGTTCGTAGTGTAGACATAGCCTTAGACATAGCCTGGATGTAAGGACCTAGCAAAAGGTCAGAGTTGAAGATGACCCCCAGGTTATGAGCCTGAGTAACAGGCAGGATGGTGGTGTTGTCCACCATGACTGAGAAAGAAGATGAGGGGAGGGTACGGTGGGGGAAGATTAAGAGCTCTGTTTTAGCCATATTGAGCTTGAGCTGAAGGCTAGACACCCAATTAAAGGAGTTCTTAGCAAATGTCCCTATTAAAAGATTTTGTTTTTTTTACTTTTGTAGTAGTTCCCCCCAGATTAAATGTGTTCCGCTGCCAATAGGCGTTTGTATTTAAATGTGTCATCAGAAACAGGCTAAACAATAGAACAATCTAATCAAAGTACTAAAATGACAGCCTGATTATATCCTATAAATCATAATGTAATTAGAACCAAATTTTCCATTAGCATGAAATTAAAACTAATTTCCCCTTGCAGTATTTACTCCAATATTCCCCAGATGCAAATTCAGCCTCGTAAAACATTTAGTAAAGAAGGGTTTCTAATTGTTTCCTGATTTTGTCCATTACATCATCAGCTGTATTCGTCCTTCTAAACAATGTCTGACTATATGGCAAATGTATTAAAGATTGGGAAAGCCAAAGAAACACTGCTAAAATTATTTAGGTGCTCAGATAGCTTGGACAGGTAATCGGAACTTTTTCCTTTCAGCATCTCATTTTGGGGGCCAGATTCTCAGCTAATGTAAATTGGTTTAGCTCCATTGACTTCATTTAAACCAGCGAATGAACTGGTCTTTCCTTTCCTTTCCCAGTAAAGCCTGCTCCTGACTTCTCCTCAATTGGTGTTACACTCAGACTGACAGACAGCAAAAGGTGGCGGAAGCTCCATGTTCAATTTATCTTAAAGAAATGGGCTAGCAAAGTAGCCCTGTCGCCAAAGGAAATTCCTCTGTCATTCTTCAGCCTATTAACAGTTTCTTCATTCAGTGTCACATCCACTGCCCTAGGCTCTTCCTTTCCCTTTTCCCGTTGAAAAAGTTCCTGAATTCCTGCAGCATATGGCAGCATGCACATTGGGAAATTGAGCAGTGAGACGCTACCTCACTCAAGCACAGACACAATCAGATTTCTTGGACTATAATTTCATTTGCTACAAAGGTTTTCTTAATCAGGAATGAATGTTTCTATCCAACCAGGACTTTGTCAGCATAATATACTCTTGACCTTGAGCATTAATTGAGTCTATTTGACCAATGACCATCCTCAGTGAGTCTCCATGCTTTGAAATGAAGCTAACGAACAAAGAATTTAATATACATGTTTTTTTAAAAATCACCTAATTATATTAAGAGGAATAAATTATAGAATTATTATAGCACAACTTTAATCACCACATTTCCTTTCTATGAAGGATGTTACTTTGAGCAAACAAAAAGATAATTATACAGAAAGCAACACTAGGGGACTAAATGGGACATGATTTCGCATAACACTAAATGCCTGTCTGAATCCTTTTATGTTCTAAAAGAAAATGCTGGACTTGAAAGCAAAAGTCATTCTTACAGCTCCTGCTCATTCTCTTTCAGGAGATATGTTCTCTTTGGCTATAGAAGACAAGCAGATGACTTGCTAATATATATGAACAGTTATTTTCGTACCCTCTTTTTTACTTCCGAATGAGGGGTTTCCACCTCTTCCACACTGAAGAAGATTTTTTTCTTTATTGGAACAAACCACAAAAGGAACATAAAATGTCCATTCTGGTTAGGGTATTTCACACCTATTTTTTCTTATTATAAAATTGTGAGGGAACACTCCCAGGGCAGATGCAGCTGTTAATTAAAACAGAAGGAAAATAATCTTGTGGATAAGACACTGGATGTTTCATTCAAAAATTTTTGACCAGCCCCAGAAATTCTTCAAAATATTTTTCATGTTTCCAAGTAATGGATCCAAGCAACATTTTGTTTCTCTTTTTTAATGTTTTCCCCTTTTTCAAGCGGGGGCGGGGGGTGGGAGAACAATTTAAAAAGCCAGAGGGAGAGAACGAAGAGCATTACCAAAATTTTTAAGCAATTTTAATTAAAAATTTGTTACTATTTGTGTCTTGAAATTGTCACTAAACTAAATGAAAAAATGTCAACAGATGAAATTTTTCAGAGAAGAAAAATAGTATCCTTGAAACAATCTCTTTCCAAACCAGCTCTAGTTCCCACTTTAGTGATGGGTCAAAGGGATCAGAGCCAACTGCTGCTACATACTCCTTTAACTTGAGAGGTACAGGCCCATACTTTTCCATCCCCTCTGAAAGCCACTGTGCAGAGTAATTATTTGAGGAAGCATGTACAGGGGAGCAAGGAGTGAGAGAACAGATGGAGTGGGAATTGAAATGTAGAGCAAAATTAGACAGAGATTAACTTATTTCTAGGGAGATACAAATACTCATCACATTAGAGAGTTAGAAACGAGTATTTTTCATGTAAGCAGTTGCTGTTGTCAGGTAGGGCAGTGTCTATGAGACTCTCTCAACAAAATGAGCTCTACATTATAAAAAAAAGATTTTAGAACCCCTGATTTACATCGTTTTTGCTGTCTGACATTGCATCAGAAATTCTCAAACTGGGAGCATGCCCCCCTCGGGGGGGCACAGAATGTATTGGGGAAGGGGTATGAGAAGCCACTCTGCCTTCAGAGCTAGGTTGCCAGAGAGCAGCAGCTCCTGGCCAGCCACCTAGATCTGAAGGCAGTGCCCCACCAGCAGCAGAGGCGAAGTAAGGGTGGCAATGGCATGGCATTGCCACCCTTACTTCTCCACTGCTGCTGGCAGTGGAGCTGCCTTCAGAGCGGGGCACCTGGCCGGCAGCCACCGCTCTCTGTTCTGCCTTCAGAGCTGGGCAACGGTATATGTATTTGTGTGGCAGGAGCGGTAAATGTCTAGAGACACCAAGAAGGGAGGCACGATCAAGTAAGTTTGAGAACCACTACATTAAATGACACAACATTCACTCCACAAGGCACAAATTCACACTTTTATGAATGGTACCTGTAATTAACACACTCAACCTTAGGCACATCCCTTCCCTTTTTCCCAATCAGCTGATTAATTGATTGATTAATTAGCAGAATAAGAGGTTTTTTTGCTCATGTTATGGACAGTAACCCAGAGGGAAGGTTTCTTAAGCAGTGACTGTTAATGCTATTGCCTAGCCTTCTCCAGCTTGAAAAAAAACATATAGATCCTGTCGTTCTAATAGCCAGGTCTCCACACCTGCCATGGATAGCCCCTGGCATGTGTGTGTTTCCCTGCAAAATGCCACCGAGGTTCATATATTTGGCATTCAGCCATCCAAGTATTACACATTTCTCTGTATCATTGCAAATATTCTCATGTTGAGGATATTGTTTTGTAAACCATCAGCTGAATGTTATTTACATTTAGCTTCTTTGCATTTAATAGGACCGTGCACAGTAACCTTACATGGGGGGGGGGAAACAAATCGGTGTATTTTCTAAGCACGTTGCCTTTAACACCAAGTAAATTAACATCCAGCACTGAAAGCTGCAGCAAATTCTCTTTTTGGAATGGGTTGAGTCTCAAACACACACATAGGCACAAAGCATTTTTAGTGAACTTGGTCCTGAAAAGAGGGATTGCTGATTTTAAAATATGTATTATGATCCAGCAATATAAAATAACATAGCAGGCTTGGATAAATACTCCATCATTTAGAATCCCTTGACTATATTACCAGCAAATCATATACTCTAGTCCAGCTTTTACATTGCATCTAGCGCATCATACCACCTGCAGTTACTCATAGTGATTATCAGAAAGAAGTTATGTTTTCCTGAGACATATCATTAAAAGGAATTTCGGGACCAAGCTTTCAAAATTCATTGTTGCCAAGGAGTCGCAGGTTAGAATAATGTGTTGGAGAGTTATTATATCATTCTGCAAGTTTTATTTTTTTAAACATGGAAAAAAAGTACAACAGGACAGATTATACTGTAGAAGGAAATCATAAGGAGTTCTGTATCACTGCATGCAAATAGAGATGGGCACATGACAACCCATTAGTGAGAGGGAGTTTGAGTAAAAAGGTTGAAATTCTCAAAGACTCAGCTGACAGAACCTCATTACATTTACTCTCCAAACACAAATTGCTCTGGTTGCTGGCATTGCCACAGATTTCAGGACTGAACTTCCTTGTTCTGTTGTAACTTGCTTCTCTGAAGAGAGACAGGTTCCATTTCTAAACTATCAGAAGGCACAAGAATACATTATCCTGATAGTTCCAGCTAACAGAACCCGCTTCTTATGAGGCACTGGAGCCTTCACACAACAGTGTAACACAGAGGGCTCAGGTCCACACGACAACTTTGTTAGATAGTTTTCTGAACAGAGTAAAGCTCTGTCATAAAAGATTATGATAAATGTGTTCGTGTCGCTGCCATCACCCAATGATTTTGAAGTGTTTATTATACACCAGATGTCTTTGGAAGGATTTGGGTTTCAAAGAGACATCGGAGGTACCAGAACAGCATGAATTCTAGGACAACATATTGTGTGTCTCTTTCTCTATCTGTCATAGTAATGATCAGGAAGAGCAGGAACGCAGAGGTATTTGCTCCTCTCCAAATATAATCACGGTGCTCCAAAATACCTAAATAACTGCTTTGAATCTTTGTGGCTTTGAGAACCTTGTTAGGGAAATAATAATCCTTGACTGGCCTAAATTAGCTCAAGACCACAATGTAACAAATCCTGTCAGCGACAAAGCTGATGTCTTGTGACTACAATGGTGTTCTCATCTTACATATTCATCATCTCCGGTGCTCTCTATGTGCTGAGCTACAACTCAGCAGAACAACAATGAATGCACATCTCAGCCTCCCTCTAAAATTACAGAGTAATGAAGAATTTAAGGCTACATTGTGTAAGGAGAAAGACTCCTAGCAAAGCACGAGCAGTGTGAAATTAGTAAATTACGAAACTCAGTCAGTGAGAAAAAAACACTTTAATCTGGAGACTTTCCAGGAAGTCCAGGTGAATTGTTTAATTTGCAGAACCTAATACTTTCCTAGGCCAGGGAAGCCATAAAATAAATTAGCAGAAACTGCTTGGGGTCTCCCTCTTGGAAAATGACAGAGATCAAAGCCACTCTGTCTATTTTCTTTTCGAAAAAAATGAAAATTAATTGCTTGAATTCACATACAGTTTATGCTGTTCCTGGCTTTACTAGTTGTGCCATTTGCATTGACTGACAGATGCTTTTAGGATGGTAACATAAATGGCTGGCCTAATATCCCATGTAAGGGTCCATTTTAACTGGTAAAAAGCAATCATCATCTTTGTTGTGGTCGGGTCATTTCCTGAATGTCAGATATCAAATTAACACATATATTAAAGTCCCCATCAAAAAAGTTGTGTCTTTACAGCCTATAAAATATAAAGTAGGGTGTAAAATCTACTGAGATTCAAGGGTAAAATCAATTCATAATGAGGACAATTGTATCTAAGTCCTGATCTGCCAAAAAAAAAATGCTGGAAATAAAACTACCTATTAAGGTTCATCACTGATCCACCTAAACCACAAAATCCTTGCATTTGATTGTACCCTTAATTAGACATTGCCGTGGCTGTCAACAATAGAAACAAATTTAAACCAGGCTAAGTGGTCTCTAGATTGGATGCCAATCCCCCACATTCATATCAATTAGTCACCCACCTGTGTTACAATGTGCAGAATTTTATTACCTTATAAAAAAGGCAAATGTAAAATATGATGCCTTGGGCTGTTGCCTTTAATTCCCTTTAAAAAAAAAAAAGAGGCAAAGGCTGTGCATACCTATTCCCAAAATGCCCTATGACTTGCTAATTAAGTCTCATGAATATGTAAATTCTAAATATTCCAGTGGATCTTTTGGCTTTCTTTTCAGCTCAGTGTGCTAATAGGACCAGTTATAAGTAGGCAAACGGTTCAGTGCCATTCCTTTTTATGATGATGAACAAGGACAGTGCAGTATACCGTTGGACTGACTACAACATGGCACAGTTAGTGCCTGGCAGTGTCTTGTCCTTCATTAGCATTTTGCACAGTTTAAACAGAGCAAAGTCATCTCTAGGACTCTAGAATAGATAAAGCAAAGTAGGAACCTAACATTTTCAGGAACACAGGAATTGCCACATTGACTCATAGCAGTGGCCCATTTAGTCTATGATCAAGTCTCTAATTATGGCCGGTAACCAGATTCTCCAGAGAAAGATGCAAGAACGAGGGGCGGCTCCAGGCACCAGTGCAGCAAGTGCGTGCCTGGGGTGGCAAGCGCATGCCGGTCACCGTGAGGGAGGCAGTCAGGCAGCCTTCGGCGGCGTGCCTGCGGGAGGTCCGCCGGTCCCGCGGCTTCGGTGGCAATTCGGCGGCAGATACACCGAAAGCACGGGACCGGCAGATCACCCACAGAAAGGCCACTGAAGGCTGCCTGACTGCTGTGCTTGGGGCGGCAAAAAACATAGAGCCGGCCCTGGGAAGAACCATGCAGTCTATTCCCAAATAAAGTTTCATCTTAAGCCCCTAGAGGTTGGTTTACGATGTGAAGCATGAGGGTTTGTATCCCTTCCTAAATTATTATTTTAATATTTACTATTAAAACTATGGATGTTCTTGTTACGCACTTAAACATCACATACATTATATTAATCCTGACAAGTTTTTGGCCTCAGTGATATCCAGTCATGCATTATATTTCCTTAATTTTAAATTTGCTGCTTTTTTACTTCACTATCTCCTAAATATATATAGCTATCCATTACCCAGAGACACAATGGTATGTAAGTAAGTCTACTAGATTAGCTTCAGGTTGTTTAGAGTACCTTTGGATATAATGCTTCATCAGTAGTGCCGCCTAGAGAAAAGTTTGATAAATAGAGAACATTCGAGGTTTATGGATTATATCCATGCCTAGTGTCGGAGCAAAAAAAACAACATAATGATTAATTCTGAACACCGCAGAATAATTTCTGTCCAATTTTGAAATGCTGTCTTTATCCATACTCTACCTGGAGAGTGTGAAATCAATATATGGATGTTGCTGTAAAATTAATGACATCTTCAGTATGTTGTTTTGATATTTTTATTGTGGAACATCTGATTTGACTTTTCCTGAATTACATTGAAGATTGATATATAATGATCAACTAGTATCAAAATTAAGTACAGTGGCTTAATTCAGTTGCCATTGTGAGCTCTAGTGGGAAACAAAATTAAGTCAATATTAGTGAAAGTAGATCAGGTTAGGATTGGAGGCTAACATAATCATGTTGGTTTTGCAACACTTCTAAATCCTTACCTGCAATATTTTTCCCAAAGCTCCTAGAGGATATCTACATCTGTTTTCCCAGGCCATGAAAGGTTTTCAATACTACACGTTCTTGATTCTTACACTTTTGGGGCAGTTCCCCAAAGAGTATGGTGTGTGTATCTCCGGGGGGGAGGGAGAAGGGGGCGAGGGTTAAGTCCTGCATATCTCAATAGGTGACCACTGTGTAAAAGGAAGACTTACTTCTGAACTGACTGTATCAAAGGACTGTTTTAACGGTGTGGTATAGAGAAAGTATCACATACTATGTCCATAGGAATTTTGCTCTTGAGAGTTTCATATGGAAGTCGTTTTATAGGACTAGATTCTCTCCAGTGAAGAGCTTCCCTCAGCACCAAAAATTAGAGAGAAGGTATCTGGCTTCCCGGCTTCTCAATGCCAGCCCCAGCTCCACCGTGATTTAGAGCAGCCGCTGGACTACTTTAAGTTGTGCCACTGGTGTAGGGTCCATAATGTGGCCCATCACCAGTGGAGGATTGTCATAGTGGAACTCTGTACTGCAATGTTTCCCAGGTGCTCCAGACATACCCCTTATGGTAGGCACAGGTACAGGACTTAGTTGCAGTACCTTTATACCAGCAGGAAGGTCCTCTCCACCTGTGGAATTCTCTTCTGGGCATTTGCATTCAGATCACAGTCCCTTTGTGATGCCTGAGCAATATAAAGGGTCCATAACACAGTAGAGAATCTGTTCCATCAACTCAAAGTATATCCTATCATACTGATTATGGAACATATCATAGTTAAAATATCTTTAATTCAGGAAACCCTAAGCCTTACTGCATGATGAATTTATTCCTTTACCGACTGTATTCTCTTAAAGCTGACCTGCAAAAATGTTTTTAAAAATTGGGCTTGTGCTCTTTTATGGTTTATAGCAAAGGCCTAAAAGGTTTCTTTAAAAAACATTTTTTTAAAAAGGTGAGGGGAGCTCTGCTCAGTTTTTGCCCAAGAAATATCATGTCTAGTATCTCTAGAGGATATTGTGAGCACTCTGTCTAAGGCAGAGATATCTGAGTATCACCCAACACCCCTGTGAGGAAGGACAGTGCTATTATTCCCACTTTACAAATGGGGACTGGGTGCACAGAGAGGCTACATGACTGGGACATGGTCAGACAGGAAGCCCAGGGTTAAAGTGAGAAACTGAACCCAGAACTTTCAAGTCCCAGGCTAGCAACCAGCCACTGGGCCATCCTTCTGACACCTAACCTGAAGGGTGGGGAGTACCAATTCTTTAACAAATATCTTTTCTCTAAAATGTTAATCATTTTTCACAACACCATTTAATATCAGAGGGCTTTAGCTCGTCTATCTAGAAATCCCTTCCCCCACTCATTTGTTCAGCTTGCAATCAGTTTTCACACTCTCCATTCATCATAGTCTTTACAAGGACAGAATTTCTGATGTAAAAAAACCACTATATCATACCTGCTTTACCTATCATTAATAAAAACAGAAAATGGCACAAGATTTTTCCCTCCTTTGCGGACCACCTTCATAAAAAAAATATTTTTAGGGCTAAAATCCTGACCCCAGTACCTGGCTAAGTAGACAGGCCAAGCATTGGGGAGATGTGCAGGGGCCAGGAAAGGAATCTTACGCCCAAGTTAATGAGCAGCTGTGAGACTATTTAATAGAGGTTACTTCAGTCCAATAGCTTACATAGCCCATCCCCCTCAGGGAGACAAGGTGATCTTCACAGCTGTTCCCCTGCATCTGCCCATGCCTCACTTCCTAGACATTGCCCTCAAAGTGCTTGCAACAACTGGGACTCTATGCCACACATCCACGCTTTGTAGGGACTCTCCCACTGGCTCTCCAGGGCCGTGGAAAGGAAGAGGAATGAAATAAATGTTGTACTCAAGGAGGGGGAAGATGAAATAGGTTTGATATGAGACCTCAAGTCACTGTGAAATAAGTTTACAATACAAGAGAACTTCCTGCAAGTCAGGCATTTGCAGTTAATATCCCAGCACAGATATACTTGGAACTGTAACAGCAAAAGTTAAAGACTGCTTCCCCAGTCCTCTGTCAGTCCTTTTGGGGCTACAAAGAATGACCTTGTTCAAGGAGTGAAGCAATGCAACTCAGGAGCAATATGCAGCAATGGAAGGGCTGTACTGTGGGGACACCAGTGCCATCACACAAACTCACGCTACAAGGACAGAAGAATTAGGACGAAGCAGAAAGGCCTCTGCATGAAAAGAGATAAATGAAATTGCCTGAAATCAGATTTTAATCACAATTTGGATTGTCTGTTCATTTTTCCATTGTGCTACTTGCTTTCACAGGTAACATGAGCCCTTAAAACATAGCAAGAAATCGGAAGTCTAACAACCCACTATAGATGTATTATGTTTGTACTGTAATGTGTACTATATGGCACAAAAAATCTACTGTACAAGCCATTCATATGTACATTGTAAATGAACAGCCGGGGTAGCATGCTATTGGAAGTAAATTAAATAGTATGAACTAGGATATTTTCAATATATTTAAATGTGTTTACACTAAGTTGTGTCATCTCATATTTTAATTACTGGGAAAATGGCTAATTTCAAAATACTTAGAATATATTTAGTATACTGCCATATAGCTTACTAGAAAGAGAGAGATGTTTATATTGCATACAAATAGAGTGACCAGATAGCAAGTGTGAAAAATCGGGACGGGGGTGGGGGGTAATAGGCGCCTACATAAGACAAAGCCCTGAATATCGGGACTGTCCCTATAAAAAAAATCAGAACATCTGGTCACTCTACATACAAATGAGCCAGATTCTCCTCTCAGTTATAAGGGTGCAACCCTATTGACCTCCAGAATTTGCACTAGTGTAATTTATTTCATGAACTATAATGGATATTTGTGAGACAGATTACATTAAGTCACTTATCCAAGGCCATTGGCAAGTTTTGAAGGGTGACCATTGTGCAAGGGCTTTCAAAGTTTGTGTTACTGGTACTGTAAGTTTCACTATTAGATGTCTAGCTGCCGCATCAGAGGCTGGGAGCCTGTCTATAATGGGGACATTTTCAAACTGGATTGAAAACCATTTTAGCTAAACCAATTTTAAAGACTTAGTGCCATTGGGCTAGACTCTTTCCTGCACCAAGTGGCCCAATTCCCAGGGCGAAGCCCAGCTCTGATGTAGTTTAAAGCTGCTGATAGGCACCTTTACATTGTACAGCTGGCTTAGGTTCCTAAGATGCTAAGTGCAAGATGGTCATGATGGCAGAGAGCTTCTCTACTCTTCTGTGGCCCTTACCCTACCTCGAGATGCCATCTCCCATCTCCAACGAGCTCCTTATGCTGGAAGAGAGAGATTAGAGGCGCAAAACCTGGAGTTGGCACATCTGTGCCAGTAGGGAGTTCCCATCCCACAGAGGAATTCTCTGCTAGCCAGTTGCAGTCCGTTTCCAGCTTTTCACACCTCGAGTGGCACAAAAAAGCCAGAAACAGAGAGAATCCAGCCTATAGCATAGACCTGTTTTAAAGTGGTCTGACCCATTTTTACCAAACTGGTTTTCAGGCCATTTAAAGGTCCTAGAGACCTAGATGAAACTTCCCCCTGAATAGATAGGGCCTTAAGTGCCAGACTAAAATAAGGAAGCTTCTGTTCAAGACAGGAAGGGTGCCAAGAAGAGCAATAAACAGACAGAGTTACCATTCAAATCACTTTACAAAGCTTTACTCATAAAAGTATAAAAGGTACCCAAGTTCTGCCCAAAAGGTTATGTATATCATTTAACCATAAAAACAAATATTGTCATGTGTTCACAAGAAATTAAATCAGTTATGCTATGGGTTCAGTCTTTCATGTGGCAGATAATCCTATGTTGCTTGGGTATGAACTTTTCACATTCGTTCACAGTGAGATTTGAGTCTTTCTGGTGCATAGATAAATTTGCCCAACACTAACATAAAATGGTGATAACCTTGCTTCAAACTGCTATTCTGTCTCAGCACAATCGGTTCTGTTTTCCCAGCACATTGATTCAATCAGCCAATCCTGATTTTGGTATGGAAAAAGATAAATCCTCACTTGAAGCTGGAATTCTCCTGAAGACATTAACAAAAAGAAGATCCCGAACATAACTTGGCAGGGTCTCATCCCCAGAGAGTTCCACAGAACCATCTGTGTGACTATATCCATCTCATTGAGACACTAGGACAGGACTCTGTGGTGCCGTTAAAGTCAAAGATCCTTTCAGGCACATTCACAAAGCAGTATTGATTCAATATTGTAAACATGCTATTATTGCTAACCCCACAGTTTCAAAAATCTTGATTTTGGGGGGGGGGGTCTGACTCACAAAATTGGCCCAAAACTCATGACACTTTTTAGAAAAAGATTCTATTGTGGTTTTGGTCTGTCTCTTCAGATTTTTGAACTCTTCCTGTCACATGCGTGCATGTGCGCAGGTGTCAGTTAGTGTTGCTAATACTCTCAAATTTATTAAGATGATTTTGGCCCTGGCTGCAGGAACTCTCACCCTTACATCTGCCTGTCCCCCTGCCCAGCAATTAATTCTGCCCCTTCACTTCTACTCCCATTTAAATTTTGCCCCCAGCCCCCAATCTGTTGTGCGCCCCACTCCTTTCATCTCCACAGACCCTCATCAGTTCTGCTTCCCTCCCAAGTCGCTGCTCTGTTCATCCTGCAGCTCTTCACCTTCACCTCCACCTCCTAGGCCTGAAGGGGATGTAGTGGGATCCCCATCTCCCCCTTCCAGACTAGGGGGAGGGAATCAACGGATTCTTCATCCCCCTCTGCCCTTTCCCAGGATGGGTGTCGCAGGGATGGAGAAGGGATGGGAAGGAGCCAAGGAGCCATCCCTATTGGTCTATAGGAGGGGAAAGGGAAGATGGGAGTAGAGCCTCCCTGAACTGCTGGGCTCTTTCTGCTTCCTCTCCCCGGCACTGTAAGAATGGTGTCAGCTCCTCAGAGGGAAGGCGAGACAGCTCTGCCTGCTACCTACAGAAGGTCTGATGGCTGCTCTTCCCCAGGAGAGGGCAGTGGGAAAAGCAGCCAATCGGAGAGGGTTTTCCTTCAGGCAAAGCTGAAATTCATAAGAGGGTCATCATGAGACTGGCTCCCACCCCAGCCAAACTCATGAAACCTGCAAAAAAAAAATTGGGTCTAATTTGCAAATAGTGTTGGTCCACCAGAAATTGCATTTTTTGGCAAATAAGCTATTTGTCCAAAAATAATTGACCCATTTTAGATCTGGCCCAGCTAGTCTATGGAGCTACATTTCCCTCTCCCTGCTATCCCCTTCCCCCTCCCCCACATCCTGTTTGTTTCATCAACTTGTTGTGTTGTAGGCAGGGACCAGAGGTGCAATCTTGACCCCCACTGACATCAAAGGCATTAATCTTCGTGGGGTTGGAATTTCACTCCTTGTCTTTCTTTATATCTGTAAAACACCTAGCCCAGTGGGGCCCTGATTTTGACTGAAGCCTCTGGGCTCTACAGAAATATGAATAACTGCTAGTATCAGCTATGGTAAGGCCAAAACTCTTTCCAGCATAGGGACCTAAGGTTAGACACTTTAGAGAGAGAGAGAGCCTGATTTGTGAAGTGCTTATCAGTCACAAACCCTACTGAGTTTGTGACCAGTGAAAGTTACAAGTAACCAAGTATACAATGGATTCTAGTGTCTCAATATGATTCTTGGAGGGAGAAGTGTTCACCAACCCTTATTTTTCCCCAGTGTGTAGAGTGTTCATGCCCAGTTGAGTCTCTGTATTAATCAGACAGAAATCAATGCCTAACTTCCACCCTGCACCTGCTTTCACTTTAGTCAAAGATGCTTCTTTGTACATGGTCACTGTACAATTAACTTCAATCACTGTTAAATACCCTATGTAGTTTGTCACCCAATATTAAGTAACCTGCATTAATTGCCCATTATGTATTGCCAGAATATTAATAGATCTTAACATGCTAGAGTGTGGTGCAAACTGCAAGCAGAGTGAAGTGGTGACTCCTGAATATTATTTAAAGTAGTGTATTGTGCTACTAGAAAGCAAAGTGCAAATAGAGTCTTTTGGTTTGATTTACTTTTTGAGTTAAAACATCAAATGAAAAACTGGATGCAAAAGCAACCTTTTGCCCTCAAAAAAGCCAATTGTGAAGTGGCTCTGAAACTAGGTTAACAATCATCCCCATTGACATTTTACAACTTTACGCTTGGATTCCTTAATATTAGAGAGGTACAAGATCTAGTATTCCAGATATCTGGGTAATAAAAAAAAGATTCTTTATACATTTATGGAAAACTTCATAACTACTGAAAGAAAGAAAGAAAGAAAGAAAGAAAGAAAGAAAGAAAGAAAGAAAGAAAGAAAGAAAGCGCTCATTGGAAGAGTTCGGAAAAGCACTTAATTCCTCATCTGAAATTCATCAGATCTGGATTCAAATTTTGGCAAAGATAATGGAATTATTATATTTTGAGTATGTCACACAAACAACTGAGTGCCAAGACATCTGATGAAGATTGGGTCACCATTGTTCTAGGTCAGGGGTTCTCAAACTGGGGGTCGGGACCTCTCAGGGGGTTGTGAGGGTATTTACATGGGGGAGGGGGGTCGCGAGCTGTCAGCTTTCACCCCAAACCCTGCTTCGCATCCAGCATGTATAATGGTGTTAAATATATAAAAAAGTGTTTTTAATTTATAAGGGGGGGTCGCACTCAGAGGCTTGCTACGTGAAAGGGTTCACCAGTACAAAAGTTTGAGAACCACTGTTCTAGGTGTTGTACACACACTGAGTAAGAGAAATCAAGCCCCAAACCACTTACAACATAACTAGAGAATACAGACAAAGGAAGTATTATTAGAGCAGGGAGAAGTTTTCTGGACAAATAGTTTATTCACCAAAACCAGCATCTTTAGGTTGACTGAAGCTATTTGTGAAGTCATGTCAAATTTGCCTAACCCCCAAAATTACTTCTAGTTTTAACCCCCCAAATTGTTTTTGGGCTAAATTTTCAAAGGGACTTAAGCTCAAAACCAGCTTAAAGGTTAGGAAGTTTACCTGGGACAGGGGTCACCTGGGTTCCAGTCACTGCTCCAATGAATAGTTAAGTATTTATATAAAGTAGAACAGCTTCAACAGGAGAGATTGAGAGATTCCCCATCCTGGAATACTGTATATCCCAGTGGTTAGGGTATTCCCCTGCAATGTGAAAATCCTCAGTTCAAATCCTTGCTTGAATCAGGCAAAGTGGGGTTTAAACCCAGGTCTCCCACATCTCAGGTGAGTGCTCTAGTCATAGGGCTATAGGACATAAGAGGAGCACCTGTTTTGTGAATGGGATTGCCACATTTCCTTCAATATCATTTTAAAAATCTGATAAAAATGCCTGAAATCAAAATAAAGTGTTTTGTTTTGGGTTGAGCAAAACATTTCATTTGACCGAAAGTGAAAATGTTCAACTTTTTGTTTCACCAAAAATCTGAAAAAATGTGGTTTGTTCAATCTGAAAGGAATTTTTTTTCCATTCAGCCAGCAAAACAAACAAACAAAAACAATTATTCACACAGCTCTAACCAGATCCTTATTGGATGTCTGTTGGTGTAGTGCTACTGAAGTCAATGGAGCTATGCTGACTGAAGAGCTGGCTTGCTACGTGCACAGTTTGCAGGTTCCAAGTCAATGTTGTAAAGCTAAAAAAAAGTCAAACACAACGTATTAATGATACTAGTAATCCCTACGGGCTACTTGCCCAGACATTGTCTAGTGAGTTGCACACAAGACCTATACATATCTTAATGTCAGGATACCTCAGTCTAACTGACAGAACATTTCCTATTGTGAATTTCATACAAACTACCCGGGAAAAGCTTACTAACAGTCTAATCTAAATCAAGATAAAAGCACTGTATCAATAGGGTTGGCCTATTTAGTTGTCATGTACATTATACATGGTGAAGATCGACACAATTTTCCGATGTAACTTCAACAAAAACTGAGCGTCAATGAGACGTAACTTTGAACATGAAAAGGGCCCTTATTAGAATACACAGCATACACTTTAATATACTGTATGCAGACATCAACAGTACAAAGCATGACTAGTACATTGACAAGCTTGTGGAGGAGTGATGTTCTTTGCACTCATCATTGCATAGTTGAGCAGGATATAAATATTTTATATTCATGCTGTCATATTGCAAGTTGAGCTGTTTATACTAGAAAGGGGTAGGTGCAATGCCGCTATTCACGTTTACATCTATCTGCAAAGTCAGCAAAATGTTTGCATGTTGTATGCATTGCCCCGGCCCCATTCAGACATAAGAATTATTCAAAGGGAGCACATGGCAGCCAGTTGAAAGCTGATGGAAATGGCATCTGTGTGTCTGATCCTGAGAGGAGCTAAACTACTGGGTCTTAATCCAACATTCACTGAAGTCAATGGGAATCCTTCCAAGTACTGCAACAGACGTTGGATCAGGCCCCTACTGAGCATCCACATCTTCCAGTGGGTTGCAAGTGCTCAGCACCTCTCAGGATCAGGCTCTGAGTTTGTGCAACCTGGAATCTGTCCACAGATTAAAAAGAAGAACGTAGAAAGGAGGCTAAATGACAACAATCCAGCTGTCCTTGAAGGGGTCATTGGAATCACCTATGCATCACACTTCTGGTGGTAGAAGAGTGTCTACACCTGTGGGAGCAGCTATCAATGAGATGACATCATGCTCAATGTGTGTTTGGTACTGATGAGTACCTTCACGTGAAGCAATATTTTTGTAATGATCATGGAACTGCTTGATAGAAACATCAGCAAGACCTGACACATAAGAATTTTTTTTACAGGTTCTTTGACAGCTCCCTAATCACTTCCTTCCAAGAGAAATGGACGTGAAGATTCCACAGCATGCAGTGTTGGGCACTAATTTGTACAAGCTGTACATTTTCCCTGAAGGGCACTGAAGCCTTCTAATGAAATCAATTAAAAGTTTAATACTTGCATGGCTTTCTTTCAAACACTGGATCATGTGGCAAGCTGAAACCTCTCATTAAGTGGTCAGCCAGATTTCCAGACATCCTGAAGCATTGAGAGGGACTCAGTGGGATGACATCCCAATTGTTCTCAGTTATATTCCTCTATAAACCAAAAACTTTGGACTTCAGTCGTCCCATGACATTATTAAGTGTTAAAGGGGAGGATTCTGGTTTATTCAGTCAGCCAGAGCTTAAGGTATCATACAACTACTCACCCTGGTAGAAAGGTTGTCTCGTGTTTACAAATACACACGAGTTGCAGAGAACATCTTTTTATTGCTATTCATTTCCATGCTCTGTATTGCCGTCCAACTTATAATAATCCAAGCTCTAGTGTAACACTCACATCTCCAGCTTTTCCTCAGCACAGACTGTGTATTTTACACATCTGCAAGCCTCTGAGCACAATAACGGGTCTTCATTTTCACCAACGTATTCATTTGAATTTATATTTACTAGGCAAGTATTTTTCTCTTTGGGGTCAGCATTTGGACACAGTCAGACTTCTTTCAAGATTAAAACTTGTTTCTACTACTTCCTCCAGTTCCGAGCCACTGAAAAAGCTTTTGACTGAAACCATACACGTTTTTGGCTTCTGCTGTAGAGCTCCGAGTGGGCTTCTGCTGACACCTGCATAGAAATCAGCTTCCAGCACTCTGATTTAATCAGCACTTGAATTTTTCAGAGGCAAGACTGCAGACTATAGTGTCACTACCATTTAAGCACCTTATTTGAGTGGATTTTCCTAATGACTGTCATTTTAGAACTGGTCCATTTTATGGAAGAGGGTTTGGGTTTTTATTAAATGGTTCAGAATAAGGCAAGCCATCAGATAATGGAGAACTCACCATGACCTGGTGACAGTGGTAGTGACATATGAAAAGCTAAATGTAGCAGGTGCATGGAAAGCATGTATCCACACACCTGGCTGCACATTCCCACACTCGTTGAAATCTACTAACGGGTTTAATCTTTGTGCATAACTTTATATGCAACGTAAAGGAGGAAAATGGAGAGATTTCTGTTTTTTCTTCAAATATCTTGTCTTACATCATAAGCAGCTCAAGTACTGCATCATTCTTCTCAGATAATATGTACTGGACAATAGGAAGCAAAGTCTCCTCTCTGCTACACCAAATTTACACCACTGCAAGTGTACTGGTTTAACAGGATTCAGAGTAGTAGCCGTGTTAGTCTGTATCAGTAAAAAGAACGAGGAGTACTTGTGGCACCTTAGAGACTAACAAATTTATTTGGGCATAAGCTTTTGTGGGCTAAAACCCACTTCATCGGATGCATGCAGTGGAAAATACAGTAGGAAAATATATATACACAGAGAAGATGAAAAAATGGGTGTTGCCATACCAACTGCAACGAGACGAACAGGAGTTACTCCTGATTTCCAGTCAAGCATAAGTGAGAGGAGGATCAGACCCTTGGTATTTTCAAATGATTAACTAGGAGAAAAGACCATATATGTTGGGAGCACTATGCAACTTGAACACTAGAGAGGCTATTATTTATTTTACCATGAGATTAACAGATTTTATAATGGGCATTTATTTTGTTTATAGCCATTACGTTATCTTCACTGCATAGCTTATAAACCAGCTCACCAAGTTTAGACTTGAGGGATCCTACATAGCTCTATTGCATCCATTTTTCTTTCATACATGATTATTAGACAAGATTAATTTAATTTACACTGCTTTGATGTCATTAGTACTTCTGTCCTGAATACCTTCTACTGTCTAAAGAGCTGGTTTCTCTCTTGTGCTAGAGGATAATGAAATTAAAAGCAGCTCTGAGATTGGGTCCATTCACCACAGCTGCACCTCCTTGTGGCTGGGAATTAGCTATCACCCCATCTGGTGCCCCCTTCCATCAGTTACTTGGACTATGGCCATTCTCACTCTCTGGGACTCAGGGTGCTCCCTTTTCATGACTCGGCCCTCCAGCCAGCTCATTATACAGTACCCCCTCTTTCAGGGAAATAGAATCCCACTGGATAAACTGTGTGGACAATCTCTCAGAGTGTCTTCATTTCCAAGTCTCCAGCCATTTTCCCCATGGCTAGGAGGGGAACATGGGCCTTCTCACAACTCCAGCCCAGGGACCCTATGACTAGCAATCCAAGTCTGCTCAGTCTCAGACCCTGTTACTGTTCCATGGACTCCTTCCTACCCCAGCTCTCTATCACCTTGCCTATATCTGGGGTTACCACTGGTGATTCTTCTACTCCCCATGGTTACTTCACCATTCTCAGCCTCTTGCCAGGCTCCATCGTCCAAGGTAGGCTCCCAGGACTTAGTTTCTCCTTGGCTCTCCTCCTTGTCCCTGACCAACTCCCTTTTCCTCTAGGGAGTGACTGCAGCCCCCACTCCCCGCTCTCACTTCCTGTTTTATAATCCTATCCCAGCTCCTCGCTCAGCTGGGCTTCATCTGCCATTACGCCTTATCAATCCCTGGTTTCTCTCCAGGTGCAGCATATATGGTTAACTGGCCCCTTCTAATCCACATTAACCCACTCAGGGCTTGTGCAAGGTGGACACCCCATCACAGGATCCCTTATATCGTTTACACCGATCCCTGTAATGAACCAAAAGGGGGCTCCATAGTGCCCAAGCCAGTGCCCACCAAAGTCAATGAGAGTCTTTCCACTGACTTCAATGGCCACTGGATCAGACCACTTCTTTAATCAGGGGTTCTTCATTACTTCTTTGCGCAAGTCCTCTAAAATCTGCACTATTAGTGGGCTGATGTTTTCTTGAGGAGTAGAGCACGTACTGTCTGAAAACACACACACTAGTATCACATAAGCCATTGATCTATCAGCCTTTTTAGTGAGCCACACAACAGGGTGGTTCCTTTGGATGGTACTAATTATATAATTATCTAAGGCACTATAGCATAGATCTAAGGCACAGTAGATGTTGCTCAGAGGGTTTCCTTTGGTTCCCCTCTCAGATGGGCTTTCTACTCCCTTATATAGATGAACATTCAATAAATGAGAGATTTATATGACCTGAATGCAACTGTTTGTATTAAATACTCTTTCATGTTTTCCCTGGTAGTGCTCTTTGGTGACCAATACAGCCCATAAAGCCATCTGTTAGGAAAGCTCAGTCATAAAATTATTAATACCCATAGCCTAAAACCAGCCCTAAATAAATAAACAATACCAGAAGGCTTAGCAAGAAATTCTGGGAAGTTATATACACATGAAATACACGAGGCAAATAAATCTCCCTAGAAGTTCTGCATGCAGTTAAGAATGGACTTGATAAATCACTTCACTTATATAACTCTGCAGAACAGGCCTCTAAATGACTAGAGTGCAGGATTGGTGGGGAATGTTGCATCTAGAACTCAGTGTTGCCACCGCTTGGGATTTTATTATGCGTCTCTCAACATTTAGTGTTTTTATTAAAGTCCAAGTTCTTGGAGTCATGTTATTATGTGAGATTCTCAGCTTTCATTTAAAAAAAAAAGTACATTTCTACACACCATGGTTGCAGAGACAAGCTTGAAAACATGACCTTTGAATATCCCAATGACTCAAAAACCATACATCAAAGAAAAAGAACCCAACATTTTATTTATTTTAAATCTCATGAATTAGGAGGCCTGATTCATGATTTTTGAATACTTCAGGTTGGCAATATTGAGAACTGCAATGCAGCCCCACCAGCACCACTATTCCAGCCAAATCCCTTGAATAGCCGTCACAGTAACTACACACCAGTTGTGTGGTGTTCGTCACTGGATTTGTGTAAATTTGGTCCCCTGGAGCCTCTCATGCCCCATCCCAGCTCTCTTTGACTGCATCTGTCCCCAGTGGCCCAGGGCTGGTGTGCAGACCCTTTCCGCAGCACACATGGCTACAGAGAAAAGAAGGAACTAGCTGACATAATAATACCTTTTTACTAATAAGACAGAAGTAGCTCAGGAGAATGTGGTCTAGGATCCAGGGCAGCAAATCAGCCACAACCAGAGGGTAAGGCTAATTTTTCTGAAGCGGAAACTGCCAGATTTAGGGCCAGCATTGATGATCCCCCAAAGGGATTTCTATACAGGCTCCCTTAGCCATATGTTAGTAGCCATGCTTCTAAGTTTCATGGAAGAAGAGTTGAAGGGAAAAATTCTAGACTCAGCCTGGGGTGCAAAGAGGAAACAGGAAACACATTATAAAGAGGGTAGTCAAAAAAAAATCCTCTCTCTCTCTCTGTGCAACACTCAGAGTAACACAAGGGGAAGATGCTCCTGTTGTCAAGGTACAGGACTATGATTTAGAAGAACTTGATTCACTTCTTGGTTCTGCCACAGAGTTCCTGTGTAAACTTGGATAAACTACTTATCGCTCTGTGCCTCAGTTTCCCATTGGTTAAATGAGGATAACAATCCCTTCTGTTGTCTGCCTTGTAAGCTTTTGGGGACAAGACTGTCTCTTAGATGCGTTTGTACAGTGCTTAGCGCAATGGGCCCACTCTACATACTACTATATTTTCAAAAGTGTAATATTACACTGTGTGGGAGATGGGGAGAGAAAATGTTGCTGCCAGTGTCAGAAAAGTTCAAGCAAGCAGTGATCAACTTCCATCAATGACATCTAATGCCTCTGAATTTCCTTTTAGCTATCTCATCTTCCCATTGCCAACAGGATATTTCCTTATGTTTTCCAGAATACTGACTGAGCCATTTATATATTGGCCTCTATTTTAGACTAAACGCATGCACAAAACTTTCCCTGCCAGGCAGTTGAATCCTTATGCTGCAAGCAGCAGTGTTTCTCTGTAACTGGAATGCTTTATGTGAAACGCTGTTGCCACCAGCATTAGGAATTCCCGCCTCCCCTGTATTCATCCCACCTGTTCCACAGAGGTTCCTTTGTGAATCTGGGTCAAGCCCCACATCCTCTCAGGAAAGCTATAAAGTGCATTTTTCACCTACTGCCATGCAACAGGTTTCCTTTGAGAGCAAGGAGACTCAATAGATCAGTATTTTCTAAATTACATATGTCGGAAGATATTCCAGGCACTCTATAATTAGCCAGCAAGGAAAAGCATTTCTGATTCATTAGGTCAACTTTAATGGTTTCCTCATTAAAAGTTTTTGCTGTTAAGCTGACAGAAGCTAGAATTTAATAGTAGCTTCCAGCACTTTCTTTATTAGCCGATCTCTATTGAATCAGTCTTTATCACCTGAAGAGAGATTTTAAATGGAAATTCCTCAGCCCCGAGCAACCTAGATTGACCAAGGGCATGGAGATTGTTCTGCCCCTGCTTTAATAAACTGAGTGTATATATTGCTGCAAAGGTCAGTCCTCATTAGTGATGGTCAGGCAAGTTTTAATGGATTCTATTCCAGTGCCCACCATGTCCTCTTCGATATTAAATGGACATTATATATGTGGGAGTTTATAAACATGGATCTCCTCACTAAGCAGGATTTTTACTAGCACCTCAAATCACTCCAGCAGAATGACAAAAAAAAACATTTTCATCAATGCACATGATAGGCTAGGACTCTTCAGCTTGGAAAAGAGGAGACTAAGGGTGGATATGATAGAGGTATATAAAATCATGAGTGATGTGGAGAAAGTGGATAAGGAAAAGTTATTTACTTATTCCCATAATACAAGAACTAGGGGTCATCAAATGAAATTAATAGGCAACAGGTTTAAAACAAATAAAAGGAAGTTCTTCTTCACGCAGCGCACAGTCAACTTGTGGAACTCCTTACCTGAGAAGGTTGTGAAGGCTAGGACTATAACAGAGTTTAAAAGAGAACTGGATAAATTCATGGTGGTTAAGTCCATTAATGGCCATTAGCCAGGACGGGTAAGGAATGGTGTCCCTAGCCTCTGTCTGTCAGAGGATGGAGACGGATGGCAGGAGAGAGATCACTTATAAATATAAATATAAATAAATTAATGGAGATATCCTATCTCCTAGAACTGGAAGGGACCTTGAAAGGTCATCAAGTCCAGCCCCCTGCCTTCACTAGCAGGACCAAGTACTGATTTTGCCCCAGATCCCCAAGTGGCCCCCTCAAGGATTGAACTCACAACCCTGGGTTTAGCAGGCCAATGCTCAAACCACTGAGCTATCCCTCCCCTTGATCATTGCCTGTTAGGTTCACTCCCTCTGGGGCACCTGGCATTGGCCACTGTCGGTAGACAGGATACTGGGCTAGATGGACCTTGGTCTGACCTGGTACGGCCTTTCTTATGTTCTTATGTTCTCTTCATACCCCAGCAATCACTTTCCCCCATTCATAAATGAGCCATACTGCACATGACATGGTTTCAGTCACCTATGTCTTTACCCATTCACTCTCCTTGGTCCATTGACAAACTAGTTTCTGTAATCTGGCAAAGCATTCCAATAAATTCCTGATTGATTTCATTTAAATCAGGATTTGAGAAGAACAAGAGGCATGGCATCCGCACCTGTAGGTAGGTAGGCATCACTTTTGTGGATGGCTCATTAGACCCTGATCTTGGGTAGTATCTTGCCCAAACCAAATCAGACCTCATTCTAATGTTGGTGTGGATATGGGTGGGTGAGAGCGTTTTTAAATGGTCTGTTTCCACTTCTCAGTAACAAACAACTATACAAGAAACCACACTTAGACAGCCTTCTTTCTTAAGAGAAAGCCCCTTAAGTCTCTCTATATATTGAGTCTGATGTAACACCCTGGTATTACAACTGGTTTACACTGGTGTGACTCCATCTTTTTGAACAGAGTGACACCAGTATAAAGCTGGAGTAATGTGGTGGAGTATCTGACCTGTTGAGTACAATGCTGCTCCATCTTTATTAAAAGAATTGCCTCCATAGAGCAACCAAATGGTTGATTCCCTCAATGGTTCCTTAAAACAGGCCTACTGTACTTAGTGCTTACGTAGCACTTTACAGAGGAAGGTTGGTCTTGTGATTAAGACACTGGACAGGGACTCAGGAGATAGGGGTTCACTACTTGGATTTATTTACAAGGATTTCCTGGTTATGTGATTAAATCTCTCAATGCCTCAGCTCCCCATATGCAAAATGGGGATAATTCTGCCTCGTTTAGATTGCAACCTCTTTGTTGGCTGGGACTGTCATTCACTAGGTGTGTGTGAAGTGCCTAGCACACTAGGATCTTGATCATATTTGATCGGAGCAGCTAATGTGAATACAAATGAAAAATAATCGTTAATATGTTCTAAGTGTCATATGAATATTAACCGCACTGGGCCACAACTAAGTATTATTTTTCTACGCTTTTAGATGAGGAAACAGAGGCAGAAAGGGGAAGGGATTTACCCCAGGCCATCCAGGAGGGCTGTGGCAAAGGTAGTTCCTGACACCCATCTCTGTGCTCATTTCTTGGCACCAGGCTGCCTTACATTCTAATTGTGTTAATTTGGAACTGAAAGGGCAGTTCACTAGGAAATCTTCAATTTACACACCTTGAAAATGAGAAGAGAGGAGGACTTTGCCTTGGCCACTGCACATGACCTTGCAGGCTGCAGTTGCTTCAGTAGAACCATTATGGGAAAGGACTGAGGAGCTTTGCGGGCAGTTTTACCATGTCTGTGAATCTCCTGGTGGGATACACAATACAATATTGGCACGCTTAGCATGGAGAGGTGACTGGCCATATATGAGCCATCTTGCTGGCACAGAAATGACCTCGGCATCCTTCATCAGCTCCTCGTGATGCTAAATGAGGATTAATATGGGGGAGGAGGGACAGAAAGAGAGGGCAGGGGCGGAGAAAATGTGTGGGTAGTAAACTAGCAATAATCTTTAGAACTCTTTCCCGGACTCCCATGCCATAAAAGGTGGCGGTTGTTCTCAGTAACCTGGCTGAAATAACTCACCATGATGGCATTTTACAGACCTAGCATAAAAATCTCATTTTAATGATGAATGAGGAAAGCAATGAGTTACGGTTTATCAAGCGCTAGAGTAGCCCTGATGGGTGGACACCTTTGCTGCTTCTCAAGCAGCCTCTCTGGTACTATCCTATTAGCTCTCAGGCTATCTGCTGTTACACAAGAGCTGTAACCTTGATCTCTCCATGAGGAATTAACTGTGTTGCATGATTAGAGCCACTCCAACAGGTTTCTGGAAGCCACAACAGTGTCAGACTGAAGCAGGGCTTTACTTTGAATGAAGGGCTGCAAAGCCACAAATTATTCACACCACATTTTTAAACATGGCATCCAGTCCTAGACCCTCTCCCGTTTATGCAATGGAACATTACCCAGGCCTAGATAAGCTGCTGAATGGCTGAACCTAGATCCCAAAAATAGGGAGGGAGGGAAAGGGACTGGGAGCATATGGAATCAATTAGAAATGGCATGTTTGCAGGGATGGGTTATAATTTGAATCATCTATTAAAGCATCCGAAAGAAGCTTTTCTGAAACTCCATCTTGCATGGCGTTGCATAAATCTGGCTGAAATGTGTTAAAACGTTTCTTCACTATTTTAATTATTGTTTCTTCATCATTCATAGAAAGCACCAGAGCTGAGACCGTGCACACCATTAACACCTGCCTACGGGGGCCAGGAGTGGAGCAGTCACCTATGCACCCAGGCACCCTGCTTAGTCAAGAAAGGAAGTCTGCGACGGGCCTACTGGAGGGTCAGAGAATCCATGTTTATGCAAATCCACCCCGTGCAACTGCCCCAGAGGGTGTATGCCTGCTGTTCCAGCCTGAAACGCTGTTCTCTAGAGGTGCTGCAAAGCAGCCCTGCTGCCTGGCACTGGGCCCTCTGCCTTCCACCTGCCTGGAGCTCAAGTGCTCCTGTTTTATGCAGATTCAGTGGATTTCACCCTAAAAGAATAACAACCAATCACTCTTTAACATCAGACATGCAAAACAAATTTAGTTAAGCTGATTACTGTAATGTAGTAGCCAAGAGCACTGTTCAAATTGACATGGGAGACGGAACACCTTTGATGCCTTTAATACAACTAGCTGTCTATTTTTGTGGAGTATCACATTTCCTAATTATCTTAATACTTTAAGAATTAGGTAATACCAATGTGTAGTCACTCACACAGGGCTGAGTTCAGTGTCTCCCAAGTATTACAAAATACTGACAGGGAATGCTAATCTGATACCAAAGTCTGACTGCAATAGAAACAGCAGCAGGCATTGTTTCTTTAGATTATGCCCATTAGGAGCACCTGGGTAAAAGGCAGTGTGGGGCAACAGGAGACAGAAAGCATCCTGTCCCCCTGTAGTGTGGTGGCCACCTTACCATTGCCTTTAGGATGCTATAATCCACAGATGTGGAGATGAACTAGTCCCTGTGCTCACCTACGTGCACAGACTGCAATTCTGCTTGGTCCTTATATGGGCCAACAAGTGAAGGAAGACTCCTGGTATCCCCCTTCCCTGGCAGCTCCCTCCACAATATATGCACTGCACATCCTGCAGAATCCAGCCCTTCCATATAGAGTACAAACTAATTATTGCAAGTTTGCTAATGCTCTGATTTAACCAACCAAAGCAAATTCCCAGAGAAGGTTAACATGCCATTCATTCACTCTATTACCATATGTCTAGGTCTGGAAGAGCGATTGGCAGGTGAGGTTACACATCAGATACAGCATATACTGCAATACCTTAACATGACAGGGCTGGTTAAGAATAAAAGCTGAGGCCTTAACTCTAACCCCATTTGAGCTTCAAACCCAGATTTTTTCTGGGCATGTTTATGTTCAGGGTTTAAAGAGGAAAACAAAGAGCCCTAGATGTGACCTTCCTATAGTCCCTAATCTTTGTAGGTCAGAGTAAAAAAGCATGTAACGCTGATGAGTGTGGCAACATACAGTGTAAGACACTAAGCAAGGTGGGCTGATAACCAGTTACTTCTATCTCTTTGCCGAAAAGACTGGAACTGGTTCTCTGCTCACTTTACACCGATGAGTTATTCCTAGTTTAGTCTAGAGTGAGGGGGGGGGGAGAGGGGGAAATCAGCCCCCATGTGTGACATGAACATAATCACAGTTGAGATTCAAATTTGGACCCTGGGGAGAGCAGAAAGTTAGATTGCGAGGAACTGTGCTAAACTTGTCTCAAATATAAATCGCTCTTCTGTGCATCATACTTACAATTAGAGCTTCCTTAATCCCTGGATTATTGATACAATAGATTGTAGCTGCTTCAATCCAAGAGAGTCATTAAGCTCTGTCACTTCAATGGGAATTTGCATACTTAAAGTATCTGGGTATCATACAGTCCATCTGTGTAACACGCACAGTCCATACGCTCAACTGCAGTAATTAACTGTGTTAAACTTCCTCACAACACATTGTTATCATGTATACACACTAGTATCTTGGCAATATTTTGTCTTTATAAAAAAAGCTCTAAGGCATTAAAGCACACTATGAATTAAAGTCCAGCAAATTTTACTTGTCCAAAAATGTAAGTGCAGAAAAGCACCTGAAACCACAAAAAAGCATTAACTGCATAATGAAATCCTAAACATTTAAAACATCTAAAGAAATTTAAACCATATTAGGTAAATCATTGCTCCCAGGCTGAGCCTACATATACCAAGTTTTCACCTCCAGCAAATCTGTATAATCACAATTTAAATCCTTAAAAAAAGAAAATCTTATAAATAAAGCTCAGACAGACCTCTAACTATCAAATCAGTGGGTGATTCTAGAATCATGAATTGTGTTCTCCAGTTAAAAAGTGCAACAAGAATCACACGCCTCTCCACTATATCACTTCAGATCCAAGAGGGAAGAGATATTTCAAGGTTGAATTTTTAGTAAACAGGATGCTAATTAAAGTAAATCATGCTACCTGAAGCAATGAGCGCACTAGATTTTACAGACTAAGGAGAGTGAAGCAGTAGCACTGATCCAAAAAAAAAAAAATCAAAATTTCTGTTCCTTGGAAAATTCCAATGTTTCGGCACTTGTTTAGGTCCCAGATCAGGGTGAGGAGCCAAAATATCAATTTTTTCACAAAATTAGAGTTTTTGAAAAATTTTGATTCAGAAACATCTAAACATTTCATGTTTGCAGTATTGTTGTAGCTGTGCTGAAGAGAGATAGGAGAGAGACAAGGTGGGTGAGGTAATATCTTTCATTGGGCCAACTTCTGCTGGTGGAAGGAACAAGCTTTCAAGCTTCACAGAGCTCTTCCTCAGTTCTGGGGAAGGTAAATACAAGGTGGGACAGATTGGTAAGCATAACGGATTCACTCTGGGTACCTTCCCTAGTCCTAAGGAAGAGCACTGTGACGCTGGAAAGTTTGTCCCTCCTGTCAAAGAAGTTGGTCCAATCTCACTCACCTTCTCTCTTTAAACATTTCATTTCAACATTGAATTGTGTCCATATTGAGCACCTTGATGCTTTATGGGAGTTGCAATTTGGATGCCTCATGCCCTTATTCTCCTCTATGGGCCATGCTTCCTGGTTGGACTATCCCACCATGAAGCACCATGGCAGTTGAGCCAGAGGGAGACCCTGGTGTATTATGGAAGATGTAGCCCAGGTAGGGAGTGAAGCCATAGGAGATAATGGCATCACGAGGCATCCAGACTACAATTCCCATGAGGCACCATGGCCAGTCAGGGGGATACAGATTCACACTGAACTGAGGTGATACATTCCAATATTATCTGATAAAATGTTTTTATTCTAGTTGACCCAACATAAAATATTTTGTTTTCATTTTCCTGACAGAAAAATAAATATCATTCTGCAAATACCAAAATTTTCCCATCAAAAATTTTGATTTTGCAGAAAACATTTGAACATGGGTGTAGCGAGGCAGTGGGATACCCCACAGCCCCGCTGAGGGCCGAACCTCCCCTAATACCAATGTGGGCGGAGCCACCGGGTCCGACACCCGCCCCTCAGAGGTCTTGGCACGGACCCGGAAGTATAAAAGCCCGCCTGCAGAACTCAGTGGAGCCCACGCCGGCAGAGAGAGCAGAAGTCGGTGGCCGAGCTCCCGCTTGGGAGACAGCCGCAGGCCACGACCGGCCTGCTGACTTACCAGGCCTGTCGAGCCTACCTCTCGCCCGGTACCCTGATGAGGACTGGTCAAGCCTGCCTCATGCCAGCTACCCCGAGGAGGAGCCGAGCCTGCCCCGTGCCAGCTACCCCGAGGAGGAGCTGAGCCTGCCCCTTTCCTGCTATCCCGAGGAGGAGCCGAGCCTACCCTTCGCTACCTACCCAGAGGAGCCGATGCTGGTGGAGAGCACCGAGGACACTAGGACGGCTCAGGTACCATACGAGGGGGAGTTTGGAAGTAGCCCGGGGGCAGCCGACCCCAGTATGGCTGCTGCACTGCCAGAGCCGATGTCAGTGTGTTGCGGCTAGGATCCCCACTGACAGCAGCGAGTTTCCATCGCTGCTAGGGCCCCAGGCTGGGATGCAGTGGAGTAGGAGGGCCTGCGTCCCCCCTGCCACCCATTCCTTGGGTGACAGACTCCCCCTTTTCCCCTGGCCTAGAGAGGCTGGGACCTGTTGCTCACTGACCCACCCCAGCTTAAAGGCCTGGGTTTCTGACTATTTGTTTGCTGCCCCGCCCTGACCTAGGGCCTGGGCTGCTACAAACCCTGACCCAGCCCCTGCTTAAAGGCCTGGGTTTCTGACTGACTATTTGCTTGCTGTCCTGCCCTGATTTAGGGCCTGGGCTGCTATAGACATTGCCTCAGCCCTTGCTTAAGAGCCTGGGTTCTGACCTAGTGGCTCAGCCCCTGCTTATGGGCCTGAGCCCCTAACTGTGTGTCTGCTGTCCCAGACTGCCGCCGGACCCGGACTGACGGCGGACCAGAGCAAGGCGGTGGGATACCCCACAGCCCCGCTGAGGGCCGAACCTCGGCCAACACTACTACAATGGATAATTTATATTCTATCTAACTTCCCTTTGTAATTTCAACTGGATATAGTAGTCCTCATGCCACGTCGTGTCCTATCACCTAGCATTTCTTATGCTATAATCATTGCTGCAATTCAGCCCAGCGGTGGCTACACTTCAATTACTAGTGTATATTAAGTTTGCACAATCAGTTAGAAATTGCTTTGGGGCCCATCTGAAAACTCATGTAAGATCATTATCACTATACTGATACTTAGGCCATGTCTACACTACCTGCCGGATCGATTTATCGCGTCTCGTCTAGATGTGATAAATTGATCCCCAAATTGACGCCCGTACTCCCCCTTGGCAGGAGGAGTAAGCAGAGTCGACGGGGGAGCCGCGGCGGTTGACTTGCCACCGTGAGGACGGCCAGGTAAGTCAAACTAAGATACTTTGACTTCAGCTACGCAAATAGCGTAGCTGAAGTTGTGTATCTTAGATCGATCCCCCCCTAGTGTAGACCAGCCCTAAGGAAGAAAAACCAAATGCACAAATTCAGAATGGGGGATAACTGGCTTGGCAGCAGCACTGCTGAGAAGGATGTGGGAGTTGTGGTGGGTCCCAACCTCACCATGAGTCAACAATGTGATGCTGTTGCAAAAAAAAAGCAAATGCAATTTTTAGGTTGCATTAACGGAGGCATAGCATGCAAGTCACGGGAGGTGATAGTACCACTCTACTCGGTGCTGGTTAGGCCTCCGCTGGAGTACTGTGTCTAATTTTATAGATTCATAGATTCTAGGACTGGAAGGGACCTCGAGAAGTCATGGTGTCCAGTCCCCTGTCCTCATGGCAGGACCAAATACTGTCTAGACCATCCCAGATAGACATTTATCTAACATACTCTTAAATATCTCCAGAGATGGAGATTCCACAACCTCCCTAGGCAGTTTATTCCAGTGTTTAACCACCCTGACAGTTAGGAACTTTTTCCTAATGTCCAACCTAAACCTCCCTTGCTGCAGTTTAAGCCCATTGCTTCTTGTTCTATCCTTAGAGGCTAAGGTGAACAAGTTTTCTCCCTCCTCCTTATGACACCCTTTTAGATACCTGAAAACTGCTATCATGTCTTCTCTTTTCCAAACTAAACAAACCCAATTCTTTCAGCCTTCCTTCATAGGTCATGTTCTCAAGACCTTTAATCATTCTTGTTGCTCTTCTCTGGACCATCTCCAATTTCTCCACATCTTTCTTGAAATGCGGTGCCCAGAACTGGACACAATACTCCAGTTGAGGCCTAACCAGTGCAGAGTAGAGCGGAAGAATGACTTCTCATGTCTTGCTCACAACACACCTGTTAATGCATCCCAGAATCATGTTTGCTTTTTTTGCAACAGCATCACACCGTTGACTCATATTTAGCTTGTAGTCCACTATAACCCCTAGATCCCTTTCTGCCGTACTCCTTCCTAGACAGTCTCTTCCCATTCTGTATGTGTGAAACTGATTGTTCCTTCCTAAGTGGAGCACTTTGCATTTGTCTTTGTTAAACTTCATCCTGTTTACCTCAGACCATTTCTCCAATTTGTCCAGATCATTTTGAATTATGACCCTATCCTCCAAAGCAGTTGCAATCCCTCCCAGTTTGGTATCATCTGCAAACTTAATAAGCGTGCTTTCTATGCCAATATCTAAGTCGTTGATGAAGATATTGAACAGAGCCGGTCCCAAACCAGACCCCTGCGGAACCCCACTTGTTATACCTTTCCAGCAGGATTGGGAATCATTAATAACTACTCTCTGAGTATGGTTATTTTGGTCACCAACATATAGAAAGGTTGTGGAGAAAGTGGAAAGGATCCAGAGGACAGCAACAAAGATGATCAAAGGGATGGAATGCAAGCCATACAAGCAAAGGCTGAAGGATTTGGGTATGTTTAGTTTGGAAAAGAGGAGATTGAGGGGGGACATGATAGCGGTTTTTAAATAAATAAAAGATGGAGGAAAGTTGTTCTCTCTTGCCATAGAGGGCAGGACAAGAGACAATGGATTCAAACTACAGCATAGCAGATTTAGATTAAACCTCAGGAAAAACTTCCTAACTGTAAGACCAGTAGGACAATGGAACAGACCGCCTAGGGAGGTTGGGGAAACTCCTTTGCTGGAGGTTTTCAAAAGGAGGCTGGAGCCATCTGTCTTGGATGGTTTAGACACAACAAATCCTGCATTTTGGCAGGGGGTTAGATTAGATGACCCTTGCTGTCCCTTCTAACCCTATGATTCTATAGATATCACACCCAGGGTAGATGGGTTTGGAGAAAAAACAAAACACCAAGGTAAACAGAATTAATTTGATTCCTACTTTGTCACAAACCTGATTGCTGGCTTTATATTTAGTGTAAGAATGACATAGAATCAGAAGTGTAGGACTGGAAGGGACCTCAATAGGTCATCTAGTCCAGTCCCCTGCACTCAAGGCAGGACTAAGTAATAACTAGACCATTCCTGACTGGCGTTTGTCTAACCTGTTCTTAAAAACCTCCAGTGAAGAAGATTCCACAACCTCCCTAGGCAATTTGTTCCAGTGCTTAACCACCCTGACAGGAAGTTTTTCCTAAATTCCAACCTAAACCTCCCTTGGTGCAATTTAAGCCCATTGCTTCTTGTCCTATCCTCAGAAGTTAATGAGAACAATGTTTCACCCTCCTTCTTGTAACAACCTTTTATGTACTTGTAAACAGCGATTGTGTCCCCTCTCAGTCTTCTTTTCTCCAGACTAAACAAACCCATTTTTTTCAGTCATTACTGGTTCTGAACACCCAGCTCATAACACTTCACAAACACGTGGGAAATAATGACTAGAAAGCAACAGAAACATTTCCACCCCTGACAAAGGCTTGCTGTTGTCAAGAGGTGTAAATTGTTTTGGTGCTTTATAGGTACAATGCTTTGCTTTACTTATTTATTGTGTGACTCCACTGGATCTGAATCAACATAGTATTCATCCCAGCTGTGGGTACTTCAGCTCAAAGGCACCAATCAAGATTTATAACTGACATTTTGAACTGAGTGTTACAGCACAGAAGGGTTCCGTGAATTTTCCCACCAGTGTTTTCTTCATAACCAACCTATTACAGAGGGGATGTAGAAGTCAATGCAAGGCCTGCTTACTCTGAAAGCTTGCCACATGACATAAAAGGTAGGAATAAAAACAGTGCTGTAAAAAATGAAGGAGGTGGCTTATCACAAACACGGAAACAAAACTCCTCGATCTTGGAAGAGAAGCAAAATCTTATTAAAGAACCAAGAGGAGGTGCTTAGGCAAAGCAGACATCTTGCAAAGCAGTTGGTGAAGAGAGAGACAGATTTCTGCATAGTAAACAAGCTACAAAGTTCTCCCCAAGAAGAACCAACAAGCCACTTTGAACTACTGCTATGTTTAAAGCATTTCTCCATTCTGTAATTTAAATCTTATTTTCCTGTCTGTGTTTTTACAGAAAGAGAAGATAGAAGGTTACCCATTTTGGGGAGATCTACTTTGAAGAGCAATGCCACAACTAGATGTGAAATTTTAGCAAGTTTTCCTGGATAATAATACCGTTCTCACTGTCCAAGAAACATAGCAAAAGGTCTCTAAAACAAAGATGTCTGTGCAGAGAATTTATTTTGAAAATGACTAAATAATAGTACTACTCAATTTGTAAAAACTTACAAGAAGGTGTTGTAACCCGGGGCTCTGAAGTGGGAGTGGTAAGAAGGATTTGTCCATGAAAAACCTGCTTTGACAATATACCATAGAGATCCTGGGACAACGTGACAGACTTATGATAGCCCCAGGCTGTATTTTATCCTCTGTATTACACCAACTGCTGGTTGAGCTTCTTGCCGCTGCAGGCTTCCTCACACACCAGGGTTGCAATCTTTCATCCTTCCCAGCCCACACAACTTATAGCAACCTATATTCTCCATATATCAGTGTGTATGTCATTGACAGAGCAAACAAAATCTATATGTAATTTTTAGTGAAGGAGAAATCTAGCTCCTGCCATCACAGCTGCAGAGTAACCTTGGCAGAGGGATCTATCTGATTCCATTGTGCAGAGAGAGAGAGCCAGCTGTGATGATGCCATTCAGGAACCTGGGCAGAGGAGGGCTGGGGAAAGGGTGGGGCCAAATCATTTGTTTGCTGCACAGATCCTCTGCCCCCGCCTCCTGACATGACATCTGTTGGATACACCAAGGTCACAAAGCTGACGTGATCTCTGTGGAGCAGCTCTGCAGCCTAAGAAGGAGGAAGTCTCCTCACATCGTTTCCTTGTAGATCTGGACCTCTAGCTTAGAGACCCAGTTGTATATTCCTTCCTTAATTACTTGGAGTTGACGTTTTGGACAGGCAAACAATGTAGAATTATACCACAGAAAAAGAGGGAGAAGCTATCACAATCTTTCTTATGCTCAGGCGTCGAAGTCAATGATGAATGGGAAACAGTTTCACATGTCATGCCTAATTCTGAACCTAATGGGTTAAATTAAAAGTTTAATTGAAACTCCATCATTACTGGGAGTGCAGCATCCTTAGGAGAGAGAATGAAAAACCAGAAAAGATTGAAGGAGAGGGATACAAAACGTCCAATAAAAAGATACATAGAGCCCCCCTTTGACAGTATTGGGTTTATTTAACATCTACATAAAAGCATCAGCAGGCTGCACAGATGTGCCTCGTGGTTACAAAGAAAGCAAAAAGTTACATCACTATTAAGGAGGTACCACAGCAATTAGGAATGCAATGAGAGAGCATGAAGATCCTTATTCTGTTACAGCACCATGGTTCTTTGACCAACCCTAAACAAGCAGCAGAGCTATTATCATATACCTGAATAAATGCTTTACTGTTTTGCAACAGCCATGGTTGCAAAATCATAGTACACCTCTACCCCGATATAACGCGGCCCGATATAACATGAAGTCGGATATAATGCCGTAAAGCAGTGCTCCCCAGGGTCACGGCTGCACACTCCAACGAATCAAAGCAAGTTCAATATAACGCAGTTTCACCTATAACACAGTAAGATTTTTTTGGCTCTCGAGGACAGTGTTATATCAGGGTAGAGGTGTTTTAGAGGGACACATCAGGACCTGTCCTTTGCAGCAAGATCTCACACTCTGAGGTGAAACTTTTCAAAGTAAACTTGACAAATAGTTTTTGCAGTTAATCTTGAATTACTCACTGTGACTGCTGGGAGACTGGCAGCTGCTGTTGTTTTGGTCATGCTCCAACTGGCAGTTCATCTCCCACACTCACAAATCATTTATGCCCACTGACTTGGACAGCAAACAAACTGCCAAATAAAACAGAGCATTAAAAAAAAGGGAGAACTTTAAATTTAGACTACAGTATTTTGAAATGACTAGATGTAGGATCTGTTACCAAATAATCTCAGGGTGTATTGATTCATAAACTCTGTGTGAGTGGAGCAGAGGTGATAAATTTTATGTGCCTACCAAGGGCCATATTTTTTGTTGATTTTTATTTTTGCTGGAAGGCGATTAACAAATTGCATTTTTTAAAATATGCCGCAGGCAGGACTAAATCTCTTTGGTTTGTATTAGCATAATGCAAAATATGTAAATATTGTGGTAAATGAAAATGTTATCTATTGTGCTTTGGAGGGGTTTGGGGATTTTCTTAGATGAAGCCTAATTGTGAGTGCTTTGCTTCTTAATTTGAAATGTATAGCATGGGGAATGGCTACCATAGATTCCACACTGGGCCTAACCCTGCATTCCATGCTCCTTTTTCCTCAGGCACCATTTCCATAGAAGTCATTGGGAGTTTTGCCCGAGCAAGGACAGCAGAATTTGGCCTGTTAGAGTGACAAGCAGATCTCATTAGCACGACAGTGCTGGTGTGCAGTCACCAAAAAATAAAAGCCACTCATGTCTAGACATTTCACACAGATACTGATCATCAGAAAGAACAATTACTCTATTAAGCTCAAATTTATGAATAATTCACTACTTTAGGCGGATGACAAACACGGAAGTGGTGGAGTATTTGATCAATAATGATTTCTGAGGTTTTAGGAAGTCCAGCATTTTATAACTGAACTACAATTTAATTAAACTCTGCATTTGCTAGTTTAATTATATACAGTGGATTGTCAGCTCCTCATTTTTTCCTTTGAATTGTGTGTGAGGGGACTAAAAACAGTTATCCTATTACAAAAATAATAAACACACTTCTTGCCAGAAACTTGTGACATGACTATTACAATCTGGTTCCCCAGTGGGTTTTTAAATGCTACATTTTGCACATTTCTGTTGCCATTACGCATCAAACAGTCTTTGAATAATAAACTATTAGATAACATAACTATGGATCCACTGGAACCACATTGGAATCTGAGCTTCTGGCACTGAGGTTTGCTGTAATTACAACAACCAAAAGTGAAATTGGTTTTGCTATATGCTCACATCCAACACCGTGGTACCCCAACCCCTAGTAAAAATTCCAACTATAGAGCTAGAATCTGTCTCTGGGGTTTCAGTCTGAGGCACATCCTTCAAACCTGTCATAGATCTCTCAGTACTTCAACCATTTTTTCCTCAGTGGGACTAGCCCCACTATAAAGAGACCACTTTAAATATGGTATCATGGGGTTGCATGTTTATTGTGCCACAAAGACTCCAGATGAAATTAGCTCAGTATCAAGATGCTTTTCTGCAACTGCCAGCCCTGCAAACTCAGCTTGGGAGCTGGAAATCAAGCGGGGATCTTTCAGTGCTTCTGGGGCAGTTCTTTCAGGAACATGGAAAAGACCTAGTTAGCCATGCCTGACAGTGTAGGCATGTTCTCTTTGATATATTTCTACTGCTCTTTCCACTTTAGTTCTAAATATTTCCAGTGATTAGTCTTCCACCACTTCTCATGGAAGATTGTTCCACACCTGTATAAATCTATTACTTGACCATGCTCACCACTGTAATATCTGAGCACTCTGTCTCACTGTCAGTATATTTCCCCCCAATATTTAGGCTAAGTTTTCCTGTTCTTAATTATTCGTTGTTACCATATACTCCTCTGTGCCAAGATGAATAACTAATCCCCCTCCTTGGTATTTTCAACAATTAAATCTCTATAGCCCGTTATCCTACTTCCCACCATTTCACCCTCACCCCATTTTCCATCCTCTAATAAGACAAAGACTTTGCTCTTTAAATCTTTCCAAATAAGTCACTCCCTCCAGCCTTTTAATAATTTTGGTTGCTCATCTCTGAACACTGTTTGTCTACACCATTCTGGTAATGAAATGCCCAGAACTGAATGCAGTTATGATTTCTTCAGACTCACAGAGATCCTGATCCAAACTGAATTCAGTGGAAATACTCCTATTGCCTTCAATGGGTATTGGATCAGGTGTCTAGAGTCTAACTCTTAGAGAGCATCTCCCACCGACATAGCACCAATGTGGACAGTGCTTAGATCGATGTAACTTATGTCGCTCAGGAGGGTGTCTTTTTCACACCCCTGAGCAATGTAAGTTACATCGACTTAAGCGGTAGTGTAGATCAGCCCTTAATTCCTTTTTTGCTCTGTGGCATAGTGCTTTTGAATAGGTAGCCCAGGATTGCACTGGCCTTTTTTGTTGTCATATTGCACAACTACCTCATACATAATTCACTGTCATCTTCTTTCACCCCGTGTCTCTTTTAGTATTTTTTAAAACATTAGGAATGAATTGGGAAAAAAACGTGACCCACCACTTTCATTTCACATGGGTAGCTAGGCAGTCAGGTCATTAACAACTTTCAGTCACTACCAGCCTTGGGCCAGATTTGCACTAGCAGCCTGGTAGTGAAAGGCTGTAGGCCAGATCTGTGGCTGCAGCTGAAGTATGCAGAATACAAGTCAATTCACACATTCACACTCTTCTGATCCTGTTGCATCTCTGTGCAGGGCTGGCTCCGCTGCACCATTTTAGAGCAGCCTCAGGGTTGTTCTAACTTACTATGTATTGCAAGCGTCCTGGAGGACGTAGCCAATGAACATTAGGTCACAGCAGTGTCCCAGACAAACCCTCTTTTTCACTGATATGTTGGCAGTCATTGTGGGGAAATAACATAAGAATCCCTACTTTGGCTCTATGCCATTGAAAGATTATTCTTACATAGGGATGACCAGATAGGCTAGCTATAAAATGCCAGTAGGGACCAGATTGTGCCAGCAGTGCAATACAGAGCAGACATACTGCATTGAAAAATCTGCCTTCCATATCATCTGAGTGATCTCATGCTACAAAAAACTCCAATCAGCTCTCAGCTTCCACAAGTACAGTGGCAACCGGGGTTCCTTTTCTGTCTGTCATGAGAACTCGTGTAAATTATGTCCTGAGAGATCTTGTAACCAAGCTGATTTACTGTGGGCCATTATTCCTGCCCCAGTAGAAATAATTTCTTATGGCTGTAGTGACACACGCAATGCCCATTGCAAGAAGCTTTTTGGTAGATATGAAACCAACCTGTGTCACCATTGAAGTAACACTTAACAGAGCACTCAAATACTTTTTTCCTATAGCCCACTCCATTCTGCCTTTCATCTTGGTTTTGTTTAGCAATTGTTCCAAAAATATTATTTGATTTAAAAAAATTCTAATCTTTCTCTGACTATTTTGTTCACCTTCTACAAGGAATTACTGCCTGCCAAAAAGCTTTACTGGAAAGAATGTTCAAAGCACTAAATATTGCAAAATATTCACTGAACAAAAATTTTGAATGCACATACTCATTCACATACACACACCTAAACACCTGATCGTCAGAGTTATATTCACCCAATCAGGGAGCAAGCCATACTATGTAATCTGGGTGGGGGCAATCAAAAGAACTATATTGCCAAACCAAAAAGAGATTTAAAAAAATAAATCAGTCTTCAAAATGTCATAAGATTTTTTTTAAAGCCAGTTTTTAAAAAGATTTTTTGAGGGGAGGGACCGAGGGTGTTAATTAGTTCTGCATTTTTGCATCTGGCCCAAAGGATGGTTCAGTCTCACTATACAGGATAGGAGAAATGAAATTGCCAAACATTGTACAGTATTTCTGTGCTTTTAATTTTTTCTGGCAGGTGGCACTTTGTTAACTTAGCCAGTTGTCACTGTCCAATGTAGATAAAAATCATGATGCTCTACAAGGACATATACCTGGGCTCCCTGCATTTCGGGGTTTATGTGCCTCTAGAGTTACGTATTGATTATGCTGGAGATAACGACATTTACCTCTTGGTTACTTTGAGGATTCAGCTGTTTCTGCTCAAGACTGTTCCGTTAACAATAAGGGACATGGCAGGGAGGCAAAATTGTAGTAGGAAAGATTGTTATTAACAATGCTGAGTGGCCAGTGTTACATACTGGGACTCTGGAGTTTAAGTGTGGACTCAGATTGAATTGCTGAGCCCTCGGGTGCTACACTGAACCAGATCACTCCTGAAACCTGAGCCTCTTTCTCCAGTTCCACTCATCATGCTACAAAGACTAATTTATCAAGGCATGGAGGAATAAATGCTTCCTTTAGTTAAACTCAGCCACAAAAGTGAGCTAAAAGGAATGTCAGCAGCAAGCCCAGCTGCTTTTAGGCCTAATCCTGTGAGGTGCTGAGTGCCATCAACGCTCACTGATTTCATCACAGTAGGACAATTTCCACCAGCTGGTGCTCTAGCCCTTTGTGAGAAAAGTTGGCCATTTAGGTACATTTGGATCTGAGCTCAACTTCAGAATAATATATGGCAACAACTTAAAATTGTTCACCTAACAGCAGGGAAACAGCAAGTCACTCTGGACAACGATTCAGAGGTGTTGCTCCAGATATGCTTATGTTGTACCTCCACTGTATCAATGTAATTCTTTCTTGGCAGTCCTTCCAGATCAGATTGTAAGTACTGCAGGGTCTAGCAGACCAAACTGAGCTACTAAATCTTACAAGCAAAGCCACAGGACCACTCCACTCCAGGTTTAGGCTTGTCACAAAGCAGGATTTAAAAAAAAACCCTTCTAACTTTTAACCTTCAGTGGCTGCTGCCATTTTTTCTTTCCTGGCTAACCAGCGACCAATCAGACCAGCTATGCTGGCCTTCTCCCCCCTGCGTGGAACTCCCATTGAAGTCAAGGGAGGGACTCATATAAAAATCCATGGCAGGATATGGCCATGTAGGACTCCTGGGCATCCTCCACCCACCATGAAAGACTAACACCCCACCCAAGTCTCTTCTAGACCCTTCCCTCAGGGCACAGAGTGTTAGTTGGAGATTTTTGTTTGAAATAACAAAATTATCCCCCTAACCAACACAGGCTGCAGGGGCCTATAGGACTTTAACTTTTCCCCACTCTCTGCTCCAGAGCCAGTCACAGAAGCCAGCCTCCCTCCTGCAACTCCCCTCCAACTGAGCTCTCTCAGCCCTTTATAGGCAATACCTGACCCCTCCCAGCAGGGACTAATAATCGGGGTAGATCACCCTGTTACGAGCCGACTCAACTGAATATGGCAAGAGAACATCTCTAAAATATCAGCAACAGCAAGAGCACAACAGTGTCACTGTCAGATCCAGGTTTATTTTAATCAGGTTGATAGCCAGGTATCCCACAACTGAATTCTACAATCCATTGCACATTGCTCTTTGGTATCAGTTCTAGAAACAAAACCTCATGAGCTCAGTTGTGGCTAATAAGCCACAGCCCTGAGTGAGGGGCAGGATGACAACTCTGCCTCATCCCTTCCCCCTTCTTTTGGCCTTGCTTCCCAGGGGGAACAGGAACAAACAGTCTCTCTGCTGTGCAGGGCACAAGGAGCACAGAAATTGCTATCGTAAGTGATCCCTGCTCAGGCACACATGGGGGACGGTGGAGAAATGTGTTTCTAACTCACCTCCTTTTTAGGCTGTAAGCTCTTTGGTGCATGGGAATGTCATTCACTCTGGCCCCAATCCTGCAAAGTGCTGAGTTCTCTGGCTCCAATTCAGCAAAGCACCTAAACAGATGCTTAAGTTATTGGGACTACTTGCAAGCTTAAAGTTAAGAATTTGCTTAGGTGATTTGCTGGATCACTGCTAGAATACTCAGCACCTACCAAATTAAGTCCTATATGTTTCTACAGCATCTGCCACAATGGGTCCCCAATATGATTAATGCCCCTGAGTGCTACCACAATATAAAATGCTACATACCAAAACAAAAAAACAACACTATGTTAAAAAAATATTTAAGTTGCAAAGTCAAGCATTTACAAGTTAGGAAATCCTTAACTGTCAACCTTAATTCTGCCCCATTGTGAGTCCATCTGTGCACTGAATGAGGCAGGGTCCTGTGGAAAAAATAGCATGCGATCATGTAATTAAAGATTGTGTCATGGGATATATGCATAAGCGGCAGAAGTAACGTTGAACAGGCAACTGTAAATCTCATGTTTCCTAACTTTCAAGTACCACACTTTGTCACCTAAATATGTTTTTTAACAGTTATGATATTTCTTAGGAGGGAGGGGTGTTTTGTTTTAAGAAAACAGGTAAAAACAAATTCCATTATGTACAATTGTAACAACCCCCTCATCATCAGGATTTGGATGCTTACCCTCCATCAATGACTTCTCCCACTTGAGCTGCAGGACAAACTGCATTAGCTTGCAGCATGAAAAGTTTGTTACTACAAAGGGGATGAGCTACTGGTGCCATGTGCTTGGTTCAGGAGTGGTCAGTGGGAGCCCACTCTGGCGTGCGCTCTCGCTCTCTCTTTCTTTCTCTATCAAAATTTTCCTGAAGTACTCAAATGAGAAATGGTGATTTTTAACTGGTTTTAATTGAGCCAAACCTGAATGAAAATGCCTATGTCAAAGAAAAGGCACTTCTCTGGCCAAGGGCTTTCCCACTGCCAAATTTCAAAAGAAGTGTTGGAGCTTCATCAAAAAAATAAAAGGGGGGGGGGGAGGTCTGCAAAAAATGTATAATGAAAAGTGATACTAGAAGGATCACTACCATCTCTCCTATAATATTAAAATAATAATTAATAAATGTCTTCAACTATATCATTGCACAGGGCCTATGTGGATAGAGTTTTCTGATCCTATAATGTAGATTCTTGTTGGTTCATGACACAAATTCTGCTGTGCCATTTAAATCTCACCTTGAGATTTATCCATTATCAATTACATACAGTTATCTGACAAGGATTATTCTGAGAATTCCTCTATGGGCAAGTTACATGATAGGGTTTTTCATGCTTTTCTCTGAAGCATCTGTACTGGCCACTGTCTGAAACAGGATCCTGGAATACATGGGCACTGATCTTATCCAATATGGCAATTCCTATCTTCGCTGTGTTTCTTTGTTCCTCAATGTAGGCCAAGGCAGAGCTGTGAACAGCCTGGAAGCTCTAAGAAAAGATGTTTTGAATTTGATATAGTGAGAGACAGTGAAGAGTATGTTACTGGGTTGGTGAAATCTTATGATAGAACATACTACCAGTTTGGGATCTCTGCCCTGCTTCTTGACAGTCTGCCCTGAGGTTGGCACTCACAGTTGTTTGTGAGCCACTCCAAACAGCGTGACACCAGGCAAGATGGACTATGTGATAGATGGTCACTTTACACCCAAAATCACAATCATATTCAGGTTACTCCCAGTCCCAGAGGACCAGTCGCCCCAGGTCATTTGTACTCAGATCTCAAACCAAAGAAAATGCCTGTAGCCAATCCTATAATGAACTAGCTAAAGATTTATTAACTAAAAAAAGGAATAAGAATTATAAGGTTAAAACAGGAAACATACACACACAAATGAGTTACAGTCTTAGATTTTAAAAGGTAATGTAAGCTTCTATAATAAGCAGCTCTATATGTCCTTTAGGACAGACCCATGCAAAGCAGCATGGAGATCTCCTGCCTAGGTCAGAGTCCAGACAGCAAAAAGAGATCCAGTTTCTCCTTGTCAGGGAGTTTTTATACCCTTCACTCCAGATTCCAAGTTGATGGGATGAGGATTCATATGCAGGCCTCCCCTTCCTGGAGGGAGTTAGGAATGCTGTCAACAAGGTCTCTGTCCTTTGATGAAGGCAAATGAGGCATTGTATAGCAATGGGCCATCTTGTGTGCAGGACAAGCACTTTACGATAATGAATGCTTCTTTTCCTGTTTAGTGGGTTACACAATTACAGAGATTTACAGTGCAAACACTCAGTATAACTTTATACCATGGGATACAGAAGTGATAAGTAGGCTAAATACACGCAGCATCCTACAAGCATTCCATAAAGTCTACACACTAAACACATTCTTAATAGCTAGTTTAACTATATCAATCCAAGTAAGCCAGACTGGTTTCCAACTATGCCTTTGTCAGTATTCAGTGAGGCCCTGAGCCTTGGCATGAACTGGCACCCTGTCTGTCAATGTCACAGTTGAATCTCTAATTTATGTTTCACCTGGTGAGAAGCAATGACAATGGCTTTCCTTGAAAGTTTATGTCTCTCTCTCACACACTACCTGTATTGAGTTGTCAGGTGTTTATGGAAACTTTTAATTAGAGGAGGCCTTTTTGCACTTCATTCAAGGACACTTTTGTGCTAGAGATCTCATTTACAGGAGTGGTAATAAGAGTACAAATAATTGTAGGACAGTAAAAAGCCACTTGTCCCAAAAAGACTGCCACATCTAGGTTAATACTGTACCAACCTCTTTGATTTCTTATTGTGTTCATTCCAAAAGAATGTAGAGCCAAGTGCATTCATGCAAGGCATTGAAAGAAACAGCCTGGTAACAATATGTATAACGTTCAATCTTCTTAGTGTGAAATAATGCTGGCTGAATTATCTGCTTGCTCAAGATTAGAGATAGTCAAATTATTTGTAACAAATAAAATTGCAAATTTAGCTATTTCTTCCGTTTGCAAATTGTTCATGAACTGATCCTGATATTAGTAAGTATTCAGTGAATTGTTAGGCAAATAGCTGTTAGGCTATGGGTCACAATAACTTTGACTATGATTGGTCACTAAAATCACATGGTGTTCTTTCTACTCCCCGACTAGATGACTGAAAGATTTTAAATAGAAGAATAAGAAAGGCCACTTGATGAACAGTGAATAATTTTTTAAAATGTATTTTTGATATAAATTTTCAGAGAAATAATCTGTCATGTTAAAATTCATCTGGCTTTCAGGATTCAAGACCCCTGAGTGCTCTCATCACCAGGCTATAGAGTACTCCTGGAGGAATTCTGCATCACTGCACATGCGCAGAATTCATGTCCCCACAGATTTCCTCCACCCCCACAGAAAATACATTCTGACGGGAAGGCTCTGCAATTTCACCCATCACCCACCAGAGACTCCTGTGGCATCAGAAGAAAGGGAAGCTGGCTTCAGGCTGGAGCAGCCAGCTGCAGAGAGGGGAGAGGGAGGGAGAAGAGACTGCTTTCCTCACAATGCCTTGCCCATGGAGCCAGGTGAGGAGGCATGGGATATGGGGGGGATGGACAGAACGGGGCACACGGGGTTGCTGCGGGGGGGTCAGAGATTGGGATTCAGCAGGGCTAATGGGAGGCACAGACTGGGGTGAGGGCACAGGAACCAGTGGGGTGACAATACTGAGCCGGGGCTGAATGGGAGTGGGGGTGCAGGGTTGCCTGGAGGTGGGGGTGGATGAGTGGAGGTGCAGGGACAGGGCAGATGTGTCTGATTGAATGGGAAAGGCTAGGGGTTAGCCAGGGTCTGCATGGGAGAGGCTCACCAACTCCCTAAAAATCCCTTCCCCTCCAAAAAAAACAGAAGTGTCCTCCCACTCACACCCAACAACCCTCCAGATTCACTCCTAGGTTCCTTTCCAGCAATTACTTCTCTCTCCCTCAGCATCTCCATTACTCCTGACTCCTCCAAGCCTTTGCACTGCTTCTGAAGGATGTGGGAAATACATTTCTGTATTGTAGTTTAAATGAATTATTATTCAAAGTTCTATATGAATATCCCTATAAGGAATCTATTTATCAAAAAATATTTCCTGAATCTTTTTTGTTGTCTGTATTGTTACAAACATACTTTCTAACGGGTATTTTGAAATAAAATACCAAAATAATTGAAACTAGTGTGATTACATTGTTTTATTTCAACAAATAAAATATGCAGCATTTTAAAATATTATGTGCAGAATTTTTAATATTTTAGCGCAGAATTCCTCCAGGAGTAACAGAATCTCTCTCTGGCCCAATGACAATTCAAGTATTTTATACAATTCTAGTATTTTATACAAAGTGGAACAGCTTCAACAGGACAAATTGAGAGATACCCATCCCAAAATACCCTGCAAACTCGTGGTTAGGGCACTCATGTGGGAGACAGGGCCGGCTCCAGGCACCAGCTTGGCAAGCAGGTGCTTGGGGCGGCCATTCCGGAGAGGGGTGGCAGGTCCAGCTATTCGGCGGCAATTCAGCGGATGGTCCCTCACTCCCGCTCGGAGCGAAGGACCTTCCACTGAATTGCCGCTGCAGATCGCGATCGCAGGCTTTTTTTTTTTTTTTTTTTGGCTGCCTGGGGCAGCCAAAACCCTGGAACCGGCCCTAGTGGGAGATGAGACATAATTTTAAAAATCTGCTTCACATTGGTGGGGGGGATTCAGGCCTAGATCGCCCACATTTCAGGTGAATGCCCTAACCACTGGGCTAAAGGTTATAAGGGAGGCAGCTGTTGTGCCAGCCATTTTGTGACTCTAGCTTTTCATTTCCTTTGCTTTTATTTTAAAAATGTCCAGACGGCAAACGTTAAATACAGTAAAACCTCAGAGTTACGAACTCATCGGCAATGGAGGTTGTTCGTAACTCTGACATGATCGTAATGCTGAACAAAATGTTATGGTTGTTCTTTCAAAAGTTTACAAATGAACATTGACTTAATACAGCTTTGAATCTTTACTATGCAGAAGAAAAATGCTGCTTTTAACCATCCTGATAAAATGAAACAAGCACGGAAATAGTTTTCTTACCTTCTCAAATCTTTTTTTTTAAACTTTCCCTTTGTATTTTTAGTAGTTTACATTTAACACAGCACTGTACTGTATTTGCCTTTTTCTGTCTATGTGTCTCTCTTCTGCTGCCTGATTGCGTTCCTGTAAGTCCCTAGTTCCAAATGAGGTGTGTGGTTGACCGGTCAGTTTGTAACTCTAGTGTTTCTAACTCTGAGCTGCTACTGTTTTGAACAAAATGTTTTATTCAACCCAAAATGAAATGTTTGTCAATTGTTTTGATTCGCTGAACTTATTTGGAATTTTCAGTTCCATTTCAGGTCAAATTGGAAAAAAAAAAATTTTTTTAGAATTGCCAACAAACTGAAAAGTCAGTTATTCATTCAGTTCTCATTATGAGCAGTTTTTCTGGGACCCCTTTATAAGGACCCTCACATGACCAGGGCCGGCTCCAGGCACCAGCTTCTCAAGCAGGTGCTTGGGGCGGCCGCTCCGGAGAGGGGCGGCACGTCCAGGTATTCGGCGGCAATTCGGCGGACGGTCCCTCATTCCGCCTGGGAGCGAAGGACCTCCCGCCGAATTGCCGCCACAGATCGCGATCGCGGCTTTTTTTGTTTTGTTTTGTTTTGTTTTGGCTGCTTGGGGCGGCCAAAACTCTGGAGCCGGCCCTGCACATGACTGCAATTATCAAATTATCATTTGAGCCTCACGTCTGTGTATATGATTGTCTAAGCCTGTTGCTGCAATATCACACAAGTGACCAAACCAGTCACAAATATGGCTGAGAATTTAGCAGCCAAGTGGTGATTATTGTAAATAAAGACAAGCTGCACTATCCTGTTAGACAATGTGTTATCTGTATGAATTGTTTTCATTGTCTGTTTAGACTGTAAACACCTCAAGGTGGTTCTACACTTTGAATTCATCCATACAGCACCAACCATGCTGTTGAATATTTGAAATAGCCCAATTGATTTTCAGGGCTCACAGCAAGGCTCATCATTTTAAGTAAGCTGCTGAAGAAGCAACAGACATGTTGGGAAAGCATGGCATTGTTTATCAGGGCCAGAATCACACACTTAATTGCACACGGGTGGACTGCTGCACAGAGCCTTAAATAAATGCTCCCCAAATAAGTATACTTTTGGTCCCAGGTAAACAGTTGTGCAGGGGACGAAAAAGGCCCCTTAAAGAAATGAAATGTTTATCATTGTTTACAGTCATTTAAATAACAAATTACATGAAGGCTATTGTGCCATACCCACTTAATGACTCAAATCCTCTCCACTAATAAGAATAAATCGAGTCTCCACGATAGCCTTTCCTCACAGGAGAGACTCTTAAGACCTGGAATCATCCTGCCTGCCCTTTGTTATCCCCTCTCAAAAGCAATCATAGTTCTCCACAGAAAAATGTGACCAAGCTTAAACATGGTATTCTAAATGAAATGTAAGCGGCACTTTGTACAGCAACAGTATTGCATTTTTATTCATGTTCTGGCCCTCTAGATTCATGCCAATATCCTGTTTGCCTTTTCTTACTTTAACTGCAGTCATAAACCAGGCTGATGGCTTCAGGTTTTCTACAACAACTCCCCAAATACTCTTCCTGGTCAGAACAGCATGACTATTCCATTCAATACATACTCCTTAATTTGGTCCATTACCCCAATAAACCACAATTTTCCACCTGCCTGAGATAAAAATCAGGAAGGAGGCATGAAATTTACTAGAAAAATATGTTTCTACATAACCAGCCTTTTATGTTCAGCAAATAAAAGATATAGCTTCTCTAATGTATACATAAAATGTAAAGGGGTTAGTGTGAGCAAACTGAAGATGGTCCAGGGAACAGTGGGCTGGAAAAACTCCTAATAAGAATTCCAGAACCTGCAGGCTGTGAACAAGCAGCATTATCTTCCAGACTGAAACCAGAGAGTGTCTGAATTTAAAATCTTTGGATCTGATTATTTTCTGTGCAGACATCTACTCAGTGCAGCAGTAGGGAGAGGCAGGAGGGCAGAGGCAGGAAGCTGCCCCAGCCCTGGCACATTATGCCAGCTGAGACATAACAGAGTGCCAGCAGGCTCTGCCCCACCCGACATGCAATCTTTACATTAGAGTCAGGTGCAGGAGGCAGTTGGTGCCATTTCTGCCAGCTTTATACCAGCTGAGAGCTCCACCACACCAGGGGAATTTTTAGCTGGCCACTTAGGAGCAGAGCTCAGCCATTTGAGTGGCACAAACTGACTAAAATAGGAGAGAATTTGGCATTCTGTACAGGGAGGTATCCTCTCTTTTATCTGTGTTCTTGCTTTCATATAAGTTCTATGAAAATCATGATCAAAAAGGCCTTTAGGGTTTGGAGTGTCCTGTTGTTTACAGGAGTCGAATCCTGCTTTGTGTTACTTTACATTTATCACAGTTAAACTGTATTTTCTAGGAACTTAACCAGCCATCTAAATCCTTCAGAATCCAGTTGTGCTGGTCTTCAATAGTGTACATACTTCAAATTGTGGTAAAATTAAAGCTTTAAAATCAGACTTTTGATACTATTACCCAAAACATTGATCTGTATTGTAAATAAGTGTTTCAAATCCAACCTCCATTTTCACAGGCCTTTTTTTTTTTTAACTTCATCAGTAATCCTTTCCGCGGAGTCCAATTAGCTATTGTTTTTGTACCCAATCAATTGAGGGGTTTCATTTTCTGCTTTGGTTCCTCTTCCACTGATGAAGAGGATCCAGTCTTTTGATAACCATTGCCACTCTATTCAGTCCACACACTTGTCTTAACTTGCCCTCGCTCATAGGAGATTAAACATACCCCTCTCCTGCACAGCTCCTGATTTCCCTTCTCTCTAAGGACCGAAACAAAGTGTTTAAGAAAAAATCCACTGTTTCCTCATTTTCTGTCTACGGTCCCCAGTGAATCAATTCTCTCACGTGCCTCCTGGGTACTGTCAATGTATTTGAAAATCCCTTGACCCTGAACTAAAATATGTTGCACAGTTCTCCAGGTTCAGAATTTATTTTTGCTCTTGATTATTGTTACAATTGATTTGTTTACACAGTAAATTGTAGGTTTATTTTTAAAGCCTTTCACTTGTTGCTTCCATCCTGCCTTCAGATGGTTTTCCCAGTTTCCCACAGTGGTATCTGCGTCTATTTTGCCCATGTATTTTTTTCTGTACCACAGGGCAGAATGTCAGTAGCAATCCCTCCAACTGCTGGTCCACACCTGTGGTGCAAATTAATGAATTCTAATCAAAACACCTTGGGGCGTTTCACAATCTCTCAAAGTCACTTTTGTGTTGCTTCATCTAGCACTCCCTCCTAACAAGTGTTTCAAATTGGATGATGGCACCTGAGGGTTTACTAGATCCGAGATGTTCCCATTTTCCAACCTTATTAAATCAAAGTACTTGGTTCATTTCCAAGGAATAAGTCCAAAATGTCCTCAGGCTATACTGACCATTCAACAAACTGCATTATAAAACAGTCCTATCCTCGTGTACCTTAATAGCCTTCCTTAGATTTTGTATGGTTATTATTCCAGTCAACATCTGAGTGATTTAAATCCCCCACAATCAATCTCCAGGCCTTCTTTTAGGTGCCTCTCTTATCTGTACAAACATTTCACAAACTATTTTTTTCTAACAGCCCCGAAGGTCTATAACAACAACCACCTACTTTTTCATCATCAACTTCTCTCCATAATGTCGCTTCCGTGTAAGCCACAATAGATTTCTCTTGGGAGACCCAATATCATCCCTCAGCAATACAATATTGCCTGCTATTCCGGTCAGCTTTGTGTCTTGAAGTTTTAAAATCCCAGATATTTTCCTGGTTGGTTATACACAATAACTTCCTCATCACAGGTAACATTTACTCACTTAGAAATGAGTGATATCCCATTACAGAATAGTGATGCTTTTTACCAATACCCAGTCAAATTCCACCTGTGAATAACCTGCATATGTGAAGCAGAATTCCCTCTCCTCTATGAGGTGCAAGTAACTTTATAAAAGTCAGCAGTGTGCTTGATGCTCTTTCTCTAACATTTACAGCAGCTGAAGGAGAAAAGTTTAGTTTTGAGAAAAAATTGAAAAATAAATTTCCCTGGAAAAAAATATATCTATGATTGTGATCTGACTCCAGCCAGCAATGTGGAATTTGTCGGCTGATTTAAAATTAACAAACATCAAAATGGAATCTATTATGAACATGTACAAACTACACTGGGCCCCTGACCAAAGATGGGATTCCCTCTGCCCCCAGTTTCATTAACAAAATGCTTCTCTTTGTTTCTACAGATAAAGACCGTGAAAAATCTCTTGCCCTCAAAATTGTGCCTCTTTTAGAATCTGCTACAATGTACAAAGTTTCATTTTTACCCCCATGAATTAGGGGCTCATTACAATTTCTGTAGTGAACTAGTCAAGGGCTGCTAAAGGGATTGTCTGTTAAAATCCAATGAAATTTCTATTTGATGCTCTCAGTGGTGTGACAAATTGAGATAGACGGCAGGGGCACGTGAAGGGTGCACTAATTTCAATCAACTCTTTCCAAGTGTGTGAATGCCAGAGAGTGATTGGATCTCGAATTTCATCATATGTGTGAGTATCGCTTTATTGTGAACATTTACATTAGCAGTTTAATCCCTTTAGGAAAAGAATACTGAAAATTGGTTTCAAAATGTTCCCTTCATTAAATCTGTAGCAATTTCTCTTGAAATAAAAGGCACAGTCTGAGCTGGTAAGAACCTAACAGATGAACTGTTAGAAACATTAGATAAGGACCTTTCAACCCTTAAAAGGAAAGAAATTTTACTGTACATTTCCCAACTGAATTATTGCGACATTTTAAAATCATTTGGGGGAATGGAATTTTAAGTGAAGGGCTGCAATATATATCATGTGTTTAAAAATATGCTATAAAATCTATACATTATAGTCAGGAGGGTATGATGTACACAATTTTTTCTTAACCTTCATTTTATACACATTGAACTAACTGGTGTCATTTAGGCACTATTCTACATCAGAGATAGCATGCAACTGGACCACCTCATAGGAAAATCATGGAGGGACTGTGTTTCAGGAAGCACCTTTCCTCCCCAGTACACAGGAGACCTTTTCAGGCTGTGTCATCACTTGACTCCTTGCACCTCCCTCACCCACTACTATGCACCCAAGCTGGTGCCAGGGGCAATCCGGCCTCCCGTGGGAGCTGTTAAGTTACCCACGCAGTCTTATGACATTTTCACTGATGCATGCATATCATGCTACTATCCATCAATCTTAGGTACTTCAAGGGCACCTTTCACCATCATTTCCAAGTACCACGTACAAGACAAAACCATGTGCTTGCTCAGAGTCACACAATCCCATTGTGTGGGGGAGGTCCAGGTTGGATATCAGGAAAAACTATTTCACTAGGAGGGTGGTGAAACACTGGAATGCGTTACCTAGGGAGGTGGTGGAGTCTCCTTCCTTGGAGGTTTTTAAGGCCCGGCTTGACAAAGCCCTGGCTGGGATGATTTAGCTGGGAATTGGTCCTGCTTTGAGCAGGGGGTTGGACTAGATGACCTCTTGAGGTCCCTTCCAACTCTGATATTCTATGATTCTATGATTCTATGAATCCCCATTGAAGCCAGTGATTCTTGTGTGCCTGTTATGAAGGGTAGAATTTGGCCCACTAGCACTTTAATTAACAGAATTTGACAATAGCAGCCTCTGCTTTTTGCCTCTCCCATTTGTAGCAGCTTTGGCATCATGTGGTACATTTGTGTGGCTGTTCTCCATCACTGTTGTTATAATTACTTGTCTTTCATTACTGGGAGGAGTTTGTCCAAAGCGGAGTTTCCTCTGTAAATGATCAGGAGGAAGCTGACTTATCTCCTGCTTATATGCCTGTTTTAAAAAAGGAGGTCAACTGACAGTCCAGCCAATATACACTCTCCCCACAAGAAGTAAATTCAAATTAATGTCTTCATTGACATAATGGGCCTCCTTCCATAAATATGCTGAGAGAAGAATGACAAAGCATCTAAAACTTGAACAAAACTCCATCTGCGGCTAGGTATAATACCCACCCATTTTTCAGAAATATTTAAGTCTTTTTTAAACTACCAATCTATCATGGAGGATTAAGAGCAACGTGATACCCACAGCATTAGGCAACTCTTTGTTTGTCATTGGTTGAAATAAGCATGTCCTTGCATTTTCTACACATACATTTCATCTGTAACTTCCACTTCTGGGAAAACTGCTGTTGCATTATGAGAAAATAGTCCCCAGGTAAAAATCTTGACATTTGTTTGGTGTCAACATACACTGTCCATACACAGAAAAGCAATGGAATAGATTTCTTAACTACCTTCATTTATATGGACTAAATTTAGCCACGCAGTTGAACAGCATTTTTGGAAATATGAGAGTAGGGCTGGAGTAGACTGTGCCTTTAAGAAAACCTGTAGTGACTCCTGAGTACGCTGAACTAAAGGTCTGTTTGTTGGAAAAGCTTGGGTTGTATATCTGTTAGCTGCCTCCTTGTCAAATACCAAACTAGGCACATTAAATGGGCTTAAAATAACAGTGACCCATGGCTCACAAAAACCAAATCCCTATGATTCACTGGTTTTCGTATTGTATGACAGACTCAAAATAAGGTAGACAATACAAAGATATGAGTGGAGGAAATCTGAAATGATACACATGGACCAAGTTTTCTATAACCACACTTTCATGATCTCACATTCTGATGTCAATAATTTAATAGAACAGTCAGGGACAGAACAGACAGTCTGGGTAGAATAGAAGTACATTCACCTCTAACATGACATTGATAGTAATATGGGACAGTCAAGAGACATATTGTGACATGTTCCTCTGTTCTGATAGCCCATCTTTCTCAAATACATAGATTCTAAGATCAGAAGGGACCACTGCGATCATTTCATCTGACCTCTTGCATAGCACAGGCCATAGAACTTCCCCAAAATAATTCCTAGAATATTTCTTTTAGAAAAACATCCAATTTTGATTTAAAATTGTCCGTGATGGGGAATCCACCACAACCGTTGGTAAATGGTTCCAAGGGTTAATTACTTTCACCGTTAAAAATGTATACTTTATTTCCAGTCTGAATTTGAGTAGCTTCAATTTACAGCCATTGGATCATGTTATGCCTTTCTCTGCTAAATGGAACAGCCCATTATTAAGTACTACTTCCCCATGTAGAGATACAAGGTGGGTGAGGTAATATCTTTCATTGGACCAAGAGAGACAAGATTTCTTGAGGCTTCTTCAGACCTGAAGAAGAGCTCTGTGTAAGCTCGAAAGCTTGTCTCTTTCACCAACAGTAGTTGGTCCAGTAAAAGATATTACCTCACCCATCTTGTCTCTAATATCCTGGGACCAACTCGGCTACAACAACACTTTTCCCCATGAAGGTACTTATAGACCGTAATCAAGTTACCTCTTAACATTCTCTTTGTTAAGCTAAATCGATTGAGCATTGTGAGTCCATCACTGATTTCACATCCTTTAATTAATCTTGTGGCTCTTCTCTGAATCCCCTCCAATTTATCAACATCTTTCTTGAATTGTGAACACCAGTATTCCAGCAGCATTCAGACCAGTTTCAAATATAGAGGGAAAATAACCTCTCTACTCTTACTCACTCCAGGATCACATTAGGTCTTTTGGCCACAGTGTCACACTGGAAGTTCATGTTCAGCTGATTATCGAGCATGACCCCCAAATCTTTTTCAGAGTCACTGCTTTCCATGATAGAATCCCCCATCCTGTAAGAATGTCCTACATTCTTTGTGGCTATTTAGCCATATTAAAACACATCTCATTTGCTTGTGCCCAGTTTAACACGTGATCTAGATTGCTCCAAATCTGTGTTCTGTCCTCTTCATTATTTACCACTCCCCCAATTTTTGTACCATCTTCAAACTTTACCAGTGATGATTTTGTGTTTTCTTCCAGGTCATTGATAAAGATGTTAAATGGCATAGAGCCAAGAACAATCCCTGCAGGCCTCCACTGGAAACAGACTCGCCAATGATGATTCCTCATTTACAGTTACATTTTGAGACCTATCAGTTAGTCAGGTTTAATCCATTTAATGTGTGCCATGTTAATTTTATATCATTCCAGTTTTTTAATCAAAACGTTGCGTAGTACCAAGTCAAACACCTTACAGAAGTGTAAATATATTACATTAACACTATTACCTTTATCGACCAAACTTGTAATCTCATCAAAAAAGAGATCAAGTTAGTTTGACAAGACCTATTTGCATTAATTATATTTCCCTCCTTTTGTTCTTCATTAAAAGAGTCCCATAACAGACACTCCATTATCTTGCCCAGGATTGATGTCAGGCTGATAGGCCTATATCTACCCAGGTCAGCCCATTTACTCTTTTTAAAAATTGGCACAACATTTGCGTTCTTCCAGTCTTCTGGAACTTCCCCTATGCTCCAGGACTTATTTAAAATCAACATTAATGGGCCAGCAAGCTCTTCAGCAAGCTCTTCAGCAAGCTCTTTTAAAACTCTTGGATGTAAGTTATCTGGAGCTGCTGATTTAAAAATATTCCTATTTCAGTAGCTTCTGTTTAGCATCCTTCAGAGACACTAGTGGAATGGAAAGAGATATCATGAGACTGCATCATCTATTTTCCCCCAAATACAGAACAGAAATGTTTATTGAATTTATTATTGATAATTCTACCATTTCCATCTAGTAATGGAGCAATTCCATCGTCAGGATTCTTTCTGTTCCTAATATATTTTTAAAAATCTCCTTCTTATAGTCTTTGGCTCTTCATATGTCCCTTGGCTACCCTTATCAATTTTCTATAATTCCTAACTTCTGATTTATATTCTCATTATTATCACTTCCCCTTTTTTCCATTTGTTATATTTTATTTTATTTTTTACAGCTGCCTTCATTTTCCCTCTAACCTAGGTTGGTTTTTTAACCAGCACAGTCTTCTTCCTCAATTGTGGGATGAGGATCCTTGTCCAAAAGAGGTTAGAAGCTAAGATCCCAATTCAGGAAAGCATCCTTATACAGGAAAGTGCATAAGCATATACTTAACTTTAAGTTCATGCTTCATTGGGACATAAGACTACGCTTAAGTGCTTTTCTGAATTGAGGCCTAAGAACAGTATATTAGCAAATAGAATAGAAGCAAATAGATTTAGTCCTTAAATGCAGTGGAAGTCCTGCCTGAGTAAGGCATGCATGAGCATGTCCTTTGTGTGTATAGGGCCCTCGCTTCTCAAATAGCTCCAAAAGTTTCACAAAAGCATTATTATCACATCTTAAAAACAGTTCCCAAATATAGCTAGAATATCAAATTCTAGATTCCATGATAGACTCTCTTAAATGAAAAGATGTACCAGTTCAGAACAACAAAGAAGAAGCCAATTTAACAAACTCTGCCAGAAAATTCCTCAAAGGAATTTTATTGAAAAAAAGCGCTTTGTGCAAATTCATTATATTATATGCATGTGATACTGTCTTTAAACTGCCAGAAGCCAGCATTAACTCATAAATGGCTGGGTTTGTGTGTGCACAAGCATTCAGTCAAGCAATTAAGGACCAAATCATTAAAGACTTTGTAAAACAGAAGACAGATGTTCAAGCCAATTTAGTTAAATCTGGGAGCTGCACAAGAGATGTCTGGATTGTTTAATATGCTCCTTTCTGTGGTGCCAGAGATCATTCTTGCTGCTGCATTTTGAAGCTACAGCATCTATAACGATGATGCTGGCAGAGCTACAAACAAGGAATTACACTAATCCAATCTGGATGTTACTAACGCATGTAAAACTATTTTCAGGCTTCCAAGGGTCAAGCAGGATTAAATCCTTGCTACAGTAATAAAATAGAAAAAAAGAGTACTAGAACAGCCTTTAAGTGTTTATGTCTAAAGTGTCCAGTTGAGTCCAGAGTAACTCCCAAATTACTGACAGATATGGGTTACAGTACTTTGTCCCAGGGAGCTCATGGAGTTGATTTTTGGTTATGCAATTTTTCCTGCCAAGAATCAAATCCCTTTAACCAAATAAATCTCATCTAGTCATGAACCTTTGCAAATTTATAATCCTGCAAATGCAAACCTGCCTCACTAGGGACTGTTACTGTACAAAATAAATATATACTGTAACTAACAGCCACCTGCAAAGCAGCAGAAAATGTTGGTCGTCACTGGATATAACCCAGTATTTCAACCCTCTATTCAGATTAATCTCTTCCAAATTTGGGGGGCAAGGGTTGGATTCTAATCCCTGGATCTGAACCTTATCTAACCTTTGGTTTTCGTCCCAGCTCAGACCAAAACCTGAGGGGAGAACAATTCTTCATATCTAGTTACAGTATTCTTATGGTAATGACGTGGTATGATCCATAATGCAGGTAGTGAAACAGTATGAGCCACGATGCAGGTAGCCCCCATCACAGTAAAGGTTAGGGGTGGCTGGGTCATGGGAGACAACAAGATGTCAGATATGTTGGCCAGACTTCTACGGGAACTAGTAGTCATGGGACAAAGGCCATGAGGAAGACCTAAAAAAAGGTGGTTCGAGATGCTGAAGGAGGACATGAAGAGGATTGGTGTCATCTTGGAAGATGCACTTGGACAAGAATGTGTGGAGCCATCAATCAGGTATGACTGATGGGAAATCACAAAAAAGTTGTTCTGATATTGACCAAAATGATGGGAATCCTGCCAGAAGAGCTGAAATCCTGAACTTTCCAACAGTCAAATGTGGTAGGAATCTCAGTAACTCAGATGACCACCTGGGATTTCACCATTTGAAGCAGGAATCTCATAAGAGTATTTCACAACATTTTGGTGCACTCTAGACCAAACACTAAGCCTAGCGCTGGCTTTGAAGTCAAGCTCAAAACACTAACCTAAACCTAACAGGATCTGGATCTGAAAAGCACCTTCTTGGTATATTTCTACAGTCTCAGGAAAAGTACTATATGTGTTTGAAAGGGTAAACAAAGGGACAAGGCAAAAACCCGAAGGATCATTTATGGCTCAATATAGACCTAAACTAACCAAGCACTAAAACAACCAGGGTACAAATGTCCCAAATGGCCACAGTAACATCCAAGCTGATTAAACAAACTCCTATAGACAACAGTGGTAAACGCTATCCAGAGATTCAACAAAACTAACTCTGGAACTGCAGTCTTATTAGTCATAAGTAAACAGGTACTGTGCTATGATCCAGCAGTAGATGGACTGAGATTTCTTCACTTGTAGTCTTATTTGAGTTGATTTCATGAGAAGTTGCATTCACACTACCTAGACGCATAGTTATAAAACATTTAGAGCTTTATTAAAAATTGCTCTGTAACAACTAATAATTTCCAGGAAAATATTTTCATTAAATTGACAAACAACAAGTCACCAACTCAGATTTCCTCAACTAAAGTGCTTGCCTTTTAGTAAAAAAAGCAAGTTTCCAAGAAGGAAGACGGATCAAAACAGCAATCTACTCAGCCACAAAGGTCTTCTCCACAGCTCTCATTGCAGTTGTCTCTCTAGACAAAGCAACCTGCAATGAAAATACTGGTGCAAGGGAATGAACTGGTTCCCCTTTCAGTGACCCTAGATGCTTCTAGTTTATAGGAACGGAGCATTTCCCACGGAGTCCATTCAGATACTTTGAGGTAACAATGATTTTTAGCAGACTGAAATACAACACTGTGCTATAATATGATGTAAAACTTACCCACCAGACAAGCATGAACTGTGTAAATAAGAGTAGATTAAAGATTTAGGTTCAACTAAAAACAGCTGAGAAGAGAGAAGAAAGAAAAAGGCAAAGGATGCCATACCATAGTATCACTATGGAACCAGGGAGCATGGATCAGCGTTCATGTCACACTCCCTGTCCGTACCGAGCACGGGCCAAGGAAGCTAATGATCCAACTAGTGGACCAAATTTGGCGACGAATCCTGGTCATGTGCCACCTGAGGCATGTTGCACATATGCTAAGACGACGATGTGGCCACAAGTCTAACCATGGGATCCCTGTAGCCACAACAACCTCAAACCAAACATGTAAATGAGTAGTTATCTAATGGGGTGGCATTAAACCATGTTTCCACAGGCCACTGTATGAATAACTTTCTTATTATCTGTGACATAGTCTTGTGCATAAAGGCCCCATCCTGCTCTCACTGTGGTCAGCAGGAATTGGTTCAAGCCCTATAAGAGAAAGAAAACCATCACAATCTGCAAGGGAAGATGTCCAATTAGGATCTAGGCCTGAGGATTTAGAATGATTATCACCTGTCTACAAAGAGTTGCTGGCATATCTTCCTCCTAAACAACAGCACTTGAAGAAAAAAAAAAAACACCACCTTCCCTAGTTTGAGAGCACCTCAAGTTAGAGTGTCTCCACCAGTGCTCCAGGCCACCAGCCCAGAACTCTATATCAGCAAATGTCCCAGAAAGCCTGGCTCGCGTGTTCAGCCTCACAAAGATCAACTGTTGTTTCTATTAAATGTGCCATAGGAGCCACAAGTGTTGAATTTAGGAGAGCTGCAGAATACCTAGTAGCTTCACCTGTCTACTAATAATAGAGAAGGGAAAAGGAGGTGGTGGCGGAGAAAAGAAAACACAGTGTAAGACAAGGAGAAGGCATGGTGGTCACAAGCCAGAAGACGTATGATAAACACTCACCCTCTGAAAACTATTGTATGTGCCACTAGTGTCACTGTACTGAGTTGTTTCTTTAACGACTTGACATTAGAGTCCAATTTAATATTTCAGTCATAATTTTAGCACATTATTCTCAGGTTGTTGAGCAGTAGTATACGTATTGGTCAGCCTTGCTCTGAGCAGGGGATGCAGGGATGCAGAAAAGCTCTAGCTGTACTCCATCCCCGCCCACCCCGTGAATCCAAGCTGTCTATGTGCACTACCCACACTGGAAGAGGCTAGTAAATGATCATAGAGATATAAAAGACCCACTAGAGCACTGAGTCCATTCTTTGCATGCACAGGATATAGCCTGTGGCCCATGGAACACATTGCATGCTATTTTCCACCCCATGCATGGTTAAAAAAGGGAATTAACATGCTCATATTCAAACTGCTTTCAGCCAAACTATCCAGATGCTAGCGCCCAGCTGCATATTAGTAATGTTCTGTGGGCAGAACCCCATGGCTCCAACTTGCCTGTCCTGCTGTGCAGAGCATCTGAAGGAAAATGAAATGTGAACATAAGTCACAAAAGCCAAAATTACATTCTTAGCCAGTTTCTGCGTGTGCATCACATTAAAAAAATACTTAATGTACAAAACAGATAAGAGAGGAAAGGAAAAGGTAACCCAGACAGAGACAGCTATAGAAAGAGAAAAGATTCCTAGCATTGGCGATTGATTTGTGTTGCAATTATGGCTAGGGCTATGCTTGGAGCTAGTGGTGGGATTCCCAGCTCACATCGACATACTCATGATAAGTCTCATCTAGCTAGCAGACTGAGGCCTTGTCTACACTTCGGGGGTAAGTCGACTTACGTTACGCAATTCCAGCTACATGAATAACATAGCTGGAGTCAATGTAGCTTAGGTTGACTTACTGCGGTGTCTACACCATGCTGGGTCGACGGGAGACACTTTCCCATCGACTTACCTTACACTTCTCATTCCGGTAAAGTACCGAAGCCTACGGGAGAGCAATCTTCATTAGACCCGCTAAATCGACCCCCGGTGCATCGATCGCCACAGCGTCGATCCCCAGTAAGCCTAGACATGCCCTAAAATAGTAATGTAGCTCTGAAAGCACGAGCAGTGGCATGGACTAGCCACCCCAAGTGCATACACACAGGTTCCCCCAGGGTTTGTACTCGGGGCAGCTAGCCCATGCCAGTACTGCCTGGGCTACCACAGCTCCACTACTATTTTTAATGTGCTAGCTAGATGAGAACTAGAGTGAATATGTCTGTGCAAGCTGGGAATCACACCCCCTCCTCCAAGTGTAGACGTAACCTATGATTCTTTTGTACTGTTCTTAGCAACACCACCTTCTTGTTCTCCCTTTTCTATGTTGTCAGGATTTCTTTTGTCCTACGATTGCAGTTTTTTCATCCGAAAAGCTATTAAAAAGTAAGTGATAAAAGATTGTGGAAGTAGATGGCTCAGGCAACTAGTAATAGACTCTAGAGCTGTTTGTCCTGAGGCTGGCAGCTCCAGGCCAGGTTGCAGTGACTAGAGCTGGTTAGAATGTTTTCAACTAAACGTTTTTCCATCAAAAAATGCTGTTTCATCAAAGCTGAAACATTTCATGGGATGGACTCTGCTCACTTCCAGAGAGACATAGAGACCCAAATCAGAAACCTGACCTTTCTGATCCATAATAGCTGTTTCGACACAATTCAGTTTCACAAAAACATTTGAAAGCTTTTGGTGTTGTTCCAATGCAGAATGAAAACAAATTTCAAAACCTCAAAAGTTGTCATAAGACAAAATTGTTGTTCTCTGGCCAGCTCTGGTAGTGGCCAAAGTTGTTATCCTCTGATGGTTGCTCAGCAGCCTGACATGAGTTACTCAGGTGTCTGTTACATTAGCTAACATCACAGATAGCATCGTATGGTAGTAGGCAGTCTCAGCAAAGAGTCCAAGGACGTCATGGACATGAAAGGTCAGACCCTCAGCTGGTGTACATTGGTGTACCTCCATGATTTCACCCATCCTCATTGGTGTACCTCCATGATTTCACCCAATAAACACCAGCTGAGGATCTGGCCAAATGAATGAATTACCCTTTTATCTTTAGATTTTTACGATACTAGATAATTTTCCTTAAAGTTTCCCAACATTGCTACCATCTGTTCAGCTCTACTGGTAGTAGCGAGAATTCCAGGACTGCCAACACAAGCAGCCACCGGAATATTAAAATGTGTCATCCCGTATAACTACCAGCACCATGTCTACACTAGCGGTAGCAACAGTGGCTTACTCTAGGACAGAAAGACTTCTAGATGGTCCCTTCACATACAGCATATTGGTGGAGACATGTGGGAAAGACTAAACAGTCACATCTTGTTCTTCGGGTAACTAGAATTCTTCAGCCTCCAGGGTTGTTGGCTGCCACCCACACTTAAATTACACACAATGCTATAAAAGACAAGGGATCGGTATTTAAACGTGTTGGGTATGCAAGAAGTGAGGAATACATTCTCCCCTCACAAGGAATTCCTGTGTGTGGTTTTACATACTCTAGGGAGGGAGACAAGCTGGCTTGTATTGTTTAATACAGCCATTCTACATCGCATGCGAAGAGGAAAAAATGATATTATTAGTAAATCTGATCATGAAACACACTCCCAGCCTAACCTGAACTCATGGGCTTCTGAGTCAAAATGCTGTAGGCGATGAAGATTATTGAGAAAAGCCAGCCATGTTCTTGTAAATTAGGCACCACAGCGAGCCCAGATGGCCCCCTAAACGTAATAAAAACATAGTGACATTGGGAAAATGTTAACCATTTCAGTATCATGAAAAGTAACTGATGGGTCTCTAAATTCTATTGATTTTCCATAGAGTTTCCATTTCAGATGACAACATAACATCATTAGGCCCTGTTCCAAAGCCTATTGAAATATGCTCAGTGATTTCCATGGGCTATGGATCAAGCCTTTAGACTATAAAGTTTTCCTTTGCATTTCTGCAGCACCTGGCACAAACCTTCCCTTTTGCCTGCCTCCACTTGCCTCTGCACAGGATCTACACAATTTCTGGCAAGAGAAAATTGACAAAATACAAAACGATCTTCTCCCTCTCCTCAGCTTGCTTTCCCTTCTTTCTTCTCCTACTCTCCAGTCACAGATGCAGCAGTTTCTCTTTTATTCTCCTCCTCTAACGCCTCCACTTGCCCCAGTAACCCCATCCCAAACCATCTCCTGATCTCATGCCCTCCCTTACTCTTCTCCTTAACCTCTGCCTCTCCTCTGGCTCATTCCCCTCACAATACAGACATGTTTTAGTCTCTCTCCTCTTAAAAATATCTCACCTTTGCCTCTCCAGCTACTGCCACCTCTTCTTTTCATTTCTAACTTCATTGAATGCACCATTCACAATCATTGTTTGGAGTTCCTCTCCTCCAGTTCCATCCTAGACCCTCTCCAATCAGCTTCCAACCCTGGCACTCCACTGAAATCACTCTTGCCTAAGTCAAAAATGATCTCTTCCTAGCCATATCTCAGAATCAGTATTCCATCTCCATCCTCCTTGACCTGTTAGTTGCCTTTGACACAGTCAACCATGCTCCATCTTGAAATCTTGTTCTGCTTTGGCTTCCATGGCTCTATCTTCTTCTGGTTCTTCTCCTACCTCTCTAATCACCTTTAGCATGTCCATTAGAGGATCCTCCTCATGCCCCACATCAACGTTTGGGGCGGGGGGGCGGTTGTGATGGGGAGCCCTTACCAGTGGTACTGCATAGTAGTTAGGTACTTTGGTCATAACTCTGCCCCTGTCTATAGCATCCCCTGTTGCTGGGTCACTTCAGCACAGTGATGTTCTCCTTTCCAGTAGAGGGTGACTTTGCCCCCTAGCCAGGTTACCAGCTAAGCCCACCCCCTTCTGAGGCAGAGGGTGCGGGGAGTAACAGAAGTCCAATGTCCCACGAAAGAGAGTCTTCAGCCAAGTCCAGGTTTCTGTATGCTGCATCCCCTTACTTCAGGACTTACAATGTCTCTATCTCCCTTATCGCCTTCGTGAGACAGCGTTGGTAGGGGAGCCTGGGCCTTCCCTCTCCCCTATGCTCCAACCCAGGGTTCTGTGAGAGACAATGATATCAAGGTTTTGCTTCAAGGCTGCCTCCCTGAGCCACCTCCCACCACTCACTTGCCCATGAGGCCTTGAAGTCCTTCACTTAAAGTCCAACAGAAAATAGCAAAAACAACTGAATCTTCAGCCCAGCTGGGCTCAGCTGGTAGCCTTCTTTGCATGCTAACCCCACCTTCAAACTATCCAAGTTCCTTGGTTTAATTTCCACTGTACAGGGGCTCTCACAGTCTCCCTCAACCTGTGGTTTCAGGCAGGCTACAATCCCTGATCAGCCCCTATCTCTAGTCAGGCTCCCAGTTCACGACTCAGTTTCCCAGTCTGCTCTCAGCCCAAGAGAGAAAGCTCCCAGCTACCTTTCACCTGGGTTTCCTCCCTGGACCCTCCTCTAGGACAGTGGGTCTCAAAATGTATTTGATCACGCCCTGCTTCTTTTTGTCTGTAATAGTTTACAGTCCCACACCCCAGGCAACCAGCCAGCAGCCTCTGCTCTCCTGCCACCCAGTTCTGAAAGCAGAGCAGAGTGCAGCAGCTGCTGGCAGGTGCCTAGCTCTGAAGGCACTGCCACCGCCAGCAGCACAGAAGTAAGGGTCTCAATACCATATCATGCCACCCTTACTTCTCCGCTGCTGCTGGTGGCAGCACTGCCTTCAGAGCTGGGGGCCTGGCCAGCAGCCCCGTTCTCTGGACGCCAAGCTCTGATTATGTGCAGTATTTTTTTTCCTAAAGCTTCTCATGCCCCAACCCAGAATACATTCCATGCTCCCCAGGGGGGTGCACCCCCCAGTTTGAGAACCTATACTCTAAGGCCTGGGGTAGCTGCTGCTTGCAGGCCCCTCCCTTACATTAAGGACTTCTGCTCTGCCCTTACTTGTCCTCCTGTCCTATCTGCCACCCTTTTGTGCTGCCCAGCTCTGTTTTTAAGCTCCTTCTCCAGCTGGAATCGGCTCTGCAGGTGCAGTGAGGTGGAGCCCCTGGGTCCAGAACTGCTCCTTAACCCATTCTATCCCCATGTAGAGTTTTATCATAGAATCATAGAATCATAGATTATAGGACTGGAAGGGACCTCGAGAGGTCATCGAGTCCAGTCCCCTGCCCCATCACTCGGTTCCACAGTGCTCCTTCTTTGGTCCTCGTCTCTTATCCTGCTACGTCTTAACTCTGACCAATATCATCAGCAAAAAAATTCAACTACCATCTAACGCTGTACTCCACACCTGTCTCCTGTCCAAACTAGTATCTCAGCCTGGTTCTCGTACATCTGCTCATGGATGTCTATCCATCAGCTCAAGCTCAATGTATCTAAAACGGAGCTCCAAATCTCCCCCGTCCAACTCACCCCCATGCACTCAAAGCTATCTTCTTGTTCAATCACTGTCCATTCTGCCTGTGAGGCCCGTAACCTGGGTGTCATCTTTGACTTGGACTTCTCTCTAGGTCCTCACATCCAGGCAACGTCTAAGTCTTGCAGATTCTTTCTGCATAACATCTCTAAGATAAGGCCTTATCCATCCACATAATTAAAACTTTCATCCAAGTCTTATCATCTCATGTCTCGATTACTGCAACATCCTTTTCTCTGGCCTTGAGAGATGCAACCTTGTCCTGCTGATGTCCTTCAGATCCAAAGATCATATTCTTGTCTTATCACTTTAACCATATCACCCCTCTCTTTGCATCCCTCCATTGGCTCCCTCTTCTATCATATCAAACTTATTTATCTTCACCTTCAAGGCCCTTCATGATCAACAGGTAGACTTCTGCCTCCCAACAGCCCATCACACCAACCTCAATGGCTCAAACCTCAAACAAGCACTTTTGTGTTTTCTCCCACACTGCCTTCATGCTTGGGAGATGCTCCCCATAAACAGCCACAAAATTACTTCATTGTCCACCTTCAAAACCCTCCTTTAAAAACCCTTCTTGAGTCTTACCAAAAAAAACCCATTGACAATGGTCTAGTGTACCAAGACCACTGCCTATCATGCTGACCAATAAGATCTCACTGTTAGCTTGTACTCCCCCATTAAGTCTGTAATGCCTCTTGTCTTCGACTTAGATTGTAAGTTCTTTGGGGCAGGGACCTTCTTTTTGTTCTGTGTTTGTACAGTGCCTAGCATTGTTATTATATCCCCTCTTGCTAGTAGTGCTTGCTGTTGCCCTGGATTTAAGGGGCGTAGATGTATATACCCCAGAATGTGATAATTGCAACCATATTATGTGCATTCAGCCACTATAAATTACTAAAATAGAACACCACATAGTTAGAGGATTAATTTAAAAACAGGCTTTCAGAAGCAAGAGCATAACTACTGGCAGTTTTGCTAATCAGTATTAAAAAAGCCCCTAAAAATAAATATTATATATATATAAAATATTATATATATATATAAAATAAACAGCCTTAAGACTAAACGTCTCTAATAATAAAAATGTATTAAATTTTTTTAAAAAATCACGATAACTTATATGTTTTTTAAAAATTAATTCTAAAAAGTTTAAATAATGAAGTGTATTTAAAAGCAGTCCTCGGGAGCTGTCCTAAAAAATGTTTTCTTGACATCTTTACTCTCCAGCAGGGAGGTGTTTGGCCAGCACTAACCTGTCGTTAATTACTTAATACCGTCTCAAAATAGAGGTAAATATCTTAAATGTTCTAAACCTATTGCTTATGTCTGTGTGTGCTTAAATCTAATAAACTGCAGTATTAGACAAAAGCATGCTTACTTGCATTACTCCTTGAGCAGACAGAATTGCTAAATTCCTGTTAATTTATTCCTTACACCACCTAAAATAAAATAGTTAAGTTGCCTCTATTAGGGGTTCTGATAACCCCTGGTGACACCCACAATTAACACTTATTTATTTTTTATGTTATCATCGTGTTTAAAAGCCTTATTTATGGACCATTCTTGGTCCATGAATAGAGTTCCTAAGCACTATAACAACACAAATCATAAATAATAAAAGTATTAATTGTGGGCACTACCAGCAACAGGGGATATAATAACAATGAAGTCCTTAAGCAAAATGATCAATACATACAGCTGTTAAAAATCTTTTCACCAATTTAGCATTTTTGGGAATGTTAAGCATAATAAAGCAATAAAAATGCATACTAGTGGAATGATTCAAGATGGCTACTGCTGTTACTAGTACTTTGCACCTCATTGAGATAAGCATTGCCAACTCTTGTGATTTTATCATGAATCTTTTTTCATTCCACTCTATATGCATCCGAAGAAGTGGGCTGTAGTCCACGAAAGCTTATGGTCTAATAAATTTGTTAGTCTCTAAGGTGCCACAAGTACTCCTGTTCTTTTATCATGAATCTTGTGAGTTTCAGGGTTTCTTTTAAAGCCCCATCTGCTGGAATCATAGTGTTAAATCAGAAATCTCATCTTTCACTTTAAAAAAATAAGTATGTAGCCCTCATGGTTAGAGAAAAAAGCCCCAAAACATTAAACAAGTGAACCCTAAAGGCTCAGAAACCAGAAGGAAAATAAAAATAATTTAATGTATTATTTTTTAAAAAACAAGATTTTTAAGTCAATCTCATGATTTTTGAATATTTGGAGTTAGCAATACTGAAATAAAATTACATGGCTGAGTTAGCACACAAAACTTTATGCAAAATATTTTCAAATGTATAATAAAAGCTATGTGATTTGGGGAATTTTATTTATGGAAATAGCTCAAATATTGAGTGACTTTCAGAAAACAATATTTACTTCAACCTAGCTAAGGCTGTCTGTTAAAGGAGAAATCATTTTAAGTGCATTAGATCAGAAATTGTACTAGCTGATCAATGATAACTGGCAGTGCTAAATTGCACCTAAAAGCACTTGTGACTGAAAGTTCCAGGCTTTCAGTCACACTTTACACAGATGTTCCTCCATAGAATTTACAAAGTAGTTCACAAGATTTTTTTTGCTTAGTAATATATGGCTTAGAACTAACAAGCTTCAAAGTTCAGACTCCATCTGAGTTTGCCAGATCAAACTATGTATTAAGAATTTTTCTTGATTCACATTATTATTAATAGTATTATAATGATATATATTATAATATAGTTTATATTAATATAATACATTGATAATATATTATATCAATATATATTTTGTATATTATATTAATATATTATGTCTATTATCTAAGTTATTCATATATAATATTATATAGCATACTATAATTATTATTAATAATAAGGCATTACACTTCTATAGCACTTTTCTTTGATCTCAAAGAACTCACAAACATTCATTAAATGCCCAATCTAAAGCCCATTGTTGTCAATAAAAGTTTTTAGTTTCTTAAAGATTAAGTATTTTTGTCCAAAGCCACACAATAGGTCATTTAAAGAGCCAGAAAGAATTTTTAGGATCCCTGATTCCCAGTTTCCTGCTCTCACCACTAGACCACATTTTTAAAAATATGCTCTATTTCAAAAGGAATTATTTGTGGGAAAGTTCTATGATCTGTGTTATACAGGTGGTCAGAATATATGAGCACAATGGTCCCGTCTTGCCTCGCAATCTATAAAATTTCTCCATTGTTTTTATGGGCAGCATTGTTTTCCTAAATTAATTTGCCAATATGCAATGGACATCTTCCTCTGTTCATAGCAAATAAAATGAGGGATAATTTTAGAGCAGAAAGTCATGCAAATCCTCTAGTATTCCATGCTGCTTCTCAGTTTTATTCAAGGTCGCTATTAAGTGGTTCGATTTTAATATGCAGTCCGTCTCCTTTAGTATGCAAACTCCTAGGCTCTTAGGACGGGCCTTACCGAGACAATGTGCTGCATTTTTAATCCTTTCAGATTATTTTGTAGTGATCATTAAAAGTAAAGTAGAGATATTTTCAAAATGTTCAGATTAAGAAGCAGGCCAACAGTCTACGTAACAGCCTTAGCAAATAAACTGAAGATATTCTCAAATATTAAAAATCTGCTGCCAGAAGAAATAAGCATGGATTCTAAAGCCGCTTTCTGAAATTGTTGTTAGAGATAGCAGGATAAACTGTTGTAATCCTAGTTCTGGAAGCAGGGATACCACAGATTTCAAACTGCTGTAGGCAGTAACCGGGATACTTTTTTTCCTCTCTTCCCCAAGCCTTAAACCTGTTTCCAGCTCAGTGAAGTGGGAAATGCAAACAGTGATCCCATAGCCAGTTTCTGCCACCAAGCAGATGGCAACTGTTGGAAGCCAGCAACACTGATCCTTGTCATTGAAACTTTATTGGGAGCGCCCACCAATGTGAATAAATGTCTTCAGACGGACTAATTAAAAGGGCTCTTTTCATTAGTTAGGACCATCTGCTAGGCCACAGACCTGGTGGAATTGCATACTAGTGGAGGTGACTAGGTAGGAGTAAACACAACAAGTATCTCAAGGCCTATAAAACTATTGTGTTCCAGAACGAGATTAATGAGGTTTTCTGTGATGAGATCCTTACATTTTCATCTGCCCAAGAAAAGGAAACAATCATTTTTCCCTCCCTGAAAAAGATAAATTATTTATTTGGGCAGATAACCACAAGAGCCCCTGGGCTCATCCTCAAGCCAGTCTTTGCTGCAGGCAGAAGTACCAAACGTTTCTGGGTTTGTCTCAAACTGCTGTGCCCTCCAGTTGTTTCCTGGCACGTCTATATTTTAAAAGCCTTCTCCAGCAATTCCCGCAGCAAGGAGCAAAAAGGAGGAGAGAAAAATAAAACACAACCAACATTTTCCATTACCCAAGAATGACAAAGATCAGTCTGTAAAAGATCAGAAAGAGAAAAATACACCAAGCTCTTAAAAAGCATTTGAAAGCTGAGATATTGATCCTTAGGACTTGGAGGCGGGGGGGAGGGACGGACCCTTTCAAGTTCCCTTTCATATTCCAAGGCAATTCCTATAAACTCCATTGATCAAAATTAAGCATTGTACATTCTAATTGTTTTGCCTAGGCTTGAAACTCGGATATTTCTTTGGGAAGTTGAGACATAATGTGTCAAATTTTCAACTTAACTTCCATTCCTGGATGCCCATTTTGGTACCGACAACTCTTTGCATCTACAGAATTGTGTGCGTTTGTTAACTGAGTTTTTAAGTTAAGGGCTGAACATTCATCTCATGCCAGATTCCAGTTTTGGGTGCCCATTTTTGGTTGCTTAACAGATGGCAAAAGTGGGTGCCCATATGTTTTGTGGCTGCCAGCAGCCATTAGCACACACAGTTGTGGCACGCTGGTGGCCAACTACCTGTCTTTTTGTTTTGTGTTTGTACAGCCCCTAGCACAATGGGGTCCTAGTCAATGGCTAGGTGGTCAATGGCTCCTAGGTGCTACAATAATATAATAATAAAACCATGTGCAATCTTCTATGGGTCTTTGGTCCCTTTTACTGTGTAGATCACATAAGAGGTTTATGTGTCTGCTACTAACTCCATTATCTACATGTAACAATTTATGGCAGTTACACAGACTTCATGGTAGCCAACCAGCTGTACATATCCAATGTGGTGAATAGAGCATATATTTTTGTTTTGAAACCATGGCTCAACCACATTTACTGAAGATTATCTATGAATTTAAGAGTGACAAGGTTGGTTGAAGTAATATCTTTTATTGGACCAACTTCTGTTAGTGAAAGGTTGTCTCTCTCCCCAGAAGTTGGTCCAGTAAAAAATGTTACCTCACCCACCTCGTGCCTCTCATATATCCTGGGGCCAACACAGCTACAACACCACTGCAAACTATATATGGAGCTGGACCATTCACAAAAGCAATCGCGGCTCATGCATTTCACTCCTTGGATCTTGGGTTCAACCTGTGCATGTTACTCATCCACTCAGCCAAGTGCAATGGCAGGTGGTCTGAACTAAACAGCTCTATGCCCGCTTGTTGTGTGGCATTTCTTACCTTGAAAATAGCAGGAATATCAAGTTTTGTCATCCCAGCTTTTCCTATAAAAGTCCTTTGAGCATCAGAGAAATGGAGCACAAGTCTCCAAGTAAAAGCATGAGTGGGTTGACTCTCTCCCAAAGAGATTTTTTTTTTTTAAATCTGTTTGTCAGTAACTTAGTTAAATAGGTGGCAACCAAAACAAAGGCCAAGATTTCAAAAATGGAGACTAACGCTAAGCTCTTCAGTCTATGTTTAGGCACCTAACCAAGTAGCCTGCTGCTGGGGAACGGATAGCTCAGTGGTTTGAGCATTGGCCTGCTAAACCCAAGCTTGTGAATTCAATCTTTGATGGGGGCCATTTAGGGATCTGAGGCAAAAATCAGTCTGGGGATTGGGCCTGCTTTGAGCAGGGAGTTGGACTAGATGATTTCCTGAAGTCCCTTCCAACCCTGATATTCTATGTTCAGCTGGGATCTGCTGAATGCTCAGCAATGTTAAAACTAAGCTAGTTATGAAAGTGCCTACACATATGGACTGACAAGCCTGGCTTTAGGTGCCCATTCCAGACAATCTTCCATTGTCAGTTGCTCAGGTTTCACTTTTGTGGTACAGTAACTTCCAATATGTTATAGTATTATTATTAATCATTTGCATTGTTAGGACCATGTGTTAGGCCACGGACCTGGGGGAATTGCATACTGGTGGAGATGACTACATGGTAGTAAACACAACAAAGTATCGCAAGGCTTATAAAACTATTGTGTTCCAGAGCCAGACTAAAGATGTTTTCTGTAGTGCAATCCTTAAATTTGCATCTGCCCAAGAAAAGGAAACAATCAGTTTTTCCACTTGAATAAGATTTAAATTACTCAGGCAGGATCATCACTTGCATTGCAGTAGCACCTGGGAGCCCCAGTCACCAGACCAGGGCCCCACTGTACAAAGCACTGTACAAACATAAAAACCAATGGTCCTGATCCCTGCCCCTACCCCCAAAGAGTTTACGTTCTAAGTCATAATTCTGCTAGTTCTCTAGTCACCTACAGAGTCTTCCAGGAAAAACGAGAGCAACAAAAATCTAATTTCTTTTGTAAAAATTGCTGGAAAAAAACAACATTTTCAAGAAAAAACATGTTTCAAGTGTTTATATACATAAAAATGGCACAAATAATTTCCATCTTCCTTTACCTGTCACCTTGAACATGCAAACCCAGTTACACACACACACACACACAGAGGGAGCTGGCTAGCCAACCAACTCACCAGGCACTTTAAACATACCAAAAAGCTCAATATGTTCCTATTTGCAATATTTTGTGACCCTTGCAGCATTATCATTTTTTAATTATTTCCTCATTTTATGGCTCTTCTCTTTCAGGCAAGCTGGCAGCCAATATTTCCTCTCCACTAGCCAAGGGAGCAGCCAAGTGGCTGCCTTCACAGCCAATGTCAGTTACTGAGCCATAATCAGCCAATATGAGCTGTGAATGCACAGGACGGCAGCTGATTTCCTTCGGTTAGAAAATGAGGTTTGGGATTGAGGAACATGAGGATTCTCTCTATTGACTTTTGTTCATTTTTGGACCAGCCCTGAAATTTTTGGACCAGATGAGCTGATATAAATCAGCATAGTAAAAGGAACTACACCAATTTGCACCAGCTGAAGATCTGGCTTTTTAAATACACCTCTACCCCGATATAACACGAATTCGGACATAACGCGGTAAAGCAGTGCTCCGGGGGGTGGGGGGGGGGGCTGTGCACTCCGGTGAATCAAAGCAAGTTCGATATAACGTGGTAAGATTTTTTGGCTCCTGAGGACAGCGTTATATCGAGGTAGAGGTGTAGTGTCCTTTCTTATTTCTGAATCAGAGGAAAAAGAGCCATTTAAACCTGAACCAAACAAAATATATCTCGCAACCTCCAAGCAAACAGAAGCAAAGTCCTCCAACAACTAGACCATCTCATTTAAACAATACGCATCTATAAAGCAAGTAAATCTCTCTTTTGATTTTAGTTGATGCAGACCTCCAAGGCAGCAGACCTCCCAGGCAGATTGAGAGAAATCTTTGCTTATATGTAAAGCTAGTCAAATTATTTGTTGTGAAGAATTGTCCAGTCACTTCATCCCATTTTTCCAATTGCAAATCAGTCCTGATTTCTGTGACTCAGTTAGTTATGGCAGCTGACTAGTTTATATAAATCAATCCCAACCTATGGGTTTGTTGCCATTCATTTTGACTCTTTCTGGTGTGTGACTGGGATGACTGAAGCTTTTTAAAAAACAGGAGAATAACAAATTTGAGGATTTAAATTGTGTCTAGGCCTTTGTTAGCCCTCTGCCCAGGAGTAAATTTCATCCACAAAGAATAGCTGTTCCCCAAATACCAAACATTCATGGGGTCAAAATCTATAGGAACAAATGTTTGCAAACAGCAAATAAAAAGGGGCATGGACATGATCAAACCATTCGGAATTCAACCAAATGTGTTTTCAATACTTGACCTGCTCTACTGATATGATTCACATGTAGCCTGATCCATAGATGTAGCCATAGGTAAAACTAGATGAAACTCCTATAACAGACGCAATGAAGCAATAAAAAATAAAAAATTTGGTTTCAGACTTGTGTCTGGGAGAATATGAAGTACCATTTCAGTGAAATTTGGGACAGTTAAGATGTATGTTAGCCACTAAGTAAGATGCTCCAATGAATGGAGGTGGTGGAGTCTCCTTCCTTGGAGGTTTTTAAGGCCCGGCTTGACAAAGCCCTGGCTGGGATGATTTAGCTGGGAATTGGTCCTGCTTTGAGCAGGGGGTTGGACTAGATGACCTCTTGAGGTCCCTTCCAACTCTGATATTCTATGATTCTATGATTCTAATGATATGTCAGTCAGTTTAACAGCATTTCATTATAGCCACATAAACAGGTACAATTAACTGTGGAATGCACTTAGAATGAATGATACATTCTTCTGGATATGGGAAAGGAACAGCAACTAGAGGTGGTCAATATTTAAATGAATGGAGAGATATCCTATCTCCTAGAACTGGAAGGGACCTTGAAAAGTCATTGAGTCCAGCCCCTTGCCTTCACTAGCAGGACCAAGTACTGTTGTTGCCCCAGATCCCTGGGTGGCCCTCTCAAGGATTGAACTCACAACCCTGGGTTTAGCAGGCCAATGCTCAAACCACTGAGCTGTCCCTCCCCCAATCTCCCATTGATGGGAAATTCCTCTTTCCTCCAGTTTAGAACAGTTCCACTAGTCTACAAATCATTATGATCCTTTAAGCTTGTATCCAGTATGTTACTTTTAAAGGGTTCTTTTCTGGCAAGCACTGCAGAAAGTTTGTGTGTAAAGACTCGTTCTGTGGGATACTATAAACTGTTCTAATGTCTAAGGCTCCAACTCTGTAGCAAAGTAAATTTACACAGTTCATGTCAACCTAAAACACATTTAAAAACCCTGCGTGAGAATAGCACAGGGCTTGAGGAAAGTGGGGAGGAGATTGGGAGGAGATTTTGATTTGCCTAACGTGACTGTGTAGGAGAGCAGGTGCTTTACAGAAGTGGGGACATATTATTTTCCTCATTTTTCAAATGAGGAAGCTGAGGTTAAATGACTTGCCCAAGATCACAGTGTCAGGGTTGGTAACAGAACCCAAGTCTCCTGACGCCCAGCTTTGTTTTCAATCCATTAGATCATACCTGTCACTTAGGATTCCATGACCCGGGCCTACCCCCAACAGAGGAACAGGAGGGAAGGGTCTCCCTGTTTCTCTAGCTGTTACCCAAGAGAGTCGTGTGGTGTTAAGAGCTCACAATAAACATCCCCGAGACCTTGCAGACCTCCTTCACCAAAACCAGCCAGTCTAGACTTGATATTACTCATGTTACTCAGGCTACCCCACCCTCCTTCCAGCCTTCTTCATCCACCATAAAGAAGCAACAAAGAGCACTAGTCCAGGGTGATGGTGTTTTTAATTCTTTGCAGGTCACTTTTCATGTGGACCCACAGCCCGACAGAGTGTCTCCCTAATTCCATCTTAGAATTCAGCCATGGTGATGAAGAGAGAAACCACACAGTTGGCCTTTCCACACCCGCAATTGGGATGGGAGGAGAACTCTGCATCTTAGTTCAGGGAAAAGCCCCATCAGCCCCAATCCCAGCTCTGAAGAGGACTAACACCAGTGTAAAGATAAACCCTCACCATAGCTATAGGCTGTGTCACTTTTAGACCAAAGAACTCTTGAGAAAGGGAACAGTTGTCAACAGAACCGTTGAAGAGGTTGGGAGGGGTAGTTTGTTTGCTTACTTGTTTTGTTACTTGTTTAAAAAAAGCTTTTCCAGTTTCCTGTCGTACAGAAAGATGTACTTTTAAACAACCTTCAGGACTTAATGAAAAACTTCCTATACTTTGATAGCAGCAACTAGCGATTCCATGCAGCTCACTGCGTTCTTCAATCCCAGGCCATAAAGAATGTAAACAGCAGTTTGCTCATGATGGTAAAAATAAAACACTGCTGATATTGGAGGTTTGGAGTATTTACTTTTTAGCATATCTCTAAGGAATGGTTTTTAAAAAATCTGACTTTAGGATCAAATAACGATCTAAGGACCCAATTCGCCTTTAATTCACAGGGGTATAAATCAGGAGTATCTACACTGAAATCAGTGGCGTTGTACCAGCATAAAATTGCTGTGAGTAAAAGGAAAATGGGGCCCTATATTTTGAAACACAACATCACTTCACTTAGTTCTACTTTATCCTTATGCCACAAGGAACACAAATCCCCTGGACTGAATGGCTACCATATACATTAAAACTCACTCCACCAGTCACCAGGATCACATTTTACCTGCTGTGTGCTTTCAATAACTGTTTTTTCCCTCCCATTTACATTTCTTTGTGATTTTCCGCTGAAGAGCAGACCTGTTACTCTCCCTTCATTCATAATCATCACTGGGAATCCCCACACAATATAGGGCAACTGCTTCCCTTGAGACAGAACATGCCACCTGTGTGACATTTGAAATCTCTGCCAGCCCAAAGATCAAGAATCCATTTTTGAACTTGCAACTCTTTAGTCCATGAAGCAATGCTGAGCCTGAGGCATTGTTAGAGTAGTGACTGTGGATCTCTTGAAAAGAACATAACTGTGGGCATGAAAGCTAAAAAAAAAACACCATGAATAAGATGTATGAATATAATACTGCACTGAATGTTACAAAGAAAAAACATTTAAAACAGAGGTTACACTGGAATGTGAAATACTGTTTATAGTAAGAAATCATGCACATGAAAGCATTGCAGACTATCATTTCACTCCAGTGCAAAGCCTGGAGTACGAACGGGGCATGGGAAACGGAATGATTCATGTGCTAGCTAATGCATCCTGTAATAGCAGCCTGAAACTACCAGCAGCGAAGGAAGCACAACAAAATGAGTAAGACCACTCAGCTAAACATGCCATTACAATGCATGCACAGTTGGTTTATTATACACACACCGGTGGAAGATTGGTACTCATCACCTAACAGCATATGATTAGGCTCACTTCAAAAGTGGATACAGCCAGGTAATGCTGGAGTTCATGCAAACAAGGCAAACAATGAAAAGCCACATGCATGTAAAAACTGGACAAACTTTTCCTTCCTCCAGATGACGTGCTTGGGTAAAAGCAGAGTAATATTTTCCTTCACTACATGTCAGAAGATAAAAAGAGGTTATAAAATCTTCCATTTCTTGATTACATGAGACCATAAATGCCAGCTTGTTTTAATTAAAAGAACAGAACATCAGCATTTAACAAGGTTTATAGGCAACGCCTAGAAGACAACTTGCCTTTACCCCGCTGCAATATGCTTGCTTATTGTAGGAGCGTTCCTTTCACCACCCCACATGTGAGAAATACATTGCTTGCAGGGCCGGCTCCAGCACTTTTGCTGCCCCAAGCGGCCGAGGGGGGGGGCGGGGGGGGGGGGAGCCGCAATTGGCAGCACTTTGGCGGCAGCTCTACCGCCGCCGCTTCTCGGCGGCACTTCGGCGGCAGGTCCTTCCCTCCGAGAGGGAGTGAGGGACACACCGCTGAATTGCCGCCAAAGAGGCGGACGGGACGCCCCTTTCCGTTGGCCGCCCCAAGGACCTGCTTGCTGTGCTGGTGCCTGGAGCCGGTCCTGATTGCTTGGCAGTGCTGCTTGGGCATCCTTGCACGCTTTATACTTCGCACCCAAATTAAAATAATAGGTGAGATGCTGCAATGCCTGTCGTAGTTACCTAGATACGTACTGACCGGGCTCCACTTACTTCCACAGTGCTGTACACATTCCCTCTGAGCAATTTTGACTTAAAAAAGATTCCACCAAAGCAGAATAAAAGGCAAATCTTTGAACGTCTTAAAAAGTCTGTTGCTATCCAACAGCCTGGCCCTAAATATTTTTAAAGGTATTATATAGCATCATGGATCATGACTCCATAGTTAAATGGTCTTCATTATACACCCCTATTTTCAGGGCTTTAAGTCATCCATTACAATTCCCTGAGCTCAGATTTGACACACAATGTTTTTCTTACCAAATTTAAATAATAATAATGGATTTGGAGGTTTGGCAGTTGTAAGAAATATAACGAGTTTAATTCTATGGTGCAATTTTGATCTTCTCAAAACTGGCTTTAATTTAAATAATGGAAGCTGGCATGCAAACAGTGAACAACATAGCTAAGGGGGAATAAAAGGTTGAAACAGGGCAAGATTTGAGCTACACAAATTAGGAAGCCACATTGTCCAGACTCTCAGGTGGTGTAAATTAGTAGTAGTAATAAGGCAGTAATCAGTACTGCCTACTCCAAGCATTCAAAAACCATGCGTCAGCTCTCCAAAAATTAGGAGTCACATTTCTAACCTTTTCTTCACAACCATGAGGGTTAGAAACTTTCATTAAAAAAAAAAAAAGCAAGCGGAGATTCTCTTGACTTCAGGAGCTGGGGCCTTAAGAAAACATTAAATATCGCAAGATTTGTGCTAAAAATCACAGCAGCTGGCAACGCTGATAGCTCCACTGAAGTTCATGGAGCTGCGCAAGTTGAGGACCTGGCCCATGTTGTCAGTCGTTCAATCTAGGCTCTTAAGATCCTTTTCTGCACGTTTCTTATCTATGGCTGTGGTCTAATGGCCGGAGCACATGAGTAGGAGCTAGAGATCTGAGTTTTAATTCCTACTCTGACTCCGACTAGAGAGAATTTCACCGTTTTGTGCTGGCTCTCTGCACAGGGACAGCCGAAATTTCCAACGCTGGCACCTCATAATGGACAGTTATGGAATAACCTGCCCAAAGGAGAAGTTTCTTTCTAACCCCCACCTATTAAAGGTTGCCTTAGGGCTTCATTTTTCAGGGAATACAACATTTTGATGCTATCTAATGAAACTGAGGTTGTTCTCATTGTCCACATAAATGTCTAATCCTTTCATGAAGCCTACTAAGAGCTTAGCCTCAGTGGTATCTTTTGGCAGTGAGTGCACTGTGTAAAAAAAGTATCACTTTAATTCATTTCCTATCACATGCATTCAGTCTTGCCAGTCTATGCAATTGTGCTGTTGGGAAGTAAAGAACTCAGTCCTAAACTACTTTGGAGAAGAGTCCGGTGCAACTGAGGAGAGGGGGATCCTAGGACTCAGTACATGTTAGAACAGCCTTAGAGCTGATCTAACCCCTAGCACCATTGCACTGGTGAAGATCGTGCACTCTCTCCCTCCGCAGTCTGGCCCGTAATCACCACCGCTCTTGTGGGACCCCAGCGGGGGTGGCATAGAACCATCTATGCTGGCTTTCCACCTGCTGAGGTTTTTCTCCTATGCTGAAGAAATCATCAGCTGTCCCTTCAGGATCACTGTAAGGTCCCTTTGTGCCAATCTGCCAGCACAAAGAGACCTTAATATATTTGCAGAATCCGGCCCTATATCATCAGACTGTTTCTGTCTGGACCCTTTACTTGTACGCTGTATCCCTTTCCCCTCCAAAGCACCATTTTAGTCAAGTAAAAATGCATTGAGCAGCTACCATGTATTGCGGCTGCAGAGGTCAATAATGCACATTTCCAAAAATTCCCAGATTGATTTTTTTCCCCATTAAAAAGAGACACAAGGACGTTCAGTACCAAAAAACACACCCTTAATGTCAATTCTTTCTTTAACTCATGTCATCACCATAATTCCTTCCTACCTTTCCTTCTGTTTGAGTCTCGTGTGGGGTTACTGTTTAAATGCATCTGTTTAATTGTGAACTGCTCTTTCCTGAGTGAAGCAGATAAAAACTAAGCAGATTGCTGAGATCTTTAAATTCTTTGATCACTATCAGGAGGATGTAGCTACTTCCCCTCCTCCTTCCTTCTTCAGAATAAATTGTAGGGGCTTATTGAGAGAATCAAATGGAACTAACAGGCTTCAGCCCTTTAATTAGAGCAGCAGGGTGGAAGTAAATAAACTCTGACTTCTTCCTTTATGACCTTCGATTTCAGACAGGGACAAGCTACTCTGAAGAAACGTTTTAATAACCAACTTTCTTACTGGAGGAGAAAAGTGTTTGATCTTCCATCTACAGTACAGTGGTTTGCTCCAAAACCAGACACTGCTTACTTACCAAAAACCTCCGTCGCTAAAGCAAATCTAGGGTGGGCTATAAAAATTAGTTACTTTTATTTATGTCCATTTCAGCTGAACTGGGTGCAGGGCATGCTGCACTAGATCCACCCAGTCTTGTTTTTTAATCAGCATGGATTATTGTCATCTATAGTTTGCCTTCTCAAAGTCAACAGAATTGGGTACAATTCTTTCTGGAGAGTATTCAGGCCAGATATATTTGTGCTAAGTGGAAATAAAGCTCCTATGTGCCACGTCTGCTGCAATCGGCGGTCACTTTTAATACTTCATGTTTTATTCACCTAATAGGTTATTAAAATAGATGATCAGCAGATGAAAACTTAGAGACAGAGTCTACAATGATGTAAATCCGCATAGCTCCACCGGCATCAGTAGACCTATGTTGATCTACACCAGCTGAGCCTCTGCCCTTTATTTCAGCAGTGGGGTTCACTGGCTGTGCACCACTAAAAACAATTCTGGAAAAGAGAACACAACATTACTTTAAGAAAGTAGGGCCAGAACCTCAAATGGTTGAAATGGGTGCAGCTGCATTGACATCAACCAAGCTAAATCAAATCACATTAGCTTTGAATCTGGCCCATAAATTATATCATAAGGCTTCAGACAGTGCCAGTGAAACATCAGTGGGCCAGTTCCTCAGCTAATGTAAATCATCATAGCCCTACCAACGCCAGTGGAGCCCCACTGATGCAAATCAGCTGAGGATCTAGCCTGAGGTTTTCTTCCACAGAAATCTGGACCTAGGACTCGTTTTCAGAAGCCAATTTTTTTAACATGCATTTTTGGATAGTCTGAAAATATTAGGCGACCGCATCTTTTTAATGACGTTGTGCTAGACTAAAAAATATGAAAGCTGTATTTCTCGCCAGGGCTCTCCAAGCCACTGTACTGATTCTGTGTGTGGGAACCCAATCCCACTCTCCTCTCACCGGGCAAAAGAAAATCCCTTGAAAGAGCTTCCTGTTGCTGCATAGCTTGTTCCCAGACAGAGAAAAGGCTTGCTGTAATTTGTCCCTTTCAAGCCTTCTTATTGCAAATGTGTGAGCTGCACTTTCCTCTTTTATTCTCGCCTTTTTATTATGTATATTTCATCAGAAAGGGCTTTCTTGCTCCACAGGACTGTGTAAGCTACCTGCACTGCGGGAGGGTTTGCAGCATTTGAGACACAATGCAATTTGTAAGACCAGAAAAGGTATTTTACACCATTTTTAGATACAATAGGCCTGCTTCTCCTCTCATTTACATCAACATACCTCCAGGCTGAAAGAGGCTGGTCTCGTGGCTCAGCTATTAGCCTGTGACTTAAGAGACCTTGGTTCAATTCCTGGCTCTATCACAAGCTTTTTCTCTGATCTTGAGCAAGTTACTTTATCTCTTTGCTCTTCACTACCCTGTCTATAGTAGTACATCCCCACCTCCCACGGGTGTTATAAGGCTAAGCTCATTCCTCTAACATGCTCTTCATATGTGATGGTTGAGGATGGCCACAAAAGTAGGTCGGATTCATCTACTCCCAAGTTACACCAAAGTAAATTAGAGGACAATCAGGCCCCTAATTTTCTTATAACTCTTTAGATATTTACTAATCAAACTAATTTAAAATCACTCGTGCCATTGTGTTAATATACTCTTTATATGAAATGGAAAACCCCCAAATCCTTTAATTCACCTACAAACAGATTTTAAATCCAGGTATTTAATTGGATTTAATGTACACCGAGCCTTTCAGATCTACTTCCAATAAGCCCCAAATACTGAACTGCATTGCCAGCTGCCGCAAAACTATAACTGCGGAGTCTAAGCAAAATGGTCCAGAAAAGGATGTGGCTAAGTATCACACACACACAAAATCATCCTGCATGAAAGAAATGCTTCTCTGATCAGAATTTTAAGGATTAGGATTATTTCTTTTAACAAAGTCCAAACACAAAATGAACACAAAGGGAACTGTAAAACAAACTAGGCAATGATCCCAAATACATGCTGTATCCTATGTCTGACGTACACTTTGTTTTCACCTTGGTAAAAATACAAGATCAAAAGGGTATAGCCAAGGGGTATAATTTTCTCCTCTTTTGTCAGATCCCAAAATGTTAAGTGCAGGTTCTTTCCCAGCAGCCCCTATACAAAAGGATGAAATGAGCAGCAATGAACTTCAGTCTATTAAATGTCACCCCAAAATAGATAATTACCACATGCACATTAAACTGATAGTAAAATGGAACCTTGTAAGGAGAGGACTATCTAATATATTACTGAATCTTAATTGGTGTGGCAATGAATCCTCTCAGAGCTACAATTCAAAGACTTCCAAATTTCACCAAGTAGATTATGCTAAACATGGATGACAAGAATATACCAAAAGAACAGTGCAAAAATCCAGTGTCTACTCAAATATGCAGAAAATACACTTGAGCAGTTAAGAGTTAGCAGTCCTGCCAAACCTCATGGTTTGATGCATATTTGAGTATAGATTCTATGTGGATGACTTGGCAGAACTGCTGTGTGACTTGCTGGTTGATCAGTTCCATTAAGGCCAGATTATATGTATCCCTGAGTCCCATCTCCTTACCTGTTGACAGCCCAGTGGTGGGACACTAGAGTGACTCCAGACAAGATCACACATTTACCTTGCAGGGTAAGAATGCATGTGAATGGAATAAATACTAGCCTCAGTATAGATCTCAGTGACAGAGTTCAGTTCAAGAACTAGATCCAAACTTTCCCCGAGTTCATGGCTGTTTGTATTTGGTACGTTGGTTTGTTCCAATACCGAGAGAGGGTCAAGCCACACATAATCATGACTGGATCTTTCCTAAAGTTCAAGGACTGCTCAGAACTGGGTCAAGGAGGATTGACTTGGAACCATCTCTAGCGACTATTTAACAGAACATCTCTCTGCCCTGAAATTCATTCAACCAATTCATTTTCTAGGAACATAGTAAAAATATGTAGTCAATAAAAGTGTGGAGGTAAAAGAGAAAGACGCAGTGAAGTCAGTCCACACTAGAAAATCCAAACCTTAATTGATAACTAACTGGGTAAGTTTCCTTCTTTTTGAAATGGATTGCTGCTAGGTTCTTTTACATGGATCATATGAATGGCTGCATTCAAGTTGCATGAACAATAGCCATGAAGGAACAGTTAAAATTGGGTAGCAAAGAGGGGGCGGGGGGGGAAGCATTCCAGTCCAGACAGGGCAAAGCAGGAAATTGTGTCACATTGCGTTATGTCAACTTATAGTTACAGAATTAGCTGGGACTTTTGGAACCAAAACCAAAGTAAATAAGTTTTTGCTTATACATCATTTAACAGTTGAGTACAGATAGCTGACAAATAAAAATGTTGACACTTGAGACGAAACACAAACTAGAATATTTTAAATAAATTATATGGCTCAGCCTCTCTTATCGATAACCATCTTTGCCTCCCCTAATCTACTAAGATTGACATTTGCTGGGAATAAAAAAAAAAAAAGTCCTGTTGGAATTACAGAATCAGATGGAAAATTACCTACTGATGATCAAAAGGCAGCAATAAACATCTGAAGAGACTCTTCTTTTGCAATATCCACAGTTAAATCCTCCATGATTTTAAGGTCATGTCATGTCACTGATCCGTGTATGTAAATCTCCATTGAAACCAATGAGAAAGTCCTGAATAAAAATAGGTGGCGGAATATAGTCTTTCTAGCAAGGCTACTAATAAATTCCACACACCTTACATGAACTCAGCAGTTTCTTTGATTCTCAATACCCAAAAGCTGTTGCTCATAAAATTATTCTCCAAAGTCTTCAACTTTCTGCTTAGTAGTGAATTTTCCTTAACAAGTGCCTGTGAGAGCACCTCCATGCTCTCAGTTTCAGCAAGAAACAAGTTTCCTTCCTTACTCACAGCAGATTCTTATGTAAATACCCACGGGAGACTTCCAGCTTGACAATTTGTGGGGTACGGTTTTTAACGCTCCTCCATAACCTTAAGGGCAGACAATACAACTGTCCAAGGAACCTTTGTCAGTTCTTCCAAGGAATTCTCCAGTTCCACAGCACAGTGTGATGGAGAGCAGCTAGCTGACATGGGCAGCTTGTTCTCTCTCTCTCTCCAGGTTTTCAGTAGTGCTCAGTTGGGACCAGATTTTCCAAGTTCTCAGTGAGTAGAGTGCTGAAAATCTGACCAGTTCACATGGCAGTGGCTGGGTGTTGGGCACTTGAAAACCTGGCCTTGAGCTTCTTTGAAAATCTGGCCCCATGTTGTAAAGCTGCAGATCTTCAAACGCATTCTATGCAGAGATGTGCTTGAGGCACCAATTCTGGATGGTAGATGTTATTCTGGGGAAGTTCTATGATCTATGTAATATAAGAGATCAGACTAGACAATCATAGTGGTCCCTCGTCGCCTCGAACTCTATGAATCTTGATTATTTCTCTGGTCGTCTCCCCATTCCAGATGAAAATAAGGAAGGGTTCTCTTGTCCACGGTGTCTGACAGCAAACCCTGTCCAGCTGGTGCTGATAAGATGCAGATAGACAACAATTGGACTTGGAGTCTCACCAGCTTCTGTCTTTGGTAAGAGTTACAGCACCAGCACCCCAGACTTTATTTCTAGCACAGAGATCAGTGGCAGCCGAGTGTAAGAAAAAACTGAGCACCGTTCAGATCACAAGGTTTCATCTTTCCCCCAAAGTATTCATGTGTTAGGGTATACATCGCAATCATCATGCAAAATGTCATGGGCAGAAAACTATGGGTTGATTTATTTTCTGTGCAGAAATATTCATGTGAAATGGCATTACATGCAATTAAACAACAGCAGGTCATAATGACGTCTGCACCCAAGACTTCATGGACTGAGTTGTGTGTGGTTCTACCTCCCTCCCAGATGCCACCATCCTCCCTCCATCCAACAGCAAGTGTGAAATCCTGGGCCCACACTCCCTCCCATCTGCTCTAGGCCACGTGATGCTTGGAAACTGATCCCGGACCGATGCTGATCTTGCAAGCATTGGTTTCTGTGAGCTTCTGCATTTTGCAGTTGCCCTTCAGAATCTGAAGTATATCACATGGACTGGCTCAAATGAGAAGGGACCTGTCCAGTAACTCACATTTGATTCTGCCTGGGGACGGCAATGGCAGCAGCCCTGTGCAAGGTCACTATGGTAACTGTTCAGCACATACATTTTTCGCTGCTAAAGTGTAACGGTTGTAGGAGTTGAGCTAGAAAGCAATTCCCTGCACAGTGTGCTGGCAAGGAAAGTGGTGGCTTCTACCAACTTGTTGGCAGAAAAATTTTACCCACTAGAGCTTTTAAGCTGGAAGGTTCCTTGCACCAGCATGTTAGCAGGTGCTTTACAGCATTTGAAAGTTGAAATTTTTCAGTGTCAATGCAAACTTTCAACACCAGCTTTGCAGATTGAGATAGAGACAATAGAGCTGAGCAATGTATTTGTAATTGTTCTTTTCCCCCCACTGCCTTACTTATGACTGTGTGCTTATTGCTACATTTGGAAAGTCTTTAAGTGCATGAATCATTCCAATGTAAAGTGAGATGACTGAAAAAGTGTGTTTTTCAGATGTGCCAAAGGACTAATTTCTAACAAATGGAAACTTCAAATCCATTTAATCGGTTACTTGACGTTTACAAGGAAAACGTCTACTCCAGCCAGACAGCAATCAAAAACATGATTTATATTACTGTAGCAGCCAACAAGATCACTACCCTATTGGGGAGGGCACTGTATAAACATACTGAGACATTCCTTGTCCAGAAGAGTTTACAGTCCTAATAGGCAAGACAGAGAGAGGGTGGGAGGGGAAGTGGGGTGAAGCATCGGTCAGTGGCAGAGCCATGAATAGAAGCCAGGTATCCTATGTGCCAGTCCGGTGCCCCAGCCACTAGACCATGCTGCCTCTCAAATATCTTTTCTTGTTCTAATTTAGAGAACAATAAGACCTACAATGGAACCAAGGCGTACCATTTTACCCCCAACACCGGACACAAGTGACTATCGCTGAGGGCTTCTGTAAGCCAGTGGGCAGGTACACCAGCCAGGAAAGGTAGACTAAAGTTCACACTACATTTTGGCTGTTTCCTCACGGCCAGCTCTGTTATTACAAAGAGATGCATAGCAACACATCCCAGCCACCAGAAGCCTTTCCAGCTTTCAGCAGCCTGGAGGGCAGAGGACACAACTTTCCCGCTAGGTAGCCTTTCCTGACTCTCTCTTAAGAAGCTATGTCCCTGTAGCCACTGACAAGCTATGGGATGCTGGATAAAACAAAACAAAACGACCCCTACATCACCCTTACCCATCCGTAAATTGATATAACAACATTACAGGGGCGTTGCAAGAATTAACTTTTGTAAAACTCTTTGAGAGCCTCAGGTGAGTATTACCTGGAGTAGTAGGGCAGGGATCTTGCTTTACACTAAGATTCGTCTACACTACTCAGGTAGTGTCAATATAATTTACTCCCATCTTAAGGCCAGAGCAGTGTAGAGCAGTAGTTCTCAAACTTTTGTACTGGTGACCCCTTTCACATAGCAAGCCTCTGAGTAAGACCCCCCCCCCCTTATAAATTAAAAACACTTTTTATATATTTAACACCATTATAAGTGCTGGATGTAAAGCAGGGTTTGGGGTGGAGGCTGACAGCTCACGACCCCCCATGTAATACACTCACAACCTCCTGAGGGGTTCCGACCCCCAGTTTGAGAATCCCTGGTATAGAGAGACCCTAGTGTAAACAACAATCTGGCCGGTAACATTTAGCCCGAGCTAAAACTAGAATAGGAGAAGCTCTTGCTCACACATCAGTCTCGATGCTGACAAACTGAAATCAAGGATAGTGCTGCCACTGACTTCAGTGAGAGCAGGGTTAGCCCTCTCAACCAGCATCATTGCCTCACAGTTTAGGACCTTTGCAAACTGTTATTGCCTGCAAATTGGTCTTGAGCTCTCTGCACTGCAAGAAACTCGCTCCCCACAAAGTTAGTTCTCTGTGCCCTTTAGATTAGTGAAATTGCAGCTTTGTTCTCATTATAAGAAATAAACTGATTAGCAGATGGCTATTCATTTTTCCCCTCTGTCAACTCTAATGTAATACAAATGGAAATCTTATTTAAATGAATGTTCAGAGCTCCCACAAAAATCAGAATTCCTGTACACTAAGTACATTTTTGCAAATGAAGTGAATTCATCTTTTAAAAAGGCAGTTTATTTTGATTTTTGACTGTTTGATAGTATACAACATGATTAAAATATATTGACCAGCTGATTTAAAACAAATATGATTGAAAATTAACTCAGACATTAGATTCACACACTTCATTAGTTGGGTTTTATGCACTAAATGGTTATTCTTCAGGCTGTTTAAGTGCCATTTTGTTGTCGTCTTTGTTTCAGCTCAACAGCTTTATCATCATGCCAAGCCATGTTCTGTAACGTGTTCAAAGAGGACAAAAATCCAAGCATGAAGGAACCTTCTTTCAATCAGCCAGAGTATCTTCAGTGCCTCTAAATCCCGATCTCTGGCCTTTAATTTTTGTTTCACGACTACGAATGTATGGTTGGAATGCTGTAAGAATTATAGCTCCTATTTCATGATTCAGATTCAAATGTGAAAGAACTTGGCAAATGGATAGCCCAGAACCCTGGAAGGTGGTGTAATCCAGTGGTTAAGACAATGCGGGGGGACCAGAAGGCAGGAGACATGGGTTCTGTTGCTGAGCCTTGGGGGGGACTTTGGGTATGCCATTTCTAGTTTGTTTCCTCACCCGTCTGGGACTGCACATGGCCAGAGGGGGCTGAGTAACAGATCCAGATTCAGGGTCGGCACCAAAAAGCTTGGGTACTCCATTCCATCTTGAAATCTTCTCATTAGGCCTAGCCTGTGCTCGGACCATGTCTTCAGTGCCAATCTCAGCACTGTCCGTATTAAAATTGTCAACAGGTGTAAAGCCTTCTGTTTTCTTCCGTCCCAACCTTAACATCAGTTACATTGTTTTGTGTATTAATATAATTATTGGAGAAACAATGTTCGGTGCAGCGTGCCCGGAAAACGAACAAAAGTTAATTACTAGGCCTGTAACTGGGATTCATATAAACCTCCAGTGTTTGCTGCAAGCTAGAGTTCAAATGGCTCTCGTCCAAAATGCTTTACTCACTAGCTTATGTCAATAAGCAAAGTCCCCGCAGTAATTCAGTCTCATTTATTTATTTTATATATTAGCTCAACAACGAAACTCAGCAACTTTCCTCTGCGCACTATAACAGCATAGGGGGAGGAAACATTGCATCAGCTTGTGGGCTACAAATTACATAAGGATTTAATTCAGTACTGAGATGCACGGCAAATATGGTCATCATTGGAATGTTGCTGGTTACTCTGCTAAGTGATGGCAGCACAGAAAGTCAACTCCACATTCACAGCAAGACCAGGAATCAGCCACTACACCCCCCCTCCCCATGTTGACATGTGTTCATCCCCACACAACCAACACAGTGGGCGAGTCAGAAGGGCAGGAAGGGATTGTCTCTCATATCCCTGAATCTGCTGCTCTACATATCGTACCCACCAAAGTCTAGCAGAGAAGGAGCAGCAGGAGCCAGAAGATACACCTACCCAGATCCAAGTACAGGCAACACACAGGAGCGCTCCACAGCTCTCCCAGGAGATATGGGCATGTGCAACTCAGAAACTACCCAGACGCCCTGACCTAAGCAAAACGATCCAAGGATTCACCTGAGATATAAGGTACCGCATAGATCAGTATCCACATACCAGGTCAAAATGGATCAGTACAATCAGATGCAGATAGGGTGACCAGACAGCAAGTGTAAAAAATCAGGACAGGGGGTGGGGGGTAATAGGAGCCTATATAAGAAAAAGACCCAAAAATCGGGACTGTCCCTATAAAATCAGGACATCTGGTCACCCTAGATGCAGATCAAAACACCCTCCGTAACCAGAGGATCATCGTGCCGACGTGATGGCAGAGTCTCCAGAACCATTCTGTGGCCATGCAGCATATCAGTCCCTTTCATGCAATTAGCTGTGAGCTTCACTGCACAGACAACACTGCACCAAATTGGGCAACACAGAGACCACAACAAATATAACTGGGTGAGGGCAACATTATACAGTGACATCCATGACTAAATAATGGAAGCTGGTTCATATGGGGTACCATCCAGCCAAATTACCCAGAAGGCATGTGCTGCATGCTGCTGCAAAATTTTAGCATTTCTCTCATTATCTTGTCTTAATTTATGCCTGCTTCCAACACAAATGGCTGGCTCCCCAGCCAACACATGCCAAAGGATTTGCCATTCCCATCAGCAAATATATAGTCCCCTAGCCTTTCCCACAGCTTTGAATGCAGCTGCCTTCCAGCTCTCTTCTCTGTTGTAGAATCAGAGAAGGCTGGTTTTCTACTTTTCTCCAACCCCTACAGTCTACGCAGCTGCAAGTTTGGCTTGTTTACACTCTGATAACAAACTGGGTCTTGCAGTTTAGAACCACTCCTAAAAACAGCGGAAATAATGGATTAAAAAGGATTTGTCTTGTTAGCTAAACTCAGTCTGAACATTTATAAATGGATCTATTTTCTCCGCCAGCCAGTGATAAATTGTGTCCTGAAACTTAACTCAGTTATCAAAACATGTACCATGCTGTACATGTACCATACTGTAAGATACCACTGGAGCCCAGTCCTGGGCCCAGACGTTTATGTGACATGGGATCTCCAGGAGCACTGTGGCAGAGAGAAGTAGACAGAGGGAGACACGATAGTTCCCAATCAACTCCCCTCTTATTCACAAGAGAAAATTGTGGTTTTCAAACTCATTTTTGGTCTCTCTCAGTTCTCCACCCTGCCTGGCTGGGTACACAAGGAGGTTACTTTAACTCCAGGGATGTTTATCTGGCTTTCTGGGATGTACACGCACAAAAGGTTACATAACTTCTCCTTGGGATTTGACCCTAAGAAAAAAAAACATTTAAAGGTTTTAAAACCGTACACATTGAATATTTAATGACTAGAAAGGATTCGGCACAGCACACAGTAATTCAGACAAATGCCTGGAACACTTCAAACAAACTCCTACAGCAGATAATCTCTCCTTAACCAGCATGGTGCTCTGATAAATCAGTTTCTGTTTCCTAACACTGGAAGTAAACAAGTAAGTGTTTGAAACTGAATAGTCACAGTGAGCGGGTCCGAGTTTATATGTAATTGCCAGTGAGCACTTGATTTCCTAACACAGGCAATTCACTTGTACTCATGAGTCCATATTCTCTCTCTAGTCCCAGTATATTTGTAGGGGGATTTTTAACATCAAGCCACATGCATATTATTCCACTTGCATGCATTACAACATTTGCTGGAGCATATGAAACAGATAGCAACTTGTTGGGCTGAGTAATAGTAATAATCCACCTAATCATAGTCAGTTCAGTTGTGGGTTGCTCATGGGCATCTTTTACACATTAATTTCAAGACTAAATAGGCAAGATCAGAACACTTATTTAACAAAAGTGTGCTCATAAAACCACCCTTAGTTATAGACACACGTAGCACTCACCTATTTTACAGCAGCCTCGGATCTGGGAGTGTGTTGTTTAAATAAAAGTTTAACCAATTTGTTCCCTTGGTGCATCAGGAGAGTTAAATTGGGTGTTTGGTTTACATTACTTTGGGGACTGATGTGGGAGAACTCCAGGGATCAAATTCAGACTGATAGAAGCAATTTCCAATGATAGCAGTGGGAGTTTACACCAGAAATGAATGTTATCCACTATGCAGGCACCTTTAATGGTGGAGGTGACAGAAAATCAGTCCCTCTATCATCTTGTGCCATAGTAATCTGATTGGACGAATGGGAGTAGTTATTGTTTAAGCTACAGGTTCTCCACATGGATGTTGCAAACAGTTGTCAGGAGGCTGGGCCAACCATATTGCTAATTAGGATGGGATGGAAAAGGTTGAGAACCACTGGCTTAACCCATTCTGCCATTTTAGAAAGCAGAATGGTGAAACTTGGAAAGTTTTCCTATCGATTTTAGTTTTAAAGACTGGAAAATGTGAAAGATATAGGAAATAATTCCAATAAACGAAAACTGGATAAACTACAATAGGGGGAATGGTTAGACGCAATGACTGTAGATTTATATTGTCTTTGAGCTTGAGTGCCTAATCAATATAAATAACTCAGCAGTGTTACAATATCCTCTGCATTGATGGATCATCTGTAAAAGTAGACAGTTGTTGTTCTTAATGTCCCTCAAAAGCTGTCCAAAGAATCAAGCACCTTTGCTATCTCCAGTACAAATCTGTTCCTAAGGAACATTTCCTAAGGAAGGTACAGTCTTCATCATAGTCTTCATCACAGGCTGAGTGATCAGGAACTACAACAGCTAATGGGAGACATGCTGATAGTGGAACAAGAATTAGGAACAGAGCCTTAATGTTTGGCCTTTGTAAAACTTTTAAGGTAACACTTGAGATTCAAAAAGGACATTAATGCATATTGCATGAAGGGGAGTTGTGCATGGAGAGCTTACAGGCTCAGCTCAGAGAGCACATGCACATTTCTACTTCAGAACCCAAATTTCTGATTGAAATTCTAATTTTACACATAAGCTTTGTTGTTGTTCCTGCCACTACCCAGTTCCTACATAGGCCAAGGCGAAGATTTTCAAAAACTGAGTGGCCAGATTCACAAAAGTGCTTTTAAAAGAAATCAGGCCACATTATGCCACAGTGCCTAAACTTGGATTTAGGCCTAACTTTAAAAACCCTTTTTTAAAAAAAATATCTTGGCCTACATTTGCCAATGTGACTTCATAAATGTGGAATTATGCAACAGCCTGTCTATTCTGTACTGGGTAGAAAATTTCTAAATACCATACCATGGTTTGACATATCTAACTGAAAATCTTTTAAGGCCCATAAGCAACCGGCAGTTGAAGTGACTATGATTGGTGGGTTACTACTATTACTCAGCCTTAAGGGGGGAAGATATAGCATCTCAATGATCATTTTTGATTAATAGGAATGTTACTATTAACCTCTGTCCTTAGATATTGACCTCTGGCTTTGATATTACAACACCATTATTGCATTACATTTTATATACCACCCTTCACTCAGTGATGTCAACAATGTTCACAAATATTAACAAAGCCTCAGGACATTCCTGTACGGTAAGTATTACTGCACTGTTTCTCAGCTGGGTAGACTGAAGCTGAGAAGTTAAGGTCCCCCAAGGTTCCATACAAAGACGGTAGCAGTTTTCGAAAATAATAATGAAGAGAAAGGATGGTTTGCAGTTAAAGCACCAGACTGGTTACTCCGGTGATCTCAATTCATTTCCTGGCTCAGCCATGGAGTCCTTTGGGAAAATGGGCAAGTCACTTAATCTCAGTCTGTCAGTTCCTCATATGTAGAGAGGGACTAAATAATACCTTCTCTCTATATATCTTCATCTGCCTTGTCTATTTTAGACTACAATCTTCAGAGCAGGGACTGTCTCTTACTATGTGTATGTACAGCACCTACCACAAGAAGGCCCTTGTTACAACTGGGATCTCTAAGCTCCGATAGAATATAATTGATCTTAACAGGACAAATTCTCTGCTTGTGTAAGTGGGCGAAACTCCATTGGAAGTAAACAGAGATGAGCCAGTTTGTACCACCCTTTGTCCCTCTGACTCTGACCGTATGTTAATACTCTTTCCCACAATAATCTCATTAAATACAAGTGAATGAGAAATGCTGGGCCAACTGCTGAGAATTTTGTGTGGCGATGAAAGTTAATGCTTTGAGATTTAAACCAGTTGAAACCCTTCAATGGATTTTTGGACAACCATAAAAAAAATAGGCCAATTCTCCAGGGTGACCTCACGGCACAGAAAAGCTCTGCAGCATCAGCATTTATAGCCTGGAATCTCTGTAGCACTCCCACACCTTAGTCAGTCCTGTGGAATTTCAAAAGCCTGAAGGAAAAGCTTGGAAATGATTACTTTATCTCTTTAAGGCCTGCAAGAGCAAGCTGCAAACCTCCAAAAGTCTAGGAAACAAGTTTAACTTCAGAAGATGTTATTGTACTTACTATTTAGGGCCAGAGATTCTGATCCCCTTACTCTCATTGAGTAACCCTGCCTTTGATTTGCTGAAAGTTCGTCAAACCCGAGATGCTTCCACAAAATATTTCAGGTTCTATGAATCAGCACTTTCCAGCAAAGTTCTGCTTTGTCAGAAAATTCCTGACCAGCTTTCCGCACAAGTATTGCCAGTACGGGTGCACTTGTGCTTGCTCTCAGCAAGGTACACTACTGCTGCATCCTGGGTCAGGTGACTGTATTGTTGCAATACCTAGACGGATAGAACAGATTGGAGTTTCACCTGCACTGCTACAATTGTTCCTCAAAGCGTAGTCCCACAATGCCCCTGATATGCTTCTAGTGACCACTCTGATTAAAGCTCTGTACTCCATAGCAGACAGGATACTTCACTTGTCAAATATAAGCACATATATTTTATGCATATAGGGCCCAATTCCCTTCTCACACTAGTGTATCTCAGTTAATTCCTGTGGATGAGAACTGCAATGCTACTGTATCAGTTACAATGAGTGAAGTCTTCTTGCTTCTTATTGGATGCAGAACTTGCCACGCCAATTTGCAGCAGCCTCATCAGCGAAATGCAGAGCCCTCAGACCACCATCAGGGCAGTCGTCAGTGATGTGTGACGTTGTCTTTGGCCAAAGCCTAACGTGGGATCCTTTCATTGGCCCAGGTAGGAAGGTTGGCTGCATATTGACCCTGGCGCATTCAAAACTGGTTCAGAAGGGCTCACTAGCAGCATGGCAAATCAAAGCCAGGTACACACATGGTCCAGTCAGTTATGAGAGACTGGTTTCTGATGTCAGCTGCAGACCTTTCTTCATGCCACATCAACATTGCAGAGAAACGTGGGGAGGGCAAGTGAGCCCACAATGGGCTGCTCCACAGCAAGCGTTCTCTTGGATGTACAAAGAGGTTTGTGTATAGTGGTAGGCTCAGGTTTCCCGATCTTCTCCACCACTCTGGCTGCAGCCTCCTCATGACAGAAGTGTGAGGGACTGGTGATGCTTCACACAGGGAGCCACGGCACCAGTGTGGATCAAATCATCCCAGTTACTATGCGCATGGTTGCAGGGCCGGCTTTAGGCCGATTCAGTCGATTTGGCTGAATTGGGCCCCGCGCTAAGAGGGCCCCGCGCCGCAGCTCTCCACCCTGCCCCCAGCTCACTTCCCCCTCCTCCCGTCCCCTGAATGCTCCGCCCCCTGCTCCTCCCCCTCCCCTGCTTCCCACGAATCAGAGGTTCGCGGGAAGTCTGAAAAGAAGCAGGGGCGGGCAGGCGGCACCAGATAACCTGGGGTGGTGGGGGGCGCGAGAAGGGCTCCGGGGAGGCACGGCCTAGTCCGGCCCCGGTTCCGGCCGAGTGTGCCGGCCTGCGGCGCGGCTCCGGCCCAACCCGCGGCGTGGCTTCGGCTCCGGCCCCCGCGGCGCGGCTTCGGCTCCGGCCCCCGCGGCGCGGCTTCAGCTCCGGCCCGGCCCGGCCTGGCCCCCTTGGTGCGGCTTCAGGTCCGGCCCCCGGCCCAGCCCCCACGGCGCGGCTCGGCTCCGGCCGCCAAGGGGCTCTGGGCCGGACCCAAGCCTGGCGAACACGGCCGGAGTGCGGCTCGATTCCTGGGGGCGGGGCTTGCTGCAGGCTTGCCCCAGGAATCGGGCCCCGCTCTTGCTAAAGCCGGCCCTGCAAAAAAAAATTTTTTTTTAAATAAATAAATAAAAAAAATAAAACGGGGGCAGCCAGAGCGGCAAAGCAAAAAAAAAAAAACTGCAGCGTGGCTGGAGTGCGGGTTCAGGGGGACCCGCTTGGGGCGGGGCAGAGGGAGGGAGCGGGTGGGAGAGAGAGAGAAGGGGAGGGCCAGGGCTAAAGCAGGGGCGTTGCCACGCAGCCCCTCCTGCTGCGCCACCTCCTGCCGCCTTCCGCGAGGGCTCCGCTCCGGTTGGCGGGGAGGGAAGGAAGAGGACTGCCCAGCAGGGCACTCTGGTTCTCCGCGCCACCGCCCCCTACAGGGCAGCCAGAGCAGAACAAAAAAAACCCAAAAAAACGCGGTTGTGCCATCCTAGGATTCCTAGGATTGGGCAGAATGCCGCCTAGAACAATCTGCCGCCCCAAGCACCAGCTTGCTCAGCTGGTGCCTGGAGCCAGCCCTGTGTGTCAGGCAACTTGGCATGAGATGAATGGAGCCAGACCAGAGCACAGTATTCTGTGGCAGAGTAACAGAGGGCTAAACGGGACGATCGGAAAGTTTGAGTGTTTGCTCCCCACAAAGTGCCGGCCAATTTGCTTAGAAGATTGTGACGTATGCTCACCTTAGCTGGAGTTTTCTTCAGGTGGTTAAGATATGAGAGAGAGCAATCTATAGTTATTGAGGTAAACTGGGTGGGATTCATGCTTCAAGCAATGTCCTTCGAGGAAGATATTCTGTTCAGCCAAACACAGCATTAACAGCAAATGAGTGTGGTGTGTGGACGTGTTGTATTGGGTGCAACTAGAACAGGATAGCCACTGTGAATGCCCTGCACCATCGCAATCTGCACCAGATCAATCGCACCATCACAAATGCCCATTGTGCAGTTCTGTAGGGTGGTGTTCACACGAGAGGACACTAAGACATGAATCAAACAAACGCAGAATAAGGGGGTGAGGGGAGAAAGGAACAAAGTATGGCACATTTTCACAATTCTTTACACTGTCTCATCTCTTAGATTCAGTGGGGGAGACGCATCCCTCCATGGTTCTACAATGAGCTTTTTGGACTTGGATTTTAGATAATTTGACGCCAGGGCCAGGGAGCAATGGGAGAGTGGTCAAGGGGACATATATAAGCCAGAGGCTAATTAAGGCGTGGTTCCCGGTAGACTAGGGAAGGTTATACAGGTTAATTAGAGCACCTGTAGCCAATTAAGGCCCTGTCAGGAACCTAATAAAATCCCCCTGCTTCAGGCAGACAGGGTGGAGTGAGGAAGGAGAGAGGATTGGAGTTTGGAGGTGTGTTGCTGAGAATTGAAAGATCAGAGAACTGGAGGAAGGGAGACCCTGCCCTAGCAGAGCAGGGAAATTCCCTCCCCCAGCATCAAGGACCAAGGGTAACTCTACCCAGGGGAAGAGGGTAAGAAACCTGCAGGGGTTGAGAGGGGCTGGGGCTCAGAGTGAGGAGCAAACTCAGATTCCTTCCCTGCTTCCCTCCTTTACCACCTTCCTGGGCCACTAGTGGGGCCCTTGGTGCCCCAAAAGCAGGAGCAAGGAGTGGCATCCAAACCCCCCCTCCCTCCACCAAGAAAAATGTGGGACCCACCACACCAACATTGGCCATTTTGTCACACTCCCTGTAGCTCCATCATGTAATGCTCCATTAGAATTATATTTTATTATCTTACTCAGCATGACTTGATTCTCTGTATCTTACCTCATTCCTCATAGTATGTCCTGTTGATCTCAGTCTTGCTCTGAAATTTTCTCAGAACTATTAAAGTACAAATTGTACAGAGAGAATTACATTAAACTTTTTCATAGAGTCAATTATCAGAGGCTCTCCATGTGTGCTGGAAGCTCCCTTTCCCTCCCCATTTTGAAAGCGAAACTAATAGGAAAGATCCTCTTCTCAAGCGTTAGACAGAGAAAGAAAACAGGGAGTGTTTGGCTTTTCAAGCCTCTTCCCATAGTCTGCATGTTCCACTACATCTCTCCAAGCAAGTAAGTACTAGTCGTCAGTTCATGATAAGGGAATTACATGTATAAATATATTTAGTCCACAGGACTAGCAAAGTTGCACTAAACAGAGGCTGCTAATAGAACATTATGTCTGTCTCCCCGAGCACTCCATTTGCCATGATGTAAAAGGCAGACCCCCTGTAGAGAAGTCAATCAGAAGGAAAAAGAGTAGCCCTGGTTCTCAATTTCCATAAATCTAACAAGTGAAAATTAAAGACCCCATGACATCTACATCCATCCACTACACTCCGTGGAAAAGGTGTCCTGATTCCATCAAGGATGTATTAAGATCTTTTCAAGAAATGGAAGTGTTTGTGGAAGCTAAATTATTAACGTCCTCCGTATAAATCATATTTATTTGAGTTGGAGAAGGATGGATTTTTCTGTGGTCAGCATTTACATCCCATGGGAAAATAATTCCTTTAAAGGGAAACTGCACCTATTTTGCTCACCCATATGATCTGATAATCAATGAGGTAAGAATTAATAAACTGTGTATGCAAGTGCTGACCCCAATGCAAGACTGTGTTGAGGCTTCTTTGGGCTTCCCAACTGGCAAAAAAGCAGCCTTAAAGATGGAGGGGCAAATCCTCAGTGAGGGTAAATCATTGTAACTGCACTGACTTCAATAGAGCTATGGTGGTTTATACCAGCTGAGGAGATAGCCCAGAGTATTCCAACCACAAGGAGATCATCTGGTGTAGAGCCAGTGTCCCAGTGGAGGGGGCAGGTTTGGGGTGTCCCTGCATCTCAACAATCCCTGACAGCTGTTCTTTGGAGCCATTCACAGCTGATGCAAGTTAGAGCAGAACTCAAACTGCTCTAATTTATGCCAGGGGACTGGCATATTGACTTAATGCCACCTTTGCATTCCCTCTACCCCTAAGTCAGATATTTGAGCATTTGAATGTAAAGTTAAATTTTCACTAGTAAAGTTAAACCACTCAGCTCTGTGTGCAAGTGAACACAATAGGATTTTGAACAGTCTAATCCAATTTCATTTTTTAATTTGAACAAATATCATAGAATCATAGAATATCAGAGTTGGAAGGGACCTCAAGAGGTCATCTAGTCCAACCCCCTGCTCAAAGCAGGACCAATTCCCAGCTAAATCATCCCAGCCAGGGCTTTGTCAAGCCGGGCCTTAAAAACCTCCAAGGAAGGAGACTCCACCACCTCCCTAGGTAACGCATTCCAGTGTTTCACCACCCTCCTAGTGAAATAGTTTTTCCTGATATCCAACCTGGACTTCCCCCACCGCAACTTGAGACCATTGCTCCTTGTTCTGTCATCTGCCACCACTGAGAACAGCCGAGCTCCATCCTCTTTGGAACCCCCCTTCAGGTAGTTGAAGGCTGCTATCAAATCCCCGCTCATTCTTCTCTTCTGGAGACTAAACAATCCCAGTTCTCTCAGCCTCTCCTCATAAGTCATATGCTCCAGACCCCTAATCATTTTTGTTGCCCTCCGCTGGACTCTTTCCAATTTTTCCACATCCTTCTTGTAGTGTGGGGCCCAAAACTGGACACAGTATTCCAGATGAGGCCTCACCAATGTCGAATAAAGGGGAACGATCACGTTCCTCGATCTGCTGGCAATGCCCCTACTTATACAGCCCAAAATAGAGAACTTTATCAATAGAGAACTTTGCCCCATTTTGCTCAGCCCTATTGATGACAAGTTTTGTGTGGGTGTTTACCTGTAAATGTGGATGCATGAGTGAGCTCACACTTTTCCAGCCACATGTACCACTGACTTTTCAAAGACTTGGTCCAATAGTTCTATTTAATAGCGAAAAGTTGATTCCATGCATGATTCTGTTCCTGGTAAAAATAACGACATGCAGTATAGATGAACATAAAAGTCATTGGTTTAGAGATCCCAATTCCCCCAGAGAATGTCATAAATGCACGTATTCCTATCTGCATTTCTAGTGCACCCATAACTATCTAGTCAAAGCACTACAACAGCTCTACAGGCTGGATTTCATGTTTGGATCTGAAAGATGCACACAATGACATGTAGGCAGACAGCTTTGGGGAATTACAGCGGGAAGGAGTCTTGTTTATTTCAAACACATGTAACAACCGGTGCTTGTGAAATGATTTGCTGATAATGTATTTGCCTAATACAGCAGCATCTGTTTAGGACTGGTATTTAGATGAGAGCTAGTTCCAGGTCAGTCCAGAGAAGAGAGGGGATGCTAGTTAGCTGAGGGAAGTAGCAAGAGGAGGGAGCAGAAACATCTGCTCCTTCAGTTATGCCTTGTGTTATTATAAGTTCCCAATCAAGGGGTCCTGTCGGACTCTCAGCTGCTTCCAGATGTCAAGGCAGCAGCACTGAGCAAGAGTGGTGCTATTTTCCATCGATGACAGGCTAGAAGGCTGAAACTGCTCCTTTTGGGCCTTTCCACAGCAATCTAACCCCGGGGACCTCCAGGCTGCAACATGCTCTTCGTGGAGCTAAATTTGAAGGCAACATGGAAACTCCAGCTAGCTGCCAAGTTGTGGATCACAGGCTCAGCTCATTTTCAGCTATAATTCAAAGCGATGGTTTAAATCTAGGAATTCTCTTGTGGTTTGGTTACATAGTTAACCCCATAATAAGTGACTCAGTAATAGCTGATGCTAATTACAATAAATACCAATTAGGTAGTATTGAAGCATTAAGTATTTTAGTCTTATTTTAGCAGTAGCTTATGTAGGCAGAGGCAGTAGGGTCTAGCGGAGAGGGCCCTTGACTGGACGTCAGGAGCTCCGGTTTGTATTCCCAGTGCTGCAATGGACCTTAGGCAAGTCAATTCACCTCTATTCCCCACCACCGCCCTTTGCCTATTTAGCTTATTAACTTTATCTGCCTCTTGCTACATGTTGGCAAGGACCTCGCACAATGGGACCCCACTCTCAGATGAGGCCCTTTGGTTCTACTTTAGTACAAATAATGGTAGTAATTAGAGCTGTCAATTAATTGCAGTTAACTCACGCAATTAACTCAAAAAAATTAATCATGCTTAATCGCAGTTTAATCACATTGTTAAACAATAGGCTACCAGTTGAAATGTATTTATTTTTGGATGTTTTTCTACATTTTCAAATATATTGTTTTCAATTACAACACAGAATACGAAGTGTACACTGCTCACTTTATATTTTTGATTACAAATGGTAAGAGTATTTTTCAATTCACCTCATACAAGTACTGTAGTGCAAACTCTTTATCATGAAAGTGTAACTTACATATGTAGATTTTTTTTGTTACATAACTGCACTCAAAAACAAAAAAACAATGCAAAACTTTTGAGCTTACAAGTCCACTCAGTCCTACTTCTCATTCAGCCAATCACAAACAAACAAGTTTATTTACATTTACGGGAGATAATGCTGCCCACTTCTTATTTACAATGTCACCAGAAAGTGAGAACAGGCATTCACATGGCACTTTTTGTAGCCGGCATTGCAAGGTATTTATGTGCCGGATATGCTAAACATTTGTATGCCCCTTCATGCTTCGGGCACCATCCCATATGATATGCTTCCATGCTGATGACACTCATTAAAAAAATAATGCATTAATTAAATTTGACTCAACTCCTTGGGGGAGAGTTTTATGTCTCCAGCTCTATTTTACCTGAATTCTGCCATATATTTCATGTTATAGAAATCTCAGATGATGACTCAGCACCTTTGTTTTAAGAACACTTTTACAGCAGATTTGACAAAAAGCAAAGAAGGTACCAATGTGAGATTTCTAAAAATAGGTACAGCACTCAACACAAGGTTTAAGAATCTGAAGTGCCTTCCAAAATCTGAGAGGGACAAGGTGTGGAGCATGATTTCAGAAGTCTTAAAAGACCAACATTCCGATGTGGAAACTACAGAACCCAAACTACCAGAAAAGGAAAATCGACCTTCTGCTGGTGGCATCTGACTTATATGATGAAAATGAACATGCGTCGGTCCGCACTGCTTTGGATTGTTATCAAGCAGAACCCATCATCAGCATGGATGCATGTCCCCTGGAATGGTGGTTGAAGCATGAACGGACATATGAATCTTTATCGTATCTTACATGTAAATATCTTGCGACGCTGGCTACAACAGTGCCATGAGAACACCTGTTCTCACTTTTAGGTGACATTATAAATAAGAAGCGGGCAGCATTATCTCCTGCAAACGTAAACAAACTTGTTTGTCAGAGCAATTGGCTGAACAAAAAATTGGACTGAGTGGACTTGGAGACTCTAAAGTTTTACGTTTTATTTTTGAATGCAGGTTTTTTTTGTACGTAATTCTACATTTGTAAGTTCAACTTTCATGATAAAGAAATTGCACTTCAGTACTTGTATTAGATTAATTGAAAAATACTATTTCTTTTGTTTTTTACAGTGCAAATATTTGTAATCAATATAAAGTGAGCACTGTACACTTTGTTCTTGTTATAACTGAAATCAATATTTGAAAATGTAGAAAGCATCCAAAAATATTTAAATAAATGATATTCTCTTATTGTTTAACAGTGCGATTAATAACAATTAATTTTTTATCGCACGATTAATCACGATTAATTTTTTTAATAACTTGAGAGCCCTAATAGTAATCATTTGTTCTTAAATTCAGGTGGTTGACATGCCTACAATTTCATAATAGTCTCATTGTACAAATTGATCAATTAAGCAGCTTCAGGCAAGTACAGGTGAATCCGGCTAGAACAGTAAGGCTACAACTTTCCACGTTTGCTCATACCATGCCTTATTTTCATTATGTTTGAGCACAGGTGTGTTAGATGCACATCGCAGACTGAACTTGCTTTGCAAAAGGTTGTCAAATCTTGAAAAAGCAAGAATTTAAAGTAGAAAGCTGCTTCTAGTCTCTCAAACACCTTGACTGTTTCAATCTTTGGAGCTATGCTTTTCCAAGTCAGAGATCAGAACTGTGCCTTGAAAGATTATTAAGCCAATACTAAAATATGATGGAGACTTTATTATGGTCTCTTAGCACACTGAACTCCCATACTTCCAATGTCACAAACACTGTTATTTTCAGCAAGTGGCTACTTACCAGCAGGCAAGTCAGAAATGCCAATTTTTGTTAGGGACTTGGTTTTCAAATCCATGTTGTTCTTCCCTTGATTTTTGTGTGTGAAAACAAGCAGTTTTGGCAGGCTGAAAACTGAAATCAGATTTGCCTGTGAAAGTGGCAACATTCAACTGTGGAAATTGATGGATTCAGTGGAGTTCATCAATTTTATAATGAAACGTTTGGCTTGCTAATTTTAGAAATATCAAAATTTTGCCCACTGTCAAACGCATGAGTAGTATTTACAAAAGGTTTGTAGGGTTTTTTGCAACTCTCCAATGCCAAATCGGCAGTTTGCCTTTAGACTGTGGACTGTTTTCCAGTAGTTAGAGCAATGAAGGGGGAGCCAGGACTTCTGACTTCTATTCCCATTGTACCACTGACTCACTGGCAAATTTTTGCCTCAGTTTATTCATCCATAAAACTGAATGAATAGTACTTTCCTAGCTCACAGGGTTTTGTGAGACTTCATGAACTGATCTTTGTAAAATAATCTGAGATGAAAGGCACTACATAGTATATGAATAAAGCATCACCATAATTATCATTCTGTAATGGGTTCACTATCAAACAGGGATGATGTATCTAGTGAGGTGCCACAGGGGTCCGGTACCAGTCAATATTTTCATTAATGACTTGGATGATGTAGTGGAAAGTATGCTTATAAAATCCCACCAAGCTGAGAGAGATTGCAAGCACTTTGGAGGACAGGATTAGAATTCAAAATGACCTTGACAAGATGAAATTCAGTAAAGACAAGTACAAAGTACTTCATTTAGGAAGTAAAAAAATCAAATGCACAACTACAAAATGGGGAATAACTGGCTAGGCAGTAGTACTGCTGAAAGCAATCTAGGAGTTACAGTGGATGACAAATTGAATATGAATCAACAATGTGATGCAATTCCAAAAGGCAGCTAATATTCTGGGGGGTATTAACAGGAGTGTTGTAAGTAAGACATGAGAGTATTGTCCCCCTCTACTCATCCTGCTGATGTCTCAGTTGGAGTACTGTATCCAGTTCTGGGTGCCCCATTTTAAGAAAGATGTGGACAAACTGGTAAGAGTCCAAAGGAGAGCAACAAGAATTATAAAAGGTTTAGAAAAACCTGACCTATGAGGAAAGGTTAAAAAAACTGGGCATGCTTAGTCTAGAGAAAAGAAGACTGAGAGGGGACCTGATAACAGTCTGCAAATATGTTAAGGGCTGTTAAAAAGAGGACAGTGACAAATTGTTCTCCAGTTCCACTGAAAGTAGCACAAGGTGTAATCAGGTTCATCTGCAGTAATGGAGATATTAGTAAAAACTTTCTAACTATGAGGATAGGTAAGCTCTGAAATGGGCTGGCAAAGGCAGCACACAAGCTGATTTTCAGTGGCACTCACACGTCCCAGGTCCTGGCCACCAGGCCTGGGGGCTCTGCATTTTAATTTAATTTTAAATGAAGCTTCTGAAACATTTTTAAAACCTTATTTACTTTACATACAACAATAGTTTAGTTATATATTATAGACTTATAGAAAGAGACCTTCTAAAAATGTTAAAATGTATTACTGGCACGCGGAACCTTAAATTAGTGTGAATAAATGAAGACTCGGCACACCACTTCTGAAAGGTTGCCGACCCCTGGTCTAGATTTACTTTGTTCTGCCTTGGTGCAGGGATCTGAACTTGATGACTTCCAGCCCTGCATTTCTATGACTCTGATTTTCATCTTTGGGAACTGAGAGCCGCTCAAGAGTGCCAAGCAAACGTGAGAAACAGTTTATTGTAAAACTCTTAATCTAATTTATAAATTATGTTGGAAGAATTAATAGCCACTTCAAGCTAAATAGTATTTGAACACAACTTTATACAAAAGTACACTCTGTGATGGACGCCCAGCCCCTCTGGTGATATTATCATCAGCACTATTCTTCCTACATTTAGCATGACTTCAGACTTTGGGTTTGTCAATCAAAACTTGGCTGCATTTTGTAGGTTTATATACAAGTCTTGTACATCAACTTTCAAATGAAGATTACTCTGCAAAATGACTAAGACTCTTCTTTCTGTAAATAACTAAATATGTAAATAAACAATTAGCCCCTTTCTGCAGAGAAATTAGGTTGATCAATTAAGTCTACTGCAGAAAAACTTGAATTACTCTGATTAGTCTCAGCTACTTAAATTTAGAAACAGATGCCTCACTTTGCTAGTCTAGTGATTAAAGTCTGTCTTCACCAAAAAAAAATTGGATTATGCACACTTAAGACAATACCTAGAATTTTTTTCCCCCACAGCAGATGGCCTGCACAATTAGTGACTTTTAAAAAAAATAACTGTAACTACAACTCATCTGAAGCTAGGACATGGTTGGTCACAGTTACCATGAACACTCAAAACAGTATGGAAAACATTAATGAACTTTAGACCCCTGTAATTTTCCACTCACTTTAGGACTTGTCATAAAGGGCAAATGACAATTTTGCCCTTTATGACTACACATCTGTTCAGGGGAGTAATAGGAAATAAAGCATCCACTTATCTCCTCGTGCGGCCTACCCATATGGCAAGCAACAGCATGGGAGATGCAGAAGACAGTGCTTAGTTTCTGCCGGGGCTTGCCAGAGCTGAGCCCTGGCACCTCTAGGCTTGGCAGTTCAAAGCCCTGGCACCTCTGGGCCTGGCAGTTCGAATCCACGGCATCTCTGGGCTTGCCATGTCAGTTATGAAAGTAAAATCATTGTTTGAGCCCCAGCACCTCTTTCACTACAAATTAAGCCCTGGCAGAAGAACATTGTCCATAGAGGTGCTACTCCCTCCCCTGTGCAAGTGGGCAGAAGCAGGAGGTGGAGGAGCCTTGGATCTCCCCTCCTAATGCTCTGGTCAGTGCAGAGGAGGAATAATCTGTGCCAAGCGTGGAGCTGGTGCACACTACTGCCCCTGGAGCCAGAGAGGAACCAGGGACCACACTGTGACTCAGAGACACAATGCGGTTCTTTGTCTACTCCTAAAGCAATACAACTGGCCCTTATTCAGATCCTTAACTGGTGTAAATTAGCTTAACCCTTTTAAAGGCAATGGAACTACATTAATTTACCCCAGCTGAGGATTTAGCCTGAAATTTTTGAGTGGCCTTATTCCCCACTGGCTGTTTTTCTGCCATTCTACAGTCCATACTAAGGTCAGAGGTGAAAGTAAGCTGGTACGCCCCGGTACGGTGTACCGGCAAGAGACGGTGCGCCCTACCAGGGCGGCCCAGCTTCCCCAGGCGGCAATTTAAAGGGCCTGGGGCTCCCATCAGCGTCTGGAGCCCCAGGCCCTTTAAATTGCCGCCAAAGCCCCGCTGCTGGAGCCCTGGAATAGCGGTGGAGCTCAGGGGGTTATTTAAAGGGCCGGGGCTCCCGCTGCCTCTACTGCCCTGGGCCCTTTAAATAGCCGCCGGAGCCCCACCGCTGCTACCCCAGGGCTCCGGGGGCTATTTAAAGGGCCAGGGCATTAGAAGCAGGGGAGTCCTGGGCCCTTTAAATAGCCCCCAGAGCCCTGGAGTAGCGGCAGAGCTCCGGCAGCTATTTAAAGGGCCCGGGGCTCCCACTGGCTCTATGGTCCCGTCCCTTTAAATAGCCCTGGGAGAGCAGCGGGGGCTCCAGCAGTGGTTTAAAGGGGCCTGGGCGGTAGCGGCAGCTGAGCCCTGGGCCCTTTAAACCACTGCCGGAGCCCCCAGCTGCCGCTGCTACCCCAGCGGGGGAGGGGAAGGGGGAGAGCACTTACTGGTACAGGGCGGGCCAGGGCTGGCTCTGATCCCCCCATCCCCACCCCTTCCGCCCAAGGGCCCGCCCCATCCAGGGGCCAGAGCCGACCCCAACCCAGCCCCATACCGGTAAGGCACTATTTCTACTTTCACCCCGACTAAGGCCCTGATTCAGCAAAGCACTGACTCTCATGTTTAAATAAATTAAGCAGGTGTTTAAGCACCCTTCTTAAATAGGTATATTTTCCTGAACTGGGGTCTAAGGGCCGAATTCTCACCAGTACCAGTATCAATTTGGACCAACTCCATTAACTTCAGCGTAGTTGTTTCACATGTACACTGTTGTAACAGAGGTCAGAATCTGGCCGAAATGGGGTCATGATAAGAAAATGCCATGACTGAGCTACTTTGGGTGATAGATCAATGTTTGTTGGAGGTTACTATCAGCTACAGTAACATCCAACTTTCTCCATTACTTATCATTGAGAGAGTTATTAACCAACTTTCCTCGAGAGAAGCAAAACAACAGTCTCACATTTTAAATCAGAAGTTCCCTGAATCATTCTCATATACGAGTCTGTTTTATTACATATTTCTCTGATTTACTAACATCCTAAGCACAGAGTATTAAAAGTGAAGGATTAAAATTAATACTTTGCTATATTCATACTTCTCCATATACCTTTCACTGACTGCTGCATCATTTCCCATACTCTGTGCCTCATTCGTACAGAAACACTGCAGATTTCAAAATAGGATTCTATAAGACATTGACATAGAGAGATAACATGAGAGACAAAATATAGCTACTATGAACTTGGCGTAAATCACAGGTAACTCCATTGAGGTAAATGAGCTTGCACCCATATAAAATTGGAATAAGTGAGAAGAGAATCAGGCCAGGATATTGCTGTATCTGTTATATACACATCCCTGCTAGAGGTTCCCCGGCTGGCCTCTCACTCGGCTGTTGTGTTTGGCACCCACCTCATTGGGCCCTCTGTGCTATTTAAGCCTCTGGTATCTGAATGGAGTCCAGGTACTGCCCCAGCTGGGGTCTCTGGTCACACTCTGTCTAGCACCCTTTTCTGAGAGCTGAGACCCCACAGTCCAAGTGCCTAGGCTGTGCTGACCCCTCAGGCTTCCCATAGTTTAAGTACACCCTCTCTCAGAATCCCACCCATTTCACTCTTCAGGGGAACACAATAGGTGAAGCAAACCAATACACAGATGGCATAGGATTCTAAAAACCCTCACTCTTTACTTGGGTAGTATAAGCAATAGATAGAGCTAGACAAAATAATAAACACACTTCTATGCATTTCCCAGCCTCAGTTTCCTTACCATGCTGAAGAGTCCTTGGGCTTAGGGCAGTAACCTCTGGGGCCATCCAGGTTTTCTATCTTGCATGTGGCTTCTCTTCCAAATCATGGAGTTTCTCTCTCCCTCCTCCCAGACAGCTTCCTTTCTCCTTGGCTGGTCCTGCAGTTAAACAGCCCCCCCGCTACAAAAGCATGCCCTTTTCACCTGTCCAAGATGCCAGTGAGTCCCTAGACTTTATATGTCCTGCCGCCCACACCTGGTTTCTTTGTTCTACACTTCTCCAGCTCCCTGCAGAGAAACTTCGTTGAACTGGTTTCCACAAGTTTCAGCCAATCCATTGTCCCAAGGTGTTTCCACCTGAATAGGTGACCATTTAAGGTCTAACAACCAACTATTGTACCTAGTCTGGTAGGTACTTGATCAGCCCCCATCAGCAAATACCACATATAGTGGTATTCAGAAATACAGCAGTTTCATAACATCAACCAGAATTCATAAACAGTGCATAGGCAAATTCCCTAAATCATCATACAACATTTCCTAGCAATTATCTGTGGCCGAATATTCTTGTGAAGTGATGTCTCTGAGTTTATAAGCTAAGCAGGGTTATGTGTGTTCAGTATTTGGAATGGAGACCCCCAGGTACATCTCGCTGCAGTTGAAATTATTCATATTTTGTTCTGACCCAATTCTCCATTTTGGTGTAAGGGTGCTGCTGCTAGAGGTGCTGTACTATACATAATATGTATAATCAACATCCTGGTTACTGATAGTCATTAAGATTAGAACCAGTTGGGAATTTTCCATTTAAATATGGTTTCGTGAGAAAATGCCAAAATGTTTCCCAGAAACACCATGAACTTTTGACCTTGTGTCAGGGTTTCCAAAACACAAACTTTACAGAATTTCTGGTTTGTGAGAAATCTTGGGGAAAAAATGGTTTTGTTCTGAACTGGAACTAAGCCAAATTTCAGAATGTTGAAATTTGGTGTGAACTGGAAATTCCAAGTTTTGGCCAGCTCTAATTAGCACCCCATTGCATGTTTTACAAAAGTTAATGCAGCCCCATTGTCCTAACCACATTCCAGACTCAGGGAATCTGAGTTGGCCTAAATTCCCTCTGATTTGTCAACTGGTTGCCATATTCTCCAGCTCATCCTGTTCTAACAGGTCGTGAAGTGTTTATATGAATTGTTAAGTAATTGCCATGGTTTACCTCATATGTGGTTGCATTCAAGTGGGGAGTGAAGTGTTCCATATATATTCCCTTATTCCCAGCACCTTCAACCCTCCCCCCCCCCCCACATACACAAGTTCCCAAGCCCCCCAAACACTGGTTTATTGTTGCTTCCTTAATATTTGTAAACCACTTTGAGAAACATGGATGAAATACAGTATCAAATTTTATTATTACTAATTAACAACCTATCCATTCTTTATGGAGTATTGACAAGCAGAAAGCAAAGTTTAATGATTAAAACTACACTGATCACAGAGCAGGCCATAGCCTCAGCTGATGCAAAAATCAGTCTTGCTTCACTGAAGCCAGTGGAGTTTTGCTGATTTACATCACTTGAAAGACTGGCCATAAAAATCTTTACACGCTGAAAAGCAATGGCCTTTGTGCATGTGGAAGGTGGTTTTCTGGCAAGCTTCATGTTCTTTCCCCCTCTCTTTTCAAGCCCCAGTGTCACAGGGATCATGCCTTTGGCCTTGTCCAAACCTACCAGTGCCTTCTGGCTTCAGCTAGGAAGAGTCACTCAAGACAGACACAGATGCTCCCAGACTTCGCTAGCCCAGAAATTTCAGGACCAGCTTGAACCTCCCCTTTTAATATTTTATTATGGTAGCAATTGGAGATCCCAGTAGAAATGAAGGCCCCATTGTCCCAGGCACTGCACGAACACAGTGAGAGACAGGCCCTAACCCAGGGGTAGGCAACCTATGGCACACGGGCCAAAGGTGGCACATGAGCTGATTTTCAGTGGCACTCACACTGCCCAGGTCCTGGCCACCGATCCGAGGGGCTCTGCATTTTAATTTAATTTTAAATGAAGCTTCTTAAATACCTTATTTACTTTACATACAACAATAGTTTAGTTATAGACTTATAGAAAGAGACCTTCTAAAAATGTTAAAATGTATTACCGGCACACGAAACCTTAATTCAGAGTGAATAAAAGACGACTCGCCACATCACTTCTGAAAGGTTGCCGACCCCTGCTAACCTAACGAGCTCAGAGAAAGGGTGGCAGGGGAGACAGGCATAGAGAGGGAACGTGACTTGCCCACGGTCACAGAGAAGGTCAGTGGCAGAGCTGGTCATGTCTCCTGACTGCCCATCTAGTACCCTATCTGCTTGATGAATTTGCCTTGCATGGCTGCTTCTATCTATTAATATCTTTCTATTGGTCTTTGGAGTAGTGGTAACTATGAGGAGCAAATAATTTATAAGCATGGGCTTTATTTTCTTACAGGTTCTACGATTTTCCCATCAAGGGATTATGATGGGGCTACAGCCCATGTGGTACACCCAGTATAAGGCCAAACCATTGCTGAGTTTCTATTCAGAGGCCTCTGGACTGGTTTCAAGTTCGGACAGGTATGTAATACAAGGGGACCCTGTTTGCCAAGGACTGATCAAGTATTGCCCATCTCATGGGTTCAATGCAGATCTTAGAATAGTCAAAAATCAACAATAAGGAAATAAGAACAATAGTGATTCATCTCTAGATGTGAAATGGACCAACCCTTGCAGACCATTAGGTACAAGTAATCACCAGGATGTCAGGGCTGCCAAATCATTTCTTAGGCTGAACACAGGGGTGCTGCAAGGCAGTTCCTGGAGTTCTTCGGTGTGGTCTGTGACTAGTCTTGCTTTTAGTAAAGAAATGCTGCTCACAAAGATTACAGATTTCCCACTGTTTGATCCAAGTGCATGCTGGAATTTGTGTTCTTCATGGACCATACCTTCATATGCTAGATGAGGCTGGCTGCAATCTGATCCATATTAATAATAAATTAATACCCATCATGCCATACAATTGACAATTACAAATAAAGCATCTGAAATTAACAATAAAAATCCACCTAGTTCCCGAAGCACCATGTCATCTATGGTCTACAGTGCCCGATCTTGCGACTGTTGAAGTCAATGCCTGATGACATCAGTGGAAGCAGGATGGAGCTGTCACTGTGCCTCAGTGGGTCACAACTGAGGATACCAAATTCAGGGCAAACTGCTGAGAAATAGGGCAGACACCCCAAAACTTCCATAAGATGTACCAGACCAGCAACAAAAGTACTTCTGTCTCACCACACTGGCTAACAAGAAGTCAGAAAAGCAGTCTCCTTAGATATTCCAGTGCTTGTATCACCACTAGACTTAATGATGAGTGATTATTTAAAGCCAATTGTATCAAAGGGTTCTTCTGGTCCCAAAGGACCAGCCACATACCCAGGATAATAGATAACTCAGATCTTACCCAATAATCACACTGTTGCCAATCCTTTAGTATTTAATATCTAAGGGTTTATAGAAAGAGGAAGGAAGGTGAGAGTTAAAATAGGTTAAAGGAATCTGATGGGTTCCACCCAGGGTGCCACTTGAGTCCTCTGACCCACCAGGCTGGGCTCCCTCTCTCACTGTGCTGCTGTGACAAGCTGCAGACCCACTCCCAGTCTTACACTTCCATCAGCATACACTCAGGAAGGGACACATCAGCTGCAGTTACATGCAAGTTCTGACCAGCCACTGCATGAAGCAACAGTAGAAAGGCTACAGCCAAGGTAACTCAGATCTCTGAGCACACACCCTCTGGAGAATAACCCCCAAATTATGCCATCTTGTACAAATCCCTATACAATGCAGTGTAAGCTCATAGAGTTCCCCCACCCCACCAACATGTGGAGAGCAGGGTGAGTGCAACCTATTAGGTGACCTAGGCGGTCGCCTAGGGCACTAACATTTGAGGGGCGGCGACCTTCAGCCGCCCCGGTCGTGCGGTATTTCGGGGGCGGGACTTTCCGCCACCTCTGTTGGGGGCGGCATTTCAGGGGCGGGACCTTCCGCCGCCTGGGTGGGAAAAAAAAGCTGGCTGCGCTCCTGGTGGAAAGGAATATGCAACAGCCTTTGCCCCTTGCACTACAATTTCCCATCCATTTCATTCAAACTCAGTGGTTTAGATAAAGCAAAAAACAAGTTTATGAACTACAAAAGATAGGTTTTAAGTGATTATAAGGGATAGCAAACAGATCAAAGCAGATTACCTAGCAAATAAACAAAAACACAAACAGGAAAAGAGAAAAACCATAGGGGCTGTGTCAAAAATAAAACATCTAGTGGAAGCCTCATTCTCCCTAGGATATTGCTACATAACCAGTTACTTGGTGGTGTTAATTCCCCTAGATCCTAAGGGCAGCACCTCTGAGAGATTCAGCACATATATTAGAGAGGGGAGGGTTTTCCATGAGTGCTGGAATTTTGAAGGGAGCCCTGGGTGTTCCGGAATATAACTGAATGCAGTTTGCTGATGGATTGTGTTTTACTCTTTGTTCTCTTGGAGAGAGTGCATTAATAAAGCAATTTTACCAGGTCTTGAATTAGTAAACCAAGAAAAGCATTTGGGTTCTGATCCTGGAAACCATCACTTACAGCCATTAAATATTTACCAGATAAACCATAGTGACAAATTAGTCACTCTCTGTCTGTATCTTTCCAGAGGATATTGGATGTGAAAGCACCTTTTCAATATTTGTTTTTTTTAGGGGGGGGGGGGGGGAAGCAAGATACAAGTTTAAGACATTAATTCACTTGGATTTAACAAGCTAATGCACTGGCCTTATGCATTAATATGAAAATATAGGGCTAAATCCTCAGCAGGTGTAAATCACATAGCTCTGTTGACTTCACTCAGATGAGGTTCTGACTGTGATACATAATGATCACCATTAAATAGGTCTGTTGGCATATCAACACTGGCAGCATAATTTTAAACATAACTACTAAAGCAGCACGGTTGAGGGAACAAGGTGTGTGCCTGAGAGTCAGAACACCTGGATTCCATCCCTAGTTTTACCACTCACCTGCTGTTTAACTTCCCCTCCCATCCTTTGTCTGTCTTGGCAGGGTAGGCGCTGTCTCTTACTATGGGTTTGTGGGCCACGTGGGCACCACTGTAATACAAATAATGAACAATTGGCAAGAATGCAGCAGATGCTTTAGACACCAAGGTGCAGGTCAGAGACCTAGTGACACACCTGACAGACCACAGCAGCAAGAACAGAAGAGGCCCAGTTGAGCTGGAGGAATCGGAAGAGGGAAGGATCAGGGAGGCCTGGAGCTGTCAAAAGCACTTTACAGGAATCACTGCACACAGCTTTTGCAAGGAAATCTGCATGCACCAGGCTTTGGCATCTTCTTTTTATGTTTATTTGTATGTGTTATTGCAGTTGCCCCCCTCCCCTTCGTTTCTGTCCCCCAAAGCTACAGGGAAAACTCTGCTTTTCCTTCATTTCCTGTCTTAAAATGAAGACAATGTCTTGCTCTTTGAAAATGAATTATTTCGAAGAGGGACTCACAATTCAAAGCCTTCTTTGAACTTTTCAGCATCCCATGTGTAGAGGTTTTGCTCCGCAGACATTGAAGTATGTGGCTAAAGTAAGTTTAAAAAAAATTGTTACATACAGTAAGTAATTCCTTCCATCCAAATTTTGGAACAGTAGTAGCAACAATAACTTACTTGAGATGCCAAAAGATAACCCTGTCCTATTGTGACCCTACACAACCTCCACCCTTAAAAAGATACTCAGCATAATGCAAGAAATTGCTTCCCACCGTGGCTTCTCTGCAGTGCTTACATGTTCTTGGTGACCCCAGCTCAGATCTTCTTCCCTGTCCTAACTCAGCTGCAGCTATGTAAGCTTTTTGGCATTAGTTAAAAAAAAAAAAAAAAAAAGTGTGTGAAGGGTTTTGTTTCCTCTTTTTGTACTGTATGACTCTAAATGCACAGGCTTCAGAATGTTAATTCTGATCCGGGCTCAAGATATATCGTTTCCTGACTTGAGCTCTGCACTTACCTCTCAGCCTGCCAAGATCCAAAGGTGGGACTCAATAAGTGACAAAGACCCAAAATGAGAGAGAAAAAAGTATTCATGCAGGAAACTTAATATGCATGTGAGAGTCATTCCTTTTGGGTAACTAATCATTTCTATATCCTCAGTTTCACAAAACTGTCTTTTGAATGTAAAAATTCTCTCACCAGATGTGCGTGGATTATCATTCTGTTTGGGTCTAGAGTTGATTTACTGGGGCAGGGCATTGGACTGGAAGTCAGGGTTCTAATTTTTAGCTCTGCTGCTGACGTGATATGTGACTTTGGGCAAGTCACTTTCCCTCTTTGTGCCTCCGTTTCCCTTCCCACCCTTTTTCTGTCTTATCTAAATTAAATGGAGATATCCTATCTCCTAGAACTGGAAGGGACCTTGAAAGGTCATTGAGTCCAGCCCCCTGCCTTCACTAGCAGGACCAAGTACTGTTTTTGCCCCAGATCCTTAAGTGGCCCCCCCTCAAGGATTGAACTCACAACCCTGGGTTTAGCAGGCTGTCCCTTCCCCAAAAATATATGGAGATATACCTATCTCATAGAACTATCTATTTAGCCTGTAAGCTCTTTAGGGCAGGGACTGTCTTTTACTACGTGTTTGTACAGCACCTAGCACAGTGGAGTCTCAATTTCAGTTGAACCCTGTAGGTAATAACATAATGTAAGGTCAAGTCGGGCTGCATTGTAGTCTGTCACAATAATGTTACCTCCTCTGACTGGCTGATGCCTCAGGAAGTGTTAACGGCTTTGGATGGGTGAGTGGCTGGGGAGGGTAGCTCAATCCCTGATGGAGGAAATGCCATCAAAATGTAGAAGAGTTAAGCCAAAGTTTAACCAATGGCAGCTACAGCCCAGAGGCAAGGGCGCCAGAGCCCTCCCAAAAGTAAGGGAGGCCGAGGGCCCCCGCTCCCTCAAGACCATGCCCCCGGCCAAGCCAGAGCAGGGATCCCCACTCCCCTGGGGTGGGGCCAAAAGCAGCCCCCTGCCTGTGTCCCAGGCTCCCCTCCAGACTGGGTGTAGGGACCCAGGCTCCCCACAGCTGCTGGAACGGCTCTCCCCAACACGTCTCCAGCCGGGGGGAGGGGGTGGCCTTGGAGCCGCATCCTGGCCATGATAAGAGGCGGGTGGGGAGCTGTGGCGGACCCTCTACTTGCCTGCAGTGCGGGGGGGCCTGGGCACTTCCTGGCCCATGTCCCAACTCCCCAGTACAGAGTCGCAATCCTCCACCTCCCCTCAGCCGGGCGAGGACACAGGCTGGGGGCACTCTCTCAGAGGGAAGGCAATGGGAAACAATCCTCTATTTTCTCCCATGAGAGCTATCATGGCAGAACAAAGGCAAGGCAATTCAAGGGTGACTCTGGAGAGTGAGACACTCCCACCCCCAAGCCAGAAGGTGCAACAAATTATATGGGGGTGAGGTTCTGATCATTAAGGATCTATCTACAGTGCAGTAAAAAAGACCCGCAGCATGAGGGCTAAGAACCAAGGCTCCAGTGAAAGCTCAAATGTCTACACTGCTATTTTTAACCCCACAGCCTGAGCCCCATAAGCCAGAGTCAGCTAACCCAGGCTCTGAGACTCAGTACCACTTGCCGTTACAATGATACGGTACCAAATCCTTCTGGAAGTACAGTGCCTGATGTCTGCACCAAGGAAGAGAATGATCTGAACCTTTGTAAGCAATATATAATAAATACAAAATATAATACAAATAATAAAACGAGTGACGCCCCTCAAAATGAGGTATCGTTGTAAGGTCTGTCTGTGCTGAACGTGCTGGCAAATTGACTGATGTTGCCATAGCAATAAATGAAAAAAAGCTAGAAAAGCCAGCATTGTACATTAAAGCCAGTTTTTCCAAACTCTAAAATATCTTCTTGTTTATATGATGCCTATTCACTGGAGTGTCAAGAGCACCTCACAACCACAGTGCAATTCTAAAAGAATGACCAGTACAAGGTCAGATCAATTAAAATGCATTTCCAATCAAATCACAGGTGCTGTGTCAAGAGCTCTGCAAAAGGGATTAAGCCCATGACATTCTGAAGGGCAGAAGACTGGGCAATCCAGCAACCTAGGGTGGTAGAAGCCAAATTACAAGGAGTTATCCATTCTGCTTTGTGACAGGGCGCACTCACCACTAGTGGCACCACCTCCTGGCCATCTTTTCACCCTGCAGACCCTTCTCACTCAAGGACCCACAGCCTCCCCTTCGTAACTCAGCCCTCTTGCGAGATCACCGCACGTGTCCCCTTCCAGTGGTGATGTAACAAAGTCTTTCCCAGACAAAGCATCTCACGTTGTCCACTGTCCTTTTCATCTGTCTGCTGCCATGTAGTAGGGAAACCTGGGCCAGCCTTCTACTCCAGATTCCAACTCAGGGGCCCTACAGTCAGCAGCCAAGGTCTACCTTGCTATTCCTTGCTGCTATTCCCCTGAGCCTTCTCCTACCTTCCTGGCTTTCCTAGTCTCCCAACTCCCTCCTCTTCGGGAGAGACTGTGGACTACCCTCTAGCCCCTAAAACATCTCCCAGGGAGTGACTGCAGCCAATTTCCCTGCAGCCTCTTCTTTGCCAACTTCCTGGCTTATATAGGCCCCTCCAGCTGACCCTGCTTCCAATCAATTCCCTTCTCCCTGGCTTCTCCTCCTGGTGCAGCCTAGGGAGTTAATTGGCCTACTTGGCCACCTTAACCCTTTCAAACCATGTGTGAGGTGGATACCCCATCACACACTCCTGTACGTCATTGGGACTGAAAGCTCTGTTCTTGATGGTGATACACTACATATGGTGTCAAAAGCTAGGTAATAACCTAGTCCCTTTCCCATTGAAGTCAATGGCAAAACTCCCATTGATTTCAATGGGAGCAGGTTACACAGTTAGTTCCTTGATAATTAGGAACACCAATCATAAGTGTTTAAAGTTAAATTCTGCTCTCATTTACTCTGATGTAAACCCAGGGTAAGTCTGGTGATGTTCAACGGAGTTGCTCTGGATTTATACCAACGTAACTGGGTATATAATTTAACCTTTAAGGAAAAGTCTAGCTTTTCCCAGGCTATGTTAACCTACCAAGAGTGTCTACACCATGCCAGTTAATGTGGGCAGTGTGTTGCAAGTGGGTACATTCATTTTTAATATCAAATATGCAGCTATCATATTTCTGGACACATTTGCAATAAGTGAAAAAACGTTGGCTAGATCCTCACCATGCTTAGTAACCACTAGTAAATCCTTTCTAAAGTTAAATGAAGCAGTGGGAGGTGAAAGTCATGAATCTGGAAGGGAAGGATATGAGGGGCCATGGAGTAAGTGCACTTTGCACGGAGCCTGTATGTGGCTCACTCTGCGCTTCTAAAAAGTTCCCCAACATCTCTCTGACCAGTTGGAATGATCTGACGAAGGGAAATAATAAGTGAACTGATGTAGTCTAAAGTGAGCTGTCTTAAAGACATATGGTGCAATACACACACTTCTATCAGGCATTTCCCCCTAAAGTATAGTCATAAATCTGTATAAACACATACCTTGTCAAGAGTGATGTCTTACTCTACATATTTCACAAACAACAGATCCTACAAGTCAGAGTCTGCATAAAGCAGTTTCTTTCATACATTAGATAGATAGATAGATAGGATTAGATTAGATGTATCAGGAAAAGTCTTGGAGTAAGTTTCTGTCTGTTAATTTACATAGCAACAGAAAAAGAAATGTTTCTATTGTCTCATAGGCTACTGTTAACAAGAAAGTCATGGACCTGTTCCTCAGCTGGTGTAAAGCAACATAGCTCCATTGGAATCAATGCTGCTAAATTGAATTGCACCAGCTGAGGATCTGGCCCAACACACACACACACACACACACACACACATTATGCAGAGAAATTGAAGAGGGAGATAATAAAATGTTTATTTGATTTATTAAAAGCAGAATAATCTCTATAACACGTATTATTTATCATTATAATATTTATGCATAACTTAGGTCTCAGTTCAGCAAAGTCAAGGAGATTTAAGCAAGATATATCCTTTCCTGACTTGAGCTCTGCACTTAAATTAATGCTTAAAGTTAAGCATGTGAGAGGTGAGTGCTTTGCTGAATGAGGGCCTTAATGCATCAGCATTTTTAATTTGTATCCAGTTATGTGAGCTTTCACATTTGATCTGGAGCCCACCCTGTGATTGGCATTTTTGCCTAAACACACTGCATATAGCCACAACACAGAACAGTTGTCTGTGGAATTATGTTTCACACATCACGTAAAAAGTAAAATAGAAGTGTCTGGAAAACAAGGGTTTATAAACTAGAAACAAAATACCTAGAGCCTTGAGATAGAGATAATTGAAAAGTCTTTCCCATGCTGAGAAAAGAACAGATAATCTCATATTTATATTCCATTCTGCATTAGTATTGGCACTTAAATACAACAGTGATGAGTGGCCTAGAAATGCCGTTAGATGGATAAGATTAGATGGGCAGTACTGTAAATAGGAAGATTTCACGAATATGTAAAATATGTTTTACCTGCACTGTGCAAAGAGATGGAAGAAAATCCATCTATTGAGAAGCATAATTTAATCTCTATCTCCAAAGCACACATATCAGTGGTTCCATAGATGGGTGCTGCTTAAACCAGCCTTCAGCACAACTAATGTCACTGGCTACTTGGTTGTTCATCCAGACTTGCAAAACATGGGCTGGTGCAATGTTTCCCTCGCTGAATGTGCCATCTCTGTGTGAAACTCACTGTCTGGCCATGGATCCAAACAGGAAAGCAAACTATCGCCCAGTCCCCTCACTCTGGGTGAAATTTACGCCTGTGCAGATGGCCAGCCAAGAACTATGCACTCAAGTTCCACTTGAGGCCTCACAATAGGGCTGGAGTAGTGCATTGGCATTTTGTGACTGGCCCATTGTGGAGAGCTGAATTTCACCTTCTGACAGTGAGGAGATGAAGATCTACTACAGCAATCCCTAGCATTGCAGCAGGGCTGTGCTGCAGGAGCTGTGTGTTTTGGAGTGACCTTGGGTCACTTATTCCTAAATTTGGTGGAAGGCTCCAGGAAGAAGAGGGGATAAAGAAGGGGTTACTCACTTTGTGCAGAAACCACAGTTCTTCAAGATGTGTGTCCCTATGGGTGCGCCACTTCAGGCGTGCATGCACCCCTTGAGCCCTTGATCAGAGATTTTCAGGTACTATGTCCGTTAGGCCTGGACATGTGCCCTAGCTCTCCTCGTGCCAGACACTGAAGCTATATAGGGGTGCACGGGCAAACTGCCCTCGGTTCCTTCTTGTCCCAAACGTCTTCAAGAGAACAGTTTGAAGCAGAGGGGAAGGAGGGCAGGTAGTGGAGCACATGTCCCCTCTAGTGGCACCGACACCATTTAGATATTAATAAGTCTGCTCTACAGCCTTCGGTAAGGCCATGTGGTTTTTAACTTGTGCATTTAGCTCCAGAAGTCCCAGGTTCAATCCTGTCTGCCGCTGACGTGGTCTGTGGGTGTTACACACTAATCTTGAAAAAACATAGTTACTGCACAAAGTGAGAAACGTCTTCTTCTTTGAGTGGTGTCCCTTTGGCTGGCTCCATTTCAGGTGTCTTCCAAGCAGTCTCTCCAGGTGGAGGAGGGAGCTTCAGAATAGAGTCCAGTATTGCAGAACCAAGTGCCGCATTGGATCTGTTGGCATGGATCAGGGTGTAATGTTTCAAAAACATATGTATTGAAGCCTTCTAACATCCAGGGTATGGAAACAGGATTCCAGCCGAGAAGTATGCAGCTTCAGAAAAAACACTGGTAGATGAATGGATTGGTTACGGTGGAACTCTGATAGAACCTTTGATAAAAAATTTAGGGTGGGGGTGTAAAGTGACCTTGTCCTTGAAGAATACTGTAAAGGGGGGATCTGCCATCAGTGCTCCAATCTCTCCAAGCCTATAAGACAATGTGGTGGCTACTAAACAGGCCGTCTTCATAGATAAATGGAGCAGAAAGTAAATTGCCATTCAGTCAAATGGAGGTCTCATAAGGTAATTGAGTCCCAGGTTGGGGTGGGGTCTTTTATCTGCAGGTAGAGATGCCCCAACCCCTTAATGAACTTAGATGACACTGGGTGAGCAAATATAGAGAATCCTCCTACAAGAGGATGATGCTGCGTCCAAATGGACCTTAATCAATCTAATTGCTAACCCCAATTTCTTCAGCTCCAACAGATAAACCAGCATAACTGAAAGTGGCATCAAATCAGGCAGGAAGCAGTGAAACCACCACCAGTGGAAGAATCTCTTCCATGTCTGCTGGTAAGTAGCGCAGGTTGGCCTTTTTCTATTATTCAGTAACATCTGTTATACTTCTATACAACAGGAGGCTTCTAATCTCATGAATCATTGAGGAGCCATGTCCTGAGGTGGAGAATCACTACTTCGGGTTGAAGCACATGACCAACATCCTGTGACAGGAGATGGAAAATAGTCAGCAGCTTGAGCAATGGTTGGACACACAGGTGAAACAGATAAGGGTACCAAGTTTGACTTGGCCAGGTTGGCACTATAACTTTGGCCCTGTCCCATCTGGTCCTGTTCAACACCCTTAGTATCAACAGCATTGAGGAAATGCACACAACAGGTCCTTCTTCCAGAATAGAAGAAAGGTGTCTCCCAAGGATTGGTGGGTCAGACCTTCTAGTGAGCAGAAAAGAGGGCACTTCCTGATCCCGGAGGTGGTGAAGAGATCCACCTTTGGCAGTCCCCTTTTTGGGAATATACTATGTAGAACTTGGGTGTCTAGCTCCCATTCGTAGTCCTGTGAGCAGTGCCTGCTGAGAACCTTGGCTATGGTATTCTGAATACCAGGGAGGTAGGCTGTTGAAATTTGGATCTGATGAGGTATTCACCAGTTTCATAATGTCATGGCTTCAGCACATAGGGCGGGGGGGGGGGAAGGTCACCTAGGAGGTCACCTAGTCCAACCCCCTGCTCAAAGCAGGACCAATCCCCAGACAGATTTTTGCCTCAAATCCCTAAATGGCCCCCTCATGGATTGAACTTATAACCCTAGGTTTAGCAGGCCAATGCTCAAACCACTGAGCTATCCCTCCTTGCCTGTCTACCCTGCTTAAGTACCATATCCACCATCTGGAAGTTAAGTGGCGGGTGGGAGAACAAAAAGTCAGACTCTTTAGGTGGGAGATAATACTTCTTATCTGCGGGCAGGATAGTAGAAGGTGTCTCTCACACTGTCTTTGCTGGATCTAGGAGTGCCTCATTGACGGAGGTAAGACCATGCTGGAGGGTGTTGCTGACTGCCAGATATCCAACAGTTTGTACTGTGAATTGACCCCTTCAAGTTGAATGTTGGAAGCCTTCCCTGATGTCTCCAAAGTCTTCTCTCTTTTAGGGGACACGTGCACCAAGGTTGAAGGGGCACTGAATCTGACTGGAGACAGAGGTATGCTGGGCGGGTCTCCTGTCTGACTCAGAAGCTGTCTTAAGGGAGTGTTCCATCATTAACAGTCTGAATTTAATCTCCCTGTTCTTCCTTGCCCGCGACTGGAGGGCCAGGCAGAAGTTGTACTGCTGAGAGACGTGGGACTCCCCCCAAGCAACAGACACACTTAGAGTGGCCATCGCTCACAGGCATAGTATCTCAGCAGGAGAGGCAGCATTTGAAGCCTAGAGAACCAGATATACTCTGCCAGGAAAACAAGTTCCCCCAGAGGGAAGTGAAAGAAAATAATCTTCGCACTATTTAACTAACTATAACTACAACAACAACTGTCTTAGAAAAATAGAAAAGCTGAGGCATGCTCAAGGCAAACTCGCTACGGCACCATCTCAGGTCGAGGCAGTTGAGAAGGAGCTCAGGGTGGTTTGCCTGCACACACCTATACAGCCTCAGTATCCAGCACAAGGAGGCATAGGGTACATGCGTGGGCCAAACAGACACAAATTAAAATCTCTGCTCAAGAGGTGCATGCACACCTGACATGGAACACCCATAGGGACACCACTCTAAGAAGATAGGAGGTTCCATGGTACTGGAAAAGCTCTATTAGCTACATAGTATCATTATCATCAGCTTCAGAGTCTCAGGCAATCCTTTTAGATAGAAATTAAGCACGTGGAAGAGGTTAGGAATTCAGAATTGCAGGCCACAAAACAAAGCAGCTCTGTTGGGCACAGAGAAGTCAGTCTAGAAAGAATTAGCTCTGCCAGAAGTAACTTGCATTTTCTTGCATCGTAGGTTACCAAGGTTTCATTTTATACCATAACAAATTCAACAAGATCACTTCCTTAAGTATGCAATTTAATGGCCCTCTTAGATCATTAAATCTCCATGGAAAATTAATGAAATAAACCATCCAGCTTCATTTTGCAATTACTTCTTGTGACCTTATAGAATTAAGTCTTCCACACAAAAAAAGTCTTGATTCATACCCTAAGAATATATTTGTATCAATTTTAACTGGACAGAACTGCAAAAGTAACTAGAAAGGAAGAAGCATGATAAACTAAAGGATAATTGAAAAAAAAATTGGGAGATAATTTACTGTCCACAATTACAAAGGGCAAGATTTGCATGAAGACAAGCTTGTAGTTTCATTCATGGTGCCTCACTCATTTTGCGTTTGTGTCACTGAACCAGGGCCGGCTCCAGGCACCAGCTTAACAAGCAGGTGCTTGGGGCGGCCAAGGGAGAGGGGCGGCACCTGCAGCAATTCGGGAGCGGCAGGTCTCTCACTCCCTCTAGGAGCGAAGGACCTCCCACTGAACTGCCGCCGCCGATCGCAGCTTTTTTTTTTTTTGCTGCTTGGAGCAGCAGAAATGCTGGAGCCGGCCCTGCACTGAACCAGAGGCTAAATGAAACTGAGGATGGAACTTTGCTGCCAGATGGACCATGTGCTATCGGCATGTGGATACAGAACCAAGGAACCCGGAAATGTTCCTTCTGTAGTTACTATGTGGTAAACATAAGCATAACTAGATGCAATTATAAAAGGACACTGGGGTGATCTACAAATAATATACAGTTGTGTATTTAACCAAATTATTTTGCTGTAGTTTTTCCTTTATGTTTATATAATTTGGGGGAGCTTTTGTTGTTTAAAGATTTGTAATAGTTGAAAAAATAAACCTTTTGAGGATGACTGGAGTGCGTAACAAAGAGGTTTGTACACAGTCGAGATTGTGCAGGTTTATGTACTAGTTTGAATGAAACCCAAGAATCTGTTTAATGAATAAGCGACTGCAGTTCTAGGAATTACTCTTGATTTACACTAGTGTAAGGGAGATTGGAACCTGGCCCAGTTGTGTGTATGGGTCATATCCTGTGATTGGTTTCTGCATAAAACTCACTTCAGCAGGAGTTTGTCATCAGTGGTGGGATATGGCCATGTATCTTCATAGGATAGTCATACTGGCAAAGTCAGCGCCCGTGGAGCCTATCAACATTAATCCACCAAAAACAACATTGTTTCCTTTTCAAAATATGAGCTCATCTTTCCTTGGCCTTTTCACTTCATATAGCAAGAACCCCAGGTTGTACTGCTGTCTGGCCAAGTATGCAGGAGTGCTAGAACAATTTGCACAGTGGATATGCTGAGAATCATTGAACCAAACTGTAAACCCTGTATATAATGGAAACCACTTCAAGTCAGGGGGTGCAGCTGCACCCCCCAGAACCCCTAGTTTCAGCACCTATGCAAGTACGTGTTTTTCCATTTTTCCTAAGAGGTATTTGACCTCGCTGACTCTATGCTGTCTTTTTTGTGGGTTTTTCATAGCATAGGAGGGATCGATTTATTTAATTGATAAATAGGCTTGTGTGTAATGATTCTGTGATCCAAGCTATTAATCTTTTGAATAACTGCTACTCCTATAATTGTTTCAAAAGATTTGTAAAAATAATACGAATTTATAGCCCCATCCTGCATCCACTGAAATCAACAGGCGCTGGATCCGGCGGAACATTTTGTTACAACACTGCCACTTCTAGATCAATCTCTCTTCTCACAGTCCAGGACTCTAGACATCTAACTTGCATTGGCTATTTAGAACATTGTCTGCATGAGGCATCGTCCCATTTTGCCATAGTTTTGCACCAGAATCCAGGAAGACCTGGTCCACTGCCTGGAAAAAGAGCTAACACAGCAATAGAGGAACACAGAAACTAGGCCCCTACATTTCCATCTATATTTTGTGCACCACCAAATATGATTCAATGTGCAATAAATAAAAATGAGCTGGACTGTACCATTTCCATGGTCAAATCAAGGGGAAAGAGGGAAGGAACACCATGAGGTTCCCCTTAGTAGAATTTCTTGCAAACTCTACCATCTGCAGGATAAGGAAATCCCACCCAGATATCCAAACCTCCCCGATCCCCTGCAATTTGCTGGAGGCTCTGGATTAGCTGTGACTTTTCTCCAGCTCACATTGCCAGAGTTTCCTTCCCCTGAAGAAACTCTGCCTTTAATGAGGAGGAGGCGTGTATGTTAACGTTCTTGCAAATTCCCTGCTAATTAGTAGGAGGGAGGGAGCAGTGGGACAATGCACAGCCTCAGGGATACTGGGCTAGTGCCATAGAGACAACTGAACCCAACTCCCATGTGGAGATGGATCGGGCCCAATAAACCATAAATCACCTTGGGTGGGAGTCTTCCCATTGGGTGAAATCCCGACTCCACTGAAGTCAGAATGTTTTAAAAAATATTTAACAAAACTAAACTTGGATTCAGGAGACCTGAGTCCAATTCCCAGCATAGCCACAGATTTCCTGTATGACCAGGGGAAAGACATGCATCGTTAGGTACCTAAATACCTCTTAAAAATCTAACGCCTATATAATTGTGCCTTGCACTCCTAACATTGTATTGCAGCATATAGAAAATCATGTAAATAATAAGAAGCAATGTTAACAATAGATGTATCTTTTATTCACAGATAAAAGCTGAAGCAAGCTGTTATAATACACATTTGTACAAAGGATTTGAAAAAACCCATAAAAAGCAAGATGATCAGAAAATATGATTCATTATGAAATGTGATATTACATACACTATTAAACCTTTTCAAAAGTATTCGTTTGGCAACAAATTTATCAATAGTTTCCACACTTAGGTGGTCTCCTTCAAAAAAGCACAAATCTCATGCAGCATGTATAAACTTGATCCTGAGGGTTTGCCTTCCTTAGAAAAACTGTAAAAAGATATACTATTTGTCTTAAAAGTTCATAATGCAAAAACCTTTATTTATAGTCAAAACTATATAAAAATATGGACCTAACTTAAAATTTACAAAAACTTTTTTTTTTTTTATTTGCTTGTTTTATGGTTTTGGTAATAAAACATAATTCTCAGTTCCTGTAGTCAGAGAAAAACAAACCACAATGCCCTTTCTAGATTTCCTCGAGTTCGGTTAACAACTCTAAAAAGATCAGATCCATGAAAACAGAGGTTAGTAACCAAGGAAGTAGTTAAGCAGTTAATATTTTATATATATATATATATAAATGGAACCCAAACATTTATTTTGATCTGAAAAAGGAATAATACAAAAACAGAACGTAAAACAATCATCTTGAAATTCCATAATACACTTTTTCAATAGGTAAATGTTCATAAAAATATCTTGAATCCTAACCAAGAAAACAATTATAATACAATTTTAGTTCTGCTACATAAAACAGCTTTTCTATTAAACAAGAAGGCAAGTTCAGGTATGAAAACATAATTTACTTATTGCTTGTGCTACAATGTTGGTTTTTTTACATATAGTCATAAATACACTATACAGTATAAAATATTTTATAGGAATACATTTTGTGGTCTGCTTAGGTTTGCTGGCTTTAATTCTAGCACCAAATACAAAAATGAAAATCAAATGAATTTTAAAGGCACTTTCATTGTTTTCTATTTGTTTTTTAAAGTCTTGGTTTGTCCTAGATTTTTCTGCTTTTCTCTGTTAGAAACAACGTTTATTTCTATTTTTAATCTTTGTACAGTTCAGGTCACGTAGAGGCACCATAATGATTTATAAACATTCCAATTCCTCATCTGTATCAGTCTCTACAACATTCATTGTGGCTTTATGTCTTCACATTTCCACTTTCACTTCCGAGTCCTTTTTCTTCTTCATGTTGGACAGTTTGGCTGCACTTCCTAAAGTCCCTTGAAAAACCACCTTCAAACTTCCACTTCTCGAACTCCATCTTGTGCATCGGATATCATTCCGATATCAAAACAGGTCACTATCATGACATGTGACTTGCACAGATTAACACACTGCTCTAGTTCCTCTGTCACTTGTTCCAGCGCCTCCAGATACTCCTGAGACTCCTTATCAAGGTGAGGGTCAACCTCAACTGTTAGCAAAAAACCAAAATGTTTATATGAGAAACTGTCTACAATAAAACATTATTTCAGATGCAGAATTTAACATCTTTAGTCAGCAGTAATTGGTGTCATCATGTAAGAAACAAAGTCCTAGGGTAAAAGCCTGTCCCCATTCAGCTCAAGTGACTTTTGCCATTAGCTTCACTGGAGTCAGAATTCCAACCCTAGGCTCCAATCTAGCAAAGAATGTAAGCATATGTTTAAGTGCTTTGCTGGAATAAGGCTCTGATTTCAACGCCTCAGTTTCCCATGTGCAAAATGAGGGTAATAGTACTTATTCCCTAGTATAAAATACCTCTATGGCTATAAAGCACTATATACAGTACTTATTAATTATTATTATTATTTCAGTCTTTGTATAGTTTTGCCTCTCTCGTCTGATTGGACTGCTTTGCTAGTTTCTGAATTCTACTTACAGTACCCCGGTATTGCAAAGCAGTCCCATACCATACCAAACTTCATTGCTGGGCAAAGTTTGTTAAGGCCCCAATTCAGCTAGCAATTTAAGCACATGCTTAAAGTTAAATAAGTTAAAGTTACTCATTACTGAAAGTTAAGCATGTGCATAAGTTCCTTGCTGAATCTGAGCATCACAGTGACTTTGGCGAAAAACTTACACTCTTCTTTCCACTTCTTTGGATCCATCATCAATCTGCACTTTGTCTCTTCCAACTCTTCCTTCAGACATTCATGCTTTGCCTTCACTTCTCTAATCCGCTGATGGCGCCTTTCTAAAATCTTCAGCTTGGTATTGAAATACATCAGACCCTTTAAAAGGCACAGAAAGACCACTTCATGAATCGGTCTGGCCTGGCCTCTGTCAGCACCACCCAAACCCTACCCACCTCATTACACTGTAACATTTAACAGGGTTTTTTCCTCTTCGCTTGAAGTGTGCATTAATGGATTCTAATCTACAGAAACAGCATGTCGCAATCAGTTAAGCATTTATTGCACTTTTCTGAATTAACATACATCTCTAATATACTCTGAAATTGCTACTGTTTATAGAGAAATTATTTTCTCCATTAGTGCAAATAATAAACAGTCTAATAATGTTAAATGAAACTCCGAACTCTTTAAGAACATTAAGACATAGGAATTTGTAGTTACATAAAAGCATTCTTACCTTTTCAACATCCTGGAAAGGCTATTTTGGAAAAAAATGGAAAAAAAGGTATCAGAAGACTACAGAACTCTGGTCTCCAAAATGGAATTAAGTGAATTGTTTTCCAATTACGAGTAAATTAAACTCACAATATCCCTGATTTAATAGAATTCTAACCAGGATACTTTATGTCATTTACATAAAGAGTTAATGACCCCATAGTAGAGAGAGGCTGTAAAGTTTCATCAGGCAGGCTAAGATTATAAAATCTTCTCATAATGTATTCATTGGTATTCTCCGTTCATACCATCAGTCATGTTGAACACAATTAATTGTAGACAGTAATTATTTTCATTTTCTATGTTAAGGGCACCCCAACATATGAATTGTAAAATTAATAATTATAGTGCTTTAATTGCAATCAATTTCCTGAATACCAAACTAGCATTCAAGCAGTGATTCTGCCTGTATATTGTAATTTAAGTTGTCTGGAGTCGTTGTAAAATATGTACTGACCTCAGTTTCCTCTTGTCTGTGTCGCTGTAATCGTTCCACATCATCAATCTCATAAACTTTAATTTCAAATGGCTCTTTTAAAGTGCCTGGCAAAGGTGGTAGATCAACCCACTGGCCAGTGACACTGGGCTTTCTTCCTAGGGATGTAGCATCAGGCAATGGAGCGGGAATCAGTCTGCGACGCTGGAGACCTTAAATACATTTTTTTTTTAAAGTATTTTGCATCACATGGGACGTTATGCATCCAAAACCTAGGAGTGCTAGTATATTGCAAAATATGACACAACAAAGAAAATATACAGGTTTTTAGGATACTTTGGGGGAAATGCTTTTTTTTTTTTATCCTTTTCTTTTAATAAAATAATGTAAGGCAGTTAGGCCAGATCTTTGAAGGTATTAGGTACCTAACTGCAATCTGAAATCAATGGGAGTCGGGCATCTAAATAGCTTTAAGGATCTGGGCCTTACTGTTTTGATGAGCTTTGGTATGCTCCTTGTTTGTCTGGTGGTGGTAAACAGCAGTAGTAGCTCTCCCAACGGCCATCTAAGCATTAGTTCCTTATGCCAGCCTTCCCAAATTTTGTTTACTCACTTTCATGAGTGAGTACATTTCTTTTTGGTAAGCAAGTATGATCTCACTCATTTCTTCACTCTGGCAAAGGTAGTCAAGTAGGTTATGTGACGAGGCTGATAACGTTTGAGGATTCTGACAGGCTATTTGTTCTATGCCTAGGTTAATTCCAAGCAAGACTTGTTCAGATGAGATTCTCCACTTCATTCTATAGAACCACCCTCTCACTCCACCCCGTTGCATAACCCACCCCCGTTTGTCTTCTACCATAACAGCCGCCTGTTGGCCAACTGAACTGGCACATGGCCTCCTCTAAACTCAGCATCCAAACTGCAAGATGCTGTGGGATTATTTCAGTGGGAGTTGAAGGCTTCTGGCATTTAGGGTAGCAACTAGCTATGCTACAACCTTAATTCTTCTCTTTTGTGTCCAAGCACATCACTTCCACAATGCAACAAAGCTGCAAAGGCCAGGGAACCAGGAAATTCACTTGCCACTTAACAAGGGTCTCCCAGATTTAAGAACAAGCAACACTGTTACCAAGATGCATCAGGGCAAAAGTTTCACAAGGCAGAGACTGTCTTGGGCACCTGGGCACGTGCTGGTATTTGCTCATTTTTTACAGTCGTGTGTCACCCTCTACTTTTTGAAAGACTAGTTCTTAGTGATGCCAATGCATCTGTCATTAATCAACAAGTGTACAGGGCATGTCCAGGCAATACTGAAGCCAGTGGCACTGATCCCCAGATCACTGGAGCCAATGACACCAAAACAAGTTGAAATGTAAGAACGATATTACAGCTTGTGCTCTTTGTCATAGGCAGTCTGAGCAGCTTCATGCTTGCTGACTCAGAGCTCAGTGAGAGAAATGTACATTACCCTCTAGTGACTCCCTTTTAATGGAGGTACAGAGGAACACTGGACTCTTTCAAAGGAGTTGCTTCCAAAACTTTCCCATCACAGGACGGAATCTTTGAGGGAGAAGTGAAGTAAAATTCTCCTCAGTGTTTGGAGTCTCATGGGGGAAAACCAGAGGTGTGACATCTTATAATTATTCCCTCTGTTCTTGTGGCCGAGTGCATCTGGGAGGGCAACACTGCACTGCTGCTTAGAAGAGTTTCTGAGGCCCTCTCCAAACCTGGGTCTCCTACATTGGAGTCAAGTGCTATGAGATCAGGTCAGTTACTTTATAAACTTTACGAATGGTCAATAACAGAGGTAAAAGCTCACCAGGCCTCACTGAAAGTGAGATCTATGCTGTATGTGCTTAAGGAGTTATCTGGTATAAATATTCTTAATAAATGATTCCTTGCAAAATATGGGACTGCCAGGCAGCTGGGCCACATTAAATTAATCAATTCTGGGTATGTAATCAACTGGGCATCCTTTCCACAACCTCAAGTTATTCAGTCTGATTCACAGCTACAGGCCTGATCCTCCCCATCAACTAAAACCCCAATCCTGCAACCGCCTTCCAGCAGATGAAACCCCTCTGAAGTCAATAAACAGATGCAGTCGATCACATACACAAAGCAGATGAACTTCATGGTACCTAGTGGTCCCAATGTGAAGTCATTGGGGCTCCATGTGGACACCAGGGGCTACTTGCATGGAAGGGGTTGCAAGATTAAGGAGTAGGCTTCCATTGGCTTCGATGGTAGGATCAGTTCCCAGGATGAGTTTCTCTAGCACTGCTTTCCTAAGAGCTTAAATCCAGCAGAAGCAAGTCTCAAATCCACTTTGACAGTTTAGTATTAAGTTACCCTGGGAAGATGGTTATCATTTCCTATTGAATACTTAGGCCAATAATGGGTCTATCAAACCTTTCTTGTTTGTACGATATTGAATAAAACTCCTACGAAGTCCCACTTCATATATAAAATATATTAGTGTGTCAGAGTATGAAGCATTCAAAAAGTAAGGTATAATTTACCAACGAAGACAATTTCAGCTGAAAAAGAAATAATTTGTCATTTTTAAAAGACCTAATAAGCATTTCCTGGGGCAAAAACAAATACAAATCCATCAGTGAGTAATGCCGTCTCAATACGTGTGCAACTTTACACAGCTGTTAATATTGATTTGTAGGAGAGGTTGATGTGCTATGAAAAGAGAACTGCTGCAAGTGTTGCACAAGGTCTCTGAACTGATTTATTGCCAGAAAGCACCATAACTTATACATTAGTTTAACTCATTTAGTTGTGCTGGCACAAGTGAATATCATGTGCACCTGCAGAGACTGCAATAATTACACCTTTCCAATTGAAGTGTCAGATTCTGCAAAGCCCAGGCTCAGAGGAGTATTTCCTACCCTACTCCCACACATAATCCTACCAGAAGTTAAAGGTTTCAGGAGCAGCCTTTCAGACAGTAGCTATCATTGCATGAATTGCAGTGGATCTCCAATAACGACCACAGTATTTCTGGCTGGAATAGTAAAAACTATTTCCAAAACGCGGACATTAGAAGCATGATTCTGAAGCCGTTACTCTCATTCAGTAGCACTTACCCACACAAGCAGCATCAATGAAGCCAACAAGTAAATGCCACTGAAGGTCAATAAGGGTGGTGGAATTTAGCCCTTGTTAAACAGCCAATCACTTTGGTTTTGTGGTGGATTTAGAAGATTTAGGACAAACGTCAGTGAATGGAAATCACACCTCTCTGAACAAAACAGAAGACTAAGCAGTGTATCTCTTTCATAATTTAGCTTTAAAACTTGATTTAAAAACTACAAAGCCTATAATTTTGTAATGAATTAACAGTATTAATCTACAATTAGTGCCTCTTTTATCCATATATATATATAATCTTCAACGTGGCTAGGCATCTAAATTCAAACTAAGTGATCTACCAGTTTACTTAAGAACCACAATAAAAACTCAACATCCTAAAATATGAGGAGAATATCAATGAATTTCTAAGATGGATGAAAATGAAAGCCCCAGTCACGTTAATTTTTTACCTGTCGATCTTTTCTTAGGGGACTTCAAACTCCTCATGCGTCCTGGTGACGACATTCCGCTTTCACTCATTGAGTCATGTGCGGAAGAGGCACTGCCTGTTGCTTCGCTATCGCGAATCATGCTTTCATAGCCACTGCTGCCACCACTGTGGTAAAAAAGGGCTGTCCTTCCCATTGCTGGTGGCAGTTCTCCACTTAAAACACTACTATTATCACTGCCATGCCCACTGCTATACCGCTGAGGCCTCCGGGGCGCAGTTATCTTGCTGTATGGAGATGGCAACACTGGAATTTGTGATTTTTCATCGCTGAGATTAATACCACTGTCATTCCCACTATCAGAGTCTGTGGAGCCTCTGAAATGCCCCATTTTGACAGAACTGCCAGATACCAGTTCATTAACCCGACTGTTGGCTGCCCGAATTGCTTGCTTTGTCCCCATAATAGTTCCTCTGCCAGGTTTGTTGTTGACACCCTGCACACATCGGGGGGTTGTTTTCCCACTTGGAGGAATGCTAGAGCTTTTTCCAATAGACTGAGTCAGTGATTTTACAGAGGAGCTAAGTGACTTTGACCCATTGGTAGAAAGGCTGCGGCTTTTGTTTCCATTTGCTTGAGCCTTCTGGTTAGTTGTACTTTTTACCTGGCTGTTTTTACAGGGTAAAGGTGCAGTATGTGATGGTGGTGAAGTCACGTTAGAAGCTACAGGGGGAACTCCCAGCCGTGGGACCGATCGTCCCGTTCTACCATTGTTGATGCTAGCGTTGCCATTTTCCCTAGTTGTGTTTGCTTTGGAGCCAACTGATGTCAGACTATCAGACCTTTCCAGAGACATGTGACTCCCATATCGATGAACAGCTTCACTTTTAGCTGCCTTAGTCTTTAAGCTTGAAGTCATTTTAGGCAAAGAATGGTCCCCCTTGAGGCTTGTTTTACAGCTGGTACTTTCACTAACCCAAGATCCAGCTTTTGATCGCAATTCTGCCTCTTCCTCAGCTTTTGGTGTTGCAACTCTAGGACAGTCCAGGCCTGCAGCTTTGCCTCCACTATTTGCGACCACCACATTTTTCTGTTCTAGGCTTGATTTACGTACAGGAGGTGTTGGAGGTATGGTCCCATTTGGCCTAGGTAGCATGCTTGACTTTTGTGGCAGAGTCTTCTTTCCCAGGGAGGTTTTCAGGCTGCCAACAGCAAAGGCAGCTTCAGAACTTCCCCTAGTCACACCTTCTGATGGAGCACTATTACTATGTGCTACTGGCATCACACCCAGCGTGGTGGCTCCTCTCTTAAGCTGTGGCATTTTCATTGCTGCTTCAGATTTTTTAGTGGCTTCATTGGAAGATTTGCAAGCCATTTCACAACCATCTACAACCCTCTGAGAACATGCAAGCATAGTCTGTGACTTAGTTGGCTTGGTTGCACTGCTGAAGTATTGGGCAGCTTTTGTTGGCTGCTTATCAGTACCAAATGTGTGAGATTTTGGAGACAGCAGAGATTCTGCAGCTTTCGCTTCCAAGTGATTATCTGTGCGCACCAGCCAGGGATCTTCAAACATACTGTGTGGATTCTGCTGTTCCCTGTAGCTTACCATGGCATTATTGTGGGTTGGAGATGAGGTAGTTTTTGTTTTTCTAGGAAGACTAGAATGTATTGTTTCTATCAACGGTGTACCTCGAGAGTTGCTAGATTTAACTTTTATGGGCTGATCAGCTACACAAAAAGCACTTTTCATCTGAGATGCTTTGGTTAATTCAGAGGTTTGGGGGCTTTTGTTGATGCCTGAAGACATTTTGCTAGAACTTATACTCTCAGTTTCCAGCTCTGAGAAACAAAATCCACTGTCATTCAGGGAGCTTTTCAATGGGGTGGTTACATTGGGCAAATCCAAGTTAAAAGGTTCCTTGGACTTATTACAGTTGTAAGATGATTGGGCAACAAAACTGTCACTGGACTGGGCTCCATCACTTTCAATTGTACAAATGCTAACTTCACTAAGCCAAGAACTGATGGAGGAACGTCTGCTGCTGGAAAACGGATCCTCGGCAAAGGGCAAAACAATATCAATATTTACACCAGTAGAGCTTGCCTGTGAGGTATAAGCATCAAACTCATCATTTATACTGCTAATAATACTAACCGGCCTGGAACCTGATGCAAGGGCCTGAAGGGAGCAGTCACTGTTAAAGCTAATGATACTGGCAGGCCTTCCATTATCTAAAATTCCACTGATGGATAGTTCCTCTACCACTGTAAAAACAAGCTCATCCTCTCCATTCAGCTCCACAGGCTGCTGCAAAGTCACCGTGGTGGTCAGTATATCCCGGTCAAAACATTTACCTTTGAACGCTGAGTGGAAACTATGTACCTCGATAGCACCAGATTGATTCTGGGTGTTACTGCCAACTAGAAACGTGCTTCCTACCAAGTTGTGCTCAGGTTTGCTAGCCATTTGCTTACTCATTCCCACAGGAGGAGTCCGGATTGCACTGCTATTGTCCAACTCTGAACATGCTTCTTTGGACTTGAGGGTCTGATCTTTCTGTTGTGGGGGTGTGGGCGCAGGGCTTGGTAAAGGTCTCTTCACATATGAGGACTTTTCTTTCACTACGGGTTCAGCTGTGGCCTTACTCTGCTCTTGACTCCTAGTAAGGTTATATTTTGATGATTTCAGTGAATCTGTGATTGTCTCTCTCTCTTTCTCGCCATCCGAGGCTGAGCCCAGTTTTTTGCCTTCAGCTTTGGTTTGCGGTTTGGAATGTTCCGCTTTGAAGTGAGGGGCGTTCTTTTCATGACAACTGCCACCCCTTTGCACAGCAGCCTGGAAATGAAGATTATGTCCTTTTTTTGGAGAAACTGTTTCCTGTGGAACAGGTTTTTTATACCCTCCAGATGGAGAAGACGGTTTTTCATTTACCAGTTTAGACTGCACATTTTCTATCACTGTCACTGGACTACAATTTGATGCAACAGGTGTTTCTCCACAAGCAAACTTTATAGGTTCCTCACTTCCATCAATGAATTCTAACCTTTCTTGCAATTCAGCAAAAGTGTTGCACTTAAAATGGTCCTTGTCGGAACTTCTAGCAATAGAAAAGTTGTCCTTGCTTCTCTTTTTGTTAAGGGAAGGAATTATGGGAACAAACTCTGGAGGCCCTTCATTATCTGTTAGTTCCCTGTCAGATAAAGCTGCACCATTGGGACCAACATAGATGACGGTGTCACAAGATTGTTCACTGCTGGAGGAATAATCAGGATCACTAGAAATACTCAGTACAGGAAAATCAGGGTCAAGTGCTACAGTTCTTGGGTGAAAAGGTCTCAAGTGAGGTGGTCTTCGTACATGGCCTTCTTCACATGAACTTTCTCCTCCAGATGAGCTGGATGCATACTATTAATTATAAAAAAAGAAAATCTTTATTAATATTAAATGTATTTATAATAAGAGAGGAAATCTTAGGGTCATTATATACTCTGCTTTGCTTTCACCATCAACCACAATTGTGTCTAGTGGAAAACCTTTACAATATGAAGTTAAATAACAAAACTTATCTATGTACATTTTAAACATGATATGATTATTATATTAACCAGTTTACCACAGGTAAGTTTCATAACATCAAAATATTATGTTGTCTTTCAATCTTAGCATTTTACATTCTTTCCTTATTTTTTTTTTAATTAAAACAAGTTGAACCTTTTGCAATAACCCCACATAAAATCAAAGGAATTTTTGCAATAATCCCACATAAAAATCAAAGAAATATTGATCTATTGTGTGTATGTGCATGTGAGTTTGCATAAAATTCAAACACAAATGTTTCAGGACTAATAATCAAGTGGAATAACAACAGCTTTGGGCCAACACGTTTGTCAATTTCTCTACCAAGCTTTGATGCATTTTGTATTAGTCCTCATTGTTTAGAAGTCCCACATTCCCCCACCAAGGGGTTCAGAGAATTCATTTTCAATTAAATTAATTGCAGCTTGCTTGTACACCAACCTTGGATTTCTTCTTTCTCATTCGGTGGATTCGTGATGCAAGCTGAATTGTCATGAGAGTTTCTGCATAATTTGCTGGGGAGTCAGAAATATGAGCAATCATGGTTGTTCTACAGTTGATGTTCCCAAATGATTCTCTCAGCAACATAGTCAACTTGTTGTCCCTATGTAATAAATAATAATACTAAGATGGTTTAAAAGAATTCTAGTTCCTTTTGCAGACTTTTCTAAAACACCAAGTATTATAGTTTCATTTTTATAGTGTACATGTATGTATGGTATAGGTAGATCTGAAATATACATGATCTGTACATATTTAAAACATGTCTAAGCATATATACACAGAGATACCAAATTTATTCCTCTACCTGCATATTTTTAGTTCTTTGTTAATTTGGGCAAATCCAAGAATTATTCACTTTACTAGCAGTTCATCATGAAACAGCTTACAAACACTATCTTTTTATCTCATTAGAGCTAATCTCTGGTACTTTGAATGCACCATCACCATGGTACTTAACCTACAGGTGAACAGTTCATGTAACAAGAAATAAAATAACTTTATATTACTGAACAGACCCAGTCAAGAATACCCTAACAAATATATTATTAGGCATCAAAGATATTTTTAAGCCCTGTCCCACCTAATTCCTTCTCTGCCATTTTAAAAGAGACCATGACCTGGGCATTCTGACCCAGAGCATGATGCAAAGGAATCTTCTTTTCCTCCTGGTGTGCACAGAGGAGGGAGCCCATACACTAGATCCACAATTTGAAGCATGGAGAAGAAAGAGTTCCACAAAGCTTCTCCTTAGTAAGTGGCAATACAGCCGTCCATTGGACGTTACACAGCCTGATGCAGCCATGCACTGGATGTTCCGCTATTCAAGGGGAGAAAAGAGATGCCTTGAACGCCCACCTACTTGAGAAGTCTGATTACCCAAACACTCATACACGCTTTATAGCCCGATCTGTGACTATGGATGTGGATATAAGCTCGCATATACCATAACATGCACAACTTTTTGGGTGGATACAGCTATATCACAATGCTCATACACTGAAGTAATTATGACATTTGCTATAGTTCTTCTGTGTGGCTTAGGTGAAGATTTAGGGCCAGATCCTGGCTTCCATTCTGCCCACTCTGCTCTGGCAGCACAAATCCAGTAGAAAATTAGCCTCACTGGCTGTCCAAGGATTTCCCTGGGGAAAAGGGAATCACCAGGTGGTATATGGCCAACATGGTCTTCAGCCATATTCAGTGCAGCTGAGGAGTCATTATGCTCTGTATGCCACAGTTGCCAGAAAAGCTACTTAGGGGCTGTATGCAACTGGCACAACTTAGAACACTCCTGAGGCTGCTCTAGGTTGCTCCTCAGAACTGGCCCGGCACCTGGTGGCCTGTGTTTAGGAGTCATCTTTACGTTTTTGCTCACTGAGCTGGGCTAGGTGGCAAAGGGCTTGGTCCCGAGGATCTGGCCATTCACTATTCTAGTCCATTCATTCAGCTGGCAACTGGCCTAAGAAAAACACCTGCTTTCATCTAATACAAAATGAAAGAGCACCTGCTTCATATTCCGCACTGGATAAATATGTGAAATGACATGAGAAATAAATGAGGCACTAACTTACAACTCATCTTAGCAAGCAGCAATTAAACTCTGGTATGAAAGGCCAAATTCTACCAGTGCTGTCTGTGGCAGGGATGTCCTCTTTAGACTGGGCCTCCTGCAGATATGAATGTATTCCCTCGCCATGACAGTACTGCCAGACACACTCTAGAAAGCACACATTGATGCTCACTTTTGTCAAGTTACCATTCCTTTTTCCACACAGGAACAGAATATGGTCCTCAATCTATTTAAATGCACAGTTTTTATTGGAAACATACATATGTGCAACCTGCTGAACAGGGCAGATTATTTATAGCACTACTGATACAATCCTCACCCTTCTGTTATATGTACAGTAAAGCTGGTTGATGTTTCTTGAAATTTCAACAAGACTTCTAAATTTGGGGCGGGGGGAACCCAGGGAAATAAAATGTCCCCTGGTTTTCAACAAGCTGGCCAACATTTTTCAAAGTTTCAACATTTCAGAAAGAAAGAAAAATATTTCTGCAATTTTTTCAAAGTGGACACGCACCCTACATCCAATTTAGGTATATGCCACAATGCATATGATTTTTCAGACCGCTGTGCATACCAATAACACATTATGGGACTCTAAAATATATTACATGAACATAAATGTCCTAAAAACTGCACTGGAGGCCAGATATATGTTGCCATATATGTGACAGCCAAAACATCCATTGACATGAGTGCAATAGATTAGCAGGCCCTTGATATAATTTATTTGCAAGATAAAACTAGCTATATTTAAGGCAATGTACACAGTAATTTACTTACTTGTAGGGTACATGTTTAGCACCATTAATTAAGGCCAAAATTACATTGCCCAGGGCAGACAGAGACAGGCACAGGGAACCTCCACCATCTCGGCTCTTGCTCAGGACTTTTTCACAGCTTCCTAGATCAATGAGATGCAAACGGCTCCGTCCTCCGGACACTAAAACAACAAGGACAACAACATTTATACACACATTCACCTGAGCAAAAGGACTCACACCAGATTAGCTATGCAGAATTTATTCAAATGACAGAAATAATGAATGCAGCATGGGGTAATGCCTGAATTAAATATTAATGGGGCTACATGCGAATTGAACAAAGACGCTATTAGCCACATCTACCACAGTTTGTGTCCGTTCTCGACTGCTTGGGGGGCTTTTTTAGTATACTGCATATTATTTTGAATCTAAATTTAAAAATATTAATTTAAAACTAAATGAATAAATCGAATTTGGAGTGACTGATCTTACTTCCTCCTTTGCCACTCTTCTCCATGCGATACTGGTAAATGTGAAGAGTGAAGAGCATATGTGAATTCCTCCTGTCTTCTTCATCGCACTCGGGTTTACTGGTACTTCTGGCAGCAATTGCAGCATCAAGGAAAAAGGCAGCTTTCTCTGCTGTCGGGGCCCTAAGCTCACTTTGGTTTTGAAGCTTGAATATAAACAAGAAAATGACTAATTAAGGCAGGGGTGAATGTTTTTTGCTGATCATACCAAGTCTCTAGGGCGATAAGAGAAACAAATATGTACACCATGGGAGTGGAGATTATATATTAAAGACAATAAAAAATTTACCATCTTAAAAATTGTCATCATCATTGTCAGATAAAAGGAAATAAAAAGCAGAGGAAAGTCAGGCTCAAAAGCCTATGTTGCGATATCCATTATACCTGGGTTCCACATATCGGATCCTCTCTCAAATAAACCCCTGGAGACTGACCATCCTGAAGGCTGCCAGTGGCTACTTCAGCTAACAAATCCTTAAGGTTTTCATCTTTGCCACTGATCTCCACAGCAGATACTCTAATAGAGAAACGAGTCCCAGTTTTTTCTTTGCGTTCATTGATTAACTTGAAGAGCCAAGAAATTGCACAGGGGATGATACCAAGGCTTTGTGTGGAGTTATCTTTGCCGATCATGGTATAAGATTTACCTATAAAGGAAAGGAAAATATAAACTTATCTTTCAAGCACAAAACAGTTTCTTCTTATGCAGCTGCCAATTTACATTATATGCCATGTGCTGTACAGATAGCTGGGGATAACAAATGCAAAAATGATTTGTATGTATTTAATTATTAATCAGTTAGTATTTATTCAATTAATTTTGCCATTTTTGTAACTCAAACCCAAAGCAAATTAATTTTTAAAAGTATCTCTGATCTTTTGCTTTTCATCATAACATGTCTCTAAAAGCTTGTTCCTACATAAGCTAATCTGATGTTACATTTTACCTTTTCAAATTAGAATTTAAGATCCCAGTGTAGAAATAAACCATGATAAGTTTGCAAAGCTAATTAAAAAGAAATTCTAATCTATTCGTATACTCCAGATTTATTGTTCCAGAAGCTGACAGTATGTAATTACCAGACTGACATAGTAATTAACTGTAACGAATTTGGGAGCTCACCAAGCTTGACATGACCAAAGCAAAATATGCAACCATCTGCACCATTCACAACAGACTGGATTACTTCGGCTACTGTTCCAGAGCATACCTCAGCCTGAAAGAAAAATTGGAGACAAATAAGTTACACAATACACTCTTTACTTCTCTCCTATATGAAAAGAATTATTCAATATTTCTGAAGCATAACCCTTTTGCCCATTTTTATGGCATTATTTCTCCTATTTTAGTAACTATGGTCCATTTTTTAAAAATAAAAGCTGCTATAACAGCCTAAAATAGTTTCCTATTCTATTATACCAATTCCCTTGGAATATCGATTCTATGACTAATGTAGCAATTGAACACTATCCAACCAAGCTTGCTGCTGGTATAATAGCTTAGCCAAGGGTTTTCAATAATAGTAACCGCTTCAGTGAAATGAAGCTAGCCAAAGAGTGCTTGTAGAAATTAAAAAGCCATTCATACTGGAGAAAAATGCATTGAAGATCCCTGAATAAGAATATTTAAGTATCTGATTTTCATTTACTATGGAAACAATAATATAATTGGTAAAGGGAATTCGCTAAATTCCCCAAGTGTACTAAAAACAGTTTATCAATGTATATAAGGATTTGAAATATATGCCATAATTTATTAAATATAGCAACTGATGGTATAAATATATAAGGCCATACACTAGAGAACAATGAAAATAGATACATGCCAGCAAATCAGCCCCTTGCAATGATATTGCAGGTGGAAGTTGGCCACTCTGATTCTAGCCACCTTGAAACAGCGGAGAAATGCCACCTCAGAGGCCCTCCAAGAGAGGGTTGAAGAGTGTGGCCCAGAGATCACAGTGAAATCCTGTCCCACCCGAAGACAACGGGAGTTTTGCCATTGACTTCAGTCAAGCCAAAATGTTACCTCATCTCCTTTTCGTACTGCATGTGCAGCACCCAAACCATCAGCAGCTGCTGTGCACAACCACCTGCACAGATTATTGCAACTTTCAGTACAAATAGACTATTCTGGTCACTAGGACTGCACTACAGGTGCATTTGCAATTGTTCTGTGCATCTATTTGAGTGAGTAGTTACACCTTTTTCTCTGCACTTACCAGACATTAGGACCACAATATGCATATTCACTTATCCAATACTGGAGATAAAAAGGATGAAAAATGTTTTTTAGACAAAATTTGTCTTGTTCATTCAAGTTGTAAGGTGACACTCTCAACATGAATTATTTGGAGTTTTCTCCTAGAGAACTATGTAAAGGTTGGTCTATGTCCAGATTTTTTTTTTAACTCTTTGTTTTAAAGCTGCTATACGTGTTTTTTCTGCTCCCATTGGGGTAGTCTTGACTACAATCTCGCCAAATATATCCCCTTTCCTTCTGTCCACGTCTGCCTGCTGCCTGTTCAGTTTCAGCTCTACTGCTGTTTTTGTGCAGAAGCACAATCCTTGCAGGGCCTGGAGAAGGGCATGCAGGATCAACAAAACAGTGAAACTGACTAGTCAGGAAGTGATGTCAAATGTGAAATGTAAAACTGAAAAAGGAGAGAAAAATAAAACTCTTCCCTGCTCTCTTTCAATTATAGTAATCTTATGGGGTTAGTTGTAACCATTGTCCCAACTCAGCAAAGCACTAAACTTTAGGCACATGCTTAAATCTGACCCTAGGTAGCAAAGCACTGAAGTCAATGGGGTTGTACTCCTAATCCTGTTGATTTAAAAGGGGTTACAACACAGTCAGTTAAAAATGTAAATTTCAAGTCAACTGTGCCTTTAAGCAGCACTAAAAATACAGGGAAAGTATTCATTCAGCACATTTATCTCCCTGGATATAGCTTCACTTCTGGGCTAAATTGAAACAGTGTGAGAGTTTACCCACTGTCTATTAATTACCATGTTTTCCAAGGAATTATACTAACTCATTCACACAAAATTCCCCAGAAGCAATAAGGAACTCTTACATGAATTAAATGGTGTGCCCACGGGAAGAATTGTTAGAGTTATATGCTTATCTCCAGTACCTGAGAAGCATCCTGAGGGAATACTGCATCAAAGGCAAACATCTTTGGGACAGCAACAGTTCCTCTCCTGTGACCTAAGTTGGATGGTCCACTTGCAGATGGATCGTAAAGAGTGATTTGCTTTTTTCGTGGATCTACCTTTAGAAAAGACATGGATTCGGACGTGTCATGTGGTCCTTGAGAGGGACAAATTCTCACCATCACCTTCACCTGCAAGTAGTTACAAGGGAAATGACAGCTTTAGTTCCTACTTACAGCTAATGTAAATAATTGCATAGTATCCCATCCCCCAAACTGTTCCCTGCTCCCAAAACTTGTACATTTTTTAACAGTTCTGTGACTAAGAATGACTTCTCCATATACTTACAGCCAGATTTTCAGCACTGGCTTCCACTCTTGTGCCTGCAATGACTTTATTTTAAAAGAATGCATTTTCAACTTTACCAAATAGATGTCTAATGATGGATCTCCTGACAAAGAGATCATGAACAGGATACAGAAAGCTTCTCAGTCATTAGGAAAGCTACGTAACAAAGTCCTGAAATCCCACAAAATATCACTCTCAACAAAAATAAAACTTTGGAATGCTTTTGTGCTCACATCTCTCCTCTACAGCTGTGAGACCTGGACACCATACAAATGGAATATCAAACAGCTAGAGGCCTTCCATATGTGGTCTCTGCGCACCATTATGGGGATCCGCTGGCAGGACAAAATTACCAACCTGGAGGTTCTCCAAAAGTCAAATGCCATAAGCATCGAGGCCATGCTGATAAAAGCCCAACTATGCTGGGTTAGACACATCATTAGGATGCCTGAATATTTTCTATGGAGAATTGGCACAAGGACATCGGAATCAAGACCACCCCAGAAAGTACTACAAGGACAGCATCAAAAACAGCACACACTTCAGTGCAATAAAACCAGATGATCTTGAGAAGGCTGCATTAAATAGATCAGCATGGCAACACACAGCACTCAGAGCTTTTCAAGCCTTTGAAGAGGACAGAAATAATCGATTGTTAGCTGCAAGGGAAAAGCATCATACTACTGCTATAGCGACCAAGATGGTCACCAATTACTTTGTCTGCCCGATCTGCATGTGTGTCACGCTTTGGACTTCAGAGTCACTCCAGAATCCATAAAGAGAGCATGAAAATGCCATCGTCAAACCTATGTACCACACACACACACACACACACAACCCCTGATTTGCAGGCACAATCAATGCTCGATGAAAAACTGTGTCCACAGAAAAGGAGAATGTGGCAAGATCCTTTTGTAAATCAGGACCTTAATGTTCACAAACTTTGTGACCTGATGTATTAACAAATCCTTCCTGAACCGCTGTTTGAAGAAACCAAGAATGAAACAGAATGTTGTATGAAAGAAGTCCTGAAGTTCTCACTTTCTCTCCTTCTAACCACTGACATATCTTAAGTCCAATTCCTCCAATACAAAAGTGCTGTTGCTGTAACCCACATGGCCAGATGCCTTTCGCAGCTATAACTCATTGCTAAGGTCTTCACTGGCGGCCAGCAGGGTTATTGTCACAGCACAGCTAGGACCACTTTTGAGCCAAAGGCATCAAAGGAAGGAAGGAAGGAAAAAGAAAAAAATGTCACAGCTCCAAACCTTGAAACCAACCCACTAAAAGGGTATTTTCTAATGCTATAAATGCTTGGCTCCTATATGCAACATTCTAAGGGTGGAGTGTATTTTTAGTCAAGACAACTCAGACACTTAGGTTGCAATGTTCGAAAGCAACTAAGGGAGTTAAGTGCCCAAATCCCATTGAACTTCAGTGGCAGCTGAACACTTAACTCCATTAGGCTCCTTGATAAGCCCAGTCTTAGTATGAAACACCAGGGTCCCAATGTTCTGCTGCCCAATGTCAGTCCAAAGTAGACGTGAAACTTTACCATCCTGCTCTGATGGTCTTTTACATGCACTTTGAACAGGTATAAATGACTACACAAGATGCAGGGCAGCAGGCCCTAGATCTTCAGTGCGCCACTGTCTAGCAGATTCAAACTTAGAGAAGTGACATGCTCCACCAGTGGGACTCTATGTACATTGTGTGACATGTTTAAATTATAAGCAGAATGGTAGTGTTATGTCCTAATCCAAGTACAGGAAAATCCTGCCGTGTATGAGATACCACTGCTGGTCAGCGTTTAATTCTACACTATGGAACAGATCCTGAACTGGTGTAAATTGTCATAATGCCATTGAAGCCAATGGAGCTAGGACAATTTTCACCATCTGAGCATCTGTCCCCAGGTGCCCAGTTGTACAATGGGCATAAATCCTGAGCCTTCTCCACTTCAAAACACCCATTGACAGTAAACAAAAACCAAACACTTCTCCTTTTAATTATCCATACAGAGTCCGGGTATAACAGTCTGTTAGCAACCATTCCACTATGAATCAAAGAGCCGAAATATCTACCTGATCAACCATCCAAAATACATACCAAGCCAAATATAGCACACACTTGTAACCTGCTGATTTGACTCCGATATAACACCAGGACAGCTTTGAATGGTGGGTGGGAAAAGGAAGTCAAACTTGTGGAACTCTGACTGGGGATATTTCTAACGTTCGACAATTGTTTGTTGACTTTAACCTTAGCTTTGCATTTCCAGGTTTTCCAACACTGGTTTATTACAACCATGGTGTTCTAATAATGTTAACAAATTATGTCGATTTATAAAATTAGCATAGGTTCTTTTTGTCTTTTTTTTTTTTTTTTTTTAGTTTTCGGCTCTTATTATTACATTTGTTCTATGTAAACAGCAGTTAACCCCAGCCCTTTCCCCTTTCATTCAAAGAAATAACAGCCAAAAAGAAAATGAACTGCCATTCCAGGGTTATTTCAATTGATGCTGAAACAAAACACAAGGGCCGGATTATGCCTTTAAAACACTCATTTGTGCTGGGGGCAGCCCAGAGCTTCAGTATGGATTGCAGCGTAGAAAAGCACCCAAGCAGTCCAATATGCAGGAGAACTGCGCAGGTTGTGCCATTATTTAGGATTGCAGTGCAAGGACAGGAGGGAGGAGGGATATAGCCTTGTCCCCTATGAGGTGTAGACAGGTAATCCAAACCCATGGGATTAATGACAGACTTGGTTAGACACATCCCTAAGTATCCCGCTGAATAGGGCCTGTGTCCTTATTAACTGTGGCTAAGGTATTTTGGAGGTTGCGTTTAGATGCCCTGCCGTGCAGTTTTGTTTTGCATAGCACAATCAGTTCAGAACGCTAAATTGCATGAGGCACCCCTGTATACTCAAACAGGGGTGTTAACATCCATTTTTGGCATCACAGGAAATATTTTTCAAAAGTTAGCCCTGAAAACTTTCCCCTATTTCTCCAAAGGAACGAAGAGATTAAAAAAAAAACAAAAAACCCAACACCCTATTTACAGGCCCTTCAAGTGAACATTACACGAGGCTTCATGGAGGGGAATATTGCATCCTCCGAACACGTTAGCCCTGGTAAGTGGTCTCCTGATCTCAATGCTTTGCTTTCTTCTCTCTTTGGTACTGATCTGAATATGAAAAGACAGTCCTAGAAAATAAGCGAACCTTAAAATAAATGAAACAGCTGCTTCAAAAGGGAAAGTGCATTACAGGTGACAGCTTCAAGGCTGATTCCCCATAAAAGCTGCATGAAGCTAGCTTTGTGTGCTAGAGTGCTTCCCTCAACCTTGACATATCACCAAGATGTTCAGTAAATAACCTTCTTGATGAAAAAAAAAAAAAATCCAAAACCAAAACCACCACACTTCAAAATCACTTGATTAAAATGAACTTTAAAATGTATGCTGTTTTCAAAATGCATCTATAAACTGTACTTTCCTTTCTCTCGTAGACCTATTATTAGATTATCACAGGAGGCGCTGGTATAAAAGGAAAATTGGTTTGCTCATGACCTTAGAAGCAAGTCCCCTTCAGTAGTAGCATGGTTAGTCCCTAAACAAACAGTTTCACCCTCAGAAAAAGCTACATGCATCAAGTCAGCCTTTCAAGTCCATCTCTCTGGAGCCAGAGGATACTGAAATCTCTCACCATAATGGATCAGATTCTACGTCTATCTGGCCTCCAGGGTCATGTTCATTTTTAAAGTGAAATTAAACTTTCAAGAGAAATTGAGGGGGAAGGTGCCCTCTTTTTTAGTGTTTTGTCTGTAACAACTGGGTTTGTGTGTGTGTGTGTGTGTGTGTGTGTGTGTGTGTGCAGAAAACTATTGACTTCAGATTAACCACATCTTCCTATTCCCAGGTACATCTGAATCCAAGTGACAGCTAATGTGATTGTCTACTTCAGCTATGCTTTACTCCAGCTATGTCTTTCCCATCACTGTTGAAAGATCATACACCTGAAAATGTAGGGCTAGACTGTGTAACTCTTACTCATGTGGGTGAGCCCATTAACTTCACTGGGGAGTAGAAGAGAGTTGCTCATGTAAACACTCGCCAGCATGAGCAAGGACTGCAATAGTAATGGACCAGTCACATGGGAGGCAGGGGTTCATGGCTAATCTTGGATGCAGGCATGTGTTTCTGGGAACATCACAGAACACTTTGTTGCTACATGTATCTTTCTCCATGTCCTCTAGTTTAGGACCCGCCTTGTGTGACAAGGTCCATATTCTCAGCTGCAAGGGTTGTGCTAGGATACAGATGTGGGTTAAGAAGGAAGAGGAATACGATATTAGAAACAAAGGAAAATAATGCTATCCTGACTGCCTAGCATAGGAGTCCTTCAGCATCCCCACATTCAACTTCTCACAGACTGTTCCTCCTGAGATGCCGCTCAGGTATTCTTTGTGCCCATTTTCCTGGAGCTCAGATACTGCAGTGATAAGGGCCATGTAGAATAACAGGAGGCACAATGCGAATCAGCACAATGTTACATGGTTTCATATAACATCTCAGGCCCAGATTCAAGGGACTGAAGGTCAGGAGCAGGTTTATGTCAACCTACCTAGAGACCTGTGTGGTCATTCACAGGCATATTGCAACCCAGAGGTTCACAATTACTGGTCTACCTAAAGTACAATTCTTTATTGTGTAGGAATATGAGTTTATGACATGCAAGATCTAGGAGCACTAGAAAGGCAGCATACTCCTTGCTGTAAGGATTAAGTCCATTGAATCTCTCTTGTGTGACCCCCCCCTCTGACTCTCCTGGGAACAGCATGCTGTGCTCTGGAGAGAGCCACTTCCAGTGGAAAGAGAGTCATCTAGACGTGAGGGCATTGGGTGGGGAGGATTAAAGAAAATAACACAGGAAGAAGGAGCTTGGCGGCCACAAAAAACATTTTGACCCATAAGTAGAAGAGTGGATGATACCCCGACAATCCAAGTTCATTGCCTCAGAGCTAAACATGACATCATGAGGTCATAGCCTGCCCAATCAACTGGAGTGAAGGAGAAATCCACGTTTCAGTACCTGAGGCCATCAACACCCAGAAAAGTAAAGCAAATGCATAAACAAACCAGAAGTTTGAAAGCAACTGCACAAATACAGCAATTTTAACTAGGAAAAATGTGATGTACCATCTTTCAGCACAAGATACATACTTTCATAATTCATTAATCCCTTAGTCCATAAATGGGCAATCCTGGTTATGCACACTGATGGCTGAGCAAATGTAGAAATGGAGCAATCATACCTGCAATACAGTCAAATGCATTTATTCACTTACAAAATTAAATATTTTCACAAGAGCGGTGATTTAATGCTACCTTGATGCAGCAGTGACTTGCATACCAAACAAGTAGGTGAGTTAATTTAAAACTAACTAGAGTCAAGTGCACCAGCATTCATTTCAGGCTCTGGAATTACACCCTCGATGTACACTATAGAGGCTATAATGGGGCTCTCGTCTAGCTATAAAGATATTAACTACCAGTAGCACACTGGATGGAACAGTAAAAATATGAGAGAGTCAGTGAGTCTAGAAATGGGATAGCGGGAACAAGTAGGAAGGGAAGGAAGTTGGTCTGAAAGAGAAAAGAAGAGACAAAAGGAGAGACAACAACAGACAGAGAAAAAAGCAGAAGAGACAAACACACAAGATAAGAAAGACAAGATATATTGGCTCCCGAAACTCATTTCAGGCCCCAGAAAGTGGCTCAAACAAGGAGAGAGAGCCAAGCCCCTGAGCAAAGATGAGGACAATAAAAATAATGTGGGAATGCTAATTTATTCCCATAAAAAACTATTTTACACCCCACTCCCTTGCAGTACTCACAATGACCACACAAACAGCAGACAAAGGTTGCTGCAGTTTCAGAGCCTACCCTATAGGAACACATAGAACAATCTGTGATTTTGCCAACTTTATATTCCTTTAAATGAAGCATATGTTGACATTTTCACTCATATGGTAATGCTGCTGAGGTTTTAACGTTTCTAGTGGCTTCCTTTCTTTCTCTTTTCCTTTCTTCCTCTTTATAAAAAGTATGGCACATCACATTTAACTGTTCTCTTCAGTGTCACGGAGTAGGAAAAAAAGTTATAAGTTGGATACAAATATATATCTAGAGAGAGATGGTGTCAGTATTGGCTATGTGGCCAGTTGCAATGATTGCACGAGGAATAAGAATTGGGAGGGGGTGGGGGTTGTACCTTCATTTGATTTCTACAAACAACCCTAAAATAAAATACACACATAAAACACCAATACACATCCACATAACAACTCATATTTTTCTTTAAGCATGAAGCCTTCTGTATCATGCAAATCAGTCAAGTATCTTGTTAATGAACTGGCTCTGATCTCGTAGGTTTTGAACACCATGGGTTAATATTAAAACTGCTGAACTTTCCAAATTCATGTTTCTGCGGGAATCAGGTCAGCAGAATCGCTGAAGGAAATCCTATTAAAATCAAAAGTGTTTGGGAAAAGAAGATGATAAACATATCCTGAATATGCCACAGGAGATGAAGAATTTAACCACCAAATAAATAAATAAATTGGAAAGCCCTGGAAATGGGTGGCATGAGGTCAGGGTGTGACTGCCCCAGGCACGACGATGGGCGGGACTGTAAATGTCAGTGGCTGGGGTGGGAGAAGGATTCATGGTAATCAGGGATTTGTTTTTTTTTTCCTTAACATTTATCTATTTGTCAGCCTACTGTAGGAGACAGGGAAAAGAAAGGTTATCAAAGCAAACATCTGCAAGCTGAAATTCACTCACTTCTACCACGTAAGGGCAAATAAAGTGGAAGGATGCTGAAGTGTGCAAAAAAAAATGTTAAAAAGGCTGTTTTATGCATGTACAGCAACAGATTTAAGGGAGACTTGTAAGTAGACAAAGGCTGACGGCGGCTCAATATTCAAGCTCCATAGAGTTAGAGAGAAACAACCCACCCGTGTAGATGACAATGCTAGCTCTCGTATAGCCTGATATACTGCCTTTCATATGAACACATTTGAATGGTTATAGACACTACACCCAAATGTTGTTGATGCTTTTGGGAGAGAGACGCCTGAACCAAAACTCTAGATCTGAACATTCTTGAACTTTGAGTGGATCAGAACGAGACTCATATTTTACAGTTCTGAACCAAAACTAGGAATCCAAAACATCCCTGAGTTTTGCAGTATGGGCCAATTTCTAAAGAGTAGGTCATATCCACAGGTTAATCAGATCCACGGATACAGGGCCAGGTAGGGCCCCAACTACTCCTCTGTTCCTGCTCTATGCTGAGGAGTGCCTGAGGGAACTTTGTGTAGCTATGCATAGTTCTCAATGCAGGTCTGTGCCTCAATGGCATGACTGAACCCACAGTGTGAAATAGGATACCAAGGTCACATTATGTAGAGAACAGTTACACATGGGGAATTAGGGAGGCTCTGGGAGTGTGATTTGTTTGTTTTATGGCAGGTAGGAGAGTTATGAGTCTTAGACCAGAGGGCAAAACTGAGTCTTGAGGCAGTTTCCAAAGAAAGTCAGGTTGGTTCTTTCAAGTGTAGAGGGAAAGGAATCTGCCACCTGCTTGAGGAGAGACAGGGAAGAGGAGCAGAAAAAAGCCCCACATTCAAGAAACCCAAAGAGTGGGCTGGAAAATAGAAGCAATGTGGTTGAACACATGCAGTGGGACAATTCAACGAAGTGTCCTGAAGCTTATCAGGGAGAGTCTGTACTTGATTCCAGAATGCACAGGGATCCAAGAAAGAACTCTAAGGCAGTGTTCTGACTTCCGGGCTTTCCTTTGTGTTTGAAACAGACTGGAGCTGGAAGTTAGGCAGGACACAAAAGAAAGGAAATACAGCAACTGAGACAAAGGAATGGTGGGTAAGAATGGTCAAGACGGTGTTGAACATGGGAAATATTTCTACGTGGCAGTAGCAGATTAACAGGCATAGAAGAAAGAAAAAGTCAAGTCAAAGCTCTAGGGTTTCTGAAAGTAGGAGTGAATATGAGATTGGTGCCCTGGGTCGAGATGGAGTTTTGTCTGAGGCTGCTCATCTTAGCAATCAGTAGGGTATATATTTTGGATATTCTAAGTTGAAGAAAGATAACTCAAAGCCATATGCTGACGAGATATGAAGCTGGTAGAAATCGAGGATGAAGATGCATCAGTGCAGGCATTCTCATCCCAATAGAAGTGATGTCCAAAGGTGAATTCAGAAAGAAAGGTGCCAACTGGGATGGAAGAGATAACAGAGCCAATAACACAATCCTAAAGAGCATTGTAACAGACAGATCGAATAGAAGAGAATTACCCACTGCCAGTCATGAAAAAGGATTTATTGGACAGATAGGAAAGAGCAGAGGAAGAAGATATTCATGACCCCATTGAACTGTGCCACATGATCAAGCAAGATGGCAAGGCTGAACTGAAATCAAAGAGGGAGGAAAGACGGCATCGTGGCTAAGACACAGAACTAGGAATGCTGGACTCCATTTCCAGGTCTGCCACAGACTTCAAGTGTGTCCTTAGGCAATGACTACAAAATATACAAGTCAGGAGAGAACGACGCCATTATTTTTCCAGATGACCAGTAAGAGGTACCAAATATTTCACGCGTTTAACCTTAGGGCGATGTACAAGAAAAAACAACATTAATTCTCTGAATAACCAGTTTGTTCATTGGTAATGTGAATACAAAGGGAATTAAGACTCCGATTCAGCAAAATATTTAAGCACATGCATAACTTTAAACATGTGCATAATCCCTTTGAAGTCAATGGATCTACCATATTCACATGTTTAAAGTTATGCATGTGCTTCAGTGCTTAGTTGGACTGAAACCTACAGAGATGTTGAGTTTAAAATTAAACAAAACAAGAAGGAAAAACAAAGAAGCATATGCTAAAAAGAATTATAACATTTTGGTATATGAGTTTGCAGTTCCAGCCCTGGCTATTAAAATGAGCTTTGAACATTTTATTAGTCTATATTTCAGGAATTATACTGGCATTAGACTGGAATCTATTCTAGAAATTTTGGTGATGCGCGGCATGATCACGGTATCATAATCCTTAAAATGAACAAGCAATTTGGTCTTTAGCAATAAACATCATTATACCATATTTGAACAGTCAATATATATTCCCTGAGAACTTGCATTCATAACAGGCACTGTCCAGAAAAGGAAGTTAATTTGTTCAATGTTTTCAGAATGGTGGGTTATAGCAAATTAATAGAATGAAGTTATTTATATATACACCATTCTGAATTAAGATTTCCCACCAAGAAATTACACAGAATTCATTACTGGCCATTTTCCAATGAAATTGCTTATTTTTCAACTACTGTGTAAATGAAATTACAAAAGTCTTAGTTCAGAGCCAATATTTTTCATGGATTTAATTGTAACTGACAGATATACAACCCTTACAAAATTGGTTTACTGTGGGTAGTTCTTACAAGCCTTTCATATACTGCCACTACCATTATATAGCAAATTTATATGCAAAACTGCTATGCTAGCATAAACTATTTAGCTCCCTTGGGAGAACCTAAAAAAGCACTTCTATATTGTACTCCTTAGAAAATGGCCTCTATTAAGCAAGAATTGATTCTATATTCCCAGATGATACTACACAAAACTATTCCATTTTTAAACATGGGAAAAAAGAAAGAAGTGTATTTTTATATACATTTCTGCATTGTGTTTAATATGTTCCTTCAGCAGGGATCTGTATGTCATGGGTTCTACAAAATTGCATACATAGACTGAAAACTTTTTAGTAAGACATATGATGTATATTGGAAATAACACTTTAGTCATTAGGAACAAGCAGCAATAAAGATGGCAAAATTAAGTACCTATTTGTTATTCATCATCCACCTATCGTAAGAACAAGTGAATACTGTATACTGTACACTTAAGAAAAGTCTACATCATCAATAAATCATGTTAGAGGTACCTTGACTATAGGTTCAGAAAAAATATAAATGAAAGTAAATGTCTAAAGCAAATAAAAAATGAAGGAAAATATGAATATGCCTTTCCAAGACACCAGTTTGGGAATTCAAATTCTCCCTCTTAATGCTCCACATCAATTGTCTCATATAGAAGAATTCTGTCATTCTAACATAAAAAAATTGACAAGATCTTTGGAAGAGACAAGCACTTAAAGTTGCTCTTGTAAGTGATGCAGTATTATAAAGAGTGTGTTGAACAGAACCCCGGAAAAAACATTTTGCATGAAAAAGGCTTCCTACCACACTAAAGAAAAATAACAAATTAGAATGCTATGCAGCAGCCACTGTAAAAAGGATGTCTTTTTAATACCACAATATGATAAATTATCTTAAGTAGCACATTAATGTCAGAAATTGAGCATAATCTAACTTCTTTCCAGTGACAATATTAAATGGCTTTCAGACATCTTTCCCACTATTCTGACATTAAATTTAATAACACCCAGTGAGACCACAAAAATGATTCAGTTAAAAGAATCATACTGCATAGGATCATTGCCTTTTAAGCAGGATTCAACTAAATGATTTGGACTCTGGTGTTTTCAGGCAGATTCATGGGTAAGATATATAATTTGCTACATAACATTTTTCAGTAGTGAATGGAGTTCTGTTCAGAATACAGTATGCCATTTGCAATGGGATTTTTTGTGCCTGGGAGGAGTAGATGATTGCTTATTATACTAAACATAGGTCCCAAGGAAATCCTTCCGTTATAACTTAAGAAAGTTTAAACTTTTCCTCCACCTGACATTATTGAAAATTCAAGCCACTTGTTAGCACCTATGGCAATGTGTAAAATTTTACACTGTAGTACAGAAACATATTGGGCCAGCTATCTCTAAACAAAAGACTTAGATGTAAAATCAGGGATTTGCATTCTGGGGCAGATTCACATGCTCCAGCTGAAACGCCGATGAACAGGGAGAATAGATGGTTTTGGAATGGAACAAAAGATACTCCTAAGGCAATGTCTATGCTGCAGCCAGGAGAGTGCCTCCCAGACTGGGTAGACAGACACGCGCTCTCTCTGCTCGACATAGCGCTTTAAGAAGAGAAGTGTGGATGTTGCGGCATGGACAGCAGCACAGGCTAGCTGCCAGTGGGTCGGGCTTGTACTCAGGCAGCTGGCCCACGTCACTGCCTGTACCACAAAGTCCGCACGGCTATTAATAGTGGGCTAGGTTGAGCAGAGCTAGCACGTGTCTCTGTATCTGCGCTGGTTTCCCCTTAGAGAACACTGGAGACAATGAAGACAAAACGGAAATTAAAATGCTTTTTAAAGTATTTGAAATTTGCTTTAATAAATAATTTACAAGTAGTACTATATTCAATCCACACAAAGCCCACATATTGCCATCAGCCCATAGCAGAACTCCCACTCATGTGAATAGGAGCAATGTAGTTGGGCTGAAAGAAAATTTCAACCTTTAGGCCAAATTCTCAACAGCTGCCTCTCATTCTGCACCTAAACTGAGCTAACACAGCTTACTCAGCACTCTGGGCTTCTCATCTAATTCTCCATACACACATGCTCACATAAGATCAGTGGTTTTGCTGAGCTTCCAAGGTTTGGGGAACCTCTCCCCCTCTCCAAAAACTCCATCAAGCCAACCAGCAAAAGGACCCTGCTCAGTCATGAACGATGGGCCCAAGCAGTTAGATTCTACAATACGACAGTCAGTACAGAAAAACCTAAGATAGACATTCAAGCTTTCATTAAGCAAAGCACTTAAGCATGTGCTTAATTTAAGTCGCTGCTTAAGTCCCACTGACTGAAGCCCCAATTCAGGAAGCACCCCTATTCATGATTACACATAAACACAAGCTTAACTTTGAAGCCAATGAATGGGACTTAAGCACCCACTTAAAGATAAGTACATGCTTAAGCACTTTGCTGAATTGAGGCCTCAGCCACCAGGGATTTTCCATGCTAGGCATGACATAAAATATTGGTCAGTTTTGGAAATACACAATCAAACAAGGAATTTAAAGTCCAGATGTTGATATTAAATTATCTATTTAAAAAAATTTTTTAGCCATCTTGGGGTACAGTACATTTTGCTGTAACAGTGGTAAATATGCTAATGTGAACCATTACTACCTTTCCAGTACTCCTGCAACCCCCTACAGTTTTGAAGTTTAAAAAGCTAACCTTTCTCCTAGCTCAATCACAGAGCTAAATTTCATCTGACAAGATAATTTAGAGATACATACACTTGGGGGGGCAGAAATTCTTGCAACTTGTAATATGTTTCTTTAGTTCTTTCTGTCCTTTATCAGAAGTATCTCACCAGGAAAAAAATACTAAGCAAAAAATACAATGAATGACCGTCATTTAATTATTATATGCTTGATTCACTGAAGAACATATGTTTAGATTCCATGCTGTTCATAAGACCAAAGCAGCTGATTCTTCTGAATGTCTGCAGCAAAGAAGCAGATATGTTTTGTAATTATTAAAGTGTTTCTTCGTAAATTATAGTCAACAGCATTTCTTACACTGCAGCTCTCATGGTGAATGCTAAGACGGCATCACAGTAGCAACACCTTGAACTGTGGTCTCGCCTGAACTCATTAGCTATAGCAAGGTCAGGCATGGTCCACAGTGGGATGACATGCCTACAAAGAAAAACACAGGTGCTGCACAACTGATGTGGGAAAATCAGAATTAAAAATACTCTAGAATGGTGCTAGAGGAACCTATGTTGATGTGTTTTGAATGAGACATAAAACCAAAGCCCTGGCTACTTGAGGTCACTGAAGGGCAGGGATGGTTTGACCTGGACGAATTAGGTAATTACAATGCATCAAATTCATCCCTGGTTTAGTCACAATGACTTCATCGTGGATGATCTGCCCCATTTTCCCTACCTTAAAATGTTCTCCTGTGGTTTCAGCTGGAGAAACAAAGAATCATTTTGCCTCCTAAATATCAGTGGGTACTATCAGTGCCAACTGACAGCCATGTTCCGCCCTACAGGTAGCTGTAATTTTTATGCTAGTTGAATTAGCGTTCTATATTCAAAGCAACATTTGCCTGTCCCCTTTGACCCGCATATGCAGATTCCTACTACACATTCTGAACACAGAACTCCCACTGAGGTCAGTGCTGAATATGATCTGTCTATACTGTTACACGACTTAATATCAAAGCGAAAATGTACTGTATGGCAGAATATTGCACTGGAACCTGGGGGAAGTCAGGGAACGTGGACTAGAGCTCGTAGGTCTGTTTTCCATCTCTAATTTCTGAGAATCGATCTAAAATCAAAAGTTTTAGCCACACTGTTTTCATTGAATCATGTAAATAATGGGTCCAATCTTGAACCTGTCCCTTCCACACAGAACTCCTATTAGCTTTCCATCAAAGACCACAATACAGATATTACAATTTAATATTACGTTGCTAACATTCTGATCATAGTATTACAGGGCTTCTAATAGTGTTTTTTGTTTGTTTGTAAGGGAAACATAGGTTTTGCACATTACTTTCCCCAGTGAAAATTCACATTGGTCTGTTACAGGACACTCCCCATGCAGGGAGTTGGCCTTTTCTGTACACGTCTGGCTTGTGTTTAAATTATTCAGCCTGAAATGCAAACATTTGGTTTTCAACTTACAGATGCATCTTATCCACTGTGGGTGGGATCTTGCAATGTACAGAGCACCTCCTGGAAGGTACTCGGCACCCTCAACAACCACTGAAGTTAAAAGAGCAAAAGGCAACTCAGTCAAGACTAACAGTACGAAACAAAATAGCACCAAATTGGGGGTGGGGAAGTAAAGCGCTGCTCCAGCAGCTGCCTAACCCAATGTAGCCACATACACAGAACCACAGCCAGCAATGAGGCCAGGCACACAGCTGACTCTGGAACTATCAAAGAAAGTAGGGAGCCAGCCACAAACACAGATGTTGGATGTTCCAGTAAGAAAAATATATGCCAGAGTCCAGCTTCTGCAAAGCATATCCCCTGTGTGAGTGAGCCATCTGGTATTATTCTCCAGACCGCAAGAAAAAGCAGAAGTCAATGATGAGCGGGAAGAGTATTAAGTTCAATGATGGCAAGAGGAGACAGGATTCTTCAGTTAACAGAGAAGTTACAGGCATCTGCCAACTTTTGTTGTTTGTTAACTGCATTGATATTTAAAGTAATGAGGGAGAAACAAATGGTTATTTATTCCCATTGCTGTCAGCATCACCAGAAAACTCTATCAGCCTGAGGCTGTAGATGCCACCCACAAAGAACTAGCAGGTGAAAGGGAAAAATATAAAGGAAGAGCATTGGGATAAACGCCACCAAAGACTACTTGCTCATTATCATTTTGATATGGAAGGGTGGAGATATAAACGTAAAGTGTTATAGCACATACATGTGCTGATTCTTTTCCTCTGCCCAATGACTATTATCATTAAGTTAAATGAGGCATCCTTTATGCAGAATCATGATTTTTACAAGCAGCTAAGGTATTTTTGTTTTAAAGATTTTTTTAAAAAAGTAGTTTTCACAGTGAAGGACTGCTTTACAGCAATGCTTAAAGCAGTGGTCACCAGCCGCTAAAAGTCCAGCGGTGCAGCGGGGCTAAGGCAGGCTCCCTGCCAGCCTCGGCCCCACGCCACTCTCGGAAGCGGCCAGCATGCCTCTGAGGCCCCTGGGAGGGAGGGGAGGCAAGGGTCTTCGTGTGCTGCGCCTGCCTGCAAGCAGCACCCCCGCAGTTCCCATTGGCCAGGAACAGGGAAGTGTGGCCAATGGGAGTTGCGGGGGTGGTACCTGCAGAGGGGCAGCGTGCAGAGACACATGCCCCCCTCTCCCCTCCCCAGGGGCCGCAGGAGTGTGCTGGCCACTTCTGGGTACAGCGTGGGGCTGGGGCAAGCAAGGAGCCTCCAAGAGTTTGCACCACTCATCCCCTCCTGTACCCCAACCCCCTGCCCCAGGCTCAGCCCGGAGCCTCCTCCCACACTCCGAACCCCTTGGCCCGACCCACCCCCAGCCCAAAGCCCACACCCCCTCCCACACCCCAAACCCCTGCCCCAGCCCAGTGAACGTGAGTGAAGGTGGGGGAGAGTGAGTGATGGAGGGAGGGGGGGATGGTGTGAGTGGGGCAGGGTAGATCCTGGGTTCTACTTAAATTCAAAAAGTGATCTTGTGCGTAAAAAGGCTGGAGACCACTGGCTTAAAGGGATACTGCCAGATTAAAAATCAAGGGCCAGAGAGACTGGTATAATTGCCTTCTGCACGACCAAGGTTTCTAAACCCAGGCCTTCAACGCTGCACCACAGGACCCTACCATTCAGCTAAAGGTGTAACTCCATGAGTAGGTGGCTGTAGCAGAATGTTATCTTTTAGAATCTACAGTACCAGTTACTATAGGGGAATATGACACACTTTGCCAGTGTGTTACATTCTTCCCTTGTTAGAAGAAGCCCAAGATCCTAAATATTAGAGCTCAGTCTAGTTCTACGCAGAATGGTCCAGCTTTCTAGCAGGGTCTGCTGTTTTCTATCAGGGTCAGGGACGGCTTTAGCTTTTTTGCCGCCCCAAGCACGGCAGGCAGGCTGCCTTTGGCGGCATGCCTGCGGGAGGTCCCCAGTCCCGCGGATTCGGCGTCCCCGCTGCCGAATTGCCACCGAATCTGCGGGACCGGCGGACCTCCCGCAGGCAGCCGCCGAAGGCTGCCTGACTGCCGCCCTCGCAGGGACTGGCAGGGTGCCCCACACAGCTTGCCGCCTCAGGCACGCGCTTGGAGTGCTGGTGCCTGGAGCCGCCGCTGATCAGGGTTTTGCTCTTTGATTAGCTGCCCCCTAGGGTGACCAGATGTCCCGATTTTATAGGGACAGCCACGATTTTGGGGGCTTTTTCTTGTATAGCCAACTATTACCTCCCACCCCCGTCCCGATTTTTTACACTTGCCATCTGGTCACCCTACTGCCCCCCACTCTGCTCCATTCTGCTTACGGACATAAAAGTGATCTGTACAAGATTATCTTAAAGGCAGGATTCCCCTGACATTTTACTGATCTGGAATCCTGTATGTGATCATGAGTTATATTTGGATTATCTATTTGAGAATACAGGACAAAACAGAACTCCCCTCAGCAAAATGAGTAGTCGTAGTTAATACTACCAGCTCCACCAAAAGGGATGGGAGGAAGGCAGGGCCATTGTCAGATTTGGCCAGCTATGGGAGAGTGCACAGTCTGAAGCCCTTTAAGGTGCACAGAAACAGCCCCCGCGAGCATTTGCGAGCTCTAGGGACACTATTTTATAAGTATCAGAGGGGTAGCCGTGTTAGTCTGGATCTGTAAAAGCAGCAAGGAGTCTTGTGGCACCTTATAGACTAACAGACGTATAGGAGCATGAGCTTTCATGGGTGAATACCCACTTCTTCGGATGTATGTATTTTATAAAACAGAATATCTTGCTGAGTTCCCCCAGAGGCAACATAACTCTGCGCTATTCCCTATCACAAGGATGTGGCTTAATGCCACAACTTAGCCCTAAGTCTGCAGGAGAAGAGGCAGACAGGGTAAAGGGCACATGTTGCAAATGTTGCATGTAGAAACAGTCTCTTAAATTCTCCCTTCCCTCGGCACTGACTCCCAGCTAAGAGGTACTAAACTACTTGCTAGTTTATTGCATTCAAAAATTCATCTGCCAGCTTCTTATCAAATATATGGAAAAAAATCAGGGGCAGAAATCATATTCACATTTGTAACATGTCCAGCCTCTTAAAAAACCTGTCTCATAGAAGGGTAAAGCTGCAGTCATTTCCCTTCCATTTAGCAAAAATACAAGGGCAAGAACCTTTATCTCCTTCAACTCACTGATTTAAAAGAATACAATACAACTGAGTATCATTTAAAAGTACTTAGGCAGACAATTTATTTATGTTAATGTTGATTTGAATGGTTACTTGAGGTGTATTTTTAACTCTCCTCTGCACGTTAGGTCCATCTTGAAATATTAATCTCTTGTAACCTATGTAAATAAGTATTCAGACACTGTAGCTTGTGCTTTTAACATGTCAGAAATGTACCTAAAACTAAATAATTGTCTTACATTTTAATTGGATTTTGTTTAAGTAAAATTAGTGCAAAATTTACAATTTAGCACTTGTAAAAGATGCCAGATGTCCATGGCTGGAGGCGGAAGGCCTGTTTCTCCTCTCACTTATTCCTCTCCTTTCACCTTTATGAAGTTGACACTTGTCCACTGGAATCTGGACAGAGACCATTGACTCATTTTTATAGGCCACCCAAGAGTCAACTCGCAGTCACATCTAAACAGATGTGCAAGACTCTGTATCCCAGCACCACTCCCCTGAGCCACCCAATACCTGCCTCTATGCTTTAAAATTTATGGCTCTTTAAAGTTAGCTAGGAAATTGTAAAGAGACTGAGATCTCCAATTACCTTTCCAATGCCAGGGTTGTCCTTGATTTTTGACACCGCTCTCAAAAGGCATGGCGGTGCTGGGGGAGAGCATAACTGCAGTATGCCACTAAAGTTGGTGGCATAGACAGAGAAGTCGTGAGAGCGTGGCAGGGGCGGATGGTACTTCTTTCTCTTCGAGGACAGGTTAAGCTTCTGTGCTGCTCTGTATAAAGTAATATCAAGAAAGGACAATGTTACTATGAGCTCAATGCAATTTAGAGCAGTAAAACAGATGTTCATTGTCATCACTGCCTGTTTAACAAATCAAGTCATTTCATTCTAATCAGATTTCATAAGGACATACCATCAGGAGACTAATCGAAGGAAATATGGGCAGAAATATGGTTGGCAAGATATTCATTTAATTTCTCCCCCAACAGAGTTCCAATTATAATTTTAACTTTTTTTCCAACAGCTTGGCAGATGAGTCCAAGACTGCTGAAATCTCACTGACATCATAAAAACCTAAAATCATCCCCTTGTCACTAGCAGGACCAGATGGGCTTTGCTGGTGATAACATTTATGAAAGTGATGTTTTGTATGCTAACAAGTTATCCAATACAGAAAAATGACATTCCAATAGACTGCAAATCAGATGAGTGCAAGACTCTCTACCATTGGCTGCACTGAAAACTGTTAGATAAAAGAGAATCCCTTCAAGACAGATTTGTTTTTCCCCCTTAATTCCATGTTTCCTCATTAAAAGGAAAATCCGTTAAAGAGACATGCTTTAATGTGCCAAACAACAATGATCCTGCTTTTGAAATGCAGAATTTCAAAACACAAAAGATGAAGAAGGAAAACATTTAAAACGTACAATTAAAATTGTAACTCTGTTCTTTGTGAATAAGAATGGGATTAGAATCAAGGTTTCTGCTAATCCCTAATGATGACACCAAGAAGGATATCAATGAACCAAAATAAAACTTAGGCTCTAGAGCAAAACCCATATGTTCTAAAAAATCAACCTGTGAACTTAAAACAAGAGATACATTCATGTGCATGTTCCACATGCCTAGGGAGTGAAATCCTGGTTCCACTGAGGTCACTGGGAGTTTTGCCACGGACTTCAGTGGCACTAGGATTTTACCCATTCTGCTCACCAGTTTTCCAGTGTATCCACGGGCTGCAGATCTGAACACTTTTATACGAGTAAATCTCCCAACTTCACTGGCCAGATTTCCTGAATAAGGAGTGTGGGATCTGACCCAGAGACCATCAGTGGAGAGCACACAGAGACACATTCTGCAACAGTGCCAAGAGATGCTCAATTTAATGTCTGTACCACTATTAAGATTAAAATAAGTAAAGATGCAATAAGTTACAGTGCTGACACCTTTGGGCCCAACCTTACAAGCATTCCACCGAAGTCAAAGGGAGTTCTGATGATGGATCATTCACTGGATTGGGCCCATTATACAAAAGCCTGTCACTCTAAAGTCATTATTTTATGAGTATGAGCCTAGTATTAATCATTTTATTGTTAATAATTTACACTTGTATCACACCTTTCATCCAAGTATCTCAAAGTACTTTACAAACATTTGGTCTGGCAACACACCTATTAATCAATAATTATTATACTCGTACAAATGGAGAAACTGAAGCAGAGAGCGGTTACGAGACAGATTGTGTCACAAGGGGTGGCACATAACTGCCCTGTCCCAGGATTATCTCTAGAATATGGCACAAAGTTATACAGCTAGTCAGTAGCAGAGCCAGGAATTAGAATGCAGGTCTCTTAGCTCTAAACAATAGATTGTGTTCTCTGTACAGAGATCAGCACAATGACCGGTTGCATTTCTTCATAACAAAAGCAGCAAACTCCAGGCAATCATAAATGCCAATGAACATCTATATTCCCACTGGACGTTCTAAGCAGTGATAATGAACCCATACGTTTTCAGTAGCAGTGCAGCCTGAGTTAGCGGCACAAATCCCATCATGGGAGTTATGCTGCTAAAATCCCATTCGTTTCTGAAAATGCATCTCTAAATTCTGAAGCAGGATCTGAGACAAACCAATTGCTCAGGAGCACAATAGTTGCAACTGTAAATTTAAAACGTAAATGTGTCCTAAATATATGGTTTGACTGTAGAGCAAAGAGACTCAGTCTGTTGGGGATGTCCATTGTGGTGCCACACTTGGCATTACTTTCTGTAGCCAAGCAGCAAGCAGCTCTTGTAGTTATTTAATCATATGGCTGATTAATATGAAAGATAATGTTTATTTCTTTGTTTTCACACTATGATCCACTGCAGAAATTATAAAAACAGCTCTAGAGAATGTCTTCAAATTACAATCAAGATATACAGGAAGTCCTGATGAAATACTTATTATTTCCATAAAGTCTGCTGCCGGAATCCCCTTGGGAACCATATGTGAAAGAGAACGGGATATAAAGAATGGCCTTACACATCCCATGTTTATTCAGGCACCCAGATCAAGTGCTAATAGATAAGTTAAGGTGCACAAAAAAGGCCATACTGAGGTGTGATATCTCCCAAAAGAGCCAGCTTACAGAAGGCTGTCCATTTAAAGAGGCAAGTGAAAGACAACACAACCGGGCCTAACCTTTTAAGTTATCATATGGAGAAAGAACAAATTTCAGACATTTCCCTTGCATAGTACACACACTCCGTGCATCTCCACCATTTGTGTAATTTAAACAGGCACAGTGCCATCCGTTAGATCAAGCAATTAAGTGTTTTAGTACTGATATATTCTCTTCCTAAGAATTTGGAGCAGAATACTTATTGGAAATTTGGCACAGGGACTACATGTCCACACAGGGAGTCAGAAAAGAAGAAAAGGAGAGGAAGTGGAATAGCTGTCCTAGAGAATAATCAGCATTATAACAAGGACCAGGGCACTTGCAGTACTAGATATTTTTATGAGGCCTGTGTTTATAGAGCATCTTTTCTACCCAACAAGCACCCCAAAGTGCTTGTGTACTGAAATCAAAGTTTAGTGAGTTACACCTGCACACACATTCATGCCCAAGGCTGAAATGCAACCACTTATGGGATGGAACCATCACAGACATTCTGCAGCAGCCACATCAGTGTTTTCAGAAGATGAAAGTAATGGACACAGCTGAAAAGGCATGAGGGATTTAGATAAGTGAAATGTAATGATCAGCATTTGGAATTTGGATAAAAGAGTGAGCTTTTCCTGAGCCGCAGCTCTTGCAATGAGTGCCATCAGTCCATTAAAAATCACAACTGGTCAGAATCTTAGTAATTTATATCGCAGCCCAAAGCCAGCAGTGCAGTACACTTAATACCAGACTTGGACTTCAACACCAAGCCTGAGGGAGCAGTGCCACGTACTGAGTCCCCAACATCACTTCTTGCAGCACCAGCATTCTGCTTGGTGGTCTCACATCCAAATCCTAAGTAGGCCAAAACACAGCCCAGGCTGGTATGGCTGTAGGCCTGGATAAATAGCAAAACCCCATCAGACTTCACCAACACTGCTTATTCAGGAAAATTCATAACAGCGTATATATTCATAAGAAATTACTTTTGCAATGCTTAAGAATGCTGGCTTTTCCATAACTTGTACCCAACAGACCAGTACTGAACATCTGGCTTAAAGTTTCAGCCAAACCCTAGCCCAGCATTCCTTTTTGCAGGTCTAATTTGTGCCCACAAAATTGCTCCTGCAAACGGGAAAAATTAGCTTTTGAAAATTCTGCCCTTTTGTATCTTGGGAGGCAGCACAGTCTACTGGTTAAAGCACAGGGGCAGGCATTAGGAGAGCTGAATTCTGTTCTCAATTCTACCACACATTGTTGGGTGACCTTTGGTGACTCACTGAGCCTCAATTTACCAACCTAGAGAACGGGGCTAACAATACTTACCCTTCTTTATAAAGCGCTTTGAGATCTATGGAGAAAATCATTATGTAAAAGCTAAGTATTATTATCATTTTTCTATGATGGTTTTCCAGGTACTGTATTGAGGAGCTTTACTATAAACACATACTCTCACTCTCCCCTCCCCCATCCCAGCCCCTTTTCCTTTTCCCCACCTAACTTCTGTTGTTTATCTAATCCTCTATCAAAAATCCTTGCAATGGAACTAAGTCTTGGACTCCGCACTCTCATGCCTCTCTCCCTTTCCAATTAAAGCTACTGAGACACTGGTGTATATTATTTTTCCTTCTAGCTGTGAGATCTACTGGCTGCATTTTGCTTAACTCTTTTCATCTTTAATAGAAGTTGTCTTTTAAGACACTCTGGAGAGTTCTTTCCTCATAGCTAAGTGTCATGGCAGAAAATAAAACTAATATATGGCACATGAAGGAGCACTCAAATATCAAGTGACAAGGGACAGTCTCTAACCTACTCTTTCCTCCACACAATTTACAGAATATTAGGTTTTCTGCTGTGCATGCATGAAGCAACAAGGCAAAGGATAAGAAGATCAATTAGTTAATGTTTAGCACCTGGGGAGCAAGGATGTACAACAAACGGAGCTACAAACCCTACCCACTAAAAGAAATACACATTTTTAAAAGTTAATGTGGCATTTCAGACATTTAATTGTACAGTAAAGGCTTTATACCAGGGATCGGCAACCTTTGGTATGCGGCCCGTCAGGGAAATCCGCTGGCAGGCCAGGACGGTTTGTTTACCTGCAGCGTCTGCAGGTTCGGCCAATCGCAGCTCCTACTGACCGCGGTTCGCCGTTCCAGGCCAATGGGGGCTGCAGAAAGCAGTGTGGGCCGAGGGACCGTGCTTTAAGAATACTGATTCTTAAAGCTTAATAATCACCAAACAATCTATGGACATTATAGCTGTGAGAGTAAGTGCCATAATTGCACTCCCTTGTAATGCATATCTATATCATTAAAAAACAATCAATCAAAAACACCTAATATAGAGGCTTTATTGAAACTATGTGCATATGTAATGCCCTTCCTCAGAAGATTCCAAAGCATTTTACAAACATTTCCTCACAGCAATATTCTTAAGCTTACCATTATATACATTATGTAGATGGGTTAATTGAGGTATAGACAATTTAAGTGACGTGCCCATGGTAACAGAGCAAATCACTAGCAGTCAGGAATAGAATCCAGGAGTCCTGATTCTAGCTCTTAAGCCACACTGCCAAAAATAAACTACAGAAGATACATTTCATTACCAGTAATTACTTAGATTTTTAACAGAGCTTTTGCACTCTGTTTTCAAATTATATTATTTATCCATCTCTGTCAGAGATCATTTTTGTTTATTATTTGCATAGCAGTGGTTCCTGGAGGCTTCAATGGGGGATCAAGGGTAGGCATGAGCTGGAGCTGTAAAATTTCAGTCCCTATACTAAACAGCCTTCATTTTGAAGTGTTCACAGGCAGTGTTTCGGTTTGGCCCATTACAGATATTTACAGAGAAATTTTTAATCTGGATTCTGAACCCCCTCCCACCCCAAAAAAAGAGTTTTTGGAGTTTTGGATCTGGGTTACTCTTTATTATTTCTACTCTCTATTGAAAAACCATACTCATTTGTTCTTCCCCAATTCCCATCTAACAATGCCAGAACAAATTTAGCAATTACTACTGTGTTGTTTAACAGCTATTCTTTTACCTGCTTCCCACTGCACAGCAACTTGAAAGGAAGCACCAGGAAAACTCACAGAGCCCGTCTTTGTATCTGCAGTTCCAGTTATTGTTTCCTTAATTACTCGTCAATACTGACAATAAATAGACGGATGTCCTTACAATACACCCTCTAGCAGTCTACCCTGAGCCTTCCGCAGCACACAGATAAACTTTGTTGGCATTATTACTAATATTATTGCTATTTGTATTTGATTTATGCTTCTAAAATTGGAACTGTAGCACAGTACACTTGCTGCAAAAAATAAAAAAAATAAAAAATCCCACATAACACTGGCCTGGTCTTCCTATAATAATTTTTAACAAAACTCAGACTGTCTACAAGTTAAATGAAAGATTTCCAATCCCAGACATCCATAAGAACATATGAGTGGCCACACTGGGTCAGACCAATGGTCTATCTAGCCCAGTGTCCTGTCTTCTGACAATGGCCAATGCCAGAGGCTTCAGAGGAAATCAACAGAACAAGGCAATCAAGTGATCCATCCCCTGTCATCCAGTCCCAACATCTGGCAAACAGAGGGTTAGGGACACACACAGTATGGGGTTGCAGCCCTAGCCATTTTGGCTAATAGCCATTGATGGATTTATCAAATTCCATTAATTTATCTAAATTCTTTTTTGAACCCAGTCATACTTTTGTCCTTCACAACATTCTCTGGCAACTAGTTCCAAAGATTAACTGAGTTATGTGAAGAAGTACTTCCTTTTGTTTGCTTTAAACCCACTGCCTGTCGATTTTATTGGGTGACTCCTGGTTCTTGTATTACGTGAAGGGGTAAAAAACACTTCCTTATTCACTTTCTCCTCATCATTTATGATTGTATAGACCTCTATCATATCCCCCTTTATTGTCTCTTTTCTAAGATGAACAGTCTCCGTCTTTTTTAATCTCTCCTCATATAAAAGCCATTCCATACTCTAATCATTTTTGTTGCCCTTCTATGTACCTCTTCCAGTTTTAATATACCTTTTTTGAGAAGGCGTGACCAGAATTGCATGCAGTATTTAAGGTGTGATCGTACCATGTGTAGAGATTGTTTATGAAAGACTGATTTGGAGATGCTCCCTCATAAGGGACTGTGTTTTGAGTTTGGGAATTTGGAGATGTGCCCTAGAGGCAGGGGTTGAGAACACCACATGGCTGTGTGCAGCAGTTCACCAGAAATGCTCTCTAGTTTGTTTTATTAACATTTTATTCTGTTCTCATTCACTGGTTTGTTATTTAATGAACCCCAAGATCGTCACACGGCATCAGAAGGGCTGAATGAGAAGGAAACTGCAATCATTTTGAAGTTAACTCCTGCATTTGCAACTGAAAGCAGAGACAAAGGGAGGTACCAGAAAAGCACATGGAGCACCAGGCACAGAAGTTTGTGTGTGTATTTTGAGTGGCAAAGGAGGCGACACCAATTTTAGGCCTGGCCGCATGTGAGAAATTCAATCTGGTAAAACGTGTGCTCTCACTACAAGAGCATACTGAACTTTGCTATGAGGCACTCTTTTCAGGAATATCATTATCTGTTTCAAGGTTTGGGTTGCTTGCAAGGTGAACATACAATCCGGCAGGTACCTCCAGTTATCCATCCATATAGAAAGGTGCCATTTGCACTCCATGATAAACTCAAGGCTGAGCTTGCAAGCATGGAAGCAATGCAAGTAATACAAAAATTTGAGGAGCCAACAGAATGGTTGAGCTCCCTCATCATTGTGGAGAAAAGTAATGGCCAGCTATGTATATGCTTAGATCCCTGAGACTTCAATAAGGCTATAAAAAGAGAACATTTCAAACTACCAAACAGAGAAGAGATTATGGCTCAATATTTTAATAAATTGGATGCATCCCCACATTTTTGGCAGCTACAATTAACTGAAGAAGGTTCCAAACTATGCACATTTGTAAGATACAGATTCTCACACTTACCCTTCGGCATAGCTTCAGCACCAGAAGTGAACCACAAAACCATACATATGATCTATGGACATATTAATGACATAATCGTCTGGAGCTCAACGAAAGAGGAGCGTGATCGTAGACTTTGAGAAGTCCTAGTCGCAACTAGAACTGCAAACCTTAATCTAAATAGGGAGAAGTGTTTTAGGGGTTACAGAACTGACTTTTGTTGTGGATATTATTTCCAACAAAGATGTAAAACCAGATAAGATGAAGATTTCAGCCATTGAAATGATGCCACATCCCCAGTCAAAGAAAGTTGTCCAAGGGTTCCGGGGAATGGTTATTACCTCAGTAAATTCATACCTAATCTATCCACAAAGCAGCAGCTTTGAGAAAACTCCTAGGGAATAAAAATGAATGGTACTGGGGTGCAGAAGAGGAAGAATCATGGGAAGGTTTAAAACAACAACTGATAAAAGAAGCTGTGTTGAAGTTCTATGCACCTGGAAGGTCTATTAAATTTTCAGCAGATTCTTCACAGTCTGGGTTAGGTACAGTGATTTTACAGAAGCATGAGGACTGTTGGCAACCAGTAGCATATGCATCCAAATGACTGACAGGCAGAAACCTGATATGAACATATCAAGAAGGAGCTTTTAGGAATATTGTTGTCCTGTGAGAGATTCGATCAGTATATTTATGGACAGACAGTGGAAGTTGAAACAGACCACAAGACCCTGATAGTGTTATTTAGCAAACCGCTAAATGACTGTACTTTATGGATTCAAAGAATGATGACAAAGTTGCAAAAGTATGAGTTGGTTGTGATCTACATGCCCGCTAAATTCATGTTCACTGCAGATGCACTTTCCAGAGCAGTGGCTTCCACAAAACCAGAGAAGACTAGAGACAGAGATGAAAGCCTATGTAGATTGGATTATAAAGTCAATTCCCATAGCTAACAGGAAACTACAACAAATAAGAGGAAATGGAGAAAGATGAAACATTGGGGATCCTTAAAGAAGTAATAATTAAAGGGTAGCTTGAAAAAATAAGCAGTTACTTATGCAATAAGAAGTTACAAGTTACATGTATAAGAGACTATTGGAATTGCTGACATGAATTTACTGTGATAGACGGGGTGATTTTCAAGGGCAGTAAGGTTGTGTTTCCAATGAGTCTCCAAAAAGAAATGCTACAGAAGACCCACGAGGGTCATTTAGGAATTGAGAAGTGCAAACAATGCGCAAGAGGTGCGCTGTATTGGCCGCGGATCAATCATGACATCACTAATCTGGTAGGAAACTCCTTTTCCTGCTTGAAATACAAGCCATGCCAACAAGCAGAGTCACTGAGACCTCATGCAGTTCCACAAAGGCCTTATGAGAAAGGTCGTCACTGACTTATTTACCTGGTGATCAAATAATTATTTAACAGTCACAAATTATTATTCTCTGTATCCAGAAATTTGCACACTGCACAGTACTAACAGTAAGTCAGTGATAGCCGGCATGAAGGGAATCTTCTCCAGAGAGGGAATGCCAGATAAAGTCTTTAGCGATAGTGGGCTGCAATTTTCCAGTGCAGATTTTAGGCAATTTGCCATAGATTGGGATTTTCATCACAAAACATCAAGGCCAAATTACCCCCCATCAAATGGACTTGTGGAAAGGTCTACAGATAGTAAAGAACCTTATGCAAAAGACTTTTGACAGTGGGGATGATTGGTATAAAGCTGTATTGATTTACCGAAGTACACCTCTGGAGAATGACTTTTCTCCACCTCAGCTGTTAATCGGAAGAAGGATCAGATCTAATTTACCAATTACTGAGAACTTGCTGAAATCTCATAACAATGAAACCATACAGAAGATGAAAGAAAATCAGAAGTGGAAGCAGAAATATTATTTTGACAAACGGGCCCGTGATAGCCTGTCTCTTAACTCAGGTGATAGAGGTGTGATTCCTCAGGCACACTCTAATACTTGGGGCCAAAGGAGTACACTTCTACCCAGATATAACACTGTCCTTGGGAGTCAAAAAAATCTTACTGCGTTATAGGTGAAACCGCGTTATATCGAACTTGCTTTGATCTGCCGGAGTGCACTGCCCCGCCCCCTCCAGAGCACTGCTTTATCGCGTTATATCCAAATTCATGTTATATTGGGTCGCGTTATATCAGGGTAGAGGTGTACCATTAAAGAACAGCTGCATCCAAGATCTTATGTAGTCCAGATAGACCAGGAGGGCACATTTCGACATAATCGAAGGGATCTATGAGTAATCCCAGAAAGATCCAACACATTGACAGCTGATATGGATTCTGGCATTTCCCATCTGACTGATCCTTGATCATCAATGCACAAAGGAGAAACTGTCAAGGAACAAGAGAACAACTCAGACTCTAATGAAAGGCTGATACAGAGAGGATCAGAGCGGGAAATTAAACATCCTGAAAGACTCAGAGAGATTTGTTAACCTGCCTGGAGAAGGGGTATTTGAGGAAAGTGAGTGGTAAATATTCACTCCAGAAAGATGCTGGTAACCTCTCCTCTCTAGGTAGTTGACACATTGGGTTTATAGAAATGTACTAGATGGGTTGAGAATTTAATGTATGTGTTATTAGACAGTTAACTGCTTTTATATATGAATATAAGAGTTAATTATTTTTTCTTTAAGATGTAGAGATATGTTTATGAGAGATAGTGATATGGAGACATTCCCTCATAAGGGACTGTGTTGTGAGTGTGGGAATTTGGAGATGTGCCCTGGACGCAGGGATTCGAAACTCCACGTGGTTTGTGCAGCAGTTCACCAGAGACACTCTCCAATTTGTTTTATTAAAGTTTTATTCCTTTCTCATTCACTGGTTTGTTATTTAATGAACCCCAAGATCATTACACCATGGATTTATATAGTGGCCTTATGATATTTATTGTCATATTATCTATCCCTTTCCTTATGGTTCCCAACATTGTTAGCTTTTTTGACTGGCACTGCACATTGAGTGGATGTTTTCAGAGAACTGTCCACAGTGACCCCTTGAGTGGCACAGATTTCTATATTAAGTTCATTTCTTGGCTGACAGTAGGCTCTGTCTACACAAGACTAGATTAAGGATAAATGAGATATATTAAGATTAAGGGATACTGCATGTTAGAGCTCAATAGGACTTGTATCCTTCAAAAAACAAAAAAAAACAAAAACCACTTCAGGATCTTGCTCTTCGTGTTCTCCCAACCCCTTTTCTCATCCTTTCCATGAACAACTGATTTCTTCCACAATCTCTGGGCCAAATTCTCAGATGAAGAAAAAAAATCAGCAGAGCTGTATTTATTTCAATGGACCTCTGCCAGTTTTACCCCTAGGATATTGCTCCCTAATGAGATGGCGCATTCCAGCCAGCTGGCCATTAGCAATCATACAGCCATTAGGGCTTGTACTCCTACTCCATCCCAATTCCCTCTGGCTGGGGGGCCTGAATCCAAATGATCCTTGCTTAATAATAATGATAATGCTCACTACTTAGCACTTAGATAGCATTTTACATATTCAAAGTACTGTATGAACATTCATGAGTTAATCCTGACAAGTATTCAGTGGGTTTGTCTCTACGAACACTTAGTTCGCAGCAAGCTGGGGTGTAACTACCTGCACTAGGCTGCCGTGCACGAAGTGAATCCTGTTGCCATTTACTAAGAATTCCTTAGTGCACTTCAATCTACTCCTAGCTCAAAGCAAGGCAGATCAAAGCACACTATGGCCTTGGCTACACTCGGGACTTCACAGCGCTGCCATGGCAGCGCTGTGAAGCGCGAGTATAGTCGCAGCGCTGTATGTACTCCACCTCTCCGAGGGGAACAGCTTGCAGCGCTGCGAGCAAGCATGCAGTGCTGCAAGCGAGCGTGCAGCGCTGCAGGCTCCGATTACACTGGCGCTTTACAGCACTGTACTCGCTGCGCTCAGGGGTGTGTTTTTTCACACCCCTGAGCGCAGCAAGTTGCAGCGCTGTACACCGCCCGTGTAACCAAGGCCTATGGAACTTTTAGTGTATGTCAGCAGGGTCACATGGACACTTACTGTTAGGGTTGCCAACTTTCTATCTGCAGAAAACCGAACACCCTTGCCCTGCCCCGCCCCTTCTCCAAGGCCTGTCCCCGCTCACTCCATCCCTTCTCCCTAAGTCGCTAGCTCTCCCCCACCCTCGCACACTTTCACCGGGCTGGAGGTGCGGGCTCGGGGGGGAGGGAGATGAGGGGGTTGGGGTTCAGGAGGAGGTTCCTGGCTAGGGGTTGGAGGTCAAGAGGTTCAGAGTGTGGGAGGGAGCTCCAGGCTGGGATAGGAGGCTGGGATGTGGGAGGGAGTACGGGCTCTGGGCTGGGGGTGCGGGCTCTGGAGTGAGGCCAGAAATGTGGGGTTCAAGGTGCGGGAGGGGGCTCTGGGGCAGGACAGAGGGTTGAGGTGCAGGAGGGGGTACGGGCTCTGGGTGGGAGTTTGGGTGCGGGAGGGAGCTCAAGGCTGGGGCAAGCAGTTGGGGCGTGGGCAGGAGTCGGGAGTGCAGGCTCCGGGCAGCGCTTACCTCAGGCAGCTCGCGGGAAGTGACGACATGTCTCTCTGGCTTCTAGGTGGAGGGGCGGCCAAGCAGCTCCGTGCACTGCCCCAGCGTGCAGGCACCACCCCCACAGCTCCCACTGACCGCAGTTCCCAGCTACTGGGAGGTTGTGAAGCCGGCGCTTGGGGCAGGGGCAGCGCGTGAAGCCCCCATGGCCGCCCTTATGCCTAAGAGCCAGAGGGAGATGCTGGCAGCTTCCCTGGAGTCACGCAGAGCCAGGCAGGCACCCTGCCTGCCCTGATAAAAGTCCGGTTGGCTGCCTGTAACAGCCCAGTCAGCGGTGCAGACCAGAGCCACCAAAGTCCCTTTTCGACTGGGCATTCTGGTGGAAAACTAGACGCCTGGCAACCCTACTTATAGTATGTCTACGCTGCAATTAAAAACCCGCCACTGGCCCATGCCAGCTGACTCGCGCTCAAGCTAAGTGGCTGATTAATTGCAGAGTAGACGTTCGGGCCCAGGCTGCAGCCCGAGCTCTGGGACCCTCCCACCTCACAGGGTCCTAGAGCCTGGGCTCCAGCCAAGCCTGAATATCTACACTGCAGTTACACAGCCCCTTAGCCCGAGCCCAAGTCAGCTTGCATGGGCCAGCAGAGGCTTTTTAGCTGCAGTGTAGACATACCCTTAGTGTGTGGCAAGATAATGTGAGATAGATTTACACCCCAACTTGCTGTGAACTAGTGTACATATAGATGGTCTACAGATGAACAATGAGTCACTGGTACAGAGTTCCTGGATTACGCTTTTATGCTCTGCCCACTAGAACATGCTTAATATGACTGTCTTGTTTACACAATCACTGACAATAAGACTTTTCTCATATTAGAATCTTCAGGCAGGCATGGCTACCAAACATTTGTTTATTTAGCCAGTCAGTCAAGCAGTGAACAAGCAATTAGTGGCAGCTATTTCCGTGGGTCACCTTGCTCAGCGGACAATTCTGCATTTGGATCACAATGTAAGGCATCAAAGGGTGGCTTTTTTAGAAGGGCTGCCTTTAATGCAGTTTGATAGAGATTTATAAGATGTCAAACCACATCCTTCCCAGCCAATACTATAGGGAAGACGTTTAAGGTTAAGTTCCTGCCCTGCCTCTTACAATTGCTCCACGAGGTAGGAGAACCTTGCCTTCTAGGTTTAAATTTAGCTCTCTCACTTGGAGCTGGGGCTATCATCTACTAAAATCAGAATGGCAGAGAAATCAACTAAGTTCACACAGTAGAGGCCCGATTCTGCTCACAGTGAAGTGAATGACAAAATTCTCATTGATTACTGTGGTATCAGAATCAGGCTCTCTCACACTTAGGCATGTTTCAAAGCCATGCAGAGATGGGGCCTTAATCATAGGAGGCAAATGGCTAAGAGGTACCTGAATTCAAGCACACCAGGACCATTTCTAAAGCATGGACAGTTAGGCTAAATCCTGAGCTGGTGTGAAGTGAGATTTTTCCCGTGAAGTCAAAGGAGCTACGCTGATTTACATCATTTCAGGACCTGACCCCTTCCTTCAACTGGGCGACTGTACTTTATCTGTTAAACAGCACTGTAGATGGCATCCAACCACACAGGAGTTCCAGCAGAACTGTTTTCAAGAACTCAAGAAATACACATGAGATTTGTGTACACAGACCTAAGGAATCATCACAGTATTATTCTTAGGATCCATACTTTTTCCATGTCAAAAATTATGGGCCAAATCCTCAACTGCACTGAGTGTAAGGTTCAAGCAATTTTTCTGCTCCCCCAAAACTCAGCCAGCTAGAGTCAAAAGAACCAACTTCGGCTGTTGTGACGCTGGTTCTATGCTACCCAAGGCCACCTCATGGGGAATCCTCAGGGCAGCTTTCTGGCTGCTCTGCATTGCCTCTGCAGCCAGAGCCAAGACTGAGAAACTGGCTGTATAATTTATACTCCGTGGTAGCAGCCAGTAACTATGCCCTGCTTCTACCTAGTCTAGTTCTGCTCACGAATGCTGTAAAATGAAATAAGCACAGATGTAAACATTGCTGTACTTCTATACTCACTGTTTACTGCTGCTCCATATGACAAACTGTTGAAATCTGTGTAGGTTAATCTTTATGTAAGCAAAACTGTCAACATCAAATATAAAAATATATGTCAGTTCCTAGCTTGTATAGAGCACATAACTACATACAGAAAATTCAGCTACCTCAAAGCCAACAAGGGGGGGGAGAGGGATAGCTCAGTGGTTTGAGCATTGGCCTGCTAAACCCAGGGTTGTGAGTTCAATCCTTGAGGGGGCCACTTGGGGATCTAGGGCAAAATCAGTACTTAGTCCTGCTAGTGAAAGCAGGGGCCTGGACTCAATGACCTTTCAAGGTCCCTTCCAGTTCTAGAAGATGGGATATCTCCATTATTATTTTTTTTAAATGTTTTCACATCCTATTTCATAAACAAATCAAGCTAAAGCAGGCAGAACTATATCAATCCAATCCCAGCATACTCCCTAGACAAAAAGTTGGACTTTATTTCCCAGCCTTTAAATGTAGCCTCCTGCACAGATGGTATGGTTCAGAAAATAGAACTTTAGCTTCATTTGTATTCAATCAGGAAAAGCAATAAAGCCATTTTAAAGCTCGAAAGTAATGAAACAGAAACAACTGTATTAACTAACCATTCATTATTAAAGTAATTATATATACAGAGCACTTAGCATTTTGCCCGCAATACCAGTCGCAGTAAACAACAAAAAAGAGCCAATGCTAAAATAACTTTTCGGGCAATAAATTACTTGTTATAGAAAGGTATTGTGTTCTATCTTTATCAAAAACACATCAGGCGTATAGGGCAAAGGCATTCTGATTGGTTGATGTTGACTCACCCTGACCATGGGGAAGAGCAGGGGCATTTGTTTGGGGGAAGTGATAGGAGGTGAAGAGTAAGATACTGCTAAGATGGATGCATCTGAAGCATCTGCTACTGGCCACTGTCAGTTAGGAAAATGGACTTGATAGATCAGTCTGATCCAGTGTTTCCATGATCCTAAGCCACCCATAGTATGGATACGAGTCAACATGTATTAATGCAGAGCCTATTTTAGCATACAAAACCATGTGATTTTTATCTTTAAACCCTTTGTATTTCTCTTCTCCATTAGTTGTACCAGATCCATGATTACTTCACATCTGAGAACACAATGATGGGCCTTCCTAGCATCAGCGAAGTTTTAGTGAGGGCATTGACACTATCTATACTGCCAAGCAAAACAACTTACTTAGGGGGACATTTGTTATCCCTAGTTTGATCAGGTTTAATAGGCACTGACAGCACTAAATGATTCAGTGGAAATCATAGAAAGGCAGGAGCTCCAGGCCCACACAATGAATTATTTTTAAATGGAGAAGGGTCTTGGATGCTTCTTAGGATATGAAGTTGCTGTGATTTACTTAATTCAAAGTACACCTCTACCCCGATATAACGCGACCCTATATAATATGAATTCGGATAGAATGAGGTAAAGCAGCACTCCAGGGGGGCGGGGCTGCACACTCCGGCAGCTCAAAGCAAGTTCGATATAACGTGGTTTCACCTATAACCCAGTAAGATTTTTTGGCTCCAAAGGACAGCGTTATATCGGGGTAGAGGTGTAGTTCTGAAACGGATCTTCTCAGACATATAATGGACTGAAATTGTATCACTCAAATTTAAAATATTACTTAGCAGAGAAATGCAATAGCCTTCCCCACTTGTGATTATATATAGACCTGTGAAGTGTTTATCTTTATTATTATGGCTGAGAGGCATTGAAGCTTTTTGGATCCAAGGATCCTAGGTTCAAATTCCAGCAAAGACAGATAACATTCACACTGAAAAAGCACTTAACCAGTTAAAGAGATTTATTTGCTTCTGCAGTATGGGCCACTACTGAACTGTAAAAGAATTCACCAGTTCCTTTCACAAGGAAAATCTTCTAAAAAGACACTGCATGTTCTCCTTGTAGCTAGATTCATTAATAGCATTGAAACTGGGTTCACTTCATGCTACACAAGTTGCTTTCACAAGAACTTTCATTTTGTTGTTTCCCTCCAATGAGTTTGTCTTAGACTTCCTCACAGCTTTAGATAAACACAGGCGGGAATTGTAGGGCCCAAAAATTCAGGGATGTTCCCTGTACCGAATTCCCACTGAAGTTAAGAGAATTCTGTAGGACAAACAGTTCGCATATCAAGTAAACAGCACTGAAATGATACCGCTGGAGTACTCCTTTTGGCACTTTGCCACTTATATATGATGTCTATCAACTATGTTGTAAATAAAGATATTTGAAAAAATACACTGCATTCTTTTTGAAAACATTAACAAGGACAAAGCGGTCTAGAATACAATCCACGTTACTTAAAAGTCTGCCTTGAAGATTGCAGTGTACATGATAAACTATCCAGTAATGCATTCTACAGCTCAACAATGAGAATCAAATATTCAAGTAAGCATCAGGCAGCTTTTATCATGATGACTGTCGAGTCTGTCAGTTATAATGAAGCATTACAATAGTTAAAATATATAACTGCATATAAGAATGTAAAAGTCACCAATAAAGTTAAAAGAAACAGGTGCAAACTGTCAGATTACAGCCCAGCTGGAAAGTCACGATTATCATTTTACCTATGGAATGCTTCATCCATACTGAAGCAAAATCATCAGTGCAGCTGCCACTGCTGCTGATCCAAGGCTGGGGAAACCTAAATATAGGAAACAAAATGAGGGCTGAAGTTTGGGAGTTAAAAAACCAACACAATAAAAAAAGCAAAGGCAGATTGGAAAGACCAAAAATGCAGAAAAAAAGGGGAAAAGAAAGAAGTTAGGAAGGGGAGAAATATGGGAACAGAGGGAAAGGAAGATATACTTAGTTAGATAAATAAATCTAGTGTTAAGGGAACAGAAAGCGAATAATGGCAAATATCCACAGGATGGGACTCAAGATTCCTCATGCATATATCAGGCTCTGCCCAGTTAAAAAGCCATACTCGCCACCCTCTCTGCAACACTGCTAATCCCTTCCACTGACTCCACTACACCCACCCTGTTCTGGCCCGTTCTGTCATTCCCTGGAAGTTCAAATTCGTGGAGTTCTGATACCGGAATTTCCCCTTCCACATATTTATGAGACATTGGTTTCAACTGATTTTATCTAGCTCTCCCACATGTCACAAGTGGTTCAAAATGTATAGCCAGTAGCAATGCCAGCAACAGCTCCTGTAGATAATAGGCGTTAGGCTGCACCAGCTCAGCAAGCCCCGGAGGCTGCATCCTATGCTCCAGAATCTCATTTTTGTTTAGCTAGGCTGCTCTGCGTTTAGTGGCTGATAAAAGTCAGCCCTCATCTCCTGAGGGATTAGCCTCAAGGTACAAGGATCTGTAAGGTAACTGGATAGCTGTAGAGACTGGATGTGTTTTGTTGAGTACTAATTCTGTATTTATTGTGTCACAAAACTGAATAAAAAGCCACAGGACATTTGTTGTTACTAGGAGCAAGCACACCCAGCCTGGATGGGTGAGCTGTACACTTTGCAAATGATTTTTAAAGCATTCTACCAGGTATAATGACTCTAATGTTTACCAGCCTGGTTCTTCTTCTGCCCTGTCCCTTTCTGCCTCCTGCTCTCTTTGGAGTCCCTACTCCATCCCTATGAATGATTGATGTGACCCAATGTCTCATTTCTTCCCCCCACCCCCAACCCCAGGACAGGACTGGTCAACAGTCAATCCCAGAAATTTGGAGCCTTACAACAGGACATCTAAGTGTCTGATTTTATAATCAGCAACTCCCTCTGACTCTTCCCTCCCAGTTGGGGGCACAGTGGGAGAGTCTGGGAAACCATTCCCCCACCCAGTCATATCACCCATGGGGCACAGACATAATAATGTATCCAGGACAGAGACACCAAGGGCCCCACCCCCACTCACCAAAAAATGAGGGACAGATAGGTGGCACCTGCATCACCACCAGAAGTGATGCCTGTTCCTATCTATATGCCCCCTCTTCTCTCACCCAGCCCCAGTGTGAAAGATGCCCCATTTTTTTGTTTTGAGAATCTGGTCACCTCCTCCTACTTGCCCTCACCAAAACCTTGGCTCTTTCCCTCCAGCATAGCCCTCTGCTGCTTCCATTTCTTTGACTGCCCTGTCCTTCTCTCGCTGTACTGGCCTCCTCTTTCTCTCTATTTTTCCATTTCCAGCCTGTCCCTCCTTCCCATCCCACTTCTTCTCGTTTGTGGTCCATGCTTTCTGCCTAGCTACCCCTCTCCCCATCTCCATCCTAACTTCTCTTCCTTCCTATTTCCCTGATTTGGATGCCTGGCACTTGCCATGATCCCCTTCCCTCATCCTCACTGACTTCATTTTCTATGCTGATGACCCTTCTAATCCCTCTGGCTCTATATGCCTCTTGTTAACCCGGATTTGCAGCTGAGGACTGATTCCCCCATTCTCCACGACAGTCACTCTCTTGATTGTTCTCTTTCTAGTCTCTCTAAAGTCCCCCTCTCTGATCACCATTTGCTCTCTACCAGCATTGCACATTCTCCCCTCCCCTGTCTAATCACTCTGTCCTTTTCTGATCTCCAGTCCATTAACTTCTCTGCCTTTTCTGCTGCTTTCCTTGTCTCAGCTCCAGTGTGTTGATGCCTTGGAATCTACCTTAACTCTCCTCCTGACTGCTACAACTCCTCTACACTCTCCCTTTCCTGAACTATTATTCTGTGTATTGTCTTTGTTTGCCTTGTTAAACTCTTCACAGCAGGAAACCTGGCTTACTCTATTTATACAGCACTGTGTAAATGTATGGTGCTATATTAGTGCTATTAGACGTTCTGATCTTCCCTACCTCTTTGGTCTGGTGTTCTGAGTCATTTCTGCCTTAAAGAGCAAAGCCTGCTTGATTCAAACATGACTTTCTAGTTAAGATTTGTCACAGAATCCCCCTCGTGTGTTAACATGAAATAGGATGCGACTAACACATCCATTGTTGCTCTTATTTACAGTCAGTATTATGCTGCCATAGCAAATAGGAATTCATAAATTGCCCTAAAATGTTATAAGATATTGTACAATTCTATAGTCCCTGCTCTTCCTATTGTCACTTCTCCACAATGGCATAACACTGCTAAGCACCACAGGGATGTGGCTTAAAATACACACACACAGAGCAAAATGGGTGCATGTGCTACAGTTTCCAGGCAGGTGTAAATGTTGTGGTTTATTAAACTTAAGGAAGAAGATGCCCTTCCAAAACAAAAATTAAACAGCAACAATAGAGACCGGGCATTGCGGGGGGATTAAAGAGGAAGGGTTAATGTTCCAAGTAGTAATCAAGGACCATTAATACTAGTCAGTCACTGCTCCCCAGGAATGGCCCTGTACCTAGCTCATTATTGCTATTAAATGGCAATCTGAAGATGAAATATACATGGGGATAGGGATAGATTTATCAGTAGGGTAGCTTTAATTGGGATGTGCTGGTACTGGGCTTTTCAAGTTAATTAATTCAATTTTTATTTTTTTCTATCATACCAAGAGAAAGCTTAGGATTTTTTGGGTGTGGATTGTGCTTAATAAGGAAGTTAATAATAAGTGACTTAGCTTCATTCCCCCCACATTCAGCTGGACTTTCATTGCTGTTATTCTTAGCAATATCAAGGACTACCCTAGACTTTTGTTTCAGACTTACGAACTAGCCTTCACCACAGCAATCCTGCACTAAAAGGTCTAACTCAATATCTGATTAGTCAAAAATTCCCTTTACCTACTAGTGAGCTACATAACTCTTGACCCAGTTATCCACTTTATCTGCCAAGAAGTTTTAAATTAAACCAACACTGCACAAAGCTACGATACCAGTCAACCCCAGCCAGGTAGAGAGTAAAAGTTTACAGCTATTAAATATAGAGAACTGGTGAACTATATTATGAACTCAGGAGAAAAATAATGCCTGTGTCTAGTAGAACTGCAAGTTAGATTAACAAATTAGAATGATTTAGCTACAGTTTTTTAATATAGCAACTTTAAAAAGCTGAAAGTACTGATAGTCATGGAATAATCAGGTTTAACAGGTTAGAGGTGATATTTGCCACTAGTATTCTTAATACATCATAATCTTCTTTCATGGAATCTGCATCACTGTCATAGTGAACTACAGATTTTAGGTTGATGCTTTTAACACGTTTCTATGGTTACTTTCCAAGGTCACATCATAGAAGCTTGAATAGCAGTTCAGAAAGACAAAAGGCAGTTTGCATCCTTCGCTGTATTAAATAATTTATGAAAGTTAAGGCATTGTCATGGAAAAAATATAATAGTAAAAAAAAAAAAATGGGTCTTAGGTCTGATTTCTCAGACAGTATAAAGCACTGTGATACAGTATGAAGTCTCCCTAGAAGGCTTCATGAATTAGAACATTTTAACTGTTCATATGGCACAATATACTAAGAGAAAAATTCTGACTTCAGATCCACATGTGCAAGTCTATGGGAGCTGCATGGATGAATCTAAGAGCAGAATACATGGCTATAAAATTTTGCCACAGATAGCTTTATCTTATGCAATAGATGGTGCCTGATTTTTTCGGAAAGTATTTTAAATAGAAAAATGCAAAAATAAACTGCAAAATGTGGAACTGGCATGATAGCCTTTATTTCTTCCATTAGATTTTCATTCAAAGCCATACAGATTTCATATCCATTGTATCTGTCCCCAAAAGATTCCAAATTTAGACTAGTGTAATGACAGCCTGTACACACAATTTTTGAAGTCCTGAGCCTACCGCTACACTAGATCACATTAAAATAAATATTCAAGATACAGTTTATTGGAACTAATTGAAGCATCTGAGGCTTGGAACAATAACACATTAGTCATTTAGCGGTTGTGGTAATATTGCTATGCCTTTCCTGAAGTTTCATTAGATACACACTGCTTCAATACCCTAATCATATGCTCAGTCACAGCACAATCAGTATACGGAGTACTGACAAGCTGTCCCACCATGCCTAAAGCTGATAAGGTGTCTGCTCTATGAGTAACCTCAATTATTGACTGTATTTTATGGTCAATCTAACGACCAAATGGTTATCAGTGAACCATCAGGTGCCTGTAATAGGATAGTGACCCTTAGTTTATATGTACCATTACTGCTCATTAGTGAATAATTAGATTCTTTAATCCACGACTCACATGAATTAAAATATGATTGAGTATCCTGAATCTACAAAAAGCCTACTAAGTTTCTAAATATAATGCATACTATTCACTGTCTAGATATTTTATGACCTTGATAAGCAAATGGACTGATGAATAGAATTTTCCTAGTAAATAGCAAAAAACACTATGCATATAAATTGAGAGATTTCTTGCACACTCAAGAGTAGGTAGGCAACAGAAAAATAATGAGTCTGATTCAATGCTGTCTTACTCCATTTTTATTAACTTAAATGGAGTTCACCAATATATTCTAATTTTATTCTGGGGTAATTGGGCCCTATTGGCAAAACTCTCAAAAAATGCCTAAATTATTTGGGAGCCTAGAATTTTACCCTATATCACTATGGAGTGATTCAGTAACCCAAGTAAACACAGTAATTAAAAAGATATTTGGTAAAACCAAAATGGTAGTATGGGTGTTAAGACGTTGCAACTATAGTTAATTATCCTACTTTCAATGGAAGTCATTTTGCAAATGTAAACATGATTAATTGGCACATACACAAACATCTTGCAAAAGCTCTTAGCAGTATAAGAGAGACATATATTATGCAAGAAAGAACATATCTCATAAGCTAATTTGGGAGGAAGAAAAGAAGAAGGGCTATTCCAAAATCTACCAAGATAAAGATTTAGGAAGGGTTACTTAATATTTTGTTGTTCCTCCTCCCATCATGTGATCCAGCCTCTTACACTAAGATTTTAAATCCCTCTGATTCTTCAGTAAACATCCTGCCAGTGCTCAAATCTTACTTCAGTCTTGTCTTTCTGTGTCAAGGCCAGCCACAGATGGCTTCATTGAGTAGAATTCCTATCGAGGAACACAGGCATCACCACCACAACTGTCACAAGTCACAAACAGGCCGAAGTCACAGATTAATGGTGATTGCTTCAGTTTTTAGGGAGCTTGATTTTTCTCTCTCAGGGGAGTGGTGTTTTCCCTTTTGGTAACTAGGCAATTAACCTCTCCCCCAGTGCACTCTCATTCCTAACCTCGTCCTCCTCCTCCCCCTTTTTCCTTCGTGCTCTTGGAAATTACAGTGCTCCTCTCTCTGAGGTGTTCAGTCAACAAAAGTTTTACATCTTATAACAGCCTTATATGGTATCCCCACAAGAAACAAGTGCCCTGACCACAGTGACAGCAGAACTGGGCCCACTTAGTGGTACTGTAACTATAAAGAGTTTCATTTGGTAAGAACAAAGCTTTTCATATCACTTTCTTGGGGGGTGGGGGGAAGCCAGGCAATGGTTATAAAATTCAGACTGCTAAACCTAGGCAGAGTTCAATTCCATGACAGTTCTACAAATACTAGACTTCAGATCTGCTCCACTGTACTTTTCTTAAATCTGATCAATATGGGACAAAATTCTACTCCTCTTATACCACGAGCCTCTTCTCTGAAGTGAGAACAGAAGTTGGTTCTGTATCTGTACTTTTTATTTTATTTTATTAAAGGAAAGCCTTCTTGCTCTTCCAGTTCCCTGCTGGAAATCTGTTATTTCTGCCAAACCTCATGGTCCTTACTCGGGTAATACTCCCATTGATTACAGACTGCAAGTTCAGACAGTTTGTTTATATTAGAAAGACAAGGTGGGTGAGGTGTATCTTTTTTGGACCAGCTTCTATTGGTGTGAGAAACAAGCTTTCGAGCTTACACAGAGCTCTTCTTCAGGTCTGAATATGACAGAGTCCAATATTGGTCAAAACGTTTTTCTGGTAATACAGCAAGGAATGAGGGAAGATTAAAACAGACTTTATTCTGCTGACACACTTGCATCCACTATTTTTAACATTTGGTTTTGATTTTGGATACTGAGCACTTCCACGTCAGAGACTTTTGCATTTCAAGCTGATGAATAAAATATCAAAATAAATAAAAAGCAAAATACATAATTAAGCTTGAAGTTGAGCAAACAGGTAAAATGAAAAAGAGCTCTTTACTCAATATGCAGATTCAGATTGCATATGTATTAACCAAACAAATGCATTCTGTACAAGGGCTACTTAAATTATCTTCATTTGGAATCATGCATATGTTGTATACCCAGAAAAATATTTTGCTACAGAACTTAATTATTTTTCCCCACCTGAAGCCATGTTCTCCTGTTTACTATCTTCAGAGCAACTAATTGTGAACTTACAAACATAGGCTTACAATTTTGGGTAAGGAACAAACATAAGCAAATAAACACAGTACAGATGCCTCCTCCCCTCCCCCCAGCATGGCAAAGCATACAATAATGAAAAGGGGAGAGAGCAACACTCAGCAAAGATGCAGATTTTAATGTCAGCAGAGATGCCAGAAGGTTGGAGCAGGCTGTAAATCCATGAACCAACCAGACACTGCCCAAACATGCCTGCATACCTCTAGTTGGCCTTCCTGACTGAGGTAAATGTTGTTTCCCTAAGAACAATAATACTGAGCCTGATCCTGGAAATATTTATTCGTGTGAGAAATCCCATTAAAGTGAATGGTACTACTCACCTCAGTAAAGGTAAACTCATTATTTGCGGTTTTACTGTATTGCAAAGTAATTTAAACTACATCTGCAATATGCTAAAATTTAGCTTCCAGGCATACTTTTATTGATCTACTTTATTTCTATGACTAAGAGAAAAGGTCTTCTCCCAAAACTAAACAAAAAGGACTCGAGTGAAAAATTCCAACTGTCAGGACAGCTGGTCAAAAAGAAGGAAAACGATATTGCACAAACCCACAAATTATTATTAATAATCATATTTATTACAGTTGTTTCTAGGAACCAACCATGAACAGGGCCCCGTTGCATGAGGCACCACACAAACACAGGGTAGTAGACAGTCCCTGCCCTAAAATGCTTACAATCTAAATAGGCAAGACAGACAAGGTAGGGGAAAGTAGAACATACAAGCAGAGTGAACAATGCGATGGCAGCAAACAACATATTGGTGCCATTATTCCTCTCTGTTTTATTGAGGGGCGAATGGTGTTTAGTTGAGAGGGAGATTAGCTAAACACAAAGACAACAGAAGGGAGAGGGGACATAAAAGGGAGTAAAGGGAATAGGGGAGGAAGCTGGAGGGTATGAAAGGCAAGTATAGAATGAGGCGAAAAGACTGAGGGAGGAGGTGGGTGGTGGTTAGAGCAAACAGCCAATCAGCATCAGGTATCTGACCAAAAGTATAAAAAAAATACTCCAATGACATCAATAGCCAGTAGTCGCTGATTAAGCTGCTTCTGCAGGTGCTCAGGCCAGCTTCAATCTCTGCCTGGCTTTCTTGCCTAAATAATACATGGCTGGGGGATTTGAGGCTAGTGCTGCACGAGTCCTAACCTCCAAAAGGCTACCCAGTTCTGGGACCAAGGAGTGCTGGAAGGAAGAGGCAGCCCTGGGAAGCAGTACCTGCTTTAACTGCTTCTGAAGTTGTTTCTGATTCACACGTTTGAAATTAAACCATTTTCCATTGGGGGGGGGGGGGAATTTTCTGCAATATTTTAGCCTACATTTTTATAAAAAAACATATTTCAAGTTGTTTTTAAACATTTTTGTTTGCTGAAAACCTGGTTATCAGTAAGAAAATGAAAGTTTTTGTATATGAAAAAGTTCTAAAATAATTTCAATAAAACCTCACGGCAAATTTTGATAACTGATAATTTTTCATGAAGTTTCATTTTTTGATAAAAGTCATTACAAAAGAAAATTCTGCAAAAATATTTCAACCAACTGTTATTTAGTTAACAATTGAACAGAAGACATTTTCCTAAGGAATAATGATAGGGAACACACACCATGACTAATAGATTTTCAAATGTTTTAGCCAGAATTTATGTGCTAAATCTGTAAAATTTTGATTCAGTGGAAACAAAGATGGTTTCATAGAAAGCATTTAGAGCTTGATCCAAAACCCAATTAGGTCAATGGGAGTTTTTCCATTGACTTCAACATATTTTGCATCATGCCCATAAAAATCATTACAGAAGAAACCAGGATTAAAAAAAAAACAAAACAAACAAAAAAAAACTCTTAAAGAAAATGCAATTTATCTGGCCAGTTACTCCCCCCCCCCCCCCCATATGATTTCAGATATCTGAGATTGAATAAGAATTTTCTCCCTCACAGTCCTACTTCCCTGTCTTCTGGAGTTTGCAGTGAAGTTATCACATTGTACTTGCATAAGACTGTGTACATACAAACTTGCACTGAAATAAATCCAAAGCAACTTGAACTAAATCAAAGTAAGAGTGCCCACACACAGAATTTGCATAACAAAAGGTGTGAATTACACCCTAATGCAGTTATTTTGTGTGTAGAGCAGCATATTATCTGTAGTCATAACAGGACATAAATTCAAACTAGTATTTGTCTTTAAATAGGATCATGGAAGAAGAGAAGTGTGACGAGTTGCCCGCCCACGCCGGGGTACCACCTGATGTACTGGGGTCCCAGTGAGCCTGCCCATTCCACCACCCTGGGCTCTCTCACCCTGTCCTGTTGTGCAGGCTCTCAAGCCTCCTCTAGCACACACGCAGGTAGGGACACACCCAGCTCCAAAGGCTTACAGAAATCAGCTGTGTGTGGGAAGACTCAGATCGGGGATTGCCCAGCACTCAAGTGCACACTTCCGTTGGGGTGGAAACCCAAAATTATACTGTCTTGCGCTGGATAGAGATCTATACAGAGTAGGCTCATGAAATCCGCTCCCTTCCTCACAGCTTTTCCCCTCCCTGTCCCCCACCCCAGTTATGAATTACACAAACTGGTTTTGGAATAAACCAAAAACAAGTTTATTAACTACAAAAGGTAGATTTTAAGTGATTATAAGGGATAGCAAACAGAACAAAGCAGATTACTGAGCAAATAAAACAAAACATGCAACCTAAACTTAATAAATTAAATTAATTGGTTAATAGTAGCAAATTCTCATCCTAAATTTTGTTTTATGCAGGTTGCACAGTTTCTTGAAGGTAAACTTCACTGTTTACAGCTTAAACCTCCTGGTATTCCTTTCACAGGCTAGACCTTGATCGCCTGGGCTCAACCCCTGCTCCCCTCAGTTTAGCTCCTTTGTTTCTTCAGGTGTTTTCAGCAGTCTTTCTTCTTGTGCGGGGAGGCAGTGGAGAAGAACCTAGATTAACTCACTCCCCAGCCTTAAATAGGATTTGAATATGGCGGGAATCCTTTGTTTCCCAGTTTGACCCCCACCCCCTCTTAATGGAAAAACACTAGAGGTCCAGGATGGTGTCCAATACCAGGTGACATGATCACATGACCCTGCAGCATCCCAGGAAGGAGGGAGATTAGTATCTTCAAAGTCCTATTGTTCTCCCTAATGGCCCATTCCCGGCTGATTGCATACTGTCTGGTGGGCATTCCCCAGGTGAAAACACAGTTGTAATTGTTATATAGTCAATATTTCTAACTTCAGATACAGAAATGATACATGCATACAAATAGGATAATCACATTCAGTAAATCATAACCTTTCCAATGATATCTCACATGACCCATCTTCCATAAAACATCTTAGTTATGCCATTTTCATATCATAGCAATATTTCTAAGAAGAATATGTGGCGTAATGTCACAAGAAGTTGGCCTGGAAAGAAGCAAAAGCTTCATTTAAACTCAAATACATCAGAAAATCTGGCCAAAAGATATTGAAAGGAGAAAAGAAAGGATGTCCTATATGCATGATATTAACAAGTTTTCCCAGCATGAAAATTTCTTAATACTATTTGAACACTTGAACATTTGAACACACTGAACTTTCCCAACAGAATGTTACAAATTGAGTTTCGTATAGAAAAAAAATTGAAAAGCACGGATGAGTCCCTAAAAGGGTTTTTTGTTTTTTTTTTTGTTTTAGAATTTACCATCTGCTCAATAGTTTTCCATTTAACCAACATTAGCAATTATAGCACCAGCATTTTCACCAATATAGTTCAGTAACCATTTTCATAATGAACCCCTACTGTGAGAACTCTGCCACTTGGTCCTAACAATTTATTAGAGGCTATACCTTGAAATTCAAGCTTTTCACCTGAGAGCCTATTTTTGTTACCATTTACAAGAGACAAAATGCTATACACATGCGCATGTTATATTACTGCAGCAGTTTTCAAACTGTGGGTCGGGACCCCAAAGTGGATCATGACCCTGTTTTAATAGGGTCACCAGGGCTGGCGTTAGATATGCTGTGGCCTGGGGCTGAAGTCAAAGTCCGAGCCCCGCCGTCCAGGGATGAAGCTGAAGCTCAAGGGCTTCAGCCCTAAGTGGCAGAGCTCAGACTTTGGCTTCAGCCATGGGCTGCAGAGCTCAGGTTACAGCCCCCCACCCAGGGCTGAAGCCCTCAAGCTTCGGCTTTGGCCCCACTGCCATGCTTCAATCCCCCTTCCCAGGGTCATGTAGTAATTTTTGTTGTCAGAAGGGGGTCACAGTGCAATGAAGTTCGAGAAACCCTGTGTTACTGTATAACAACCTAAATAAAAAGTGTTTTTCATTTTTCCCAAATAATCTCAAATGTCAAAATACAGACTTACCCTTTGCGGTAGATGGGGGGAAAAAATAGCTCAAACATGGATGCATGTTAATATGGTACCACTATGAACAACGTTTTCATAAGCAATATGAGCATGTGGAATGAAGGGTTTGCTCCTTTGGTTATACACACACATACCATCTTGTAGATACATAGTTTCTAAGGCCAGAAGGGACCAATATGATCATCTAGTTTGACTCCCTGTATAGCACAGGCCAGAGAACTACCCCAAAAAAATCCTTAGATCAGCTGCTGGATGTGCATGAACAAGAACAACGTCTGATTTTACTATTGTCCATGTCAGCATTTTGGATAACACAACTGAGTTCTTCACGCACTCGTACAAAAGCTGGATTGGCATAAAGAGAGACAGCCTTGGCTTCAGTCCCATTAATAATCCACAAAGTTTTAGTACTTCTTTTGAGAGGGTTCTGAAAATGTATGTCAATTGTGTGTGCACAAAACATTGATGACTAAACAAATTATAATAGAGGTAGATGATGTTTAAGCTTCTCATCTCTGTTCTGCCAGTACAGAGCAGCAAAACCCCTGCTCAAAGGAAGCCTATCATGTGGTGGATTTGTTATATGTAACTATACCCGCTAGATCTCCAGAAATAAAAACATGACCTCAGCAATGGTGCAAGGCCAGTGTCCGGAGAGGATGGTTACCTCCCTTCTCAGCAATTGCCACCATACGCTAACATGAACTGTTATTCATAGTGGAAACTTCAGTTTATAACCATGTAACATCCATTAGCAATTATGTAAATTGTAAAGATCAACACTACCTTATGAAGAATGAAGCCGCAGCTGAAGTACCAGCAGAGGCCCCAGCAGGAGCGATCAAACTCTGCGAGGTCAGTGAGCCGCCTGTTCCAGTTTGGTCACAGTTGTTCTGCCCCGAGGCGACGTGAACGTTAGGACCTTCCCGTCCACCCTCTGTTGCCGTTTCTGCCTGAAGAAAAATTTTAAAAGATACATATGCGGATGTATACATATGAACATAGATTAAATGTATGACAGTCTGAATTTTAAGGTAGTGCTTCTAAATCGCAACCTTGCAGCCTGTGCTTAAAACATAGCGACAGCAAGGAAAAAGTAATGAAGGTGGACAAGCATGCCATAGAGGGCCCTGCAGTGGAGAAGGTTAAAACCAGACCACAGCAGACAAGCAGAGTAATATGGAGACCCTTTGTTCTGGATAATGCACGGTTAAATAGTTTGACAAGCATGAAGAAATGAAAAACGATAAGCAGAACCCTTTTGTTTTACAGTGTTATTTTGCGGCTGGCAGAACTGTTTATCTGGTTCAGTTATAACTGTCAGGAATTATTTCTCAGTGGCACATCAACTATGAGACCTATCTGTTTAAAAGGAGCTAAACAAACAAACAATCATATTTGTAACTTGTTTCCACATGAGCAGCCACGAGAAACAAGTAAAAACATCGATATTTTTAAATAAAAAAACCTATATAAGCCACTGCTCTGCTGTTTTTCCATCAGCATCAGCGGCACAAGTATGTTACATTTCTGTCTCCTGCAAATGATATCTGTGCAAAGAACAAGAGTGCCTGGGGATTAATCATTTTCAGTGTAATGTCCCAAATCAGTGGTGTTTGGGGGAAGTTTTTGGTTTGTTTGGGGTTTTGTTTTTTGTTTTTGCCCAAAATATCATAGAAATCTGTATTCTGAAACAGACAGTGTCATGTAAGTATCCTAACATGTAGGCCTATTAACTCTTCCATTGCCAAGTTTCATTAAGCTACTTGTGATGTCCATGGCAGTCTGCAAAAATACACAACCACAGGGCTGGAAAAGTGTCCTTTTTGGGGAAAACACGCTGTATTTCCAAGAGTACAAAAGGCTTAATTAAAGAAGACACCAAAATAAATATTTGTCAGAAGAGTTAATTGCTTCATGTATGATAATATAGGATGTTTCTGTCATTTGAAATACTACTCTGACATTTACAACTAATTAGCTAAAATAAATTCAGAAAAAGGAGACAGCCTTGTAATGCAGCGCAAATGCAATTAAATACTCCCTGGGATGCCACCAAATGTTAAATTCTAGGCTACCACAGATCACGTTTTAGAACTATCTGCTACACAGACATGATAGTGTGTCCACACTTACATTCAACACCTCAGCTTTATCACACTCTGAAAAATCCAAACTGAGCTTCTCTCATCAGAGTGGGAGGGGCAAAATTCTTCAGATGTCAAGCAACTCCTTTCCAGTCAGTCACTTCACACCTGAAGTGCTGCATGCAGTTTCATTGAGGGCCCAATTTTCAAAAGTGCTAAATCCATCTTGATAGGTTCTGGGCACCCGCTATTCCCACTGAAGTCTAAGGATCCAACGCTTATAGAGTTTGGGTGGAGGGGTTTGTTAAGTAGTTGATCCTTTTCCTCGTAACAATTCACTGAAAACATTTTATAGACTGATTTAGGAAACTTGAGTCCAAGAAAGAATCTGCCTGAAGGCAATCCATAAACTCCATGTAGACCCTTTGTTACTACAAATTATAATTACAGGGCCAAAGCCTGGTCCCCATTGAATTTCACAGAAATTTCTTCATGGAGTTCTATGAACTAGGGTTTATGCAACAGTGTTTTGTGGCTAGCAGGAGAATCGTACATTTAAGTTACAAATTATTACAGAAGAAGCAAAGATTTATGAACTACTGGATTTTCTGTGCAGCCACTTCTTAATCTAAAGCTAAAAGTGAAATCTGCACCGCTAACATGATACTTCATGGAATTTCAAGACAACAGATAACAGATTTATGATGACTCAGTGGAATCTGTTGACTGGATAACCTTTTTTTGCACCACATTTCTAGTCTTACAGTAGGTCGCATCTCTTAACAGCTATTCATTTAATACAGTTCTATTGCTGAATGAGATATTTTTATATCTAGTATGCATATAATGAAAGTGGATTTCTCATTCCTTCTTTGAAGCTATTATAGCATATGGCCCTATACAGATAATGGGCAACAATGCAGATAGATACCCACCAGCTCAAAATCCACAGGCCTAAACTTCCAAAACTGCCTAGTGATTTTGGACACTTCCATTTTTTGAGTCCCCAACTTGAGAGGCCTTACTGGGGCTTGATTTTCAGAGGGTAGATGCTCAATACTTTCTGAACATCAGTCCCCCCCAACGGATCTCCAGATCAGCACACAAAAGTTGCAGTAACCAAAGGGTTGCTTTTGAAAAATTTAGCCTGCAGTTTTCTAGTAAGTGAAATGATTTTACTCTTTGCTCTTAGAGAGAGATTTATATCAACGAAGGACAGGTGGGACTCAAAGGAGAGTGCATTGATTCTCGGAAAGGAAAAAAAATGAGAATGAGGCGTGCACGATAAATTAATCAGTGAAATAATGTATTTAAAGACAATCCATACCTTTCCATTAAGTCTTTAATTACTCAATTAGTATTCTTAAACTCAGAGGTAACATCAGTTTTGCCATATATTGACAGAGAAAAACAAAACGGTTCTTCAAAGCTTAGGATTCATTTCAAATAGTGTTTGGACCACCCTGAGTGAGCATGCCCCCTTGTAGGGTCCCAGAGCTCAGACTCCAGCCCAAGCCGGAACGTCTACACTGCAATTTTACAGCCCCATAACCCGAGCGCAAGTCAGCTGACATGGACCAGCTGCAGGTGTTTAACTGCAGTATAGACATACCCTGAGTGACTTAGGAGCCTAAATTCCATTGACTTTCAATTAGACTTAGGAGCTTAAGTCCCTAAGGCCTTGGCTACACCGGCAATTCACAGCGCTGCACTTGCTGCGCTCAGGGGTGTGAAAAAACACCCCCCCGAGCGCAGCGCTGTAAAGCGCCAGTGTAATCAGCGCCTGCAGCGCTGCACGCTCTCTCGCAGCGCTGCAAGCTATTCCCCTCGGAGAGGTGGAGTACTTGCAGTGCTGCAAGAGAGCTCTCGCAGCGCTGGCGGCGCGACTACACTTGCGCTTCACAGCGCTGCCGCGGCAGCGCTGTGAATCCGCGAGTGTAGCCAAGGCCTAAGTCAGTTTGAGTATAAATCCCAGCCTAAGTGCCTAAACCCCTTTTGAAAATGAAACAGGCTCCTAAATCAGATAGACATGGTGACACTGAGCACAACAATGCCTAAATACCTTTAGAAATTTGGGCCTTAGGCTTTTTTTAAAATGTTACCTTAAGGGCCAGATTCACTGCCCGTTGATATCTGTGAAAAGACTCCCACCTAAATTAACAGGCATTGGATCAGGCCCTAAAAGTGCTTTATTAGTGTTAGAGAATAGTAAGCACTACTAGTGTTTGGCACTAGAAGTGGTCTGCTCCTGAAGGGCTGATTCTAATTAGGGATTGACTTCCCATTCCTTGGCTCTGCTGATGGGTCACAGGAGACCAGAACTGATTGCAATGAGTGCTTCATGCAGGGGCAGGCTCAGCATCCGCACAGCAGGGAATGCTCCCAACAAAGATGGACACTCACAACCACCCAGGGAGCCTTTTAGAGAGAATGTTTTCTAAATAGGTGTGAAGCAAAGAGGGAGGGAGGGAAGGGACAGAAAGGGATGGTGGCAATATGATTGGGAGAAAGAGGCAGAGAGAGGTAAGGGGGAGGAAGGGTAGGGAAGGCAGGGAACAGGAATGTGTTTGGTGTCTACAGTCCTGCTAGCAAAGAAATTCTCTAGGCCATTCTCTGATAAGCAAGTAGAGAGGCAAAAATGGAGCATGGGAAGAGAGAGAAGCCAGAGATGAAAGAGGAAGGAGAGAAAAGCAGAAAAGAAACAGCGAGCATGAGGAAAGGTATACTGATGCACAGTTCTGCCTGTGCCAGCCATCAGAGAAAAGAAGTGCTGCTGATTCAAGGACTGCCAATTCAGGCATTAGGAAATCGAGCAGGTCCGAGTCACTCACCCTGAGGTAGGAAAATTAAAAACAAAAAACTTGGGGAGCCTCCCATTCACTGCAATTTGTCACAAATAACAATTTCAGACTAATTTCAACTATGGGCCCTGAAGGATTAAAGCAAGATAATGAAAGGAGGGGTTGCTTTTAAATCGTGAGCATTACCTCATCCACAGTGCTCTTCTGAAGGATGGATTTTGAAAATATCATTTTCCAGGGGAATGGGAGCAGGTTTGTTGATTGTTGGGGCCTTTTTTTAAACTACACAAGTCTGCACAAGGAGATGACTTCAATAGGCCGCTGAAAGGGAACTGTGCCTTCGCTGTTTACTAAATTTTCATAAATCATTCATGATCAAGTGCAGAAATCACAACCTTGTCATTATAATGTGTTACTGACTGCACTGAATATTTTAACTGCCATAGGCTGCTGCTCCACAAGATTAATGGTTCCTTATAAAAAAAATAAAAACCTTAACCCTTTGGAAACTGAATAATCCTCAAGGGAGAGATTTCCACAACTGCTCAGCACTGGATTTAACTCCACTCCCTCTATAAGTCACACACGCATTGACTTCAATGAAAGCAGAAGTAGGCAGTCACTTCTGAAAAAGTGTTTTACACTTCAGGACTGGCTGCCATTCTGTGTAGGCATCTCTAGAAGGTGCTGTAGCAGGGGAGAAAGCTGGCCAGTGGCTGGAGCAACCAGGTTGGGACTCCTGACCTAACCTGCCCTCTCGCTGTGGGGAACCGCTCTTGGCCTGTGCAAGACCTGCTAGATCCCAGGGTCAGTCATGAGACCATGCAAACAGCAGAGTCACAAACAGTGCTCTTTGGCCATGGTACTCCTCTTGGAAGTCAAATTTTTTGAGCTGCGAATAGTGGCAATACATTTTGTTTTTTGTACTAGAAGATTGAAATACGACAGCAATGGGAGCCATAAGGAGAGTATGGGGTGAGCACCAGGAACCTGGGAGCCTGGAGAGGTGAAGAAACTGAGGCACCCTAGCAATTCTTGCATAGCCTCTCAGTGTTGTGCTTGTACATTCTTACACATCCCACCCCAACTCTCACCCTAGTTAGCAGCAGAGGAGAGTTGGGATGGAGCTGCTGTGACGGTTTCTATCGATCTGAGGTATTCATAGGGTACCAATCATAGTAATAGTCAGATATCAATCACTACAATAAGGAGTTTTAAAAAGACTAATTCAAAATTGATGGCTCAAACTCCAGCTACTTGTCTTCTTTAATGTGTTTGAAAAAAGTCTTTGTAATTCTTTACATGACACCAGAGAGCAGGCTGGTTTAAGGGCATAACAGGCAGTTCCACTGAGGCAGAGGTAAAGGTTTTGCAGCAGGTCTGCTGAAGCAGGTGGAAGATGGGGCACCCAGAAGCATGAGTCCATCCAACATAGATGGGGAAAGTGCTAGCAAAGAGATGTCTAAATGGGCAGGCCAGGAGGCAACCAGAATCAAGTGGGGAGGATAAGCAAGCGACAGGGCCGGCTCCAGGCACCAGCTTAACAAGCAGGTGCTTGGGACGGCCAAGGGAGAGGGACGGCACCTGCGGCAATTCGGGGGTGGCAGGTCCCTCACTCCCTCTAGGAGTGAAGGACCTGCCACTGAACTGCCGCCGCCGATCGCGGGTTTGTTTTTTTTTTCCAATTGCTGCCGCTGATTTGCTTGGGGCGGCAGAAATGCTGGAGCCAGCCCTGGCAAGCGAGGGGGTAAGGGGTGAGAGGCTGCTCCAATTTGCTTCAAGGGGCAGAACAAGCCAAAGATGGTGTCACATGTTCCCACCCCTCACTCTGCAGGTACATTCACTAGGGTTCTGGAGCACCAGGGAACTGAGCCCTTTCTCTGTATACGAATTCATGGATCAGTGCTCTCTACTGTGACCAGATGGCAGGAGCTCTGAATAGTTTTAAATACATCAGACTTTTCCAAAATTACATTGTAGATAACTTCACAATACCGTATATCAGATATCCAGGTACATAAAATTTTGTCTACCTATACCACATTAAGTAACAATACAGCTCTAACAAGATCTTAACTTATTAATAAAAGTTTGAGGTCCAAAGCCAAAAATTCAGCCAGAATGTTTCCAGTCTCTGGACACTGACCTTTGTCCATTGTTTCATAGATGCCAAGGCCAGAAGGGACCATTTAGATCATTCAGTCTGACCTCCAGGATAACACAGGCCACAGAATTTCCCAGAAATACCCAAAAAGCCAGCCCGCTGTTGCTGTGCTCCAGTGGAACAGTAATTGTAAAATCATGTGCATAAACTGGCACTGGGGACAGAGAAGAAACAAAAGTTGAGATATAAAAGCTTACACAGATGAAAAGAGAAGGACAAATAAATGTGTGGACAATAAAATAAAGGTAGAAGAAAACCAGAAAGGAAAATCCCAAGAAAAATGGATGGAGGTATAAGAGAAAGGAAACAGATAGGATTTCTAAACATAAAAACCAAAGGTAGCTTCATATAGGAGAGAATATAAAAAAGTATAAAAAGGACACAAATTAAAGTGGATAGGTCCAATTGTCCTCTCATTTAATGAAGTTTTACATACATGTAACTCTACTCACATTAATGGAGTTATTCCTGATTTACACCAGCATAAGTGAGATCAGAATTGGACACAGTTTCCTTTCCAAACACTGGGCCAATCTTGCAAGAATTCTGCATGCAGAATTCCAACACAAGACAATGTGGATTTTGTACATGGAGCTCTTGCAGGATTGGGGCTGTGATTTTGCATGGGAGTTTCCTAGGTTTTTTCCCCTTTAATCCAATAGGTTTCGCTTTAAAACTACAGTGGTGTCAGCTAATTAAATTGTCAAAATTGCTTGGCCTAACAAGTTTGCATCTTATATAAGCTACTGTTTGTACATGAAATAACGATAAATAATGTTACCCAAAAGCAATTCACGCTAAAATTCTATGACCTACCACCATTAACTGGAACAAATGTGACGTAAATCACTATCTGGGTAATTCTCAGACGGTAAACCCTCCTTTCCCCCAAGCAAGGATGAAAGGGTGCACACAGCTTGGAAGTGAAATTTCTCCCTTTCAGACTGATATAAAAGTACCAGGAAGTAAATGCCCATTTGAACTGAAACATGTTTGGGATAAACTTTTTACTAGTATGTTTCCATGGGGACTTGTTATAAACCAGTAGGGCAGTTTCTAACTAAAATACACTACTGTAGCTGTTTTACAACCTGCAGCTGTGGTGTGGTAACAAGACTGCCATCTCCCGTAATTTGTGCCTAAACCTGCAGTGTCAGCCTTTTATGTGCATCACATGCTCTCTGTGACTCAAATACAGAATTATCCCCAAAAAGGCGCCACTGCTAGCTACACATGGGAGTTTAACACACCTCACTATTGTTTCACCCTGAAAATTACACCAGGAAAAAAAAGCAGAGAGGTAGAATTTAGTAGAAAAAGGAGGGTCTGTCCACCATCTCACACAGCAGTGCATCAAGCTACCTCGCAGGAAACTCAAATTCATGAGCAAACTCAGGGCCCTCAGAATTTGGATTAACGTTAGAGATTGAGGGCTCAGTCCTTGCACCCACTGAAGTCACTGGGAATGTTGTAACTGAATTCAATATGTGCAGGATCAGATGCTGAGAGCACAGAAGAAGGGCCTGATTCTTCACGATCATGCACTTTGGGCAGATTTATGCCTGTGCCGGTGCAGGGATGGAGAGGAGATAGCTTGTGTCTGCCTTTGCTTAGTTAGGGTCCATGGGGGCTATTCCTGCCCCTGGCACAGGCTAGAGCAGCTCTTAGGGCTTGTGCCTCTGCTTCAGTGATCCCTATGGGGCTCTGCAGGGGTCATAGATGTAGTTTTGGGGAGTGCAGGGGGGCATTGCTCCCCCAGAGGATAGGCGTGGGGGGGAGGTCACATGCCATTCACCCCTCCCCCCCCCATTTCTGTGAGTGCAGAGCTTAGGGTTGCCAACTTTCTAATCGCACAAAACCGAACACCCTTGCCCTGCCCCTTCCCTGAGGCCCCGCCCCCCACTGACTCCATCCCCCTTCCTGCCATCACTCGCTTTCCCCCATCCTCACTCACTTTCACCAGGCTGAGGCAGGAGGTTGGGGTGAGAGCTCCAGCTGGGGCCAAAAATGAGGGGTTCTGAGTGCAGAAACAGGCTCAGGGCTGGGGCACGGGGGTTGGGGTGTAGGAAGGGGTGCGGGCTCCAGCTGGGGGTGTGGGCTTTGGGGTGGGGCCCAACAATGAGGGGTTTCGGGTGCAGGAGGGGGCTCAGGGCTAGGGCAGAGGGTTAGGGTGCGGGAGGAGGTGAAGGCTGCAGGCTCCGGGAGGGAGTTAGGCTGCAGGAGGGGGTTAAGACCTGGGGCAGGGTTGGGCTGTGGGGAGGGGGTTCGCGGCACGGGCTCCAGCCAGGCAGCGCTTACTTCAGGCAGCTCCCAGTCGGTGGCGCAGCGGGGCTAAGGCAGGCTCCCTGCCCACCCTGCGCAGCTCCCAGAAGCGGCCGGCATGTCTGGCTCAGAGGTGGAGGGGCCAGGGGGCTCTGCACGCTGCCCGCACCTGCAGGCGCCACCCCCGCAGCTCCCATTGGCCACAGTTCCCAGCCAATGGGAGATGCGGAGCTGGCGCTCAGGGCGGGGGCACTGCACGGAGCCTCTGTGGCTGCCTCTACGTCTAGGAGCTGGACATGCCGGCAGCTTCTGGCAGCCATGTGGATCCAGGGCAGGCAGAGAACCTGCCTTAGCCCCGCTGCAACACCAACCAGACTTTTAGTGGCCTTCGAAAACCAGCACCTTGCAACCCTAGCCAAGCTGTCCTGCAGGGCTTGCTCTGCTCTACCTGAGTGGGATAGGTGAGTGAGGGGGCTCTGTGCTTCCCATTCTGCGCCTCCTCCTGCCCCAGCATGTTTCGACGCGCAGGAGCAGAGGGGGCGGGATGGAGCACCTGTTCTCCTGTGCTCTGGGTCCCGGTCTGGGCAGCTGGATGCCACCTCCTGGGTCCTAGTGCCCACTCTTTTACTGTACAAAGGTCAATGCCTGCAGGGGGACAGGGGGAAGAGAGAGTGGGGAAGAGAGTGGGATAGAGGAGAGGATGGGGAAGAGAAGAGGATACAGAAATGGCCGCCCCAGCAGGGAGGTGGTCACAGCTGCACCTCGGCAGCAACATGGCTGCAGCAGCCACTGCTGGGGTGGCTAGCAGCTGGGGCTCCCCTGTTAAGCCATAAAATTCCTGCCCCCCCGCCCCCCCAGCACCAGCAGCCCAGGTACCACTCCAGGCAGGGGAGAGAGCCAGTGAGCCGAGGAAACTGGCTTCAGTATTACTCCTGGGGGAATTCTGGGCCAAAAAATTCTGCACACAATATTTTTAAATTCTGCAAATTTTATTTGTCAAAATTTGGCATAATCATGCCTGTTTCAATTATTTTGGTAATTTATTTCAAAATACCTGTCAGCAAGTATGTCTGTAACAATACAAACACACACAATTCCCCCAGGAGTAGAGCGTTAAAGAAACCCCTATGACAACCCAGTTCCTGTTTCTCTGCCCCCTCGCCACCCAGAGCCCAGCCGCACAACCTCTCCCCCAGAATGCAGCCGCAGCACACCCCCCTCCAATACACCCAGATTCCCTTTCCCCGAGCCCAGCCGTGGGGGACCCCCAGCCCACATACCTGCACCCCCTCCCTCCCAAAGCCCAGCCATGCCCCCCCATCTCAGACACCCTCCCCCTACAGCCCAGAGCCCAGCTGTGGCCCCAGCCAGCCCAGACACCCTCCCCCTACCACCCAGGGATCCAGAGGGAGAAACAGCCTGTTGCTGGGTCCCCAGCTTGTGTGGAGTTTCCTTCACACCATCGTCTCCTTCCCTCAGGGCAATCTGGGAGCTGAAGATGCTAGGAACTCTCTACTCTCTCCCTCTCCCTCTCCCCTCCTCCCCCAGTATATTCTATGTGCAAGCTAGTCTCTGCCAGGTCCAGCGGCCTATAGTGGCAGCCAGCAGCACTGCAGCCCATTTCTGTGCGGGAAAGGAAATGATGCACAAAAATATTAATTTCTGCAAAATTCTGCATTGTGCAGTGGTGCAGAATTCCCCCAGGAGTATCATCATGCACATGTGTGTGCGCGCGCATGTGCATGCCCACTTCCGCCCCCCCCTCCCCACACCCCCCCCAATATAGAAGTCAAATTATGCCTATGGCAGGGGTGTGGGGCCACCACAGTCACTACTCTTCATCCACCCCCTGAAATGCCCGCTTCTCCTCTAGCCAGCCCATGTCCCTGCTTTGGAAAGCCACTGAGGCCAGAGCTGCTGCAGGGGTTCCCCTCCAGGGCATTCCCTGGGGAGGCATGGCTATGCCTCTTCTACAGCACCGAAACTACACAGACCATTAGGCACTGAGGAATCTAGCCACTTGTGTGGTCATTTGCACTCATGCAAAGTGGGTGTAAAACGCTACCATTCTCATTTAGCAGCATTCTACACCCACTTCACACAGGTGTAATTGGCAACACCCAGTCCCACCCAATGGAAAATCAGCTCTGTGCCACTCAGTATCCAGCGGAAGCTCTTTCTTACCTCTATCAGCTGATTAACATGTTGTTGAATACACTCCGAGAAACCTGTGTGCCCTCCTAGATGCCCTGTATAAACCTCCCACACTGAGATGTAGGATCACAGAGGAAAAGGCAGCCCCAAGTGAAAGGAGTCTCTGCTGGATCTTCTCCCTTTTAAAATCACCACTTTGTGGGGGATGAATTCCAAACAGTCTCAGTAGGGTAAACAAAGCCTATGCTCGAATAACTGGGATCCGTCTGCCACAAGAAAACACTAGAAAAACCTCACCTGACATGTTTTATCAACACACATCAGAAATGAATGCAGCTTCCGAAAGCCAAAATGTGGCTGCTCCACCGCTCACTATGTTTTAAACTACCACTTTGGTCACAATTAAAAATGGATTGTTTACCAAAATCTACAGCCCATGGTTTCTTGACTGACTCCCCTGACTACACTGACAGAAGTCGATAGTTGAAAGCAAAGGGAGGCATTTTCAAGCCTGTAATAATATACATTTATACCAATTTAGGATTTGTTTTTCCCCACATAAAATAAATCAGAGGAAAGGCCTTTCCATTAGTGCAAACTTCCAATAGCCTGATATTTCTTTAAGGGAAGGGAGTAAGATGGTCACATATGCAAGGCACAGAACTTTGAATCATGAGACCTGGGGTGGCCTGCCTCTGGCTCTGCCACAGACTTCCTATGTGATTTTGGGCAAATCACTTAATCTCGCAGTGCCTCACTCCATCTGTAAAATGGAGATCACAATACTTTCCTACCTGAGAACATACTCATTAATATTGTGAGGCGCTCAGATAGTCTGATGATGAGCGGCATAGAAATACCAATAAAGAACATAAAAGGCAAAAATGGGAGACACTCGTTCCTAATTTCTATTTTGATCATGCTTGGGCCTGTGTGTTAAATTTAACTACTTTAAAGAAAACAATTTTAGGGACCAACCTTCCTGTCAGGTACCAGAGTACGTGCCACTGTGCAGCTAGTATCGTGCTTAAAAACGTACAAGCTCTGGCCATCTCAAGGGAGAATTGGGCCCTTAGCACACACAAATCTACTAAACAAGGCTCTGTGACAGGCCTAAAATTTATGCTGCCCTCTGGGCTACTTGCATGCTGACTCCTCGCTAAGTCAGTCTACCCAAGGGAGTTTGGTCAGTAGGCAAAGCCATAAAAGAGAAAGAACACTGGAGTTCCAAGGCAAGGGATGGACAGTTCATATGCGTGCAGTGCAACTCCTTTATTGTCAGTGCCCTACTTATATACCCCAGTGGAGTCAAGCAGCTTGTGGACATTATTACAGCCCGAAAGCTCAATTAACACAGATACACAGCAATTTAACAGTTCTTGATCAGGGTTTTCCTGGGTTTTTTTAAACCAGACCAGAGTCTTTCTAACCTTGGTATGTTAGCAGGCAGTGTGGGAACTCGCAAATGCCACCTCCGATCACAGGAGAGTGTCAGAAGGGGAGGGTATCAAAAGTGATGCAAGGGATCACCGCCAATGCATGGATGGACAAACTGCCCCTTCCCCCAGTCATCAGAGGAAGAGTCCCTTCCCCTATCTATCTATCCAGCTATTTACACAGCCCTCACCACCATCCTATCTGAGTTCCTACCATGATAAATCACTTTTAGTTTGAGTGACAGAATGGGTGTTGAGCCCTCTCTTTGTCCAACAGCACTGAGCTGTCAGTCGGTAGCCTTCCCAGTCAGCATGTGGCCCCTTTCAAATTCTGCCCTGAAATAAGAGCATGAAGTCAAATCAAATTAAGTAAAAAATCTGAAATGAACTAAATTGTACTATAGGTAATTCCATGCTTGAAAAATAAGAATATAGTAGTAGGACTATATTACAGACCACTTAACCAGGATGGTGTTAGTGACTCTGAAATGCTCAGTGAGATTAGAGAGGCTATTAAAATAAAAAACTTAATAATAATAATAATAATGGGGGATTTCAACTATCCCCATACTGACTGGGTACATATCACCTCAGGAAGGGATGCTGAGATAAAGTTTCTTGACACCTTAAATGGCTGCTTTTGAAGCAGCTAGTCCTGGAACCCACAAGAGGAGAGGCAATTCTTGATTTACTCCTAAGTGGAGCACAGGATCAGGTCCAAGAGGTGAATATAGCTGGACCGCTTGGTAATAGTGATCATAATACAATTAAATTTAACATCCCTGTGGTGGGGAAAACTCCACAGCAGCCCAACACTGTAGCATTTAATTTCAGAAAGGGGAACTACACAAAAATGAGGAGGTTAGTGAAACAGAAATTAAAAGGTACAGTACCAAAAGTAAAATCCCTGCAAGCTGAGTGGAAACTTTTTAAAGACACCATAATAGAGGCTCAACTTAAATGTATACCCCAATTTAAAAAAAAAAAATTAGTAAGAGAACCAAAAAGGAGCCCCATGGTTAAACAACAAAGTAAAAGAAGCAGTGAGAGGCAAAAAGGCATCCTTTAAAAAGTGGAAGATAAATCCTAATGAGGAAAATAGAAAAGAGCATAAACTCTGGCAAATGAAGTGTAAAAATATAATTAGAAAGTCCAAAAAAGAATTTGAAGAACAGCTAGCCAGAGACTCCAAAAGAAATAGTAAATATATTAAATACATCAGAAGCAGAAAGTCTGCTAAACAACCAGTGGGGCCATTGGACGATCGAGATGCTAAAGGAACACTCAAAGACGATAAGGCATGCAGGGACAAGATTAGAAAGGCAAAGGCACAAAATGAGCTCAAACTAGCTACGGGAATAAAGGAAAACAATAAGACTTTTTATCAATACATTAGAAGAAAGAGGAAGACCAAGGACAGGGTAAGACCACTGCTCAGTGAGGAGGGAGAAACAGTAACAGGAAATTTGGAAATGGCAGAGATGCTAAATGACTTCTTTGTTTCAGTCTTCATCGAGAAGTCTGAAGGAATGCCTAACATAGTGACTGCTAATGGGAAGGGGGTAGGTTTAGCAGATAAAATAAAAAAAGAACAAGTTAAAAATCACTTAGAAAAGTTAGATGCCTGCAAGTCACCAGGGCCTGATGAAATGCACCCTAGAATACTCAAGGAGCTAATAGAGGAGGTATCTGAGCCTCTAGCTATTATCTTTGGAAAATCATGGGAGAAAGGAGAGATTCCAGAAGACTGGAAAAGGGCAAATATAGTGCCCATCTATAAAAAGGGAAATAAAAACAACCCAGGAAATTACAGACCAATTAGTTTAACTTGTGTGCCAGGGAAGATAATGGAGCAAGTAATTAAGGAAATCATCTGCAAACACTTGGAAGGTGGTAAGGTGATAGGGAACAGCCAGCATGGATTTGTAAAGAACAAATCATGTCAAACCAATCTGATAGCTTTCTTCGATAGGATAACGAGTCTTGTGGATAAGGGAGAAGCGGTGGATGTGGTATACCTAGACTTTAGTAAGGCATTTGATACGGTCTCGCATGATATTTTTATAGATAAACTAGGTAAATTCAACTTAGATGGGGCTACTATAAGATGGGTGCATAACTGGCGGGATAACTGTACTCAGAGAGTTGTTATTAATGGTTCCCAATCCTGCTGGAAAGGTATAACAAGTGGGGTTCCGCAGGGGTCTGTTTTGGGACCAGCTCTGTTCAATATCTTCATCAACGACTTAGATATTGGCATAGAAAGTACGCTTATTAAGTTTGCAGATGATACCAAACTGGAAGGGATTGCAACTGCTTTGGAGGAAATGGTCATAATTCAAAATGATTTGGAAAAATTGGAGAAATGGTCTGAGGTAAACAGGATGAAGTTTAACAAAGACAAATGCAAAGTGCTCCACTTAGGAAGGAACAATCAGTTTCACACATACAGAATGGGAAGAGACTGTCTAGGAAGGAGTACGGCAGAAAGGGATCTAGGGGTTATAGTGGACCACAAGCTAAATATAAGTCAACAGTGTGATGCTGTTGCAAAAAAAGCAAACATGATTCTGGGATGCATTAACAGGTGTGTTGTGAGCAAGACATGATAAAGTCATTCTTCCGCTCTACTCTGTGCTGGTTAGGCCTTAACTGGAGTATTGTGTCCAGCTCTGGGCACCGCATTTCAAGAAAGATGTGGAGAAATTGGAGAGGGTCCAGAGAAGAGCAACAAGAATGATAAAGGTCTTGAGAACATGACCTGTGAAGGAAGGCTGAAAGAATTGGGTTTGTTTAGTTTGGAAAAGAGAAGACTGAGAGCGGACATGATAGCAGTTTTCAGGTATCTAAAAGGGTGTCATAAGGAGGAGGGGGAAAACTTGTTCACCTTAGCCTCTAAGGATAGAACAAAAAGCAATGGGCTTAAACTGCAGCAAGGGAGGTTTAGGTTGGACATTAAGAAAAAGTCCCTAACTGTCAGGGTGGTTAAACACTAGAATAAATTGCCAAGGGAGGTTGTGGAATCTCCATCTCTGGAGATATTTAAGAGTAAGTTAGATAAATGTCTATCCGGGATAGTCTAGAGATAGTATTTGGTCCTGCCATGAGGGCAGGGGACTGGGCTCGATGACCTCTCGAGGTCCCTTCCAGTCCTAGAATCTATGAATCTATAAGGCAATTGCGGAAAAACTAAATTAATTCTTTGCATCAGTCTTCACTATTGAGGATGTGAGGGAGATTCCCAAACCTGAGTCATTCTTTTTGGGTGACAGATCTTAGGAACTGTCTCAAATGGAGGTGTCATTGAGGAGGTTTTGGAACAAATTGATAAACTAAACAGTAGTAAGTCTCCAGGACCTGATGGTATTCACCCAAGAGTTCTGAAGGAACTCAAATGTGAAATTGCAGGACTACTAACTGTAGTCTGAAACCTATCATTTAAATCAGTTTCTGTACCAAATGACTGGAGGATAGCTAATGTGACGCCAATTTTTAAAAATTGGCTCCAGAGGTGACCCTGGCAACTACAGGCCAGTAAGCCTAACTTCAGTACCGGGCAAATTGGTTGAAACTATCGTAAAGAACAAAATTGTCAGACACGTAGATGAACATAATTTGTTGGGAAATAGTCAACATGGTTTTTGTAAAGGGAAATCATGCCTCACCAATCTACTAGAATTCTTTGGGGGGGGTCAAAAAGCATGCGGACAAAGGAGATCCAGTGGATATAGTGTATTTAGATTTTCAGAAAGCCTTCGACAAGGTCCCTCACCAAAGACTCTTAAGCAAAATAAGCAGTCATGGGATAAGAGGGAAGGTTCTTTCATGGACTGGTAACTGGTTAAAAGATAGGAAACAAAGGGTAGGAATAAATGGTCAGTTTTCAGAATGGAGAGAGGTAAATAGTAGTGTTCCCCAGGGATCTGTACTGGACCCAGTCCTATTTAACATATTCATAAACGATCTGGAAAAAGAGGTAAACAGTGAGATGGCAAAATTTGCAGATGATACAAAACTACTAAATATATATGGAGATATTCCTATTTTATAGAACTGGAAGGGACCCTGAAAGGTCATTGAGTCCAGCCCCCTGCCTTCACTAGCAGGACCAAGTACTGATTTTGCCCCAGATCCCTAAGTAGCCCCCTCAAGGATTGAACTCACGCAGGCCAATGCTCAAACCCACTGAACTCTCCCTCCCAGACAGACTGCAAAGAGCTACAAAAGGATCTCACAAACTGGGTGACTAGGCAACAAAATGGCAGATGAAATTTAATGTTGATAAATGCAAAGTAATGCACATTGGAAAACAGAATCCTAACTATACATATACAATGATGGGGTCTAAATTAGCTGTTACCACTCAAGAAAGATCTTGGAGTCATTGTGGATAGTTCTCTGAAATCATCCACTCAATATGCAGCGGCAATTAAAAAAGCAAACAGAATGTTGGGAATCATCAAGAAAGGGATAGATAATAAGACAGAAAATATGATATTGCCTGTATATAAATCCATGGTATGCCCACACCTTGAATACTGTGTGCAGATGTGGTCGCCCCATCTCAAAAAAGATATATTGGAATCAGGGCCAGTGCAAGGAAGTTTCGCGCCCTAGGCAAAACTTCCACCTTGCGCCCCCCCCACTCCAGCCCTGCGGCACCTCCCCGCCCCCCCTCCGCCCTGAGGCACCCCCCTGCAGCAGCTCCCCCCCTGCCCTGAGGTGCCTCCCCCACAGCAGCTCCCCCCCCCCGGGGAGCCGTGCGGCAGCTCCTCACCCCAGCTCACCTCTGCTCTTCCTCCTCCCCGAGCACACTGCCCCCGCTCTAATTCTCCTCCCCTCCCAGGCTTGTGGTGCCAAACAGCTGATTGGCGCTGCAAGTCTGGGAGGTGGGAGAAGTGGAGCGGCGACCGCGTGCTCAGGGAGGTGGCGGAGGAATGCTGTAAAAAAAAAAAAAAAAAAAAAAATTGGGGGCACTGCTTTTTGGTGCCCCCAAATCTTGGCGCCCTAGGCAACCACCTAGTTTGCCTTAATGGTAGCACCGGCCCTGATTGGAATTGGAAAAGGTTCAGAAAAGGGCAACAAAAATGATTAGGGGTATAGAACAGCTTCCACATGAGGAGAGATTAATAAGACTGGGAATTTTTAGCTTGGAAAAGAGGTGACTAAGGGAAGATATGATAGAGGTCTATAAAATCATGAGTGGTATAGAGAAAGTAAATAAGAAAGTGTTATTTACTCCTTCTCATAATACTAGAAAAAGAGGCCAACAAATGAAATTAATAGCAGGTTTAAAACAAACACAAGAAAGTATTTTTTCACGCAACGCACTGTCAACCTCTGGAACTCCTTGCCAATACTGAACGGGGTTCAAAAGGAAGCTAGATAGAGTCATGGAAGATAGCCATTGATGGACCTATTAGCCAGGATGGGCAGGAATGGTGTCCCTAGCCTCTGTTTGCCCAAAGCTGGGATTGGGTGACAGGGCATGGATCACTTGATGATAAACTGTCTGTTCATTCCCTTTGGGGCACCTGCCATTGGCCACTGTCAGAGAACAGGATACTGGGCTCGATGGACCTTTGGTCTGACCCAGTATGGCCGTTCTTATGTAAGTCAGACAGGAAAAACCTACTGCCGTGTGTTAGGACAAGGGATTTGCTCAGTGAATCCTTTGATGTCACTCCCTCAAGCCTGATTGCAAACATATGGCAAAGGGGCAAGGCATAATGACTCCATCACCTAGGACAAAGTCAAATTTGGGCAGCCAGCCTTCATGGCTGCACAGCTGGGGAGAGCCTTAGAGTCAAACTTAAAAGAAAGGCTAACTTTGGAGAAGAACTAAATAGAAACTCTAGATAAACCATATCCTTGTGTAACACAGTTAAGAAATATACATGGATTTACTTCTCTAAAAGTGTTTTATTTTTAATCTTACAAGTACTACTTTAAGATTCAAGGCAAGCCTCTAATTATTGATTCTTAGTTACACTGGGAAATTACCTCATCTTAGTCTTAAAATTCTATTTATAAGCCTAATAATCTCATCATTGATTACTGTGATTGTATTCTAATTATAAATCCATTATCTCCCCAACAATGAAATAAGATCAATAATGCACATAAATGAAAAAGGAACTTAAATGCATACATTAATGCCATTTCAACTAGCATTATTTTATACATCATCTAGAATCATGCTACAACATTAATAATAATACGATAAATCTTTTTCAATTAACATAGTTGATCTGACACTATGTTCTGTACAGCGGCAATAAATTCCATTAAATATACGTATATGACATTCATGAGAAGTCTAGGCTTTCTAGCTACATACTGTAAATTCTCTATTTTTTTAAATTCAAGTGCTGCAACAGTCATTTTGTAATGGCTTTTTATGTCTGAGTTTCAATAACTAACCAAAAACAAAACAAAAAAAAAGGGAAGAAAGTGTCTACTACCACGGTGTTTCTGTCCAGGTTACATGGCCCTGATATGTATCATAGCATTCCACCACTCAGGGATGCCATGATTCTAGTGCTTAGGTTCTGGGGCAATGGTGCATTTCACAGGCCTTTCAAAGAGTAGGTTGGGGATTCAAGCCCCATATTAGACAAATGAAACAATTTTGTCCCATCTATAAAATTATTTCTCTCCCATCAAGTGCATCCACCAGTCCAGGCTCAAGACTACTTGGTTGAGTCCTCCCAGGTCTGAAAGATTTTTTTCCGGTGTAACACTGACAGACCCCAGTCATCGGCAGGTGGGATCAAACCTGGGATCTCTGGAGCTTAGTGTATGAGCCTCTACTACTGCATGATCTAAAAGCCATACGGCTCTTAGCTAAGTCTGTAGAACAGACTCACCAATCTTTCTCTAAATGGTCTCAGTGCCATTAGGCGGGACAGAACACCACACCCAGGTGTGTGGGTTACACTTGCTCCAAGCGCTCAGGTAAAAGCCGATGATTTCCAGATTACCCTGTCAATCCAGCTAGATTATTATATTGCACCCACCTCTGAAGAAGGGTGCCTATTGGAGACTGACCCTAGGATACAACTTCCAAATAGTCATAAGCATATAAATAGTAAGTAAGTATATAAATAGTTACAAGTGCACCAATTAGAGGGGGAGGACAAAGAAGAAGAGGGGTGAAGGGGCCTCTAAACTGGTGGATGAGGCAGACATAAGACCAATAAACAGCCAAGATAAAACTGTCCTATTTGTAAGGTTCACATATCCACCTATCAAAAACCTTATTACCACTGGGACATGAGTGATAGGAACAAAAATAGGTAAGTAAACCAAAATTGAGAACAAAAAGCGAATACTGGTAGCCTGCAATACACAGTATCCAAAAGTAGAATATTCAGACAATGAAATGTTGTAATGCTTGGTGAATGACCAAGGTATGGGCAAAGTAACAGCTTTGCAAATTTCAATAAGAAATTCTACTTCTGATAATACTGTTACTATAGTTCTACTGGAAATACCACTACAGTCTTAGTGGAAAGGGCTTCAATGCTTTGAGGCCTCACTCCGTTAGAGCCAATGTAAAACTCCTTCATATCCAAATTAAGTCAATGTGAAACCCTGACCTTCAGACCTTATGGGATGAAAAAAGTTTTGGGTTTTAGACAGATTCTGTTCTAAAAAAATGTGACATTTGATTACCTTTCTGAGATCCAGACTCTGAAGCTGGATTTTTTTCTCATGGGGAAGATTGTAAAAAAGGGAGTGGGATGTTCTGATCAAATGAAATGATTACTTGATCCAGGGATCATAAAGGAGCATACAAGTAGTTCAAGTGGCCTATGACAAAGCAGAAGAAATGGAAACTGGCTGGATGAATAGGAACAGGTAAGGTCCCTGTCAAATCAGTTCAACAAAGGAAGTATATGGTTAAAATCTCTTGGGTGAGAAGAGGAAGATTCTCCATCTTGCTGTACATTTTATGATACACTTCTTGAGTCGGACAAGGATCGATGGAGCTGAATTTCCATCTTTTTGGAGATTGGGGGGGGGGGGGGAGACAAAAAACAAACCCTTAACTATTTCCCATGAAAACAGAAATGGAAACTGAAGAAACTGCTCTAAGGGAAAGTGCATTTGGAAAGTTTGAAGGCAGGCACCTTTCTTTACTGGGTGACAGGGAGACACGACCTTCTGAGACATGACTGAGGTGAATTTTACGAAGTATCCTTTGCAAATAATCTCTAGCGTCCACTTATCTTAAATCTGCCCTTAATGGGAACAGGCTGACAGTTCTTTATTACTGCTTGTTGTCTTGATTGTCAACAAAGGCCAGTATGGACTTGTTTCTCAGTGAGAGGCTGTAATAATAATTGCTTAGCCTAGGGGAGTGAAAGGATCAAATGGGTGCTTTTTGGCGTGGGAACTTGCATATCCTGTCTGGGTAGAGAGGGATATAATGGCAGCATCCTACACACCATAGTGTTTGGAGAAAGTAAGTGGAGTCCCCTTCAAGTAGTGAACAGGGAGGCCCTGAGATGATCACACAAATTGATGGTGTGCTTTCCCCTAAAAGTGAAAATATCAGATCACAGCAGAAAAAATAACTTATTTTTAAAATCGTATTCTTTTCAAGCTAATCTCATGATTTTGGAGGGGTCTGGATCACAATTTTTGAACATGTGGTATTGAAAATAATGTTAACCCACTGCCATCCTTTGTCTTCTGCATTTGTTGAAGTAGCACACTGCTGGCATGACAACAATCCCAACATTCTGCTATGAGAGCATCAAGAAGGGAGATTTTTCCTACCTGTAGATCAGGTTTCTGTCTCGGAACACTCAACAATTTGGACCAATAAAGGTCAGTTAGAGAGCCATCAAAAAAGATTTTGAAAATTCATTTAAAAATCCTTTCAATATGACATTTATCAATGTATAACAGTAACTGCTGGAAAATAAATCTTGTCATTGCAATATTTTTCACAATTGATTATTTTTTAATAATTTCACTAAGGAAAATATAAGTCACCATAATTACAAAAACAGAATAAAAGAAAGCTAATGAAGGGCTAAATTCTGCCTTCATATGTATTCACTTAAATCCCATTCAATTAAATAGGAGACTCTTGCCTGAGAATTCAAGGACAGACTTTGAATTGTGATTAAAATAACCAGGCCAGATTCTCAGATGGGGTAAATCAGCATAGGGCCTTTGACTTCAATGGACCTATACTGATTTACACCAGCTGAGGATCTGGCCATGTCTGCCCTGATCTAGCAAGGTACTTAAACACATGCATAACTTTAGACATATGAATAATTCCATTTACTTCAACTGGACTATTCATGTTTTTACTGATAGGTGTGTGCTTAAGCACCTTGCTGAACAGGAGCCTATATTTGGTCATCTTATTTTGCATGTTATTTCTATTTTTCTAATATTCCAATTTTCCAGTTCTCCCACTGAATTTTTTAAAGCAAATGAGAACAGCGGTTCTCAACCGGGGGAGGGGGGGGGAAGGGGAGGGGTCCATGAGCCCTTTCAAAGGGGCCGCGGAACCCTGCGGCTCAAGCCCTGATCCCCAGTGCGCGCCCCCACCCCAGCGAGGCTGAAGCCGGGAGGCAGAGACCCAAGCCCTGGTGCTCTCTGTGGGGCAGAAGCCCTGAGCCCACGGGCAGAGTTGGGGACATGGAGGGCATCCCCCCACTTCCAAACTGCAGCACAAGAGCATGGAAGTCCCAAGGGAAACTCCACACCTCTCCCGAGTCCTCCCTCATCTCCTCTCCCCACCCCCTGGCCAGGCTGGAGGCAGGAAGCCGGAGCCAGGCAGTGCAGGGTAACTGCTGCTCTGGTTGATGCCATGGAGCAGGCAGCGTTCCCTTGTCTCCTGCTGGTGCCCCAGGTTGAAGCTGCTCCTCAGTTTCCAGACCCCTTGGCTCACGCAGAGGCAGCGGAAAAGAGCCCTCCCCACTCCCCCCCCCGGGGAGGCAGCTCCATGGCTGGCAGATCCCTCTGGGAACAGGAACTGCAGGGGAGTCCTCCCAACACACAGCCCCTAATACCCCTCTCACTACACCCTGAGCTATGCCCTCCCTGCACCCTGAGCTATCCTCTGCCCACACATAGCCCCTAGCCAGCCCCTCCCTGCACCCCGAGCTACCCCGTCTGCACCCAGCCCCAGCTACCCCTCTCCCTGCACCCTGAGCTACCCCATCTGCACACAGCCCCAGCTACCCCCTCCCTGCACCTCGAGCCACCCCGTCTGCACACAGCCCCAGCTACCGCCCTCCCTGCACCCCGAGCTACCCTGTCTGCATAGAGCCCCAGCTACCCCCTCCCTGCACCTCGAGCCACCCCGTCTGCACACAGTTTGCTGTAATGTTTTTACTGCACTTGGGATAGCTACATTAACCAGTTTAATATAGTATATAAATACATTTACCTGAAAATGTACAGAAAAACAACTTTTCATGAGTCAATATATTGGCACGTTTCTAAAAGGTTTATATATATTTACATTGATTTATTAGCATCCTGACCAAATTCCAGCAGAGGCAATCACATTTGGTATACCTAAACTTCCCCATGCAGTTCTTCATTCCTATTCTAAATTTTTGTGTAGTGATGCTATGCATTGCTGGACCTTTGTCATGTTTCAACCCAGAGGTGAGATTGTATTCAATGTGTTAGCTTTGAGATTAAAAGGGCTATTAAAAATAATAATCACACACTTCAACAGCCAGACACCAACCAATTATCTTAGAGTTATATCACCCCAAAAGTTGTTCACTAGCTGTCCAAACTACTAGTCATCTCTAGCTGGTCAGTAGTTTTTTTTTTAAACTATTGACTAGAGAGCAATTGGTTGAAGCAACTGATCACAAGACCTTATCTCAACTGAATTGTATCTGCATCTTTTGAACCTTATTCCCTACGTTTTTCCCCCTACATTTTATTCTGTCCTGGTTCCCAAACTGTTTTCCCCCCCAATAGCTGAGCCTGCAGCACATAACATTATAATTTATACAGCACCCAAAGTCTGCTAGATGCTTTAAAGATGCATCCCTGTCCCAAAAGTTTATAATCTGAGATCCAAACCCATATAAAAACTGCTGCAATGGACACCAAACACTGCAGCTCATGGGTGGGGCATTATTGTGCAATACTTTGAGTTTGAGAGGGGGATTTAGGAGGGAACACTTTGATTTGAAGATTACTGTAAAATATTCATAATTTTTCTTTTACTATATTGTCCTTGAAATTGGTCATACGGAAAACATGTTTGTACATAATGGATGTCATAATACTCTATGACCATACACTCTAGGGCTCTTTTATCTGTAACCTTGAGGGGTTACACCTCTGCCACAGACTTGCTGTGTGACTGTGAGCTAGTCACTTAGCATCTCCATTGCCCAGTCTTTAAAATGGGGATAAGACCTAATTCACATGCTGTACTGAGTTGAGTGTTAATTCATTAATACATGTAAAACACCTTGAGCTCTTTGGATAGAAAGCTACTACTTAGTATAGTAAACACATTATTTCAAGAAGGATCCTCTCTTATGCATCCTGTATATGAACTAGAGCTGGCCAAAAGTCAGAATTTTGCATTTCAAAATTTGGTTTTACTCCAAAACATCTAATGATCCTTTCTGGTCTTAAACTCTATGAATCCACATTTTTCAAAATTTCTCATAGTCCATAAAATCTTGCAGAAGTTTCATTTCAAAAACACCAATACATGGTGCTTTCAAACAAAGTGTTCTCCCCAGGACAGGCAGCTGCTGAGTGAACTTCACATTCTTCTCAGTCTCACTGCTGCTGTTGCATTCCATCTGGCTTGAGAATGTGGACTGTCCTGGAACCGCAGACCCTGGAAACCTGTCCCAGAAGCTCAGGGCTCCTTGCTCTGCAGTAATGCACCTGAAAGCTGTGACACCCCCACAGCAGGAAGGCTGAAAACTTGCAAGGCCAGGTATGGTGGGGGTGCCCAAGAGTCATGAACTGGAGAAGCCTGGAATCCCCAGCTGGGCAGTCTGCATGCCAGGACTACCCAGCAGCCTATCAGGCAAGCTTGAAGGGAACCAGGCAGATTTCCCCAGCAGTCTCTTCCCCTCCCCAATAACTGTTTCCTCATTTCATCACTCTCCTGTGACATATACAGAATTTGAAAGACAGCACACCATTATACACAATATTGTCTAGACTTCTACCTGGTATTTACATTGACATTCTATACAATACCTTTCATTCATACAGCACCTTTCCATGCAGAGCTTCCCAAGGTGTTTTAAAGACCCAAATGAGCTAGTTTCTGCTTTTTATTTTTTTATCACTGTAACTATATGGTAAATCCATCTGAGTTCCATGGCGATATTGCAGATTTACATCATGGTAACTGAGATCAAGATCGTCTGTGTGTCTGTGTAATCATTTCACTCACCACTGAAAGTCGGCCCCCTCTAGGATACAAACACAGTTGCCCTTCTGTAACTGCAACATGACACAGCAGTGTTTTTAGAAGGCAAAGTGTCCTGCTGAACTTGGAGCTCAATCAGCTGAAGCTACCAAACAAATTTAGGCAGTGATTATGTACAAGGATGTAAACTGATATACAGTAGTATGCCAAACTGAATCTGAAATCAGTCCAGAGCCAACAGCTCCAATCTTGCAAAATCTGCTGCAGGATATTTAAATGGCCACCAGTAGACTTCAATTTGTATAGATCTCATCTAAATGGTGGCACCTCCAACAGCACAATGATGGGGTATTAGGTCAGTATTTTTTTTTTAAGTAAAATTTCAAAGGAAAATAAAGAAGAAGAGTGTCACCTACATAGCAAACAACTTTTGGTCTGTTTTCTTGAGGGTCTTTTAATGACCAATACAGATCATACAAAATTGGTAATGGACTCTCTTTTCAAGGTAACAAGCTTCTCTATACGACTTTTTCCAAAGACAGATGTTCTATGTTATAAAGAGATGCATACAATACAGGAGTTGTTTAAAAACAGACATCACTGGAATTCAGAGTCAAAAATACAATGATCTTAATGGGCACAGAGCAATATTCTAACATTGTGAACAGCCTTTTTCTATAGTAGTAACTGTCCTGCAATAAATTAAACTTCAGAATTCCTATATCTCCACTGCCATATACGAATAACTTCCACTGCATTCAGCAGGGCTCCAGAAGTTCAGCATTATACTCAGAATCATGAATCAAATTCATCCTTGGTATAACTCCCCTGAAATTTATGGAGTTATGTCATGGATGAATTTGGCCATTGGTGTTTTTTAAACCCAGACACGTGGTGTGTGAAAGTTAAGATCACCATCTGTTATAGGCAAAGCTGAAATGTGTGCAAAGAGATTTGCAAAAAGGTTGTTCTATCACCTGAAATCAGAAGCAAATTAGCTGTTATGTACACTGGAAAAAAACTTCATTTTAAAGCTCAAGTATCAGAGGGATAGCCGTGTTAGTCTGAATCTGTAAAAAGCAACAGAGGGTCCTGTGGCACCTTTAAGGACCCTCTGTTGCATTTTAAAGCTCCTTTCAACTCTAATTTCTCGAGACATGGTTCACAGCAATTTGAGCTGATTCCCTAAAAAACTAATAATCTTTTTATCCGAGTTGCCAGTACTTACTAGACAAGCTTGGGGAAGAAAGCTGTTCACCCTGGAGATACTCCACATCCCCTCAAGGTATTGCTGAGCCTGGATAGTCACGGAGCTCAAAGCACCACTGAGGGCGCTGGGAGCCACAGTTACTTGAACACTGGAGTTTGGAAAACTGCTTGTGCCTTGAGGCCATCCAAGTCCCTTCTTTCTCTCTGTCCCAGAGAAAAGATTTGTTGATTTTCCGGGCTGTCTGCCCACCTGCCCAGCAACGAGCGGCAAATCCCTTTGGGATGACACAGTCACCATCCTTGGTAAGACACTGGTCACTCCTCCAGAGCTTTGAGGGAGGCCGGGTACTTCTTGATAGCTGGCTTGGTTAAGGGTGTGGATCATTTGAATGGCTTCCTGCTTCAGCTGATTCAGGTGGGTGGCGCAAATTTCACATCTGCTCTCTCCTTCATTCCTGTTTTTCTGTAAATAGTCAGGCACTTGAAGCTTATCAAAAATTAAAGCTGATAATCGTGGGTCCTAAAGACAAAAAAAAAAAAGTAGAAAAAAGAAAATCAGTCCAAGACAAACACAGAAAAAGGAAATACAGTCTACAACTCACTCTTCATCCTTAGTGGTACTTGTAGTGAAGGTATATTGCTAACTCTCAGGCTTCAGCTGAGTACCCTGCCAGACTCACAGCCCGTAACTGATTAATCAGTCATAAGCAGCTTCATTTGTATAATGCCCAGCATGAAAATTATTATCAGAGTTTAACAGTGGAACTTGTGGTGCACTTGATAACTACTCATCTACTTACCCTCCTAATTAACTCTTCTTTTGAAATGTGCCCATGTTTTTCATGCTCAGCAACAACGTTGTTTCTGGTGCAGACCCTACTAATATCATAATGTATTTCAAAGGCATGCAATCATCTTAAACCCATGAAAATTAGACCTCAGAGCACTAAACAGATTAAAGCGTGACCTGGTAAATGTTTTGTGGTCCTTGCCCTCAGTGTTGAATAATCAAGTAGCATCAGAATTAGTTTACCTGATACCGACCGCAGTTGGCTCCTCTGTTAGTTGGGAACTACATTTCTGAAAATTGTGATCTAGGCGATGGCAATATTGTCTTACGCTACAACTGCTTTGATGAAAAAAATACATTTGGAGCCTACCGCAACCTTCAGAGGTGGGCATGCCAAGAAGCTGATTTGAAAGCAACACCTATTTTATTTTCACTGAATAAGCTTTTCTCTTTCAAAATCATTTCATGCCTGTCCAGACACTTTAAAACCCATCGCTGTGCTTTCAGTTCAGAGATACAGTAATCTATCTCCTAAAACACGCAACTGCCTCTCCTCCCCAACAGACTATTCTAAGGATTAGGGAAGAGATTAAATCCAGCTCTGTTGTTAATCTGCTACCAATACCTAATGCTGTGCAATGAAACTGACCAACTTCAAGCACTCATGTTGAGCTCTCCAGGCAATTAAGGTTTTAATGAAAGATCACAGAGCAGCCCAAGGTTTATTTGTTTCATTAAAAAAAAGTGAAAAAATGTTTAATTTGCTTGTTAATGATGAGGGCAGACAAAGCTAGTAACATAGCCATATCGTGTGTGCTTACAGTATACCCAGATTAGTACACTTTAAAAAAAAAAGTGTTACTTTATGCTAAACTGTGATTGCTCTCAAGGAAATGAACAGCTTACTAGAAGTTCAACTTATTCTATTTTTAATTAGAATATACATCAGTAAAAACTGTTTTTAACAATCCTGGCAATGATCTTTTTGCTTTGTGTATTATTCTTTTCCAAGTGAGCTATTTCCCTGCAGTTTGAATTTAAAAAGTCCAAAAACACTATTTAACAACCCAGGCAGAATCTTGGACTTGATTTCATTATCATCTGCTGGAGTACTCTTGCAATGTTTTCTTAAACATATCTCACAAAATACAACACTGCTGTTGATAGAAGCTGTTAAGAGTGTATTCAGCATCACACCGTTCATTAGCGAATATCATTAACTATTGTACTTCTTTTCATTATGCTCCTAAATTATTGTCCCTTAAATGAATATCTAAACACTGATACTTCTAAGCCTTGGAAATGATAAAGTATTAGTGCCTAGGGCACTACACCATTAGAATGAAAAAGAAGTTTTGTTGCTTCTGCTTGAACAATTATTTCCCCAGTACATTGTATTAGTAAATGGACTTATGGATTCAAATAAAGGTGCAGATTTTACTTTGGCTCTGCTCCTTTTATGAAGCTTGACCCTAGTAAAACTATCTTTTGAAGTTACAGGAGTTGCTCACAGTCATGACAGAGGAAGCCCTTCCCCTCTCCAATCTACTGAGAGATTAGAACACATAGATAAAGAACCCCGGATCAGGCAGGAAGGAGCAAGTAATATTTTAGGATCTTCTAATCCACCCCTAAGCAGAAATGAACCCTGACAAATAGAAAATGAAAAATATAGTTTCTCTAGGGGCAATCCTGCACACACTACTGAGTGCTGTAAATACTGAACATACTCTCACTGTCTACTAAGGGTAGGTCTACACTTACCCGGTAGTTCAGCGGCAAGCAAATCGAACTTCTGGGTTCGACTTATTGCGTCTTGTCTGGACGAGATAAGTCGAACCCAGAAGTGCTCGCCGTCGACTGCGGTACTCCAGCTCGGCGAGAGGAGTAGGCGAAGTCGACGGGGGAGCCTGCCTGCCGCGTCTGGACCAAGGTAAGTTTGAACTAAGGTACTTTGAACTTCAGCTACGTTATTCACGTAGCTGAAGTTGCGTACCTTAGTTCAAATTGGGGCGTTAGTGTAGACCTGCCCTAAGAAAACTAAATGGTACTAAGCTCAGTAGTAAAGTGTTTCCAGGATAGAACTCTCTGAGCCAAACCTAGGATGACCAGATGTCCTGATTTTATAGGGACAGTCCTGATAGTTGGGGCTTTTTCTTACATAGAATCCTATTACCGCGTCCCGTCCCCCCCCCCCCCCCCCCATCCTGATTTTTCACACTTGCTATCTGGTCACCCTAGCCAAACCCCACAAACAATGACACACCTGATTAGCTTTACTCATGTGAGTAGACCCACAAGAAACACATACTTTCCAGGTATAGTGCTATTTAGTTCTCTTAAGAGCCAATGCTACATCAGTGGGACTAATCATGTGAATAAAGTTAAGTCCAAGCATAAGTGTTTCCAAGATCTGGGATTATGTGACTAATAGCATTTTAGCATTGCCCTATCAAATATTTAAAATAAGCAAATTACTACATGAAAGTGTTTTCGGATAAAAAAATGTGCATCTGATGTAAAGAAATCAGTAAGCCTAATTCTGCTCCTCCTTACACCTCGTTTCCAGCAGGGTAACTATTGACCTCAATAGACTTACTCCGGATTTAAACCAGTGTAAGAGAGAACAGAATGAAGCCCATCATGCATGGATATGTGAAGTGATTGATACAAGTTCAATCAAATGTGCAAAGTTACAAAATCAAGATGATACATAAATGTTTTTAAAAAACAACTTCTTTAGGAAATTACACTGCACCGCTCATATAAGTGTATTGTATTGTAGATTTAACTATCCTAATTCACTATAAAAACGGTCTCCCCTTTCCAGTGGTTGGATTTTATGGAGCAGTTGCAGGAGGCCGTTTAAACTACTCAAGCCGTTTCTCTAATCACTTCTTGCAGCTCAGCCCATCCTCCTCCAGCTTCTCACTGAGGGACCAGCTGTGCAGATGGTTTACTTTTATTTTTCCACTCGGTGTGACAAAAACACCTGGCTAACGGATGGGTGTGAAGGGTAAAGGAAACACAAGTTACTGTTAAAAACATTAAACGTAACTTAAAAGTTAAACCAGCCCAATGAAAGGGATTTCACTACCCTGTGACAATCCCGACTCCTACTGAATCTCCACTTCAATAGCCTCAGCTCTAATAAACCTTATGGGGAAGTTACACTCACATGTTTTACAGAGGGAAGACATTAAAGTGACCAAATGTGCTCTGTGCACTGCAAGCAAGAGGGGGGAGAATTCCAGCCACAATTACTGCCTCACAGACAGAAGGAAAAGAGCCAGACAAGGAAGGTTATGTGGTATGGTAAGGACCTCAACATTTCAGACTAAGCAGTGCTCCAACAACATTTTAATCTGTTACACTACAAAGGATAGAGCAGTTGTCTTTTACACTGTAGACAGATATGTTGATCTTTCACTCAAAGCACATTAACAAATCATACAGTACTTGTCACACCTACCATGCTACCTCTCTATATCTACTTTGTGTACATCATTAGTAATTATCTGCAGAATGCTTGAACGAGTTGAATGGTATGGTGCAGTGTACACTGATAGCTTCCCCTGTTTCTAAAACCTAATTTCACTTTTAAGTAGGGTGTGAAAAATTGGGACGGGGTGGGGGGTAATAGGAGAAAAATAAGAAAAACACCCAAAAATTGGGACTGTCCCTATAAAATCAGGACATCTGGTCACCCTACTTTTAAGCTTGTTTGCTACTGTATGTGAATTCTGGAAGTGCATAATCAACCTGTAGTAAAGGCACAATCCAGCAAACTTTTACTCATGAGAGTAACACAGATGGCCCTATTAGAGCCAATTGCACTGAGGGAGAGCCCAATCCAATGCTCCATGAAGTCCCAGGAAGTAAGCACTATTCACCTTAATAAGATCCATGGCCCGGTCCTGCCAACCTTTAAGTGAGTTGTCCTTGCTCACATGAGTAATCTTACTCACTTCAGTGGGTCTACTCACTTGAGTGAGGATTACTCACACAAGCAACAGCTGCAGGACTGAAAAGTAAGGAAGGTAGATTTTAAAGACCCTCAAAAAGAAGAACAGGAGGACTTGTGGCACCTTAGGTGCCACAAGTCCTCCTGTTCTTCTTTTTGCGGATACAGACTAACACGGCTGCTACTCTGAAACCTTTAAAGACCCTGATTCTGTTCCTAGTAAAATCTATGGGTAAATCTCTCATCTACTTCAACATGAGCAGGCCTGGACCCAAAGTTTGCCTTAAGGTTTTATATTACTGTCATCAAAGAAACAATCTCAAAACAAGCACAAGTAATGAAAAGGTAGTTTAAAAAAAAAGAGTGAAAGAGAGAAAGGAGAAATCAGTAATTTTAATTCACACTTCTCTATCTGATTTCTGTCTCAGCTATTGCATTTCTACCTAATCAAATTTGACAAGGACCAATGAATTTGCAGACTATAAGGCTGCAATATATCCTATTTGCCACAAAAAAAGAAAGCATGGGTTTTCTTTAGTTAATAGTTTTTAAATAAAGGTTTCAAAGCATTCCTCACAACTGTAAAATGCAAGGGGCTGAATCAATTCCCACTGAAGCGGATAGGAATATTCCAATCCACTGTAATGGTAACTGGATCAGGCCCTAAGGCCAGAATTTTCAGAAGAACCAAAACTTCCCTCTAGGCATCAAAACAAGTGGCCAATTGTAAAAAAAGGTCAGTACCCAACATGCCTTGATAGGAGCGGAGCTCTTTTGAAAATCTGACCCCACTTGTGGGTGCTGAGCCCTTGAAAATCTGGCTCTGAATTCTTTTGAAATTTTGGCCCCATATGTGCATTCACTTACTTAAAGTCTGCAGATGGGTACTTTTGTCTAGGCAACCACAAGCAGTACTGGCTATTCTTCCACTGCAAAACAGAAAAAGTTTAATCTTTAAACCTTACCTTCAGCTATTTACTTCATATGTCCACGCTAACCAACAGGAGAGAAAGAAGAAAAGCATCTGGATTCTCACTTAAGAAGCTGCAATCATTGAAGTAATACCCACCCATCTTGTAACCTTATCCTTTCAGTGAGAATTTATACCTGTAGTGTGAACAAATGATGAAAGAAACTGCCAGCAACCATCCTTACTAATTACCTACAGGTCTCTCCTTGTTCATATAATTCAAGTGAATCTTGAACAATATGCTGCATTAAACTAAATTCTTAGTTTTAAAAGCAAAATATTCAAAGAAAACTAAATGTCATCTTAAAAATAGACCTAGCTGCACACCATTTTTCAAAGATGTTTTCTGAGAAAGGAATGTACTTTCTCAGTGCAAAAGGATCAATGTTAATGACTTTTTAACTTAATTGCCTTTCCAGCTTTCTGCTGTGTTGCTTACAAATTAGTTTTTACCTTACATGACATTGTGCAATATCCACTAATATCTTCTATATTGATAAACACTTTGAAGGTTGATGCTTGCGTTCAATTATCTATTCACTGATAGAAAAAAAGAACACAGTGCTCAGCAAAACCAGAGGCCATTCAGTGTAATCAGAGAAAGAGCAGGATGGATGGTTCATTTTCAAAAACCTCAACCACATGTATCATGTAAGTGACATCATAGGGCAGGCACTAATTATCCTATGGAAGGGAGAATATGAGTTATGTTTCTTCAAGTAACCCATGCTGTAAACTCACAATCCTCCTGCCATATATCCTCCTAGTATATATGCAGTAAAGAAAAAAACTTGCAAAATCCTCACAAGAAAAGTATTGACTAGATGTCACCGTTTATTTTAAACGCTAAATGTAAGCTGAAAATTGTAAATGTACTTGAAAATATCTCTCTGAATAGGGAGGCTTGCACACCACGTCTTCAGAGCTACTAAAACGTGCCTACACTTAAAAACAATTACATTCCTTTTTAAGGCCAAATCTTGCCCACTCTCCTCACGTAAGTATCCCACTACCTTTAATGGGACTATTCATTTAAGGCAGGAGAATTTGGTCCTCCCTGTGCAGCTGTCAGTGGTATGTCTGCAAATGTTATTTAAACATTCATTTAATATTCAGTTTGGGGGCCAAATCCTCATCTGGTGTACCTCAGCATAGCTTCAGCCAGCTGAAGATCTGGCCCTCGATCTTGTGTTTTAACTGTAGCTAATCCAGAGAATTTTGAAAATTGATTTGAGCACATTTGAATACCTGATTTATAAATAGGTTGCATGACTTTACGATAACATTCATTTGTATAACCAAAGTGAAGTGCTATGTTAAATCTTCTTGAAAAGAGATGTCACCTTACACTAAAAACTATTGCAATGTGTTTAGTTATTCTAAAGCCTCAACTGAGCTCTTTTAAATTCCATTTCCTGCCCACTTTAATGTACTTTTAGTGGCCCACAGTAAAGTTAAAGCCATAGGTGTGTGTCATAAAGATGAATTGTGCTATTGGAATGCATAATACAGTGGAAACAGGAAATGAGAGCAATCTGGTTTATTTACATCTCAGACGCCCATCAGCACCTCAAACTACTCCCCATTGGTTACAAGGTCCTTTCCTGTTATCTTGTTGCATAGGCCCCTGCAACGATTTGACTTGTAACCTCTCACAATGAAAGGGTAGAGGCTGATTGCTCAGAGATCTGTGTTTGTGAATAGGCAGGCTATTGAAGCAAAAAGCCCTGCAGTGTGTTTAGTTGAAAGAAAACAAAATAAAGGTAATGGTTGTGATTTAAAGTAATTAAAGGACACAAACAAAATGTAGAATCCCAAAGAGATCCACTATCACAATTAAATTTAAAGTTAATACAGGAACCAGACTACTTTGGAAAAACACTAATTACTATCTTACAAAATATTACTTTTAATCTCCTTTCTTTACGATCTAATTAAACAGATATTTTACTTGCATTTGAGTCAATTTTAGTATTCTGTGTATTCTATAAACTACACATCCAAACGAGTATGCAATTTTATGCTTATTTTAATAGAGTATAACTTCATTTTAAAATGATTACTTTTAATTTGTACGTTTATTGTTAGTTTTAAGTAATCCTTTAATTTTTTCTCTCTCTCTATTCTGTGACTTACTGTACCTTCACAATGCAAACTCAGCACTGATTTTGTTCAGATGAAAATGTGCTCTTACAACATCCATTTGCTACTTTGTCTCTATCATAGTATCATCTTTTATAATATAGACTTTTGGAAAATAGTTATAAAGCCATCACTACACTTATAGCTAACCCACTGGGTCTCAAAAGCTCTCCTTTGAATGTTAATTTTTAAAAAAATGTTTAGACAAAAACCTTTGAGAGAAATTGGATATTTTAAATAAAACTTGATCAGTTTTCTATTTTTAATTATTTTCCTCTTTGAGGCTGGGGAGTGAATTCTCACTGGTGTATTAGTGCTTTAACTTTGATCATCTATTGAATTGTATGGAAGAGCACAACATTTTTTCTTAAAGCAAATTTAGTATTTGTGAAAGGTGCTAGATTGACATCTCTAAAGACTGTCCTCTATGAACCACAGATGTCAAGAGTCTGATGCCCTTACACGTAGTGCCTTAATCCATGAGTAGTCTCAATGATTTCAATGGGACTGTTTGAGTAGTAAGGTACTACTGAATGCTAGTAAGAATCTGTACAGTGTACACAATTCACACCGCTCTGTCAAAATGTGGTTCAGAACTCTATTTTAGAGGAACCACCTTGTCAGGGAGAAAAGGGTATTTTAGTCTCCAATACCCATTCAGTCCTTGGACTCTGCTGAAAGCGATGATTGTGGTGGTCAGTTTTGAGAAGTGGACGATCATCTCTGACAAGAAACAGGATTGAGACCAACATCCCATTTCATACAGGCACTGGAGAGGTAGGAGATGAACAACTCTTTGGGCCAGATCTTCGGCTGGTATAAACGGGTGCAGTTCTGTATATTTCAACAGAGCTATGTTCATTTATATCGGCTGGACATCTGGACTTTTCTATTTGTACAGCTCAAAGCTTCTGGATTCCTACCTCAGTGAAAATGTCAACTTGGAAAACCTGGACATGACTCTCTGGAAAAAATGCTTGGAGTACACAGGACAGCTGTATACAAATTCTTGTGTTGTTCCAGTCAAGCCATCTCAATCCAACTAAAAGGATGTTTAACAGCAAAAGTTAGGAAGTTGACATTTTTCCTAAATTTTTCATAAAACAACGCCTCATATATTTAATTTCACCTTAAAAGGCCAGCACATGGCGTAACATCAGACCCATTTAATGTATCTTTCACTTGCTCATTTTATCAATTACTTTTTTAGTGAATGAACACTTGAGGAATATAAGGTAATGGCTCAGCTTTCAGAAGAACGAGGGCTGCCTATTGTGTATTCCGACTAGAAGCTACAAATTGCCATATGCAGATGTGTAGTTAGCACAGCAGGCGGTCTAGCTCCAGAGACAATGTATCTCACATGATAATTAAAGTGTCAGTGCTTCAGCAAAGACTGACTTGCTGGCTTGACTTGACTTTAAATTTACAGTGATGGGGATCACATCCTCTCTGTGGGGTGAGACTTTTCCCCCTCCCTCCCACTTGGACTTTGTTCAGAAAACTAAGCAGGAGGGGGGCAAAAGAGGAGATGGAATCCTAACTCCCCAAACCTACAGGCAAGCCATGTGTGGCTTCAAGACAGTCGTTCCCAGTCCCTCGGCTGGCACAGGGTAACAAACTGGAGACACTATCTCTCCACTCCTCCTTTGAGCCACTGCATAAGCATAGATCCCATGGCCTTTCCATCTGCCCACCCCCTGAAGACAGTTCTGCACTTTTCAGAGGTGGTTCAGACACCCCTTTTGCAGCCACTCCACCTACCCCTTCCCATCACAGCCCCACAGCGGGTCTTAAGTGATGTGGAGGGGCATTACAGTCACACTGCCAGAGCCAAATCCTCCTCCAGATGCCCCTGGTGCCATTCAGGTAGCTGACTCCCCCTCCCGTGTGGCAAGGGGAAAATATGCAAATAGATCCTGCAGGATCATCCCCCAAAGAATCAAAGAACCTTTCTATGAAAATCCCTTGGCCATGAAATAATGATCTCAGTCACACAAATGGGAGTTGAAAAAGACTTTTTAAACAAACCCAATTTCTCCCCTCTCAGAGCAGGACTGTTCTTTACAGTTTCGTTAAGCAGGGTACTGACCACACATACTTTCTTTGCACAGCACCACACAGACTACAGTCTTGCAGACTGACTTGCAGTTTGTGCTCAGGTGTCATGAGTGAGAGGGCAGAGGCACCAACAGGATAGATTTTAAATGCCCTACTTCCCTTTGGAGGCTATTTCACAATCCACGCAATTCAAAGTCAGAAAGTTTTTGAGCATGCATTTTTCTTGCCTTAAGTTTCTGCCTTTACTCCTAATTGTACCCCTTTTTACAACCCTAAATAATTCCTCATCTCCTACATATTTACATAGTCCATTATCACAATCCCCCACACTCCTTAGCAGTTGCCTAGCCAAGACATACATATGTAGCTCTTTTACAAATAAATCCTTCCAGCCACATATTCAAATCTGTTGCTCTTCTCTTCATTCTCTCCAGTTTGTCTGGAATTTTCTGAAACTGAACACAATATTCCAAGTTACAAATAACCAGGGCCCAGAATTGATAAAAGTGCACCAACTTCAGTACCTTCAGCTAGAATAGTGATTGTAGGGGGCTCATTAAAAAGCCAAGATGCTCTGTGAGAGAAAGTAAACCAGCAGTATTTGATTATAAATGGAAAGACATCCAAAAGAGAACTGATGAAGCACCAGTTATGGTGACAACAGGGTGGCATGACACCCATCTGCAGGCTTATCTCTCGACTGTGGATTTTATGACATCTTCATGAAGAATTTATTAGGTAAACACGTTGCTCAATGGACCCAGAGACATTTCTTCCATGTTTTCAGGAGGAACAGATACCATGTAACAAAAGCGAGTTTTCCATCACACATATAGGATGGTAGACAGAGGTATCAAAAGATCTCTTATTTAGGATGAAAACAAGGGATAATGGGAACGGCGAACCGCGGCCACTGGGAGCTGCAAGCGGCCATACCTGCGGAAGCTCAGATAAACAAAGCGTTTCGTGGCCCGCCAGTGGCTTACCCTGAACAAGCCACGAACCAAGTTTGGGAACCCTGATATAGTGGAATGTTTTTATTGTCATTTGTTTTCTAGGCCCTTCTGGAAGAAAGAAACCTAACCCAACACATGTTAGGAAGAAATAGTAGGTATTAGTGAATGGAGGGTTTCTTTAAGAAGAGAAATTACAGCCTCAGAGTGAAATCCTGGTCCCACTGAAGACAGTGGCAAAACTACAAAGGAGACAAGCATCCCCAGCCTAACCCAAAATCAGCTATGAACATTTTTCTTTCATTGAGCTGTCTATTTATTTCGGGGGAGGTTCATGCAACCAATGTATGCAGAGTTTTTGGATGATGAGTTGAATTAATATGGAAAATTCCTTCTACTTTAAAACTGAAATAATGTGGCACTAGATTTTATTGTCTCAATTTTTCATTAAAAAACTCAATCAACTATGTTTTATTGCTATTATAAAAAGGAAATATACATTTAAAAAAGAAAATCTGTGTATATATGTCTTGCTAATATGGTTATGATAAAACTTGAAAGCCAGTAGGGGTGCATCTACACAGCAGCTAGGAGGTGTGCTTCCCAGCGCTAGTCGACTTACACATGCTAGCTCTGCTCAAGCTAGTGTGCTAAAAATAGCAGTGTGGCCACAGCAGCAAACGCAGCAGCTCAGGCTACCAGCTAGGGTTGCTACCCATCCAGGTTTTACCCAGAAAGTCCAGTTTTTGGCTTCTGTGTCCAGGTGCCATTTAGGGTTGCTAGGTTCCCAGTTTTCAACTGGAAAGTCCAGTCAAAAAGGGGACCCGGCAACTCTAAATGGCACCCAAACTAAAAGTCCGTTTCCCTCAGGATGGAGGGAGGTGCGAGGTCATTGAGCAGGGGCTGTCGCGAGTTAGTTACCTCCTACCTGCAGGCAGGCTCCTTGAGACTATCCAGCAAGCGACGGGAGGGGAGGGGAGAAGGAGAGAGGAGCGAATAATGGGGGTGGGGCCTGGGGCGGAAAAGGCGGAGCAGGAGCATACCTTGGGGGTCTGGTTATCAGTAATTAGAAAGGTGGCAACCCCACTACCCACCCAAGTACAATCCTGCCCAACTCCTGGGTATATATACACTCAGGCAGCCAGCTCAAGCCACCACCCATGCCATTGCATTCACACTGCTAATGTTAGCATGCTTGCTCAAGCAGAGCTAGTGAGTGTATGTCTACCCAAGATGGGAATTACGCCATTCAGCTGCTATGTAGACATACCCTAAGACAGCTCCAGGAACACCTATGGTGTAGCTGTTCCACGAATTCACAGAGATTAAGGCCAGAAGGAACCATTATGATCATCTAGTCTAGCCAAAGAACTTCATCCAGAAGACCCCAATGATCCTACTTAAAAAAAGGACACTTCACTATCTCTCAAAATTGCACTAGAAGTCACACCTGCATACCCTCAAAAAACAAAGTGCATTTAAAGGAGTCGTATTTTTACATACAGCGAATGTGAATACTGTACAATAAAAACACGTATGGGCAGATCCGCGGCTGGTGTAAATTATCATAGCTCCACTGGAGTCCATGGTCCCATGCCAATTAACATGAGCTGTGGCTCTGGCCCCAAAACTTTACTACCAAAGACACAAACATTGTCATCTTGAGAAATCTGAATGACTTCCTGAATTCCCAACTCCCAACATAGCCCCCTCCCCCCCCCCCAGGACACTGACTGTATAATAGTAATATTTGATTTATCCTTGTCGTTCTGTTCTCAGAGAAACTCATTATGCAGGAGTATGCTCAAAAATGTGCATTTTATTGCACAAGGCTGAGGCCATGATTCACGGGGAAAACTTGCATGGAAGCTATGGACTAGAACGTTGGAGCTCCAGCTCTGATCAGCAAAGAAGCACGGGTATAAATTAACCCGGGTATTTCATAAAAGCTCCTGCATGTAAAGGTTAGGAAAGATTGGTGAAAGCCCATATTCTGAAGAGCCATTCATCACAGACAAAGGCAAGTCAAATAAATAAAAAAAGGGAATGACAAAGCCGCACAGCCAGCCCATTCAGCCACCTAACTACATGACAGCCCAAAGGCATCTCCAGAGCCATCAGAACAACTGTCTGTGGAACCTGCCAATGAGCCAGATGCTGCTGCTGGAATAATGCTTGTGTTAACATAAATTCAGAGATGCGAGATGCTTAACAGAGAGAGAGAGCTATCAATCTTCACTATTATCATGTGGCTGCCAAACTTTACTACTATGCCACGGAGACATGAAAACAAACTTTGTCAGAAATATTTTGATTCTCTTTGACAGCCAACTTTTTTTTTTCTCCCTTCTATTTAAAAACAAGCGGTGATCTGGGTGTAACTATAAATGACCTGATGCTTTTCCTGTGTTAACAACAGAACCAGGAAAGAATATCATTCGCTAAAGAGTTCATTGCCAAAAAGCCAATGAACTTATCATACAGTTTAGGAAATTCCTATCTTGCACACCAATTAGTGACCCAACAATGATTGATTTTATGATCCCATATTGACTTACAAAGAGAACTTCCTTTGGGGCTCAACTTTCCATTACCCAACATGTGGAAAACTGTACATGATGGATGCACTATGCAGACCAAAGGAAAATAAGTAATTTTTTAACCTTGATTCCACCACGTGGCTCATGTTTTTGTCTTCCCACAGGAGATGCACTTTGAACAGTTACTTCCTTTCCTTGTCTTCACCTCCTATCCCTGCCACACACAAAGTGGGCTCTTGATCAAAACAAAAACAACAGGAACTAGCAGCTACTAGTTACAACTGGATCAAAACATTTTTATGCACTAACACCTCAGCCAATTCACTGTCCTTGAAAACCCTGCTTTACTCCTCTTCTGCCCTCCCACACCAGAAACCATTAATGAAAGTGACTCCTCTTCACCCTGAAGCATCGCATATTAAAAGTCACTGCTTTTTAATCACAACCCAATCAGTGGCAGGCACTCACATCGCAGAGCTGCAGAAAGCAGCTGAGGGTGAGAAAATTTACTGATAGAAAAGATAGGCTGGATGTTTATCCATTATTTATTTTATTTTATTTAACTAACAGAGACCCCACTATACAAAATCCAGGTCTGTGCTGTATGCTAACTGCTGTTGTAATGGCTTCACTGAAAGCACCAAAACACCATTACTGGGTACTGGGCTTATAAAGAGTTAAATACAATTGAGCACATACAGACAGATTTTCTGAAATCTGAAAACGGGGTTTTCCACTGGCCTACAAAAACCTTAAAAATTAATGCAGTTACTGTAAGTGCAGGGAACAAAGGCAAACAGGCACTTCTACAACACATGGTGTATTTGGTAGAAAAGCGAGGCACCATGCCCTTGACACAGTCATGAGACCCTGAGGTAGGGGCTCCCCACTCCTTGCCATGTCACTATTCTGGGCAGTGGCCACAGAGCTACTTGGAGACCTCCCAGCCATGCCACCTGCCTTTAGAGGCAGAATCCATTAATCTGTCTCTCCAATGCCGTGTGTGGCAGTAGGGTCTCCAGGGAGTGGCCACAGAAGCTTATTTTGTGCCAGGGCTTGCCAGGGCTGAGCCCAGCACCTCTAGGGTTGGCAGTTCGTAGCCCCGGCACCTCTGGGCTTGGCAGTTCAGAGCCCCGGCACCTCTGGGCTTGCTGCATCAGTTATGAATGTAAAAAAATGGCTTGAGTCCTGGCACCTAATTCCTTGAGCCCTGGTACCTCTTCGATTACAAATTAAGCATTGGAGACGGGGTCTCCAGGCAAAAAGTGAAAGCCTAAGAGACAACATGGAAGCTGCGAGCATCCTCACCCAGTGCAGTTTAGCTGCAGCTGGCTGACAGCTCCCAAATGGAGGTCTCATACTGTCAGCGGCTTCATTATCCCAAAGAGCTCCCCACCCCACCCACCAGTAATGTTTATGGGCTCTGTGACTGAGCCTCTCTCAAATCCCAGTCCTCTCTCCAGACACACATTCCCCTCAGTCTCTCCTTTCTCCCATGCAAAAGTGGCCTCCACGTCCCTGCAAGGGGAGAGACAAGGGCCAGGATCAGAGGCCCAATGGAGGGGCATGAGCTTCTGCTTCCTCCAGTTCTCCAGGGCTCCACCAGCACTTTGGCTCTGCTCCCCACCACACAGACCTGTCTAAGCTGGGGCTTATACTAACCTGGCAGTAGTAGTAAATATTTATAATACGGTACTGTCCATAGGCCCAACTGGGAGTGGAGCTTCATTGTGCTGGGAACTATACAAACCTAGAAAAGAGACAACCCTTACCCCAGAGCATTTACAATCCAAAAACATTTTGATTTCACCCCAATATACCACACAGAGCTACGGCAACTCTGAAGTCCACAGTGCTGTATGCATGATGACTCAAAAATACTTCACAGAGAGAAAGCTTATTCAGAGACTGAATGAAATAAGATTCAGTCTGAAAAACACTGAGTATAATTAAACAACCAGTACACAACTGACAGAAACACTTACTAACCAAAACCGTTAAACATGTAACTTCCATGGTGCAATTAAAACTTTGCAAAGCACTACAATGTACACCTGGTTATTGCTCTGACATCTGCTTCAGTTTTATATGTGTTTATAAGTTGGACCAAAGAGAAAGATAACTGATTTTATGGACTGATCATGACAAAAATGACAACATGTTACAGTTTACTGTTCACCAAAAGTGGTATAAAAACTCAAATAAAGCATGTGTACTGTTCGAAATACTTAAAGTTACCGCATTTTATAATGAACCATATATAACCAAATGGCTTTCATCCTCCATTGAAGAAGAATAATTTTATTTTAAACTAAGGATCATGTCATAAAATGAGAGTGAATTCAGAGTCTGAACAATCACAGTTGTGCTGAGCATATTTTTAGGCATATGGCAATTTTATAATGGTCATTGGGGATGAAGAGCTAAAATTCTATTGCAGACTCTGAATTTAAGACTTTTCACATAAAGCTGCACCTCTCAGGAAACGAAGGATTTGTTAACTGTGTGACTGCCATGACCTCAGAATATATCAGCCGTTAATACGGAAGTCTTGTTCAGTGTAAAAGAAACCAATTATTTTGCAGTAGAGCCTCTTTTCTTTTGTTTTAGTTAAAGAAAGCAGAATACCATCTTATATAGACTAAGCATACACCCCCAACACTCTGCAATATAATGTTCCCAAATAATTGCCCTGATTACTATTGTGAGTCTAGCATTTAAAAAGTTCCTTCCTGTTTAAAATGTAGAAAGCCAAGTATATTTTCCCACCACTTGCCATTGTGTAAGACTCCTTTCAATTTCCAGCAAACTAGCTGAAGATGAATTAGCCTCCAAACTGATATTTTTAATTAAGCATTTTTCTTTCATTACAAATTTCCTAAACACATCTCTAATCTTGATGACAAACTTCAGCGTGCAGTAGGTGCACCTACAGACATTGTGCTCTTGAAAATATTAAATATAATAATCCGGATTTCCATCATAATGTAATATGATATGAACAAGATATACAAAAGGTGCTACACACAAATAGGGCCTATCTGAGGGGTTTTTGAAGGGTGGTTGTTGATGGACAGCTTCCCTCTCCTCCATATGACTGGAAATAGTATAACTATTAACAGGTCGGAGGAGAAGAAGCTGACACCTTACACTAATGCATAACGATATCTTCCCTTTGCACTCATCCCCATGCAATCATGTGCTTGGCATACGGACACATGCTCATCCCTCATACGCCTGCTCTCCCTAGACATATCCCAGCATGAGCATTCCCCCACACTTCATACAACCTCTTTCCCCAGGCTGCCTCCCATCCATGTTACACCCAATTCCCCATGTTCACTCCATCCTGGACAACCTCACACCCACCACTCTTCCTGCCTCTTGTGGGACAACCTTCCCCAGGCAGAGCCCCTTCCCACAACACAATGATGGAAAGAAATGGGTGTCACCCCATCCTTGCAAGAGAAGATGAGAAGTGAGGCTTATCAGAGCCTGATCTTTCACACATACACACAGAAACACAGAAGGGAGACAACAGGGAGTGCAGTCTTCTACACCAGATCTTCTCTCAGAAGCCTCTCCCAGCCCAGCCCTCTCTTCAGTGACTGATTGATAATACTGGGCAGACACAGATGGAAAAATATCATTGGATCAAGATAGTACACAGGTCTAACAACTATTCTACTGATGCATCACTAGCCCATCATGCACATGGAATCTCCCTCATTCCTGGGCTGTCTACCTTGCACAAATGACACTTCTCCACCCTCCTCAGAACTGCTACTACTTCTCTCTGAAAAACATATTAGAGCATTCTTCGCTCCTCTAACTGACAGAGCCTGATGGCAACCTAACGTTGCAAAAAGAAAACCAACGGCAACTCTTGCCACACGCTCTCTTCCCAGTCAAAATTGCTACAAACCAAATTCTTAAGTGAGTGATGTTTTCAGCACTGGGCAAACAGATCCAAAGTTTGCATGTAGCAAGAGCAATTTAATAATTTCTTTTATATTCTTTTTTAATTTACTGATTTAAGTGATCTATTTTGATGGATCGTCTCTTTACAAATCTTGCACCAAGGAAAGAAAATCACAGAGACTTCACTCCATCAGTCTCCCTCTCCCTCCTAAAGAAAAGGTATAATCCTTAGGGAGATTTTGAAGTGCCATGTAGGGATGCAAATAAAATAAAACAAGATAAATAATCAGCATTATATAGAGGGTTATATCTTCGAATACTTTTAACACATGATCCTCACAACATCTCTACAGTAGTTTATCATTCCCATTTTACCACCAAGGACACTGAGGCACAGAGAGATAAATGCCCCAGTGTTTAAGAGCACACATCCAAGTTGAGCACATAAAAAGCCAATGAGCACATGTGTGTTGGGGCTACATGTGAGCTAAGATATGCGCACATGCAATTCACTGACAGTGTGCACATGCAAAAGTAAGTGGATGCTTTTAAAAAGGTGAGCCTATTTTACTTGCCCAAGGTCCCCCAGTTAATCTGTGGCAGAGCAGGTACTAATACACTGGAGTTGTAACTCTCACGCCCCACTCATTTCTCTTGACAATGCTGCCGATTGAGCTAGTCAAAACAATTCAAATTTCAAAAATGTTTGACAAAAAACAGGGACAAATTTGTTGCAAAAATTGTTGTGAAAAATTCATCCTATTTTTCCACCTGCCAGTTTCCCATCTATTGGCCAAGACCTAAAGCCATTATTCAGTCAAAAATCTCTGACTCCAGTAAGAGCTGAGTAAGAACTTCTGGTTTGACCCTTTCTGTCCTTTAAAAATCATTGGGTTCTTCCTCTCTTTAAAAGTTATTACGAAATTCCATTCTTTCAGCAAGTGAAAGTGAGCAGGAGACAGTTCTATTTTCCCTTTCCCAGAGAATCTTGGGAGGGACTAAATGAGATTCTGTCTGAGGATGGGCCTGAATCTAGAGTGCCCCACAACACTTTCTAATGTGCTATCCCTTTCACGGGAGCTGGCTGACTCCTGCTAACGTTACAGGAGGCTAGACAATCCAAATAGCAATCGTAAACAGCAATGAGCTGCCCACTGAAGTCACTGTGAGTCTTTCCATTGACTTCAATGGGTTTTAGGTCAGGCCCCTACTCCTTTTCAGTTGACATTAACATTTGCTGCCAACTTCCTAAATCCCACACCCACAGAGACAGGTAACTTGCAATAAATTGTTTCAGCTCCTTTAGCTTGTATTTTATTCCACATGCACTAAGACCTGATTATCTACATGTGGCAGAGGCAACATTACGCTTCATAAGCTATTTTTCTGTTTCTGTAAAGATCATGCAAGTTTTTATTTGTAACTATGTTTACACATTACCTCACTAAGTAAACCTAAGTGGCATTATTGTTATCCTTTCTAAGGCTCCCGTAGAATAGGAACATATACGACAGGATTTCCTCTAGCTCTGCATATCTAGTTACTCTACAGTCATTAATGACAAAGCACTGGTCTGAACAAAGACTTACCATCAAATGAGTGCTCAAAAACAACCCATAACAAAAATATGTCTGTCTGGAATTCCATATCTCTATTCCCTGTCTTTAAACAAAAGTGCTGAGGAGACATAAATTTGCTTTCAAGAGTATTTTTACAGGAGCAAGTAAAACCGAAGAGCTATACATTTTCTTGTAGAATGTGTTTTCAGACTGTGACAGATTCACATTTAAATGAACCGAGTCTTTTACACAGCATTTTATGCTCTGATTCTCCTCTCATTTACACTGGTGTAAATCAGGAGTAACTCCACTGCAGTCAAATGGAATTTTATAGATTTAAAAAGTGACAGAAGAATCAAGCCCTATATGAGGAGCTCTTGACAGACCCAACCAATGTTATATGGTCTGCCAACAGAGGGTGATAGCTGCAACATTTTGGTATGGATAGTATTCACTTATTCCTGTGATTTTAAACCCACCTAACTTGTCTGTGATTGAGCACATTTGAAGTTTATCCAACCAAGTTTTTAAAAGGTAGGAAAAATATAAATAATACTGTCCCAAGATCTGTAAGTAGGGTGGATTTCGAGAACCTGGATTCCTCCAGTTCTCCATCGCCCATTAAATTTCAGACATGGGCATTGACTCTTCCCCCTCAAGGATCTACCTCATAGTGGAGATGGAGCATACGGTAACAAAGTCTCTCTTTTCCTGTCATACATCTGAGGACCATACTTTATACTCTGCCCAGCCCTGCAGTACTAACCAGATAGCCAGGAAAGTAGGATGCCCAGTTTCATTCTCCCTTTATATCTATGCCATTCTGTTGAATCACCCACTAGAGGACATTAAGCTTTAGGGGTATATTTTCAGTAGCATGAGCTACTCTTCATGAATAGCTCCCCTGAAAATTAACAGGAATTTAGGGCTAAATTATGACTTCCTGAGGCAAAAAACATCAAAGCACAAAACGGAGACAGAAAACTTCATGGGCTTGAGACTTCATTCTGTCAGGGAATGGCATTGCTAATGCATGGAATGAATATCCCATCTCAAGAGCAACAGGGTAGTCACAAAGGGCCTTTGCCTTCACGCTACTTCCTGAGGTGCCAATCCCCCATGGCAATATGTCTCCCTCAGAAGTCATGCTTCCTTCGGTCGCCTGCCTGTTCACCTGGCAAGTACTTTCTTCTCACCCTCAGGGGCTGAAAGTGCCAGGCAGGACACAAGATAATGCTGAACAGAAGCATAAAGTAGATGCAATGGCTTCTTCAAAGTTGGCAAGAGAAGAGAATGATGCTGCTTGAGGTCAGTCCTTTCCCTCCAAAATCACATAGGCAATTTCTGCATATCTTCTGCTGTTTCTGTACCCTATATGCATAAAAGCAAGGGGCTTGATCTGGCCCAAAGAGTGTAACTGACAGAGAATCACATTGAAAATGTATCCAATACTCCAGCTGAAACACTGATGATCACCTTAATGTTAACAACTTCTGCTTGCCTGAGGTCATTCTCTAGCCCTGGCTGCAAATACAGCAACTCCTGACCTATTAGGCAACTCTCATGACCTTCTAAAGACTTGCATCATGCTTTGAATATGTTGATGCTGATTCTGATTACACCCTGATTTCACTCCTGTGTAATTCCATTGCCTTCAGATGAGCTACTGCACTCCTGGCTTACACCAGTCCGAGATCAGACTCGGCCTCTTTTTCTTGTTCTAGCATAGGCGTAAAGGATCTTGTTAACCATGATGAAAGAAGCTGACTTTCCAGTTAGCAGGTCTGCATTTTTTCTTTCTGCACAGTCATAGTCATTTTTCAGCTCACTTTACTTGGATGTGGATCAGCTACTTCTGTACCATTACACTTAATGAGATAATCATCTATTCCACACCTCTCACTCTACTCAGAATCAAAGAAAGCAGGAGTGCAGCCTTTATAAGTAGAGGAGATGCTCTGGGCTAATTTCCCACACTGGCAAATAGGAGTATCACTGCAGTAGTGAAGAAGAAAGTAAGTCAGACGAAACTTGGACCAACAAAAGAATTAAAATGGAAATTACAGATATTTGGAAACCCCAACTCTGCAAACAACACTTTGATATTTTGATTTGTATTCATTTTTAAGAGCAAAATACTTATCTCAGCTCTACGTTAAAGATCTCTTCTACATATGCTGCATTTATTGCCAATGCAGAATCTCCACTGCTATCAAGCCTTTTTGTAGTAACATGTTGCTCACTGAAGACTTTTCAAGTCAGAAAAGTCATGTCTTCCACAGAGACATGTCACATGCTACAAAATGCTGCAAGCCAACCTAACTCTTGCAGTACAACTCAAGTCTATAATACCAATGGACTGTGTGTGTGTTTTGGGATAGTAGTGATTAAGACAGGAAAAGAGGGAGATGCTGAGAGGTATTCAGATACCAAAATGATAGGTGCTGCATAAGAATGTAGACAGTAGAATCTTTTTTCAGTGAATAGTTTATTTACCAAAAAAATACATTTTTCAGTCGAATGAACTATTCGCAAATTCATGTCAAATTCGGCAAATAGTTTTGATGAATAAAGAAATGGAAAAAAAATCAAAAAAGTCGAACTGTTTCAACTTTTTCAAAATGAAACATTTTGACTTTGTTTCAAAACATTCTTTCCCACAATTAAGCTAGATTTGTTTAAAAAAAATATGCCAGGGTAAAAAAAATCCCAAACCATAATTAAATGAAACAAAAACAGAAGAAAAATTGTTTGTGAAAAATAAACTTTCATCAAGAAAAAACAAACCAAAATCAGTTTTGGTTTCACCCTAAACAATTTTTTTCAGATATTTTCGTTCAGCCACTGAACCAAAAAAAATCACTTATTCACTCAGTCTAGTTGACAGACAAAGAGAATTTTTATAACATTCACGGTTACAGATGCTATGGTTAAGAGAGACACTCCACTTTCATTAGGAACCCATATTCATTCACTCCAGCTTCTTTTAAAATGTCCCACAGGGGCTGAAACTTCACATGCCTAGTGTCAGTCCAAAGGTTAACTTTTTTCAGAAGGTTTGTACTTTACATTTCTTGGTTGTACACCTGTTGGATCAGCTGTTTCACGGCTATACATTTAATAGACCCTCCATTTTTTATTCTTTGCATATAACTAATCATACTTACCACGCTCCTCATCCAGTGAAAAAATTAATATGAAAATCATTCCGGATTAGCCAGAATGAGGCATATAGATGACACAAATACACATAAGGAGAGACCAATATGGAATATAGACACAGATTCAGTTCTATTGGTCTGATTTCCCCATCAGTTACGGTAACATTTTGGAGCTCAACCCAGCCCAGTAAAAGGTTGTGTCACCACCTGCCCTATAGGTGCCTTAAATGCTCTGCTGCCGGGGCTCACAGCCTCCGCAAACAAGTCAGCAGTTCTCTGAAGGTCTGTGTGCTATGCCACCCAGGATCAGCACTCTGACCCCAGCAGCCTGCCTACCACACAACAGCCCCTAGTCTTCCCCAGCCTTGGTTACTACTTGAAGAGTGACCCCAACATGATCCCAGTCCCAAATTTCCCCAAAGCTGTCTGCCCTGAAGTGCCCAGCCCTCTTCAGGAACACTTAGAGAACGTCGTTCATAAGGTTCATTGCTCCTTTAAAGAGACAAAAGCACAGCTTATTACTTTAACTGGAGTTAACCATCACTTCAATTCAAACACAGCCCTGGGTTGGTTTGGGTTAAAAATAAAACACGTTTATTTAATCAAACAGAATTTAAAAGAGAAGTTTTAAGTGAGCTCAAGTACAAGGGATAAAGACAAAAATGGTTACAAGCAAATAAAAGTACAAATGCACTTTCTAATGGGTAAGACTTAACTTACCAAGCTACAGTCTTTGTTCAAGGTGGATTTCTTATCAATCATTCTTCTTTATAGCCATGGCTGACTTTCTCTCAGTCAGGACTTTCCACAGACGTACAAGGTGTTGGTTTCCCTTTCTTCCTAGGTGAAAGATGCCAAAATGGCTTTCTATCTCTGCTTATATCTCCCAAAATTCATTGACCCTGTTTCTACAGGCAGGGTAACCTCTGCTGTTCTTCTGTTCCTGTGGACTTTCCATCCCCCTGCTGATTTCTATGTCAATGCAGCTCCCATTGTTTTGATTCCCCATTGCTTAATTTACAAAGAAGACAAGTAGACAGCTGCTTTCCCTCCTGTCTGGGATAAAACCTTTTTCTCTCCCTTTATTTGGTCACAGACTTTAAAGCATAATATTAGTGAGTATCTATAAGGCCTCACATAGTGTTAATACATACATGTCACAATGATACTAATCACCTGTGTGTCACCAGTTCGCGTATGATACCTTACATGACCCATTTTAGATACAGATTAAGACAACAGTGAGTTGGGGTACACTGGGCTGGTCAGGCCCACGGAAACTCACTGCTACATACCAGGGAGTTCCTTGTCAGATGGCATGGGGTGCTCTTAGATCACACCGCCCTCCTTACAAAACTGCGGGAGGGTTAGTCACCGACTGACCTGGAGGCAGCAGGTCAGAACCCTCTTTCCTGGGCAGGGCATCTGCCACCATATTTTTTTCCCCTTTATATGGAAAAACCTGTTTTGCCTCCTTTGTCTGTTCAGTCTCCAAAACATAATATCAGAGAGTATCCATAATTTCACCTACAGTCCTGTTACAAACATTTCACAGTGACCTTAATGACCAGAGTGTTATCAGATATCAAATGATATATTACATGTCACTGTTTAAATACATATCTTGAAACCAGTATGTCAAGCCCCACAGGAACTGCTGACACAGAATAGCGACCTACCAATGGGCTTCCGTGTCACAGTTACACTGGTGTAAATCAATAGTAACTCTACTGAAATCAATGGGCTTGGGTTAGGGTTAGGGTTTTCTCCTCATTTTACTTTGGTTTTATACTCCAATTTCAGTGGAATCACTCCTGATTTACTTTGTCACAAGATGAGGCCCAGGCCCTATATCTGACAGTAGCTGGAAGTAAGAGCATACACCCTGCAAGATTCAGAACTATAGACCTGTGAAACTTAGAGGCTCTTATCCAGTCCCACTAGCAGCCCAGTAGGGGCATGTCAGAGAAGGGGTGGGTGCATTGGGTTCTGGCTATTCTCTGCAAGCAGAAGGCCATAGGGAGCTATTGTAACCAGTGCATAAGCTAAGAACAGCCTGGGGCTGCTCCGATTTACAAAGACCCCCTGAATAGCCTGAGAATATGGGAAACACAAACCCCTCCCTTACCCCCGATGGAAGAGCTGAGAATCACCGCCTATATTTCATAGCTATAGTACATCGAACTGCTTCAGTGTCATGGATATTGAGCAACCTTTAGCTCATAAAAGTATTTTCCACCTATTTTACTCTTGGTTAACGTTTTGAAACCTAAAACTAATGAATAAAAGGCAACTTCAGCAAAGGTCAATCAAGTGGCTGTCAGAATACACAAGGTTATAGGTTAAAGAATCTTGTAGATGTAAGAACATAAGCATGAAATTCTACAGAAAGGGCCCCAAGGGATCTCAATTCAAGTGAATAGGCATGAAGATGTAATTAAAAGCCATAAATCCATCGAACCAAAAATATGTAAACTTAATACATTAACTCAGATATGTTCTTTTCATCCTCCACATTTGACTTACTCTAGACTGTTTTTGAGCCTACGAATAAAAAATTAACACTATCAAAAGAAGTATTTCTTTATGTGGAACATGGGTTATCAATAATAAATGGGTTTTATTTTATTTTTAGAGGTAATTGCTGGAGGAGGCTCTCTCTACAGACTGTGAGACCTTGGGCATATTATCAATTACTCCAACTATGTCTCCTCTTTACAAAACCCACAAAAGGACAATATCTTACAGCATTTCAGTGCTACTCAGTCATACACACAAAATTCCCCTTTTGAAAGCTTGTTTGAGGAATGTGAAATACACTCTTCTTTCTTTGCAAAGAAACCTTTATTACAACAAAACAGAAAAACTGCTTGCTCGGATCATAATTATGCAAACTGCACCACCACTCTCAACATTTTAAACTGGAGGTTGTGGGCCAACTTTTAACTGCAAGTTATAGGCAAAATTCTAGTCCAGGGTCCATTTGCAGCATGGAGTTTTCCAGATCTTCACAGTCAATGGATGTGCCACTGCACCTGAGATTAATATGGATCCTGAGAGAAGTCTCCCCTTGGAGGTGGATGGGTGTATAGCACCTGTGGGCCAGACACCTCCACCTCTCAAGAAGTGAAGTTGACTCCCTGTCGCCAATAATCATATCTGGTAGATGGGGCACTGGAGGTCATGTCAGGAGAAGCAGTGCTTACCTGATGTCCCAGTGAAGGTGGATTGCTCCATGAGTGAATAATACATCTTGGACATTGAATGCATTTATTGGCCTGAACAGCAAACTCCTAAGTGATCATTCTAAACCTGGATTTTCAGCCAGAAGATGGATCTTTCGATCTGAAAATTCCCAGTCCATGGTGATTGGGATGGGAGGATAGCACTGAGTCCTCCAGTGAACCCCCAGCCCTTGAGCAAGGAGACTGCCGGGATCCTAATCCAGACACACTTCCTTACCTTCTCCCCCAGCACAAAATCCACATGGGTTAATACAGGCCTAGTAGTAACCTCTATGGCCCCAGCAAGGAAGACGTAGGGTCAGGCAGGAAGCACATTTGTATGACATCTTCTCCCCCAATCCTTCAAACCACACTGTGGCTCCCTACCATGGATCAGGAGCAAATCCCTCTCTCCACTCTACTGACTAGTTCCTACCAGTCTCAGGACCAGTTGGCTCAGTGCAGAACAGGCTTACAAGACAGTATAGGACTTCTGCTCCTCTTACTGGTGCACACAGGATCTGGCCTTCAGTGTGGATCACTTGATTTCTCATCAGAAGCTAAATGGTCTTCAGCCCCTTCTCTTTTATCAGAATCATAGTTTTTATACTCCAAGCTGTCAACACCCTGCTGCAACAGGTGTATGCGTTTAACACAAGATGTGGTGGCGTTGCTAGTACTTTTAAAATAAAGTCATCTTGAGGAGCTTCCTATATTTCTGTTACTCAGCATTTCTTCTTCTCAATTCCAGCCTAGAAACTAAACTCAGCTCTGATGCTCTAAAAACAATAATAGAAGACAGCATAATACAGGAAGAAGTCAGTATGTTTCTTAAAATAATTTTGACGGTAGTATGTGTGTGACACTAGATATCCATTACCATGAGTTACATGGAAATAGCTCACTTAATGGTTTCCATACAACTATTTCTTATAGTTAGGATATAAGGGGCAGTAACATCATATTCCCAAATAAATGGGACAAGTTCAGTTGACTTCAATGGCCATTTATACCAGTTGAGACCAGCTAAAGACCCCCCACATCTTTAAGCCTTATAAAGGAGAGTTTCTTAGACAGAGGATGGAAGGTATTTAATAGGCCAATTTGGGAATCCAGCTACAAGTGACTGCTTCTCACCCTATACCTCATCATGACAGTTAAGGTCATCTGGGATGCTCTAGCTTTCCATTTGTGTAAGTGAATTCCCCAGGAAAAGCAATAGCACTTTCACAGTAGAAGGTCTTCACCTTTGGAACTAGCTCTGGAAGTCTACCAAAGCCCATGTGAACATCACAACAGGCACATGTATTTGGTTTAGCTTAGCTATTTTTTTTCTGGTTGTTGTGCCTGATGTTCATAGTAGTTTGGCTTCTGTTATGCAGTAGCTGCAGCACGGGTAGTAGTTTTTATGCTACCCACCCTGGGCAGTTTGGTTTCATTGATACGTTCTGTCATAGTACCTAAAAGCTCTAGTAGCAGGTGCTAAGAAAGGGCCCAATCGTAGGACTGGAAAGGACCTTGAGAGGTCATCTAGTCAAGTGCCCTGCAATCATGGCAGGACTTAGCATTATCTAGACCATCCCTGGCAGGTGTTTGTCTAACCTGCTCTTAAAAATCTCCAATGATGGAGATTCCACAACCTCTCTGGGCAATTTATCCCAGTGCTTAACTACCCTAACAGTTAGGAAGTTTTTGCTGAAATTTAAGACCATTGCTTATTGTCCTATCCTCAGAGGTTAAGAAGAACAATTTTTCTCCCTCCTCCTTGTAGCAACCTTTTATGTACTTGAAAACTCAGTCTTCTCTTCTTCAGACTAAATAAATACATTTTTTTCAATCTTCTCTCACAGGTCATGTTTTTTAGACCTTTAATTATTTTTGTTGCTCTCCTCTGGACTTTCTCCAACTTGTCCACATCTTTCTGAAATGTAGCGCCCAGATCTCGACACAATACTCCAGTTGAGGTCATATCAGCACAGAGTAGAGCGGAAGAATTACTTCTCATGTCTTGCTTACAACACTCCTGTTAGTACATCCCAGAATGTTTGCTTTTTTGCAACAGTGTTACACTGTTGACTCCTATTTAGCTTGTGATCCACTATGACCCCCAGATCCCTTTCCCCCAGCACTCCTTCCTAAGCAGTCATTTCCCATTTCGTATGTATGCAACTGATTGTTCCTTCCTAAGTGGAGTACTTTGCATTTGTCCTTATTGAATTTCATACTAATTACTTCAGATCATTTCTCCAGTTTGGTCCAGATCATTTTGAATTATAATCCTATCCTCCAAAACATTTGCAACCCCGCCCAGCTTGGTATCATCTGCAAACTTTGTAAGTGTACTCTCTATGCCATTATCTAAATCATTGATGAAGATATTGAACAGAACCGGACACATAACTGATCCCTGTGGGACCCCAATTGATATGCTCTTCCAGCTTGACTGTGAACCACTGACACCTATTCTCTGGGAATGGTTTTCTAAACAGTTATGCACTCACCTTATACTAGCTCCATCTAGGCTATATTTCTCCAGTTTGTTTATGAGAAGGTCATGCAAGACAGTATCAAAAGACTTACCAAAGCCAAGATATACCATATCTACTGCTTCCCCCCGTCCACAAAGCTTGTTACCCTGTCAAAAAAAGCTATTAGGTTGGTCTTGACAAATCCATGCTGACTGTTACTTACCACCTTATTATCTGCTGGATGTTTGCAAACTGATTGCTTAATTACTGTATATACTCGTTCATAAGCCGAATATTTTTGGTAAAAAAGTGACACACCAAGGGGGGGGGGGCAGACTTATAAACAGGTCTACACCAAAATTTGATGATTTTAAATTCTATGGAATCATTGAATTGAATATCTAATACACTGTCGTTTTGTTTACCTGGAGCATCTGCAGGCATGGAGCCCCTCAGCTCCCCATGGCCGCAGCTCCCATTGGCTGGGAATGGCGAACCGCGGCCACGGGGAGCTGAGGGGGCTCCATGCCTGCAGATGCTCCACGTAAACAAAAAATCCCAACCCGCTAGCAACTTACCCTGATGGCCGGGAGCCAAAGTTTGCCAACCCCTGAAATATAGGGTCAGCTTATGAAAGGGTCATACAGTTTTTACTATTTTTACCTAACCATCTTGGGGGGTCGGCTTATAAACAAACGGGCTAATGAACGAGTATATACGGTATTTGCTCCATTATCTTTCTGGGTACTGAAGTTAAGATGACTGGTCTGTAATTCCCTGGGTTGTCCTTATTTCCCTTTTTATAGATTGGCACTGTATTTACCCTTTTCTGGTCCTCTGGAATCTCTCCTGTTTTCTATGACTTTTCAGAGATAATCGCTAATGGCTCAGATACCTCCTCAGTCAGCTCCTTGAATATTCTAGGAGGTATTTCATCAGATCCTAGTGACTTGAAGACAGCTAACTTCTCTAATTTTTAACTTGTTCTTTCCCTATTTTCTTTTCCCTATTTTAGCCTCTGACCCTACCTCACTTTCAATGGCATTCACTATGTTAGACGTCCAGTCGCTACTTATCTTTTTTGGTGAAAACTGAAACAGGAGTGTCATTTGGCATTTCTGCCATTTCCACATTTTTTATTATTGTTCCCCTCCCCCCCATTGAATAATGGGCCCTGTCCTTGGTCTTCCTCTTGCTTCTCATGTATTTGTAGAATATTTTCTTGTGATCCTTTATGGGCTTGTCAACGGTACCACTTACGTTGATGTAACTTACGTTGCTCAGGGGTGTGTAAAATTCATCACACCTGAGCAACATAAGTTACATCGACTTAAAGCAGTGTCTACACTGCACTATGTCAGCAGGAGATGCTCTCCCGTTGGTATAGCGTGTCTTCACCAGACGCACTAATCCTAAATCTCTAGCTAATTTAATCTCATTTTGTGCCTTGGCCTTTCTAATTTTGTCCCTACATACTTGTGTTATTTGTTTATATTCATCCTTTATAATTTAATCTAGTTTCCACTTTTTGTAGGACTCTTTTTTGAGTTTCAGATCATTGAAGATCTTCGGGTTAAGCCAAAGTAGTCTCTTGCCATACTTCCTATCTTTCCTATGCAGTGGGATAGTTTACTCTTGTGCCCTTAATAATGTTAATAAAAAACTGCCAACGCTCTTGAACTGCTTTTCCCTTTAGACTTGCTTCCCTTGGGATCTTACCAGCCAACTTCCTGAATACGCTCGTCTGACTTCTTGAAATCCATTATCTTTATTGTGCTGTTTTCCCTCCTACCATTTCATGATCACTTTCAGCCAAGCTGCCTTCCACTTTCAAATTTTCGACCAGTTCCTCCCTATTTGTCAAAATCAAATCTAGAACAGCCTCTCCCCTATTAGCTTTCTCCACCTTCTGAAATAAAAAATTGTCTCCAATGCATTCCAAGAACTTGTTGGATAATCGGTGTCCTGCTATGTTATTTTCCCAACAGATGTCTGAGTAGTTGAGGTCCCCCACTGCCACCAAGTCCTATGCTTTGGATGATTTTGTTAGTTCTTTAAAAAAAAAAAAAAAAAGACTCTTCCACCTCTTGTTCCTGGATAGTCTGTAGTAGACCCCCTACCATGACATCACCCTTGTTTCCTACAATGAGAAGTGCTGAGTGGCCTCAAATTCTCATTGGGAGTGTAGGAGGCTTCACACCTCACAACATCAGACCCAAAATCAATAACAAGTAAATAAAATATCACAAGCTAGGGCATCATCAGACAAACTGTATACTGACATCAGACAAATTGGAGAATTGGTCTGAAATGAACAAGATGAAATTCAATAAAGAGAAGTACAAAGTGCCACACTTAGGAAGAAAAAATCAAATGCCAGCTACAAAATGGGGAATAACTGGTTAGGCTGTAATACTGCAGGAGAGGATCTGGGGGTTATAGTGGATCCCAAACTGTGTATGAATCAATAATGTGATATAGTTGCAAAAAATGGCTAATATCATTCTGGGGGGTATTAACAGAAGCATTGTATGTAAGAAATGAGAGGCAATTGTCCCACTCTACTCTGCACTAGTGAGGCCTCACCTGGTATTCCGCGTCCAGTTCTAGGCACCAAACTTTAAGGAAGATGCGGACAAACTGAAGAGAGTCCAGAAGCGAGCAATAAAAATGATATAAGATATAGAAAATCTGAACTATGAGGAAAGGGTTAAAAAACTGGGCATGTTTAGTCTTGAGAAAAGAAGACTGAGGGAGGAACCTGATAACAGTCTTCAAATATGTTAAGGTTGTTATAAAGAGGATGGTGACCAATTGTTCTCCAGGTCCACTGAAAGTAGCATAAGGTGTAATCGTGTTAAACTGCAGCAATGGAGATTTAGGTTAGATATTAGTATAAACTTTCTAACTATGAGGATAGTTAAGCTCTGGAATGGGCTCCCAAGAAGGTTGTGGAATCCCCCTCATTGGAGGTTTTTAAGAATTAGGTTGGACAAACACCTGCAATGGATGGTCTAGGTTTACATGGCCCTGCCTCAGCACAAGGGTCTGGACTAGAAGACTTCTCAAGATCTCTACCATTGCTATAATTCTATGATTCTATGCTTAAAACGAGAGGGTAAAACAAACTGAATATGCCTATTAAAACACTCCAGCAAAATCAGCCCATTCTCAGCGAGATTAGTATTGATCAATATATTAACTCTACAAGTCTTCTACCTGCCTTAATGGTAGCACAAAATACATTTCAACATTTGTATGTTGCGGTAAAATAAGATACACTTTAAACATAATCCTTTGAATGCTGTGAAAACTAGGCCTAATGCTTTGCTTCCACAGTTAATGCTGAGAGCCTTTCAATGTTCACCCTAAATAGAGGTATCAAGTTTCAGTTTTGTTCAGAATGCTTTCACGTCATAGTCACTGAGTAGTGTAAAATCCCCCAACAATGTTAGCCGAAGATTTGCTAAGAGCTAAATGAAAATTGATCATTTTCCCACTCACGTCTGGTATTCTAATCAATTCTGTACAAGTATTGACATATGGTAATACTGGCCTCCATCTCAACGTGAAATTCAGATCAGTTTACTAAATTCCAAGAATACTGAATAAAGCCTGAATTTAAGGCATGATTCATGGGAAGAGGAATATTTCTGTATATTTAACCCTTTAGTGTTAAAGGGAGTAGTTGATCTGAAGCACATCTTCAGATCCTGCCATAAGCATTAATGCAATTTGCATTAGCATAGTATGTAAGCAACAAAGCCTAAGTGCTAAAAGTAAACAGGCAAAAACAAACATGAAATGTTGCTGTTTAAAATGAATGGTTTTGTTTATATCATTTAAACATTTTTCCTGCATGCAAATGAACATCTCTTAATTATATACATTAAAGCAGGGGTAGTCAATAAGCGGACTGCAGGCCAAATCCAGACCGCCAGACACTTTTGAACGGACCCTGAAATCTTTTTATTTACTTATTATCATTATTGTAATTTTTTAATTATTATTTTCTCTGGAGTCTGGACCTTGAGTATACCTTGACCAAGAAATTTGGATCTTGACAAAAAATAGACTGCCCCTGTCTTAAAGCTTGTGCAACTTCAACATTAGAGAAAAGTCTGTCAAAATGGTGTGTGTGTGTGTGTGTGTGTGTGTGTGTGTGTGTGTGTGTGTGTGTGTGTGTGTGTGTGTGTGTGTGTTTTGAAGAAAGGATGGTATCCAAAATTTTATAGTCTTGGGTCAACAATAATTAAGTATGAGCTATAAAGTTACACAAGTTTGAGGTGTGTGCTATTCAATAAAAGCATGCAGTATACCTTCAAACGCAACCCCCTGCAATACAGAATATGCCACTTATGCTACTGCATAACCCAGAGCATCTTTTAAAATAACATTTATACCAAAAGCTTATATTCATTTTAATTTACTCAGAAGAAAAATCAGTTATTATGCAAAGTTACATACACCCCTTGCTGGGAATATTCATTTGAAAACAATATTTTGTGCATCTCTACAAACATTTTCCTCTTTTCATGTTTTTAATAATACATTTTTATTAAGAAAAAACAAGGTAACCCATTTTTAGTACATTTCCATAACAGCATCACTTTGCTACTGGATGAGTACAACAGTACAGTAGTTTCTGGTATCTGGCAAGGGATCACCGTAGTTCATCAATACAGTAGTCTAACGATATAACAGTAAGAGCCCACTGCAATATGCAGATAAGAATCTTCTAGGTACTACCGTGTCATCATTAAAGCTCTAATCCATTCTCATTCTTCTGAGCTCTTATCTGTTCCCTAAACACACTCCACTTGGCCCTGACACACTCTGCACCACCCCATACTTCCTGTTCCACAGATTCGCCATGTCCATGCTAGTAAGTTGTCAAGTTCCAGAGCTATTTTAGGACAAACTCTTCTTTACAATTCTAATGGATTATTTCCTAAGGTTCCTGGCTTTGTTTCTGGTTCCTAAAGCATTTTTTTTCTTCAAATGATAGTGACCCACTTGCAACCAGTGACCCCAACTAGACAGCCCCCACCCTCACCCCCAGTTTAAAACTACAAGACTTGGAAACCCAGTTGCAAGTTACAAATTCCCTATTGCAGCATCTGACTGTCAGCATCAGTGCCAGTTTTTATTATTAATTACTATTTACTATTTGTATTACAATACACCTAGATACCCCAACTAATATCAGACCCCCTTGTGCTAAGCACTGAAGAAAAAATAGTAAGAGAGTTTCTGCCCCAAAGACCATACAGACAAAGGGAAGGAAAAGAGACTACTGTCCCCATTTTACAGATTGGAAATGGAAGCACAGAGAGATTAAATGACTTGCCCAAGTTCACACAGGAAATCTGTGGTAGAGCTGAGAATTAAAGCCAGATCTCTTGAGTCGCAGTCCAGTGCCTTAACCATAGACCATTCTTCCTTCATTTGAACTCAGTGGGAGCTGTGGATGCTTAGAAGCTCTGAAAATAAAGTCCTAGTTTTCTCACCTTGGGCACCCAAAAGCAGACATACAAAATTAGCAGACACATACGAAAACTCTGGCCTAAGTGACTTCCCAAAGATGACAGAGTGTGGCAGAGGCAGGAACAGAACTCAAGTTTCTGATCAGTACATTCTTTACTTGACTACATTGGCAATGTAAGTAGGGAATACTCCTTCTAGGACTAGGGGTTCCAGGTCAGAGGATGGGGATAGTATTTATGATAAGTTGGGTTCCACAGATTTTCACCTATACTAAAAAAAGAGAGCCTAGTAACCTTAATTACACAGATCTCCCTCACTCTTAACCTGAGTAACATCCAACCAGATCTAGCTCATGAAGGTAATTTAGTTCAAAGAAGGACAATAGAGCCTTTCTAAAATACTATTCCATGCAGGAAATGTATACAAAACCAGGTAGAAAGTTTCTTCCTTCTAGAAAGGATGGTGTAAAATACTGGTCTCTACATAGGAAAAAACAGCAGCCAGTTTAAGCTTGCCCGCCCCGGTTTCAGTGTGTTCTCAGTAGGTAGAGTGAATTGGACTCAGACAATGCCATTTCCATGGGATTGGACGTCCATGTATCAAAAGTATGAAGAAAGAAGTGGGGAGGGCCCTGCTCCGGATAGAGAAAAATCTCTTGGTGATTTTATCAGCCAACATTCCAAGAGTCTTGAACTGTCAAGTCAAGAGAATCAGTCACAAACTGCAGCAGCAGGAGAGATGAGCACTGCCTCCCACAGTCTTGCTATTAACATGTCAGAAGTTGGTTGGGATCACGTAGGTGGAACTCTTGGCAAAAACAATAAAACAATACTACATATTTCAATAGGTTCAAAGTAACCTCAGAGGTTAGGAGCAGCTGCTCTTTCACACCCCCTTCAATTTTTAACTGGTTTATGTGTTTCCTCCCTTTCTGTCTAATAGACCAGGGTGGTGAAGAAATTAGACAGAGAAAGAGCAAGAGCAATACTAATTACCCTCAACCAGCCCAGGAGGCTGCAGTCTCAGGAGCTAATTGTGGAATCATAACTTCCCCCATTTCAGATCCCCCTGTGAGAAGACCAATTGCCTCAGGCATCAGTGCTGCATGATAATCCTGCTCACCTGTGTTTTAAAAGGGCATGCCTGACAATCCAAAATGTTTTAGGCAAGCTGATTACAACCCTGCTTCAGTCCCATGAGCTTTCATAGCCTTTTATACAGCATGGGGACTATTGCAGGGCTGAGGACACAATAGCTTACCTGGTTGCTCATTTCAGTACATTTGATCTGACACTGTCACTATCCCCTTTATTAGGCTCCACGTGTACCTGAAAACCACATCTGATCTCATAGCCTGAAGCGCTCGACAGCCATGTCTATGCAAGATTCCGTGTTGCAGAAATTAAATATTAAAGATGCATCAAAAAAATACCCTGTAGCTCATATTTACTAACAAAGATGCACCTTCTACACTGAGCCATCTTTTGAAATGTTAAATATGAAACATTTTAAAGGGAATGTAGTGCTCACAAAAGGCACTGAAAACTGGAACATCAAAACTGGAGTCCCCTATTCTCCACCGGGTAAGTACAGAGAGTTAGCACAAGCTTCCCCCATGCCATTCCTCCAATGTGTGTCAACCCATTACAACGGGGCCAGTTTGTGGGGTTAAAATAGTCTCACAGCAAAATAAAGATGAATCACAGGTTAGTCAAGGCCTAGTAAATTCCAAATAATCAGCTGACTTCACCAAATTCCAGACCCAACTGACCCACATTCTAAAGAGCTCAAAAGATTAACTGAATATGGAGGGAAAGAAAGCCAACTCGCAACAGAGGGCAAGGGCTACCTCACCCTCCTTAGTAAGTTCAGATCTCTTACACACTCACAGGTACTAGAAGTTGTGAGGGACATTCACATGTTAATTGGATCCTTGCTTATCCAGATAAGCACAACTGTATGAGTGAAATCCAAGGAAGCTCAACTAGATCCACTACTGATGACTTCCTTTAAACCTTCTTCAGAGAAGACTATTAGCCTGCAACCCTGAAGCATGCGATAGTCCAACCAATATTTCAGAAACTAACACTAGAAGCCAGCGATCTCACAAACGACTACCCCATCTCCATGCTTCCTGTCCCTGACAAACTGACTGAATAAGTGGTTGTGACAATGCTCTGATAGCACCCAAAGTGATGATGGGCAACTGGTCATCAAACGCCCTCACATACTGAGCCCCCAAGTTTCAAATCTGTACCCTCTTTACTTTTTTTACCATACATCTGAAACCCCTGGGAAAGGTCATGTGATGCCCCAGGATCTAGTGTCACCAATATGCTGATGACACTCTATTCTTCATCTCTGTGACTAATGCTATCACAAAGTGTCACAATACCTACATGAAATAATCACTTGGATGAAAAACAGCTGGCTGGAGCTCAGTCCAGACAAGAGCAAAGAGTTACTAGTAGGAAGAGGAAAACAAACTTTGAGGAGTTAGCCAAGACCCTGACAACACTCTCTGTGGAAGGGATCTCCTTCTGTTTGCTGAATTGGTGTGAGGCCTTGGAGTATCTTTAGTTTCATCACCATTCCTTGATAACCAGATATCAACAGTAATCAGGACAATGTGCTTCACCTTCTGCTTGTCAGGAAGGAGACTATACCCTTTCTTTTCAGACAAGGACCTACCAACCATGATACAAATGTTCATCAACTCAATACTAGACTACTATATTTCCCTCCTCTAGAGAGAACAGTCATGACCACTCAGAGACTGTAACTTGTGCAACATATAACTAGCCCACCTCTTGAGAAGGGCAGGCTGAATACAAGAAGCTGGTACTCAGCTCCCTCCAGTGACTCACTCTTACCACTAAAAGAGCTAAGAATGCATCCGTTTCAATCCCAGCTCTGAAACTGGCACTTCCTGTGCTCTTGGCCTCACTTAAGCTTGGTCTAAACACATAGTTTGTACCGATATAACTATTTGGGCTAGGGAAGTGATTTTTTACTGAAAGAGTTAACTATACCAGTATAACTATGTCCCTATTGTGGACGTAGTTATACTGGCATAATGGTGTCTTAACCCAGTATAGCTTATCCCCCTTCCTATATAGGAATGGCTATACCAGTATAAAACACCTTTACACCTATACAGCTGCATCTACACTTGGGCACTATACTGTTTTAACTATACCAGTATAAGTAAAGAGGTATAATTTTTGTGTGTAGGCCAACACTAACCTCTCTGCCTGTTTCCCTCCTTTCTGAGGTCCATATGCTGCTTTGACATCTCTTTAGAAATGAGACTTACTTACCTCACAGGGGCATTGAATGGCTTAATTAATTAACATTTGTCAAGTGCTGTGAAGATCTTAAACACTAAGCATTATTATTATTATTTAAATCTACATGCCCATTCAATCCTTGGCCTCTCTTGTGTGACTGCCAACAACTATGCCAATTAGTGCTAATTGTTGTGCTGTGGTTTTGTGATGAGGATAGCTGCCAAATGGGAATGAGACTGTGACCACCAAGTATGTTCCTATAGGTCACCAAACAGCTGTCAAATTATAACAACTTTCAGTCTCTACCAACCTGGTCTGAATTCAAACCAGAACCCCATTAGTGAAAGACTCTGTATCCCATTACCAATTCCCTGAGGCATCCAGTCTGCCAGACAAATACAAAACTTTTTATTAGAGATAAACCAAGACTCTTTCTTTATTTTATTTTATTTTTTTTTTACACAGAATCAGTACATGGCCCATTAAACTGACACTGATACTGCAATATTTAATGCTAATCTGTGATACTTCCACATTAAACGTTGATTGCTTCTACACATGCTTGATTGAAACTACGTCTTAATTCATTTTCAGGTATCATTGTGACAACAAAAAGAAAAGACAATAGAAAAAGAAGGGAATTGATAGTGTAGAGTGTAGTAAATTTCTTGTTTAAGAACTTGGTTCTGGAGTTTTAACCTAGGCTAAGATTCATATCTTTCTTATTAGTTATCCATATATGGTCAGTGGACTTAAAAAAGATAATACAACAAATGTGTACCAGTTGTGACTGCATATCACTCTAGCACTGAAACCTCATTTTAAGTTACCTTTTACTCAAAGGGCAGCAGCACAAAAGTTAAATTAATCATACTATTCTCAAGCAATTATTATCCTTTAAGACAGGTTACAGAAACTCATCCTTTGGACAGCAAACAATATTTTGACTTTTTACTCTAATTTGAATTCAATCCCTTATCAGCTGCACCAGGTATGAGAATGCAACTTCCCTCTTTCATCAATAATTATGTCCTTCTTTAATCTATAAACCACACACCCACCTTCCCAAAGAGCCTGTGTACCAGGTGTAGAGACCTTTCTGAATCTGTGCTGAAAGATTCCTTAATTATCGTGGCAAAGGCCACAAATCCTTTGAGCACATAGCAAGTTCAAAGAAGTAGCCTTCTTGTGTTCACTCATCCCATAGTATGTTAGTTCCTTGTCATTAGTTCTATCTTTATTTTCAATTTATGGACTTGCCACTGCCCAGAAGAGAAGCTGCTTTTTCAAATGTCTTGTTATGAAATTAAACAAGAAAGCAAAATAAAAGCTGCCTTTCTAGCACAAACATTATAAAATGCTCAATCTGCCAACACACTGGTTCAGATCCTCAACTGTTGTAAATCAACATAGCTCCACCGACTTCAGAGTAATGCCAGATTACACCAGCTGAGGATCGGGACCATTGACCATTATCTCCTGTTGCCTTCAAAGTGCACTGGTGTGCAGTAAGTTAATAGGGATTCTAGCTGTTGATTGTGTTGTCTTCCTCTGTACTAAGTAGTTTATTTGCTGAACTAAATGTATTGTGGGCATGTGAAAATACAGTTTCAATCATTAAATATCCTGTAACACTACAGCTTCAGCTCTTTGAGATTATCATACGCTACTCAATAAACTAACCACTCTTTGTATCTATTATTCTAAGAACAAGTTTGTCAAGGTTTTAACACTGTGACAGCTATTAAGTTATTACTTTTCTGTGCATGCTTTGAACCCTGAAGAAAAGGGGGATTAATTTACCTATCATCAAGTGCTTATCAGGAAGCTTCCCTGGAGACTTACACAAATGAGACCACACAAACAGACCTTTGGAGAAGGTCTCTTCACCTGAACACCTGGGCAAGACCCATTGACTTTACAGCATATGTATTTTTTCCCATGACAAAGATCCATGTACTTTTCCATCTAAATATAGGACCCTATTACTTTCCAATAAAGGCAGAAACTCCTATAAGGATAATAAGAATTCAGGCATTGTATGCTTCTTTTAAAGCCAGTATATCACATACACTTAACAATAGGAAATTAAACTTCTATTCACCATTCATGGGGATCCAGACAACAGGAGGTCCAATAGTTTTGCCTTCAGTTAAGATAAAAGTACATGACATTTTACACTAAGGAAATAAGGACTTGATCCAAAGCCCACTGAAGTCAATCTAAAGACTCCTATTGATTTCACAGGGCTTTGGATCAAGCCCTAAAATACTATAATCTAAGCTTTGCATTCTGACACTACAGTACAATGCACCTCCAAACAAAACTATATTTAGATTCAATGGGAATTCTGTAGATCATACAGGAACTCTTTGAATGAAAATGAAGGTCAAGAGGGTTTGGCTTCCTCTGCAGACCTCCCCCCCCTTCTTGCAAACATCCAGATAAGCATTGTTTGGAAAACAATGTTATTCCAATGCTATTAAAAATGTAATACACATTTTGTCTGCCTTGTAAATGAATTACTAGGGTCTTCTGTTCTATGTTGTCCCATTACCTAATCTTTGTGATCTGTTAATGTATCTAGTCATGATTGTATGTGCTTTTTACCTATAATGACTTTTAAAAGTAATGTTTCACATACTTGTGCTAGAAGAACAAATTAATAATATAATGCAACTAACATATGCATATCATATACACAGAGAAAGAAGAAGACTGTGCAGATAAACACACTACCTATAGGTAAAGCAATGCATATGGCAAATGAAACTCCAGAACACTCATGTATTATACTCATTCATTATCAGATATTCATCAATGTCTAGTAGAAGGCATAAATGCATGAGAATATGATGTGACCAAGATTTGCCCCTGTGAGATTAAGAACAGGAGTCAACCCACCAAGCAGAGATGTGTATTCAAGCATCCAGACATTTAGGGCCCAGCAAAACCATCCTTCATAAACTTTCTTTCCAAATTATGTGAATGAAATATGTAGGCACATCGGGGACATCACAGTTTAACGTTCAGTAGCATTTTATGGCCTGCATGAAATGAGCAATTGTTAGTGCCACTTTAGTGCTACTGCCAATTGTTAGTGATCTTGCAATAGAACAAATTAATGTCCTGTAAAGCACAGTTGCCGTTTCAACTCAGACTAGCTCCAGAACTATGTGACTGGGGATCTGAGTCACAAGCCACTTACACCAACTTCTACCAAGTTTGACAAAGGGCACTTTTGGCACTTCATGCTCTTCGTGTGAGGAAAGACTCCACAGTCTGGATTGACTTTGATCTCTGACACAGTGTGTGTTCCGGACTGCACTCCACACAATGTTTAATCTACTCTTCAGCTCACACTGTCAGCAAAAAGTAATGTTGGCAATCAGTTATATGTATGTACTGCGTGAGTTTGCAATGGCTGCAGTTTCATTTTGCTTGAGAAGAGCTTGAAATCTAAAGTCCTTGAAATGTTTTTAACCATTTTTAGTACTGAAATCACCCATTTTAGAATCAAGTCAAATGCAAAATAGTTGGAAACACAGACGTAGAGTGATCTAGATCAGTGGTTCCCAAACTGGGGTTTGCGAACCCCTGGGGGTTCGCAGAACGTTACAGGGGGTTCGCCAGAAAAATTTCACTAATGGCAGACAGAGGATCCCGGGCATTAGAGACAGCAGGTGGGACCTGGTTGCAGGGCAGACACCCCGAGCCCCAGGGAGAGCAGGGCCGGGCAGTTGGGGCTGGCAGCCCGGGCCCTGCCCCCATCAGCGGGGGAGCCGGCAGCCCAAACCCCAGTGCTCCCCACGCAGGGCTAGCAGCCCAAGCCCCGGGAATAGTGGGGCCAGGCAGTTGGGGCTGGCAGCCCGAGCCCTGCCCCCGTCAGCGGGAGAGCCGGCAGTCCGAACCCCAGCGCTCCCCACGCAGGGCTGGCAGCCCGAGCCCCGGGAACAGCGGGGCTGGGCAGTTGGGGCTGACAGCCCGGGCCCTGCCCCCGTCAGTGGGGGAGCCATCAGCCCGAACCCCAGCACTCCCCACACAGGGCTGGCAGCCCGAGCCCCAGGAAGAGCGGGGCATCCATCACACTGAGGAAATTTAAAGTTAAATCCCTGAAAATATTCATTTTCAGGAGGGGGTTCACGAGATTTCACAATTTAGTGAAAGGGGTTCACGGGCTGTTAAAGTTTGGGAACCACTGATCTAGATATATACTATACAGAGCCCTAGAGCTGTACTCATAGACTCATAGACTTTGAGGCCAGAAGGGAACATCGTGATCAACTAGTCTGACCTCCTGCACATTGCAGACCACAGAACCTCCTCCCCCGCACACACACTTCTGTAATAGACCTCTGGCTGAGTTACTGAAGTCCTCAAATCATGATTTATAGACTTCAAGTTACAGAGAATCCACCATTTACTCTAGTATAATCAGCAAGTGACCAGTGCCCCACGCTGCAGAGGAAGGTGAAAACCCGCAAGGTCTCTGCCAATCTGACCTGGGCGGAAATTCCTTCCTGACCCTAAATATATTAGAGCCTGACACCTGGGAAAGAATTCATTGTAGTAACTCAGAGCCTTCCCCATCTAGTGTCTCATCTGCAGCTGTTAAGAATATTTGCCACTAGCAGTCGCAGATGGGCCACATGCCACTGTAAAGCCGTCCCACCATACCATCCTTTCCATATACTTATCAAGCTCAGTCTTAAAACTAGCTAGGTTTTTTTGCCCCCTTGCAGCTCTGGATCAGCACTATGCAAAGATCTAGACTTGCACTATGTAGAGACACAGGTATTTACTATGCAGAGATCTAGCTCTGCAGCTAGCTCTATATACGCTAAAACAGCCCAGAGACACAGAAAAGTACTATGCAGAAAGCTAGCTAGCAGTAGCACTGAGGTCCAGATGCTGAACTCTAGACAGGTACCAGGAACCTTAGGTGAACAGCTCTACACACGCTATGGGTTAGATAGCCCTCCTCACGCAGATTTGTGTAGTGTGCAAAGATCTAGCTGTAGCCAGGTACTGGGTGGGCACAGTATAGAACTCTAGGTATGGGCTCCATAGCTCTCCAGCTGTGTATTCTCCAGATGTGATTGCGCAACCCCATTCCGCGTGAGTCTGTGCCCGGGCAAGGGCCTGGCTTACCGGCAGGGAGTTAGCTGGGCTGCTGCTGGCGGCCAGTTTCACGGCTTGCTTCTTGAGTTCGGCCAGTTTGACCTGGCAGTTCTTGCACCATCCTCCTTTCCCGGCTCTCTCGAAGTGCCCCAGCTCGGCCAGCGAGACGGCCCCAGCTCCCTCCGGAGGGGGGCGGCTGCCGCAACGGTCCTCATCGGCGACAAGCGGCAGCCTCTTCCTAGGGGCGAGCTCCAGGGAGAGCGGGGCCGGCTCTCGCCCAGAGCTTCCCTCCGCGACCTGCAAAGAGAGAAGGACTCAGGACAGTGCAAGGAGCCAGCAGCTCGCGTTAACCGGGACAGCCTGCAAAGACGGGCCCCTGCGCCTGGGAGGGAACCCTGCAAAGAGCAGCCCCCGGGCCGGACCGGTGCAAAAAGCCAGCTCTGCAACCCTCGGCCCGGTGCACTGACCGGTTCCCGCGCACGCTGCTCACACAGCCTCCAGTGCAAAGTTCCCTCTTGCCTCCCAAGCGCGCGGCCAACTAGCAACAAACTCCAAGCACCCGGGGGATCCCCGCGCGGAGGGCAGGGGTGAAACCTCCCGCGCTCTGCACCGGGCTCCATTGACCTTCCCTGAAAAGTTCCGCCCCAACTTACCCCCGCAGCCCGGTGTTCAAAGCCCAGACACCTTCTCCCAGCTGGGTTCTCTGCAGCCCGGAGCATGGTTCCGGACCAGGCAGGTTTTTGTCACCTGGACCCTGACCCACCCGCGCGCCCAGATCCCAGCTGTTTGCAGCTACACTGGGCTAAGCAGTCCCGAGCTGTCCTGAAAGACCTTCCTGCCCATTGCCAAGTCCAGGGACCGGGGGCTGCAAAGTCCGGCTCCTTGGTTTCCACTTGCAAGGGCGGTTGCTGCGGCGGCGGCGGGCAGCAGCCTGGAGCTACGTAATATTTCCTCCCATGTTGTTGGAACTCAACGGAGTAAAGTTTGGGTTGCGAGTTCGCGAGAGAAGCCCCGGACTGAGGCAGCGGGCGGAGCAGAGGGGAGGAGAAGGCGGAGGAGGAGTGAGCTCCCCACCTCGGTGCAGAAAGGGACCGAGAGCACAGGAGCGCGTTAGGAAAAACTGCTCCGAGGGGAGGAGGGGCTCCGCGTGGGGTGGGGTGAACAAGGTGGGAGCCGCTAGAGTTTGAGCGTTTCTTTCCCACATTGACGCTGCAAAGCTCCGCTCGGCTCCAAACCCTCAGGAGCGTTAGTGGGGTGCCTGCCACGCGAACCCCTTCAAATAAAAACCCAGAGGTTCCTGAACAGTGACAAGGGGGGTTGCTTGTTAATAGTTTGCATGGGGCAGCCCGAGACAAACTTTCCAAACAAGTCTCAGGATCAGGCTTTTAAACTACTACATCATGGGAGGGGAGAGGAGGGGAGGGTGTCTGCGAAGGAAATGGGATTGAACCCTGGGCTCTGCACTTCAAATTAGCAAGAAAGGAGGCACAACTCGTCCTTTGAGTTACTCTCACCGTTTGTTTTATTACATGTGCCTGGAGAGCTCGCTTGCTCTCTCTAGGAATCTCTCCAGATGCAACTCGGTGCCTGGCTGCAGACACGTTTGCTTGGGTGGCGTTTGCCAAGTCAAACACCTTGCACAGGTGACTCTCTGCGCTCTCGCCCCCTGACACACACACACGCTGGAGTCTGTGTACTGCTCCGCCCATTCCCATCAGCTCTTTGGGAATGTGCATGTGACAATTGACCTGACAGGTGGAGAAATCCCCGTTCCTCCGCTAATTGTCTCTCTGGCTGCCGTTCCGCCTCCTGTCCTTAGCACTTCTGTTGCAGGCAGACAGATGTGTGAAACCATTCCTTGCCCCTGATTGCTACGCCCCTCCCCCACCCCCAGCTAGACAACAAAGGTCCGGCCCGTTCGGTTCTGACCCGCGGAGAGGATCTGGATGCGTTTTACACCTGCAAGAGTGTGACGGGCAGTGGCTTCACAGTTCACCCTCGCAGGCAGGGTAGTTACGTGGCTTGGGTCTTTGCCATGGATATGTCTGAGACCTGCTTGCCTTGTCCAGCTACTGCTCTCGCACCCGATGGTCTGAGCCCTGCCAGCGCATAAGCACTTGAATGAAGTCTCTGGTTGCAGACTAAGAGCGGTCCCTGTGATTGGAGCGCCATCTGCTGGTCCCGTGCCACTCCGCACTTTGGTGGCAGAGACTTGGCCATGTGCTTGCACAGGTCCCCCGCGAATTCAGTCGACACGCTCTCACTCTGCGATCCCCAGACCCACTTAGAAGGGGCGGTGGGGGGTTCACTCCGGAAACACACAGCTACACGTGGCTTCTTTATTGCGCCTCATTGCAGAGCCGCTAGACTGCCTCGCATGTATGCATTTGACTTTGGGCTGGCAGGTTGGAAACTTTGGGTTCCCCTTCGCGCACATATAATCCCCATTAAATACAGGACAACGGTATGTACCAGCATTACACTCACGCGATTTGTGTTTGACACAGTATGGGTTATAATAATAACGCGCTGCGCCTCTTGCAGCTCACCTTTGGACACACATGAGTGAAGATCACAGCCCGAAATGCGGGCTGCAGATAAAAGCTCTTTAAATGGAAAGTCCCTTTGGCCGCATAACTTTAATCTCCGTCTAGCTCCCGGAGATTTGCACCTGGATTTTTAGGCGCTCAAGCAATGATCAGGGTCCGCTATAATGCGTGTCGCCTCATCAAGGAGACTACCTTTGCCAGGCAGACTTATCCCAGACACTTAATAGGTAATGAAAGCTATTAAATGCACGCTTAATGGCTCTGAACTCTGTCAACCGCGCGATAGCTCCCTTATGCTCCACTTCATCCCATGCGCCACCTCCCCAGACTCTCTCGGGCGGCAACAGTTCCCCTGCGAGCTCCGGCGCCCCAGCTGCCTCACACATGCACGAGGCAGCTCTGCAAAGCTCTTGCTCCCGGTGGGAGCCCAGTATCCCTCCATGTGCCTCTGATGGCCCCATCACCTCCTGCTGCAGGCGGGGACCCCCGCGGAGTTTGTGCGCGCAAATCACAAGCGCGCACAAGCCAAACAATGCAGCAATCAGGGGAGGCTGGTGACATCGGAAAATGTGACACTTCAGGCCTAATTTACAGCAGCCGTTAAAAATCCTTCCCTGAGACCCTCCACTGTAACTAGTCCACTTGGCCACTCATCGCCCCCGGGGTGCCCATCGGCAAACTTCAATGCCTTTGGCCCCCAAGCAGCCCGCCCTTGCGAACCTTTAGGTGCCCTGCTGCAGGAGCGCTACACTGCAGTTGGGAACGCTTCATTAGTACCTTGTCCCTGGCATTAACCTGGGGGGGGGGGCAGAGGAGACAGAGACACACGCACGATTATGAGTGGTGTGCCCGGTCTCCTTATCGTGTCTACTCAATGCGCTCTGCAGGTCTTCAGTAACTTGCTTAAATATTTCATGTGTCTGAGTAATGGCTGCAAAAGCCTCCTTCGACTCCCAGGGTTGGGCTGGCTTGCAGCGGGAAAGGGGGGTGGGCCCTGCTTCCAGCTCCGGTTCTGTGCTCCGAGTTCTGCTGCTAGAACTAATCAGGTGGTTTAAAAAAAAAACACCTTAGATAGACACAAGTATTTCTAAGACATCCCCATTTCAAAGGTTTCCTGTAGATTGAAGCCAACCGTTCCACACTTTACCCAAGGTGATCCGAGGGAGCCGCCCCGATCCCTTTCAGAAGGGATAAATCAGTGGCTTTGCTTATTCCGCGCGTTTACCATTGAGAGCGATATAGAGGAGCCCTGGGAAGGGTGTCTTTCCCGGGTTTAATTGCTGGCCTTTTATTGTGCAGCCTGCACTGTTCGTGGTGCTGAAACTGCACGTGGGCTCGTTGCACGTTTCGGAATTAACTTTATACCTAGGGACTAGGAGACAGTTAACCCCTAGCAAGTTTTTTTTTATTTGTTTGTTTGTTTGTTTTTGCTCCGGTCTACAACTGGGCGGAAATCGGTGATAGCGGCTAAACCCGGCTCGCCCTCTGCTGCCCCTGACCCCGAGCGCTTTCCTGTCCCAACAACCCCCAGCCGCGGTTCTCTCTCTTACCTTGCCTTTCCTCCGCAGCAGGTGGCTGGTGAAGCCGAAGATGATGTCCGAGTCCAAGCAGAGCGCGCCTATCTCCAGCAGGCTGGGGTTTTTCCTGGTGGCGCTGGAGGGATCGGGCGATTTTTGAAAAGCCATAGTTTGGTTTGAAATATCCGGCTCCCTGAGCGATGGCAAAGAACCCCGCTGGGTGCGAGTTACTCCTTCATACTGGCAGGCTGCGCCGGGCTGGGGGTTAGGGAGCCAGAAGCCAGGCAGCAAACCCACCAATATCTCTCGCTCCTTTTTATTTCCCCCTGTAGCGCACCTGGTCTGGTGGGCTCCTCTCGCGGGCGAGCAGCAGCAGCTCCGCTCAGCGTCCCATCAGAGCTGCAGCTTCTTCCCCTCTGTCCCTTGCTCCGCTCCTGCCGGCCATCAGCACCCAGCCCTCATCGGGCTCGTCTGAGGATGCCCTTGCCGTTAACCCGGAGTGCCTCTCTCCTGCCTCCCCCATGCACTGGAGATTTCTCCGGGGGAGTGCCAGGGAGGCAGGGCTGCCAGTGAAGTCTGTGATGACAGTTAGCGAAGGATGAAGGGAAACGCCTGAGGAAATACTTTCCAAGCGGGGCTACCGCTCCCCTAAAAGCTTGTTAGTAACCAGAGAGCCCGAGACACACAAGCAGCTCGCTCCGCTCCTCATCGGGGGCGAGGAACAGGTCTCTAATGGCTGGGCTGAAGGGGCGAGCGCCTCTCCTCCGCCACGGACGCGTGCCTGCTGCCTTCAGAGCGACTTCAGTGGCAAGCGGTGGCAGATGCATCCCCCCTCGGCCTCTCTGGCTCTCAGAAGCGCTGTCCAGCAGACCCAGAGGACACGTGGAAACCCGGCAGGCTCCCCCTCCCTCCTAAATCAGACTCCCGGGGTGCAGCCACCGTGCCGCGAGCCGGCTGAAGACTGGAGCCGGGCGGCCGTGCCCCAGCCCATGGTGCTCCCCGCAGCTCCCCCCACCGCCACCCCCCGGCTTTGCTGCTAACGAGGAAAGTTGGAGGCAGAGCTTTTGCATGTGGTGGCTTCCTCCTGAATAGTCGCCTGCAGGGAGGGAAGGAAGGAGGGAGGCAGGTCTGGCGCTGCCTTGGCACGGCTGCCTGAGTGCCCTGCCTACAGGGGAGCCGTATAAAAAGTGAGGCTAATTGCGGGCGGGGTGGATCTCACCGAGAGCCACCCTAGCTCTCCCGCCTGCCAGAGCTGCTGGGGCTGCAGGAGCCACGCGCCCCGTCCACGCCTTGCCCGAGCCAATCCCGCCGGGGCTCGCCGCCACGGTGACATCAGCCTGCGGTGACAGGCGGACAGGCAGCGCCCCAGCGCGCAGAGGGGAGAGGGAGCGGGCAAGGGGACGGGGCGCTAGGCAGCGCATTAATCCCCTTCCCTGTACAAACAACTCCTAAAGCATTATCCCCGCTTCGGCGTGTCTGCAGTGCAAGTGAGTAGAATAAGCTATTTAGCCCGGCTTTGTAGGGGAAGCACATTCGCCGAGCTAATCCTTTTCTATGCGCCTTTAATTTCTAGTACTTAAGGCGCAGCAGCGCAGTCACGAGATTCACGCCCTCGCAGAGGCGGGATTCACTAAGGGATCCAAACTATTACCAAGGTGCTTTTCTCTTCCTCCTTCTCCCCCTCCCCCCAATAACAAAAGTACACTGTTGACCCTTCCCAGGAATGCTAAAAGCCAATCTCCATTTCAGTGATGCCCAGTTTACACTGAGCTGTTGTGCCTGCCTAGAGTGATTCCTTGTGTAAGAGCTCACACATCACAAGCCGTACGACACCGGATCTACGCTGAGGATCTGGGGGGGTAGGATGGGCAGGGCTTGGTAGGGGGCTGATTCTGGGTGAGACTGTGGAGGTTGGGAGAGAGGCTAGTTAATTAATTAATCAATTGCTAGTATAAAGAAAACTTGTGCCAAATGAAATGGCAATCTTAGAGCACTAAAGAGCATCCTGGCTCCTGGTTACCCACAAAATATACGGGGTCTCCCATTTCAGGCTTCCAGCTGATTCAAAAGCATATATTTTAGACCAATGGTTTTCAAACTGCTTTACATTTTTGGAACCCTAAAATATTTCGAATGGGGATGTGAACTCCTTTGGAAATCTTAGCCGTCGTCTGCGGACCACAGTTTGTAAACCACCGTTTTAGACAGCAGCAGCCAATGAATGCAGCGGCTTGTATAATGGCTATGGAATCTGGGATCCACAGGCAGGCGCTGGATGGAGGTTTGAATGGGGACAAAATAGTCAAACGTGTCTGGGGAAGGGAAAAAACACCATGTGGGGGATTCCTATCACCTCTCCTCCTCAGGGAGGCGTTTGAGTCCAGAGTTGCACTGAGCTGGTTGAATGGGCTCTGAAACTATTAATTCCAAGCCAGTCCTCCAGGAGTCAGAGCCTTACAAACCCCACCCCCCTCCATCCCAGAACACATCCTCAGTCATCCCACCCAGAATCAATCCCTCGCCCTTAGGCCAAGTCTAGCCTCTCTCCCAACCTCCACAGTCTCACCCAGAATCAGCCCCCTGCCAAGCCCATCCTATCCCCCCACGTCCTCAGTCCCACCAGGCTCAGGTCCCTTCTCCCTGTGAAATACTCCTCATGAAATTCCAAACTTCTCACCCATCAAGGTTCCTTGCCTCTCCTTACAAATGCTTTCAGAGACACGATGGGAAATGTCCAGAAGGAACACATGGGCCCATTCCCCACACAAATAAAGAGACAGTCCCTGCTCCCAAAGATCTTACAATCTAAGTAAATTGAGGGCAGAAGGAGGGAGTTTAAACCACCTGACATGAAAGGGTAACAAATGTTGCTGGACATTTATTAGGGGGGCAGGGTAGTGAATTTCCCGAAGTTCTACTGCTCCAGTGCCCCATTCAGAGTCAGTCTCCTGTTCCTTGGCTACTGCCATAACCACAGTCCCCATGTCCTCACTGCCACAGGGAACCAGAGGTGGATTCCTAGCCCTATTGAAGTCAATGGGAGCTATGCTGTTGACTTCAAAAGAGCCAGGATTTTCACCTTCCATCTGCCTCTCCAGGTATGTCTACACTGCAATGTAAGCCCAGAGTTAGTAGAACTAAAGTTAGCAGAGCCTGGGTTTGTTAACCTAGGGCTACACTCGTTTGCAATCCCAAGTTAGGAATTGTTGAATAGTAGGTCCCAACCTGTAGCTCCAGCATCTATACTGCATTATGCAGGCCCAACTCCAACCACCCATACCCCAGGCTTCCTAGCACACTCCCAAAATGTGGCCTTCTAGCCCTTTGTTCATGGTGCAGTGGAAAAACCTGACTGTCCATAGGACAAAGAAAGTCATTCTGTGGGATTGTGGAGTGCTTTGGGGGGACTCCCAGAGCATGAATCCAGTGGAGCTGCAAACTATAGATAGTGCAAAGCAATGGGGTTTGAGCCCTGGGACCCAGCTAGACTCAGGCTCAGACCCTTCACCCTGTGAGGTCCTGGGTATAGACAGAAGGAGGGGGTTGAACCTGAGTTCCAATCATGGGCTAACAGTGCAGTGTAGACTCACCCTCCATGTCCTGAGTCCCACCTGCAATGCGCTTCCCTCCCACGTCCCCCACGTCTTCAATCCTACGGAGGTTCAGTCCCAGGCGGAATTAATTCCACCTCCATCCCTCCACCCGTCTTCCCTTCAGGTCTCAGCTCCTGAGCAGCTAGGCTCAGACACTAACCCATGGCCCGCCTCGAAACTACCACCTGGCCGTTCGCAGTAACCATGAGCCCTTCTCCCGGGCTTGGCTTAGCCAGTCGCCCTCTGAACGGCCTGTGTGCGACTTCAGTAATTAATGGCAGGTATTAAGTGAGCCCCGAAGAGGCGAGAGCCCCAATCCCCCAGCTCTAACCCCTAAAAGTCCCTCTTTAATAAGCTCTGACAAAGTGAAAAATCCCCCCCAGGTGTCCAACCGATAAACAGGCAGAAGGGAAAGTTATTAGCTTTTATTCATGGGCTCTAAACTAAAGTGAAACATCAGCGGCGCGATTGTATATAATAATAGACTAGATAAAGTCCATTTTTCTTGGGCGCTCTGAAAGCGATCCCCGAGCATTAAAACGGGTCTCTTAATAACCATCTTATCTCCTCGCCACAGAGTCCTGGCTGCAGATAACCAGACAGCCATTACCGTACCTCGGCAATAACCCCCTTTCCATCAGGGGCCGGGCCACCTCAAACAGGCTCCTCTTTAAAGGCACTCTGGGGAGAGGGGGGGAGCTGGGATCTGCGGGCTGGCAAGTGTTAGAAGAGAACAGAGGAATTCTCCCCTCCAGCTCGGTAGCCAAAGCAGAGCCCCGCAGACGCTGCTTCCCACCGATTAGCACCTTGCCATGGCGCTGGCGCCTTTCACTTTTGCTCCCTCGGGTAAACTCTGCTCCATCAGCAAGAATACTGGGGCCCCGGATTGAACGGAGAGGTGGAAGCGCCCCCACGTGACCCCAGTTAGCCCGGTGTGGTTTATAGGGCCAGAAGCCCCGCCCCGCCCCGCCCCCTTTCGCACAGGTGCGCGGGCCCGGCATTGTGAATAGCTCTGGGCTGCGTGCCTGGGGAGCCGCCCATCGCCGCAGGGAGAGGGGACGCGCAAGACAGTCTGGATGGCGAGGAAAGCCCAACACTCGCCCTGCTGGGGCGGGGGCCGTGACATTCCCTGGCACCTTCGCACGGATGCCCGGAGCCCCTGCACAACGCTAGAGGGGGGTCGGGTGCCCGCTTTAGGTAACACCTAAGAGGTTAGGCCGGATCAGTAGGAGGGAGCAACATGGGCCCTATGTGCGGGTTCCCCACCCCCAGTCCGCGTGTAGCAGGAACAGAGCTAGTCCATCCTGGCCATTCCCTCCGCTGTGTGCCCCCGTGTGCTTCGGCGGGCAAGGCTGCGGGGGCTCTGCTCCCCCGCCCTCCCCGCAAGCTATGTACCTTGGCTACAATCCAGCTCCATCCCCGGCAGGCGGGGGCTGCGCTGCTGTGCCGGGTGAGGCGCAGTCCAGAAGGGCGCGTGCAAATGACCCACCAGCAACGCAACCTGTCCCTGCTACAGGAACCGGGGAGCCAGAGAGCTCTGGCAAAACACAAGGCAGCAATGGCCCGATCCAATGCCCCCTGGACTCTGGAGCCAGAGCCGGTCGGCAGAAAGAATCTGGATCAAGCCTCGGTTACAAAATGCTGCGCTGGGCGCTTTGACTGTTTTCCGCACTGGGCGTCCCCAACAGCCTGTTCTTCAGCCGCGCTCCTGTCAGGGCGGCAGCCCCCTTGGGGTCTCCTCTGCTCAGCACATAGGGGTGGGCAGCGCTGGAATCTCGGGGCACAGACAGCCCCCAGCCCAGCCGTCAGCGCCTGCCACCTCCCCCCAGCACTGCACCACAGGGGACTCTGAAAGGCTGGCCATGAAAAGTGCTGTCTCTCGCTAAATGGCTATAAGGTCCATTCACTGAACACATACTTTCCTTATAAACCCAGCAAGCCATTTATGGCACATAACATCCAGGACTCCCATATCCTAACAGTGGTCCTTATAGAAAAGGCACCTCTCTCTCTCTCTCAGTTCATATAGGACTATAATGCTATGCAATCAGATTATATTGGATTTATTTATTAATATGATATAAAGGTTATAGTGGATTTTTAAAGTATATCGCTGTGATTTCACATTTAATTTACTAAGAATACAATGGTTTGGTCTAGAGGACTCAAGGGAAATCTAGCCAACAGTGAGCAAAAATCCATGAAATTCAATGTAACACACTAATCATGGAGGCATTATCGTATTAATTGCTATAATGGTATACTTCTAATCTTATTTTACACCGCGCCACGTAATTTCATTGGGAGCGGGGGGAGAATTAAATTTAGTTCAATACACGCAATCGTGTAACTTAATAGAGTAGTTTGACTCCTGCACACTCACGGGTTTGGGGCTCATGCAATCCACAGAGGGAAAGGAGGAGAACAAACCACTTTTGACACCCACACAGAAATCTGGAAGCAATGAAGGAAAAGCAGAAATCTAACACTTTTCAAGAGGCACCCAGGCCACATAAAGGATAATTAGAATGCGTTGTAAAGATGATTTATCATGTCTATCATTGTGCTTGAAAAGGCTAGGTCACCCATGAATGCTGATGAAATTTCAAAGATCTGATCCCTAAGGACTTTCCGCATCTGCTGCCCTCTGAGATGGGGAAATAGCCCAGGGCAAGCTTCTCATTAATACCGCAGGAAAATATAAGCATTTTGTCAGACATAACATTTTTCTCCAGTATGATACCTGACACGATCAGACCTTTAAATAACGTGATAATAGGGCTCACTTTAAAGTTCACGTAGGGTGTTTGGGTTTTTTGGTTTTTTTTAAGTTTTCAATCAGAGGGAATGCTCTCTCTGTCAGAGTTTTTTAAATGAATCACCCTTTTTCCTGTAGCAAATGCTGCATGAGGCGGATGGAGGTGCTAAAAGTAGCTTTTGCTCTTGTTCGCATGATATGCAAAAGGACATCAGAGCAAGTGGGGGTGGGGGCAAAGAAAGGAAAGCAAAACAAGACTAGTCCTAGACACTTATAGCTCATGCATAGTTAAATAAAGCACAATTAGGAAAACACACAACTCAATAACTCCCTTAAAAATAGATACTGAAGTGGAAGTTACAGGAAGTGGAGCAGGTTGGAAGCACTGCCTTAGGATGCAGGCAACTCTTCTGTCTAAGCATGCCAAAATGTTCCCAAGAATAATAGAAAATGTGCTCAAAATTCAATGGTCGAATAGAATTCTATAACCACCATAGGCTTCAATTTATCTGTGACATATGGCAATATTACTAACGACTAAAACAGAACCAGAAAATGTAACATATATTCTTAGAGCAGATTATCCTCCAATATTTTAATAGTAGCAAAGAGTCCTGTGGCATCTTATAAACTAACAGACTATTGGAGCATGAGCTTTTGTGGGTGAATACCCACTTCATCGGATGCATGAATATTTTAATCTCTCTCTCTCTCTAATCAAATTTAGCCCAAACATGCACGCACCACCACAAACATCTATATAATACACAGACGCGGTGTAATGGAGCAAGAGCTATTGATCCAGGATGTAATGTCTCCGATGTCTTCTCATCAGTAAACTGCTGGTTTGTTGTTTTTTTCAGTGGCTGGAATCTAGAAAGGGCGAGTTGTCATTGTTTGTTTCCACTGTTTATAAATGTTTTGTTTAATAATGAAGGACTGCAGCTTTTCTGGAGTGTAAGAATAGAGCCTGTAAGTCTGAATCACACAATCTGTCTGCTTTTTTAGCTTGTCCTTTAGTCTGCTTGATTTAAAAAAAAAAAAACATTGACCTGAAATGCTACAACTGCTTAGACGATTTTTAGGCCCTGAGGGAAATAAAGTTCCTCTCTGGCTCTCAGGAAACTGAATTGGTTGAGGACGGGGGTGGGGGAAGCTCACCATATCTGAGACGACAATACACAACTTCTAGAGCTAGAAACTCCCACGCCACATGTTGCTTGGATTCCTCTCAGAGCAAATCACAAGAGTTTGAAGGTATTTGAAGCTTCTGTGCCACCCATCATGCCTGAAATCACTCGTGAGCAGCAGGTAAACTGTGTGCTCTGTAGTTAGTATCAGGCATTCAAATGTATGTACACAACTATAACCTTCCTGCCATATCATCTTCCTCCTCCTGGGTGCTTCAAAAACCTAACTGCTTCGGATATGTTCGAACCTAGCCCACCAAAACTCCACTCCACATAGCTACCTAAAATAGCCGACCATATAGTAGCAGGCAGACGGGTAAGTGGATGAAATAGCTAACCTTTAAGTTTCAACAATGCACGCTCTGAAGTTGCAAGCTGCAGACTTTTTTGACAGTAAGACGTTAAAGGATAATGACTGGGACCGTATGTAAGAGGAAAGTCTGTGAGGGCAAAAATGGCTGAGAGGTGATTAATCGTAAGGCTCTCGATTCTGCGCCAATTGAAATCAGAGGCAAAACTCCCCCTGACTCCAGTAGGGGCGGGATGGAGCTCCTTTTGGGGCGGGGGGTGTCCTGAAGAAGTCCTCTGTAACTGCCTCCCTGGAGGGAAAAAATCTCTTCTGGTATCACCCAAGGATCTCTAGCACTGTCAAAATATGTCAAAATAAATGTGAAGGACTATATTAACAGTGAACTACCCACCACCACCACTATCCGTCAGCGAGTCTGGAGAGAAGCTTATTCTGCTCTATCCTTTCATTTAATTCTGGGGTTAGCCTGTTAACCCACCTCTTCCCCTTTCCACTTGGAAATATGGCCGTTACCTCACTTTCCCGCTCCTCTCCTTAGCTTACTGTTTGCAAGCCACTCATTCATGTGGCTGTGAATGGGATTCAATCCTCGTGTTAGAGTTTACACCCATCATGAAAGCTGGCCCATCTGAATATCTTAGATATCTTTATGACCCCCTTCTGAGCACCTCACACACTTCCTTTGAGGTAGGGCAGTGCTATTATCCCCATTTTGCAGATGGGGAACGGAGAGACGAAGTGATTTTCCCAAGGGCGCAGAGGGAGTGTGTGGCCCGGTTGCCCAAATCCCATTTTTGTGCCCTAACCACTGGGCCATCCGTCCTCTCAGGGGTTTCAATACATATGGCTTCAGAGAGAGTCTGATCCAATAATCAGTTTCAATGGGCTCTTTTTAAAGTTGGCATCCAGCACTGATCCCGGGCCCCAGTCTCACCACACGTTGTTTTGCCAAAGTGGATTCCCAAGCAAGTCCTCGCTTCAGTCCATGGCGTCTTCAGCCCTGATCTACTAGGAAAGCGATTGAAACTCCCCCTGTAAACAACCGGTGAAGGTCAGGGTTAGGAAAGACTGCCCTCCTAATGTAAGACAGTTGCGGACCATCTTTGCTCAGTTGTCCGTGTCTGGGAGGCGTGGGGATCGCTGTGTTCAAGCTTTTTAATTTCCATTCTCATTTGCAAGTCATAAAGACAGGCAGTGTGTAATCCACGCTCTTCCATTCAATTTCTTGTCACCCTAATCATGCCAGTTTAACCCTCACTTGCTTGCCTGGATGCCTCTCACGCTTGGACTGCTAAATGCTACCTACTGAAATGGTTTTAGTCTGTCTCTCACTGCGCCCACCATTAAAGAGGCTGCGTTTTATTAACAGTTAAATGACCTCTGATCAAATTGCTTTTGAGCGTCAGCCCATAGGAAAGGGGGGAAATAAAAGAGGTAAATATCCTGCGGGTTTCTCCAGTGTTGCCCGAAGGTCCATTTATTTCAATTGTGTTACCTCCATAGGTTTACCTAAGCTCTGCTCTAATCAGAACTATTGTGGTGCCTTAAACATCTGGATACATCCTAGCCTTGCTGTTTGTACTGAAGTTCGGTTCAACGCGTCTCAAGAAATTCCAATAGCAAAGCTTATCCGCAGCTCAGGAGATCATTACAGGAGCATGTAAAAAGGAACATGGACTAGGATGCTCATATTTATTTCCAGGAAGGGTTCCTGTTAATCTGATCTCGTTTTCTACGGGCGGGAGGGAGAGTAAAGACGTGTGAGCGTGTGCGTGTTGTGGAAGAGAGAGTCAAAGTGTCCATGTGAGGGGAGGGGGGTGTCAGAGAGTTACTCTAATTGGTGCTGGGAGCAGCCCTGATGATCTTTCAGCACCTGGGCCAGCGCCACAGGTCCCAGTGCTGCTGCCGCAGCTGCTGTTTCCCGGTTGGTTGCAGGACCCGGGGGAATTCCCGCAGCCCAGAGTCAGCTGGAGCATTTAATGACACAGCATTCGACCCTGTCACCCGGAACGATCCGAGCAGATCCGAATTATTACAAACAATCAATTACTGCTCCCCACCTCACATTGATGGGCGTTTACATGACCGGCCAGGCGAGAATGCATCAGAGCACCTACAGCCCCGCCGGAAGTTGCCTTTTCTTGTAGCTGGGATGGAAACAGGTGTCCCCTGGCGCAGGAAACATCTGCCTTTCGGGCAGCTAACCGCTGGGCAGAAAAGGAAATCGCGGTATTAGTGTGATCGCAGGTACTTATCTGCCTCTTAGGGAGAGGGATAATGTAATACATTCTAGGCAAAGTGGCGTCTCTCTCTTGGGATATTCCGCAGCCCTTTTTCATGCCCTGTAGAAAAACATTAGCTCAGTGCAATGCACCCTCCTACTTCAGTGGGATTTATTCAGTAAAGCGCCTCTTTCACGAGCTGAGGAGATGTTGGCAGTTCTAATATTCTCCAGGTGACTTTTTCTGAGGGGTGGTTATGACCAAGCAGGTAGAAGTGAACAATGCCTACTCTGTACCCAGGTCTGATTGTAACCGAGGGCACAACGCTGTGAACAATAACGTAGCCCCAAGAATACAATAGTTATGAAAGAGGGACTTTCCACTTCCCCATGCATCCAGTCAGCAGCAGCGAAAGCGAGACCACCTCCTCGTTTGACGGGGTAATAGAGCCAGTTTCTTATTGAGCTTTTGCTCTTTATTTTTTAATAACTGCATCCACGAAAAAATGGTTGAAGTAAAAATCATTTCTAGATTACACAATGAATGTCAAGATGGTGCTAACTAGCCTGGCAGGAGGTTTTAGGTAATGTGGTATTTTTAAACAGCTATTTTGCCAGGAGCTCCCTTTATAGGTGAATGTGCACAATGCTAGAACCAAACCACAACTCTTCTCTGGGTGCTGATGCACTAGCTGTATCGATATTCTTGCTCTGCCAATGAGTTTAAACTAGAGGATAATTTGGTTCGGAATTGGATGTGGCAAATCCTTTCTGAATAGCCGCAATGGCCTTGTGAAGCCCGCAGTTTAAAGCGGTAGAGCTAAAAGTGGAGCTGTGATGTCAAATGTCACTGGGGCCAAATTCTGCTTTCAGTTACAAAGGTGTAAATCAGGAGTAACTCCTCCTATTCACAGCCCTAGGATTATCCCGCTTTTTAACTGGGAGCTGAATGAGACCCTCTGACTAGGAAAGCATAGGCATATACAGCAGATGGGGTAAGCGTAGACTGTACTGATGGGGTGAGACATAGTGTTAATTACTCGGGCTTAATCAAATAGTCCCCTTTTCCCTATAACATCGGTCAGACCGGAGGGCATTCCTTGGGATCTGTTATTAAAGAATTACTACAGATATCTCATAAAAAAAAGTCTTTATCAAATGAGATGCTCTAAAAAGTTACAACAGAAGGAGGCAGATTTGCCAACTACACATAAAGGAAACATTTCCTATTCCTAATATGAGATTCTGGGAAGGCTCAGAGAGAGACTACTTTGTCCACACACTCTTTACAATCAAGATTGTATTGTAAGGGACTAAGTCATCAGACTCCTCTCAGAAAGAGCTCCCAGACGGTCCTCTCAGGAAATGTCTGTCTTGTTCATCGGATGCATTGTCCCAGTTGGGTGACTGGCCAATTCTTTTTACTGCATCTGAACATGAACGTGTATGATTTGCTGTTCTGCCCATATCTGTGTACCTTGTTAATCCCTTGAACAAACAGAACTATTCCATTTTCTTAATTCAATATTTAAACACACTTGATTGGAATGAGAAAAGTGTATAATTCTACTAAAATTATGTTGCGTTGTCATAAAAAGACAAAGAATAGAGCAGGTTCTTACTTTTGAATAGCAAATTATCCCCCTGAAAAGAGCCTAACACTTATATGAGACAAGTGGCTTTGACTCCCAGCAAGGGTCAGGGATTTTTGACTGGTCTTTTTATCACAGCAATGTTGTTAATTTTGAAAACTACAAAAGTGAAACTTGAATCTCAAATTGCTGCTCAACTTAGAACTAAGGTTATTTATCAACATCCAATCACCATAGTTTTATGACAGCTTTCTATTTGTTTAATGACACGTTTCAGAGTAGCAGCCCTGTTAGTCTGTATCCGCAAAAAGAACAGGAGTACTTGTGGCACCTTAGAGACTAACAAATTTATTTGAGCATAAGCTTTCGTGAGCTACAGCCCACTTCATCGGATGCATAGAATGGAACATATAGTAAGGAGATATAGATACACATACAGAGAACATGAAAAGGTGGGAGTTGCCCTACTAACTCTAGGAGGCTAATTAATTAAGAGAAAAAAACTTGTGTAGTGATAATCAAGATAGCCCATTACAGACAGTCTGAGGATACTTAATATGGGGAAATAGATTCAATGGCTTATTTGACAAGGTAAGGAAACTGTTTCTGTGTTTGTTTCATTTAAATTAAGATGGTTAAAAGCAGCATTTTTTCTTCTGTATGTAAAGTTTCAAAGCTGTATTAAGTCAATGTTCAGTTGTAAGCTTTTAAAAGAACACCCATAATGTTTTGTTCAGAGTTACGAACCTTTCAGAGTTGTGAACAGCCTCAATTCCCCTTGTGTTCCTAACCTGAGGTTCTATTGTATTGAGTTATTATTTACACACTTCGCATTTGTCAGCAGGTGGCGCTGCATCGTCAATAACTGTCATGGAAACTATTAACGATTTAGACTGTAGGGCTGCAAAAAGCCTTTAAAAAAATCTGAGAATAGTTAGGCACCAAAAGGAAAGTAAGATATTTGCCTCTAAGCCAATTTAGGGTGAGCAGATGTCCCAATTTTCATAGAATCATAGAAGATTAGGGTTGGAAGAGACCTCAGGAGGTCATCTAGTCTTACCCTATGCCCAAAGCAGGACCAACACCAACTAAATCATCCATAAATTTTATAGGGACAGTCCTGATATTTGGGAATTTGTCTTGTATAGGTGCCTATATAATTGAACACCCCCATCCTGATTTTTCACATTTGCTGTCTGGTCACCCTAAGCCATATAATTTAATGGGCAAGAGGATCTTCGTATGACTATATAATACTGCTTAATCATATATTTTGCTACCGAAATTTCAGAATTTGAAAAAAAAAGTCCTGATAAAATACAAAATAAAATAAACAAATGAAATAATAGTAACATTAATAATGGCTTGTATGTATGTAGTGGCTTTTTATTCCAGTCTGCCAAGAGGCTTTACAAAGTATGTTTTTTAACTGGAATAGACAGAATTCATTCTAATGCCAACAGTAGCAATAAATTCTCTTTTCAGGATTACTAACTTTTTAAACTGAAGTTCGGGTGTACATTATTCACCCCATTTCCTCCTACCTACTACTCTTCCCTATGAGACAAAGGATGAACCCGTGAACCATGCTTTGACAGCCTGAAAGAAAGAAAGTATAATGAATATAATATTACATGAAACCCATAAAGGAGAAACATGGAAAGATGGTATCATTGGAGCATGGTAAAACACATAAAGAGAATCTATGACATCAACAAGCATAATTAGAGTTTCTTGCATAATATTGCAATTGAAACATACCAATGGTCAATTAAACGGGAAGATCCACTCACTCTGCACCCACTTTTGCCCAGATATTTTCAGGCTGCAAATGCTTATTTGTGTCAATGCTTACAGACACTTGCACTTGAAAACAGCATGGCTTCCTATCTTCTTGCACCTCTGCCTATGGACATTCACATAATCTGGTGGGCATCTAGCATCTAATGCAGCATGATCTAACATTTTAGCCTAGATGTGTCAAACACTACTTGCTTTTCAGATCTAACCCATGGGTTGTATTTTTGTGGCCCACGTGACACATTCATCAGAATTTCAATTTTTATTCAAAATAAAAGTAAGCCCCTGTGGTTGTGAAGAAAAGCCTTCTTAGCAGGAAATGAGCATGAACTGATACAATGATGGCTACCTAAGTCTGCAGACAGGCTGAAACAATGTCTCGGAGAGGTGAATTCCCCCAAATTCTACCCTATTCATTTTAGCGAGGTTTTAATTCTAAAGTCTCACAATTACTTTTTTAATGTCAGCATTAACTGTTTAATTAATGCTCCAGATAGGTTGGAGTAAGAGGTGGGCGTGAGCTCACAGGTGAGATTTCCAAGTTGTAGCTGGGAAGAAGATGCATAAGAAAGAAAGGAGAGAGACGATGACAGGAAGAGGGAGAGAAACAGAGAAAGGCAGACAAGAAAACAACAACAAAGGACAGAAACAGCAGTGTTCCTAAAGGGGAGTGGATTCCCCTCAGTATGTGACAACAAGGCACTAAGACATTGTGACACCTAGACAATCACTAGCACAACACTACAATCCACAAATTCTGAGTGGATGGTATCCGTTAGGCACCTAGGTAATGAATGGGGAGAGCTGGGCACTTTAGATGGCAATTCACAAAACCAGCACACTAGCTAGCCAATGGGAGCCACTGATAAGAGATGCCTAAGTCTGGGCTGCAGGGAGGTACCTATTTCTGCCTGAGCTCCACCAACAAAGGGAATATAGGTGTTCAGCCACCTAAGTCACTTGTGGTGCCCAAAACAAAGTAGCTGGGCAGAGGGAGAAAAAGGGCCTCCCTTGTAACCTTCAGCCTAGTGCACAGGATACACACCCAGAACATGGAGCCTCCAGGTTCAAGTGCCCATTCCACCCCCCACCCACCCCCACTCACTCTGCCTGAAAGAAAGAAGTGATCTGAACAGCACTTGGGTACTTCTCAGGTAAGTGATGTAGCATTGGTCTATAGAGTTCACTCTCTGGCCTGATTAATGTTCAATTACACAATCATTTCATTAAAATGGAACAATGTCAACAGAAGGGATTGAGGGAACCCTACATCAGACTCTCCCATAGTCCAATGGTTAGAGCACTCACCTGAGAGGTGGTCAATGCTGCTTCAAATCTCTTCTCCCGCTCAGGAGGAGGATAGGGGTCTCTCACCTCTCAGTTGAGTACCCTGTCCATTAGGCTAAAGCTTATAAGGGATGCCCTATTCCTGCCGTACCCCACCAGCTGCTTTGCATGAACTTGCCTGAGAGGCCTGAGCCAGTAGGCACCCTCTGAGCCCACCTATGGGATGGGCCCCAACTCATGACTTAGGCTTGTCTTCACCAGTTTGTGAATCACTCTGGGGTTTAGGCCAGAGCGAGGCACCTAGAGGCAGAAACATAGGCAGCCAGGGAACTTTTATCACAAAAACTTAGGCACCGACAAGGTTAGGTGGCAGCTGAGCATGAGTTTTGTGGATCACACCAGCGCCTAACAATGGGACTTAGGCACTTAAATACCTTTATGAATCGCACCCATCATTAATAATAGTTTAACACTGTCACCACATAAGGGCTTTATGCCACTTCCCATTCCCTAACATGTCCCTCTTAACCAAACTCCCCATTCATTTTGGTTCAGTCCCTCTCCTCAGACTCATATCCAGTGGTCATTCTCACTTAACCCCTGGTGGTGGGCCAAACAACCTGGTGTCACCATATACTACTTCCCTAGGTAGGGTGGTAGCTACCTCCCCATCCTCTGATGATCCTGCAGCAAGCTACTTCAGAAATGGCTTTTGCTGCTGGGGGGAGCAAAAGGAACCACCCACCACTTTCCCTAATCAATGGCACAGTGGGAGTTGATCTGATCTGTAGGTGGGTGCATGGAAGCTTTCCCTGCCCCCTCTAATCTTGTGTTTTGTGCTTTCACCACCAGTGCTCATTGATATTTCTTTCCCCTGGTCCCACTACACAAGCCGAGGAAGGGAGAGGCAACTTCAGCTCCTGCAGAGCCATGTGGGTTCATGGGCTGTCAGGCAACACAGAGGGTGCAAAGGTCATATTTACATCCTGGTTAAGGTCCATGGAGCTCTAGCTTTAAGACCCAGGCAGGGCTGGTGACTGTAGAAAAGGCTAAGGCCAGTTGTTCAAATGTGTGTTTCTAAAGTTAAGCACTTATATCCACACATAGGTGTGATGGCCACTGACTTGTCCAACACTAGGGATTGAACCAGGGAACCAAAACCACGAGTGTGCACAACTGAGCTCAAGAGCCACCCTCCATACCTGAGGTATAATGACACACATCCTCTGTGGCCTGGACACAGAGAGTAACAATTACCTATTGAACTTTACTGGTGGGTTCCATAGGCCCTTAATAAATGGCCTGGTTTTTACCTATCACCCAAATACCCATAAGTGAAAATAGGGGCATTCATTCAGGTATCTATTGCTTAGTCTACACTTAATTTTTACCAATATAACTATGCTGGTTGGGGTAAGATTATTTCAACAACAGTGTAATACCAGTGAAAGTCCTAGTGTAGACATACACCTCTACCCTGATATAACGCGACCCGATATAACACACATTCGGATATAATGCGGTAAAGCAGTGCTCCGGGGGGCGGGGCTGCGCATTCCGGCGGATCAAAGCAAGTTCAATATAACGCGGTTTCACCTATAACACGGTAAGATTTTTTGTCTCCCAAGGACAGCGTTATATCGGGATAGAGGTGTAGTTATACAATAAGGCACTTTGGGTACGTCTACACTTACTTCCTGGTTCGGCGGCAGGCAATCAATCTTCTGGGATCGATTTATCGCGTCTTGTCTAGACGCGATAAATTGATCCCAGAAGTGCTCGCCGTCAACGCCGGTACTCCAGCTCGGTGAGAGGAGTACGCGGCATCAACGGGGGAGCCTGCCTGCCGCGTCTGGACCCATGGTAAGTTCGGACTAAGGTACTTCGAATTCAGCTACGTTATTAATGTAGCTGAATTTGCGTACCTTAGTCCGAAGTGGGGAGTTAGTGTGGACCAGGCCTTTATGTCAGTATAGTTTATTTTGCTTCACCAAACTGGAATAAGTGATGCTGACATAAGCACTTGTATATTGCTTTAACTACAGCCACATTAAGGTGGCTTTACCACTATAACTATGCTGGCATAAAGTGGCAAATCTTTTAAGGCCAGACAAGGCCCAAGGGTAGACAAAGCCTAAATGTGGATTTAGAAGCCTAAATGTAGATACCTGAAAATGTTGGCCTTTCTGTTTTGGGATGTTAGACAGCACAGTGAGAGCCAATCTGATGGGGACATATTTTATGCAGCATCTAAAAGTGCTGCAAAGTCACCTCATGCAGGACTGTAGATTATAACTTGTTTTTAATTTAGCTTTAAAGTGCGTCTCAGAAGACACTATTTAAAATCTGCAATTGTCGTACTACTATATATAATCTCTGGGATTAATCTGTAAATGAACTCCTATAGATGATCAATTTGCTCAATTGCAGAGTGTTAAGCAACCCATCAAATTACTTATTTTCTCTGTGAAATACCTTGCCACAGATATGTGCTGTGATACAAACGCTTTCTGTGGTACATTTATGGATCAACAAGCAGAGAAGAATAATTCTTTATGGTGCCTTGGAGTCACATTCATAGGATAAACTTGGCATAATAGAAAACAAAATGTATTGAGCACTATAATATTTAGCATCTACAATTACAGTCATGTGTCAGTGCTCAAGCTCACACCAGGCCAGATGTGTGCTGACTGTTTATTGAGCAAGGGGTGAATAATAGGTGCCCATATGAGTGAATGCTGATATTCTTTAAAATATGGTAAGAACATAAGAATGGCCATACTGGGTCAGACCAATGGTCCATCTAGCCTTGTATCCTGTCTTCTAAAAGTGGTGGGTGCCAGATGCTTCAGAAGGCATGAATAGAACAGGGCAAATATTGAGTGATCCATCCCATCACCCACTCCCAACTTCTGGCAGTCAGAGGTTTAGAAACACTGAGAGCATGGGGTTGTATCCATGACCATCTTGGCTAATAGTCATTGATTGGACCTATCCTCCATGAATTTATATAATTCTTTTGTTTGTTTAATGGTCTCATATGTTGACTTTATTTGTTAAGAATTCATGGGTTCAGTCACACATTGGAGACATAGGAGTGTGTACAAGATTAGACAGAACATATAAGGAACATGTTCCTCCAAAGAATGCATAAAAGAGTTTTGGCCTGTAAGCCTGGAAGGATGCAAAGTAGAGTTTGAAGTTTTACCTGAAGATTCTACTGGACCAGGCCAAACTTCCCAAACCTGTGTCCCTAATGTGAGGCTCCTAAATCCATATTTCAGCACTCATATGATCTGATATTTCTTAGATCACCCCACTGACTTCAGTTGGATTTTTGGTGCTCAGTGATTCTAAAAAATCAGGCCACTTATATTTAGGCATCTAAATATGGGTTTAGGAACCTAATTTTAAGCACTCAGATTTGAAAAGCTTGGTTTCAATGGGTGGAATTTTGGAGAATTCCTAATGGCTTGTCTACATGGTGAGTTAGTGGGATGTGAATCTGCAGTGCATCAACTTGGTGCACACCAATGTCCCATGTGGTCATCACTGCTATAGCGCCGTGAAAGCGTAGCACACCCGGCCAAACTCTAGAACCTTCCCTGGGCTGTAGCAGGTCCACAGGCTACATTAGTGTGTGGCAAGCTGGTGCACCATAGATTCACACCCTGGCTTGCTGCACATTAACTCGCCATGCAAACAAGTCCTGAGACAATTAAGCTCCCATTGACATTCAGTGGGAGTTGAGCGAGCTGAGCACCTGAGTGCCTTTGAAAATCTTCAATGCATAGGATCTAATTCTATTTAGGAACAGTATGAAGCAAGATTAGGGCCTGATCTTACACACACTGAACTTAATGGCAAATCTCCTATTGACTTCAGTGGTACCAGATCAAGCCTTCAGCAAAGTCATTCATCTTCTGAAGGAGACATATCTGCCATTGGTTAGTAAGACTCCATCCCCTACTTTACAGTGGCAGCAACTCTCTTAATTGCTGTCTGTCATTTGAATATTGTTTGCAAGCCAAGCCTAAAAAGATTTCAGAACAGTCCCTGTTCATGATTGAGAACAAAGACCTAGTTCTATATGGTGGCCACGGCAACTCTTGGGACTTCAGGTGATTGTTTAATATGCATTGTGCACACACAAACATTCAATGCACATTATTAAAATACCATGGCATAATCACTGGGTCACTCCACCTTTTTCTTCAGAACCTGGCTATCGAGTTGACAATGATGGGTGTTCTGAAGAGAACTTTTGGAATTTAGACTGACTTCTCTCATTCATTTAGAATGAGAGAAAAAATGACCAACTTTATTATGTGGCTGAGATCCCGTTATTTGTAAATCACCAAATTTGCCTCATCATACATCATTAGCTGATACTTTCATCTCTTTTTCTGGGTGTAAGGTCATTGTAAAGGAAACTTCTTTCTCTTGAGGATACTCAAGTGACCACTGGCCTCTGACGCCATCTTGGTCACCTAGCACTGGAATAAATCTAACAATTAACAGAGACATACTGAACAGATTCCAATCCCTTGTTGCAAAAGTTTACTTTGGAACTTTATAGATGATCAGATCTGCCTGTTTGATGGCTAGGAGGAATGCTTATAATTAATGATGTGTTGTTGCCTAGGTTCTGATATTTATTTATTTTTGTAAAGAACTTGGAAGTTGTCTTATAGTCTCAACAGGTCTTTAATTGATGGAATCTCACCTTTCAACTGGCATGATCAGGCCCAAGAATTACCTTTTAAAATGTTTCAGCTGAATATGGCTAAGGAGAACATAAGAACGGCCATACTGGGTCAGACCAAAGGTCCATCCAGCCCAGTATCCTGTCTACCGACAGTGGCCAATGCCAGATGCCCCAGAGGGAGTGAACCTAACAGGTAATGATCAAGTGATCACTCTCCTGCCATCCATCTCCACCCTCTGACAAACAGAGGCTAGGGACACCATTCCTTACCCATCCTGGGTAATAGCCATTAATGGATTTAACCTCCATGAATTTATCTAGTTCTCTTTTAAACCCTGTTATAGTCCTAGCCTTCACAACGTCCTCAGGCAAGGAGTTCCACAGGTTGACTATGTGTTGTGTGCAGAAAAACTTCCTTTTATTGGTTTTAAACCTGCTGCCCATTAATTTCATTTGGTGGCCCCTAGTTCTTATATTATGGGAACAAGTAAATAACTTTTCCTTATTCACTTTCTCCACACCACTCATGATTTTATATACCTCTATCATATCCCCCCTTAGTTTCCTCTTTTCCAAGCTGAAAAGTCCTAGCCTCTTTAATCTCTCCTCATATGGGACCTTTTCCAAACCCCTAATCATTTTAGTTGCCCTTTTCTGAACTTTTTCTAATGCCAGTATATCTTTTTTTGAGATGAGGAGACCACATCTGTACGCAGTATTCAAGATGTGGGCATACCATGGATTTATATAAGGGCAATAAGATATTCTCCATCTTATTCTCTATCCCTTTTTGAATGATTCCTAATGTCCTATTTGTTTTGACTGCCGCTGCACACTGCATGGACATCTTCAGAGAACTATCCATGATGACTCCAAGATCTGTTTCCTGATTAGTTGTAGCTAAATTAGCCCCCATCATATTGTATGTATAGTTGGGGTTATTTTTTCCAATGTGCATTACTTTACATTTATCCACATTAAATTTCATTTGCCATTTTGTTGCCCAATCACTTAGTTTTGTGAGATCTTTTTTGATGAAGTTCTTCACAGTCTGCTTTGATCTTGAGCAATTTAGTATCTGCAAACTTTGCCACCTCACTGTTTACCCCTTTTTCCAGATCATTTATGAATAAGTTGAATAGGATTGGTCCTAGGACTGACCCTTGGGGAACACCACTAGTTACCCCTCTCCATTCTGAAAATTTACCATTTATTCCTACCCTTTGTTCCCTGTCTTTTAACCAGTTCTCAATCCATGAAAGGATCTTCCCTCTTATCCCATGACAACTTAATTTATGTAAGAGCCTTTGGTGAGGGACCTTGTCAAAGGCTTTCTGGAAATCTAAGTACACTATGTCCACTGGATCCCCCTTGTCCACATGTTTGTTGACCCCTTCAAAGAACTCTAATAGTTTAGTAAGACATGATTTCCCTTTCTAGAAACCATGTTGACTTTTGCCCAAGAAGTTATGTTCTTCTATGTGTCTGACAATTTTATTCTTTACTATTGTTTCAACTAATTTGCCCGGTACTGACGTTAGACTTACCAGTCTGTAATTACTGGGATCACCTCTAGAGCCCTTTTTAAATATTGGCGTTACATTAGCTGTCTTCCAGTTATTGGGTACAGAAGGTGATTTAAAGGACAGGTTACAAACCATAGTTAATAGTTCCACAATTTCACATTTGAGTTCTTTCAGAACTCTTGGGTGAATGCCATCTGATCCCGGTGACTTGTTACTGTTAAGTTTATCAATTAATTCCAAAACCTCCTCTAGTGACACTTCAGTCTGTGACAATTCCTCAGATTTGTCACCTACAAAGGATGGCTCAGGTTTGGGAATCTCCCTAACATCCTCAGCCGTGAAGACTGAAGCAAAGAATTCATTTAGTTTCTCCACAATGACTTTATCATCTTTAAGTGCTCCTTTTGTATCTCGATCGTCCAAGGGTCCCACTGGTTGTTTAGCAGACTTCCTGCTTCTGATGTACTTAAAAAACATTTTGTTATTACCTTTTGAGTTTTTGGCTAGCTGTTCTTCAAACTCCTTTTTGGCATTTCTTATTACATTTTTACACTTAATTTGGCAGTGTTTATGCTCCTTTCTATTTACCTCACTAGGATTTGACTTCCACTTTTTAAAAGATGCCTTTTTATCTCTCACTGCTTCTTTTACATAGTTGTTAAGATCTTTTTTAGTTCTTTTACTATGTTTTTTAATTTGGGGTATACATTTAAGTTGGGCCTCTATTATGGTGTCTTTGAAAAGTGTCCATGCAGCTTGCAGGGATTTCACTCTAGTCACTGTACCTTTTAATTTCTGTTTAACTAACCTCCTCATTTTTGCATAGTTCCCCTTTCTGAAATTAAATGCCACAATTGGGATGAGATTAGGATGCCACAATTCTGAATTTAAGTATTTGCCAATGCTGAGAAACTAGACCAAATTATGCTCTAAGTCACATCTGCACAACTTTGACTGAACTCAACATGTGTTGCAAAGCTGTGACAGAGGGGAATGTGGCCAATTGTCTTCCAGAATTGTCAGCACAAAGTATGCAGATGGGTCACATTGATACTGAAAAGAGCATATTGATAGTAAAGACCTCATTAGACAGCCTGTATTGTTTTAATTACAATAATTATTTAACCATTTAAATTTGGCTCATGGTCAGTTTTTCTATTCTAGCCTGTTACAACACTAAAATCAGTGGGAGTTTTGCCTGGTAAGGACCATCGACTCAGATCCCTAATCAATAATTAATATTATTCTGGCAAATAGAAAGATTAAGCTCATTAAAGCATTTTAGAGAAACCCACTATTCTCAGTATTTCTCATATATGTTTAAAAGTCAGGAAGAATGCTCTTATGGCTAATGTACTGGACTGGATCTCAGGACACCTGGATTCAATTCCCAGCTCTGCCACAGATTTCATGTGTGATGCTGGGTATTATCTTCTCTCTACCTTTATTCCCCATCTGTGAAAGAGGGGCAATAATTTCCTTCCTCACGGGGTTGTTGTGTGAATAAATTTATCAATATGTGGGAGATGCTCCGTTACTACAGAGATGAGGCAATGTAAGTTTACCCAGAGTTGTAGGTACTCATACACATTCAAAACAGAGAACCAAAAGGTTAAATATCCAACACAGAAGACCTAGCCATCCCTGTCAAAACTAATTACATCTTCCAGAATAAAAATTGTCTCTCTAATCAATCTACAGAAAGGAGTAGCCTCCCCTACCTACCAAGCCTACTCAGAAAGCCTGGACAAATGGATAAGCCTGGCAGCTTGACCTGAAGATCAACAAAGTCTGACACTGGTGGACCACGTAGGGCATGAATTCCAGACAAAAGATTCTTTACATAAAACCCCCACCAAGAGCTCCCTTTCTTTTAAACCTGGGGTCTGTTAGCTCCACCACTCTTGCTGATCTCACTTGTGGCTGGTAGTGAGAGAGTGTCTAAGGCAACTGGATCCCAAACCCTTTACAACTTCCATGGTAAACCTAATGTTTGTAATGCCTTCACTTGGAGTCTTTCAATCAAGACTGCTGGTCTTTCTAAAACAGATGCTCCAGCTCAAACACAAGTTATTAGGCTCAGTGCAGGAACCACTGGGTGAAATTCTATAGTCTGTCTGTATCGTGGAAGAGGTCAGACTACATTACAGTAACTCCTCACTTAACCTGGTAGTTATGTTCCTGAAAAATGCAACTTTAAGTGAAACAATGTTAAGCAAATCCAATTTCCCCATAAGAATTAATGTAAATGAGGGGATTAGTTCCAGGGAAATTTTGTTTTGCCGTGCAGTACAGTACTATAGTAGGGAGGTGCCCCCGCCTTACCCCACACAGGCACAGCCCACTGGCACTGGAGACAATGAAGCAGCCAAGGAGGCTGAAGGTGCTGTAGGCTAGGAGAAGCACATAGCGCAGCAGCAGCGGCCGCTTCCCCTACTCTGCAAGCACCAAGGGCGGGGGGCTCAACCGTTGGCCCACCCATGCCAACTCTGCTCCCAAGCCCCACCCTTAACCCGCCTCTTCTTCCCCCCCTTCCTACTCCTTTACTCTGCACGCCGTGTCCTCACTCCTTCCCCTCCCTCCCCTGCCTCCTGCCCACGGCAATCAGCTGGTTTGCAGCGTTAGGGAGACAGGGGAGGGAGGGGGAGCCTGAGCACCGAGTCCTCACTCCTCCCCCGTCCCTCCTGAACCCCACAAGCCAGCTGATTGCTGCAGGCAGGAGGCGGGGGGGGGGAGGAGAAAGGTGCTGATCCGGGGGTCTGCCGGCGGGCAGGAGGTGCTGTGGGGGGGGCATAGGGGTGATGATAGGGGGCTGCCAGCTGTGGACAAAGCAGGCAGCCAAATAACATTATAGCAAAGCATTGCACAACTTTAAATGGAGCATGTTCTGTAATTGAGCAGGGACGTAAGATTGAAACAACGTTAAGCGAGAGGACGTTAAGTGGGGAGTTACTGTATCATAACAGTCCCATCTGACCTTAAAATCTATGAATCAACTCAGTTTGGAAACTAATTGGAATCCAGTGACACTCCAGAGTACCAGCAGGACATGCTGTCTGCATGAAACAGCACCTAATAAACAGGCAGCAGGATTTTCCACTAGCTTGAGATTTCTAAAAAGAGTTAAGCTATGTTCCCACATACAGCACGTTGCAATATTCTAGTCTGAAGATGGCAAAGGCATGGGTCACTGTAACAAGGTCAATGTCTTTCTATTCTGTTCTGTCACACCAGTGCACACAAGCCATTGGAGTCATTCTGGAATTACAGCTGTGTAAATGAGAAAAAAACTGGCCTAATGTCTTGATTTCCTAACATTAATGAGCTACATCTTACCAGATTTATTATAATTTGGTATTGCCAAATCCAAACATTCAAAAATCATGAGGCAAGCCCCCTCCCCAAATCATGAGATTGACTTAAAAATCATTTGATTAAAAAAATAAAACACAATTTGAATTCTTCCTATTTACCTTCTGGTTACTGAGACTTTAGGGTGCACTTGAGACAAAAACACAGTGGAAATTCTCCTCTATTCACATGAATTCAGGAACCAGGGCTTTAAGAAAAACACCTGCTATTACAAGACTCACCATAAAATTGCGGAATTGGCAGCACAATGTACCATGGACACTGACCAGTTTGATGAAGTAATTCTAACTATTGTTCTATCACAGTGGGAAAAGTTGAAACGTTTGCCAGAGTAGCATAAAGGAAAAGAATGGAATAAGAGACAGAAGAGTGCTGTGTATCAGTAGATATCTTAGATCATTTACCTGCAGCATTGACAGTCTCACAGTATATGGGCTATGTATTGGTTCATTTTTTCCTTCCCCCCAGCTTCTTTATGAATTCAGAAATAAAAATACTGGAAATGTAGCTTGCTGTATGATTAACGAAGTGCAGTAACTAAACATTATTTTAAATATATTTCATCTTGACATCAAAAAGCCTTTAGAGCTACTTTATGATATTGTGAAGGTTAAACGAGGTAGGAAAGAGAATTCCCTGCATGTGGCTACTATAAAAATGTCATTGAATTATTTCTAATTTTAGTGCCCCATGTTCTTAAAATTGCTTCCTGCTGCACTCCAGGAAGAAAGACAAAGGTAATTCAAGTAACTCCAGAACTCGAGGAACAAGTGATGTTTACCATAAAGGAGACTAAAGAGTTACAGCTCTGGCCAGATATGCTCATCTCAGGTTAAGAGTCATCACACGGGGACTCTAACCAACTGTCTAATAAAATACATCATACTATCCAGTGTGCAGAACATTTCCATTCCAGCTTTCTGTACCTTGCAGAAAGATGGAGTCACTAGTCTGACATAAGAGAACAGGGAAAAGAAATCAGATTGAAAACTGGAGTTAGGAAGAATCAAATGATTTGGGATTTAGCTGCATACATACCAGCTATTGGCGCTCTCAAGTGTCCAACACAGATTCTGATACCCACCATCAAAGAGCAAGCTGCAGCCAATGGGACTATACAGATTAAGGGAAGCCAGAATGGCAGGAGGAGAGAAGTGACTAAGGGGTGTCTAACTGCCAGGCAGGGATGGAGAGAGGCAGGCCAGATAGCATTGGGGGGTCATGCTTAATGTGGCCACTGCCACATTGGCTGCCATTAATAGTGTCTAAAAATCATAAGCACATTTGAAATGAGACTCATATGAATTCTAAAATGGCTGGATTTTTGTATGGCTTGATGTCAACACAGGGAATTGCCACATTCCTGACTAAACATATTAACCCTCAGCACATCATTCATAAGAACAGCCATACTGTGACAGACCAATATCCTGTCTTCCAACAATGGCCAATGCCAGATGCTTCAGAGGGAATGAACAGAACAGATAATCATCAAGCGATCTATCCCCTGTCGTCCACTCCCAGCATTTGGTGAACAGATGCTAGGAACACTCAGAGCATGGTGTTGCATCCCTGCCCATCCTGGCTAATAGCCACTGATGGACCTATTCTCCATGAATTTATCTAGTCCTTTTTTGAACCTCGTTATAGTTTTGACCTTCGCAACATCCCCTGGCAAAGAGTTCCGTAGATTGACTGTGCATTCCCTCGTTATCATCATGCTGACAGGCCTTGGCCCCCCACTTTGCTCTCATTTGTCAACATCCACTATCATGTATTTTAAATGGAATACACTTGGAACATTTGCACCTATAATTCTGTGCTTGTAATCATTTATGTAGAGAAAGAGAATTTCAGGGCCAGATCCTCAGGTGCTGTACATCAATGTAGCTACACTGAAGTCAAAGGAGCCAGGCCAAGTTACACCAGCTGAGGATCTGGCTGTCAATAACTACCTACTGACTTTGCACCCAAGCTATGGGTCAAATCCTGCTCTTCTTGCAGCCAGTGAGAAAACAGGAACTGGATTGGGCCTAACAATTCCTGCCACTAACAGGCAGTTAAACGATGAAAGTTCTATTGTCTATTTCTGCAAGTGACTGCATACGCAAAACCGCAGGTGTGAGTTAGAAGCCACGCTGAGTCCCCTTTGAAAATTTTACTCATAGATGCTTTGAAGTAGAAATATTTTTATTAGCTTTAACAACAACAAAATGGCTTTATGCAATTACTTCAAGGGCTTGAAGAGGTGTGACTAGGTCTTAGTTAAGAACCTAAGTGTGATGCTATCAAGGATGCCTTGCATTCAGCAAAATGTTTATCAATGAGCAGACTGGGACAAGGCCTAGGTCATCCACGTACAGGGGGTAGCATCCAGCAATTGAAAGAGAGAGAGAATACATCGATTTCTTCATTCAGGCATTCTATTTTTATTTGGCTTGGCTTGGTGAGCTTTGCTATGCGCTGCCAGCTGGATCTCTGACCACTCAGCTATCATGTCCAATGCATTATTGTGCATACTGAAAATATTAGGCGCCAGTAGCAAAGGCAGCCCACACAAAGAGGGAGGGGGAAAGGAGGAATGTTTTTTACTTCTCTTTGGCACAGCAGGCTAGGAGAATTACATCTTTAGTCTGAGCCCAGGGTCGCACAAAGGTTTAATCTGCCACTGCTTCTATCCTGGCCATAACCAGCCTTTTAATATCTTCACTATTCATTTTAACCGGGTGCTTAATATCAGATGTCATTATACGAAGTTGGTTACAGAGCCGTGTGAGCTTACATTTTGCCCTAAAGTCTCAAACATTAGATGTTAATGGCTAGAGCTGAAGACGTGCTGTGCAGCAATATTTTACTAGTTTAGGCAGAAAAAAGCAGTAGCTGTCTGATTTCCCTTGCTGATGCCCTCAAGTTTTTAACTTAGCTCAGACAATGTATCACAAGGAAGAGCTAGTTGCCAGCATATTTTCATATTCCATTGCATAGCATTTTTGTTTGTTTGTTTATCCGGGTGGCTTGTTGCCCAGTTTATGAAAACTACAACAAGTCTGACAAAAGAAAAACAATGGTTAGCATCAATCCAATTCCGAACATTTAAAATGTCATGCATGGTAAAATATGCATGGAAGAGACATTCCAGTAAAGCAGTGACCTTCCCTGATTCCACCCAAAGGGTTACAGTAAAGCATCCATTCCCATGAGTAATCAGGAGAGCTTTGACTTGACATAAGTTTGACAAAGCAAAACAGGACATTACGTTTTCTCTTTCTTTCTGTGTGTACAAACTCCAGCAGGTTCACTCTGCCATTGTTACCAAGATTTTCTTTTAAAGCAAAACACCCTCTTTTCTATCAGGCAGCAGGGTTTGTTTTTTTCAAGCTGTCTCAGAGCATTCTGTGCTCAGGCACAGAAAAATATACTCCTCTGGACCTGTATGGTAATATTTGTTAAATGGAGCAAGAGGGAAGCATTTTCATTGATATCAAGAGGTCCCATCCCACTTTTTTGTGCACCCAATACTCCTATTGACATCAGTGGGCAGGTTGGCTGTGGAAGGATGACAGAATCAGGTCCATTGTTTGTGGTGGTGGGGAAGCACATTGGGCCAGATTTCCCAGCTGGTGTAAATTAGTGTAATTCCACTGAAGTGAACAGAGTTACACTGATTTCCACCAGCTGGGGAACCTGGCCCACGATGTTTTGCAAGTATAATTTCACCACTTCAAGGCTCGGCCCTGCACTATTTAAACATTCACAACACCCACTGAAGTGAAAGAGAACTGAGTGCACAGAATCGTACTATTATTTCTTTTTCAATATTTGGCAGGTGCTCAGAGACTGTGATGATGGGTGCCATATATTAGAACCTAGACAGAATAGCATTGAATCATCAGACCTTTAAATGGGATAGGCTGCTAATCTTTTCCTTGCTAGATCATTTCAATTGTTGTCTCTGTGAACGAGGAATCATCCTCATTAATGAATATGGGGCTCTATCTTTGCCAAGTCCCGTACAAAATTTGTTTTTCCATTTTACCTGGGCTTGTTTAAGCCTGCCAAAGGAGGCCAGCCCCACAGTTTGAGAAACACTGCTAGAGGGCCACCGTTCCCTGACTTCCAGCTATATTAAACCCCATTATGTCATAATTAACCTTGCCCAACCTGTTCTGAGTAAGAGATGGTATGATTTTTACCTACTGCTCTAAACTGTCCCGGATCAGCACATTTGTGTTATTTTCGCCTATCCACATTCAGATATCATCAATTTCCCCTGGATGTTGTTCCACCAAAACAACACAGGGGTGAAATCCTGGCCCCGTTGAAATCAATGTCAAAACTCTTATTGACTTCAATGGGGCCAGGATTTCACCCCCAGCAATTGCACATGTGCACCTAGTGTGATTGCTATAAAACAGTGGCAACTTTTTAAGCAAGCAGAGTGCCACAGAGGCAGGTGTGTGTTTGGTTTGGTTTTAAAAACCACAGGCAGATATCCATTCCCATTAAAGATTTAGAAATGGTAACATTTCATTTTAAATAAAAGCCTCTTCTTTTTGTTTTGTTTAGTTGTATATGAACAAAGGAGGGTGGTGGGAGAGATGCCGGAATAACCTTAGAATTTAAATATGGCAGAACGAATTGTCTTGAAATTAAAATGATGTCTTAGAAACTGAAATTTTGCCGGATTTTCACTCAGAGAATTCTGCAGCTAAATTCTAAGGCTACAGGGCCTGATCCAAAGCCTGACAAGGTCAATGAAACACATTGTTTTCAATGACAGGTTTCAGAGTAGCAGCCATGTTAGTCTGTATCCGCAAAAAGAACAGGAGTACTTGTGGCACCTTAGAGACTAACAAATTTATTAGAGCATAAGCTTTCGTGGACTACAGCCCACTTCTTTGGCTGCACTTCTTCGGTGGCCCTCTATGCATCCGAAAGAAGTGGGCTGTAGTCCACGAAAGCTTATGCTCTAATAAATTTGTTAGTCTCTAAGGTGCCACAAGTACTCCTGTTCTTTTTATTGTTTTCAATGGGCTTTGTATCAGGTCCCCAGTCCTGCAGTCTTAACTCAAGCAAAACTCCCGCTGAAGTCATTTGCCTGAGTTGTGACTAAAGTTGTATTGGGCCCTAAATTTCTAAAATAACAGTATATATTGAAAATAACATCACATGAAGTACAGCAGTATAAAGGTGACGCGACAGTCCAAAACAACGTTAAGATTGCTATAGAACCAACAGGCGGACTGGCAGATCTCTAACACCAACATGCATATAAAGATCAGACTTCTGAAGATAGAACCTCCATAGGCAGTATATTCATTTACATTTTTTTAATCAGGTAATGGTTGTGAGACACAGAGAGACAGAACATGGATCTGAGTTAAGAGAGAACAGAAAGACAACAGAAACCCTTTCGTTTCTGCATGTACCCCAATTGTTCCTTATCAAACACTTAGCCACATTTTGGTTCTTACAACACACGGTACAATAACGTTTTAAAAATATTTCCATTGGTATTACTCTGTGTCAGTCTCATTTTCACTGGGCATTATCAATAACGATATATTAGCATATACGAATATCTGGCATGTACAGAGGGGGAAATAGAGGCAAATAAGCTGGTCTTGCAGCCTATTTGATGTGTGCGCTCTTCTTTCTGCAATTAAAGCGGGTCTATTTGCCAATACTTTCACTCTGCATGTGCCAGGTATCCTCTCTCCCAGCCACCCAGCACCTGTCAGTAACGCGCCTAGCGCCGCTAGGGAACAGTCCAGGCAATCTGTGAAAGAGCTGCCAAGTGAACCATGGTCCCTGCGCAGCACAATCCCACCCTGAAGTGCCCCGGCTCCGGTTGGGTGTCAGTGTCCAGCCCGGCTTCTCGGGCTCCGACTCCAGCAGGGCACTGCTCAGTTGAGAGCTGGGCACGGGCAGCCCTTTCTCACCGATCCAGTTCGAGCCGCGATCTCGTTTCCTGCGCCCTAGGGCCCCCCACCCCGGCCTGGCCCGTCCCAGGCGCAGACTGCCCCCTGGCAGGGCGCGGCTCCCCTCCCACCTGGGCCGCCGAGGGCTCCGCCGTCCGCTGCTCTCTCTCCTCCTCGCCGGATGCCCGGGCCTTCCTGGTCAAGTGGTCCTAAACATTTCACAATTATGCTAGAGAACTGTTGAACTGTTAAGAACCACTGCACCAAGGAGGCTGCCCGCCGCCCGCCGGGGCTTGCACTGGCTCCGCCGCAGAGACCTACCTGCGAGACAAAAACAAACAAGAGAGAGACCCCCGCGCCGCCCCGGCAGATCCCACTCCGCCGCCCCGGCCTGGCCTCCCTACGCAGCTGGCCACTTACTGGTGCCACGGTCCTGGGAGGATCCCTCCTCCCACCCCCCCTTTGCACTGGGGTTTCCCAGCTTGGCTGCAACCAACTGAGCCTTTTGCAGCCCCCAGAGCTTGTGCAGGAGGCAGCGCGGGGATCCCAGCGGTCCCCACGCGCCAGGCTGCCTTGAGGAAGGCAGGTAGCCGGGCAGCCCCTCTGTTCTCGCAGCGCCTGTTGCCTCTGCTCCTCGGGCTGGCTTGGCTCTTCCTCCGTCGCCCATTGCACTCCCCAGGCTCCGTTCTCTGCTCAGGCTCTCTGAGCTGGCCCCTTATATACTTGCCCAACTCCCTGCCGTCCCCTGCAGCAGCAGGCAGGAATGCAGCCCTCGCCCCTGACATGACCAGTTTTTCCAGGCTGCCTTTGCACTGACAGGGTGGTTTTGTTTCAAACGCTCATCAGGGGCAGTAAAACGTCAGCAGGTAAAAGACAAACCTGTTCCAAGAGGCGCGTTTCCTCCCCCCGCCCTGCACCGGGGGGAAACCGCTCAACAGGTTTCACAGAAGCTGGAGGTAGCTCAGAAAGGTGAGTAAGAAACTCCACCCAGCAGCCGCCTGACACAAACACTCCCACTGGCTGGCAGCCTCCCCAGGCAGCTTCCTTTGCTTTCCTGGCCTGACAACAGGCTGTTCTTTAATGTTCTCGGAGGATTTTCTAATGCCCCAGTAAAACTCCCGCCATCTATAAACACCTTCTTGTGTCTCTGCATCTATTTACACATCAGCTGAAAACACCTCTTTAACTGTAGGGACCTACAGTACCTAGGCTACCTAGAATCAGAGGGGTAGCCCTGTTAGTCTGGATCTGTAAAAAGCAACAGAGTGTCCTGGGGCACCTTTAACACTAACAGATGTATTGGAGCATAAGCTTTCGTGGGTGAATACCCACTTCGTCAGACGCATGCATCTGATGAAGTGGGTATTCACCCACGAAAGCTTATGCTCCAATACTTCTGTTAGTCTTAAAGGTTTCCCCAGGACTCTCTGTAGGCTACCTAGAGTAATGCCCCTACGTATAAAAGACCTGCTTTCCAGAACTGCTGGCCACCCACAAACAGCACTGAAACGAATGGGAGCTGCAGGTACCCAGCACCTTTGAAAGTCAGGCCATTTAGATGTAGCATCCCAACTGTAAACATTCCGGTTTGCACATTTTAGTCTTGGTCTCATCATTTCTTTACCCCTCGGCAAACATTTGTCACCTGGGTTTGTACCATGACCAGCATTTTCCAACTCACATGCCTAAACCGGAGGCTCTATTTTTACGCTTCTACCTCCATATTTCAGTCAATGGGAGCTAAGGGTGGCTCAGCACTTTTGAAAATCAAGTGGGTTATTTGGGTGCCTAACTATGGATTTAGATGCTCGGGTTAAGATACCAAAGTCTAAAAATGTTGGCCCTATAGTTTATCTCCACAAATTGGTTTTGGACAACTTATGAAAGAGTCTATCCATTGTGCTGGACTGTATTGAAAGCACGGTCCTATGACTAAGGTACAGTTACTGAGAGTCAGGAGAGTTGAGTTCAATGCCCAGCATTGCTGTTGACTTCCCGTGAGACCTTGAGTAAGTCACTTAGTCTACGCTTCAGGAACTTGGTGGCTTGATTTTCAGAGGGGCTGAGCACCATTGGATTCCACTGACTTTCGTAAGAGTTGTGGGTGCTCGACCACCTACAAATCAGGCCACTTGGGCCCCTAAAACTAGGAGCCTAAAGCAACCTCTGTAACTGGCCTTATTTGCAGAGGTCCTGAGCACTCAACAGCTTGCATTACCTTCAGTAGTAGTAGAGGACACTATACATCAGCAAATGGGGCCCTTTTTAATTAGGCCCCAAACCTTGAATTTAGGAGTCCAACGTTAAGCGCATACATTTGAAAATGTTGGCCTTAACTTCTCTGAATCTCAGCTTTCTCATCTGCAAAAGAACAATAATAGGGATACTTCTCACAGAATTGTTGTGGATATTTATTAATTTATTAATATTTGCAAAGCAATTTGTTATGCTGGGATGGAAGGTGCCATTAGAAAGGGAAGTCTTATCCCTGTAAGACTTCTACTGTCCTTTCATGCAAAAAAGCATTGATGTTTCCTGATAAAGTTTGGGTTTCTAAATGGTTCAGCAACTCATCAGAAATACACAATATGCTAATGTCTTGTTGCTAAGCCTCAGTCTGTGCAAGGCAGGGAAAGTCCCAAGGGTCTGCACATTACAGCCAAAGGGATGCTTTAGAGGCCTACACACACCAGCACCTGGCATGGGATTCACAGTAGCCAGTGCACTTGTGTCAAATGGGCTGCCCAGCAATCTCATTAGAGTTTGTCACTCCCAGTTGTTAGTTCTGAGCCCCGGCAGGCAGGGAGGTCCTGCTGTTGCTCAACAGTAGTTCCCTCTAGCCAGTGCAGGGGAGGTGACTCTGCTGTTCCTACCTCACAGTACGATTGTGATGTGGAGACATGAACAGGAGGTGGGGAGCCAAGATGCTAATCCCTGCTCTGCCAATGACTCACTGCGTGGCTTGGCCATGTCCCTTCACTGCACTTCTCTGCCACAGTTTTCCTACCTATAAAATGGGGAAAATGCGTTCCTATCTCCCAGCATGTTATGAGGCTTTGTTAATGTTTGTAGAGCGCTTTGAACATTTAAAGCACTACATAAGTATTGTTATTTTGACACCTAAATATTATGATGACTGTCACGTTAAAAATATATAGACAATACAGGTCAAGACCTGGAGAAAGGGCCTGTAAGAGTAGGTATCATGTGACTAGGAGAGGCTTGACCAAATCCAATGCTTGTGCATTAGTCATCTGAACATGCCTGAGCAGAGACACTGCTCTGAGAGCAATGCCACATCTCCTGGCAAACCTGACCCCTGAGTGAGTCCTACCTACAGTCCCCAACTAACAGTGGGAGGTGCATTATTGATATGTTGCAATCAAAGAGGTCAGTAAGGACACACTCCCTTTACCCAATGGGACACTGTGGGAGCCAGGCTGTTCCCACACTGATCTCTTTGAAGGATTAGGCCTTAATCCCCATCACAGGTTTTTATGGAGTATTAACATAAATATCCCACTGATACCAGTGAGGTATATTACCCCTCCCCTGCTACTGTACTAGCCAGGTATAACACCCACCCACCACTTTAGTCAGGTATAAGCCACACTACCATACAAGTCAGGTATATAAACTCTGACCCCACTGCTATCATATCAGATATGCATATAAACCTCATGCATTGTGTAGTTTTTAGTGCATGCTGGTGCCTTTTACTGATTTAATTTTAAGGTCATTATTTTCAGGAAAGAAGATCATGAAAGAGGATAATAGCTAAGTTCTATTGGCTAAACTCTGGGGTGATAGTTTATTTAGAATTACTCTCAGGAAAACAACTAGGGCCCAATCCACGCGGCAGGTGCATAAACTTTCACATATGCTAAGGTACAGTTACTGAAAGTCAGGAGAGTTGAGTTCAAACTTTCACATATGCTCTTTTAGATACTTATTTGCCCAAATAATACAAATTCTATATTTACAGAAAACCCCGGTTCTCCTTCTAAAGAACGTATGCAGCTACATTGAACAAAACAGTACAACTTCAGTTACTTATTCTTATTGAAATGTCTCAGGTTTATAAAACCGTGACCTTACCTAATGTCCTTTTATTTCTGTTAGCTAAAAGAAACAGTCTCACAGAAGAGGCTGAAGGCTTTAAAGGTAGAAAAGTGTAGCTGCACATCAACAGACGCAGGCTGAGTTTGTAGAACTCGTTTATACGGAGGCCGTTTTTCAATGGAGCTAAAGTGTAAGGGAGCTATACACCTTCTATTTCTATTCTATGTAGGGTCGTATGCCTTGCTCCTCACTATAGCATCTGCACGCTAGTAGTTCATTAAGAGACAGGACTCATCTGTCACGTGTGGTTTGTTCTCTTATCCTCACATATTGCTGACGGTGATGCGCAAAAGGAGTAAAATCCAGCCTAGGGTATTAGGGATAGTAGTACTAACAGGAACAAACACAGTTAAGCCTTATTTTGTCATCAAAGCAAGCAAGTAGGACTCAGGAAACAGGAATATAGAGGGAACAGATCTATTGAGTAAGAAAGTGCCATTTTGCATAACCACTTTCTTACCATAAGCACGCTTTAATGCAGAAGGAAAAGGAGAAGCCCACTAAAAGAGACAGAGATATTCAATAAGAGTGGGAGTTACGATCAGAGTTAGGAGAAGGGTGTGACAAATGATCACAGACAAGCATTTTCCAAATGTGTTATTGTAACCCATGCTTCCTTTAAACAGCAGTAGTTGGGGGCGTTTTTTTTGCCAGAAGAGTGGAGCAGCTGTCCACTGACTCCAACTAGTCTGGGACTAGCGGGGGGAGTTCACAAACCCATTGAGCATGCTCATGCCTTTCCAAGGGTGGGGGACAATTCCACTCCCAAGTTAAAAAAAAGGGAGGAGGTTGGACTGTCCAAGGGAGATGGCAATACCAGCTGGGAGGTGAAGATCTCTGGCCTGAAGGCTGATGCTCACAGGTTTACTTTTACTTACTGCAGCAAGAAGATAACCACAAAGAGAAGACTAACAGCCTATTCAAAGAGCTGGGCACTTGCTGTTTGTTCAGTTCAGGATGAAGTGGTGGCATAAATGGCAAATCAGCAGTGCATGTTTTAAATGCATAGGATTCGTGGCCTGTGACCTTTTGTACTGAAGAAATCTGTATATTTGATACTATTATTTTTGTTTGCATAGTATTTGCTGTATTGCTGTAGTGATAAGATTCTGATTAGATTTATGAGGAGTCTTAGTTAATCCTCAGTTTGTTTTCTTATAAACTGAAAGTGGGTTTTTTTTTTTTTTTTAGTCTGAGCAGTTTTACTACACTGTGATGTTTTTATTCCAAACAGGAGCAACTCAGGGTACGGGCACCCCCAACTGTCCAAATTTGCATATTTATCTTGTGTGTTATCCACAAGTGGGAGCTCCGCTGTCAAAACAGACTGAACCCACTCTCTATTCCTGCAGTAAAATGAAGTTATAGTGGGTACTTGTGTAATCAAAGTTTAGTGGTTTACATTATGAAACCTCATAGTATCAATTATAAGCCAAAATGAAATGCTCTCATCAAGCCAGAGGGTGGGGATACCTGACTTGTGTGGTGGTCCCAATTGCTTTTAGTAATCATACAGTATTTATAATTCAGACCATGTCAAACTTCTTTGAACCCTCCCATTAGCTTCCCATTGCACTGCATATTAAATTCAAATCTCTTGTCCTTTCTTTTAAGGCCTTCAACTCTTAGGGCTTGTCTACACATACAGCAGTTCCTGATTAACTCCATGCATGAACACACTTATTTTGGAAAACAAGTGCCTTATTCCTGTTTAGCTTGATCTATCATGTTTTAAATTCACATCCTACTTTAATCCCTATTAACTTTCAAGTGTAGCCGATCCTTAGCCTTATTCCACATCTCTTGCTTGGTTTTCTTTCATGTTTTCCAATCTCACTGCCAAATGTGGCAGCACTGACATCCCCTTTGTTTCCTTTTCCCACTTCCAGTTGTGTCCCTTCAGCGCCACTCCTATGGACAGAACGCCCTTCCAGAGCTCACCAAGCCACCTCTATCCCCCATTCAAATCCTTCCTAAAAGCCTAATTTTTGCAGGTTCAGTCATATACAAAGAGTGAGTTCATTCAACGTTCTCTGTGTGTATCTTTCTGTCTGAACCATTAAGATGCATTCATGCCTTAAGTGTGTAACCACATGATCCTATTATTGTAACCTTTGACTTTCCGTATCACTTCCCCACTTCTGTTTGCTTGCCCATCCTCATTCACTGTGGGTCACCTGAAATTAGATTGTAAATTCCTTGGGGCTGGGATCTTGAGTTCTACTTGTCTGGAAAGCAACTAGCACATTCTTAGGTGCTGTAAAAATAATAAAATAATATGCAGATTGCTGCATACTGATTAGCTGTTTCCCCTAGGACTCACCAATCCATATAATCATAACAAATGTTGATGCTACAACTTCTTGTTTACATTAGTTAGTGTCATCTGATTTGTCAGTATAACAACCTGTTGAGTGTCACATGCCATGTCACATGGTAGTAACCTATCTTCCTGGTAATAAACACCTGGATTTACAGTTTCAAACTTACTGATAACTTCAGATAGGAAACATTTGTAATTACTATATAAATAATTACTACAGAGAAATAAGGGGTGGACGTACTTTGTAGAACTATGAACTTTTGTAAAGATTATAGGGAATTTCCAGCTGCTACTTTTAAATAAATAAATGATAGCTCAAACTACAAATAAAAATCTGAATAACCACTAGCTTCATGTGATGTCAAACATTCACTGTTTAGTTTGGAAAACATCACCACTGTGTGGATGACATTTCTCAGGCTCAGAAATGAGTGTAACGGAAGACGGATCTGTATCTAGTACATTAAACATAGACAATAGCGATAAAAAGACCTACTTGGTTGTCTGGCTCATCCCCTGACAATGTAGAACATAGGCCCTAGAGGATACATACTGTACGTTTCTGATTTAACACCTTGTTCATTCCAATGGTCCAAGTAGTATAAATTACCTAATACAAAATATCCAGCACAGGATCAAACATACAGAAACATGATTGCTAGCAGTAAGCAAACAGTGATGCCTTCTGGTTTATTGTTACACAAGTCAATTCTTTTGGTATCTGCTATAGAATAAGGAAGAGCCACCTAGGCTTTGCATGCACACAGGTTTCATCAGTGGTTGCAACAATTACTTATGCTCTTGCATCAGTAAATATAAAACAGGGCTAAAGATAATCCTTGCGATTCAGGGCTAGCTTGAGAACTGTCAAACTGATCTGCATGATCTATCCTCTGGGAGTAGTTATCCTTTTTCTCTGAGATCTTGACACTGACGAAGATTTACATGCATCTCAAGAGCAGCAAAGACACTAACGTTAGAAAAAGCACATTTCAAATCATCAGTGGATATTTCTCCACTTCCAGTAGTCCCATTGTACATTAGTGATCTGTGACCTTTCCACTGTAACCCCAGCATTCAGGGTAGTTCTTTCAAACTTCAGCGAGCTGCAAACATTTAGGATGTCAGCTTGAGAGGTGCAGAATTGTAAAAGAAATTGAATCTGTTGAGTCAGTTCTGAAGTTCATCCTGGACACCCAACCCTATGTCAGAGAAATTGGGCCCAAGACTCTCCCTCGTCCCCTCCTCCCCCTCAGCTATTTTGTAAACTTGTGATATTTTGAAATAAAAATACCAATGAAATAGCCAGGGGACAAGATGTTTCCAGTGTTAGTGATCACCTGCTCGCTGCAAATCAGCTCCCTTTAAGTTGTCTCGAGTTGGGACCTGGAAACTAAGGCACCCAAAAATCACTAGTCACGTCTGAAAATCTTAGCCAAGAAATTTACATTTAAAAGTTAGTTGCCAGGCACAAAGTACATTTTTAATTACACTCCGAAATGCAATAATTAACACAAACCTTATTATAATCTTATTGTTCACGTTCACCCACACAGCTGGTTCTGAAGATTCAGCATAATTTGTTGTTGGGTAATGTCTCTAGACAAAAAGCCATTATTCTTTAGCAATTTGATCGTCTCTTTAGATTTGGTATCTGACTGTTAGCTCAAGCCATAGAGAATACAATGGCAGGGGGACAAGTTTGCATGACGAACCATTTTTCAACATCCCTGCTGTCGTGACATCAGATTCTTCAGGTTTCATGGCTTTTGTGGTGGAATTTTTCAAGTCAAAGCATATGAGTGTAATTGGGGACTGGTTTACAGGTGGCGAGTTTGTCCAGGATACTCTTAATGAATAAACTGACCTATTTTACCTCACCCTCAGGGTATGTCTACACTGCAATTAGACACCTGCAGCTGGTCTGTGCTCTGGGACCCTCCCATCTTGCACGGTCCTAGAACCTGGGCTGCCTGAACATTTATACTGCAATTAAAAACAGCCCCTTAGGGCCATTTGGCCTGGGCCTCAACTCACAGGGGGGCCTCAAATTTAGACACTTGTTAATTTTTTGGCATTTGATAAGTTTTGCAACTTATTTTTATGAGCATCCCTCTCGGACCAAACTGTGACACACTTTCTCAGCTTAGAGCTGCAAAATTTAAGCAAATAAGAGATGTGATTTGGTGAAAGCCTTTTTTTGTTAACTGATATAGAATTTGTCATAGTAAAGAGTTAAAAATGTTCATAAATATTCATAAAAATATATCGGTTCTGATGGCACAAGATTAGACCACGTGTCGGCATGTTTTATTTTTATTATGGCCCGGGCCCCTCTGGACCTCTGAGAGGGCCTGATTCCACCTGGTACAAAGCACAGCAGCCTGTGCTCAGTGAGCCCCTGTAACACATCAGCCCAGCATCCAGTCTCTGCCCTGGCTCCCCTCTGAATACAGACTTCAAGTCAAGGTCTCTGACTTACTATTTAAAGCTCTCCCTGGACTGGCCTTATTACAATCACTTGTGATAATTACTTGCCTCTTGATAAAAGACTGTCGCTAAGTTACTTCTCAGTTTAGCCTGGAGTGCTTCGATAGGGTACATGATATACCATTTGGTTATTGAACTCACAGGATCATCATTTTGTTTATATATCAATAATTTAAATTATTTGAAATCAAGTTATGCAAATAGCCAGCCTATGGAAATGCCTGTTTTATTGCTTTCCTTGCCCTGCCCTCCCCTATTGCTTACTGAACTCACATACATCGTGTCTGAATTTAGACTGTAAACTCTTCAGAGCAGAGACCACGTCTAACTGTGTGTTTGTACAGTGCGTAGCAGAATAGGGCCCCAACTGGGATTTGGTCCAACAGGCACTACTGCAATAACCTGTATTTATTGTGTACTCACACACCATTACCTGTTCTGACAGACAATATGACTAATGCACACCCAGAAACTCTGCCTGCACTGCCTAACATGCATGCCATTGCTATGAAGAGGCTCTCACAATCACCAAACTTCTGGTCAAGAAGACCTAGATGTGTCTTATGGTTTGAGGCTGACAGCATGTAAAACCAGGGGAAATACCTTTGCCTGAAGGGATGTCATCAAGTGTTGGAACAGGAATGAGGCAAAACCCTCTATCCCTTGCATAGCCGTGTATAGCAACAGAGTCTACAAAGGGCCATATTCTCTCTGTTATGTACTCCAGTAGGAGTTCTGAGAAAACATCAGAGTAGCCTATGGATGCAAAATGCCACCAAAACTTTCAACGAGTATCATCTAGCTCAGGGGTGGGTAAACTTTTTGGCCTGAGGGCCACATCTGGGAATGGAAATTGCATGCGGGCAATGAATGCTCACAAAATTGGGGTTGGGGTGCAGGAGGGGGGTGAGGGCTCTGGTTGGGAGTGTGGGCTCTGGGGTGGGGCTAGGGATGAGGCGTTTGGGGTGTAAGCGGGTGCTCTGGGCTGGGATCGAGGGGTTCAGTGGGTGGGAGGGGGATCAGGCCCTGGGCAGGGGTGTGGGAAGGGGTGCAGGTTCCGGCTGGTGCTGCGGGCTCTGGGGTGGGGCTGGGAATGAGAGGTTTGGGGTGCAGGAGGGTGCTCTGGGCTGGGACCGAGGGGTTTGGAGAGCAGGAGAGGGATCAGGGCTGGGGCAGGGGGTTGGGGCTTGGGGCAGGCGCCAAGCAGCACTTACCTCAAGCGGCTCCTGGAAGCAGTGGCATGTCCCTTCTCCAGCTCCTATGCGGAGGAGCAGTCAGGTGGCTCTGCACGCTGCCCCATCCACAGGCATCACCCCTCCAGCTCCCATTGGAGTGCTGGAGGCTTCTGGGAGCTGCATGGTACGGCCCCCGACCAAGCGCCGAAGCGGGGCAAGCCCCAGACCCCACTCCCAGCTTCAAACGGCTCACGGGCCAGATCCGGCCCCTGGGCCGTAGTTTGCCCACCCCTGATCTAGCTAAAAAATTTATCACCAACTTTTAGAAGTGACGCTAGATTTAGTTAATGAATCCTGGGTAATTTTAGCATTCACAGACATTATTCTGTCCTCAGCAATGTTGACAGCTGGTCTTTCTGGACAAGAGAGACTGAAAAAGTTGTGGTAACCTAATTAGATCATTTCCTCCAAACTAATGACCTTGCTGAGAAGTCTGACAAGGTTCAGGCTTTCTTTTGTATAGAGACCAACCTTCTTAGTATTTACTAGTGGTTTGAGCAAATATAATATTGGATCATACTGCTTCACCTAACTCATTGATCATGTGTTGGCTTGGGTAGTAACAATGTAAGACAGACCACATTTCTTAGTGTGCATGATTGGGAAGGTGAATGGAAGGTTAAATAAGGGCTTAACAAGCAGTAGTAGGCTGGAGTCAGGATGTCTGTGGTAGCTAAGGTAAGCAGGAACACCTTGGTACTACGAACAGTGGACAAAATAAACCTGGAATGTAAAAGTCAAGTTATACAGGAACAGCACATGGACAGATCATGCTGTATAGGGATTGGTTTCTAAAAAGTAACCAATCCAATCATGAAGCATATAATGCAATGTGTAGTTAAAAATGCATGTATTACTAGCATTAGTAAAAATGTATATATGTTTTGCTGTGTCATTTTGGATGTGTAATACGCCCTATATCCAGCCCCTATGCTTGAGTCTGACCAACTCAGCGTAGCTTTGCTCTATGCCTAATAAAGGAACTTGAGTGAGCCTGGAGTCAAACAGAGTTCTTGGGGAACCAAGTAAAAGGAGGTCTTGGGAAAACTCCAATTCCATGGATTGCTGCTTCAGTGATTGAAGCTCAATATGTTTTAAAGTGATTCGCCTGCACTCTGAGGTCTCACCGGGCAGAGTCCTTGGACCTATGCTGTACTGTTTGTACTATATATATATTTCACATGGGTGCTATGATTCAAAGGCATAATTATCATGGTGACACTCCCGAGACACATGGTCACTCCTCTCCCCATTCAGTTGACTACAGGAGAACAACTCTTGGTTTAGTTAGGCTCTAACTCTAAAGTAACTTTCAGCCAAAGTCTGAGCAAACACCACAGCTGATTTAAGGTGGTCCCTGCTACTTTTTGAATACAGTAGAACCTGAGAGTTACGAACACCAGAGTTACAAACTGACTGGTCAACTACACACCTCGTTTGGAACTGGAAGTACGCAATCAGGCAGCAGAGACCCCTCCCCCCCAAAAGCAAATACTGTACAGGACAGTACGGTGTTAAATGTAAATTACTAAAAAAATAAAGGGAAAATTTAAAAAAGATTTGACAAGGTAAGGAAACTTTCTGTGCTTGTTTTATTTAAATTAAGGTGCTTAAAACCAGCATTTTTCTTCTGCAGAGTGAAGTTTCAAAGCTGTATTAAGTCAGTTGTAAACTTTTGAAGAACAACCCTAATGTTCTGTTCAGAGGTACGAACCTTTCCGAATTACGAACAACCTCCATTCTCGAGGTGTTTGTAACTCTGAGGTTCCACTATAGCTTCATCCTTTTCAGTTCCCTTTAATGGGAGTATCAATAGCCTGCTATAAAGGTTCAGAACCCTGCTTTGTTCCCTTCTTGGGATAGCTTTCACTTGGCATTTTCATTACATCATGACCCCTTTACAGTCATTTAGCATATAAAAAGGTTACTACTATTTACTGTCTCAGGTAAATGCTTAGCCTTTCTTTCATGCTTTTAATATACCTCAGCTACATAATTTAAAAACTCATTCTCTGTAGACCTTCCGGACTGTTTACATTGCCAGGTGCAATTTATCTGGAACTTTTCACGTTGCTTGCTACTTTACTCAGAATGTGAACAGCATATTACACCAGAGTTAAAAACTTACCATTGTATTTTAGTGGGTTTTGACACATTTCTCTTCAGTTATAAAGCATTATTATAATTTTCCTACCCATAGCAGGCAAGGGTTCATTCCACATACGTGACTTGAGTATTGCATTCTAGTTCTAAGGTTTTATTAAGTTCTTGGATATAAACCCTTTTCTTACTATATCACATTTCTAAACTTTTGCCCAAACTTAACCAGAAATGCTGGACATACCACTGATTTCAATGAGTAGAGTTCGCTTACACTGTGACTGAAAACTTGGCCCCAAGTGTTTTAAAAATCGGAATTTGTCTACCTGGTTTATGTGCAGGAAAAAGTCAATAACTTACCTTTTTCCCAGTTTTAATGCCGAAGGCTAGTACTTTTTTTTAAGTCACTTTAAGATGCTTGTACAGAAAGTGTGGTATAGAAAGAGATGCCGTATTGTACACTTTAAAGACGTGATCACCAGTGTTTCTACTTTAGCGTCTATGCTTTTTTGATTTTCTTTTCTAAAGATAGAATGGGATCCACAGTATATGTCGGTCCTTTGAGGGTTTCTCAATAAGTCCTCTTATATACTGTGTATTGCAATAATAATTCTGCTGTGTCACTAAGAATGGATGCCATGGATGAATTGATTTTGTCTCCCAGACTCAGTTTAAAGCTCTCCCCGCTCCCCAAACTCCACCATTTCAGTCCCAAATTTAATTTATCTTCAAGTGACATATTACTATTAGTGAAGGATTTCCTGTTCCAGTGTAGCAATTTTTAGAAAGTTTACCATTGCAGGATTGATTCTTAAGATGCCACTCAGTCTAGGTCTTATACAAATAAAGCTATTCTCGTGCACTATGATCAGGATAATACATGTACATAGCTTTTAAATTGTTAAATCCGCCTATAATTTACCAGTTCAAGGATATGTTAAAATTGTGGCCTAAAACATCTGACATTGTTCCTTTTGAAGTTTATTTAATCATTATCTTTGGATTTTATTAGCTTGATCCATATTAATGTGAGAGCTATAATTTACTTGCTATGTAATGCTAGCCATTTAATAAATTTTATTAATGCAATGGGTCAAGATGTTAGCTTAGTAAGAGAAGTTCCTAATACACCAATACTGTTCAATCATACCCATACTGGATTAGGCTGATATAGTAGTAATGAGAGACAGTATTTTTGTACATGCATTAAGATGTTTTTTGTGACTAGAGGAATGCTCCAATGTGAATGGATGCACCAAACGTATGTTAGCATAAAACAAGATCATGTATTTCTAGGTGTGAAAATTGGCTCGTATGTCTACAGTATATTCCATAGGACAACAGTTGTGTTTGGCAGAGAAAGCGGGGTTTCCTCCAATCGTGTGCATAGTGTTCACTCCATATTCCTGGGGGAATTTGGTCTGTAACTTGGCCTGGGAAGGCTTCCAACGCTAAAGGGCTCAGAAAGGATCAATGGAGCATTGGCTGCATGGAAAGGGGGAGGAATTCCTCCGTGCTTCAACAAAGGTGCCATTTGTTTGAGGAAGACATAAAATCAGAAATTATAGTTGTAAATCAAAAGTTGTATTCCCTGTCTGTGCATCTGCCTTAAGTATTCTCTATATTTGAAAGTTCTAGGCTTTCATACCTAGAAGCATTATTGCTTTAACCAGAAATCTATTAATTCTTTAGCCACTCAAGATACAATCTGATGTCAAACATAGCTATTCTGATTATGTCCTGGTCAGAAGGTAGGTAAAATCATTGTTACAGAAACTCAGCTCAGTTAAAGAGTCCCATCAATGAATGTGGCTATGTCCACACTGTGCCACAGTGCGAACTATGGGGATTCAAATTGTAGAGTGCACCAAAGTGTCTCTTACTATAGTTCATGTTAATGTCAACTGGGTACCTTTTAGAACACACCTGAAGCATCCACACAGAGCAGTGAGCAACATTTTGGCGCACAATTCTGAAGCCTGTAGTCTGCACTGTGGCGCAGTGCAAACAAGCCCTGTGTTTAAGGTGTCAGCCTTATAATACGTTTAAAAAGTGTAGTTTAAAGTAACACATTGGTGAATATTAGCACAGAACTGCAGGCGGATGCTCTTGATTGATGCAATTATTTGCGCTGACACACACACAGTTGTTGTAATTATTATTACCGACACGATCTAAACTATTGCAAAAAAACAGTGAAGCGAAACAAACGTTTATTTCCAGAGATTTTATTAATGTAAATCCATGAATATATAATCAACTTTGAATTCCCCCCCCCACAAATATAAATTCACATAACAGAAATGCTGCTGGTTGCATGCAGCATTTCCCCCATAGATTTACTAGATAAAAACTCAGTGTCCCAATTATAGAAAATAAAAAAATCAACATACTAGTTATAGAAAAATAAAATATTTATAGAGTAAGAGACACTATATCATGACATTCTAATCTCATTTGTTTAGCTATATGCTCAGACACTTGGCACTGAAAAAGGACCTAATCTGAGATGTGACATGCTAGTGTAACAGGTTTTCATTTTTTAAAAGAAATTTAAAATATCAGCCATAAGAAAATAATCTTAAAAGATAAGAAAAAAGTAAATATATTTCTAAATTAATTCTAGGTTCCCAATATACTCTTGCAGCATCTGCAATCATCTCCACATTCCTTTTTTAATTCTTCTTCTTCTTTTTTTTTAAATTATTGCCCACTAGTGTTTAATTGTTCAAAACTGGCTATTTTTCCCAGGAATGTTCATTTTCCATAACCTATGGAGAAATCATATAAAGAAACAGTTAGCTTTAAGACATGCAGTGTGGACCACTCAAATTTGCCTGAAGCCTTTCCAAGACGAGCTTACATTGTAGCCTACTGAGTAAACTCTAATCCAACACTCAGGAATGCCTTCAGATTGTCTTTCCTATAGGTAGGGAAGATTAAAAAAAGATCAAGAGATGGCCCATATGAGAGTTACAGATTTAAAGTGACATGCTTCTCAGTCTGATATCAAATTTTATTTAAAAATAAATATTGACTTCAACTGAGGTGAATGTAAAGGCACCACAAATCTTTGAATTTTACTGAAACACTAAATCAGCGTGTAGTGGGTATAGGATGCTACCAATGAGAATTCCCCACTCACATACACCAGTGGGAGCATTTTACATCCACTTTATACAGGTGTAAATGACTACCCAAGGTGCATAGCAGTGGAGAATCCAGCCCAAAGTCTTTAAACATCCTGAGGGTTTTTGTTTTTTTAACCTCTCCAATATCTTAGATTTTCCAGTACACTGGAAAAGAGATATCTAATCTCCAACGTGAGAGGATTGCATCAGAGTAGAATTTTGAGAAAAAAAAATCTAAGTGTTTGAAATTCCTCCAGTTATAGTGGCAAGCTGAGTGGTAAATCGTCTCCAAACATTCACGCATCATTTAAGATTTGGTTGACTGTTCTCCCAGTTTCATTT